>NC_141685.1:1734024541-1735224541 GCF_964263255.1 Lissotriton vulgaris
GATGGGAAACACCATATTTTTGCCGACTACAGGGATTTACAAACCTTCCTAGGTCACCAGACTGCTATCAGTTTGGAAGCTTGCTGCTCTAATCCCACCTCCAGAATTGTCATTCATTATTATATGTTATGCTTTTTACATTTTGAATTTGTATGTTGCTTTTTGCTTGTTACTCAGGATCTGGTTTCCCTCATGATTATATTTTGTCTGCCCTTTGTTTTTGTGTGTGTTTCTTCACAATACAAAATATGTCATGTATACTTGAACAAGTCTATAGTACACTTTACCCGCCTATTCAACATGTGTTTTGCACTATTGTACCATGGCACCCCTTCTGTTTCTCTTTTGTCATAAAAACCAATACAGTTCTTTGAAATTGAAAGGGAGTAGTACTTCACGTACTCATAAATGCGTTTAATGAAAGGCCCCGCATTGTGTCTACCCGGCAATCGAAGCTTTTACCCAGAAAATTACAGTGTGCCCGATGGTTTGCACCCCAGCTTCAAGGTGAAATACGTATATATGGCTTAAGGCCTCAGAATTCCCCTTTTGGTATGCACTTGCCAAAAACACACCGTCACTCAGTCTAGCGCAAGCGTAGTAACAAATATGTGATTATTTGGACCCAAGTTGCTGACTTCCGTTTGGCTTTTTGCTTTTGCAAATCGTAGCTGAAAGATGTGGGAAATAAAAGTAGGCGCTTGCTTTTCCAGACAACAACCTGCAGAGTTTGTTTTGGAAAGTTGTGCTAGGGAAGTCTGATGCTGAACTCAGTATGACGTCACTCGAATGACTCTGGGTAACAGGGGCGACTGATCTGTCAAGGTGGCTGACCCGAGCCAACGCTCTTGGGTGTACATCCCCAGCCCCCGCCATAGTTTGGCTTAGAACATAGCGGCAGCCGGTAGGGACCCGGATGACACAGTAAACACCTGCTCACTGCCATTTTCAGAAATGGAGACTCACTCACTGCCAACCAAGCCGGGGCCTGCAAACAGTGACTCCTGTACAGGCTCTCTGCGGAGTCATAAAAGACAATTGCAGACCGAAACCTGCACGTCCAACTAGCGGGGGGATAACCCTGGGCAGAGAAGGACAATGCGCACCTCGTAAACCTGGGAGCAAGAATAGGTAACTAGCGCCAAATCCTGCTTTACAGCCAGCAGCCGTCTCTTCCCTGCGAGCCCTATAGGCGGCTTCCCTTTCCTATTGTTCCACGGTGGGTTGGGCAAAGAGGAACTCGTTTCTAAACAACTGCCGGCTGATTAACTGTTCCTGTGCCATAATAAACTCACGGGGAAAGGTGCAGAAAGAGGTCTCCTAAGAGCTAACTGGACAACCCTTAAAAACTCTTGCATGCGCTGTTAATCAGCTCCACGTTTCAGTGCTGTTTAGTTCACAAAACATCTAGAGCGCCCCGAAGCTCTTCATTTCAAAGGAAATGCCAATTCCACATAATTCAAAAAGAAAAGTAATCAAATAAAAACGAGATCCAGTAGATTCGAGGTTTGGACATTGGACTACAAATATCAAAGCGAAAAATACAAATGGAATGTATTGGTTTGATAAAATAAAATGAATACCGATTTGAGCTAATAGACTTTGCTTGGCCATAATAGCTATTAAACACAGTGTGATCAAAAGCATGGCTTCAATGACACCTTCTGGGAGAGATGGCCGGACGTGCACAGTATGCCACTTAAAAATAAATCTCATGCACGCATCAATTCCATAAATATTCTTAATTGTGTATGCAGTGACTCGCCCCCCCTCCCCTGCCTGCCCCTCATTACTCCCGCACTTTCCACCCACTGGATCCGAGGCAGCTGAGCCGGGCCTCTCTCCGCTAATTTCCTTTCTTCCTCACAATGGCCGCGGCAGGCAATTAAATCCGGCGGCCGATAAGACCGGGCTGGCGGCTATCGGGGCCGCATCGGGGCCTTATCGCAGGTGTCTAACCTGCCCTTATTGGGCGCGTTTAGGGAGCCGCGCGGTGTAACCCGAGCTCCATTGATTGTTTAAGTGATGCTCGGAGGCCGCCCCCACTGTCAACACGCCTCATGCACCGGCGTTCAGTGGGCCCGCACCCTCGGAGACGGCCTCTCCGGGAGCAATGCCGGGGCGGCATGTCCACGCGTGTGTGTGTGGCTCGTTACTGCGTGTTCATGTTGTGAATGTTTTTGCCCGTTATCTGCGTGCATGTGTGTTATTTATGTGTACATGTTACACGGGGACACGTGAGTTCCACACAGTGGTACAGAAACAGTTGTTATAAAAGACTGCTGAATCGTGATCTGTAAGATTTGTGTACAGTGTGTTAAGGCTTGTGACTTTCTGGTGTGTGTGCGGGGAAGGGGCTTATAAGAAGTGTATAAGTGTATGGTTGATGTGCCAGGGTTTCGGATTTGTCCGGGGGCAAGGGCTGTCATCTGTTATGACCAGTGTATATGTGTCTTGTGTTGTGTACGCATGGTTTCTGGTGCTTTCTTCGTGTAGCGTGATGTGGGGTGTCTGGAGCATTTATAACAATGCAGTGATTGAATTTTGATTTGGGTAAAGTACGCATAGCCGTCTGCGCATGCGTGTCGCACATTGTGAGTATAGGCTCTGTCTGATTTGGATGTGAACAGTGTGTGTTATGGTTATGCATGTGTGCCCTCGATATGTGTGTGTCTGTTGTGATATTATCCCCCAATGATCTGCTGTTTGTCTCTCCTTGCTTATGTGTGTGAAAACATAAACGGGTATGAATTGCTATCATGTTTATACGTGACGTGACTGTGTCATGTGAAATCTGACCAGTGCATTTGACATATGAGGATATTTCCTTTTTTGTGTGGGCGTGTTTGTGTAGTAGGCGTGAAAACCGTATACGTTTGATGAGCAATGGATGTATATGAGATTAGTAAATGTGCTTTATTTGTATATGATGTATGTGGTTATCCTTTCCTCCTGTAATATGTGTGTGTATTTGGTGACTTCATCGCTTCATCATTTATTATTCCTTTTGTGTGTGATGTGCCTCGAAGTCTCTATGTGATATGTGTTTTATTTGATATCTCGTGCTAAGTATATATGCTCTGTTGTCCTTTTCCTTTTGTATTTGTTTGACGTATGCGTGTGACTTGTTTGTTTAATGCTGCTATGTGTGTACTGTGTTTGTAAAATGTGTGATGTGTGTATTCTGTAATTAGTGAAACCCGTTAGATATGCATGCCTCTGTTTACGGGTGTTTTACTTGTGATCGGCTTGTGCATCGGTGGTGCTATGAATCTCTCTGTGATGTGTGGGGACTCCATGGGTGTGTTTGATACGTTCCGTACCGTGTTTAGCTCTTTCTGCTCATAAAGCAGACAGTGTTTGCAGATGTGGCTGCTCTTTTAATGACCCCTCCCAGCGCTGCCTGCCCTCTTTCCTGGCATCTCGCACGTGGGTGCCACCGCGGCCTCCGCGCTTTCCCAGAGCTCGGCTCCTCTGGCGCCTCAGCAATAACAGCACGGGAAGTCGTTAGGGTGGGCAGAGACGGGCGGAGCTTGGGCAATCGTTTCCATCTTTTGATTTATTGTACTCAAAGTGATATGTGGAAACGGCGCGAGTAAAAATGCCGATACCCATAGGCTTGGTGCAGGTAGCGGTGTCATACGTGTGCAAGAGGGTTGTCATACAGACACGTTTCAATCCGTCCCTCCGCCAGCTACGTCCTCGAGTGACTTTTTAAGATGGCACGTGCACACCGTGACTAAAGTCGCTGCCATACCTATAGTGGGTCAGAGGTCACTGTGCCCTCCACGTTCGAGATACACAGTAAGTCAGGGCAGGAGTAAGAAACAGAAAAAAAACACTCACCTGGACAGCTTCCCGCAGATCTCTTGCTTCCCGCTCTCCACTCCTCTTCCCGATGACGCGGCGGAGACTCGGCCGACTGGGCCAATCCCAGCGCAGCCCTGGCTGGAGGCGGACGGCTGCTTCCTTCTGGGGAACTCGGCTTCGGGGCCGCGGCGGGGAAACAAAGGGACACTGCTGGGTGGGCACCGGCTTTAGAGGTCAGCAAAAGCGCTCCACGCGCTCTAAGCGAGGCTCCTTCTCACGGCCCGAGCAGGAAGGCGGGTGCCGGCAATGCCGGACCAGATTCGGGGGCGTTCCCGACTTTTGGCTGACGTAGCGTGACGTAGCCAAAAGCCAAAAATTCTCGGGAACGCCCCCGAATCTGGTCCGGCATTGACGGAAAGGCCCGTCTTCCAATGGCTAGCCTCCATTTATGGAGCTAGCCAATGGAAGACGGGGGTCGTTCCTGTCTCCCCTACTATAGTCATTAGGTTTTCACCTGCGCGAAAAAGATGCGCAGAGCGCATCTTTCGCCAGGCAAAACCTAACGAATCTCGACCCTGCTCTGTCCAGCACAGCGTGACGACGAGCACCAGACATTATTCAGATGAGCCCTGCTGAATAGCTCAGCAGGGGCTCAGATCAGAAGACAGAAGCGGCGCCTTTGCTCCCAGAGACACGTCCCACTCCTGCTCGCCACTGCCCCGGCACTCACAGCCACTAAGCCTACCTTTTCATGAGTACCGGAACTCTCCTCGGGCAGTAGAGAAGTGCCGGTACTCAGCACTGGTGAGTACCAGCCCATTTAAAGCACTAATTCTCCGTCAACGAATGTATGATGATACATTGCTAACCGCCACATCGGCAGCAATGACCACGCAGTTTTTACATCGCCAAAGGCATCACATCGCATGCATTCACTGCGCACGCTGTTCCCCTGCTATTGTAGTGTCTCTGATCTTTATGCAAATACAACGCAGTTCACAAAATCGCATGCTATGAGATCGTTCTTCCGTGTTCGTGACTCCCCATGTTCTGTTGCATCAGTGGGTCTATCAGCCTCAATAATAAATACGTTTTTATTTTTAGCAAGTGATAATTATCTATAGTTTAAAATTTATTGTCATAAGGTAACCACCCCATATCATCTTCCGTGTTTGTGCATTATTGTTTGAGCAAGTGCATGTCATCTGTAGTTATAACATTTTTTTCCTAATGTAACCATAATGCATATGATGTCGTGTCTGGCCCATTTATAATGTCTGTATAACGCGCTAGGAGGATTCACCACCCAACAACCAATCTACCCGGCCAGATTATATGCCAAGACCAGCGAGTACCGTCCACAGACAGTCCCGAAACACAGCCACAGACCTGCCAGAAAGACTAACTCTGCCCGTTTCGGTGGGCAGTGGGGTGCGCTGAGCCAAGAAGTGGAGAAGCGCATTTCTCTGACTAGGGAGCGAGTGCTTTCTGACACTGACTGACAAGTCCCCTTTACGCCAGCCAAGATACCTGTACAAGCTGAACAGGGGCCGTAGCAACAGACCAGTATTCCGGCGCACACAGACCGTGACTTTAATAGCACGGGTAACGGTGGCCAACACCGTCCTGGCACTCTAGCGCCACGACTCGAGGCCGCCACACTAGGCTCTGTCATTCTACGCTGTACTTCCATACTGTCCCTGCCCCAGCCTGCTGTGGGACAGCTGTAAAACGTTCCCACATGTAAAGAAGCGCCTGGCTGAGAGAGGCTGGTACTGCGCCACAAATGGCACAACTGCCCTGCTAAGAAGTGTATACGTTGTAGCACATAATAAGCGCACTTAGCATGTTCACCCCAAGGAGGCCTCAAGGCGCTATTGACACATAAAGGACGTTTAATGTCTCTCAACTGTACTCATTTTATTGACTCCGGAAGGATAAAAGGGGGGTTTGAGTGTGAGTATGCACTCAACCACAGATCCCTGGAGTGGAAGCATAGGCCCAGAGTGCCAGCAGACCCTTTTAAGAACCGGGGGCAATGCCCCAAAACAAGTGCAGCAGCCCCCCTGCTGGCAAGTACATGCCCTGTTCAGAAGAGTATTTGTGTTGTATTACAAGTTTGTTGTGCCAGTGGAGAAGGGCATGTCCTGTCCTGGTTAAATGTACAGTAGCCTCACTGAGACATGCAGGTACTGTCCTTTCAAACCCAGGAAAAGCCCTACGAAGAAGTGAAGGCGTTCTCTTAAATACTGAGTACTGACAATTCCGTATGCATCACGTCATAACTAGTCACCCGTGGCGCTTTCATTGTGAGCAAGTTGCATATCGTGCTGTCACCTTCCGTGGCGCTTTTATTTTGAGCAAGTTGGCTGTGCGCTTTTAATAATCTGTCACCCGTGGCACTTTCATTTTGAGCAGGATGTGGTAATATTATCCTTCTTCTCTTTCTATGTTGGAGTTTTAACATGTCACTTATGGAATTGTCTTATCATTAGAGTGTTATCTATGTAATGGAGAATGTGTTGTGAGCTGTGTTCTAAATCAGAGAAGCGGTTGGAGCTGATCTGATTTAGACACTTTGCTCTGTGCTCCAGTAGGTCCTAGTATTTAACTTAAATAAATCCATATTTAAACTTCTTCTGCCTCCTCCCTTCTTTACACAGGAGAATCTCCCTGCTGTTGTAATCGTACTTCTTCCTTTCCACTGTTGTCACCATACCTCTTCCATATCTATTGTGTCACGTCACATAATTCCATCCTGGAATGCTCCGATGGTATTTATGTGACGTCACACATACCGCTCTGACATTCAGCTGTTCCTAACTGCTGTTCACTATTGCTGTTGCCGGTTCCTTGTGGGCCTTATAGTTTATGCTAATAAATACTTATATCCACATCTACGGTGTCAGCCTCTGACTACAACAAGTGGCGACGAGGGAAACGAACCCAAGCGGTGAAAGGCTCACAAAGTAAAGATAATATCGGGGCATGAAGGAAGTCACCCGCAACGATTATCAGAAGGAATAACAAGCCGGTAATGTGCAAGAAACAGCGAAGTAAGTGAAGTAACTGCGCGCACAAGCACAGCTGATCGAAGGCAATGCGCAAGGGAGATCAGGCGAGATAGACGCGCAGCAGGACTTCTGACAGGAAAAACGCGTGAAGCATCCTGGGAGTGACGCGAGCTTGTAAACCACTGCCATTGGTTAAACAGCTCTACACGTCATCGTTACAGTGTGTCAGCGGCCATTTTGACAGTGTCAATTTCTGGCCAAAGAAAAATGTTCCACAGCGGATCTGACAACCAGCACCTCTATATTCCGACGTCCCTCAAAATGTCCAATTTTTGTTGTGCTGACAACCTCCAGGACCTGCTGCGGTTTGGTCCCACTGGAAATCCAGACGAAAACTTTAGAGAAAGAATGGAGGCAGCACCAAGCATGAAGTAAACCAGGACCACGTTGTGTCAAAAATATATTTTCTTTTATTTTTTCATTTTTAAGACAGCCAACGCGTTTCGCTCCCCAACCATGGGAGCTTCGTCAGGGCTGAAAACAACACAGAAATGATACACCAATATTAATAACACATACTCACATTAAAATTGCAACAAAGAGACAGACAAGGTTAAAAATACGTTGAGTCAAGCTTTTTAAGAGACGAGATGGCAACACTTGAAAGGACCACAATATCAATCCTATGTTTTAAGAGACATTTTACCTTTAAATCTGAATATGCAAACACAAGAATGATGCAACTGGGTGACTGTAGAACAACACATTGACATACAGAGCCGAATACAACCAAATATAAAGTGCTTAAGGTAAAACAAATGAATAGAGATGAAGGGTGTGTGAAGTAAAGCCAAAGTAAGGAGTGGGGGAAAGGGGAGAAGGAGAGGTGGCCCCTAGATGGACCTATACAGAATGGTTACCCAATGTGAAAGGTATAGACATACACCCACGCACAGGTGACTGAGCCAGAGGTTGACACTATACATAATATCGTTCTCACCAAAGATGTTGGTAGATCTTGAAGCGACGAAATGACGTAGATGAGAAAGTTTGACCAATAAGGTAGTATAGATGCTAAAAATGACAAAAAAGTTTTTATGTATAAGAAATTGTATAGAGATCAAACATCAACAGGGCAATCATCAATAGGGACAGCAGGCATCCGATAATGGAACATTACAACTTGGAACATGTTCATGACAACACATTTTGGTTCCATGCAATTCAACACATTCCGCCTAACAAAAGAGGTGGCAATAGGGAGCTTACCTTAAGGAGAGAGGAAGCCAAATGGATGAATCTCTATTCATTTGTTTTACCTTAAGCACTTTATATTTGGTTGTATTCGGCTCTGTATGTCAATGTGTTGTTCTACAGTCACCCAGTTGCATCATTCTTGTGTTTGCATATTCAGATTTAAAGGCAAAATGTCTCTTAAAACATAGGATTGATATTGTGGTCCTTTCAAGTGTTGCCATCTCGTCTCTTAAAAAGCTTGACTCAACGTATTTTTAACCTTGTCTGTCTCTTTGTTGCAATTTTAATGTGAGTATGTGTTATTAATATTGGTGTATCATTTCTGTGTTGTTTTCAGCCCTGACGAAGCTCCCATGGTTGGGGAGCGAAACGCGTTGGCTGTCTTAAAAATGAAAAAATAAAAGAAAATATATTTTTGACACAACGTGGTCCTGGTTTACTTCATGCTTGGTGCTGCCTCCATTCTTTCTCTAAAGTGTCAATTTCTGGTCTGAGGCGGCGAACTGCGCAAATGAAAGGAAAAGACAGCAAGGAAATGAAAGTAATGAAATAACAAGCGCATCTTTAAAAATAGCGCATTCTATTTAAAACGAATGACAATTCAGGGTGATATTAAGGAATATTATCCAGCGGAGAATAAGTGAAGAAGTAAAAGCAGTATTTAGTGTAAGAAATTTGTGAAGGAATTAAAACAAGCAAATTGTGTGAAAGTAAGATAAAGAATTACAGCTACCCATCAGGAAAAGAATAAGGCAAATGGCGCAAAGCAATAACATATGTGTGCCACCACTTTTCTCAGAAGAACCAGGAAAGCCAGCCATGAAGTGGAAGAGTTGGTTGAGGGCATTCGAAAATTACATAGTATCTATAGATGGAAAGAAATACGATGCTGAAAGAAAGAAATCGCTATTATTTGGCCTCTTAGGGAAAGTTGGTCAGGAGGTATTTGACAGCCTGCCAGAATTTGAGTATCCACCTGGTGTGTTTATACCGATGAATGAATATCAAGAGGCTTTAAAAAGGCTTGAAAAACAATATGATGAAGAAAGCAACATAATGGTGGGAAGGCACAAATTCGCTTTGAGGAAGCAGGAGGAAGGAGAAACTGTAGAGGAGTATATAGCTTGCCTAAGAGTACCAGCAAGGGATTGTGAATATGAAGACTTGACAGATACTTATATAAGAGACCAAGTGGTGTTTTACTGCTACTCAAAAAAGGTGCAGGAAAGACTATTAGCATGTAGGAAACCAACTTTGCAGGAAGTAGTGGACATTGCCAAAGGGATAGAAAGATCATTAATGTCAACCAAAGAACTGTCTTGTACTGGTGGTAATTCTAATGTATTTTACTTACAGGACAGGGGGAAAAATGAACGTAAATGTAATGAGAGAACATGGGGCGATAAAAAGGTAGGAGGTAGAAATATGTGTTGTTACAGATGTGATTCTCAAAAACACCTAGCTGATAGTAAGTCATGTCCTGCTGTCGGAAAAAAATGTATGAAGTGTAAAAAATACAGTCATTATACATCGTTTTGCAAAACCAGAAAAGTAACAGGTAATGTAAATATAAATGCTGTAGGAGATTTTGACGAAGAAATGTGCGGAAGCATAGTACTATATGTAGAAATGGTAGATGGCAAAATAAAAGGAACAATAGGTGAAGGTAAAATAGGTAATGTAGAGCTACAATTTACTGCAGATTCTGGTTCACCCATAACGATAATATCAGACAAAAATTTTGATGAGAAATAGAGTGATGTTGAACTACAGGAAACTGACATAAACCCAAAAGCATTTGGGGAACAAGATATAGAAATGGTGGGCTACTTCAATGACACTGTGACATTTAAGGGGAGAACCATTGAGACCAAAGTGTACGTAGCCAAGCGAGGTAGAATACTTGTGGGGTGGAAGGACCTAGCAAAGATTGGAGTGATCCTGCAACCAGGTTCTGAAAATCCCATAATATGGAAGGAGGATTTTATAAACAGCATAAAACTTGAAACAAAGGAAAATGGCATTGAAGAGTTACTGAAGAAATATGAAAATGTATTCAGAAATGAGGGTGTGTAAAAGGTTTCATGCATGCAATAAAGCTAAAGGATGGTGCAATGCCAACAAAGCATAGAGTGAGGTCTGTACCCTTGTCAATAAGGAAATAATTAAAAGATGTATTAGAAAAATTGAAAGGAGAGGGAGTGATAGAAGAAACAGATGCCTCTGAGTGGGTGTCTGCAGTCGTTGTTTCAAAGAAAAAGAAAACCGGAGAGATAAGGATATGTGTGGATCTGAGATCACTCAACCGGAACATTCTAGTAAATTGCCATCCACTCCCCATGGTACAAGAAATACTACAGTCCATAGCAGGGTCAAGGTACTTTACATTGATTGACCTGAAAGCAGCTTATCATCAGGTTTGCTTGACAGAAGAGTCAAAGAAACTGACCACTTTTGTGACTCCTTTTGAAGCGTACAGATACATAAGACTGCCCTTTGGTCTTGCCTCATCATCGGGGGTATTTCAAAAACTCATGGATAGTCTTTTTGGAGAAGTAAATGGAGTCAAGGCGTTCCAGGACGACATTTTAATCCATTCAAAGACAGAAACTGAGCATCTTAAACAGGTGGACCAGGTACTGAAAACCCTGAGTGAAAGGGGTATGACGGTGTCCAAAGACCAGTGCAAATTCATGGAGAACAAAATTGAATATTTGGGTCATGTGTTAACTTCTAATGGAATAACGCCAACAGATGATCTGGTGGAAGCTATTAGAGAGGCACCTCAGCCTAAAGACAAGGAAACATTAAAGTCCTTCCTAGGACTAAGTGAATACTATTCCAAATTCATACAAGCATATGCCACCAAGGTTGAACCACTGAGGTAACTTCTCAGGAAGAATGTTAATTACCAATGGACAGAAGATCAAGAAAAATCTTTCAATGAAATCAAGAATGATATTACTAAAGCACCTGCAATAAAACCTTATGACCCAGAATGGGAAAATGTTATCACAGTGGATGCAAGCGCCAAGGGCATAGGCACAGTGTTCTGTCAAAAGAAAGGGAAGAAGGAAAACACGGTAGCCTTTATTTCCAGGAGGTTAAGCGAGGCTGAAACAAACTACAGTACCATTGAGCGGGAAACACTCGCATGTGTCTGGGCAGTGCAAAAACTCAAGAGTTACCTATGGGGAAAAAGCTTTATGATTATCAAAGACCACAAACCATTGATTTACATGATGGATGGAGAAGGGCGGGGCAATGGCAAAGCAAGTTCTAGGTTGATAAGACTATTGTCAAAGTTGCAAGAATATACATTCACCATACATCACATCAAGGGTGGAATGAATTGCAGAGCTGACTGCTTATCACAATTGCCAATGAATGGTCCTTCCGAAACCACACTAGATGAAACAGAATGTGTTGTAGCGTGGATAGATGCCACAGAAATGTGTAGTGGGTCAGTAACAGAGGAAGAGTGGAAGAAGTTCCAGCAAGAAGATAAGATAATGGAAAGAGTAATAAGTCATGTGAAAACTAGCTGGCCACCAGTCAGAAATCTTCATAAAGAGTTAAGAAGCTTCCAACAAGTTAGCGAAGAGTTAACTATCGAAGGTGGGTTCCTGAAAAGGTGCGATCTGTTCATACCACCTGCGAACATAAGATCCAAGTTAATAACATTGGCTCACAAAGGTCATTCCGGAAGTAGCGCTACGAAGAATATATTAAGAATGCACTACTGGTGGCCGGGAATGGACAATGACGTGTGCAGTTTCATTGACAAATGCATACAGTGTTTGAAAGCAGGTAAGCACTGGAAGACCAGAAAAGGAGGGTTGCAGATGGTGGGCATACCAGATGAACCTTGGTCCAAAGTAGCGATAGACTTTGCCGGGCCATTTAACTTGCTACCAGAATCCGAAAGATACATGATAGTTCTAACAGACTATTATTCGAAGTGGGTTTATTTCAAATTTGTGAAAAATGTGACCACTGAAACTGTGATAAAATTTCTTAAGAAAGTTTTTTCTGTAGAAGGTCAGCAAAAAATCCTGGTGTCAGATAATGGAACTCAACTTGTGTCGAAGCAAATGACGGAGTTTTTGGAAAATATTGGAGTGAGACAAGAAAAGACACCATTATACAGTCCAAAAAGTAATGGTCAAGTTGAGCGCATGAACAAATTCATGAAGGAAGGCATCCAATTAGCAATTGCTCCTAAGATGAACGTCAAAAGTTTTATAAAAGCCAAAGTGAAAACATATAATATCACACCTAACGAAACTACAAAGTTCACCCCATTTTTCTTGATGAGAGGAAGAAAGTGCAAAAATGAACTGACTCCCAAATTTGAAAAGTGGTACAAAGATGACGTATCTACAGAGTACATAGATGACAAAACACTCAAAGTGAGGGAGAACATTGTAAATAAACAGTTAAAGACTAAAAAATATTCAGATGAGGTTAACAAAGTAAAGAGCAAAGAGGTGGAAAAAGGAGACTGAATTCTGGTGAAGAAACCATTCAGAGTGAACAAAGGAGAATCTGTGTTCAGTAGACCAGAACAAGTGAGCAGTGCATCCAAAGGGGCAGTGTATGTAGATGGCAAAGGATGGCGCAGCAAGGATGATGTAGTAAGACTGAAAAAAGGGTCAGGAATTAATAATGAAAGGAATGGAGGATGAGGATAGCCAACTTGATGAAAGCATTCTGGAATGGGATGATACGCACACAATGATCAAATAAGCAGTGACAGGATCAGTGCTCAAAGGAAGGAGGAAGAGGGAAATACAAATATGGATAGCGGACATGAGAATGTAGAGGAAGGTTCAAGGGTCCTAAAGGGACCTAAGGAAAGAGAGGGGTACGGAAGGAGTGAAAATGTCGTGGACAACAGACATGTTGACATACACACTCATACTAGGTCTGGGAGAGAAATATGTATTCCCAAACGCTACGACAGTTATGTATTGGAATGAATATTCTGTTCCATTGTACACAGTTATGTATTTATTATAGTGTGTTGTTTATATTGAGGAAGGAAGATGTTGTAATCGTACTTCTTCCTTTCCACTGTTGTCACCATACCTCTTCCACATCTATTGTGTCACGTCACATAGTTCCATCCTGGAATGCTCCGATGGTATTTATGTGACGTCCCACATACCGCTCTGACATTCAGCTGTTCCTAACTGCTGTTCACTATTGCTGTTGCCGGTTCCTTGTGGGCCTTATAGTTTATGCTAATAAATACTTATATCCACATCTACGGTATCAGCCTCTGACTACAACACCTGCCTGCCTGTTTAACGAGAAGGAAGAACCAAACGGCAGAGAAAGCGATCGCTTTCACTTTCGCAATCACTTCAGAAACAAAGGAGCCCGTGAGTGGCGTGCGCGCGCCACTGTGACACATGTGACCACATGGCCTATTGGTGTCTATTACGCGCACCAAAAAATCACTCAAAATGATGATTGTCACGTCCTTTACTCATATCCAGTTCTGTCCTACACACTGGATCTTACACCCATGTCTCTTTCGCTCCAATGTAACCGTACTTTTTAACCTTTCGTCGCAAAATAATCTACTCTGATGCAATCGTATTTCACTTGAAATGATGAACGTCACTTTAATATAAATTGCAAACCTGTTTTTTTATCGCGAGATTCCAACATATCTATGACTGCTACTCCAGTTTACAATGTATAATTTACGTCTTGATCATTGACTTATTTAATCATTGCTCATCCGTGATGCTATGAATGTCTGGCCACATGACATCCCCATAATTCCTAAACATCGCTGCCTCACTTAACCACCAACACTGCTTTAACCCTTGGTCATGCACTACACCTCGTGATAATCAATAATTACCCCCCTTGACACCAACTGCACAATTATATTTTCCGCCCCTTGACTGGTGCCTAAAATTCTAAACTACTTTGTCTTTCAAATTATTTCGATATAATTGTGTTTTGCAATGATGCCCCATAGGCTTCTTGCCTCCCATGTGACCTTTTGTTCTTCATCTGTGTCTTTTTTTCTTTTCTCCTTTTCTGTTTTTCTCCTTTCCTTTTCTTTACTCCCCCTTCTCTCTCTCTCGTCTTGGTAATTTCAGCTAAATTATTGTATTCCAATGTCGTATACCAATGTTAAAATGATTGCTTGTCATGTGTTGTGTTCCTGTACTTTCCATTACCCCCACAAACTCATTTCCTTATTTTCTATGCCTCTAAAAATGCCCTTTTTTTACTCGCTTTCCTCTCAGCTACCTTATATCTCTCCTTCAAAGCTCTCCTTCCTTTTCTCATTTTATGACACGGGGATACACACTACCCCTGTTTATGTTTCTTTAGTTCACTATTAATGTATGTACAGCCCTGAGGAAGCCCCAGGCCGGATGGCCATGTAAACGGGTGACAATTGTGTTGGCTGTCAGTTTGTTTTACTCACTCTCACGGATAGAGTGACCACACTTCAATCAAGCATTTGCAATGCAATAGGTCTCGCATTTACGCTACTTTAAACTATTTGCAATGTAAATACAATGCCTTTTATTTATTTTTTTAAAACCAAAACATAAATAAAAGGCATTGTCGTTTAAAATGCCAATAGCTCAAACTCTCGTAAATGCAAGACCTATTGCATTGCAGATGCTTATTAAACTCGGTAACACTGTCTGGGAATTGATATGACCTCATTAGTATTATTTTAATACCCAAATATAGCAACACGAAACAAAAAGGTCCAGCTTTGCTAGGGGCCTTTCCCTGCACTGTAACATGTGTCACTGGATTTTGAGTAACTTTTGAACCCTTTGAGCTAGAAACCAATCATTTTATGATTCAAATCTGCACATTATGTGCAGACAATGGATTATGTGGCAAAAGCGGCAAGGCTATAATTATGTTGAAAATCTCCACATCGCCGATCGCATAATTCCAGTGGCCCATAGCAGCTGCGTTCACCAGCCTTCCAGCCACCTGCGCTCGTCCGGACTCCTACTTGCACAAATGCCACACATAGGGAAAACCAGATCTGGCAGGCGCGCCTTCTCCCACAACGCTCCTAAAGTGTGGAACGATTTTCCATTACACATAACAACCTACTCTGAAAACCAAGCTTTTCGAGATGAGTAGTCCCACTGTGCCAAGGGCTTGGCTAGACTCACACCTCGGCTACAAAATACCCTCGCGGGTGACAGTGCGCGCAACAAATCTGCCGGGCAGGGCTGCAGTACATTTAATGGGGCAAAGTCTGCATTTCTGTAAATAGAACAACGCCTAAACTCCAAAGCCTTAAAATAAATGACGTCCGGACAGAAGGTGGAGTTCTAGACAGGCGTGCCATGCACCGAATGGGCAGCCCCTGCACCGATAACAGCAGAGCGTGTCTGAGGGGCGACTGTACTTTAATGGGGCAGGAGACGTTTACCGAAATGACAGGCTGGAGCTGTGTAACACCACCTACCAGTGCGCACGAGTACTGCTTTAAATTTTCCAGGTATAGTCTCACCTCTAGGGAATATTTCCCAAAGTTACTAATCTGTGGTTAGAAGTATCCATAAGAAACGGGTCACTTTGCAGAGAGGATAAACGAGACCTGGTACCAGTGACAGAACAGACCGAGAAGATAGGAGGCCGGAGGCAAATTGGGGGCAGACAGTGGCACAGAACAGACGCATGTATGGGAAAGGAGATTTAAGTCACCTGGGACAGAGAGTGAAGCACCTGGGCTAAGTGACTAATAGAGACAGTAAAACTAAGGGACACGAAAAAGAACAGCAACACCAGTAGCCCTACAATAGAGGCAGAAGGATACAAGGGGTCAGAGAGAGGGAGATCATACAGTGGAACAGAAGACAACACAGCGCGACATGGGACCAGTGGCGGTGCGTCCATTGGGGGCGTTGGGGCGTTGCCCCACTAGCCATGGACGCACCTGCCAACAAGAACATGTCTAATTTATTTTAAAAAGTCAGCCGGGATTAATTTGCAGCGCGCTATCGTCCCCGGCCGGGAGAAGCCCGACAGAATCGGGCAGAATCGGGCAGCGCGTAAGGCAGTGGCCGTGCGGGGGCGGAGCAATCAGAATAGCGTTGGCCAGTAGCTGCGCGCTGCGCCGGCCTGTCAAAATATTGAGGACTCGTGGGTTTCACATGCGCAGTGTGTACTACAGTAACTGTACACACTGCGCATATGAACTCCAGGAGGCCTCGATATTTTGACTGGCCTGCGCATGCGTACTGTTGTCCGTCCACCACCCCCCCACCTTAGCAGTGGAGACTAGACAGGCATGAAGTCCCGGCCCCGGTCTCATTAGGGGCAAATAGCAGTCTGCTCGTAAGCCAATCCTGGCGCAGTGGCGCTGTTAACGCTGCGCCAGGATTGGCTGCTGCAGCAGGATGGTGCCGCCAAGCGTGGGTGTTGGCTGCTCTGCTGCGGCCCGCACTGCTTGGCCAATCACCTGTAGCTATTATCAAGCAAATTCGAGGTGATTGGCCATTAGCACGCGTGGCGCTGGTGGCGCACCAAAACAACTGCTAATAGTGAAGTTTCGGTCTAGTAAGTGAAAGTAGAAGTCGTAGACTCATAGACTGGTCACTAGTGCAGCCAGTGACCACTACCAGAGTCACTCACAACTCGGTCGTCGCTCGTGACTCGTCGTCGTCGTCCTGCTGCTGGCTGCTGCCCTGGGCCTGGCTTGGTTAACTTACTTAAGTGTGTGTCAGTGGCGGCTGGTGACATTTGAAAGTGGTGGGGCGGAAAATGACATTCATACTGCACCGTAGCGAGCGAGCGTAGCGAGCGAGCCCGGACCCCCTAAGGAGGGTTCGGGGGTAATTCCCCCCGAGAAAATTTTGAAAAAATAGTGGAAAAATGGTGCATTTCCAAGCAAATCTGAGAAAGCAGGAAGGTTAATAAAGCAATTGTGAAAGTGCAGGGATTACATTATTAAAGAGCTGTCATATAACATACTAGGTAGCTGCTTATTCAGTATAACAACAGAGCTTCATCACAATATGAAAGAAGCCTGTCAATAGTCAAAGTACAACGCATAAGATTTGGTGCAATAATATCAAATTTCAGTACAAATACATATATCTTATGCAGGACAGCAATATAGCTGCAACAGCTCATTTGAATGGCCAGGCATGGGTGGCATAATACATGCTGCAGCCCCTGGTAGGCCTTGGGTGCACCTATGTACCTATGGTACACTATACATGGACTCACAAGAGTGACCCAATACCCAATTGGCAATGCACCTAAAGTACATTGTGTGAATTTAGAGAGAGAACATCTGGGCTGTGGGTCTGATTAGAAGGACCACAGCCTTTCTAAGTTGTAAACCAGTAAAGCAAAAAGCAAAAAAATGGGGTGACCATAGGAAAGCAGACCCTACTCTCCTACATAACGCTCCCCTTTGGACAACAGGAAAATACTAAATTTGATTACTCTGCACTCCTAGGAGAAATAAAGGCCTGATATTGATGTATTTACTATTTTAAAATGTACTGATAAAACTAAACCATCCTCAAATCATGTTTCTGCCTTTCCATGTCTCATCTTCAATTATTAATTGTGCATTCCAACTGAGTATTAATGAGAGCCAGGAATCTGAATAGAGAGATCTCTGAATAGCAAATTCTAATGTTAAATATTCTGCATAGCTCTAACTGAGTTATTGGTTTGTATGATTTTAGACCGACTGACTTTCCCAAAGAGATTTGGTCTAGATGTGATAATTCTGTATCTGTATTGCATAGTGTTGAGGGTTATATATATATGAATCTAATTACTAGTTTGTAGGTCAATTTTCCAATTCCTGGTCCTCACTGGATAACTACATTGGGTCCCCTATATCTGACTCCTCTCAGCACAATCAAGATCCATTGGAAAACCAGGTATATGAAACCTGAAGTGTAGTGTTAGTAGACAAGGTGAGAAAAAGTAAACCTGCCCAGTGGTGCTACAACAACTGCTATCCCTAAACAGTACACATTTCAGGAGCGGTCACTACGCAAAAAGATTCATGAAGATTTCAACAGCTGGTCTTGCATTCTTCTGAATTCCACTCTCATAAAACCTCTACTTAGCGAACAACAACCCAAAAAAGTTGATATTATAGTAGCTAAACATGGTTAAATCAAACACAAGAAGGTGTCTGTCAGTAGTGACAGAATGCAATACAGTTAGCTAAACCTACAAAGCACTCACGAATGATAAAACAAACAGTCTAGCTGTTGCATTCAAAATATGACAGAGTTTTATCTAAAATGGCAGCAACTTTTTATGGTGATTGTTTACAACCATACAAAGCTCATAACCTTTACAGAAATCCTCTCAGAGCCCACTGCATTGAACTATCGCAGTTAAATTATCTCTATCTTAATTAAAGGCCTGCAGCACAAGTGGGGGGGGGGCTACAATAATAAAGAAAAGGCACTCAATGGCCTGTAAATACCTCAGCAGAAGTGCTTTATTGCAATGTATGAAAACATATAAAACATAAACAAATCAGTCTGACCCTGTGCCTCATGGGAACAGTCCAGCCCAAACTGCCAAGCCATGCTTTCCCTGGGCCGGAAACAAGCTACCGAGGACCGGTTTCTGGCATTTCAGCCTTCTTCAGCCCAGCTTGCTTGAATCCAGTGGCAAAGTGAGCAAGGGACTCACGTCTGAGCATACCCTGCCAACTTATGGCGAACAAAGAAAAACCAAAGGAAATGATGGACGGAGAGTTGACAATACAAGCACTCGCCCCCAGTTAACTGATCTGGGTTTAATCCATCACCGTTCTTTAGCCCACTCTGCCACCCCTGTTCAGACATGGCCATATGCAAAAGGCCATGTCTGAACTGGGGTGGCTGAGTGAGCTAAAGAATGGTGATGGATTAAACCCAGATCAGTTGACTGGGGGTGAGTGTTTGATTTGCTCAAACGCTACGTCCATCATCCCCTTTTGTTTCGCTCTGACATCATAGGCCACTGTAAATTCTCATTTTTGCAGGAATCCAGTACCAGACCATGGCCTTCGGCCCAGAGAAGAAGCTTCAGCCAGTTCTCAACTTTATGTTTTTGTATACGAGTGCGAATCAACCTAAATAAAGTGACTTTGTTAGGGGTAAAGGTACACATTATGGTGAAAACCGAGTGGTCCACTGCAGCGGATTGCTCGATATATGATGCACATTGCTTTAAAGGCGTTATATCTAGCTATCTGCAGCCAGTGTAAGAATTTGATGGCTGATGGGAGTCCAAATGGGTAGGCTGAGGAGCCACATTTAAAATTCTCTATAACCTGTGAAGTAGGACGATGGGGTGGGGGGGCTTAGTGGCAAAATCAGCACAGGAAAGTGCTACAGTGATATTGGCTGGAACTTCTCTAAGGAGACCTAGGTAGGGAAATGTGGACACTGGCCTCTTATGAGGTAGAAGCTTTCTTTGAAATCTTGGTACAAGGGAGGGAGAAATTGAGCAACACTAGTGGACTAGTGGCAGCCTACTTCTTGTGGAGAGATGGGTGAGGATGAACATATAAATGTATCTTGTTTGTCAACGTATTTAACTGTAGGCGTTTAGATAGTATGCAGCTGTTAACTGCTCTGAAGCACTCTCCAATGTGACAGGAATTGTAGTTTTATGAATTTTCCAGCTGAGGTCAAGCAGCAGGCTGAGTAAACTACTGAGAAAGAGAAGAGCAATGGTCAAGCACTGAGGGTCTGCATGGCAGATTCACAAATGTCTGAGACATACACCTTAGATGCAAAAGGGATCTGATCTCTAATCACAAAAGACAGTTTGAAACATGAAAAAGAAGGAGCAGAAAAAACGGAAGTAGGATATTTTGCAAATGTTGCCAAACATAAAATAAATAGATCTTTATTCCAAGGCAACTTCAGGTAGAAAGGCAGATGGGAAATTGCAGGACTTTTACAAGGCTACTTCCGGGCAAAACAAGATAAAGTTAACATAGGAAAATACCCCAGATATCTGGCAACGCTCAGTACTGGGTTCCCCTCATGGATCAATGATATTCAAATTAGGTAGGCACCTTTAGGATCCAGCATTTAAGAAAGCTATGGAATTAACTGATGCACAAACATATGAATACTACCCTTTAATTTCACCGTTATGCAAAGGAAAGACTGGTGAAACAGAATACTTCTAAAAACCCAACTGTCATATGCACTGCAATCACATTTAACGTAAACGTAATGTACATACTAGTCATTGTCATGTTAATTTGCACAGCAACTGAAATGTGAATTTAAAAAACAAAAATGTTTCCTTCTCAATATAATAGGTGAAAATATTTACACAATTAGCAAATACTGAATGCTGCGGCAGAACATGGTGTTCCAAGCTACAGGGCTAAAGTGCCACAACAACAGAAGTGACATACAAAACATTATGGACTGACAGCACTGTTTGTCTTTTCGCATGCATAGAATGTAGTGGAATGTTTATGACATGGAGCAGTTGCACTAATAAAATGTTCACGGGGTATACTTTTATGAAAATGTTGCAAAGGCAACAAATGCATCAAGCTTGAGTAAAAGCATAATTTCTAACCTTTTCTCATTTTATGTGAAGTAATGTGTACGTACACATTAGAGGACCACAGTTACCAATATGTAGTGAGTGCAACCCCTTCATTCATTGTCACAGTGAGCACAGTCTCCCATTTAGCACTGATCGCTAATTAGTTCATGTGTTTGTTTTTCAATAAACAGCAGCCGCCTCCAGTTTAACAGTAATCGCCCCCCTGACTCAGATGACGCCAGATTTAGCAGCCTCGTGCCCTAATTCATCATCACCTGTAGAAACCTCCAGCCTGTGACCAGGCTGAGTGAGAAGCGCTCACAGCTGCGCGTCCGAGTCCGACTTTGTGAGCAGAACTTAAGACTGGCAGCCACCAGTCACGGCGCACTGACTGCTCAACAGATCACGACCCAGACCCAGACGGTGACCTTACTAGTACTGCCGGCCCGTCGGTTTCGGTTTATTAACACTCCACAGACTACAAAGAATAACAAATAACTCTGAGATTTTGCTAGTAAAGGTGAGCTTTCCTATCATATGGTAGAGAATACCCCAGAAGTTCTATTACAGGCAGGTCTAATTGAAGCAGGTAGTTTTCAGTGCTTAGCACCCGCACTTAAACATACACAAACACCGCTTTTCATGAGCACCAGCACCATTTAAGGACATATTTATTTGCTGGGAGATTAAGTGATTTGCCCAGAATCAAAGGTGGCCGGCACGTATTATTTTTGCAAATTAGCCACTCTCTAGTAGGTAGATAATGCACCCGATTGGACCCATCACACCTCTGAAGTACACCTTTGATATGTAATAGTACAGGAGCCGACACTTCAAATAAAGTTAATGCCCTGAGAGCGAGGCTGATAATGCCCACGAACGGGTTTATAATTCCAGGAAGCAAACCTGGGACTGATATGCCTGTTTGCAGGCCTGGAAGCTGTCACAAACCGGCGATTCACAATAAAACAGCAGCCGGCCTATCCCAGGCAAATGACCGGGTACCCGGCCTGTAGCTGGCAGCTTACATCCCAGAAACAGACTTTTGACGGGCAGAAAATCTTTTGAGAATGACTCACCAGCACCACATTTATAAAGGGGGTTCTCCTGGGAAGAATGTCCTTGGAAGCAGGCCTGTTGTGCACTGCCACGGTGCTTGTCCCTGCTGAGTGTGTTTAAGAAGGTTTGGGGGCTGTGATGCTCACTACCGGAAAATGAAGGCAGACAGTCCTATCCTGTGGGGTGTCCTTCACTCGCTGCCTGTTCCCGCACTGCTGCGGATGGAGACAGCTAGCTCTTAAGTGTGACGTCGAGGGGGGTGATAGTTGCCTGGTGACGTCACAATGTCCCAAGGCCTGCGCAAAGTCCCATCGCGGTCTACTATTCCTTTAGGTTTTAAATCCTGCTCAGTCGGTCCGATTGGTGCGAGCGATTCTCGGAAAGGCTTTACCCCTGCCCCCCCCCCCCCGACCTCCCGGGAGCCCCTCTCAGGTGAGGGAGGGGGGAGGCTAGAAGGCAACTCCTGTGTGAATGGCAGGCGGATTGACCAGAAACCAGGACTGATGCCTAGGCTAGCATACACTATTGGTGTGATCTCGGGCAATACATACATACACTGATTGCACAACAACACATGCTGCCCTGCTGATGCTAATGCTAACTGTAGGCAAGCGCAGGCCAGGCCAGGGCGGCTATGCAGTACAGTATTACTGCTCGTTTGGGTGAAGGAAGCCTCTATTTTCAAACAGTCACAGTGTGCTGTGCAGTGCACAGTAAAAAACTTACGTGGACCGGTGGACGGTGGACGCGGTGCCGTGTTGCGGTGGTGGTGAGGTCCGGACAGTAGGGGTACGCACGACGTCGCACACACACCAGTGGCGGTGCGTCCATTGGGGGCGTTGGGGCGTTGCCCCACTAGCCATGGACGCACCTGCCAACAAGAACATGTCTAATTTATTTTAAAAAGTCAGCCGGGATTAATTTGCAGCGCGCTATCGTCCCCGGCCGGGAGAAGCCCGACAGAATCGGGCAGCGCGTAAGGCAGTGGCCGTGCGGGGGCGGAGCAATCAGAATAGCGTTGGCCAGTAGCTGCGCGCTGCGCCGGCCTGTCAAAATATTGAGGACTCGTGGGTTTCACATGCGCAGTGTGTACTACAGTAACTGTACACACTGCGCATATGAACTCCAGGAGGCCTCGATATTTTGACTGGCCTGCGCATGCGTACTGTTGTCCGTCCACCACCCCCCCACCTTAGCAGTGGAGACTAGACAGGCATGAAGTCCCGGCCCCGGTCTCATTAGGGGCAAATAGCAGTCTGCTCATAAGCCAATCCTGGCGCAGTGGCGCTGTTAACGCTGCGCCAGGATTGGCTGCTGCAGCAGGATGGTGCCGCCAAGCGTGGGTGTTGGCTGCTCTGCTGCGGCCCGCACTGCTTGGCCAATCACCTGTAGCTATTATCAAGCAAATTCGAGGTGATTGGCCATTAGCACGCGTGGCGCTGGTGGCGCACCAAAACAACTGCTAATAGTGAAGTTTCGGTCTAGTAAGTGAAAGTAGAAGTCGTAGACTCATAGACTGGTCACTAGTGCAGCCAGTGACCACTACCAGAGTCACTCACAACTCGGTCGTCGCTCGTGACTCGTCGTCGTCGTCCTGCTGCTGGCTGCTGCCCTGGGCCTGGCTTGGTTAACTTACTTAAGTGTGTGTGCGACGTCGTGCGTACCCCTACTGTCCGGACCTCACCACCACCGCAACACGGCACCGCGTCCACCGTCCACCGGTCCACGTAAGTTTTTTACTGTGCACTGCACAGCACACTGTGACTGTTTGAAAATAGAGGCTTCCTTCACCCAAACGAGCAGTAATACTGTACTGCATAGCCGCCCTGGCCTGGCCTGCGCTTGCCTACAGTTAGCATTAGCATCAGCAGGGCAGCATGTGTTGTTGTGCAATCAGTGTATGTATGTATTGCCCGAGATCACACCAATAGTGTATGCTAGCCTAGGCATCAGTCCTGGTTTCTGGTCAATCCGCCTGCCATTCACACAGGAGTTGCCTTCTAGCCTCCCCCCTCCCTCACCTGAGAGGGGCTCCCGGGAGGTCGGGGGGGGGGGGGCAGGGGTAAAGCCTTTCCGAGAATCGCTCGCACCAATCGGACCGACTGAGCAGGATTTAAAACCTAAAGGAATAGTAGACCGCGATGGGACTTTGCGCAGGCCTTGGGACATTGTGACGTCACCAGGCAACTATCACCCCCCTCGACGTCACACTTAAGAGCTAGCTGTCTCCATCCGCAGCAGTGCGGGAACAGGCAGCGAGTGAAGGACACCCCACAGGATAGGACTGTCTGCCTTCATTTTCCGGTAGTGAGCATCACAGCCCCCAAACCTTCTTAAACACACTCAGCAGGGACAAGCACCGTGGCAGTGCACAACAGGCCTGCTTCCAAGGACATTCTTCCCAGGAGAACCCCCTTTATAAATGTGGTGCTGGTGAGTCATTCTCAAAAGATTTTCTGCCCGTCAAAAGTCTGTTTCTGGGATGTAAGCTGCCAGCTACAGGCCGGGTACCCGGTCATTTGCCTGGGATAGGCCGGCTGCTGTTTTATTGTGAATCGCCGGTTTGTGACAGCTTCCAGGCCTGCAAACAGGCATATCAGTCCCAGGTTTGCTTCCTGGAATTATAAACCCGTTCGTGGGCATTATCAGCCTCGCTCTCAGGGCATTAACTTTATTTGAAGTGTCGGCTCCTGTACTATTACATATCAAAGGTGTACTTCAGAGGTGTGATGGGTCCAATCGGGTGCATTATCTACCTACTAGAGAGTGGCTAATTTGCAAAAATAATACGTGCCGGCCACCTTTGATTCTGGGCAAATCACTTAATCTCCCAGCAAATAAATATGTCCTTAAATGGTGCTGGTGCTCATGAAAAGCGGTGTTCGTGTATGTTTAAGTGCGGGTGCTAAGCACTGAAAACTACCTGCTTCAATTAGACCTGCCTGTAATAGAACTTCTGGGGTATTCTCTACCATATGATAGGAAAGCTCACCTTTACTAGCAAAATCTCAGAGTTATTTGTTATTCTTTGTAGTCTGTGGAGTGTTAATAAACCGAAACCGACGGGCCGGCAGTACTAGTAAGGTCACCGTCTGGGTCTGGGTCGTGATCTGTTGAGCAGTCAGTGCGCCGTGACTGGTGGCTGCCAGTCTTAAGTTCTGCTCACAAAGTCGGACTCGGACGCGCAGCTGTGAGCGCTTCTCACTCAGCCTGGTCACAGGCTGGAGGTTTCTACAGGTGATGATGAATTAGGGCACGAGGCTGCTAAATCTGGCGTCATCTGAGTCAGGGGGGCGATTACTGTTAAACTGGAGGCGGCTGCTGTTTATTGAAAAACAAACACATGAACTAATTAGCGATCAGTGCTAAATGGGAGACTGTGCTCACTGTGACAATGAATGAAGGGGTTGCACTCACTACATATTGGTAACTGTGGTCCTCTAATGTGTACGTACACATTACTTCACATAAAATGAGAAAAGGTTAGAAATTATGCTTTTACTCAAGCTTGATGCATTTGTTGCCTTTGCAACATTTTCATAAAAGTATACCCCGTGAACATTTTATTAGTGCAACTGCTCCATGTCATAAACATTCCACTACATTCTATGCATGCGAAAAGACAAACAGTGCTGTCAGTCCATAATGTTTTGTATGTCACTTCTGTTGTTGTGGCACTTTAGCCCTGTAGCTTGGAACACCATGTTCTGCCGCAGCATTCAGTATTTGCTAATTGTGTAAATATTTTCACCTATTATATTGAGAAGGAAACATTTTTGTTTTTTAAATTCACATTTCAGTTGCTGTGCAAATTAACATGACAATGACTAGTATGTACATTACGTTTACGTTAAATGTGATTGCAGTGCATATGACAGTTGGGTTTTTAGAAGTATTCTGTTTCACCAGTCTTTCCTTTGCATAACGGTGAAATTAAAGGGTAGTATTCATATGTTTGTGCATCAGTTAATTCCATAGCTTTCTTAAATGCTGGATCCTAAAGGTGCCTACCTAATTTGAATATCATTGATCCATGAGGGGAACCCAGTACTGAGCGTTGCCAGATATCTGGGGTATTTTCCTATGTTAACTTTATCTTGTTTTGCCCGGAAGTAGCCTTGTAAAAGTCCTGCAATTTCCCATCTGCCTTTCTACCTGAAGTTGCCTTGGAATAAAGATCTATTTATTTTATGTTTGGCAACATTTGCAAAATATCCTACTTCCGTTTTTTCTGCTCCTTCTTTTTCATGTTTCAAACTGTCTTTTGTGATTAGAGATCAGATCCCTTTTGCATCTAAGGTGTATGTCTCAGACATTTGTGAATCTGCCATGCAGACCCTCAGTGCTTGACCATTGCTCTTCTCTTTCTCAGTAGTTTACTCAGCCTGCTGCTTGACCTCAGCTGGAAAATTCATAAAACTACAATTCCTGTCACATTGGAGAGTGCTTCAGAGCAGTTAACAGCTGCATACTATCTAAACGCCTACAGTTAAATACGTTGACAAACAAGATACATTTATATGTTCATCCTCACCCATCTCTCCACAAGAAGTAGGCTGCCACTAGTCCACTAGTGTTGCTCAATTTCTCCCTCCCTTGTACCAAGATTTCAAAGAAAGCTTCTACCTCATAAGAGGCCAGTGTCCACATTTCCCTACCTAGGTCTCCTTAGAGAAGTTCCAGCCAATATCACTGTAGCACTTTCCTGTGCTGATTTTGCCACTAAGCCCCCCCACCCCATCGTCCTACTTCACAGGTTATAGAGAATTTTAAATGTGGCTCCTCAGCCTACCCATTTGGACTCCCATCAGCCATCAAATTCTTACACTGGCTGCAGATAGCTAGATATAACGCCTTTAAAGCAATGTGCATCATATATCGAGCAATCCGCTGCAGTGGACCACTCGGTTTTCACCATAATGTGTACCTTTACCCCTAACAAAGTCACTTTATTTAGGTTGATTCGCACTCGTATACAAAAACATAAAGTTGAGAACTGGCTGAAGCTTCTTCTCTGGGCCGAAGGCCATGGTCTGGTACTGGATTCCTGCAAAAATGAGAATTTACAGTGGCCTATGATGTCAGAGCGAAACAAAAGGGGATGATGGACGTAGCGTTTGAGCAAATCAAACACTCACCCCCAGTCAACTGATCTGGGTTTAATCCATCACCATTCTTTAGCTCACTCAGCCACCCCAGTTCAGACATGGCCTTTTGCATATGGCCATGTCTGAACAGGGGTGGCAGAGTGGGCTAAAGAACGGTGATGGATTAAACCCAGATCAGTTAACTGGGGGCGAGTGCTTGTATTGTCAACTCTCCGTCCATCATTTCCTTTGGTTTTTCTTTGTTCGCCATAAGTTGGCAGGGTATGCTCAGACGTGAGTCCCTTGCTCACTTTGCCACTGGATTCAAGCAAGCTGGGCTGAAGAAGGCTGAAATGCCAGAAACCGGTCCTCGGTAGCTTGTTTCCGGCCCAGGGAAAGCATGGCTTGGCAGTTTGGGCTGGACTGTTCCCATGAGGCACAGGGTCAGACTGATTTGTTTATGTTTTATATGTTTTCATACATTGCAATAAAGCACTTCTGCTGAGGTATTTACAGGCCATTGAGTGCCTTTTCTTTATTATTGTAGCCCCCCCCCCACTTGTGCTGCAGGCCTTTAATTAAGATAGAGATAATTTAACTGCGATAGTTCAATGCAGTGGGCTCTGAGAGGATTTCTGTAAAGGTTACGAGCTTTGTATGGTTGTAAACAATCACCATAAAAAGTTGCTGCCATTTTAGATAAAACTCTGTCATATTTTGAATGCAACAGCTAGACTGTTTGTTTTATCATTCGTGAGTGCTTTGTAGGTTTAGCTAACTGTATTGCATTCTGTCACTACTGACAGACACCTTCTTGTGTTTGATTTAACCATGTTTAGCTACTATAATATCAACTTTTTTGGGTTGTTGTTCGCTAAGTAGAGGTTTTATGAGAGTGGAATTCAGAAGAATGCAAGACCAGCTGTTGAAATCTTCATGAATCTTTTTGCGTAGTGACCGCTCCTGAAATGTGTACTGTTTAGGGATAGCAGTTGTTGTAGCACCACTGGGCAGGTTTACTTTTTCTCACCTTGTCTACTAACACTACACTTCAGGTTTCATATACCTGGTTTTCCAATGGATCTTGATTGTGCTGAGAGGAGTCAGATATAGGGGACCCAATGTAGTTATCCAGTGAGGACCAGGAATTGGAAAATTGACCTACAAACTAGTAATTAGATTCATATATATATAACCCTCAACACTATGCAATACAGATACAGAATTATCACATCTAGACCAAATCTCTTTGGGAAAGTCAGTCGGTCTAAAATCATACAAACCAATAACTCAGTTAGAGCTATGCAGAATATTTAACATTAGAATTTGCTATTCAGAGATCTCTCTATTCAGATTCCTGGCTCTCATTAATACTCAGTTGGAATGCACAATTAATAATTGAAGATGAGACATGGAAAGGCAGAAACATGATTTGAGGATGGTTTAGTTTTATCAGTACATTTTAAAATAGTAAATACATCAATATCAGGCCTTTATTTCTCCTAGGAGTGCAGAGTAATCAAATTTAGTCTTTTCCTGTTGTCCAAAGGGGAGCGTTATGTAGGAGAGTAGGGTCTGCTTTCCTATGGTCACCCCATTTTTTTGCTTTTTGCTTTACTGGTTTACAACTTAGAAAGGCTGTGGTCCTTCTAATCAGACCCACAGCCCAGATGTTCTCTCTCTAAATTCACACAATGTACTTTAGGTGCATTGCCAATTGGGTATTGGGTCACTCTTGTGAGTCCATGTATAGTGTACCATAGGTACATAGGTGCACCCAAGGCCTACCAGGGGCTGCAGCATGTATTATGCCACCCATGCCTGGCCATTCAAATGAGCTGTTGCAGCTATATTGCTGTCCTGCATAAGATATATGTATTTGTACTGAAATTTGATATTATTGCACCAAATCTTATGCGTTGT
The DNA here is from genome assembly GCF_964263255.1 of Lissotriton vulgaris. Taxonomy (NCBI): domain Eukaryota; kingdom Metazoa; phylum Chordata; class Amphibia; order Caudata; family Salamandridae; genus Lissotriton; species Lissotriton vulgaris. Next base: position 1,734,053,244 of record NC_141685.1, read on the forward strand.
ACTTTGACTATTGACAGGCTTCTTTCATATTGTGATGAAGCTCTGTTGTTATACTGAATAAGCAGCTACCTAGTATGTTATATGACAGCTCTTTAATAATGTAATCCCTGCACTTTCACAATTGCTTTATTAACCTTCCTGCTTTCTCAGATTTGCTTGGAAATGCACCATTTTTCCACTATTTTTTCAAAATTTTCTCGGGGGGAATTACCCCCGAACCCTCCTTAGGGGGTCCGGGCTCGCTCGCTACGCTCGCTCGCTACGGTGCAGTATGAATGTCATTTTCCGCCCCACCACTTTCAAATGTCACCAGCCGCCACTGCATGGGACACATGGGAAAGGTGACGAAGAAGAGACGGGGGACACCTTGGGATACAGAATAGCAGGGAGGAGACACTCAGAATAGAGAGACACACCAGGGGTCGGACACGGGGAATAGTATCAGTGAAGCAGTAGAGGGCAGACTATAACAGAACAGAGACACAAACCTGAAGACATCCTGACAGAAGTAAAGATTAGCACTCACAGTGAGAATATATACAGGCAATGGAGAAAGTAACAAATTACCCAGCAGGCCGGTGCCTCCAAGGCCGGTTGAATCTGGTGAAAAGTATGTGGAGTGCCAGATTTATACTGACACGAATCACTGTGCACCAGCCCTACCTGCCTATAAGATAACAAGCCTTTTCCGAAATCAACCCCTTTCCAAGCAGGTTTCCCCTCAGATACAAGACGCCGGGTGCACTGAGGGAGAATGCTGAATACAGGACATCCTCTCTGTAATAACGGAGCCATCCGGCCCGTTCGTTCATTCACGCACGCACGCTTAAACCTAGGGGGCGGGTTAGCCCATGGGTATAAATAAACTGGCGCAAGACCGCTCGTGGTCTTTGGCCCTTACTAGCAGTCAGTGTCTGCGTGATTATTGTGCACGTTAGTTAGGCCCCACTACGTGGCGTAGGCCTTCCTTGCCCCGTGCCTCTGGCACCACACTGGCGACAAGGCGGGTCTCACCCCACGCCTCGCCCCCGAAGAAGTGCTTGGCCACTTTACCTCCTGCCTGGAGGGCTCGCGCATGACGCGCTCGAGCACGCAGCGTGAGGTCTGCCCGGAGGGGATCGTGCCCTACTGCCCTTCGCTGGGCCCTGTCTTGCCGACCTGGGTGCCCCAACGTCGATACTGCGCCAGGCCGTGGTGCCGCAGGTGAGCCCGCGCCCCCTTCCAGGAGGTTCGCGGCCCGTGTGTGTGGCCCTGCCCTACCTCGCAACCCCAGCTCCGTGGCATCCCGCAGCTGCCTCTGCAGTGTCCCGGCTGAGCGCACGTCGCAGGTACGCGACCGGCCAGGCTCCCAGGCGCGTCGGGGAACAGCTCGCCCCCCGTGTTTACTCACGTATCAGGCGGACGCGAGCAGGACCTGGTGCATGTCGAGGGGAGGAATCGGCCCCTTTGCCCGGCTCGACTTCGGCTGCACCCCCCCCACAGGCGAGGACACACAGACTGGGTCCAGCAAACAAATAAAACAAAAAAAAAGAAGAAATAACGGTGCAACCATGCGCGTGTAGTGCTCACCGCAGAAGACCCCGCAGCAGGCCCACCACAGGAAAGTGCACACCCCACAGGCCCAGCACGTGTTTCTCTGTGCACAGTGAGAAGGGGCTATCGACGCGCAACCAACCTGGCTGCCTGCCCACATCGCTCCCACCACTGGCACCACACATTGGTGGATACCTCCAGGCACCACACGCAAGGGCCCAGCACTACGCACTGCGCCTCCTTGCGAAGACCAGCGTGCGGACGTACCGGGGAGAAGCCCCGCCCACCTACCTCATAGCAGGACACAGTTCCGCTGCACAGGCAGCGACCACGTGCCGGCCTACCACTCTGCACGAGCATGCAGCCTGCGAACGACGGCGGCGCCACTGTGGCGCCAGTACAACAACAGGCCCCACAGCCGGCCAGGCCTCAGGCTGCTGCACCACCTCAAGTCGCCGCGAATGCCGCGGGCCCAGGAGTGCCCGCTGCGCCGGCTCCCTCCAGACACAGTCTTGCAGCGCCCCTTCCCCCATTCAGCGAACTCTCAGACCCATTCACGGCTGCAGCGAGATGGCGTCTGTGGATAGGGAGACTAGATCACTACTTCGTTGGAGTTAGAGAGACTGATGGAAGAGTAAAACGCTCACTGCTGATGTGTTACGGGGGAGATGAACTCTACGAGCTCTTCGAAACACTGCTGGATAGAGGCGGAGACCACGACTACGACGCCGCGGTCAGAGCACTTAACCGATACTTTGACCCCAGAGGGAACCCTGACTACGAATGGTTCAAGCTGCGCAAAGCGCGACAAGGCAAGACAGAATCGATCGACGCATTCTACGCGAGGCTGCGGAAGCTGGCTTTGGCTTGCGAACTGCCGGACCAATGACTAGAGATACGCGCACAACTCATTCAGGGTTGCAGGTCAGTGCAACTCAGACGCCTCATCCTCAGGCAACCGCGTATCTCCCTGGATGAAATCCTCGTTCTTGCGAGATCGCATGAGCTCTCCAATGCCAGGGCCGACGAGATGCAGGCTGCCCTAGACCGACCTGGAGTGGCGGTGAAAGTCCCAACCATCAAGGAGGAGCACGTGGATGTGATTCGCCGGCGTCCGCCACCTCAAAGAGGGAGTACTCAGACGCCATCACGCGCAGCATGCGGGAACTGTGGCATGGATCACCCCGCCGGAGGGAAATGTTTTGCGAGAGGCAAAGTGGGCTCGAACTGCGGGAAAATGAACCACTTTGCGAAAATGTGTCGCAGCAGCGGCAGTCGTCGCCCCGGACCGAGTGGGAAGAGCCCCGCACATGCCGTGTGACAGCTGTCATTGGAGGACCCAGGACCATGTAGCGACGCATCGCCTTCGGCGTTTCGCCTTGAAGACGATGATGATGATGTTTTCTTAGTATCCTTCGTAGGAAGAGAGGGTTCGAGGAGAAGGCCACCCCCCATGTGTGAGATATGCATAGCCGGTTCCCCTGTACAAGCACTCATCGACACAGGGGCGACTGTAAATGTAATGGATAGTACACAATACGAACAACTGTCTCCACGTCCGCCACTATCTCCATCAAAGGCCAAGATCTATACCTACGACAGTGACAACCCGCATCCACTGCGTGGAGTGATTGAAGTAGTAGCTGCCTGTAATGACCAAGAGGTAAAGACGAGGTTCCACGTAATGGGTGGAAGACGCGGCACGCTGCTCAGCTGCCACACGGCCGAAGACCTCCAACTGGTGTTCTTTGCACGGCAAGTGCATGAATTGCACGCAGACGCAATGCTGAAAGATTTCCCTGCCCTGTTTCAAGGACTCGGCTGCCTAAAAGGGAAGACGTTCAAGCTCCATGTGGACCCCACCATCAGACCGACAGCCCTAAGGCACAGAAAGGTACAATTTCATCTGCGGCCGCAGGTAGAAGAAGAGTTGCAAAAACTTGAAGACTTGGGCGTCATAGAGAAGGTGTCGGGCCCGACACCGTGAGTATCGCCCCTAGTGATAGCCCCGATGCCGAAGCAGCCGGGCGCTATATGCCTGTGCGTAGACATGCGCCTACCCAACAAGGCAGTGAAAAGAGAGAGGCACCTGACGCCCACGATGGACGAAATCGTAGCGGACCTAAACGGAGCCCGGTGGTTCTCAAAATTGGACCTAAACGCCGGGTATCACCAGCTCGAACTACACCCAGATAGTCGCAACATAACCACCTTCTCCACTCACGTCGGACTTCGGAGGTACAAGCGGTTGTGCTTCGGCGTGTCGTCGGCTGCCGAAGTTTTCCAAAACGCCATTAGGGAGACGCTCTCAGGATTGTCCGGAGTTATAAACCTAAGTGACGACATACTTGTTTTTTCAAAGACACTAGAAGAGCACCATGCACACCTCCCGGCCACCCTACAATGCCTGGCTGATCACGGTCTCACCTTACATCGGGACAAGTGCTCCTTCTATAAAGAGTCAGTAGAATTCTTTGGTTACATCTTCTCAAGAGAAGGACTTCAAGTAGATCCAAAGAAAGCTGAAGCAATCAGGTCGGCGCCTAAACCAACATCCGCAACCGAAGTCAGAAGCTTCCTGGGGATGGCCACTTACTGTGGCCGTTTTATCCCCGGTCTGGCGTCCCTCTCAGAACCGCTACGCATGCTGACCAAGACAGGCCAACCATGGACATGGTCTGCAAGAGAGGACGAGGCTTTCATGGCCATCAAAAATGCATTGATCGACGACACGGTCATGGCCTACTTCAGGCCACATCGACGCACGGAAATAGTTGTGGACGCGAGCCCAGTTGGTCTCGGGGCCGTCCTCATGCAAGAGACCAAAGCACATGAATGGGTACCCACTGCCTACGCCAGTCGGGCATTGACGGCAATCGAAATGAGGTACGCTCAGATCGAGCGGGAGGCCCTGGCCATCAAGTGGGCATGCCAACACTTTCACCTATACTTGTATGGCCACAAGTTTAAGGTTGTGTCAGACCACAAGCCCTTGGTGCCGCTGTTTGCTGGGACGGCCAGACTTGCTCCCCCCCGCATCGAAAGGTGGGCCGTCCAACTGCAGACCTACCATTTTGAAGTCATTTACCGTCCCGGAGCAGACAACCCGGCTGATTTCCTATCAAGACACCCCGGGACCACAGCCACAGACCAGGGGTCGATAGATACGGAGGAGGTCAAAGAATTCGTTAGGATGCTGTTGCAAGAGGCGTGCCCAGCAGCCCTCACGCTAGAAGTCATCGGGAAGGCTACTGAGGACGAGTGCCTCAACCGGGTAAAGACCACCCTAACAAACCGCACCTGAAAACACTTCCTAGACGGGGTCAGTGCCCTAACGGCTGCGGAACAACAGTCCAGGCAACAGATGTGGAGAGCCCAGAGTGAGCTCAGCGTGTTGTTCTCCGTGGAACAGCGATAGTGATTCCCGTCAGTCTAAAAAAAGAGGTAGTGCGCTTGGCTCACCAAGGCCATCAGGGGGTGTCGAAAACAAAAGCACGACTGCGGGGGAGGAGCCAAGATGGCGACCGGAGCGGACCTGTAGGCTCCCGGCTCCGCCAGTCCTTGTTTGCCGTGCAGCTATCCTGACTCTGATCCTGGCGCATTTGACGGTGGATTGTAGGCGAAACGGCGCTGATCCCGGCGGTGCTTCTCTGGACCCCCTACCCGCCCGGCGGCCGAAGATAATTGTCTCCTGCTCCCGGCCCTGGACCCCGCCTGCGAGAGCTCCTCCTGCCGCGCCACGGAGTCCGGCTGCCTGCCGGAGTGCTCCGCCGGCACTGGCTGCTGTGAAACCGGCGTGACCCTTGCTCGGCGCTACCCGGTCCCAGCCGCTTGAGAGGACGCGAGACGGCGTGGAGACAGTGCAGTGCCTGTGGAACTGTTGCTTCTCATCGCAGCGGTGCCTTTGTTCGAGGCAGCAGGTACGGAGAGAAGACTGTCCGGCCATTTTGGGTCATACATCCTGTATTGACTCCTTGCCTTGCCATCAGATATCACCGAGGGGCGCTTAACAAGTGTGGAATAACTCTTGGGCACAGTGCATGGTACTCCGCTGACGGCTACAGGGTATTGCACCGGTGCTCTCCTCAATCTGGTGATCGTCGTCGGTCCGGTCACAATGGCTGTGTGCGCCGCCATGTCGGGCGGGGAGATGCGTCCGCCCATGTTAGAGACCGGTGCTGCCCTGCCTACAGGAGAGCCCGAGACTCGAGGGATCCCCCGGGGACACGAGACCCAGGGACTACAGACTGATATCTCCCTTGGAGCCGTCCTGTTAGCCTTGCGTGACCTCCGTTCAGAAGTCCGCCACTGCCACCGGGAACTGGGGGACAAGCTGGACCATATTACATCTATGTTGCGATGGGGCACTCCTGATTCGGTTCTGTACAGTTGCCGCCTGCCACAACCTGCACCGTGTGGGGCGCCGGCGCTTTCTCCTGCCTGCTGCACAGCTGAGCTCGCTGTCTCTTTCACCGACGCCCAAGATCACCAGCCTGATGCCTCTACTCGAGACACTTTGTTTCCCCTCCCAGCGCTGTGTGCAACATTGTGGCCGGACTCTACATCGCATTTGCCTCGAGAACTGTCTGCTACGCTACAGCTGCCTTCTCCTCCTGCGCTGTGCCATTTGCCTATTTTGTTTACTGCATCGTGTACTCTGGGTGCTCTTGTGAAACATTCTGCTGCTCGGGACGGGATCCCTGCTGACTCATCGTGGCCATTTTGGGTTTTCTTCATGTTGTCGTCCTCCCTCTCGCCATTCTCCTCCTTTGTTGCGTGGTGGGCGGGCCTCTTCTGGGGAGCGCGTCTGGGGGAGTATCCGCGTTCGGGCCAGGGCTAGGCTGTTTTTCTGTGGTTGGTGGCTGGGCGGGTGGACCAGGGTTTGGGAATGTATCTTGTTTGGATCAGTGACCGCTGTTAAGTAATGCTTCGCTCCTGTATTGCCTTAATGTTTGATGTTTGTCCTGAACCTGGGGTGGAAGATGCATTGGGGACTGGCGGAGACCGGGCGGCCCGACATTAATCCTCCTCCTCTCCTTTTTCTTGTCTTTGAGAGTTGAAGATTAGGGCGTCCTTCTCTCTCTCTCTATAACATATGGTACGTTTTTCTTTCTTCTCCTTCCTTTTTCTTTCTTTCTAAATTTCGGGTTTATGGGGCGACAGACACACTGCTGGGGGGGGGGGCAGGCCGTAGCCTCCGCATGTGTGTAGGGTGGGGGGTTAGTAGTTAGAACTTAGTCATTATTTCTATGGTGCCTTCTTTTATTCCTATTTTTTATTTTCACTTTTGGTCTGGGTCCATGTCTAGTTTACTAGGGGTTAGGTGGCGGTGGGAACTGAGTGGCGCGCGCGAGGGGGTCTTCTACTTGACTCTGAGGATGGCTGCCTTACTGCCCGGGGGGACCTTGCTGGTTGATGTAGAACTCCTGTGTATATGCTTGCAATTATGGTTATGCTCCTCCCGCATGGATCCTTCTTTATTTCTCTTTTACAGCATCTGGACAGTACGACTTGTCTTAATATTTGCATTAAGAAAACTTTTAAAAACTAACCTTCACTGGTTCTGGGACGTGGTATTGCAGTAACTGAAGTGTACTGTTATTGTTTGCTTAAAATGAGGTGTAATACTATGTCGCCGTAATGCTGCAATAGTGCTTAATTGTTTTTCGTGGCCGGCCGATTGGTTGTGGGCCCGTACTTGTACTGATTTACTGCACAATAAAGGTTTTCAAAAATTTAAAAAAAAAAAAAAAAAAGCACGACTGCGCAGCAAAGTGTGGTTCCCCGGCATGGACTCTGCAGTGTAGGAAGAAATCAGCAACTGCCACTCATGCACCATCACAGGACAAGACCCGGCCCCCCACCCGGTGATCACAGAGGATCCCTGTCACGAGCCTTGGTCGAAAATCAGTGTAGATTTCGGGTCCTTCCCCGACTGACGCCACACGCTTGTGGTGATTGACTCCCACTCACGATTCCCGGTAGTGGAGATAGTACCATCAACCGTGTTTACACATGTAAAACGGGCCATGGAAAAGATATTTGCCATGATGGGCCTGCCTGAGGAGCTACGATCGGACAATGGACCACCTTTTCAAGGGAAGGAGTTCCAGGCCTATTTGGCCGCAAGAGGTATTCATCACAGGAAAATCACCCCGCAATGGCCTCAAGCGAACGGGGAAGTTGAGAGGTTTATGCGAACTCTGAATCGTGCACTTCAAATTGGGGTAGAAAAAGGAGAAGATGCAGAAGAATGCCTGTCCCAATTCTTAAGTGCCTATCGACAAACGCCTCACACTACCACGCGCTGCGCCCCGGCGCATTTGCTGTTTAAGAAAGTGCCAAGAGACTGTGTACCCGCTGCACCCTCCTGGTGCCCGCCTGAACTAGACTAAAATGCCACTCAAGATCGGAGGAGGCGAACGAATGAAAAAGCCAGCCGGGCTCGGAGAGCCCAACCAAGGTCCCTGGTGGTCGGTGACAAAGTTGTCCTCAAAAACAGACATCCTAACTGGAAGTAAAACACCGCCTAAGAACCAGAGGTGTGGGAGATCGTCAATGTCCAAGGCACCATGGTGTCCGCGACCCGAGGCACGAGAGCAGTGACGCGAAATGTGTCGTGGTTCAAGCAAATCCCTAGGGGTCGTGGAGATGTCAGTCTAACACCTGAGGGTGCGGAGTACGAGGACCATGGTCAAGAGGACAACGAGTTGCCAACAAGCCAACAGGAAGAAGCAGCGACCCCTCCAAGGCCTGAACCGGAGAAGAACACCATCCCAGAGAACGCCCCCACGGAAATCAGAGGCCTCCCCGAACAACACAGAGAATCAGGGGTGACGGAGAACCATCGGAGCCAAAGATACCATCCGAGACCGAACCCAACCCCCAGCCAGAGACTGAGAGACTATGCATGGAAAGTAGGTCCACCCAGAAAGCTCCCATGACCTGGACTATTGATCCACGAGTTTGGAGGGATGTAATAACGGAGCCATCCGGCCCATTCATTCACGCACGCACGCACACACCTCAGGGGCGGGTTAGCCACTGGGTATAAATAAACGGGCGCAAGACCGCTCATGGTCTTTGGCCCTTACTAGCAGTCAGTGTCTGCGTGATTATTGTGCACGTTAGTTAGGCCCCACTATGTGGCGTAGGCCTTCCTTGCCCGTGCCTCCGGCACCACACTCTCCACAAAGGTGAGGGGCGGTGGGGGGGGGGCGCACTCTCCCCAATTCTTACCTGAAACTTCACAGCTCCCCCGTTTGTGATCTCCATTCTGCTCCTTCCCTGTGCAACTGCCACTCATGCACCATCCAACAGGACCGACTTTTCCTCAGAGCTGCCCACTGCATACAAGCTCCGTGTAGTGAGTAGTCCTGGGAGAGGCGTTTCCTGGTTCATCACCCCTCCCACTGTGACCTTATTCTTGCCTGGCATGTGAAAAAGGTCACAAGAAACAATATGTTGTTAAGGGGCACATGAGCCAATAGAAACCATGCATCTACTATTTTGTAAATATACTCGAGATACACAGGAATATGCCCAACAATGCAGAGAATGGCTGACCAAAATATGAAAAGCCTGCTAGGCGAGACAATGACATGGCAGACAATGCTGCAGAATGCAATGCACAAGGCACCCAGGCCCAGACATACATCCCCATGTGCAGCTTGAGCAGGACATTGTGGGGCACAGACCAAATCAATGCTCTGTGTGCAGCTCGCGCAAGACGCTGCATGACAGGCCAACGCAAGCTCAGAAACCCCCCTGTGCAGCTCACGCAGAACGCTGCAGGGCACAGACCTAAGAATGATTAGTATGCACGTGTGAGGCGCATGTACGTCAACCATGGACCGTCACAAGAGGGCAGCTGGAGCGCTTGTTTACCTTCCTCGGTCTCTTGTCTTTAAGATAACAAAGTGCTTTGCGACAGACGCAAAGCAAGCCACCGAGTCCGGCTCGTAGGCCAAAGGGCATCTACAGAAAACCCTAATTTCCAATGGCAGGCCACGTTTAGCATAAACGGTGACGCCAGCCTATAGAAATGAGGGGCGGGGCTTAAAGCCCCATTCTGAAATGTCCTTCATTACAAGAGTTCTTGCAGAGCGAGCAATGCGTTGCGACGCTACACGCAAGACCTAAAAACCAGCAAAATGAACCGTTGTTTGACTGGAATTTTTTCCTGAAAGAGCACGTAATCCGTCTTGCCCTTACAACCACTTTGAACCTTGTCTACATATTAGGGGGTTAGGGATTCCCCCTGTCAAGGGCAAGTATCATAACAAACTTATTGCTCAATACACAGCCAGCAAGGGATCGGAACCTTTTTACCCCTCATCCCACAGTAATGTAAAATGCATTGGGGACCACCTACTCTTCAGACACCAGGTGACACCTGACAGCTGTCACACTGGCTCCGGTGTCTCTAAGAGCCTCCACTCTATGGCCATTGATGGTCACACACTGCCTGTACTTTTTAGTGTCATCAGGCAGCTGGGTCCTGGGGACCACCTCACAGTCTCCTAAAGAGACGAGGGACATCTCTGCGGGACCCCACCCACCTTGGGCACCCATCTCTGCTCCCAGTCCTACACTTGCCATCTGCTGGGGTGGTGCACCAAGGGGATCCTGTCTTGTCCCTCTGTGGGCACTGGGGATCATAAAACCAATGGCCCACTTCACCACGCTTGAAGCACTTCAGGGGTCCCCTATGAACAGGTTTACCTGTGGGGGCCCAGGCTTCTTCTCAGGGGGAGGCTGGGAACCTTTCCCTTGGTTCCCTTGGGGATTACTTTGGGGCCCTTTCTGGAACTCCCTCTGTTTGCCCCCCCCACACTCTTCTGCTGGGGACCCTGCCCACCTTTGGCGGAGTCTCCCACATGACCCTTCTAGATCCGGGTGCTCACCCAGCGGTACCCCTCCTCACCAAGCTTCCTAGGGTTAGTCAGCTTGCTAATAATAAGGTGCTGGCGTAGCTCTGGAAAACAATTATTTGACAAGTGCTCCCATGAAATCAAATTATAGAGCGCTTCAAAATCATTCACTTTGCTACCCTTCGCCCAACCATCCAATGCTCTGCCAAAGAAAGAAACATATTCTACCCAAGTGCTAGACTCCAGTTTCTCACAATTCGTATAACCTTTGTCTATAAAGCTCAGGGGTCAACCCATACCTGGACATTAAGGCCTCTTTTATGTGTACATAAGAATGCTGATCTTCAGAAGGCAAATCCAATAAGGTATCCCACCCATTACTGAGGAACCGCCCCCACAACCCCACTCCCCAATCCTTCTCAGGGACCCGGTGGGGGGACATTGGTACCTCATAGGCCTTGAACCATTGCCCAATATCTTCATGCTTATGAAACTCCTTAATAACATCCTTGGGAATGAACACTCTTGTTTCTAAAGGCACAGATGGTGTCCGCTGTCATCGCATCGCCGAAGAAGCGAGCCGCCGCTGCTGCTGTCATCATCGCATTACGGAAGCACGGCGCATCACTGGAGTAGCGGGACGCTGCCACAGAGGACATTGTCGCATCACCGGAAAAGCGCGCCGAGGCTCCAAAGATCATCGAGTCACCGCACGGACGTCGGGCATGCACGCATTGCACCAACGTTGTCACATCGCAACCAAGATGTCATTTTGTCGCATCGCACCGGAGAAGAGTATCGCATCGAGGTGCCATCTTGTCGCATCGTACTGGAGAGCAGTAAGAAACAGACGCATCACCTCCCCACACAGTAAGGAAGCGAGCATCAACTCCCCTGCTCAGCAGTAAGGAACCGACACATCCACTCCCCTGCGTGTAAGGAACTGATGCATCAACTTCCCTGCAACCCTTTTGTTTTCTTTGTGTTACGCATTCCAGGTACATTGAGAGTAAAGTGTCGCATTTACAACTTGAGGGAACTGAGCTATTTGATAACCTTTTAGAGACTATTTTTGAGTACAGTATTGTGGATTTTTGTCGTTTGGCCTTGTGTTAAGTCTATATAAAAATACCTATTTTTATAAAACAACCTGTGTGGTGTCCATTTGTAGTGTTGTCGCTGTATTACTGTATGTGTTCACAAATGCTTTACACACTGCCTCTGAGATAAGCCTACCTGCTCGTGCCAAGCTACATTATTTTAGGAGTCTAGCCCCCTACGCTGACTAGATGCAGGGGTCCCCATTTGTCACAGGTACCTACCTATCCCAACTAGAGACCCCCAAATCTAACATTGGTGGTCAGCGGTGAGGATTTGGACTTGCATTTGTGATTGGTGTACACTACTAGTGAGTGCAGACCATAACTCAACCACCTATGTTTTTGAGAATTTTTCAACGGAACTTCTTCTCTATTTTTGATTCTTGAGAACTGCCAGTCTTTTTGCTACCATGAGCAAGTCAGCCTCCATAGTATCTGTACACATTGAATTGGAAGAAGAGAGAATTGATATTTATACTGTGCCTCATCTCAAAGCTTTGTGAAAGAAATTTAAAATTTCTGTGAAAGGCCTCACCAGGAAAGAGGAATACCAAAAGGTGCTGAGGGCCTGGGTAGAATCTAGGAATGCCAGTGAGCAACCTGAGGAGCCAGTGATGGAAGCAGAGGATTTAAATGGGCAGCTTGAGGGGCCAGTGGGCCCAACAAGGGGGAAAGCACCTTCAGGGGCGGGTAGCAGTGTTTCTTCCAAGGGATTGTCCCAAGGAGAGCTGGAGGACAGAGCAAAGGAGAGGATGCATACGTTGGAGCTAGCTAGGCTCAAAGTTGATGGTCTGAAAGACATAGTAGTAGATGCATCAAGCATTTTTGCGAGCGCAAACAGTGCGAATCGCAAAATTCGGCTGTTTGCGCCCGCAATGGCATTTGAGATGCATCAAGGGTTCATGCACTCGCAAATTCGCAAATAATTGCGAGTTCTCAAATTGCGAATGCATTTAAGGAATCGCAATTTGCGATTCCTTAAATGCAATGCATGAACCATTTCAAGATTGCTAATTCGCAATCTGGGGCCGCTATTTATCGCGAAGTCAAACTACGTGGTAAATAGCAAAAACTTAGAAATATTCACTTTAGTGCATTTTTCTAAGTTGTATGTTACACACACACACATATCCTTGGGACATGTGCGTGCGCAACACCAGTGAACATTGCCATTTCAAGGGTGCCAGGGTGTCCAAAGGACACTCTGGCACCCTTGAAATTGAGGCACATTTGCGATTCGCTAATTGCTAATCGCAAATAAGGAATGACTCTCCATTCATTAGGAATAAATGCGAAAGCCATTCCTTATTTGCGATTAGCAATTCGCCAATAAGGAATCAGTAGAAATCGCAAATAATATTGCGATTCCTACACGCATCCCGTTTTGCGAGTCTTTGATAGCGATTCCTTAAAATTCGCTATTAAGGACTCGCAAAACATAACTTTGATGCATCTGGGGAATAGAGAGCAAGAAAATAAAGCTTGGAATGGAATTAGAGATGAAGAAGTTAGCCTTAGAGGAAAAGAGAATACATTTTGAGCATGAGAGAGGAATGAGGGAATTGGAACTCGAGGCCAAACGTTTAGAGGTTCCTCCCTCTGGTGGTAGCATACCTCCAGTGCATGTAGAAGCAAGAGCTTACATCCCCAAAGATGTAGTTAAAGATTTCTACAAGAATGAGGATATTTGTCAGTGGTTTAGGGCTTATGAAACTCTGCAATGTTGGCCAACTGGGTCCCTGAGAAGGACTGGGGAGCGGGATTGTGTGGCCGCTGTGTTAGTGATGGGAGGGACACTTTGTTGGATTTACCTATAGAGGAGCAGATGTCCTACACTCACATGAATGGAGCCCTTATGTTTGGTTTGACCCCAGAGTTATACAGACAAAGGTTTAGAAATTGCAGAATACTGGAGTCTACCACTGGGGTGGAATATGTGTTTTTCTTTTGCTGAGCATTGGATGGTTGGTTGAAAGGTAGCAAAGTGGATAATCTTGAGGCGCTCTATGATTTGTTAGCATGGGAGCACTTGTCACATAACTGTTTTCCAGAGCTACGCCAGCACTTTATTGATAGCCAGCTAACTAACCCTAGGAAGCTTGCTGAGGATGCAGACCGCTAGGTGAGCACCCGGGTCCAGAAGGGTAATGTGGGAGACTTCGCCAAAGGTGGGCAGGGTCCCCAGCAGAAGAGTGGGGGGGGACAAGCGTAACAAGAGGGAGTTCCAGAAAGGGCCCCAAAGTAATCCCCATGGGAACCAAGGGAAAGGTTTCCAGCCTCCCCCTGAGAAGAAGGCAGTGGCCCGACAGATAAGGCTGTTCACAAGAGGCCCAAGACCTGTTTTAAGTGTGGTCTGGTAGGCCACTGTTCTCATGATGCTAGATGTCCTTTGTATGGGAAGACAGCACCCACTGGTGCACCAGTGGCAGTTGGCTAGTGTAGCCCTGGGGGAGGAGATGGGTGCCCAAGGTGGGTGGGGTCCCGCAGAGATGTCCCTAGTCTCTTTAGGAGACTGTGAGGTGGCCCCCAGGACCCAGCCGCCTGATAACACTAAAAAATACAGGCAGTGGGTGACCATCAATGGCAAGAGGGTGGAAGCTCTTAGAGACACCGGAGCTAGTGTGACAGCGGTCAGTTGTCGGCTGGTGTCTGAAGAGCAGGTAATCCCCAATGCATTTTACCCAGTTGTTGCTGCTGACAACACAGAGAGCCACTGCAAGGTGGCACAGGCTCCCTTTGAGTGGGAGAGGGTCTCAGGGACTCTTCAAGTAGCTGTGAGGCCAGCCATGCCTGTTGAATGTCGGTTAGGTAATGATTTGGAGAGCTCCCCTTGGGCTAAGGTGGAGTGAAGAGCTCATTTAGAGAAGTTGGGTTTGACTGAGTGGGCCTGTGTGACCACTCGGTCTATGGCAGCCAGTAAGGGTGTCAAGGGGGCCTGGAGCCTGAGGAAATGACCCAGGTGCCTGCTTTAAAGAGATGAGGTAGGGGCACTGGAAACCGGTTCCTGAGATTCCCACAGCCCAAGAGGAGACAGACCCTGAGGGGAATGCCCTGGAGCCTACCGGGGAAGAAATTGCTGAACTGGGAGACCTGCCTGAGCGGACCCATTGGCAGCAGGAAGGAGGTCCCTCCAGGGAGGAGTTCTGTGAGGAGCAGAACAAGTGCCCTTCTCTTGTGGGTTTGCGGCAGCAGGCTACGAACCAGGCAGCAGGTGACCAGTATGTATCACATTGGATCTACTGGGAGAATGGTCTACTGTATAGTGAGCCTAAGGTTGCTGAGCCTGGGTCAGCCTGTGTGCTGGTACCCTAGCGCTTCAGAGCCTTCCTACTAAGTGCCATGCCTTCTCTTTGCTTACAGAGAGGTGCCACAGAAGTCCTTAAGGTTCAGTCCCTTTGAGCTTCTCTATGAACATCCAGTGAGAGGACCTTTGAGTTAGGTCAAGGAAGGCTGGGAGCAATCTCCCAGGAAACCTCCAGAGGATGTATATAGCTACATGCTGGCCTTCAGGAACCAAACTAGGCATTTCAAAAACTCACTGAGGCGAATCTGGAAGCCAGCCAGGAGGAGATGAAGCAGTGGTACGACCAGAACGCCACTCTGGTAGAGCATCAGCCTGGTCAGAAAGTGTGGGTCATGGTACCAGTGGAGCACTGTGCAGTCCAGGATAAGTGGACCGGACCATTTGAGGTGGTGGAGTGCAAAAGTCCGGTTACCTACTTGGTGGACTTGCGGTCTCCCGGGAACACCTTGAGGGTCCTGCATGTCAACCGCCTGTAGCCCCACTTAGAGAGATCCGAAGTGGGCATGCTCCTAGCAACATATGCTGGAATGGAGAAGGAGACTGGGCCTCTTCCTGACCTCCTGTTTGCAAATGAGTGAGATGGGTCAGTGGATGGTGTGAACCTCTCTTCCACCCTAGCCCCTGAGCAACAGAATGACTTTCATCAGTTGCTGGAACAGTTTTCTGACCTGTTCTCCCCGATTCCCAGTGTCACTGATTGGTGCATCCATGATGTAGACACTGGGGACAGTCCTCCTGTCAAGCACAAAACTTACAGAATGACTGACAGGGTGAGAGCTTGCATCAAGGAGGAGGTCTCCAAGATGCTTGTGTTAGGGGTGATTGAGTCCTATAGCAGTCCTTCGGCCAGCCCAGTGGTCTTGGTCCCAAAGGCTGCCGTACCGGGTGTCACACCAGAGCTGATGTTCTGTGTGGACTACTGAGGGCTCAATTCAGTCACCAGGACTGACGCGTACCCCATCCCCAGAGCTGATGAGCTCATTGATCGGTTAGGGGCTGCCCGGTACCTCAGAACGTTTGACTTAACGTCTGGGTACTGGCAGATCACCTTGACTGATGGGGCAAGAGAGAGGTCAGCATTCCCCATACCAGGTGGGCACTACCAATTCCGGGTAATGCCCTTTGAGGTGAAGAATGTCCCTGCCACCTTTCAGAGGTCGGTCAACCAGGTGTTGGTTGGACTGGATGAGTTCAGAGCCGCCTACCTGGATGACATTGCAATGTTCAACGCCAGTTGGGAAGAACATCTGCGCCACCTCTGGGAAGTGTTGATGGCACTTACTCACGATCAAGGTGAGTAAGTGCCAGATCGGGCAGAGTTCCGTGGTGTACTTGGGACACCAGGTTGGGAGCGGCCAGGTGGTGTCTCTACAGCCCAAGATTGAGACCATCCTGGCTTGGGAACCCCCCAAGGCCCAGACAAAGGTGAGAGCCTTCTTAGGACTCACTGGGTATTACAGAAGGTTTGTCAAGGGTTATGGCAGCATTGTTGCACCCTTGACAGAGCTGACTTCCAGGAAGCCGCCCAAAGGAGTGGTTTGGACTGACACCTGTCAGAGCTTTTGATGCCCTGAAGACTGCCATGTGCACAGCACCCATGCCCCTGGCACCCAACTTCTTGAAAGAGTTTATTGTGCAAACAGATGCTTCAGAGCATGGTGTGGGGCTGTCCTATCACAGATTAATGAGGAGGGCCTAGACCAACCTGTAGCCTTCATCAGTAGGATGTTACTTTCACAGGAACAGAGGTGGAGTGCAACTGAGGGTGAGGCATTTGCTGTGGTCTGCGCACTGAAGAAGTTGAGACCATACTTATTTGGGACTCACTTCCTGGTTCAGACAGACCACAGGTCCCTCAGATGGTTGATGCAGATGAGGGGTGGGAATCCAAAGATGATGAGGTGGTCCATATCCCTACAGGGGATGGACTTCACTGTGGAACAACGCCCTGGTACAGAACACGCCAATGCTGATGGTCTGTCCAGATTTTTCCACCTTAGTGATGAGAACTCCCAGGAGGTAGGGTAGTTCTCCTCACATTTGAGCTGGAGGGGACACGTGTTAGACCTGGCACCATTGGCGTGGTTCTCCCTTCCACTTTTTGCTGTTGCCTCATGTTTTTGCTGGTTTTAGATCCTTTTGGGCACTGTGCCACTGCTGTTCAGGTCTCCCTATGGTAAATTAATACATGGATTAGTGACTCCATGATTGGCTTGATTGGATTACTTATCAGACCCTAGTACAGTGCACCGTGTGTGCCCAGGGCTTGTAACCAATGCTGCTGGTGGGCTTGCAGCACTGATTGTGCCACCCACCGGAGCAGCTTGTAAAGTGTGTCTCAGGTCAGCCATTTCAGAGCCTGTGTGCCGTCTGGTACTGCCATGTTGACTGGGCAAGTGCACCCACTTGCCAGTCCCTAAACCTTCCCTTTTATACAAATCAGTCACCCTATGGTAGGCCCAAGGGCAGGGTGCATTGTAGGTAAAAGGTAGGACATGCCCTGATGTGTGTGGCATGTCCTAATAGTGAATTACAGCCATTTTCGTTTTTCACTATTACAAGGCTACCAGTTCCCCATAGGTCGGAATGGGCAGTTAGATTATAACATCTTATAATCCTAACTGACTCAGAGAACTAGGTAGAAATTCGAATTTAGTATGCCTGAACACAGAATGATAAAATACATCTTTTAGTGAAGTTGGTTTTAACATTCTGTGTTTGAAAATACCACTTCTAGAAAGTGGGTATTTTCTTGCCTAACTATCCAAGCCTGCCTTTGCTAGGTTGTGTATTCCTTTGAGTTTGAGTGACAGGGTCTGGGGTACTCCAGGGGACAGGGTGAGTCAGCACAGGGCTGAATAGAGAGATCTGCATGCAGATGGGAGGGAGGAGTTGCACCTTGGACCTGAATAGGGCTGTGCCTTCCCTCCACAATGCTGGCTCTACCTTGTGTGGTGTGTCTGATGTCCCTGGCCTAAACACTGAAAGGAAAGAAGGAGTCTTGTCAACAAAGTGCTCCAGGACTGACCAGAACTGGTTTGTACTAGGCAAAGGCCGCTCTGCTTTCAGAGAACAATGAGAAAAGTAGGAGTATAAATATTGGGACCCAGACCCAAGAACGTTAGATCACTTCTGGGAATCAAGACAAACCTTTGCTGAGGAGAAGAACCAGGAAGTTGAAGGAGGAGACTACCCCTGTGATGTGTGTTTGGGGGTTGGCCTGCAGTGGTTGCTTCATTGCCAAAGAGAGGAGAAAAGGACTGAGTGTGCTTTATATCAACATGAAGAAGAATCTCCAAGGGCTTGAACCAGAGCTTGCCTCCTGCCTGAAGTCTCAGGGATACAAAACTTCACCAACCAGCTCCCCCCTGAATTCCCTTGCTGGGAATTGAAGTGCCTGCTGTTGTGCTGGACCTTCTGAGAGACTGCTTGTCGCTGGGAGCTGGAAGAGCGACGCAACAACGAGAAGCGTGTCACCTCCGCAGCCGCTGTCATCGCATCGCCGAAGAAGCGGGCCGCCGCTGTCATCATCACATTGCCAAAGCTTGGCGCATCACCAGAGAAGCGGGACGCTGCCACAGAGGACATTGTTGCATCACCGGAGAAGCGTGTTGCAGGGCCTGACGCGGCTCCAAAGATCATCGAGTCGACCCATGGCCGTCGGGCGTGTATGCATCGCACCAACGTTGTAGCATCGCAACCAAGACACCATTTTGTCGCATCGCACCGGAGAAGAGCATCACATCGAGGTGCCATCTTGTTGCGTCGTACCAGAGAGCAGTAAGAAACCGACGCATCACCTCCCCATACAGTAAGGAACCAACGCATCAACTTCCCTGCGACCCTTTTGTTTTCTTTGCGTTACACATTTCAGGTACATTGAGAGTCAAGTGTAACATTTACAACTTTAGAGAACTGAGCTATTTTATAACCTTTTAGAGACTATTTATGAGTACAGTATTGTGGATTTTTGTCGTTTGGTCTTGTGTGAAGTAATTCAACCTGTGTGGTGTCCATTTGTAGTGTTGTCACTGTATTACTGTATGTGTTCACAAATGCTTTACAGACTGCCTTCGAGATAAGCCTGCCTGCTCGTGCCAAGCTACCAAGGGGGTGAGCAGGGGTTATTTTAGGAGTGTAGCCTGTTACTCTGAAGAGGTACCTACCTATGCCAACTAGAGACCCCCAAATCTAACATCCATCTTATGCATTCTATTGCTCTCCCTGTCCTCCAGCTCCTCTGGGGACAGGCCCTTTGAAGAAACATTGCTGCTTGGCCTAGAAGGTACTTTCTCCCCTGTCAGGCCCAATGGCCCATCCAGCTGACCATCTTCATTCTCTGCCTCATCCCCAAGCTCTTCCAGATGCTCAGAAGCATTTCTAGATTCCAACCATACCCTCAGCGCCTTTTGGAACTCTTCCTTTTTGGCTACTCCTTTCACAGGGATTTTAAATATTTTCCAGAAGGTTTTAAGCTGTGGCACAGTGTATGTATCAACTGTATCTTCTTCAAACTGTAGATACATAGATGCATTGGATGCTGCTTTGCTCATGTTGAAAAACAGTTGGTAGTTCTCAAAAAGCAAAATGAAGTTCCAAGGAAAGTTCTAACAAAAAGTATGTGGTCGCGTTATGGTCTGTACTCACTAGTAGTGTACACCAATCACTGTATATGAGTCACAAATGCTAGTCTAAATCTTTACTGCTGACCACCAATGTTAGAACTGGGGGTCTCTAGTTGGCAGAGGTAGGTACCTTTGACCAAATAGGAACCCTTACTTATAGTCAGGGTAATGTGGTACACTTCTAAAATAACCCCTGCTCACCCCCTTGGTAGCTTGGCAAGAGCAGACAGGCTTATCTCAGAGGTAGTGTGTAAAGCTACTAGACTTAACACAAGACAAATGACAAAAATCCACAATACTATAATCAAAAATAGATATATCTCAAATCTCAAATACTGCAAAACAAATAGAGAGAAAGGGCTACAGCAGAAACGCTCTTAGACCCCAAGCTATCCAATATTCCAAAACAACAAAAGAGCGTCAAGATTTTTTTAAAACACTACTCCTCTAATGATCCACCATCTTGCCAGGAGGAAAAAAAGGGGGGTAATGGAAAAGCACAGCAGGGAGAGATGAGGTCAGAGGTGAGAAAAGGAACCCTCAAACACCAAACAAGTAGGTGTTTATTCTCATCATTGGGTTCTTAAGTATGAAAGGAAAAGAGCCAACCATTAAGGCCACAATAGAAAGTGCATCTTGCTGTGCTTTTCCATTACCCCCCTTTTTTTCCTCCTGGCAAGATGGTGTTTCTGGTGGATCATTAGAGGAGTAGTGTTTTAAAAAAATCTTGACGCTCTTTTGTTGTTTTGGAACTTTACTCTCAAAGCCAGGGAAGGTGATGCGTTGGTTCCTTGCTTCAGGGGAGTTGATGCGTCGGTTCTGTATTGCAGCGCAGAGGAGGTGAAGCATCGGTTCCTTACCGGAGAGGAAGTGATACGTCAGTTTCTTACTGTGATCCTTTGCGATGCGACAAGATGGCGCCTCGATGTGATGCGACGATCCGGTGCGATGCGAGAAAATGGTGTCTCGATGCGACAATGTTGGATGTGATGTGTGCACGCCCAGTAACTGAGCTGCGACACACTTCTCCGGTGATGTGACAGCAACCTCTGCGGCGGCGACACGCTTCTCTGGTGATGCAACACACTTCTTCGATGATGCAACGGTGAATGGTGAACAGCTGCAGCAGCAACATGCTTCTTGGGCAATGCAACGCCAACTGCTGCGGCGGCAACACGCTTCTCCTCATTGCATCGCACTTCCAACACCCAGCGACTCGCAGTCTCTTCAGAGGGCCCAAACAACAGTAGTCAGCTCAGCTCTCTGCAGGCAGAATTCTACAGCCAGGGAATTATGGGGAGCTGGTGGTGATGTCTTGTATCCCTGAGACTTCGGGCAGGAGGCAAGCTCAGTTCAAGCCCTTGGAGATTCTTCTTCAAGATTGCAAAAGTACACACAAAGTTCCTTTTCTCCTTTCCTTGGCAATAAAGTTACTACTGCAGGCCAACCCCAACAGCACATCACAGGGGCAGTCTCCTCCTTCAGCTTCCTTGGTTGTTATTCTTGGCAAAGGGTTGTCTTGATTCCCAGAAGTGATCTAAAGTTCTGGGTCCCCCCTTTTATACACAAAAATCATTTGTCTCTGAAGGCAGGGAGTGTCTGTACCTAGTCCTAACCAGTTCTGTGCATTCCTGGAGCACTTTGTTTACAGTACAGGACTCCTTATTTACTTTGTCAGTGTGGGCCAGGGTCATCAGACACACCACAGGAGGTGGAGCCAGCATTGTGGAAGGCAGACACAGCCTTATTCAGGCCTAGGTGCTACTCCTCACACTACTCTGCATGCAGATAGGTCTATTCAGCCATGTGCTGACTCACCCTGTCTCCTGGAGACACCCAAGCCCCTGTCACTCACAAACCAGACATGGAATACACAACCTAGCAGAGGCAGGCTTGGAAGCTTAGGCATGAAAATACCTACTTTTTCAAAGTGGTATTTTCAAACACAGAATGTTAAAACCAGCTTCACTAAAATATGTATTTTATCATTTTGAGTTCAGGCATACTAAACTCGAATTTCTACCTAGTTCCCGGAGTCATTTAGGATTATAAGATGGTATAATCAAACTGCCCATTCTGGCCTATGGGAAAAGGTAGCCTTGCAATAGTGAAAAACGAAATTGGCTGTAATTCACTATCAGTACGTGCTACACACATCAGGGCATGTCCTACCTTTTACATACAATGCACCCTGCCCATGGGCCTACCTTAGGGGTGACTAATATGTATAAAAGGGAAGGTTTAGGGACTGGCAAGTGGATGCACTTGCCAAGTCGACATGGCAGCCCCGGGATGCTCACAGGCTCTGCAATGGCAGGCCTAAGTCACATTTTACAAGCTGCTTCTGTGGGTGGCACAACCAGTGCTGCAAGTCCACACGCAGCATTTGATTTACAGGTCCTGGGCACACATGGTGCACTGTACTAGGGTCTGACAAGTAAATCAAATGAACCAATCATGGAGTCACTAATCCAATACAGTACTTAACAATATGGAGCACTTGCACTTTGGCACTGAATAGCAGTGGCAAAGTGCCCAAAGCATCTATACCAGCAAAGCGCATAGCAGAAATACAGGAAGCAACAGCAAAAAAAATAGAAGGGAGACCCACGCCAATGGTGCCAGGTCTAACGATGTCCCTGTCTTGTGAACTGCAGGAATCTTCTGTGCTTTGTTAAGTCTGACACTGTCTAATGCATTTCTTTCATCTCTGGCTTTGCTATCTAATTTCCTTCTAACTAAAGGTGGACCCTTCCCTTAACCATTCAAGTGCTGGTAAGCCTCCCAGGCAATAAACTCTTTCTATTTTAGGGCAGTAATATTACAACTGGGTTGATATTCTTTTTCATCTTTTGAATAATAAACAGATGGCTGAGGAACCTCCTTAAATATTAGTTAGGAGCAAACTGTTGCCCCTTTCCACTCAAAGAACAGGGGGGCATATTACCAAGGGCATTATCACCGCTTTAGCTGGAATTTTTCCCGCTAAAGCGGCGATAATTGTATCGCCCTATTACCTAGCTGTCGCGAACACCAGTTAGCGACAGCTAGTAGGAGATAGCGGGCTTTTAGGTGCCCACTTTGCATGTCAGCGATAATTATCGCTAATGACATGCAAAGTGGGCGTGCCAAGATGTTAGCTACTGGAAACAGTCGCTAACATCTCTATCTCCTATTACCAACTTTTGGAAATAATCGCGCTAAGCGCGATTATCTCCAAAAGCTAACGCCTGCCCAGACCTATCCAATGGTAGGTGGATAACATGGCTAAGAGCATTTGCTCGGTAATGCATGAATATCGCTGACTTAACAGCCATATTCATGCATTTCGGCCGATTTTTATCGCTTAGGAGATAAACCTTGATAATAGCAAGGCTCCTAAGCGATAAAAATCGGCGGAGCTCCGACGCCTGACCAACAAAGCAACGGATAGCGGGGTCCCGGGGGTGCTGCCCGGAGTTTCATCGACGGCGGAGACCGCGGATGTCAGGCGGAATGCTCCGGTGCCGTTGGCGGAGAGCTCCGAAGTCTGTGGAGGCCGGTACAGAGGAGCCGAGTCGCGGCCTGTGCAGCCGCGGAGTTGCGTACCTGCGGAGCCCGTCCGAGGCGGGGCGGCCTCCGGTCCCGGTGGAGACCAATAGTGCCTGGGTCCGTGCACTGCGCCCGGCGAGGGCAGGGGGCAGGCCTCATCGGAGCGCTCAGGAGGAGACATTGGCAGCGCAGGTCAGGGGGAATTGGGAACCCCCAGAATCGGAGCGGAGCTGGGCAGGGCCTTGGTGGCGGGCACCCTGATTGTTTGGAGCCGGGTCCGGATTACAGGACGATCGGCCAACGAGGGGTGACGACTGGAGCATCTGGCCTGCGGAGAGGAGACAGCGGAGCGGACCAGAGGTCCGGACCTAGCAGGGCCACAGTGACTGGGAGCCCGTGGGGGCACGGTTCCCGAGCTGCCGGACGCAGAGTGTGCCAGAACAGTGGGGGAGAGAGTGAACCCTGCAGTGGCGGTAATGTGGGCCGCTGCCTGTGCTGGCCTGTCCTAGGGGCGGACCTGCCCTAGAGTTTGCTGCAGAGCTGGCCTGCGCCTCCCGGGGGACTTTGTGGGCTGCCCTGCCTCTCTGGACCCGGACATTGGCATCTGTGTGGAGGCGGATTGGCACAAGGGAGATACAGAGGCTGGGATACCTGGGCTGGACGCGGCCGCTGCCGGAGAGAGAGGCACGACCGCCAGTTACGTCTGTGGCGCCATTTTGGGGGAGACTTCTTCGTGGAGCTCTGCGGTCCGGCCCTACTTATTCCTGGAGTAAGCTGCTGGGGGTAGCCCTGGCCTGAGGCCCTTGAGCACATCCTGCGAGCTGGCCACTGACTTTGTGGAGGAGCGGCGTCTTGGCCTGGTTGAGCGGTGGCCTGACCGGCGTCGCCGGGGAGCTCTCTCGGCCTCTTCGCATTCTGCGACCGGGGTTGGTTCCCCGTGAGTGGCGCTGGAACTTCAGCGCGGGAGCGCATAGAACGGCCCAAGAGATCGGGACACTTGCCACCTGGCCACGGAGGGGCCGTTTCGGCGGTGAAAACAGCGGCGCCATTTTGAAGAATCCGTGGAGGGCGCTGGGGGGGTTCGAGCGGACGCTTACTCTGGAACTGATTGCTGCCTGGGGGGCACCAAGCACAGCCTTAGCATACCGTCAGTAAGCTGAGCATTGAGACCGTAGAGGTGGCTCTCCCGTCCCGAAGTGGTGGAGGGACTGCAACTGGAGAGCAAGAGGACCGGATTGGGGGCAATCACCCGCACGAGTGGCGAACTCCTCTTGCTACGACGCACAAGACGCCGTCTTGAAGGGGCCTTACACTGCGGCCATTGGAGACCCAACCCTAATTGTCCCTGGACCTGGCGGGGACGCTGGCTGCGGAGGGATCACGCCCGATTTGTGTCTGAGAGCCAACCCCGGGGTGTGGATCGCGCCACCAGCTATCTACCTCCTGGAGTGGAGGGGTCTCCGGGGGCTGGCGGCACTGGCAGATTTGCGGTCATTCTGGGGGCGGTGAGGCAGCACTGCTGAAGGGACGTCCCGGAAAGGAGGGTCACCAATCTGAGACTTGTCCTCCCAGCTGCGGATCACTGGAGCCTGGTGGTAGGAGTGCAGCGACCACTCACAGCCATGTCCAACTCGCAGCGCAGGGGGGGGAAAACGGTGAAGGAGGGGGCCCTCAAGTCGTCGCAGCAACCGGCGTCGCCGGGAGCCAGCGGGTCCTCAAAACAATCAGACGACGAGGCGCCAGCGACTAAAGCGTTCATGAAGGAGCTCTTCGCCACCATTAAGGAGGACATCTCCGAACTCCGTACGCAGTTAGCCTCGGATTTCAGGGAGGTGCGGAGAGACGTGGATGGGATTGGTGAGAGGGTGGCAGTACTGGAGGACCATGACCTTAGCATGGCGAATGATGTGCACCAGCTCCAACAGGACATCATACGCCTCACGGAGCAGAATCTGGATTTGCAGACCCATGCAGAGGACTTGGAGAACCGCTCCAGGAGGAATAACATTCGTATCAAGGCGGTGCCATGGGACGGTGAAGCGGGGGACCTGCGTGGATACGTTCAAGCCTTGTTTCTCCAGATCCTAGGGGATGAAGAGGTGCGTGACATCCAGATGGACAGAGTGCATAGAGTGGGGCTGCCCAGGAGGGGCGGGGGCCCACCGCCGGATATCCTCGTCTGTGTGCATGACTTTCAGGTAAAGGAACAGATATTGAGGAAAGCTAGAACCATCACGTCGTTGCAATTTAGGGGCCATCGCCCCCAGCTTTACCAGGACCTGGCGGCGACAACCTTGCAGAAGCGGAGGGACTTTCGACCTGTGACCGCCTTCCTCCGGGAACGCGGGGTTTCCTACTCCTGGGGCCATCCTTTCCGGATTATTTTTCGATGGGAGAACAGGCTGAGGCAGATCAACTCCCTGCGCGAGGCGAAGGATCTACTAGGCATTGAGGAAACGGAACCATCTCAGGGGGCTCGTGGCTCGCCATTCCGGAGGCGGCGTCGCTCTTCCTCCTGGCACAGGGTGGGCTCATCCCCGGAGCGGCGACGACCGGACCCTGCAACTACTGTACAGGAGAGAGGGGCCGCGGTGGCTTCGGTGGCCTCCGCCACCATGGCGGATTCCCAGACGAGTTCTGGAGCAGCGTGACCCCGGCATCATGGAATGGCGTCGGAGGGGCTCTTGGCCTGAGGTCCCCAGGGTGTAATGGTACTTTTGGAGAAGACGCCCCGGACCTTGGACCTGGGGGTCACCGAGTTGACACCCCTACCCCGACCCCAGTCCAGTGGGGATCTTTCGAACCGTGACCTGCTGGATCTGAGGACTACGAAGTTCAGGTTCAGTGCCTTGAGTTGCATTTTGTTGCTCTTTGTTCTTGGGGGGGGTTGGGAGTTCAGTTGGGGGGGCAGGGGCTTGAAGGGGGGCTGGGGGGCCGGTGGTGGCGGCTGGTGGCTGTGTGTGAGGGGGGATGTGTACGGGGATGGATGTGTGCTTTACAATTCCTGTCTGTTCTTCAGATTCTGGGTGTCAACCTTGCTTTGCATTTCACAGTGGGGGGCGGGCTGGGGGAGGGGAGACGGGTGCGCGGGGTGGTTGGAGACGGACGAGGAGTTGGTAGAGGGATGGGGAAGGGTGTCATGGTTTTCCTCATCTATTTGTGACATGGCACAGGTGCGTCCCTTGACTCATCATGACTATTAGTATAGGCACTTGGAACGTGAAGGGACTCAACTCCCCGCAGAAGCGGCAGAAGGTGTGGAAGTACCTGACAGACCACCACCTGGATGTGGTTGGCCTTCAAGAAACTCACTTAGCCAGGAAAGATGAGCTTAGGCTCCGCCATCGGCACTTCCCACTTATATACAGGGCTTCTGCATCCACTAAACACAGGGGGGTTGCCCTAATGTTTCGAGCATCCCTCCATTTCCAACCGGGGAGGGTGAGCGGGGACAAGGAGGGAAGGTGGCTGATGGTGAAGGGGTTGCTGTATGGACGTATGTGCACATTTGTGGTGATGTATGGGCCTAATGCCTCGCAGAATGGCTTTTTGCAGTCCTTGCTGGGTAAAGTGGGGGAATTCGTGGAGGGCCAGTTGTTCTTCATGGGGGACTTCAATATGGTGTGGGATAGGGCCCTGGATAGCTCATGCACACAGAGGTCAGGGGCGGGAGTCTTTACCACTGAGACGCAGAGGCGGGTTGGTGACCTGGGGCTGGTTGATAGTTGGCGCTTCCTTTACCCCCAATCTAGGGATTACACCTATTTTTCACATGTACATTTGTCCTATTCTCGAATTGACCACATCTTCATAAGCCAAGCATTACGGGGGGACGTCCGGATGTCCAGCATCTTCCCACTCTCAGTGTCGGACCACAGCTTAGTTGTGCTCGGGCTGCAGTGGTCAATGGGAGGAGATGGTTGGAGGAAATGGTATTTCCCTGAGGCATTGACTCGAGATGACGTTGCATGTAAGGAGCTGAGGGGAGCCATTCGAGATTTCCTGGAGCTTAACCCGCCTTCGGATACCTCAGTGTATACTACTTGGGATGCATGCAAGGCCTCTATAAGGGGCACCTGCCTTAGCCTCAATGCTACTCTTAATAGGCAAAGGAGGAAGGAGCGGGAGGCTCTTGAATCCGAATTAGTAGCACTGGAACAAGCACATAAAGCCAACCCATCCCGGGTGACCCTGCGGCCTTTGACTGCGGTTCGGGGGAAGCTCCGGGCTCACTATAATAACAGAGCGGAATTCACACTCCTGCGGCTGCGACGGACCTCCTATTCGATGGGGAACAAGGTGGGTAGGCATCTAGCGAGGCAGCTTCGAGACAAACGGAAGCGGGAATATATAGGAGGGATTAAAGATGAGACTGGAAGGGACCAACACAGGGATGGGGACAAGGCTGCTATTTTTAGCCGTTTCTACGCGACTCTATAGAGGGGAGGACCTAGATCGGACAGCTCAGTCCGCCTTCCTGGCCGGCCTCCCCATACCCCAAGTTTCCAGGGAATGGAATGAGCTCCTATCGGCCCCTATCTTGAGGGAAGAAGTGATGGACGCTATAAAAGCTCTTAAACTCCACAAGGCTCCTGGGCCTGACGGGTACACGGCCTCGTTTTATAAGACGTTCGCGGGTGAAATATGCGAGATTTTGGTTGCGCTATTCAACTCCATGGCTACAGAGGGGCGGACCTCAAGATCAATGGCGGAGGCCTTAGTCACCATTATCCCCAAGCCTGGGAAAGACCCCACCCAATGCGCCTCCTACCGTCCGATAGCGCTTCTTAACCTGGACGCCAAACTATACTCCTGGATTCTTGCGAAGCGGCTTCAAGATCTGATGCCGGCCATTATCCATCCTGATCAATCTGGATTTATCAAAGGGCGACAAACCCATGACAATTTGCGGCGAGTGGCGCATTTGATCGAAAAGGCTGACAGATTTCGCTTACCTGCCATGCTGGTGGGTCTAGACGCGGAAAAAGCATTTGACCGTGTTGACTGGGGATTTTTAAATTTAACACTGGAAGCCTTTGGGTTCTCCCCCCACTTTGTGCGAATGATTCGAGCTAATTATGATCGGCCTGAATCTAGGGTGTTGGTTAATGGACATCGGTCTGCCTGCTTTCCCCATTCCCGCGGTACGCGGCAAGGATGCCCGCTCTCCCCGCTCCTCTTCGCGCTCAGTATAGAGCCACTGGCGCTTGCGATCAGGGAAAGGGAACAGATTACAGGCATCCCCTTCACTGGTGAACAGCATAAGATTTCCCTGTTCGCAGATGATGTTCTCTTATCGTTGGGAGACCCTGTTCGCTCGCTACCTCAGGTACATGAGGTTCTGTCTGAGTTTGAGAAGGTGGCGGGTTTTAAAGTTAACATGGGTAAATCGTACATCTTGAATTTGACACTGCCCCCTGACGTAGTAGAACAGGTGCGGACACTTACGCCTCTTTCGTGGTCATCCTCCTCCTTGCTCTATCTGGGTATTAACTTGACCCCCACCTTGGGTGGGTTGTTTGCCGCCAACTTTCCCCCAGCATTAGCGGCGACACGTGGGGAACTGGAGAAGTGGAAGCCAAAGTTAATTTCGTGGCTTGGTCGCATTCATGCGATTAAGATGGTACTACTGCCTAAATTCTTGTACCTTTTCCAGGCCCTCCCCATACCTATGGACTTGGACTTCTTCCGGCGCTTGAAAACCCTGATGTTGAAATTTGTGTGGCAGGGGGGCCGGGCTCGGCTTCCGTATGCAGTACTTCGTCGGCCACGGGGAGAGGGAGGGGTGGGGTTCCCCGACATGCATTTATACTATAAAGCGGCGCAATTACGAGTGCTGGTGGAATGGTCGCAACCCCTTTCGGAGAAGCATTGGCTACATATGGAGCGTAGTGTAGCTGGGAGATCCATATGGGATTTGGCCTGGAAACCCAAGGTGGACCGTCCCAAGAATGCCTATATATGCACTCCTACTGGTACTGTCCTGAAAGTGTGGGACACGGTCACTGGAGATGACCGATGGACCACCTTCCCGTCACCGTTTACCCCTATTCATAGGAATCCGTCCTTCCCGCCGGCGGAACGCGATGGTCCGTTTACACAGTGGAGTGAGGGGGGCTGCAGAGCGCTTACCCACCTGTTCCATGTGACGGAACCCCTTACCTTCCACAACTGCATGAGGGATTATGGGGTGCCGCCCACTGAAAGGTTCCACCACACCCAGCTCCTACATTGGGCTACTTCACCCGCAGTGAGAGATGCTGCTACGAGACAGCTGACGTCCTTCGAGACGTTTATCATCCACACTTCTTGTATGAGGGGTACGATTTCCTTCATATATAAACTGCTCTTGGACACGGTGATATTCCCGAGGCCTCGATATATGGAACACTGGGAGAACTGTCTTGAGCGGGACATTTCGACAGCCGAGTGGGAGGGGCTATGGAGAGACATCAAGGCCCACAACCATTCGCTTGGCCTTAGGGAGGCTCATTTGAAACTTATGTATGACTGGTACCTTTACCCGTCCAAGCTGCACCGCATTTTCCCGTCGACCTCCGACAAGTGCTGGAGGGGGTGCGGTTTGCTGGGAGATTTCCGCCATATATGGTGGGATTGCCCAACCATCAAGCCTTTCTGGTCGGAGATACTGGCTCACATTAAAGAAGTGGTCGGATACCCGATCCCGGACTCCATGGACTATGTTCTATTGGGGCTCCGTGACCCGATGCTGACGCACCAGACTAGAGCTGACAAAAGGATTATATGGTTGTGCCTGGGTGCGGCTAAATTGACACTGGCGGCGGCATGGAAGAAGCCGACGGCGCCGGCGACCTCACTATGGCATGCGCGGTTGTGGCGACTACTAAGTTTGGAAAGAGTGTCCGATATCTTTCTGGGCAAGTTTAAGAACTTTATGTTTACATGGGGCCCCTTGGTCAGGTTTCTATCCCGGGGCCTTCCGTCAGCAGTTTGCCCATCAGCACTGCGAACACTCCACCTGTTTCAGATTTGATTTGGACACGTGTGTGTCTGAGTATGAATGAGTGATGAGCTGCCACCACGGGTGAGGGGGGGTGGGGGGGGGGGTGGGTTTGGGTTGGGGACTGTTGATTCTTTTGTTTAAGCGACTGCCGGCAATTGGTGCCGAACTATAGAGGACTCCGGCACTGAGATGTACCTAGATGGAGGCGGGGCTTATCGCTCACTGCAACTGATGGAGGTCTGATAAGAGCCAATATTACGATTGGATACTGACTTGGAAGTAACTATGTGGATTATCCTCCTTGCATTTCAGTGCTTTGGCGGGTGGGCATTCCCGGAGTCCCCCCTGTGGGACCCGTTGATTTTTGTCGCTATGTTTGATTGGTTTTATCTCTGTCTTTAAATCAATAAAAATAACTTTGACAAAAAAAAAAAATCGGCGGAGCTCGGCGATATTAATATTGCCGCTAAACCAACATAGCGATAATCATCGCTAGTTGTTGGTGGGGTTCCCATCTACAATAGGAGTTCTTCTTAGAAAAAAGAGATGGGTAGCAGGTGAGTGTATGGTTTCAGAATCCTATAGACGTCTTCCCTGAACCCCTGCACTCTGTATCAAACTCCTTTGAGTTTAGAGCTCTCAATTTCTATTGTAATCGATTTGTCCTCCCATGGCCTTATAGAGGAGGTGGGAGGAGTACGACTCAATCTTTTAAAGAACTTGAGCAAAGTGACGGCTGCCTGCGGAGTACTTTACAAAATAAAATGATAATATACATTATTATTTTATTTTTAGGTTCGCCAGGTTAGGGAGGGGCAGGGCTTGGCTCCTTTGACATCCGGGAGGAGGAGTGGTTGCTGTACTCTAAAGTGTGCATGATGGATTGGCTGGCTGTCTTGGCCAAACCATCAAGCTCACTTTGCAAGGTCTCCTCCCAGGCTGCATTACAGATTGGGTGGAGAAAATGCCCAGGCTCCAATTCCCCGTCTGAGCCCCAAATCACAGCACTTAGACCAATCACAATCTTGCACTGCAGCGTTGTGATTGGCTCAGGGGAGCCTGGGTGCTTCCGGGGTGAGAAGCGGAAGAGAGATGACGTAGAAGAAATGGAGGACATTCAGCAGAGTTCAAGAACAACTGTCAGAACCAAGTTCAAATCGCCACAGGGAAAAAACTGGACCAAAAACCCATAATTTGAATGTACTTCAAATCATATAATTCTAGCCATGGACATAGTGAAGTCAATAGGTCGGGGCAGAGAAAAAAAATGAAACTGGAAAAAAAAATCCGATGTCCAACTCGTGACCTCGGTCATGGAAGAGAGAGAAGCAATGACACAACTCAATCCAATATTGTATATGCAAAATATGTAGCAACAGCCTCCAATACGAAGTCACTGTTCTTATCCGAAAACATGTCAGCCATCCAATTTAGCAAAGGGAAAGAACAGTGGCGGTGCGTCCATTGGGGGCGTTGGGGCGTTGCCCCACTAGCCATGGACGCACCTGCCAACAAGAACATGTCTAATTTATTTTAAAAAGTCAGCCGGGATTAATTTGCAGCGCGCTATCGTCCCCGGCCGGGAGAAGCCCGACAGAATCGGGCAGAATCGGGCAGCGCGTAAGGCAGTGGCCGTGCGGGGGCGGAGCAATCAGAATAGCGTTGGCCAGTAGCTGCGCGCTGCGCCGGCCTGTCAAAATATTGAGGACTCGTGGGTTTCACATGCGCAGTGTGTACTACAGTAACTGTACACACTGCGCATATGAACTCCAGGAGGCCTCGATATTTTGACTGGCCTGCGCATGCGTACTGTTGTCCGTCCACCACCCCCCCACCTTAGCAGTGGAGACTAGACAGGCATGAAGTCCCGGCCCCGGTCTCATTAGGGGCAAATAGCAGTCTGCTCGTAAGCCAATCCTGGCGCAGTGGCGCTGTTAACGCTGCGCCAGGATTGGCTGCTGCAGCAGGATGGTGCCGCCAAGCGTGGGTGTTGGCTGCTCTGCTGCGGCCCGCACTGCTTGGCCAATCACCTGTAGCTATTATCAAGCAAATTCGAGGTGATTGGCCATTAGCACGCGTGGCGCTGGTGGCGCACCAAAACAACTGCTAATAGTGAAGTTTCGGTCTAGTAAGTGAAAGTAGAAGTCGTAGACTCATAGACTGGTCACTAGTGCAGCCAGTGACCACTACCAGAGTCACTCACAACTCGGTCGTCGCTCGTGACTCGTCGTCGTCGTCCTGCTGCTGGCTGCTGCCCTGGGCCTGGCTTGGTTAACTTACTTAAGTGTGTGTGCGACGTCGTGCGTACCCCTACTGTCCGGACCTCACCACCACCGCAACACGGCACCGCGTCCACCGTCCACCGGTCCACGTAAGTTTTTTACTGTGCACTGCACAGCA
The DNA here is from genome assembly GCF_964263255.1 of Lissotriton vulgaris. Taxonomy (NCBI): domain Eukaryota; kingdom Metazoa; phylum Chordata; class Amphibia; order Caudata; family Salamandridae; genus Lissotriton; species Lissotriton vulgaris. The sequence continues at coordinate 1,734,085,595 of NC_141685.1, forward strand.
CACTGTGACTGTTTGAAAATAGAGGCTTCCTTCACCCAAACGAGCAGTAATACTGTACTGCATAGCCGCCCTGGCCTGGCCTGCGCTTGCCTACAGTTAGCATTAGCATCAGCAGGGCAGCATGTGTTGTTGTGCAATCAGTGTATGTATGTATTGCCCGAGATCACACCAATAGTGTATGCTAGCCTAGGCATCAGTCCTGGTTTCTGGTCAATCCGCCTGCCATTCACACAGGAGTTGCCTTCTAGCCTCCCCCCTCCCTCACCTGAGAGGGGCTCCCGGGAGGTCGGGGGGGGGGGGCAGGGGTAAAGCCTTTCCGAGAATCGCTCGCACCAATCGGACCGACTGAGCAGGATTTAAAACCTAAAGGAATAGTAGACCGCGATGGGACTTTGCGCAGGCCTTGGGACATTGTGACGTCACCAGGCAACTATCACCCCCCTCGACGTCACACTTAAGAGCTAGCTGTCTCCATCCGCAGCAGTGCGGGAACAGGCAGCGAGTGAAGGACACCCCACAGGATAGGACTGTCTGCCTTCATTTTCCGGTAGTGAGCATCACAGCCCCCAAACCTTCTTAAACACACTCAGCAGGGACAAGCACCGTGGCAGTGCACAACAGGCCTGCTTCCAAGGACATTCTTCCCAGGAGAACCCCCTTTATAAATGTGGTGCTGGTGAGTCATTCTCAAAAGATTTTCTGCCCGTCAAAAGTCTGTTTCTGGGATGTAAGCTGCCAGCTACAGGCCGGGTACCCGGTCATTTGCCTGGGATAGGCCGGCTGCTGTTTTATTGTGAATCGCCGGTTTGTGACAGCTTCCAGGCCTGCAAACAGGCATATCAGTCCCAGGTTTGCTTCCTGGAATTATAAACCCGTTCGTGGGCATTATCAGCCTCGCTCTCAGGGCATTAACTTTATTTGAAGTGTCGGCTCCTGTACTATTACATATCAAAGGTGTACTTCAGAGGTGTGATGGGTCCAATCGGGTGCATTATCTACCTACTAGAGAGTGGCTAATTTGCAAAAATAATACGTGCCGGCCACCTTTGATTCTGGGCAAATCACTTAATCTCCCAGCAAATAAATATGTCCTTAAATGGTGCTGGTGCTCATGAAAAGCGGTGTTCGTGTATGTTTAAGTGCGGGTGCTAAGCACTGAAAACTACCTGCTTCAATTAGACCTGCCTGTAATAGAACTTCTGGGGTATTCTCTACCATATGATAGGAAAGCTCACCTTTACTAGCAAAATCTCAGAGTTATTTGTTATTCTTTGTAGTCTGTGGAGTGTTAATAAACCGAAACCGACGGGCCGGCAGTACTAGTAAGGTCACCGTCTGGGTCTGGGTCGTGATCTGTTGAGCAGTCAGTGCGCCGTGACTGGTGGCTGCCAGTCTTAAGTTCTGCTCACAAAGTCGGACTCGGACGCGCAGCTGTGAGCGCTTCTCACTCAGCCTGGTCACAGGCTGGAGGTTTCTACAGGTGATGATGAATTAGGGCACGAGGCTGCTAAATCTGGCGTCATCTGAGTCAGGGGGGCGATTACTGTTAAACTGGAGGCGGCTGCTGTTTATTGAAAAACAAACACATGAACTAATTAGCGATCAGTGCTAAATGGGAGACTGTGCTCACTGTGACAATGAATGAAGGGGTTGCACTCACTACATATTGGTAACTGTGGTCCTCTAATGTGTACGTACACATTACTTCACATAAAATGAGAAAAGGTTAGAAATTATGCTTTTACTCAATCTTGATGCATTTGTTGCCTTTGCAACATTTTCATAAAAGTATACCCCGTGAACATTTTATTAGTGCAACTGCTCCATGTCATAAACATTCCACTACATTCTATGCATGCGAAAAGACAAACAGTGCTGTCAGTCCATAATGTTTTGTATGTCACTTCTGTTGTTGTGGCACTTTAGCCCTGTAGCTTGGAACACCATGTTCTGCCGCAGCATTCAGTATTTGCTAATTGTGTAAATATTTTCACCTATTATATTGAGAAGGAAACATTTTTGTTTTTTAAATTCACATTTCAGTTGCTGTGCAAATTAACATGACAATGACTAGTATGTACATTACGTTTACGTTAAATGTGATTGCAGTGCATATGACAGTTGGGTTTTTAGAAGTATTCTGTTTCACCAGTCTTTCCTTTGCATAACGGTGAAATTAAAGGGTAGTATTCATATGTTTGTGCATCAGTTAATTCCATAGCTTTCTTAAATGCTGGATCCTAAAGGTGCCTACCTAATTTGAATATCATTGATCCATGAGGGGAACCCAGTACTGAGCGTTGCCAGATATCTGGGGTATTTTCCTATGTTAACTTTATCTTGTTTTGCCCGGAAGTAGCCTTGTAAAAGTCCTGCAATTTCCCATCTGCCTTTCTACCTGAAGTTGCCTTGGAATAAAGATCTATTTATTTTATGTTTGGCAACATTTGCAAAATATCCTACTTCCGTTTTTTCTGCTCCTTCTTTTTCATGTTTCAAACTGTCTTTTGTGATTAGAGATCAGATCCCTTTTGCATCTAAGGTGTATGTCTCAGACATTTGTGAATCTGCCATGCAGACCCTCAGTGCTTGACCATTGCTCTTCTCTTTCTCAGTAGTTTACTCAGCCTGCTGCTTGACCTCAGCTGGAAAATTCATAAAACTACAATTCCTGTCACATTGGAGAGTGCTTCAGAGCAGTTAACAGCTGCATACTATCTAAACGCCTACAGTTAAATACGTTGACAAACAAGATACATTTATATGTTCATCCTCACCCATCTCTCCACAAGAAGTAGGCTGCCACTAGTCCACTAGTGTTGCTCAATTTCTCCCTCCCTTGTACCAAGATTTCAAAGAAAGCTTCTACCTCATAAGAGGCCAGTGTCCACATTTCCCTACCTAGGTCTCCTTAGAGAAGTTCCAGCCAATATCACTGTAGCACTTTCCTGTGCTGATTTTGCCACTAAGCCCCCCCACCCCATCGTCCTACTTCACAGGTTATAGAGAATTTTAAATGTGGCTCCTCAGCCTACCCATTTGGACTCCCATCAGCCATCAAATTCTTACACTGGCTGCAGATAGCTAGATATAACGCCTTTAAAGCAATGTGCATCATATATCGAGCAATCCGCTGCAGTGGACCACTCGGTTTTCACCATAATGTGTACCTTTACCCCTAACAAAGTCACTTTATTTAGGTTGATTCGCACTCGTATACAAAAACATAAAGTTGAGAACTGGCTGAAGCTTCTTCTCTGGGCCGAAGGCCATGGTCTGGTACTGGATTCCTGCAAAAATGAGAATTTACAGTGGCCTATGATGTCAGAGCGAAACAAAAGGGGATGATGGACGTAGCGTTTGAGCAAATCAAACACTCACCCCCAGTCAACTGATCTGGGTTTAATCCATCACCATTCTTTAGCTCACTCAGCCACCCCAGTTCAGACATGGCCTTTTGCATATGGCCATGTCTGAACAGGGGTGGCAGAGTGGGCTAAAGAACGGTGATGGATTAAACCCAGATCAGTTAACTGGGGGCGAGTGCTTGTATTGTCAACTCTCCGTCCATCATTTCCTTTGGTTTTTCTTTGTTCGCCATAAGTTGGCAGGGTATGCTCAGACGTGAGTCCCTTGCTCACTTTGCCACTGGATTCAAGCAAGCTGGGCTGAAGAAGGCTGAAATGCCAGAAACCGGTCCTCGGTAGCTTGTTTCCGGCCCAGGGAAAGCATGGCTTGGCAGTTTGGGCTGGACTGTTCCCATGAGGCACAGGGTCAGACTGATTTGTTTATGTTTTATATGTTTTCATACATTGCAATAAAGCACTTCTGCTGAGGTATTTACAGGCCATTGAGTGCCTTTTCTTTATTATTGTAGCCCCCCCCCACTTGTGCTGCAGGCCTTTAATTAAGATAGAGATAATTTAACTGCGATAGTTCAATGCAGTGGGCTCTGAGAGGATTTCTGTAAAGGTTACGAGCTTTGTATGGTTGTAAACAATCACCATAAAAAGTTGCTGCCATTTTAGATAAAACTCTGTCATATTTTGAATGCAACAGCTAGACTGTTTGTTTTATCATTCGTGAGTGCTTTGTAGGTTTAGCTAACTGTATTGCATTCTGTCACTACTGACAGACACCTTCTTGTGTTTGATTTAACCATGTTTAGCTACTATAATATCAACTTTTTTGGGTTGTTGTTCGCTAAGTAGAGGTTTTATGAGAGTGGAATTCAGAAGAATGCAAGACCAGCTGTTGAAATCTTCATGAATCTTTTTGCGTAGTGACCGCTCCTGAAATGTGTACTGTTTAGGGATAGCAGTTGTTGTAGCACCACTGGGCAGGTTTACTTTTTCTCACCTTGTCTACTAACACTACACTTCAGGTTTCATATACCTGGTTTTCCAATGGATCTTGATTGTGCTGAGAGGAGTCAGATATAGGGGAGCCAATGTAGTTATCCAGTGAGGACCAGGAATTGGAAAATTGACCTACAAACTAGTAATTAGATTCATATATATATAACCCTCAACACTATGCAATACAGATACAGAATTATCACATCTAGACCAAATCTCTTTGGGAAAGTCAGTCGGTCTAAAATCATACAAACCAATAACTCCGTTAGAGCTATGCAGAATATTTAACATTAGAATTTGCTATTCAGAGATCTCTCTATTCAGATTCCTGGCTCTCATTAATACTCAGTTGGAATGCACAATTAATAATTGAAGATGAGACATGGAAAGGCAGAAACATGATTTGAGGATGGTTTAGTTTTATCAGTACATTTTAAAATAGTAAATACATCAATATCAGGCCTTTATTTCTCCTAGGAGTGCAGAGTAATCAAATTTAGTCTTTTCCTGTTGTCCAAAGGGGAGCGTTATGTAGGAGAGTAGGGTCTGCTTTCCTATGGTCACCCCATTTTTTTGCTTTTTGCTTTACTGGTTTACAACTTAGAAAGGCTGTGGTCCTTCTAATCAGACCCACAGCCCAGATGTTCTCTCTCTAAATTCACACAATGTACTTTAGGTGCATTGCCAATTGGGTATTGGGTCACTCTTGTGAGTCCATGTATAGTGTACCATAGGTACATAGGTGCACCCAAGGCCTACCAGGGGCTGCAGCATGTATTATGCCACCCATGCCTGGCCATTCAAATGAGCTGTTGCAGCTATATTGCTGTCCTGCATAAGATATATGTATTTGTACTGAAATTTGATATTATTGCACCAAATCTTATGCGTTGTACTTTGACTATTGACAGGCTTCTTTCATATTGTGATGAAGCTCTGTTGTTATACTGAATAAGCAGCTACCTAGTATGTTATATGACAGCTCTTTAATAATGTAATCCCTGCACTTTCACAATTGCTTTATTAACCTTCCTGCTTTCTCAGATTTGCTTGGAAATGCACCATTTTTCCACTATTTTTTCAAAATTTTCTCGGGGGGAATTACCCCCGAACCCTCCTTAGGGGGTCCGGGCTCGCTCGCTACGCTCGCTCGCTACGGTGCAGTATGAATGTCATTTTCCGCCCCACCACTTTCAAATGTCACCAGCCGCCACTGGGAAAGAACATACATGTTCTTCAATTACCGGAGCCTCTAGCACCATCAGAGGGCAACTCTGTGTATCCTCAATGTAGCTGCGTGCCAAGAAATCATGCGCCGCTGCAAAAACATCCCAACGTCCCAGGACTCCATGCATCGCTGCGAAGGCCATAATCCCTCCGCCAGAACAAAGCAATTCATGAGCAACTAAGGGGCTCATAAAATGATTATAATCCGCATCGGGAGACACCGTATTGCAGAGACACAAATCCAGGGCCCAGTCGAAATCGCAACTCAGGCAATGAAATACAGGCTGGACACATGTAAAGTAGGAAAATCGAAATGATAATCCATAAGCTGCACTCAATGTAGCAAGAGGCAGCACTCCATAAAATGCAAGCATTCGGCCGCGAATAAACCAAACAGCAGAAGTACACCTGCAACCAGAGCCAGCATTAAGGGAAATCCACCAAACAGGCTGGAAAAAAATCAAATGAAAAAATGCAGGGAACACACCAAATATAGTTTGAAAAGAAGACACAAGGCAACTGCTAACTACTTTAAAAAAGTGAGCCCGCCCTGTGGTGGAGGATGCATTAAAGATAGCGTGAATTAATTCACCGAAATGCAAGGTCAAATCTGTATTTAATAAAGCATGCACTTCTGTGCAGGTGTTTGCCACGTGAAGGACAAATGTTTCACGAGCAGATGTGAGGGAGACTTCTTTCTGGGACAATAGAGTTCTTATACGGCTCATCTTGTTGAACTCTGCTTTCAAGGTCGGAATCGTCGGCTAGATGGAAACATCAAGCTTCCCATGCGGAGGAGGAAACATCACATTTTTACAGCAAACCACACGCTCACTGACGGTAACCATGTAAGGAATTCCTGTCACCATCCCAAAACAATCTTCATTATTTAAAAGTAAATAACTCCCGTTTGCCAGTAATGTGAATGTTGGTATGATAGCAGGTGCTGGTGTACCTTTCAAAATACAGGCCAAATTTGGCTCGTTCTGGTTACAAGAGCCATGCAATTGGATATTCCTACACATTAATGAGTGATCTGGTGTTGTAGTGCAATCCTCCCAATTCAAGTAAAACTCTTTTCCCTCCCTTAGGCATCTACAGGTAAATGGTAGCGACCAAGCTTCATGGAGATAAGCGGTGCCCAGAGGTTCATATCTGCCAATTGCATAGTACTTCACACAAGCTTCGAATTTGAAAAGAGGAAAAGGTAGAGGTATTAACCCGTGGATAAGCCACATTGCCGAATTGGTCTCAGCCACAGAAAATGGTAACAGTTCTAACTTTTCAATGTGTAACATAGAAAAAGTTGCATCTTTCATTGACATAAAACGTTGCTTTTCTGTCAAATTAAACAGGGCAAATAATGATGACGTATTCATGAAGTGCCATGGCACTTTTACAGCTTTCAATGTTTGTAAAGTCCATGCAAACTGCATAATAGAACGCAAGTGATTTTGACCATGGTGCAAAACAGACACTTCATCTTGCACAATATCAACAACAGACGACAATATTTTCTAATGTGTAAATGCGGGAAAAAAGCGTGTTAATGCTGTTATCTACAACTGCTAGCACTTTTTCTAAACTTGCTTGATCTACAGCTCTAATGCGGGAAGCCGCCTTAATTTGGGACAGTTTTCAAACTTCGTTGTAAATAGCATATATCCATCTTTTAGATCTGCCGGAAGCCGGGCCTTTCACGAAATCATTCAGATCAACATCGTCAGTCAACTTAGATAAATGCAGCTTAACTGACGCCAAAGTGGAATGTTTGAGCCAACTCTGACATCATTTGCCTACAGAATAGGTAGTCACAGAATGGCCACTTTCAAAACGGGGATCCACCCTGACCTGTGTAAAGCCTGGAGCTAAACCAAGAAAACGATGCTGGCATGAATCAGCACTTGTGTTCCCCAGCAACCAACCCTTAGGATCCAAACTGGATATGTTAAAGGAAGAATTCAGTAACAGAGTCTGCAACTCTCTGATGGAAAACTTGGTATTATTATTATTCCAACCGGAATATTCTTCTAATTCAGTAAAGGAAGGAGCATTAAATTTTTTTGTAGTAGCCAACCCAAAGCAGGTAGTCTGTGAAATCGTAGAATTCAAAATAACATATGGTTCAGGATGAAGCATGCACGATGCAAAGCCTCAGCGCCTTGCACTTGCCAACTTTAAGAACCCCAAACAGATTTAAGATCAATAGTATCTTTCCACAACTTGTAGCCTTCAACTGCCAATTGGTATAAAAAGGACTTTGAATACAATCATTTTGTGTGGATAAGTCTAACCTTGGAAGTGGACTTCTCAGTCATTTTAAAATAAAGTGCATTAGGATTTGACTGATTAAAATCAGTAAAATAAGAGAACCTCTTTAACAAAGAAGCGGAACTGCCTTGTACAGGAGCGTAACAATGTTCCCACTGGGTATAATTAACAGTATTCCTCCTGGTATTCGCTTTATGCAGGTAGTGATTGCCAAAATGTTGATTACAAAACAAATCACCATACTTTGCGGAATCTAGATACAAATCTTCAGCATCAAAGGCAGCATAATATTTCAAATCAGAAAACAAAGCTTCTATGGCCTGAACATCCCAATCATCAGAACGTTTTTTTGTTGTTAATTACATCCCCCATAGAAACTCTTAGGACATTTGGGACATTTATAACCTCAGTGCGCCCATGGATTTGAAATCTAATAGCATCCCAAACAATCCCATCTAAGACGGGCCAAGCAGTGATATTAATAAAAGCCAGGTCCCTCTTCAATCTGTGTGATGAAGAATGGGGATCCAATGTTCCATTAATATGTCGAATGCATGCTCTTTCTTCAACATAGTGTCTGTTGACAAGGTGGAAAAAATACACCACAAATCCAATAGACATGAACAGGTAAATCGAAAAAAGCACCAACCAAATGTAGGTCCAAGGAGGAATCAAAACATTTTTTTAAACCATGATACAAAAATTAGGATTTTCGAAGGAGTCTTCGATGTGTGAGAGTCAGTGTCAAATGATAATCTGGTTTCTGTGGCTAAACAAGTTTGCAAATAAGGCATTGATAAGTCAGTGGGGTAAGTATATTCAGTCTCATCAAGGTGAGCACCAGGTAGTGAACTCAACAAAGGACTTGAAACTGTAGGCATCTCTAGGGCAACATCAGGCCTGGGGTTAGGAGCCGGGGCCAAAACAGAATTTTTCAAAATCGATGGACATGAGACTGCCGGAGTCATACTAAGTAGAATCGGCCACTCTGTGTAATTTGACATTGTCAATGGAGATATACCTGTTATCTTTACGACCTGAAAGTGGTCGTAAAATGACTGTTCTTGTGCCCTTCACTCCAAGCACTGGAACCGGAGCTCGATATGAGGGACCAAACTCCTTGTTTTCGATCTTCTCGCGAACCAGTTCTCCAACTTGGGGTAGCCAGCCAACTACCGGAATCTGCAACGCAGCATCAGATGTGGAGGGCAAGTGTTGCTTTGCAAGACTGTCTCTCGTCTTTTGTAGATCCTGTAAAACATTGCAATGTTCATCTATGTCAAAGGAGGCAGCAACTGCGCCTGCTCTAGACTGTGGTCTGGGACAAACATCTTGATACCAAAGAGCATCTCGTAAGGGGTCCGCCCTCCCAGAGACCTTCTAGGGAGATTATTAAGGGCACGCTGCACGCTATTGAGGTGGGCCAGCCAGTTCCTGCCAGTGCCTATAACCCTAGCTGTCAAAGATTGCTTTAAATCTCGGTATGTAGGTATCTCCCTAGACAACCTGAATACATAGATGTGTCATGCTAATTGCCAAGCTTGTAAATTGTCAAACAGAAACAAACAAAACAAATATAAGAAATCTAGATTTATTATGTCGTTAAAAAAGGTTAAAAACATACAAGGTTAAAAATCTTTGTATCTCTAGAATGCAATGCATGAGATATTCAATCATAAAGTACAATGTGCATTAAATGAATATACAAGAAATCATCAATAAAAAATACATTATTTAATCAGTGCATGATGTTGTATGATTAAGGGTGTGGCGAGATTGAGATAAATTCCGACGCGCGTTTCGGCGCTATACCAGCGCCTTCTTCTAGGGAATAGAGCCACAGATTCCTGGGTTTCTAAAAGTAGGTATGAAGTAAGGATGTGGAGCTTTTCTTGTCTTTAAAATACTAACATAATAGTTGTTCTGTGAGGGAGTGCCAATAATTCCTCCAGTAGTTCTGTATATAATGTTATTCTTGGCGAATAGATGGAGGACGTTCCTCTATTTCGTCATGGACTTGGGAGGTACTTTTCTTTCAATTAGATGAACTTAATGTTGACAATTTCTGGGGGCAGATGCCAGCCCGTACAAGTATGATAAAATGTTAGGCAGGGTTGCTGATCAAAAACCGACAAGTAGTGAAGATCGGAATGAATGATGCGTGGATACGTTTTTTCGCTGGCGTGGACCGCTGCCAAAACCGTGATGGTATATTCAAGTAAAAAAAATTCTTATATTTGTTTTTTTTGTTTCCGTTTGACAATTTACAAGCTTGGCAATTAGCATGACGTATCTATGTATTATTCAGATTGTCTAGGGAGATACCTACATACTGTTTGACCCTGCCCTAGAAGTCATTTTAGACACAGGGGATCCTTGTTATCGCATGCTTTAAATCTCGGTTCATTCGTTCCACAACACTATTACCCTCAGGTCTGTATGGAGACGAAAACTTGACTTAGACCCCCAACGAAGTCATGGCATCCTTATACGCCTTAGAGGCGAAAGCAGGACCCTGATCCGAATGGAAGTTGCCACAGGCAAAAATCCCTACAAAGACACGCAGGTCTCTTATGACAGTTCGTGAATCAGCACTGCGGTGTGGCCACACCCACACAAAGCGTGTGCATGAATCAACTGCTACTAAGATGTACTTATATGCAGTATCAGAAGAAAATGGACCGCAGTGATCTAAGTAAACACAACCAAGTGGCTTATTAGAAATGTACAACTGTGTCTGGGGCAGACGCGCAGCAGTCGAAGGCTTAATCTGCTGGCAAATGTCACATTGAAGGACATAATCACGCGTCTGTTTGTACAGTTCCCGCCACCAGAAACTTTGTTGCAACTGAGATACAGTAGCCGAAACGCCTGCATGCGCAGATGCAACACCTTCATGGGCAGCTGTAATCAATAAGGACCTGCGGTCCGCGTTGGGAATTAACCTTTCACCAAAGTCCGGTATTTTCACATAAGGAACTTTATCAGGACTTAAGTGGTATGAATACTTCGAAGGGAACCCCTTAGGATATTTACTTTCCTTCTCAGTTGCGGCTACAGCCGCCAAGATATCACCATCAATCTTACTCTTGGAACGTGTAACTGCTGCAACCAAATATGTCGATACTGCTGACTTTGTGGCCTCATTGGCCAAAGAATTGCTAACAGCGTGAACTCCCAGGCGCTGATGACCGAGAGTGTGAATTACATACACGAGTGGCAACTGCTCTTTAAGTTCAGCCACTCTGACCCAGATAATTTTAGGTTTTATTGTGCTACCTTTGGAGTCACGAAAATCATTCTGAATCCAAAAGAACAGGTTTTGTAAGACTGGACACAGAAGTAAGAATCACTCACAATAAGAGTTGTCACACTAGGATCAGCGTACTCCAATGCAAGCATCAGAGCAGGGAGCTCTGCTAATTGTGCGGTACAGTCCCCTAAAGTCTGCGTGTGCACGACTTTGGGCTTGAATTCATCATTCACCATGGTGCCTACCACAATGGCGCAAGCTGAGACGTATGCGTGCTTAGATCCATGCACAACTTGCGCTGAACCATCAGTGTATATGATACAATGGAAATAATCCAATGGACGCATAGTCAATGGCGCAGGATGAACAAATTCATACTGCAAAAACTCTTGTGACTGTAAGGAGGCATCAAAAATAAACGTGACATCCGGAGACGTCAGAGATGCTGCCCATTGTATCCACTGTGGGTGCAAAGCTTTAGAATTTGATACACTGGCCTTCGTCACTGCCTCTAGTGCAGGATACAGGGTAACAACCAACATGCGTTTTCCATGCGACAGTGCACGTTCTTTAAGAATCGCCATTTGCACTGCTGTCAAACCTTTTTCCACAGTGGAAAACAGCATTTCTGCCAAAGTGTACAAGTGTGACTTGTAAGCAATAGGTACTGTGTCTCCTTCGTTAAAAGTGAGGTAAGTGAAACCCACCGCCCCAGGGATGATTCTTATCACCAGGTTGGTGTGGTTATCACGAGTCAGTAAGAATTTAGATTCTAGAAGATCAGCCTGCAAAGATTGCAAAATGGCTGAATCTTCAGGCAGCCAGCACGATTTGGTGAAAGTAGGTTGTATCAAAGCATACAAAGGCTTGATACGCTGGGCATATTCGGGAATGTAAGTACGCCCGAAATTCAAAAATCCCAGCAAGGACTGTAATTTTTCAGAGTTGTAGGAGCGCACAGCTGTGCGCATTTCTCCAAGAAGTGAGGAGCCAATCCTCGACCCTCATTGTTGAGCTCGTAGCCCAGGAACAAGGCTGTGCACTCTGCAATGTGAGACTTTGCAAAGTGAATTTGTAACCGAAGTCGGCAAAGTTACAAATTACGCGGTCAACGCGACACAGATGTGCCCAAAATCCATCTGTGAGATAGATGTCATCCACATACGAACACGCATCTGGGTCAACTCTCTCCAAGAGAGAGACAATATGGGCAGCAAACACACCTGGACTATTCTTATAGCACATCGCCAGGCGTTTAAATTGGCGTTGTTTGCCGCCACAGGTAAAACTGGTCCATTGGGAACTTAGACCATCCAAATTGTGGGCAAAAAAAAACGTTGGATATGTCAAGCGTGGTTTTAAACCGTTTTTGCACAAGACCATCCACTAGAGCAGAGCCGTGGGTATTCTGTACTGCACAGGTACGGCAATGCGTGTTCAAATGCCGGTAATCCAATACCAAACGGTACAAAACAGTCTGGCTTGGTTACAATAACAAGCATTTACAATGCAATGGTCTCGGCATTATTAAAGGTCGCGCTATTGGCATTGCTCATGACTTTTTTTTTAAAATCATAAATGGCATTGTCATTTACAATGCCAATAGCTTAATCGTTAAATAAATGGCATTGTCATTTACAATGCCAATAGCTTAATCGCTCGCAAATGCATGACCTATTGCATTTACAACCACACAGAGCCACACACACAAAGCCACCCACACATACAGAGCCACCCACACAGAGCCACCTACACAGAGCCACCCACACATAGAGCCATCTAAAAAAAAAAGCTATCCACACAGAGCCACACACACCCACACACCAGGGGGCAGGAGAGCAAGCACAGCCAGGGGGCAGGAGAGCAAGCACAGCCAGGAGGCAAGGGAGCAAGCACAGCCAGGGGGCATGGGAGCAAGCACAGCCAGGGGGCAGGAGAGCAAGCACAGCCAGGGGGCAGGAGAGCAAGCACAGCCAGGGGGACAACCTCCCAGATATTGAGGCATACTATATGTTGCATGTCACCGTTATTCATTGATATATAATGTCATCTCACCTCCACACTTTGATATGTATCACAGCTCACCTTCATTCATTGATAAGTAATCTCAGGTCATCGCTGCACATTGCTATGTAGAACAGCTCACCTTTATTCACTGATGGGTAGTACCAGTTCACCTCCACACATTGATATACAGCATAGTTCACCTTCATTTATTGATGTGTAATCCCAGTCCGTCTCTGTACATTGATACGTAGGACAGCTCACCTTCATTTATTAAAATGTAATCCCAGTTCATCTCTGTACATTGATACGTAGGACATCTCACCTTGATTCTTCAAAACGCAGTCTCAGCTCCCCTCTATGCCTTTATATGTTGCACCAGCATATCTTGCTAAATTATTATGCCACGGTTTAGCACCAGTCCTCACTGTACGTTGATATGCATAATTAGTTCACTTCTATATCCAGATATGTAGCACCAGTTTACCACGATACTTTGATATGCTTCGTTCAATTACTTTTATATCTTGATTTACATAATTGGCTCCTCTCTATGTCTTATTATTTAATACCAGCTCAGCTGTGTACCTTGTTTATTAATAGTACCAAATTACTGTTCTTGAATATGTAATGCTATGTAATGTGTGTACATTGCTGTATAATACTAGCTCACCTCGGTGCTTTGGAAAGTTGCATCGGTTTAGCTCGCTTCCTCAATAGGTAATACACGTTCACTTGTGTATGCTAACATGTAGCACAGTAAATCACCCCCGTGGCTGGTGTGTTGCACATCTCTGTACCTTGACAAGTACCACAAACTCCGTACTTGATAAGATACATATGCTCATCACTGGGCTTGGAACGTTACCCCAGACCACCTCTGTACTGTTACAGGAGCTCTCCCTTGCACCCAATATGTTGCACTAGCTCGCCTCCATAAGTAATAGTGTCAGACACACATAAGGGAAAAGATGAGAAATCAGTGAGTACGAGATTACATAATGTAGATTCAAATGCCAGTGTTTTTTTCCAGATACATACTAAGACGATATTTTCGAAATAGTAAATTGCGTTTTTTGGCACAGCAAGTTTTTTTTTAGGTTTTAGTACAGTTTCATGTTTGCTCATATTTTGTTTGCTGTTTTTTGGCCATGTTCTTTTATGTACATGACCAAATGCTAGCCGTGGTCCGCGAGGCTTACGTGGGCCAGAGCTTCCGGAAGCCTGGTGGGCTCTGGCATCGCGATATGTCACTCTGTCCAACCAGCATGCCTCAGAAATATCTGCTCCACTTCTCAAGAGCTCGCTCATGGGTGAAATTGCGCGCCACCTGTTCAGTGGAGGTGGAGGTTGTGGTAAAAGATGCTGCCTCCATGTGCTGCGTAGTAGATCTTATACAGAGCACAATGTCCAGTGCTTCTGTTTGCGAACTGGATTTTCTGAGGGCTGACACGGTAAAAGGAGCAGCTTTAATTATCCACACCTTAGAGGCGTGGAATCCCGTTTCCAGAAACTCTGAATACCCAGGTAGTGAGTGGCCCAGCCATAGCAGGCGAGAAGGTGCAAAATACCCGTGAGCAGTGATGTTCTGAGGCTGTGTGGTTCGTGCAGTGAAACTCGAGGATGGACATGCCCCGAGAGGCTGCGTATCCTGCGCAGTGAGACGCAAAGGTACCCCTGCCTTGAAATGCTCTGTTTCCCGTGCAGTGAAACGCAAGAAGACGTTTTTGTATCCCGCGTAGTGATGCAGTGATTCTGTCCACTTCGTGCAGTGAGACTCAAGGATAGACATGCTTTGAAAGACTCTGTATCCCATGCAGTGGTGCAGTGAGACGCAAGGATAGACCTGCCTCGAGACGCTGTGTATCCTGTGCAGTGAGACGAAAGAACAGGCATCCCGTGCAGTGATGACACTGAATCCCGAAGTCCCTTGGGATACTCCGCATTCCTCCTCCGCAGTCCTCTGCACTGTTAATTTTACCGCCCGGTCTGTTTCGCGCCCTCCGGAGCTCTAATGAGGATTACTGGGGTGTCATGTGTGAGCGAGCCAGGGGCTGCAGATGTGATCAACTCCGCGCAGTGTAGGGGGGGGGGGGGGGAGACAAGAATTATCGCTCGGAGGGAGGCCGAGAGACCTGGAAAGAGGGAGGGCTAAAAAGGAAAGAGAGAGGGGGACCAGGGGCATGTATTTAGCCCGATCTGTAACATTTGACCGTACTTTTCTTTCCAACTCGTTAGTCCCATGCCCGGGTTTGCGTGCTAAAATGACTATGCAATATTTATAAGCAAGCGAAGAAGCAGGAAATATACTTGATCAGGGAAATAAAGCTGGGGTTATGGAGACAGAAGAACTAACCGAGCAGACAATGTGCCATTTGCTTTTAATAAGCTCTACCCCTTTTGTTCTTTACAATGTCATGACACACTAACTTACCACCAAATTACACTGCATGTTTGTCGCGTCTGGCGGTCGGGGCGCAATGGCGTCCGCAAAGCTCCGCAAATTTCGGATTCGGGGGCGTGTTTGGCCGTCCCCAAAAGGGGCGTGGCTAAAAAGTGGAAAGAACAGCACAAACACGCCCCCGAATCCGAAAGACGGAGCTTCTTTCGAGGGACGCCTCTCTCCTCCAATGGCTGGCCTCCGTTTAGGAAGCCAGCCAATGGAGGAGAGACGTGGAGAGAGGCGGGTTTAAGCCCCCTCACTGAAAGACAATAATTCTCCGACTTCCGGCTGGAAAGCCAGCCGTCGGTCAGAGACCTAAAAAGTGGGTTATTCATCGGTGACACGCAAGTTTCAATTACACCTTGATATTCCAATTATTCAAGGATTTCCGCAACGGAAGCCTTAGCTTCACGTCGGATGGGATATTGAGGTTGAGGCTGTGGCATAGACCGCAAGGGAATCTCGTGGTGTGGGGAAAATGTAACCCAACCACAGTGCGTACAGTACAGAGCAGGCGCAAGGGCTTTAGCCCACTCTTCTGCAAAATTCAGAGCATGCTCCTTCGAGACTGTGCACGAAACTAGGGAGAATAACCTCCTCCCCTCTCGGAGCCGCGAGAACAAATGGTGGGGGCCAGCCAGCTTCCGCTAACAAAATGTCATAGGTAGTTGTAAGATTTTCCCAAAATACCCCTTTTATTGTACATTGTATGTCACCTTCAATTAAAAGGACTATTTCATAAAGTCTATCAGGGGGAGCTACTCTGGTATCAGCTGTCTCCACAACAACATATTGGTCAGTCGCTGTCACCTTCAGTAGAGGACGCAGGGCCTCTCGCACTATGGTAATCTCCGCTGCACTGTCCAACAACCTCAGCGCCCATGTCTGATTCCGAAGCTGCGATCTCACTATCTGTGGTATATCTCGCTGTTAAAGCGGCAACTTTCTTTTTCTAAAACTGGGGTCTTTTCTGTGAAGAATCGTCCTGCTTGCCCTTTCCGTCTTTCGGGCGGGGTTGGTCGCGACTCTGCTGGCCACCCCCTCTGCCGCCGCCTCCACCACCGGACGATGAGCCGATGCGTCCTGTAAAGAACGAGGAGAGCGTTGATCAGAAACCTGAAATCTATCAGGCGACTTAATTGTAGTGCGGTCGCGCAAATCTTAAACGCGCTCAGTAGACACAGGCACTGGTGATGGGGGACGGGACTCCTGTTTCTGTTTCCCGTTTTTTGTTTTTGTTCCAATTTTTCTTTGGAGCTGTAGGTTGAACGTCTGTTTCAGACTTCGCACCCTGGGTTTGCTTCTTATCTGTAGCAATAAAGGGCTTGACACCTAAACTATTGCTGCCAATGGTTTTATATACAGCCGTAATAATTCTCTGTAACTGTCGGGGTTTGTCGGCATCGGGGACATCGCGTAAGGCATTAGCCACTTGAAAGTTTACTGCATCTCCCTTTATATTAGAAAGGACCAGATCGGAAACTACATCAAATGAGCCCAAGTCTCATTCCCAATTCAACCGCAGCCTCCGGTCCTTGTTCGTTCTGAACACGCTTAATGACCGTAGGTAGGACAGCCATTGACTGAGTGCCAAAGCACCTCGTATACATCGCCGCAAACATTCTACCCCATGACTCACAGTCACCGGCTTCTGGTACCAAATCCTTGGGTAAACTAATTGTAAGTATCCTGTGTTTTTCTACGGGACTCGAATTAGGAAAAACTGCCTCCAGCTGGTCAAATTTCTCGGCAAGCCAAAAAGGCATATCAATCTTATCTTGGGGACGCTTGCCCATCACTGTATTGACCATCCCGGGACTAAGCTTCATTCCGCTCGGTCCAGCTGGAGGGGCTGCAACACCAGGGGCCCGCCCTGGAAATTGCGGGTAATATATTGAACTAGGGCCTGAATGACACTAATAGAAGACTCTATCGGGCCCGTAACTCAGCAACGGGGACCTGCTCCGCATGAGGATGCGGGGTGAATCCAGCCAAAACCGGCCAGGAAGCGCCTGGAATGGACAAAGGACCCAATCTAGCCGCCGTTACACTGTGGGGAAGGGCGCCATCAAACCAAACACGTTGCTGCCATGCAGAAATCGGAATCTACCGTGTCCTATAAGGGACGTATTCCCTGGGCACGGCTGTGTGAGTGAAAGTGTGAAAAACCTGCGTAGCCGCTTCTACTGCAGGAAACGCCACCCAAGAGTAGAATATCTCAAACGGGTAAGCAACCTCAGCACATACGACCCAAATCACTGCCATGCCCTCGAAACCAACATTGTATGCCTGCAAATGATGGCGAACCGCAATGCGACTATGTTGCGGTATAACAATGTCAGCCATAGTGACACAGAGAAGAATAAGCCACACTGTAAAACTTAGTAGCACAACTGGGTAGTAATTCGAAAGGAAACCGTTTGAATAGATTCAAGCTTGAAAAGACCTATGTAACTATAGGTAGGTTTGTTCGACACCACTGTTATCCAGAAACAATAGCGAAGGGGTTAAGGACTGAATGAAGCACTACTCAAGCGTCATGTAATAAGACCACCTTTGTATGGGCGCCATGTAGCAGGGATTCTGCTCATAAACAGAACTGTGCATAGAGACTTGGAACCTCAGGTGAGTTTTGGCACACCCTAATTCACTTAGTAGCCAAAATCCCCTACCAGACTAGCAATCAGTGTCTCATTGGTTCTTCCATACCCCCAATGATTAGACAACCCAGAACATGGAACTTAGAATACCTCAGGCAATGTGGAACACATGAACACTCTTTCGTTATACTCTCATATCAGTCCAAAACGGGGAGTAAATGAAGACACGTGCAAGTTTGAAATATTTATTTCTAATGCCGTGTTCTCAAGCGCAGTATCTTAGCTAATGCAAGCAGACATATTATAAGCAACAAGATTATCAGCATAGTTACTACTCCATAAAATACAAAAGGAGAAAGCATGTTAAAATGCTAAATGTAAATAGGCTAGATTACACCTAGATTTCACTCTCCCTTGCTATTAGGTTATTTTATATCTACAGAAGGTCTCTTGGGTTTACAAGGGCGGCCCCATACCTCTGGTCCTAGTAGAAATGGATCACATAATTTTCTACACCAGCTCTCTGCATGCGAATGTTCTCCAAAGTGTGTGTTTGCATGCCTGCGCAGTGCATTATTAAACTCACCAAAATCAGAGGAGGCCACTTCTGCATATATGTTATGTCTAGAACGTGCGCTGATCAGACAGAACAACCACTGTGTTGAAACAACCTTGAAGGCCTCAGCACTCACTGTTCAAACTAAGCTTACCAAGCAAAGCTGCTACTATAGGAAAACATATTATTCTCGTGTGAAGCAAAACAGTCTGCTAGACTCTAAACATTTGTAATTATGTGTGCAGTGTGCAAAGGCAGCAGAAGGGAAAAATGGCGTTCAAACTTCCAATAAAACTCACGCGAACTTAACACAGTGTAAATGCAAGGCACATCCCCATCCCCATTTATTTTTTGGTAAATATATTTTTATTGCAGCAAATCTTGTTGTACAAGCAGATCACATATACCATTTCAACCGTTGTTCGTTAGCAATACGATTCCCCCTTTGCAGGTATCACACAGCCGGTTAGCTCACAACCCAGAGGCCGAGCGGCGTAATAATGGAGAAAGTCCTGAGCTGGTGGAGCCAGTATGTCATGGTAACAACCAGTTGTCCGGAAGATGGTAGGGTTGCTTTTCGGTCCTCTCATCTACCCCAATTCTGTAAGTCTTTAACAACCCAGTCATACTCTCCCCTCCCGACCAACACCCCCCCATCCACCCAACTCATCTAACCCCCCCTCTCCTAGTCCTATCCCCTCGCCTCCCCGCCCCCCCTTCAGGCGTGCCAGTGTACCACCAATGCGAGTTTGCAACCAACCCGATTATTCCAGACCCGAAACCGTCCATCAGGAGTAAGCAACAAAAACTGTCAGTCATCACAAAGGAAGTAGGGAAAAACAAGGGAGGGAGGCTAGGCCACCGCCCCCCC
Source organism: Lissotriton vulgaris (assembly GCF_964263255.1). Classification (NCBI taxonomy): domain Eukaryota; kingdom Metazoa; phylum Chordata; class Amphibia; order Caudata; family Salamandridae; genus Lissotriton; species Lissotriton vulgaris. Next base: position 1,734,105,178 of record NC_141685.1, read on the forward strand.
CAGGCGGTGGCTCCGCCGGAGCAGGGCTATGCTCGGTGGTATAATCATCCTCAGGTCCAAAAGTGTGAGGTCTAAGACCAACTTCTCCCATGCTCTGGCCCCCTCCAGAGCCGTGTCGGTGCCTGCACGAAGCGCAGCCTGCAGACGGAGCTCCCCCTCACACCGGGCCCATTTTTTAAGCTCAGCCTTCCATCTCTCTACAGTTGGGCCACTACTCGCCTTCCATTGGGATGTTATGGCCCGTTTTGCTAATAGTAGCCCCTAGTCCAGAAACTTGCTAGTAATTTTGGTCTTTGATGTGTGTGGGAACCAATGTAGGATGCAGTGCGTCATGGTAAGTTGCAAGTCCCTCTCTGTAACCTCCCTCAGGCTATCAACTACCGCCTGCCAAAAGGAACTTAACTCTGGACAAGACCAAAACATATGTTGGAAATCAGCCAACTCCGCCAGGCATCGCGGACAGGCTGCCGGATGAGTCGGGAAATAGGTGTGCAGTTTGTCGGGGTCAGGTAGGCCCTATGCAGGACATAAAAGAGCACCAGCTGAAACCTAGCGTTGCGCGTCCCGTTCCGGGCCCGTGCTACTATGGTGGACCACGTCTCCTCTGGGATCTCCGTCATCAGATCAGCCTCCCATTTCGTCTTCAGGGACAGCAGTGGGGTGACGGCCTCCGAAACCACACGCCTATACAGGCACGTAACAGCCTTGACCGTCCCCGCCATCATCACTATGTATTGACAGCCCAGAGACAGTGGCGGTTCAGTCATGCGCGTCTTCCAATGCTTGTGGATCGCCGTCGTTCGTGCCGCATGATGGAGGAAGTCCCCTCCCGCCAGTTCAAATCGGTCTCTCAAGAGGTCAAAAGGCAGCAGCACTCCGCTCTCATAAAGGTCTCCCATGGATGTCAGCCCCTGCAGTTCCCAGCTCTGCAGTCGGTGCCACGAGCCCCCGTGCGGGAGCGCGCCGCATAGCCTAAGCGGGATCTCAGGTGCGCACGGGACTGCGACGCGGCCCCTCCGGAGATATCTATTCCAGCACTTCCTGGCCGTCACAAATTCCTGGGTGAGGTGGAACTCTCCCATCGGGAGTCCCAGAACAATCCGGGATAACACCTGAACCGGTCCCACCGGCTCTCCTGATCCGCCCTCCCCTCCTCTGGCTCTCGCGACCCACTGTGTCAGCCATTGCAGCTGGGCCGCCAGGTAGTATAGCTCGTAGTCAGGCACCGCCAATCCTCCTTCCGCTCTAGGGCAGAGAAGTGTGTTGTGTGCCACCCTGCGCCTGCCCGTCCCCCATAGAAAGCCAATCACCATCGACTTCAGTCGCCGGAAGTAGCTCGCCGGGATCCAGATCGGGAGTGTCCTGAAAAAATAGAGCAGGCGCGGCAGGGTCACCATCTTGAGGAGCGCCACCCTTTCCATCACTGAGAGCGGGAGCGTACCCCAGAAGTCAAAGTTCACTTTGGTGAGCCTGATCGCCGCCCCGATATTACCCTCGAGAATGTCTGCTTTATCATGGAAGATCGAGGTGCCCAGGTAACGAAGACTCCTCTCCTCCCATGTCACCCCGTCCGTAGACTGCGGACATATTCTACGTGGGCGGGTCAGAAACAGGTGGGACTTCGTCCAGTTCACCCGGAGGCCGGACACCCTGCTTGGTGACTGTAGTATGGATTTAGTCCCCCGCAGAGAATCAGCCGAGTCCGCCAAGAACAACAGTAGGTCATCCGCATACAGTGCGATGTGGTGCACCTGCCCATAGACATCCAACCCCTGATACGCCCGCCCCAGCCGGGCCCGCGCCGCTAGGGGTTCGACCTCTATGGCAAACAGCAGGGGGGAGAGCGGGCAACCCTGGCGAGTACCTCTACCCACATCTCCGATATGACCCCTCCCGTTCGGACCCTCGCCGTTGCGTTCCGGTAGAGCAGTGCCGTCCAATCCACGAAGTCCCCGCCTAGCCCCATTGCACGCATGACATGGATTCCAGGCTGTCAAAGGCCTTCTCCATGTCAACCGCGAACACCACCGCCTCATCTCCATCATAGGTATCGGCCTCCAAGACGTGCAGGAGCCGTCGTATATTCAGCGCCGTGTTGCGGGTCGGGATAAAGCCGGATTGGTCCACGTGGATCAGCGTGGACATATGGGGGAGCAAGCGTGACGCCAAGATTTTACTCAAGATCTTGTAGTCCAGATTGAGCATGGATAGAGGACGATACGCTGCCCTGTCCCACGGCTGCTTGCCCGGTTTCAATAAAGGGACCATAAGCGCTTCGCCAGTGGTCACTGGGAGGCTGCCCAGCCTTCTTGCCTCATTGTAGGCACATCCACATCCCCATCCCCATCCCCATGACACCTCCTCCTCACCCCCACTCAACTTCCCCAACCAAGCCACAGTCACCCCAGGCTTTTCATGATCAGGGAAGGGATCAAGCAGGGAACGCACAGGTCACCCGTACCACCAATCTTACCATCCTCTCCAAACCACTTTAGTTTGCCCACTGTGTTGCACCATCACCTTGTGGAAGGTAGGATGCAACATCTTCTCCTAAAGTGACAAACACATTTAGCAGAGGAGTCTTCCAGATCATCCAGCAAGGTTATTCCCTTCCATTTTTTTTTTCACCCGCCACAGCTTCCTCCTACATCAGAGCAGCTTTCAGAGGGACACCAATCCATCTAACTACAAGAATTGTAAGCTCCACTGCCCAAGGGGGTCATTGAGAGGGTGTCAGCCTCGGAAATGGGGAAAGGCTGTGACTCCTGATATTTCCTTATGCCAAAGAAAGATGTAGACCACTGTCCTATTTTAGATCTTCACTCTCTTAATGCCTTCCTGTGAAAGGACGAATTAAAAATGCTCACACAGGCCCAGGTTTGGCTGCCCTGCTTCTGGGGGACTGAATGGTAGCCTTGGGAGTGCAGTCTGCATATTTCCATGTGCCAGTCCCTCGGTCCCACAAATGTTACCTGCGGTTCTAGGTCAGCCAAACACATTTTCAGGTTACTGCGCTCCCATCAGCCTTACCAGCGCCCCTTGGGTCTTTATGAAAGTAATGGTCACCGCCTATCTTTGGAGGTTGGGGATGGAAAATGCTACTTACCAGTATGCATCTGTTCTTGACATGTAGAGCTTCAGATTCTCACACTGAGCATTAGATCGCCACCTGGTGTTGGACTCGGATGATTGCATGTTGTTGTCGTCTTGGAAGTCTTTGTAGTCCCGAAATAGGCGACTCCTCCCTTGGATGATAGTGCGCATGGGCATCGACTACCTCCTTGGATTGTTTTTCGCCATGATGGGAAATGATGGAGTTAATAGAAAGAAAAAAAGGATGTCCATGCGTGTATATCTAAGTAAGATAGAACTGGAACAGATACAGGTCCCGGGGAGGCGGGTTGGCGTGTGAGAATCTGCAGCTCTACATGCCAAAAACAGATGCATACTGGTAAGTAGCATTTTCCGTTTGAGGCATTTGAGCAGCAGATCTCACACGGAGCATCGATTATACAGCAGTGTCTCCCCTAGCGGTGGTCACCTGTATCAGTTGCAGTAGTTTGAAAAAGAGTTTTTAGGACAGCTTGGCCAAACGCAGCTTGCTGCTTGGCTTGCAGATCAACACAATAGTGTTTAGTGAAGGTATGTGTTGTAGACCATATTGCTGCCTTGCAGATGTCTACTAGGGGAATGTTCCCTAAGAAAGCCATAGAGGCTCCTAGATTGCGTGTGGAGTGCGCTCTAGGAGAAATTGTTAATGTAAGTTTTGCTTTTTGATAGCATATTTGTATGCATTTTACAATCCACCTTGCAATTCCAGCTTTAGAGATGGGGTTGCCCGTATGTGGTGGAGAGAAAGCTACAAACAATTGTTTTGCGAAAGGATTTGGTCCCGTCAATGTAATAGAGAAGGGCTGTTTTCACGTCTAGGGTGTGTAGAGCCCTTTCTGCTACAGAGTCTGGGTTTTGAAAAAACACTGGCAACTCTGATTGGTTTAGATGAAATGGAGTAATGACTTTAGGAAGGAATTTGGGATTTGTTCTTAGGACCACTTTGTTACGGTGTAATTGTAAAAATGGTTGTTGTATAGTGAAAGTTTGAACCTCACTCACTCTCCTAAGAGGTAATAGCAACAAGGAAAGCTGTTTTCCATGTGAGGAATTGCAGTTCACATTTGTGTAAATGTTCAAAAGGGGGTCCCATAAGCCTGGTAAGAACAATGTTTAAGTTCCACACTGGAGAGGTTGGTAACCTAGGAGGAATGATTATTTTTAATCCTCCCATAAATGCTTTAATTGCAGGCACTCTAAATAATGACAGATGGTGTCTATTTTGTAAGTACGCATCAATGGCTGCAAGATGTAGACGTATAGATGAATAGGCTAGATTACATCTTTGTAAGTGTAGCAGATAGCAGATGATACTCTGGATGGAAGCATCCAGGGGATTAATTTGATTGTTGGTGCAGTAAATGGCAAATCTTTTCCATTTTGCAGCATATAAAGCTCTAGGAGTAGGTCTTCTGGCTTCCTTTATGATATTCATACAGTCTGGTGGCAGGTTAAGGTAACTAAACTCTAAGACTTCAGGAGCCAGATCGCCAGATTCAGTTGACTTGGATCTGGATGTCGGATGTCTCCATGGTCCTGCGTTAGCATGGATGGGGTTAGACACAGTCTTTGGTGTGGAACTAGAGTTAGTTCTAGCAGAGTTGTGAACCACGGTTGGCGTGCCCATGTGGGAGCTACTAAGATCAGTTTGAGAGACTGTTGTCGAAGCTTGCGCACTACTAGTGGTATTAGTGGGAGTGGCGGAAAAGCGTACGCAAATATGCCTGACCAGTTCATCCATATCGCATTGCCTTTGGACAGCGAGTGTGGAAACCTGGCGGCGAAGGTTGTGCATTTTGCATTTTCGTGTGTGGCGAACAGATCTATGTCTGGATTACCTCACTTGTAAAAGAATGGCAGAAGAACTTGCGGATGTAGTTCCCATTCGTGAATCTGTTGTGTCTGTCGACCTAAACGTTCTGCAATCTGATTGTGAACTCCTGGAAGGTGTTCTGCTAGTAGATATATTTATTGTGGAATGGCCCATCGCCAAATGTTCTGTGCAAGCTGGGACAGTTGCAGAGAATGTGTGCCTCCTTGTTTTTGGATGTAGTACATAGCTGTCATGTTGTCCATCCGGATCAAGACAGCTTTGTTCTGTACATGTACTTGGAAGGACTTCAGTGTTCGGAATATTGCTAGCAGTTCTAGGTGATTGATGTGGAGCACTTTTTGTCGAGTAGTCCATCTTCCCTGAGTTGTATGGTGTTGGAGATGGGCTCCCCATCCTGTCAGAGATGCGTCTGTTGTAAGTACTATCTTTGGAACAGGTTCGAGGAACGGCCACCCTCTGGACAAGTTTTTGGTGTTCCACCACTGCAGAGAGAGATGAGTGCGGCTGTCCACCAACATAAGTTGTCATTGAGCCTGGTTCCACTGATGTGCTAGACATTCTTGAAATGGACGCATTTGCAGTCTTGCATATGGTACAATAAAAATGCAAGATGCCATCATGCCTATGAGTTGCATGAACAGACAGGCTGGGAGAGTATGTTGTTCTTGAAACCTTGTGACTAAGGCTTGAATGCTCTGTATCCTGGCTAGACTGGAATGGGATTAGCTAGAGCTGTAGAAGTGTTTATCGTAGCCCCTAGATATTGATGTACATGAGAGGGCTGGAGATGCGACTTGGTGTAGTTGATTGTAAACCCCAAGTTGTGCAATGTTTGAATTGTCTGAGATGTGTGTTGGATACACTGATTGAATGACTTGGCTTTTATGAGCCAGTCGTCTAGATATGGTAAGACATGGATGTGTTGTCTTCTGAGATGTGCCGCTACCACTGCTAGGCTCTTTGTAAACACTCTTGGTGCAGTTGTGACCCCGAATGGAAGGACTTTGAACTGATAGTGTTGTCTTTCTAGTACAAACCTTAGATACTTCCTGTGAGAAGGATGTATCGGAATGTGGAAGTAGGCGTCCTTGAGATCTAGTGTAGTAAGGAAATAGCCTTGTTGCAACAATGGGAGCACTTGTTGTAAAGTGATCATATGAAAATGATCTGAGTGTATATACAGGTTGAGGGGCCTGAGGTCGAGAATTGGTCTTAGTGTCCCGTCCTTCTTGGGTATTAGGAAATACAGCGAGTAAACCCCCTGTCCTTGATTTTGTAATGGAACGATTTCTATTACGTCCTTTTGAAGCAATGAGAGAACCTCTTGTTTGAGCAGCGTAAGATGTTCTGTGGACATTGGACGCTATCTGGGTGGTATATGTGGTGGGGTAGCTGTAAGTTCTAGGCAATAACCATACTGGATAATCTGTCTTACCCACTTGTCTGTTGAGATGGAATTCCAGACAGGTAGGAACTGTGTTAGTTTCCCCCCCGACAGGAGTGGAATGCTGTTGAGGGAGCGGAAGGAAGTCACTATTTTGTGGTGGGAGAGGTTCGATTGTTGTTATTACCTCAAACTCTTCCCTTGTTGTTGTTGCCTCTGTAGCCCCCTCTAAAGTATCCTTTATTAGAGGATGTTTGTGTATTTGTTTTAAAGGAAGCTGAATTGTCTGCTCCAGCTTGTTTGGAGCCTCCTCTATAGAAGGAGCGATGAAAGGAGCCTCGTGTTTGTGGGGACTGCAAAGCTCCCATAGATTTGGCAGTGTCCTTTTTCATTTTTTTCATGTGCTGTGTCTACAGCTGGCCCAAAAAGCTGCTGTTGGTTAAATGGCTGATTTAAGATGGTAGCTTGCACCTCTTGCTTAAAGCCTGAGATGCGTAGCTATGCCTGGCGTCTAAGAAGGACACTATTGTTCATTGCTCTAGATGCAGTGTCTGCTGCAACAAGTGCGCACTTGATTGATGCATTGGAAATTAGCTTACTCTCTTGGATAAGGTCATTTGCTTGCGCTTTATATTGGTCAGGTAAATGCTGTAAAAGTGTTTCTAACTGATCATAATGAGCCCTGTCGTATCTTGCGAGGAGGGCTTGTGTGTTAGCTATGCGCCATGTAATGCTTGCCTGGGTAGCTATTCTTTTGCCTGAAGCGTCTATCATTTTTGACTCTTTATCAGGAGGTGGCGCTTCACCTGAGGTTTGGGAGTTTGCTCGTTTTCTAGCATTGGAAACAACTAGGGAATCTAATGGTAGCTGTCCCTTAATGTAGGCAGGATCCCCAGGAGCAGGCCTATATTTCTTTTCTAATCTGGGGTTTATGATCCTAGCACGTACAGGATCTTTAAACACTTCTGGTGCATGCTTAATGACACCTTTAATCATAGGTAGTATTTGAACTGACTTTTGTGATTGTTCAAAAGTATCTAGTAAAAAAAATTCTTCTGCCTCATCTGAGTGCATTGTAACACCATGATAGATGGCAGCTCTATTGAGTAAGTTTCCAAACCCAATATTATCTTCTGGAGGAGAAGGTTTGGATGTGGGTCAGGGATATCTGGTACATCCTGCGGGATTGGGTACTCCCAATCAAGTGGATCACTTGGGTAGTTAAAAGGGTCTTGGGTCGTCCCATCCCCCATAATATCATCATCATTATGAGGAGGTGTATGTGGTGGTGAAAAATAAGGAGAAGTTTGAGGTGAAATAGGTGAAAGAAGAGGAAGTGGACTAGAGGGAGGTATAGGAGAAGAAGGGTGCATAGGTGATGTGGCAGAGTCCTTCTTCACAGGCACTGCAGGTGGAGGTGCTGTATCCAACTTACTCTTTCTGTCAGGTACAGTACAAATATGTCCTGTCTTTGGATCAATATAGATCTTTTTTCTGTCTAGGATCAGGGTGAAAAAAGCTCCTCTTCTTCAGGAACCCCTTTTGGTGCAGATTTTTTCGGTTCCGAGCATGGTTGTTGCTTTTCTTTATCTTCAGCCTTAGGAGTTGTGGCAGAGTCCTTTGGTGTAGGTCTTGGCTCCGAGGGTTTGGGCTTGGAGTCGAAGCTGGTTTCGTCGGCTTAGAAGCGTCGGAAGCAGGCTTTATTATTTTCAGAGCCGTTTTCTCTTTTGGAGTCAACGGTTTCGGAGTGGGTTTCGGAAACGGGACTTCTTTCAGTTTCGGTGCCGAGGGAGCTGGTGATATCGGCACATGCGGCTTGCTCGGTCTAGAGCTACCAGAAGGCTTTTGGATTTTCTTCGGAGCCAGGCTCGAAGGCGGGGCTTCTGAAGTAGTTTTTCGGTCTAGACTGGGCCCCGGAGGCGGAGTGTTGACCTTTGCCTTAGATTTCGGTGTTGGGGTAGGGGCAGTAGTACTCACATTTTGACCCCAAGGTATGGAGGCATCGGAGTCGTCTGCCTCAAATACGATTTTGAGATCTTCGGAATCTTCCTCTGGGACATCTGGACCCTCGAAGATGTCCACCGGTTCCGGAGCGGATCTCTGCATGATGTGTCGACGGGCCCTCCGATCCCGAATGGTCTTCTTGGATTGAAAGGATGCGCAGGCTGGACAGCTGAACTCGTCGTTTTCCAGTGATAAGCACAGGTACAGACCTTGTGATGGTCACTGTGCGGGAATTTTGCTCCACACTGGGGGCATTGCTTGAACGGCGTTTTTTTCATGAGCTGTAGGCCTCACGGCGTGGATAGGCCCAACGGCCCGCGTCGACGACCGGAATCGAGCTGAAGAAGTCGAGTCAATGGTTATTGATATCAAAAGTTGTTTGGCAAAGTTTAAGTACGTTTTTACGTGTCAAACTACTTGGAAAGTAGATTTCGAACCAAAGCGGAAAAGTTACATCCGAACCCAGTGGCGGAAAAAAACTATCTAAGGATGGAGTCGATAACCCTGCGCACTATTGTCCAAGGGAGGAGTCATCTATCTCGTGAATACAAAGACTTCTTCTAAGACGACAACAACATGCAATCATCCGAGCCCAACACCAGGTGGCGATCTAATGCGCAGTGTGAGATCTGCAGCTTATATGCCTCGAACATCTGTTTTCCTCTATATTGATGGCTGGCTGTTGAGGGTGGGCTCGCCACAGTTGTAGACCACCTCCAGACAACGACAAACCTCCTGACATCGCTGGGGTTCTTGATCAATAAGCCAAAATCACATCGGACTTCTCTGCGAAACCTGTTGGATGTCATTCAAGTTTCAGAGGAGATTAGACAAGATCTGCTGAGGTGGCTGCTTAAATGCAAGCTGACCAGAAGCAAACACCTCTACCTTCCCCACCCAGATCTGTCAAAGATGACAGATACATCTTTGCTGGGTTGGGGCAGTCATTTGAGAGAAGGGAGATCTCTGGCAAAACAATACTCTTACATATCAATTTGTTGAAGTTGCAGGGCCATTCTACAAACGCTGAAGGCCTTACTACTATCCATAAACAGGAGGCTGATGCAGGACTGACTGACCTCACCACCACTAGGTGGTACACAAGCAGCGCAGAGTGGAGCCCTGGGTCCTGTGCCAGAAGGCTTTACTGGTTCAACAGTTCTTATTCAAGTCACCTGTTGTGTTGAGGTTTATTAAAGGTTTAACACACATGTTCCCTTCCAAAGATTTGATGCCACTGTGGGGCCATTATTTGGCCCTGAAATTTCTTGTGTACTCCCTTTGAGCGATTAACAGCTTCTTGTTGCGTCTTCCAACACTAAAGGTCATCTTTCTCGTTCTGATCACTTCAGCTTATTACACAATTGAGCTCCTGGTTCTCTCAGTGCAGCTGTCCTACAACACCTTTTTTTCCAGACAAACTGGTGCTGAGGACCGGGGCAGCCTTTTTTGCCAAATGATGTGATGCCTTTTCATATTGGACAGTCCATTACCCACCCAACATTCTTTGCTCTGCCTCACCCCTCCACAGAGGAGACCCCATTGGCCGGATCCCAATAGAGTTTTAAGCTGTTACACTAATCACTCCAAAGACCTTCAGGTGGACGATCAGCTCTTTGGGGGGTTCTCTGTGGCAAAGAAATAAAAGGCAAAGCAGGAAAGAACTTTGTGAAGGTGGACAGTCCTCTGCATTGAGATAGGCTAAGCACTAGCCAAGAACTAATCTCTGGAAAGACTGAGGCACACTCTTTCAGAACCAAAGCTGCTACTAAAGAGTTGCTACGTGGAGTGCCTGTTCTTGGCATCTGTCAGGACAAGACATGGGCATCAGTGCATACTGTCGTAAAGCACTACTGCCTTAAGAGCCAAGTACAAAGGTTCTACAGCTTGCACCATACATAGATGAACCCTGCTCATTCTTTCACTCTGAGAACGCAATGCAAGAGATGGCCAATTTCCACAAAGGAATGCTTGCGGCTGCTAGGTGGATGAATAACAACTGCTTGAGATTAAATATCAACAAGACAAATTCTTATGCTAGGTATTCATTCTCACTCCTGGGGAGACCACTGGTGGCTGATTACCCTCGATACACCTTCCAAGGCCAAACCGGTTATTAAAAACCCAGGAGTCTGGATGGATGACACCCTGGCCTTTGCGGCCCATGCCAAATCACTGAAGGGCACCTGTTTCGAGCTCCTAAGAAGCCTCAAATCCATCACTAGCTTTTAAGACCCCTGCACATGGCAAACTATTATTCAAGCTTTGATTCTGTCCCGTCTTGATTACTTCAATGTCCTATATCTAGGAGCAAACAAAGCTGTCACAAAAAGACTTCAGATAGCCCAAACTACTGCACCAAGGTTGCTCTTCTCCTTCCCAAAATTGTGTTCTGCCTCTGGGCTTCTCCAGAAGGTGCACTGGCACCCTGTGGACAAGAGCATACACTTCAAGACCTTGATGCATTGACCATAAGATTATTCACTCCCAGGGTGCCCCTAGTCTTGACAATCGGCCAACCTTAATCTGGCCATTGTTCCTTGCGAGAGGGCAAGAACGAGAGGCTGCTCCTTTTGAGCTTTGGACCATCTGCACTTTAAGAAATCCCTCAAGACCTGGCTCTTCTCCAACTAGCTTTCTATTCATCCTTTCCTTCTTTGATGTATGCAGTCTCTGTACCTAAGTTTTCAGGTTCAGCACTGGAAAGCCCTTTCGCTGGGGCAGCTATGCGCTATACAAGCTCTTTTAACATAAAGGGGAAAGGTATTTTGTAAATTTAGTCCTGTAGGTCTTTTTGGTTGATGCGCACTCTACCTCCACCTTGGGAGGTACTGCTTTGGTATCGATCATAAAAGATGAGAAATCTGCAGTAAGTATACATCAGAAGAACAAGTTTGGCTATGCACTTTCTGGCAGATTCCTCACTGTCCTCTCACCAGTCCATTCTGTGAAGGGGTCTATTTTTACCATCTAAAAAGTTCGCAAACTAGAGCTCTGCACACTTATCGCAACAACTGTTTTGTGTTCCATGTCTGAGGATGCGCAAAAAGAGTCAAGCAAGAAACTGATAGTGTGGAAGTGTGGTGCTTATATACGTCTCCACTCAGTCACTGCAGTTGCAGAAAGAAGTAAACGCTGAGCTGCACAGCACCACCTAGTTGAATCTTTCAAGTCCAGTATGGGGGCTGTGGAATATTCTAAAAGTTCGAAATCTGTGGATAGAGTATCCACCAGAAAGTGTCGCCTAAGGTAAGTGGCTTGTTATTTCCCATTTGCTTCAAATATACAGCTGCATATCAGTATTTCTTTGAAAATTCTTGGATCATTTGTAACGGAGCAAAAGTGCAGAGGGAGACATCACCACTGTGCGTACAAGCATATCTCAACTATATACAATTCTTATAGGAAAGATACAAAACTTGCAAGTGTGATGCTACCTTTTTAACAAGGCATTATAATTTATTTCTAGGAGAGCTTCTTCACCTTTCTTGTTGCGGTTTGTTTTCTACCACCAACAGCTCACTGAACTAAAGATCAGAGCTTTCTATTGAACAGTGACATCACAGCCATTTCACAGAATGAATGAATGAATGAAGGGGAATTTGTAAAGCGCGACTAAGCCCAAGGGCATCAAGGAGCTAGAAGGATAGTACAGCTGCTTGGGAAATGGAGAGGTGCCGGGCTAAACATACGCCTCTACAAAGAGCCAGGTTTTTAATTGCTTACGAAGGAGAGAGCGAAGTTTGGCCTCTTAGCTCTTAGAGATTTTCTTTTAAGCGCAGTACCACTCTTTTTGCATAATCCATTTTTTTCTTGCCGAGATTAACAGCAGACAAAAAGTTAATGTCCAAATCACTTAATTGCAATCTTCATTATTTAAGGCTTTTCATTTAATCCTTCAGGTAGATTCTACTATAAAATTGCCCCAGTACTGCTAAGAAAAAGTGGCCAGCAACATATATACAAATGGGCAAAGAGACATTTATAGAACAGATTATTGAATAAAATGGGTAATGCAAGTTGCTATCTCCAATTGTAAGCCAATTTCCTACATTTGCTAATGATAAAGAGGTTGAATTAAGTAACCAAGATTATCTCTAAGCATAATAGACTATCCATGCCTAGAAGTACAATTTTTTTGCTTTAACTGAAAGCTTTTGTAACCTTCCATAATCTTTTAGGTCCAATCAAGTTTCTACCATACAATGCCATTTCCAGCAAAATATGAGTCACAGCCAAATAAAAATGTAGAAGCCAAATATAACCCACACACATTAATATACAAATAATTAATTTTTACAAAAATAGTCTTGAGTTATGGAAACGACTAAATATGCAAACATGGGACAAAAAAATCATTTCACATCACCACAAGGAAAATCTGAAGCATGTCTCTCAGTTACTTACCTCAATATTCTCAAGCAGGAAACTACACTGTGGCAAAGGCACACTTTGCATTTAAAAATAGCCAACTCCATATTTATTAACTAGCATTAAAACATTACACATAACACTCAAGTGGCAGATAATCAGAATGCAAGCCCTTGCATGGCAATCCAAATTTATTGAACTACTGATGCTAAGTTATACAAAATTGCACCACTTTCATTAAGGCTTTTTAGTTTACATTTGGCCACCTCATAGCAATTGTAGCATTAGGTTGGTCAATTTAAATACTGTGGCTCCCTGTTGGATTTACACACAATCTTTACACCCAAACGTTAATGCATACAAAGCAACAAGGCATTGTTAAATAAATCAGCAAAGGATAGTACTGTAAATTAGGCCTTGTGACTAATTACACATGATTAAAATTACTTCCCACATTCACATCCACAGTACTCTTCCACCATTTAACATCTCAACCAAAACAGGTACACATGTGAAACAATCACCGACAGGCAAAAAATGACTAAACCTGCATATTTGGTATTGCAAACACTTATGCATGAGCAAGCGAGGAATTCACAGTGAGAATCTACAGCTACAGAAGCTGAAAAATGATTTACAAAAATTGTCAAATCATTAAAAAATAGTCTTAAAATATACACTTCTTGTTGTAGACCCCCACTGTACAAACAACTATAAACATTATTCTTTGTGTAAACAAGAGGGAAGAGGAAACCATGAATAAAAGGTTGAAAAGTTGGGACAAGTCAATCTCGGATCATAAATGCATCATCTTTGACTAAAGACATTCCACTGAATGATCGGTTATATATTAATGACAAAAACATTGTCCGGAGTTTCTCCATGAATGGGAAAAACCTACCTTTGTGTTAGTCAAAGCACTTTTGCACAACAAAATAGATGAAATCTTGTATTTGTTTAGAAGAAAGTAAGTTGCAATAAGCTACAAATATTGAAGAAGCAAAGTTATCAGGAGTAGTCTATAGGAGAGCTCTTTGGACTTTCTCTTTTATTATGCTAAAATAGTGGTGCTTTAACGATTTACATCATTTTGACTCTTCAATAGAAAGTAGAGGACCGCTCAAGGTTTACAGTACACATTTTCATCGCACATGGACACCGGTTGATGAAGAATGTCTGTTAGCCGTAATACTGGATCTAGGCTCTGCTTTTACCAGCTGCATATGCAAAGACTATCTTTCGAAGTAAAAATCTCTTTTGCGATGCTGGAAAGTGATTACTATGTGCAAACTGATGTCTAAGCTTCCATCCATCTCTCAAAGGGTACCACCACAGGAAAGTCCATTAAAGTTGTTGGTAGGTTTAGTGACATTGGAATGCTGGCACTGTTGACGTGGGCAACAGTTCTTCCGACCTGCAAAGAAACAGACAAGTCAGAAGGTAAACAATTAGAAAAATAAATACAGATTTAACAAGTACAAAGTCACAAATTGTTATGTACGCCATGGAAACCATACATATTACGCATACCAAGTGGAATATCAGATTATTAAAGTTTACCTCGCTATAGTAAATAAGGCAATCAAAGTTAATTGCGGGGAGATTAGAAACAGTTACAGTTGATCATTTGACCATGGGACCTCAAAGAGGTTATCTCAAAGGAATGAGAGAGCCAGGTTGGGCCATTCAAACCGGCAAATAAACTTGTGATATGGATAACAAAACGGATGGCTTGTTTGTTACTATACACACAACAGATTTTCTCTTCAGCAACGAGTAAGAGGAAGCTGGTACCACAAGAAGGGTAAAGGCCCCCTTCAGCGCCACCTGCCACGGTAGTCCATCAACGGCATACCTTTCAAGGAGAGCATATAGTCCGTAGTTGAAGAGTTAAATGTCTATCAGCCTTTTAAACGGTTTGCATATCTACGTGCCGATTGTACCAGTCTTGGTGTATTTGATACACATTTTAATGTACTTCAGTCACAAACAGCAAGCTATTGTTTATTTCAAAGTGCTGCAGTTATATTTTTTTAAATCTATGTGGTACAAGGCAGTTTACAAACAGCACTTACTCTAGCATAGAACAAATCTTGTGCCTAGTACTCAGACTGGGGTAGAGGTGCAGCTCGTTGTAGCACATTATTTTGGATAGATGAAAATGTAAGAACCATTTACCTCCGGCAACCATAACATATGCAATAACAGAACAATAGTTACTTACCTGAAATCTGTGGTTCTCCAGTATTGGTGTCTTTCATAGATTCACTTGCCTGAATCAGTCAGTCAGTCAAAATTTACTTTATTTGGTTTATCACAACCATAAAGCATACATATACAAAATTTCAGTTAAATAGCAGGAGATAAAAATTCATTTACTTAAAATATATTTTCTCATTCCTTATTATAAAACATTATTTTCCAGACCCTGTCTTTAGTCTGTTTCGGCTTTTAAAAACTGAGTCTCTACAAATTTCATGAATTTTACCCCACGGCATATTAGGATGTTTGAACCTGCTCCCATCCAGCTGGTAACTGCTTGCCTGCAGGTACGGATCTGCAACATATTTAAAATTGGTTTCAGTAAAGTTCTTCTCTCGTCTTTGGTGGACTCGCATGTACACAGGAGATGGCACAAAGTTTCCGTGTGGTAATCACATAGTCTACATCTTGGTCCCTGGTGTGTGTCTTTCCATGACGGGATCAAATCTTTTGAAAAATGATCACCCATTCTGAAAGCCATAAATTTCATTTTTAAAGATAGCCGGAAGTGTGCCATGAGGTAGGGTTGTGGTTTTAATCGTTTATACGAGTTTAAAACAGTCCATGCGTGTCGCCGTTTGGCCAAAGTCTTTTTGTCTTCTATCAATGATAGAGCTTTTGCATTTAGCTTGCAAATCTTTTTAAAGGATGATTCTTCTAGTTGACTATTCCAGATCTCCTCTACTTTGAGGGTTTCTAGTGATGCTCGCAGATCACCCCATGAATTGGGTTCCTGTTGGTCATATTGTTTTTTAATTTCTTGCCAACATAGGTTATTTAATGATCCCATTTCCGCGGATCTCAATTTCCAGCACCATTTCAGTAGGACTGCTTTCCTTTGATATATTTGATTTTGCAAGCCAAATTCCAGCCTTATTTGTGCCGGGGCTGATCCCTTGTAAAGGTAAAACACGGATTTATATATTTTTGTCTGGAAGGTGTTTAAGATGGCTGCTTCTTTCCCATGCCATATTTCCAGTCCATATGAGAGGGATGGTAATACTTGGGCTGCCATTACTTTTAGCAGATGGTCGTATGATGGGCATTGCAATTTCTTTTGGAGGGTTCTGTACGCAAAGCTCAGTGATTGTGCTTTTGCAGCGATGTTTCTTTTTTGATCTAGAAGGGACATATTTTTACTTATTGTGACCCCCAGATATTTATAAGAAGTTGTTTGCTCGATGTGTTTGTCCTTTGTGTACCACTTGAAAGATCGTCTGCTTGTACCCGCCAATCTCACCACTTTTGTTTTTTTGGTGTTTAATTCCAGACCTTCTCTGTCGAAATAGTCTGTTAATTCGGATATTGTTCTTTGGAGGCCTATCGGTGTTTGACTTAAAACTACAATATCGTCCGCATATTGTAGAAACTGGATGCTTTCGTTGGCCAATTTTGGCGGGTGTCCGTTCACGTTCTGAAGTTGGTCTTTCAAATCTGCCAGATATATGTTAAAAAGGCTTGGAGAGAGCACGCAGCCCTGTTTGAGGCTGTTTCTTATTTTTAATTCTGCGGATATTCTTCTCCCATCTCCAAGCTTTACTTTTGCCCACGTTCCGCTATATAATGCTATTATTGTTTCAATTAATGCCGGCGGAAGACCCCAAAGATCCATTTTTTTCCATAGGCGTTGTCTTGGAACTCGGTCGAAGGCAGATTTCAGGTCTATATAGCAGGCTATTAATCCGGTCTTCCTTTTTCCCGCTCCTTCGATTAGTAATGACAATGCTGAAAGATTGGTTATGCAGCCCATGCCTTCCATAAAACCCGTTTGAAATTTGGGTACTATTTTATTTCACTTGCCTGAATCATTCCCCGTCGTCGGAGTGGGAGTCCCACAGTACATAAAATAGCAATAACATTCACATAATAACCAAAGAACCTTGGCAATAAACAACCAGGAAGTAAAGTAGCCCTAAGCTACAAAAGCAAAAACTTCCACACTCAGGACTATCATAGTCATTTTGTATAGTCCAAACTGCAGCCAATCAGGCAACAGCACACCAGAATGTTATCCCCAGAGGCTCAGGCTCTCAGATTTTCTCGCACAGGAGTGAAGCTAAACATCATAGCCAAAGAGCCTCTGCCGGGAGGTGGGCGGGTTGCATGTGAATCTATGAAAGACACCAATACTGGAGAACCACAGATTATAGGTAAGTAACTATTGTTCTTCTCCAGTATTGGGGTGTCTTTCATAGATTCACATGCCTGAATCAGAGTAGATAGCAGTACAAACCATAATGCTCGTTAGACGCTCTTTGTATCACAGTATATATGTAAACATGCATCTCAATGCAGCATGAGCAGAATCAAAAACGTATATAAATACAATAGTGCTTACAAATGCATACTGGGCAAGAAAGAACACAATGTAAGAATAAGCGTCTAAAAAGAGCATAGTGGAGGAGGGAGAATAGAGGCTCACCTTATTTGAAAAGATTGCGGAGAACTGCTCGTCCCACTGACGTATCTGCATCACTTGCAGTGTCCAAACAGTAATGTTTGGTAAACGTGTGCCTGCTGGACCAGGTTGCCGCTCTGCAGATCTGATGACGAGGAACACCAGCAAAGAGAGTGGTGGAAGAGGAGACCGCTCTTGTAGAATTTGCTCTTGGCATGGAGCGTAGAGGCGTTCCCGCCTGTTGATGACACAGACTAATCGTCGAGGACATCCAACGAGCTATGGTCTGTTTGGATACAGCGTAACCTTGACGTAGCCTTCCATATGCTACAAATAGCGGATCTGTTTTCTGAATTGTTGCAGTTCGTTGCAGATAGAACTTGAGACATCTCCTGATGTTAAGGGGATGCAAAGCTCTTTCTGCCACTGTTTGAGGATTTGGAAAAAATTTCTTCAAAATTACTGGTTCATTAAGGTGAAAGTCTGAAGGAAACTTTGGCATGAAGCTTGGATTGGTACGAAGCACCACTGCATTTGACGTGAATTGTAGAAAAGGTGACTTAATCGTGAATGCCTGAATGTTGCAGACCCTTCTTGCTGATGTCAGCGCCAAAAGTAGAGAAACCTTCCACGAAAGGAACTTAAGATCCACCTTATGAATAGGCTCAAAGGGGCGACGCATGAGCTGAGCGAGTACCACATTCGAATGCTAGGATGGAGGCGGATGTCGAATAGGAGGAAACATTCGAAAGAGTCCTTTAAAAAATTGCTGAATAACTCTAGTAGAATAGAGCGAGTTAGATCCATCCTGACGGAACCTCGATATAGCTGCCAAGAATACTTTCAACGTGGAATGAGATGCACCCGATCTAGCCAAATGAAGAAAGAATGGTAAGATCTGTTCTGGCTTGGCATGAATTGGATGTAAATTGGCAGAGTGACACCAGGCGCAGAATCTCCTCCATTTGAGCTTGTATGTCTTAATCGTGGCAGGTGCTCTACCATTGGCTAAAACCGCTTGGCAATCCGCAGGTATTTCTAAGTGTGCGAACTTAAGGTGTTGAGGAGCCAAGCTGCTCATCTCAAGGAGGCTGGGTCCGGGTGACAGATTTGACACCCCTGAATGGTCAGAAGGTTCTGTATTGGTGGAAACTGATTGGGATCGCACTTCGAAAGGAGGAGAAGCTCTGCGAACCAGTATTGGAGAGGCCATCTGGGAGCAATGAGGATGCGGCGACACAGCTGTCTTAATTTTGCGGATGACTCTGGGACCAACGGAATCGGAGGAAAGGCGTATGCATAATTCTGAGACCAGTTCAACCAAAGCGCATCCCCGCATGAGTCCTTGTGGGGAAGCCAGCTTGCAAAGTGTGGGCATTTGCGGTTCTGAATTGTTGCTATCAGGTCCAGATCGGGGTGACCCCACTCCTGTAAGACTCGGTCCAACGTCGGTTGGTGGATCTCCCATTCGTGATTAGATATTGCAGATCTGCTGAGAGACTCCGATAGGACATTGGAAATCCCTGGAACATGGACCACTGAAAGATTGATCTGGTGACCCAGAGCCCGATCCCAAATCTCCTGGGCTTGCTGGGAGAGAAGCCGGCCGATTTTGTACCGCCTTGTTTGTTTAAATAATGCATACTTGTATTGTCTGTCCGAATTAGTACCGAGGACCCTTGGATGACTGTTCGAAAGGATTTCAAGGCCAAGAATATGGCTCGTAGCTCCAGGAGGTTGATGTGCCACTTCCTTTGTTGCACATTCCACTTTCCGTTGAGTCATTCCCTGAAGGTGTGCTCCCCATCCTTCGAGGGAAGCATCCGCGGTGATGGTAAAATGTGGTACCTCCGTCAGGAATGCATATCCTCTTGCAATTTTTTTTTATCTGAGTCCACCAGTGAAAGACTTCTCTCATACGAGGAGTTATGCGAATGATGTCGTCGAACGACCCCGAAACCTGCAACCATTGGAGGTTGAGTTCCTCTTGTAAAGGTCTCATTCTAAGACGACAGTTGGGGATTAGAGGGATGCAGGATGAGATCATCCTTAGGAAAGATTTCAACATTCGAACTGAAACGCACTCTTTCTTGCAATAGGCGAGCCATCTTTCAGGTTTTGCATTGCCTTTTCTTTTGAGACGAAAGCCTGAGTGAGATGGGTCTACAATGTGGCTTCCAAGAATGACTTTCTTTGAGACGGAATGAGATGGGATTTTTCGAAGTTGATGGAGAGACCAAGAGACTGGAATAGAGACAGGCATCTTTGAACATGTGCGCTTGCTGTTGTGAAAGAACTGGCCTTAATAAGGCAATCGTCCAAGTATGGGAAGATATGAATGCCCTCTAAGCGGAGATGTGCTATAACCTTCGTGAAAACACAGGGCCCTGGACCAAGTCCAAAGGGGAGAACTTTGAACTGAAAATCCCTGCCAGCCACTCTGAATCGTAAGAATTTTCTGTGTTTGGGGAGGATCAGCACATGAAAATAAGCATCTTGAAGGTCGAGGGTGGCCATGTGATCCCCATTGAAAGAAGCTGGAGGATTTCTTGAAGTGTTAACATTCGGAAGGTCAGCTTCTTTAAGTATTTGTTGAGGCCGCGCAGGTCGAGGATGGGACGCCATTCCTCCGATTTTTTCCTTATGAGGAAAAATCTGGAGTAAAAACCTATTCCCTTTTGCAAGTAAGGAACTTTTTCGATCGCTCCCTTCTGTATCATTGATTGTATTTGGGTGAACAACTCCTTGATATGAGCTGGAGGTGGGCCCTTTGGATGAGAATCTGGGGGAATTTTGACGAATTCTAAATTGTGTCCTCTGGCCACTATAGCCAGGACCAACTTGTCTGTAGTAATTGCGGACCAGTTCGGGTTGAATCGGGATATTTTTCCTCCAACTTTTGACTGGGGGGAGGGTAGAGATGATGGCAGGTGGCATGTCTCACTGTTTGTATTGGAATCTCTTCCACGGTAGGAGGTCTTCCTTCTGGACTGCGTGTAAGAATTACCTTGCTGTCCGCAAGACTGTTGTTTGTAGGGCTGATACCTCTGGTTGGATTGAGAGGATTGATATGACTTCTGCTGATTGTAATTTCCTTTGTAGGAAAAGGATCCACGCCCTTCAGCCCCTCGAAAGGACGACTTGCGAAACTGCAGGCTACCCAAAGATCTCGCCGTTTCAGTGTCCTTTTTGATAGCTTGCAGGGCCTCGTCAACATGCTGGCCAAAAAGAAACTCTCCATCAAAAGGCTTGTCCATTATTTTGGTCTGGACCTCTTGGCAAGACAATGTGGACTTTAGCCATCCCTGTCTCCTCAACACAGCCACACCCGCTAGCTGTCTGAAACCTGTAGAAGCCACGTCTCCTGCGGCGTCGATCATTTCTGCTGAAGCAAGTTCACCCTCTGGCAATATCTGCCTTGCCTCAGATCTCTCAGGTTCTGGTAACATCTCAACAGGGGGAGATGTCGGACCACATTTGCCTGTCGTATCTCCCTAATATCGCTAGGGAGTTTGCGGCTCGTACAGTGGTTGCTGCCATCATGGAGACCCTCTTCCCGATGGAATCCAAACACCTGCCATCTCGATCAGGTGGAGCTGAAATAGGCGAAGAGGGGTACCTGGCCCGTCTTTGAGCTGCTTGAGCGACGACCGAATCAGCCTTAGGTTGTCCTATTAGGCATGCAGGAGACTTTGCCGGTGCCTTGTACTTTTTGTCTAACCTGGGCAATACAGCCAGAAGGGAATTGGGTGTCGCCATGATTTTTAAACCTTCCTTCCATATGAAGTCAATGATGGGAATAGTTTTGGGGGGTGCTAGGTGACGCAGAAGCGGAATGGCGGCTAATCTGTGAGGCTCCCGCTGTCTGGTTCTTTATTTTACATTTATCCTGAAACTACGATCTACTACAGAGGCACAATATATAGTCCGAGAATACTCAGACAATAGTGGTTCCCGCGGAGGCAGTTATTCGTGGATATTGCAGCTCTGGAGATTTCCGTAACGGCTGGAAGAGCGGCCGCGACGTGACATTGGAACTTGTGTGGAGCTCGTAACTGGGCGTAACAGGTACACGAGAGCCGCGGTCCCCACGTGGTGGGTGAGCCGCGCGGAGGTGTGCAGAGGTCCAATCGCAGAGAAGCAGCTGCGATACAAACCCGACAGAGCAGCGAAGATTCCACTGGCTGCTGTTAGCTGTGTAGTGCTGTGGATGCCTCATGCGTACCAGCGCTGTGGTGGAAAATTACCGTGAAAGCTGAGGCGGCCGTTTATTAAGGTGTGCTGGCGGTGGCCATTTCAAAGTCGGAAGTGACCGAGGACTAAGTGCAGCGGGGGAGATTACCCTTCAAAGCGGGATGGTGGCCAAAGGTAGCACTGCGGAGACATCGCATCACATTCCGCAAGGCGAAAGGCTCCATCAGAGAACGGCAGCGCACTGGGGAAGAGGCAGTAAGTAAGCAGACGATACCAAGGAGGTAGACGGCGGTCACGCAGCGACGCGGCTCTAAAGTGACGGTCAGGCCGCATGTGTATGTGAGAAGTTTGTGAGAGGCAGGAGCAGGCGCTAATCACTATGACACGCTGGGCGCTATAACAGTGACGAAGGAACTAGGTGACAGCTCGGAGAGGCTAAGAAGGGACCTACAGCAGCGGCAGTGACTTGTTGGCGAGGCACGATCTACACTACGCAGAATACAACATTGCTGGTGCCGAAGACTAGGTGGACGAGCCCCGGTCTAGTGATACGGAGCGTGAGGTGGAAGAGGACAGTGTCCATTATATTAGGGTGCGGATTGAGTCCTGGCGATATATTGGGGAGTGCAGAGCCCGCTAGATTTCAACGCGGGTCCATATTAACGCGGCTTACAAGCCTATTGTCTGTTGGTGCGAGATGTCAAGCCACGGAATATAGCCCGCTGCTGACTGAGTCCTATGGATGGCCTAACTCCTGGACGCGGTAAAAAGGGAGCAAATGTGCAGCCTGGAATAAATGCGAGTACTACTTCCAATGAAAATACAAGCCAAGGTGTAGCAATACTGCATAATTGCTGTGGAGATTGGGTGGCCTGCAGTTGGTGACTGGAGTACTATACACAAATGAGTTTGCGAGAGACTGTCATACTACGTAGTTAAATTCCCATACTGTGACATACCTTGATATCGGACTGGCCTGTGGTAGAAGGAGCATCATGGGTCGACTAGATTCCCGCCAGCCCCGCCTCACCTTTGAAACAAAGAGGAACCCCTAAGAAAACACAGACGGAGGAGGAGACTGAAGTGCTTGACGCGCCAACTGGTGGTAACCCCGGATCCAGCAACAACATGCACACTATACTCACGGAAATGAGGCAAGGCTTTGCGTCGATTGCGGAGAAGGTTGATACGCTTACGACCCGCATGGATAATATCGCATACAAGCTGGACAATCATGATACAAGGCTCAAGGAAGCAGAACAGCGAATATCGGACTCTGAGGATGTCACAGAGCAATTGAAAAAGGCAGTGACCCAAATGGACAAGCTCATGCGACTCATAGATGCCAAGAATGAGGACATTGAAGCTCGCAGCCGCCGCAATAACGTCCGCATTTTAGGAATACCAGAGAGTACCAACACTGGGCGGCTGGAGAAATACGTAGAAAAAATGCTGATGGCGGTCACTGAAGAGGGAGCACTTTCAGCCCAATTCATAGTGGAAAGGGCGCATAGATCGCTTGGCCCGCGACCACCTCCTGGCACGCCTCCTCGCCCAATAATCGCACGTCTTCTAAATTATCGTGACCGCGATGTAGTTCTAAAGGTGGCAAGAGAAAAGAAGCAACTTAACTATGACGGAGTGCCATTCACCATCTTCCCGGACTTCGCAGTACGGGTACAGGAGGAGAGGAGAAAGTTTAACGGTGTGAAGCAGAAGCTGCGACAGGAACAGGTGGACTATGCTTTACTTTACCCTGCGCGACTACAAATCACCCATCAGGGCAAACAAACCATCCACATGACGCCACAATCGGTGGAGAAGTTCCTTAAGACGTTGAGGCGGCGGAAGAATGCCTCTGTGGACCAGGACGAGCTGGAAGAAGCGTCACTATCAGAGGTCGAATGAACATATGCTATACGGCTGTGGCGCAATCTACGATGGTGTGGAATAGTGGACTGCTGATGAGAGATATGCAAGGGATCTTCTGAACCTCAACATGTTGTAATTTATACCAATGATTGTTGCACTAGGTTGATATTGCATGTTATTGATATTATACCCACAAATGTTGGTGTGGAGAGAACGTAGTATATTTAGTGACTTTAACTGGACACCCTTGCTGGTCCTGGGGATTACTAAGAACAGGCGGCTCCTGGATCAGAAGCAAGGTTATGGTGTGTCACCGGGTGAGATTACCCCAATGGAAGTACCCCTTTTGACTCATGATACGGAAATGTTCGGGAGGGGGTAGCGGGGTGGGATGGGCCACGTCTGGCATGATTGGGATGCTTCATTGGGAGGGGGATCGGAGGGGCGGGGAAGTTAAATGCATGCTGAGGGATACAAAAATTGTATACTGAGTTCCAGATTTACGCATTCATTCCGAAGGGCAGGAATATAGTTGATCATGTTGCAGGAATATGTTGTGTTGATATTGACAAACAATGGGAGGGAAGGGGAGTGACTCGTCCTTAACAATATTGTCTTGGAACATATGGGGGCTAAACGATACAAGGAAGGGCAGGAATATATTGACATACCTAGATCGTCATCAGGTGCATATAGCACTGTTACAAGAGACGCATCTACATCCTCACGCACATAACACATATGCAAATAGATGGGCGAAGGTACGACTTTTCTCCTCTTACTCCTCATATGCTAGAGGCACGGCCATAATTATAAAGAAATCCATACAATTTACGGTGCTAGGAGAAGCAATCGTTACATCGGGGAGGTATGTCATTGTGAGGGGCAGGTTGGGATCTGACACTATCACGATTGTGAACTGCTACGCCCCTAATGTTGATACACCGGAATTTTTCACGGCATTATGGGGGAGGGTGGTAGATGTAGGGTCAATGCACATTATATGGGGGGGTTGATTTTAATGTTGCTATGGTGCCTGGGTAGGACAGGGCAGATGGACAAACAATACAACAGACGTTCTAGAGAAACCCTGCAGGGCATTATGGAATAGGGGGACTTGATTGATAGCTGGCGTTTCGTTCACCCCCTGAAAAGACAAGGTACACACTTCACATCATACATTGGCACATGGGCCCGCCTGCATTATTGTCGAATATCTCGAGGGCTTAGTACAGATATTTCAAAGGCTGTGCACCTTGCCAGAACGTATTCTGACCATTGCCCCGTTCTGCTAAAGGTGCGGGTGCCTGGTTGCGATAGACCGAAGCCGACATGGCGACTACAACCCACAGCCTTGTTAGACGATGTGTTCAAGACGGAACTGGGAGAGGAGATTGCAGCATTTTTTCCCCGTAACAAGGATTCAGTTGACAGTGTTGAAGTAGTGTGGGAGGCATTTAAAGTTACGGTCAGTGGGTACTGCATTTCCAAAAGCTTTGGGGTATTGCATGACATACAAAGAACGATCAGGACCTTAGACCGAGAACTGAAGGAGTTAGAGACACTTATGGTGCGGGGAGGGGATAGGGAAGTACACAAAGACTTCAGGGTTAAGCTATCAAAATATGAAGAGGAGGCTGCG
Source organism: Lissotriton vulgaris (assembly GCF_964263255.1). Classification (NCBI taxonomy): domain Eukaryota; kingdom Metazoa; phylum Chordata; class Amphibia; order Caudata; family Salamandridae; genus Lissotriton; species Lissotriton vulgaris. The sequence goes on from NC_141685.1 coordinate 1,734,130,250, forward strand.
AGGGAGACTAAATTCCGGGGGCGGCACTGGGTGGCAAGAAGATATTGTGAGAGGGAAAGACCAGGAAAGGCACTGGCGGAAATTACTAGAAATCCTAGGTTCAATACCAACATTCTAGAAATCAATAGACCGGAAGGTGGGTCATGTCAAGATAATGGGGGAATTTTGGACACGTTTATGATGCACTACGAGCAACTGTACACCACGCTGAGTGTGGGAGAGATACATTTTGGGGCTTTTTTTAGAGGAAATAGCATTGTGTTGGTTGAGTGATGTACACAGGTCATTCCTTAGTGCCCCACTAGAATTAGATGAGATCAGGGAGGCGATAATGTCACTTAAAAATGGTAAGGCGCCAGGATTAGATGGACTGCCTGCAGAATTCTATAAATGCTACATAGACATCATGGCTCCGGTACTGCGGGAGGTGTTCGAGGAATCATTGGAGGTGGAGGTGCTTCCCTGTTCAATGTGTGAGGTGGTGATTACCTCTCTCTTAAAGCCTGGGAAAGGTCCCAAGACCTGTGACTCCTACCGTCCATTGTCGCTCATCAATTGAGACGCAAAAATTTTAGCTAAAGTATTGGCTACTTGCCTGTCCCTTCTGATGACGAGAATTATACTCCCAGATCAGGCCGGATTCGTTCCTGGTAGATCCATTATCCATAATTTGCGCACATTATTTTCCTTGGTTCAGACTGTTGCCCCTGAATTCCCAGTTGCTGCGGTATTTTTGGATGCTACAAAAGCATTCAATTCGGTCGAATGGAACTACCTATTTACAATCCTCCAGAGAAGGGGGTTTCCTAAATTGTTTATTTCCTGGATACAACTACTCTATACTCTACCTACTGCCCGAGTTCTTATAAATGGCCGTCTCTCCACCCCACTACCTATCACGTGGGGAACCAGGCAGGGGTGCCCGCTTTCCCGCCTCCTTTTTGCTATTGCAATAGAGCCACTAGCGTGTCGAATATGACAACTTCATAGGGATAGTGCATTTACATGCTTCCAGCGTCAAATTGGGATATCGCTTTATGCAGATGACTTGACTTTATATGTTAAGGACCCTCAACAGAATCTGAATCAGATTTTGCGAAAATGTTTAGTATTTGGCAGATTGTCGGGTGTACAAATTAACTGGAGCAAGTCGCAACTCTTCTCGCTCACAACTGCAGTGGAGGCGTTCCCGTTGGATTATCCCCTAGAATGATGTCATTCGGATCTCCGGTATTTGGGGATCCAAATCTCCCGAAACAAGGAGGAGACGCTCAAACTCAATTATGGTACTGCTATTACCAAATTGTCCGACAATATTACACAATGGATTTCCCTACCTCTGTCCATGGCGAGTAGAGCCTCGCTCATTAAAATGGTAGTATTGCCACGCTTTCTATATCTATTCTTAAACATTCCTTATTATCCAGGCGCTTACTTCTTTAAAACATTGAGGGCGGACTTGATCCGATTATTCTCACGGGGCAAACAGCCACGGCTTAAATGGTCAATACTGGCGCAACCCTACAATAAATGCGGATTTGATATCCCCGATTTTGAGGTATATTACATGAGTGTGCAGGCTCACTACGCCCATCATTGGATGGCACAAACACCTTTCATGCCGCAGATAGCGGTGGAGGACTGGGTGGCACACCCCCTACCCTTGAAAGGCCTCATACATGGCCCGGTTGGGGCACTAGAGACGCCGCCCACAACAGTGTCGTGCACGGTCGACGCTTGGAGACGTATTGCGAAACTACTACAAGTTACACTGTTCTACTCGTCACAACTGCCGCTGATATATCATCCCAAAATGGTTTTGTTGCAAGAAAAGGGATTTCAATTCATGTGTAGGAGCCTTAAGACAGCTAAGTGGGGCAATTTATTCCTAGAGGGGAAATTTCGGTCTATGGACCATTTCTTTGGAGGTATGCGACCCACGCCGTTGGAGATTTTATTATGTGAGACTGAGACAGGGCATGCAGGAGGTGTTACCGGCCTTTCCCAAGGAGCCGGAAAACCTGCTACCATTGCATGGCATGCTGGGGTCCACTGATGTACGACACCTAGTTTCTAGTATTTATAATAGTGTCAGGACACAGCACCAGGGGAGAGAGGGCACAGCTCGTACACATTGGAGCACGGACATAGGTAAGGAAGTCACGGATGCCCAATGAAGTTATTGTTGAGGAATTACCGCCAACATATCAGCTAGCTGCAGGCTCAAGATAATACACTATAGGTTTCTGCAGAGGCTCTATTACACCCCGGAAAAAAAATACAGATTCCACCTGTCGGATAACAGTAGGTGTGACAGATGCCGGGTAGAAGGAGCTGGATTTATCCATCTGGCATGGGAATTTCCGGGAGTATGGGACTATTGGACACAGGTACACACAGCTCTTCAGGCCATGATGGGGGTTTCGTTGGACAGGGACCCGCTAATTATGCTTTTGGGTTATACCATGCAAGTGCCCAAACAGTGCAGGAAATTCCTTGAATTACGTTACTACTGGCGAAACGTCAGTTGGCTTGTCGCTGGGGAAGGGCCCCGAAATTTAAGTACTGGCTAACAGACGTCCTTTATTGCCAGGAACAAAATGCTGTCTATGCTGAAACGCAACCTTTGGCATGTAGGCCTAGAGACATTTGGGGCCGCTACAAACCTACCTACTAAATACTGTGGAATCGTCTGAGGACTTAGAGGACAGAACTGGGGAAGGCGTGCTCTCCACATTGTAGTCCGGTATTATATACATATACGTGGATGCTTGTGAGAATATTCAATGTGGACGTAAGGAGACTATGATACTGATGTGGTAGATGGCGGAGGAATACACATGTCTGATGTAGTATAATATGATGTAGTGCACTATCACCCCTCGAACAGTTTTTTGCCTGTATTAAGCAGATATTGCGTATCCTTGTGTAGAAATTACCCTTGATGGATGATACGCTCTAAACTTCCAAATTGTAAAAGATGGCTATAAGATGTGTTATGCTCTCTCTTTAACTACCTGCTGATCTTCCTGCCCCGATTATATGCACATGATGGAACGTGACAAAATGTACCTATGTTTTTTTATTACAAAATGGTATAAATAAAGTTTTAAAAAAAAATGATGGGAATAGTTTTGACTTGCCTTCGTGGCTGATCTTTAAAATCATAAAGAAAGCACTCATCTTTCTTTGTTTCCATTGGGTTTAGGAACCTTTTAGTAGCTCTTTCGATCAGGAGATGGAAGCCTCCGATGTCTACTGGAGGCAAATTAGCCGCATCCGTGGTGTTCGCTTCTTGAGAATGATGAGATGGTGCTGGAGAAGGTGGTCTTGGAGATGGTGCTGAAGAAGGAGGTCTTGGAGATTTCAAAGTGGATGCTGAGGCCTGAGGCATGGGAGAGATACCGCCGACTCCGATGGAGGGAAACAACGATAGTAATCGTCTAACGTGTACTGTAAATTATTAAGAAGGGCCAAAGGCATTTGTACTGAGGGCACCGTGGCAGGAGCTTGACATACAGATTCGGAAAACTGTTCCTGGTCTGGATCTTCCTCTTGATATCTAATAAGCAATTCAGATGGACTTGTAGCAGTGCGGAACCTGTCATCTACATCAGATTGCTCCTCATCATCATTGGAATCCAGCAATTGGTCAGGCAATTTAAGCGGTGATAGAGCTTGCAATGATGAGCCACGTCTCTCATGCAGAGAAGGTGTCGTAGTCGGTTGGGCAAAAGAGGCCGTAGATGGTGTGAAGACCATACTTGTAGTTCAGTACACGTTGATAAAAGTGTCGTCGACGGTGCCGTCGTCGAAGGAGATATTTACAACAAGGGGTGGTGAGGGACAGAGTCTCTGAATTAAGCAGAAAGCTCTCACCCTGTCAAGAGATCAGGGCTAGATCCAACACCGTTTTTTAGCTCACTGCACCATCCCAGTTTCAGAACCTGGCTGTATGCAAATTAGTCTGTTCCTGTCCCAGTGCATGGTGGGAACAGGGCAAACCAAACTACAAAAGCCAATTCTTACACTGGGAAGGAAACAAGCTCCTCGTCGAAGGAGATGGTATCGATGAGACAGTTAACTTAAGCGATGGTGTAACCTTCGTTGATGATGTTCGACAATGAGACATCCTTCGTCGAGGATGTCTTCGTCGACGGGGCATTTTTCGTCGACAATGAAGCGGTCGACGAGGCAGTCTTAGTCGACGGTGGGGTCGTTGACCTCGAGCCAGTCTTCGTCAACAGAGCACTCCTCGACGGGGTAGTCTTCGTCGATGGTGGGATCGTCGACGTCGAGCCAGTCTTCGTCGAAGAAGCAATCGTCGACGGAATCTTACCTCCCTTCGTTATCGACGACGGAGCGTCGTCAATGGACAGCGTTATCTTCGTCGACGAAATAGGTCTTACCACAACAGAGACCAGCGTCGACGGTTAAGAGGTTGACAACATTATCATCTTAGGTTTAGGTGATGAGGTGACTGTCAACGTTGAAGAGGCGTCGACGATGATAATCTATGACGAGGGAGCCGACAACTACTCCATCAACTGCGTAGACTTCTTCTGAGGAAAAACCTTCTCAGGAAGCCTCTTAGATGCCAAAGACTTTTCAGTCCTTTTAGGGGGCAATACAGATGATGATCCAGAAGGTGGAGAAGACTTTTTTTACAGAAGGCAAGCCAGAGCCCTTGAAGGGCTGAACTTTCCTCAACACCTTAGCCCCAGTGGAAGATAGATCTTTCTCAGCCATCCTCTTTCTTGAGGATACGGATGACCATGAAGCCACACTTCCCACTTCAGCTAAGGGATTGTCCTGGTCTTTAATCTTCTGTAGTCACAGAAGAAGGCGTCTTTCCCAGTCTCTGAGGGTCTTCTGAGGGAAGGTCCTGCAGATTTTACACTCTCTCACCTCATGATCAGGATAAAGGCAGTAGATGCACTTTTTGTGGGGATCTTCTGTAAAAAGCCGGAGCTTCCCAGAAGATTCACAAGGCCTGAAAAGAGATTTTTTTTTAGAAGATGACATCTTGGATGAAGAAATCCAGTCAGAAAAGTGAATTACTGAGCAGAGCTCAGGGAGACTCCCTTCACACGACGTGCGGTAGAAAATCTGAGAGCCTGATACTCTGGGGAGAACATTCTGGTGGGTGCTGTCGCCTGATTGGCTGCAGTTTGGACTATACAAAATTGCTATGATAGTCATGAGTGTGGATGTTTTCGCTCTTGTAGCTTAGGGCTACTTTACTTCCTGGTTGTTTATTACCAATGTTTTTTGATTATCATGTGCATGTTATTGCTATTTTATGTACCGTGAGACTCCCACTCAGACGACGGGGAATGATTCAGGCATGTGAATCTATGAAACACACCCCAATACTGGAGAACTAGGTTTCAGGCTTAGGCTTGTGTCATTAAGTCCTACGTGAAGAGCCTGACTGTTTTCTTACCTTCAGTAATGCCTTATCTGTAAGAGACTATCTAGCTGCAGATTCCTCAAATTAGAATTATACTCAAGAGTCAGACTGGATCTGGACATTTTTTGTTAACAGTAGCCCTGCGCGCGCAGGTAGGTGGTATTGTTCAGCTCCGTGTGGCGTTGTCTGTGCTGGAAATGACGTGTGCCGTGCCCACGGTTCTGGCTGGCAGATGTCTAGCACCGACAGTCCGCGTGCTAATGCAGTGGTCGCAGCCTTGGGCTCGGAGGAAAAGAGCAAACAAACCCCCAGCGGATTGCTTTTTGGACAATGTGTAACCGATGTTAATGCAGAGCATGATCTATTGGGATGGTCCATATCCGCACACCCTTCCCCTTCGTGGCCTGACATACCCCACTTAGAGTTGATCGTCCACCGGAACGGTTTTGTGCTGTCAAGGTAGAACGACAATGCTTGTTTTTGGAACAGCTGGTGGTGTCTCTCGTCTTCCTTAGAGAGATGAGGCAGAGCGTAATAGGTCGTTAAATGGCCTAAGTGGAATAGGGTGACTACCTTTTGCAAGAAGGATGCTCGGGTGCGATGGACCAGTTTGTCGGGTAAAAGGGAGATGTAGGGAGGCCGAGAGGATAGTGCTTGTAGCTCACTGACTCTCTGGGCAGATATAACTGCTACCAGAAAGGCAGTCTTGATTAGAAGCTTATGAGAACAAGAATGAAGCGGCTAAAAGGGAGCACATAAAGGAAGTAAGAGCCAAGTTATGGTCCCATTGAGGCATAAAAAAGGGAGCTGGGGGAAATGTATTGTAGACCTTTAAGAAACCGATTTACAATAGGGGACTTGAAGACAGCAGGCTGATCTGGCAGCTACAAGAAGACTGATATGGCAGATAATTAACTCTTCAAAGTGCCCAATGCAGAGTCTTGCTGGGTTAGGGTGAGGATAAACAAAATGATCTCAGAAAGGGGAGCAGATAAGGGATCAATCTGTTTCCCTGCACACCATGCCACAAATGTATTCCAATGGGCGGAGTATACTTTGTGTAGGGACGCCAAGATATCATTGCAGACTTTGTGCAAAAGGTGGCAACTGTCACCGCTTTATCTCCACGCATGAAGGCTCAGTGTTGACAGGTTTTGGTGGAGAACCCTCCCCTGCTGCTGCGACAGAAGATCCTCCCAAACAGGCAGACTGATCTGAGGAATGATGGCCAAGCTCAACAGCTCAGCTCAGGATACCAAACGAACTCACTGAGCCCAGTCCGGAGCCACAAGGATGACTTAGGCATGGTCATTCCTAATCTTGAGAACTCTGGACAGAAGTGGTATGTGCGGAAAAGCGTACAGGAATCATGAGCTCTACTCAAGAAGAAAATCATCTTTGAGCGATACCCGCCTTGGAATCTCCAACATGCAAAACTGCTGCCATTGCACATTCTCTGTGGTGGCAACTGATCTAATCAAGGCTCTCCCCAATGCTGAAAGAGACCATACACCACCTCCGATGTAGTTGTCATTTGTGATCCAAAAGGCAACTTCAGCTGAGTTAGTCAGCTCTGGCGTTCAGAGTGCAAACCAGGTGTTGAACCACAAGGGAAATGCCCTGCCCTTCCAGCAATGTATAGAGAAGCAGGGCCTCTTGAAAAAGGGTCCATGACACCCACCTCGCTCTAATTGTTGCAGTACTACATGGTGGTGGTGTTGTCAGTGAACACTTACACTAGCGTTCCCTTAAAATAAGGTAGAAAGGTTTTTAATACCAGTCGGATTGCCTTGAGCTCCAACAGGTTGATCTGGAGTCCAGATTCTGCCAGAGACGACAGGCCTCTGATCTCCACCTCTCCTAGATGGCCATCCCAGCTCAGGAGTCCTGCATCTGTCACTACTGTCAGATCTGACTGGAAGAAGGGAGAGTTGTCTGTCGCTGACCCAACTACGGTTTGTTAATTTACCAATGCAGATCTTGTGCAGTGCCCACTGATAACTGGACCATGTCAGAGAGATTCCCCTGATGCTGCGCCCACTGGCGCTTCAAGTCCCACTGCAGAACCTGCAAATGCCAGCGGGCATATGTCACATGCAGGAGGTCATGAAGCCCAGCAGCCTCAGAATCAGTCTCATCAAAACCCAGGCTAGAAGCTGAACCATCGGTATCATAGTCTGAATATTCTGGACTAGCGATTTGTAAAGGATAAGCCCAAAGTTGTACTCTGACCCGAATATCTCTAATAAAAAGGAGCGTCTGAGGTGTCAGGAATGACTTTGGCACGTTGATAGTGAACCCCAGGGAATGCGGAAGGTCCGTCGTAATCTAGAGGTGGGAGACGACTGATTGGGATGATCCTGCTTTCAACAGCATGTCGTTGAGATAGGGGGAAGATCTTTTTTCCCTTCACTAAGACTATCGAAATTGAAGGGTTCAGAAGAGGCATGTTATAAGAATTATGGCCCATAGAATGCTGACAACATCCAGATGTTCATGCTCTGTCCCAATATCGAGGACTTTTGCAGAGACGCTATTGAGTTTTTGAATGCCATCCCTCACATCCAAATCCAAGTAAGTTCTAAACTGGGTATCTTTGGGGTGTCGCTAGAAGCAGGAAACCCTCAGGGCTATGGCAACAAACTGTTCTATTTAATCCTGTTGGGGAGAAGACAGATCTGTAAGCAGTGGATTCAACCAGTGCCCCACTCAAAAGCAGAATGGCTTGACTCAGTGTTATATGTATACAGGATGGATTTGAGCCAACGCCTTTCCAAAAAAGCAGTAAAGTAGTGGGCCCCATTGACCATCTGGTTGGGAGGAGGCAACTGAGTTAAACTTCTAGGAACAAACAGGAAGTGAACGAAACTGGCAAGCTTCTCGATTTGGCTCTATGATTACAGACGTTTGGCGACATGATATGGTAGTCAATACCGTTCTTCTTAAGCTGAGCTCTTTAGTTTTTCTTTAAGGGCAGAACACTATGACAGTGTAAGCAAGGCAAACGAGGACAAAAAAAAAAAAGATAGGGGAAGACTGGCACCCATGATCTCCCCAGATGAGCTGCAACCACCGCTATCACCCTGGTGAACACCTGGTAAGGACAAAGGATAGCACTCAAACTGAAAGTGCGTGTGACCTACCGTGAACTGCAGATAATGTCTTTGGGCAGGTAGAACAGAGAAGTGAAAATAATTGCCCTGCAGGTCCAATGCTACCATCCAGTCTCCTGGGTCCAGGGCAGACGGGACTTGAGAGCATGAGCATTTTGTATTTCCCTGTTGTCCGAAAGAAATTGAGAGGGGGCAGGTCTAGGATAGGATAGGACGAAGGCATCCATCATTGTGGGCAACCACATGCTACTTCTAATAAACACCCTCTCTATGGTTCCCTTGTCCAAGAGAGGCACAATTTCCTGGTAGAGTAAGGAGAGGCGATTCTCCATCAGCCTGTCATAAGTAGGTGGCATGGGTAGAGGGGTAGTCATAAACAGGAGGGCGTAGCCCCAACGGACAATCTGAAGAACCCAGCTGTCTGATATTAATGACCAAAACACACAAGATGATGGACGGAATGTTGCACATTGGCAAAACATTCACCCTCAGTCACAGATCTGGGTTTATTTTGCTCACCACGCCACCCCAGTGACCTCCAGTGGTGCCAGGTGAGGACGTATCCTACTGCCCACTGGTTGCCTATGATGGTCCAACGGCAAACTAAAGAGGCTTGGAGTCTGCTGCTGCTTTGGGGAGGGTGGTGGACTGGGCAGACCTCTGGCTGCTGGACCAACAGGGTATGTGGGTGCCATGTCGTCGGCCACGCAGAGGGCCTGAAAGTTTGTGGGTCATGGTGGCTGGGCGGGTAGAGATAAAGCTGGAAGCTTCCACAAAAGCCACAATAGGTGGACTGGGATTGATTGAGGCCATGGAAAGGACAAAGGACCTGGCTGCAGCTCTGCTGTCCTTGAAGTGCTCCAGGGCATTTCCGTAAGCGAAGCTTGAACAACCCCTGAAAAGCAAGTTGTCCTCTGCTAGGTGTGGCGCTGTAGACCACGAACGATGAAACAGCTCTGTCTAGCAAGTCGGTCGTGTCCAGCCCACATCCGATTATGAACTTCACTGGGTCTCTCCCATCAGCCATCGCTTGGGAGAATATGGCCTGGGCCTCCTCTGGGAGCATAGGCAGCAAGTATGCAAGCAAATCTCAACGGGAATGGGAGTAACAGCCCAAAAGATATGCAGTGTTCACAGACAGCAAAACCAGGCTGGCGGAAGGGAATGCACCAGGATTTAATTGGGAAGTGGAGGCTTGGACCACCAAGATCTCTGGGGTAGGATGTTGGGTGAGGAAAGAGGTCCCCTGGGGAGGGATGATGGTCTTTGCAATTGTCTAGTCCACATTAGCCTCTTTGGAGGGCTTGGACCAGGCTCGGAGCATGACGTCTGCAAGGGCTTCATTAAATGGGAGAAGCGGTTCTGAATGAGGGGGGTTGGGTACTCCCCGTTGAATTACATCCATCTGTCAAAACGTTAGTCTTGACAGCCAGGGAGGGCAACTGAAGGTCCAGGATCTCAGCTGCCCTTCTCACCACCACTAGAAATTGCCCAAACCACACTTACTGAAAGTAAAGACGACTTTTGGGGTCAGAGGACTATTTATTATGACCAGACCCTGGCATCATTATTTCATGCCACTTTTTTATCATTTTTCTTTAAATTTCTACTACACATTAAATAGCAAAAAGACAAAACACACTGTACACTCTGATATTTACACTATTGCTCCACAGAATCGTTACAACACAACATTACATACAAAAAAATCAATGGATGAACAAATTCAATAGAACGAGGAATATAAGCCAACAAATGAAGAATGTTTGAAAAAATTATGTAGCTTTATCAAGCAATCTTACTCATCGTGGTGGTTTGCCCAAGGTGTGTTAAAGGCAGGCGTCATGGTTTAAGCCGCTGTATCATCTGACTCTGGTGTCCGTGTATCTCATACTACTGTTCTTGGGCGCGCCTTCGTTCCTTCACTCCACGAGCGTGATCCGAAACGCCACTTCGATCTCAATGTGACATTGAGATCGAAGTGGCGTTTCGGATCACGCTCGTGGAGTGAAGGAACGAAGGCGCGCCCAAGAACAGTAGTATGGCAAACCACCACGACGAGTAAGATTGCTTGATAAACACATTGAAGGGATACCAGTGACAGGTGATGCTTAAAGCACAACCGGTTATTACCCCACAAGACCTACGAGCCTTCTTCCCCTCGAATTCGAGTCAGACACAAAGGAAAAGGCCCTGATGAGAGTCCAGGAACTTGCTGCCTGGCCTCGAAACGCATCGGCACATTTGGAGGAATAGAGTGTTGGCTTGAAAGAGACACTAGGATCAGTTAGCCTACAAAATTTTTTCAAACATTCGTCATTTGTTGGCTTATATTCCTCGTTCTATTCAATTTGTTCATCCATTGATTTTTTTGTATGTAATGTTGTGTTGTAACGATTCTGTGTAGGATGATTTATGTTGGTTTGTAATTTTACATGCTACGTAGTATGAATAGTGTAAATATCAGAGAGTACAGTGTGTTTTGTATTTTTGCTATTAATGTGTAGCAGAAATTTAAAGAAAAATTATAAAAAAGTGGCATGAAATAATGATGCCAGGGTCTAGTCATAATAAATAGTCCTCTGACCCCAAAAGTCGTCTTTACTTTCAGTAAGTGTGGTTTAGGCTATTTCTTGTTGTGTACTTTAAAAAGGGTCCAGCCTTCACCACGTCCTAAAGGACCTAACTCCTTAGGGTTCACACTTCTCACCACCACAGCACATTTTGCACCCTCCTCCATAGCCATGGTAGGACGAGAGACCAAACCAGTATCTGGGGAGATGTCCAGTCTGCTGGCATCCGCCAATTCCCAACACCGGTCTCTATTCGGGTCTAGGGGATGATATTCTTCAGGGTCCAGAGGCCCCTCTCAAACTTTCCCAAGTCCTAGCCTATAGGAATAGTACTCAGGCTGGAGAGAATGGCTCACGTCAGTGCCGGAGCCAGACGACTCTCTAGCTCCGTGTCTGAGTCAGGGATACAAATGGAGATGATGCCACCAGAGGGTGCCGGAGGGTCGATAGTAGGGTCAGAGGCAGGGAAGGTACAGGTGGCATGACCAGCATCGGTCTGAATCAATCTGTGGGTCTAACTGATGCCGAGGGCAGATTCGCTGGCAGTTATGTTATTTATATTTCTAATGCGCAACTGTTACCCAAAGGTGTCCTGGCGCTGGCTACTACCCTCCGAGTACAGATTATTATGGAGATACTACATGCTAAAATGCCAGGTTTTTAGTCCCTTGAATGCCATAAGGTCATTGGCAGTTCGAAGATGGAAGGGAAGTTCATTCCAGGCCCGTGCGGCACAGGTGATAAAACTTCTCCCCACGTGGCTTTTTGATGGGGAGTATTATCACCATCTTAGCTCCTAGGGAGCTGTCCCGCTCCAGAACGGACAAGCAGTGCTATTAAGGGAGCCACTCCAGAGCGCTGATGTAAGTTGCTTTCGAGACTGTCTGCTCCTCCAGACATGGTGCTCCAAAAGCAAATCAGTAGACCAGTATGTAGACTCCTGGACTTGGGAGCTTATTAATGGACAAAGTCCATCCACATAACAGTGAGGATGGGAAAGTTGATGAGGATTCTGTGACTAGACAGTCTCTACAAACAGCGTTACGAAAGGTAACTAACTTGTTCCTCTGATAAAGACTTCCAGCTACAGATTCCTCCCATTTGAACAGAAACCAATGCATGACCTAATGGGAGGTGGGCTGTGAATGATATCAATTTTTTTACGACAACATGGGTCCTTAACATATCAAGTATAAGCAATTCAATGAGTTATAGCTAACACTGTGTACTATAAGCAAAAAAGTGTCCAGCCGGACACGAAATTTAATCAATATCAAGAATTAAAAGGAATTGTCTGAGCACATATATACAGTGGGATACAGTCCTGTATCCAATATACAAGGGAAAAAACAGAAATAACAAACAGAGGGAAAAAATTATTTTCAGGCAAAAGAAGAGAAAAGGATGCACGTATCTAAGTAGAGATAGGCAAGGCTGTCCTTGTATAGAAAAACACACAATTTGTAACACATTGGAAAGCTAGTGTTTAACTATTTCACATGTCGACGGCATTTCAATCCTAAACACAGAATATAAGGATCATCATCAGGACTGGGGAATAATTGCCTGAATAATAAATACAAGCCTGTTGGAAAAATAGAGGGAGAAAAAGGCAAGGAAAGCTTGTATAAAGGACAAATAGATGCAAGAACATACAGCTTTTATACATTACTTAGTTTGTCGCAAGACCATGCATTGAGTGAGAAGACCTGAGACCTTTACCATGTATTTAATTGGGTGAAGGAGAAAGTAACGTTGTGTAGTGGGGATGGAGTTGTGTTGACAAGTAGCGAAGTTGTACCAGTGACTATTGACTAGCAAGTGATCTAAAGGGATGAGAGGCAGCGAGTGAGGGGAGGGAAGGTAGTAGTCTTACCTGTGAGGCTGGGAATGGGGTGGGGTGTTAATGGGCTTCTAGTCTAGCAGTAGACTCTGAAGAAGGGCGGTGCCTAACAACAAGTGGTCGGCTAGGAACAGGTACGAGAAGTACTCGAGGACCTGAAGGAAAAAGGGAGCAGGTTGAGCCACTATGGGAAAGCGTTATTAGGCTGGTGTGACTGGGAGAATAGGAGGACGGCGATTACCTGAACGTGGACAAGGTACTGGTTCAATTATGGGCAGGCTCGGCGTGAGCACGAAGCTGGGGGGCGAGAAGGGAAAGGAATAATGAGTGGTTATGTGGGTAATCGGGAACGAGAAAATGAGCTTGTGTGAGGAAAAAGTGGTAGTTACCTAGTGAGGCAATCCGGGGATCCAGGACTGTCCGGGGCGCTCGATGGGATGGAAGAATTTTGGGCGAAGACGCGAGGCAAAAGAATAGGAACAGTGTCCCGAGCGGTCAGAATGGGCGAGGGATAATACCTGTGGGGGAACAATTGTTAACGAGCCGTGTCCAGACAAGCGGTCTGTCAGTAGCAACGGGCGAGAGTGTGCAGGTTCCCTTACCTCGATACAAAGTCAGCGGATGCCGGGGGACTGCCGGGCGGATGGGCGGGGGCAGTGACGAAGCTGGAGACGTGCAGGAATGGCCTAGAAATAGAAAACGAGGGTGGTAGCCACCTTGGGTGAGGGGAAGTGGGTGGAGGTGCTGGGAGTAACCACGTGCTAGTGGAGAAACTAATTCCAATGGTAGTGGAAATCAGCGGGCATTTTAAGTGAGGGTGAGTGTAAAGAAGGGACCAGAATGATGGCTAAAACAGGTGAAAAAGGAGGGAGTGATTGTTATAAGGTGACAAGTAAATTATTTCAGGAAAAATGTTAACATTTAGGTAAATTGATACTTGTATAGCGCACTACTCACCCGCAAGGGTCTCAAGGCACTTGTACGAATACCGCTGTGGAACTCATCCTGGCTTTCCCTGTGAGGCAACCACTCCTGGGCACCCCCAAGGTGCAGGCCAGGCATCCTTAGCGTTGTGGGGGCCGTTGAATGACACTGTGGTATCTGGAAAAAACTAAAGGAGAGAAGTCCAATCCTCACTCCTGTTGAGTCCGGTTCTTATGCTATTGATCAGGATAATCATTTTGAGTTCTTCTTTGTTCAGTAAGATGGACATGTCGCCGCCACCGGGCGGTAGTTTGAGGGCTTTTAGAACTGTCCACTTAATATCTTTCTCATCATGCCCTTCTTTAAAAAAAAGTTCAACCAGTGGGGCATATGCTGTTTTGCAGCGCACACGACTCCGATGCTGTCCAATCCGGGTTTTGATTTTTTGCTTCGTCTGGCCAATATACACTTTTATACAAGGGCATTGGATTAAATAAATGACATTGCATGTATTGCAGTTCGTAAATGTATGACAGTGGATTTGTACATTGTTGAAAATGAAGGATTTGCCTTCCATTGTATAATCACATACAGTGCACGCGCCGCATTTAGCGTGTCCTACTGAAGGGGAGGGATTCCAATGTGCGTCTAGTGTGTGGCTCTGGACTGGATTGGGAAGAGCAGCTCTAACTAAATGAATTTGGAGATTAGAGCTCTTGTGGAAAGCAAAAATGGGGCGCTCCATAATGAGGGCTCCAGCATTTAGCAACGGCCAGTGTTTGAAGATCGATTTCTTCATGGCGTTCGATATAGGAGAGAAAGTGGTAAAGCATGCAATTTTGGCATTTTCTTTTTTGGGTTTAGGGCTAAGTAATACCTCCCTAGGGCAGAACCAAGCCCTTTTGAGAGCATTGCGGACCAATCTTTTGGGGGTAATCCCCATCCTTCAGCTTGATTGACAGTGTAGTGACTTCTTTGAAATCGTCTTCTTTGGCAAAACAATTTCTGCGTATTCTCAAAAATTGAGAATATGGTAATGAGTCTGAGGGCCCTCGGGTGGTTGCTGTTGTAACTAAGCAATGTATTGCGTTCCGTGGGTTTACGGTACAATCAAGGTGGTAAATAGTGAGGTCTATAAAAGCTACAGATGTTTTATCAAATGTACTGGTGAATCTGAGCCCAGAGCAATTGTTGTTCAGCCAATGTATGAATTGATGTAAGCTGTCTGAATCATGTCGCCAGATGAAGAATATATCGTCGATATATCGTCTCCAGATGGTTATTGCGGGCGAAAAAGGGTTGGTCGGGGACAGTATGATATTGGTCTCTATGGAATCCATAAAAAGAATGGCCAGATTGGGGGCAAAATAGCCCCCATAGATGTACCTTTGACCTGTTGGTAATATTGATTATTGGAAACAAAGAGGTTTTTTGTGAGGCATAGCTCTAGTAGTTGGAGAATAAAGATGGAGGAAACTTGCTGTGGGCGTGGTCTGGAATCAAGTATTTTATGGATGACAAGCATGGCACTGGTCTGAGAAATGGTAGTATATAATGACTCAACATCTAGAGTACTGAGTAAGTCAGTCTCTTCATTGAAAGGGAATTGTTCAATGAGGTTTATCATAGACATACTATCTCTCACATAGCATTGGGTGGTAGGCACAAAATCTTTGATAAAGAAGTCCACAAAATGTCCGAGGGGCTCAAGAATTGTGCCGCACCCCGAAACTATGGGTCTTCCCGGAGGATTGGTAGTGTTTTTATGAACTTTGGGAAGGGTGTAAATCACCGGCGTTCTAGGTGCTTTGACATTAAGAAATTAAAAAAAATTCTGGTTGATAAAACCTGCTTCCAGGGGATCAGTGGTCACTTTGGAAATGAGACCTTGTAATTCCTTCGTGGGATTAATGGGGAGTCTCAAGTAATGATCTGTATTGGAGAGCTGCCTTAGGATTTCAGTGGTGTACATGTCCCTGTCCTGAAGGACAAGGCCTCCCCCTTTATCTGCGCTTTAAATGATTCAGTGGATTTCAATGATCTGGGCTCAGATTCACCAGTACATTTGATAAAACATCTATAGCTTTTCTAGACCTCACTATTTACCACCATGAGGGTAACCTACACACCAGATTGTACCGTAAACCCACGGAACGCAATACATTGCTTAGGTACAACAGCAACCACCCGAGGGCCCTCAGAGACTCATTACCATATTCTCAATTTTTGAGAATACGCAGAAATTGTTTTGCCAAAGAAGACTATTTCAAAGAAGCCACTCCACTGTCAATCAAGCTGAAGGATGGGGATTACCCCCAAAAGATTGGTCCGCAATGCTCTCAAAAGGGCTTGGTTCTGCCCTAGGGAGGTATTACTTAGCCCTAAACCCAAAAAAGAAAATTCCAAAATTGCATGCGTTACCACTTTCTCTCCTATATCTAACGCCATGAAGAAATCGATCCTCAAACACTGGCCGTTGCTAAATGCTGGAGCCCTCATTATGGAGCGCCCCATTTTTGCTTTCCGCAAGAGCTCTAATCTTCAAAATCATTTAGTTAGAGCTGCTCTTCCAATCCAGTCCAGCGCCACACACTAGATGCACATTGGAATCCCTCCCCTTTGGTAGGACACGCTAAATGTGGCGCATGCACTGTATGGGATTATACAATGGAAGGCAAATCCTTCATTTTCAACAATGTACAAATCCACTGTCATACATTTACGAACTGTAATACATGCAATGTCATTTATTTAATACAATGCCCTTGTCTAAAAGTGTATATTGGCCAGACAAAACAAAAAAATCAAAACCTGGATTGGACAGCATCGGAGTTGTGTGCTCTGCAAAACAGCAAATGCCCCACTGGTTGAACATTTTTTGAAAGAAGGGCATGATGAGAATGACATTAAGTGGACAGTTCTAAAAGCCCTCAAACTACCGCCCCGTGGCGGCGACATGTCCATCTTACTGAACAAATAAGAAATCAATATGATTATCCTGATGGATAGCATAAGAACCGGACTCAACAGGAGTGAGGATTGGACTTCTCTCCTTTAGTTTTTTCCGGATACCACAGTGTCATTCAATGTACCTAAATGTTAAAAAATTTCCTGAAATGATTTACTTGTCACCTTATAACAATCACTCTCTCCTTTTTCACTTGTTTTAGCCATCATTCTGGTCCCTACTTTACACTCACCCTCACTTATTATGGCCGCTGATTTCCACTACCATTGGAATTTGTTTCTCCACTAGCACAATGTTACTCCCAGCACCTCCACCCACTTCCCCTCACCCAAGATGGCCGCCACACACGTTTTATATTTCTAGCCCATTCCTGCACGTCTCCAGCGTCGTCACTGCCCCCGCCCATCAGCCAGACAGTCCCCCGGCATCTGCCGACTTGGTATCGAGGTAAGGGAACCTGCACACGCTCGCCCGTTGCTACTGACAGACCGCTTGTCTGTACACGGCTCGTTAACAACACTTGTTCCCCAATAGGTATTATCCCTCGCCCATCCTGACCGCTCGGGACACTGTTCCCGCTTTTTTGCCTTGCGTCTTCGCCCAAAATTCTTCCATCCCACGGAGCGCCCCGGACACTCCTGGATCCCCGGATTGCCTCACTAGGTAACTACCTCTGTTTCCTCACACAAGCTCATTTTCTCGTGCCCGGTTACCCACGAAACCACTCATTATTCCTTTCCCTTCTCGCCTCCCAGCTTCGCGCTCACGCCGAGCCTGCCCACGATAGAACCGGTACCTTGTCCGCGTTCAGGTAATCACCGTCCTCCTATTCTCTCAGTCACACCAGCCTAATAACTCTTTCCCCGAGTGGCTCAACCTGCTCCCTTTTTCCTTCAGGTCCTCGAGTACTTCTCGAACCTGTTCCTAGCCGACCACTTGTTAGGCACCGCCCTTCTTCAGAGTCTACGGCTAGACTAGAAGCCCATTTACACCCTGCTACATTCCCAGCCTCACAGGTAAGACTACTACCTTCTCTCCCCTCACTCGCTGCCTTTCATCCCTTTAGATCACTTGCTAGTCAATAGTCACTGGTACAACTTCGCTACTAGTCAACACGACTCAATCACGGGCTTCACAACGTTACTTTCTCCTTCACCCAATTAAATACATGGTAAAGGTCTCAGATCTTCTCACTCAATGCATGGTCTTGCGACAAACTAGTCAATAGTCACTGGTACAACTTCGCTACTAGTGAACACGACTCAATCACGGGCTTCACAACGTTACTTTCTCCTTCACCCAATTAAATACATGGAAAAGGTCTCAGGTGTTCTCACTCAATGCATGGTCTTGCGACAAACTAAGTAATGTATAAAAGCTGTATGTTCTTGCATCTATTTGTCCTTTATACAAGCTTTCCTTGCCTTTTTCTCCCTCTATTTTTCCAACAGGCTTCTATTTATTATTCAGGCAATTATTCCCCAGTCCTGATGATGATCCTTATATTCTGTGTTTAGGATCGAAACACCGTCGACATGTGAAATAGTTAAACACTAGCTTTCCAATGTGTTACAAATTGTGTGTTTTTCTATACAAGGACAGCCTTGCCTATCTCTACTTAGATACGTGCGTCCTTTTCTTTTGCCTGAAAATAATTTTTCCCTCTGTTTGTTATTTCAGTTTTTCCCTTGTATATTGGATACAGGACTGTATCCCACCGTATATATGTGCTCAGACAATTCCTTTTTATTCTTGATATTGATTACATTTTGTGTCCGGCTGGACACTTTTTTGCTTATAGTACACAGTGTTGGCTATAACTCATTGAATTGCTTATACTTGATATGTTAAGGACCCATGTTGTCATAAAAAAATTGCTACCCCATGTCCTTAACTACCTAGAGGGTCCCCTTGTTGTTTTATAACCACCCCGTGAATGATATCAAGCCAGAAGTCCTGAGGGACCTTGGCGGTTCTGGCTGTCCAGACACCTGTGCTTCATGAAAGCATTGAGGGACACCCATGCAGCTGTCTGGCAGATGTCTCCGACAGGGGCTCCATGTGCTAACGCAGTTGTAGTATATTCGGTCCTGTGAAATGATCCGCAGCCCTTCTTGGGTCTGCTTCTTCGCCAAAGCATAACAGATCTTAACACAGAGCACAATCCAGCGTGAGAAGGTATGCATTTACAGAGCACTGACTTGCTTTCATGCGGAGAATCCCACAAAGAGCTGACCGCCCACCCACACACCCGGTGGTCTTTGGTACGATCGATGTAGAACCTGAGCACTCTTTTGGGGTCAAAGCGTTGGCGTCTCTTTCACAGGGGTGAGGCAGAGCATAGAAGGAAGAGTGATGGTTTAACTGAGGTCTCCACTTTCAGTAGAAAAGATTCCCAGCTCACAGAACCAGTTGATCGAGGAGAAAGGTAGTGTACAGTGGATAAATACAGAGCCTGGAGCTCACTCACATGATGTGCTGAGATGATGGCAATTAGAGACACAGTAAACACCAATCCTACCCCTACCCACTCAGTCCTGTTTGTTGCAGTACCACATGGCAGTGGTGTGGTCTTTGTGCACCTGTCCCAGCCTCCTCTTGATGGACGGAAGGAAGGCCAAGCAGAAGGCCCTGAACTTCAGAAGGTTGATATGGAGAAGGGACTCTGACAGAGACCAGAGGTCTTCGATCTTTAATTCGGTCAGATGGCTGCCCCAACGCAGAAGTGTTGTATGTCGATTTAGATTCCGTATGCATTTCCAGGTTCATGCCCTTATATAGGTACATTTCACATTGCCCTTAGATAGGCATAGATATCCAGTCCTTATTTAGGCATAATCCATGCTACCCAAATACAGGCATGGCTACTTCCATCCGTTCATCTACGTCACAACGAGTTCTATAGGTAAACCAGACTCTTAAGCTGTTCGGGACTTCCCCTTGCTTGGTTATTGATTTCTCCAAGAACTCATTTATTATGCATGGACATCTATTTTTTAGGAATTAATTCATGATGTTCATATGCCCAACTTTACGTCAATGCTAGCATTCCTAAACAGCTTCAAGGTATAAATATACCTTCACTTGTTATGGCAAAGAACGGTGTGGTTCGTGCAGTTCGGCTACCTACTTGCACGATGCAGCTCGCCACAGCAAGTCCTGCAGGAAGCCAACTCTCCGGCTGATGCACGGACCAGAAGCTGTCCTCCTGCCGAGAAATCCAGCTCCAGTGTTTCGGACTACCCTTGCGGGGTGTTGGGAAATCGAGTCCCGAGAAAGATACCAACCTCTCTCATTCTAAGGTATGGAGCAGATTAGAACCTAGAGAAACATTTGGCAGATTATTGGCAAAACTAAACTTAAGCTAAACAGCACCTACTTCTTTCCTCGTACTAGAACTAGGTTAGGTACACTGGGGTAGTCGTATTTTAGTAGCACCAGTTTAGTATTTTAGCCTGTGTTATTTATGTATGTATTTTTATATACGTCATAGCAACAGACAATGCTATTACAGTGTTATTTTAGATTACTGTTTTCGCTGTACTCATACTTCACATTCTGTCTAACGATTGTAGCAGTTCATATCCCTTTCATGAGAAATAAGACTGTTCAATAAACCCTTTTATTCAAACGCCAGTCTCTCTATTTCTATGCAACTCTGTAGAAACGAAGCATGCACGATTGACTGAGTGAAATAGTTATCTATTGTTTACACGACTCTGAAGATATTGTTCCGGTTCTAGGGGAAACAAAGTTGTCATGTTTATGCGGTTCTCAGAAACCAATCCCTTCTTGTTTATTCGAGAAAGTTTCTAGTGACCTCGGAGCTTAGCTGGCAAACACATAATTAAATTTAATATACTAGATAGAGACATACTGACCTTAGTCCTATGTCAAATCTATAGTGTATATTATTACAATGCGCAGAGCCTATTGGGAACTACACTACATGGCACCCAACGGTTTGGCAAGGCGCTTTCTCCCGTAATACTCCAATAGACGTCTGGAGTGGGTAAAGGATAATAACCGCCATAGCTGTGTAGGACGGAAACTCCTATGTATTAGTTTTTGGTTTGTTCAACGTTTAAGGATACATTGTCCAAAAATATTGTGCACCTTATCTTTGTTCCCTTGAAACTTGCTCTGCGGTTTTCATTGAACAAAAAATGTCCCTAAACGGGGATAACACCAAAACCGGTGGAGCTGAGGCTGATCCAGCCGATGCAGCTTTTAATTTTACAGGTTTCCAAGAAACAGATGAGAATGCTACAGTCATTCCTCAAAATTTAAGGAAAGCCATCACTATAAAACTTATAAAACATGGCCTAACATCAAGAGGTGGTAGGTCAGTTTTTGTGATAGAGGCACATGAATATCACCAGATAGAGGTATACTATTCATTGATAGTCTTCCCAGAAGCAAATCCAGTAACACGTTTCACTTCAACAAAGAAGATGATCCACCAGAGGAATACATTCCTCTCGATGATATTGAGATTCCACTCACATACCAGGAGCATGAGCTCTGGTTTAAAGGCGCCCTAAAACATTTAAATCACATTACCAGGCTCGGTCCACTAGGTAGACCAGGAGCAACATGGCCGATTTTAGCCGGCTATACACCACATCCTGACATTGAAGAAATGACAGATGTTGAGTTACTAACTCAACTCAAAGAGTTACTCAAAATTTACAGACAATTGGTTCAATATGGCATGCAGACTCTTACAGTCCAACCACCAGTAGTTATTCCACAACACACCTCTCACCAGGGGAATACACTGAAAATCACACCACAGACTTTACACTCCGTCATAGGTAAATTACCTACAAAACATGAACAAATTACATTCTGGATAGCTCAAAACAATACTCAAATCGAAGCAGTATTTCCTAATATTAGAATTTTAACAATCTGTTTACAAATGGGGATCACACCACATCTAGAGGACTGCACCACTTGGGGTACGTCTTTGCTGCTATCTACACTAAAAACACATGGTGTCCATGGCAGTAATACCAGACGTCCTGAAACAGATTCAAAATGAATATAGGGCAGAGCCTGCTTTAAATTTGGATATGAAACTACTGAAAGATTTCAAACAGGTCTCGACAATAATATTAGCTAATATTAAAGGAGAAGCAGTATCAGTGGCGATCCGCCAAAAGTTAAGGGAATTTGACGTAACAGAGCAACAACAAGAACTAGCCAGAATAATTGAAAAATCCTATGAAGAATTAGGCAGAGACCGTCTGGGTGGGAAACCAGTGAAACCCCAACTGTCTGAAAGTCCTGAAAAGGTCTTTACTAAAAACATTCCTACTACTTCTAAAAAGAAGTGGGAAAATAGCAAACAAACTTCTAAAGAGACAAGTTCTCATTTCAGATGTAGGTCTCCTCAAAAGGAGCCCTCTGAAATGAGGTATAACCTCAGGAATAGGGATAATTTGAGAAAACCTGATAGATATCAAGATACTGATACATGTTCCTCTCGTACCTTTTTAATACTTCAAAACAGATATCTGAAAGAAGAGGACGTCAGAAAACAAAGAAGAACGCATGAAGTCCAAAGATGATCAACACGTTTAGAAAAACAAGAAACCTCAATTCATCAAAAAGAAGGTAGCAGGTCTAAAAAACAGACATGCAGAGGATTTTGAGGACAACTCAAGAACGGAGAATGGGCTCAGACAATGTTGGACAGCGCAGCAGAAGTCACAATAGTTCGCCAGAACCTGAAGGACCTTCTGGAGACAGTGGACTCTAATGAATTCATTCGAGTTGAAACTGCAGATACCAGGGTTAGTTCTCCACATAGGTTATATAAATTAACACTCTGGATGGTGGGAGACCTACCAAGAAAAATAAAAGCATTCTTTTGGGAGCGACTTTCTAAAGGTTATGAAATTCTTCTAGCTGAATAAGACTGGCCACCAGAATTTGTCAGGGAGTGCCCACATGGCGAAGACATCATTATGCTAGCCTCCTCTAAATCATATTCCGATACTTTTAAAATTGACCTATGCCAGGAAATGGGGAGTCGTCCAAGCTCCTGCATTATACAAAAATCATGTAGGATGGGATGAGGATTCTCCTCAACATAAAATCCAGTTAAAAAAATCAACCAACTGCACAAAGGCAGTACCCAGTTAAGCAAGAAGCAAGAAGCTAAAAAGCAGGTCAGGGAGATCTGAGATCAACTTGAATACCAGGGGGTGATTGAAACATGCACCTCATCAATGAACAATCCTTTGTTTTCTGTCTCCAAACCAGACAATAAATCTTGTCTAGTATTAGATTACAAACATCTAAACTCTTGTTGCAAAACATTTGCAGTGCAAAATGCACAAAGTACAGCATTATCGAAGAACATTGTGCGTAAAAAATATAAAACCACATTAGATATTTCTAACAGTTTCTTTTGTCAAAACATTGCACCAGAAAGTAGGTATTTGACCGCTTTCTCAATAATGGGGACACAGCGTCACTTCTGTCATCTCCCTCAGGGATTCAAGAATGGGCCAGGGCTATTCTCAGCAAGGGAAAAAGAGTTACTACAAACTTATGATGACAAGGCATTGTCATATGTCGATGACATCTATCTGACAGACGATGACTTGGATAGGCATTTGAACAGGGTGAACACCATTATACTGGACGTCGCTTCTGAGGGGTACATATTAAATTTTAAGAAATCAAGAATTGCCTATCTCCACGTCCTTTTTCTAGGATATGAACTATCAAGTAAAGGCAAAAGCCTGGCAGCCAACTTTTTAGAAAAGTGTGCGCTGTTCCAACCTCCAAAAATGCTGAAAAACTTAGTTGATTGTAGGTTTCCTGAATTTCGGAAGAACTTACATTCTAAACTACGCATAAAGAGTTAAACCTCTCTACGAATTAATCAAACCTAATTTTAAAACAGTAAATTGGACACAAAAACACACAAATTTTGCGTTCACTCCAAACTGACATGTTAGCAACAACACATTTGCAAACACGCGTAAACGTACGCAACTTAGTGATCCGGATCATTCCAGGACAATGCGGATTCACGTTCTTAACTTTTAACAAAGGTGAAAAAGTACCAATAGCTTACAAGTCACACTTGTACACACAAGCTGAAATGAAGTTCACTTCTACAGAAAAAATTGACAGATGTTCAAACTGCTGTAGCAAAAGAGCCCTCGCACAGGGAAAACGAAATATGGTCGTGAGACCTGTATCTGCCTTAGAAGCAGTAACAAAAGCGAGTATTTCAAATGCAAATTCCTTGCATCCGAGATTGATACAATGGGTTAATTCTCTTGCTGCAACTGATGTTGAATATGGTTTTGATCCATATTTAAAAACAAGCATTTCTACAATACGAGCAAGAATGTCCTCTGTCTACTGAAATTCTGCCTCTTGACCAGTATGAATGTGTAATTTATACTGACTGATCAGCTCAGCCCGCTACGGGGGTAAACAAGCCTATAGTGCAGCATGCGCGATCGTTAAAGGTCGTATGCGCAATGGCAAATTTAGACCAATGGTCACTAAAACACAATCTCTAGGAGATTGTACAGCTCAGCGAGCTATACTACAAGCATTCAAAATGGCACTTGAGAATACATATCGTAGTGTGCGATTCATTCTATTGTGTCCAATCCTACAATGAATATTTACAGAATTGGCTTCAAAACGGTTTCAAAGATGCAAAAGGTGGCACACTCAAGCATAAAACGCTTTGGGAACAATTAGTTCAGTTAAGACAAGGACTACAAAACACTCATGTGATACATACGCGGAGTCATCAACGTGATGGCGTTCACTTTGAAGGGAATTCATTGGCTGATGAAGCCGCGAAGGCAGCTGTGCAAACGGCTTCCGTAGCTGCAATCACTCGTTCAAAAACTAAAATAGACAGCAAAATAATGCTGGCTGTCAATGCTTCAAGCAAAGACAGTGGTAAAACATTACCGAAAGGGTTGCCACTTAAATACTTGTATGTAACTGATGCGAACAATGTTCCGTGTCCTCAAATCCCTGGAGTGGGGGATAGAGTAATTCAAACATGGAACATAGATTAGGATTAATCCTAGCAGCACATGAAGGGCTCGCCTCTGCTCATGCAGGTGTTTCCGCCACAGTGTCATTGTTAAAACAGAGATACTGGTGGCCACGCTGAGGAAACCAACCAGAAACTAGGTTTTGGAATGTGAAATATGCCAGAAGATGAAAGTCTCTACTGTGAAACGTCCTGCGCAGACGCCCCTGTTAATTTTGGATGAAACATTAGCTTGGGTTTACCTGGATCACTGCGGTCCCTTACAAAGGGATGGTAACTATAAATATCTCATGGTCCCAGTGGATTCGTGTTCAAGGTACATTTGGATGCGGCCTCAGGGCTCAGCTGACGCTCAAACGGTTATAAAAGATTTGCGAGTCTTTATCGGCACATATGCAATCTGCATGCTACATTCTGACCAGGGTCCTACATTTAGCTCTCGAGCTTACAAGGAGGCAATGGCCAATTTGGGCATTGCATTGCGTTATTCTAGTCCATTCCATCCTGAGGGAAATTTGGTTGTGGAGAGAAAAAACCGGGACATAAAGCAATCTATAACAGCTAGGGTATTAGGTTTGGGTGACGGGTGGGTCAAACATCTAATAAGTGTCCAACGTAGTCTTCACAACTTGCCAGGAAGTTCTCTAGGGGGTATCACTCCATATGAGGTCCTTTTTGGGACAAGAATGTTGGTCTCGGACCTTGATTGTCAGACATCAGTGGTGGAACAAAAAAACATTTGATATCAAAGATCATTTGGCTGTTTTACAGAACTTACAAGAAATGAGAACGAAATAAAGCAACGTGTTCCTGAAGCCAACCACCACTGGGGAAAAACCAACCGTCCCAGAAAGGCCTGTCTGGATCCCAAAGCTTGGTGATCTAGTCAGAGAAAAGAAGGAATTTGGGCCTTCTTACAGACAACCAGTACCTGTCCTAGCAATCCACGGATCAAGAACAGTATTACTGCCGCCCCTTGCTGGTTAAAAGGAGAACAGATTGGTGTCCATCGTCCTGATCAAACCACACTATGTGGCTGATACTAAGCAGTAGGTCAAGTGGACTCCGACAATGTAGCAGACGCACACCTCTATTCTGGGGGGGTAGGTGCAAAACTAAACAGTGTCCAGAATGGCTCCAATGAAGAGGGTGATCAGATAAGGAGTGGCTTTGGCATGTTGATAGTGAACACTAAGGATGACAGTTACTACACCGTAGTCTTGAGGTGGCTGATGATTGCCTGGGATGAGTCTTCCTTTAACAACCAGTCAAAAGTACGGAAAGACTGGCATCCCTGAATTCCCGAAGGTGTGCTGCCAAGACTTTTTTGAACACACAAGGGGTTCTGGAAAAAAGCAAACTGAAAATGCTTGTGTCCCACCACAAACCGCAGGTAGTGCCACTGGGCCAGCATGACTGGTATATGGAAAGAGTTCTGAAGATCCACCGCCACCATCCAGTCTCTAGGGTCCAGGGCAGAGAAAACTTGGGTGAGGGTGAGCATCTTGAATTTCAGGTGTAGAGAGGGCGTAGTTCTAGAACAGTTCGAAGATCACAGTCCTTCTTGGGCACCAGAAAGTAGTGGGAATAAAAACCACATGCAACCTCAGGCATTGGCACTCTCTAGACAGCCCCTTTGGCCAAAGGGCTCACACTTTCTGCTGCACGATGGTCCCGGTCAGTCGCTGGGGGAAGGTGGCAGGTGCAGGGGAGATACACAACTAAAGGAAGGGTAAGGCATAACCTTTGTGGAAAATCAGAATAACCCACCTGTCTAATAAGATTGCTTGTCAATCTGAATAGCGTTTGTGGATTCTGCCTTCCACTGGGTGGCTGTAACTCTGTAAGGGTACACTAATGAGGTTTGGAAGGTGGTGCTGCTGGGGGTGGCGTTGTCTGAGGGGTTGGGGAAGGAGTGCGTGGCACGCTGACTTTGCCTCGCTCGCAAAACTGCTGGGACCTCCTTCTGGGGCAGGATAGGCAGACGGTAAGGGATGCCTAGGCCAAAGTCACCAAAGGAACGTTAGAGTGAATGCAGACAGAGAGGGTGGGCAGACAGACCTTGAAGTGTTCAAGGGCAGAGCCAGCCTTATCGCCAAAGAGGAGAGTCCCATCGAATGGCATGTCCACCAGGAAGGACCAGGCATCAGCCAAGAACCCAGTTGACTGAACCATGCATGGCGATGAACGGCAATACTGGTGGGAGGATGTGTGCTGCTGAGTCCCAGAGGACATGATTGTAATGGCCCATTCAACAGGAAATACTAATCGATCGGTGGGCCAAACTGGCCGATGAGAAGGTGTTTTCTGAAGGTCTCCACTTGCTCTGATTGTCTGTCAGCTGGAGTAGTAGGGAAATTGTTGGGGGTGGTCTGCTGGTTGAAGCCTGCACCGCAAGGCTCTCTGGAGAAGGGTACTGTGACAAAAATGCGAGGACACATATTGAAGGGCGATGGCGCCTAACAATTTGTCTGTCGGGCAGTACAAGGCTCGGCTTAACTGAAAGGGAGGAGGGAGCTCAGAAGTGGTCTGGTCCAGTTGTAGGACATTAGTTACCATGTTTTCTTTCACCTCCATGGTGGGCAGCTGGAGGTCAAGGACTTCAGCTGCCCTACGCATAATCAAAGCATAGGAGGCAGATTCTACGGTTGCTGGACAGGGAGGAGGGAAAAGAGCCATATCTGGAGAGGTAACTAGTCTCCAGCAAGTCCTCATACCAACTGTCCTCTATATAGGGCTGAGCGAACTCATCACCATGGTCAATCATTGAGGGAATGCAATGAATGTTGCCTGCCATTTGGAAGGTTGAGTGCATGAGCTGACCTGTCGGTCTGATTTTTGTGCGATAACAGTCGAAGTTGGACTAGCGTTGAGTCTAAGAGGGCAATCTGAACTGCCTCCACAGGAGGGGAGGTCGGCGTTGACGTACCTGAGCCTGATTTAGGTTGGGTGCATCAGATCTGGAGCTGAAGGCAGAAGTGACTCAGGGGGTCCAGCTGGTGAAAGCCTCTCGACTGTGTGGGGCCTGAAGGCACCCAGAGGAAGTTGGTAAAGATCCAAAGCGTCATAGTATAGCTGTACGGAACACTTCAATCTGTCTGAAGGTCCCAGAAACTCTGGCTGTGTTGGAACTATTTGCAAAATCAGCTGAATGAGAAGGAGCAAGAAGGTTGGTGGCGCCCACATGCTTCGTCGGGGGAGTGGTAATAGCACAAAGTAGTGGAACTCCGCTTCGACTTCCTCTGTTTTTCTTGTGTCTAACGGAGGACATGGAGCAAAACAAAGACCGCCCACTAGAGTGGCTCTGTCAACTCTGGGAACGAAATGTTGATCAAGCTTCTAACTTGGAGTAGTCCCAACGTTGCATCTTATTCGTGGCCACAAAGTTTCACACTGCATTCCCTGACGGCCTTCGGGTTCATCAACACAGTCTCTGCAGGTGTTGGAGTCGTGGTCTGACCCCAGATACCACAAGCATATCTGGAGGGGGATCGGTCACAGACATCTGCTTGCGACAGTCCTTATAAGATTTAAAACCGGTTGTCTTAGGGGGCGACATCCTTTGTACACTGGAAACATTTGTGCGAGAGAAAAATAAAGGTAAGGGTCTCAGAGACGAGGGCTCTGTATCTGGTGGTGCAGAAAGCATGCAGGAGCAGTGCCTTTATAGGCCCCGCACATCAGTTACCAAATGGTGTTGGTGCGAAGAAGCACAGTGCGGCACATAGAGGTACTAGGTAAAAAGTTTCTAGATACAGTATGATGCCTGGGGAATAGTCAAAAGGTGAGGAATCTGTGGCTAGAATTCTTTATGAGAAATACTGTTCACAAGAAATCTTAATTTCCTTTGTAGTTATTGCAGAAGGACAATCATTCCACTTAAGAACCAATTCGGACAGGGTATAGCCAACACATGTTTCGTGGTTTCACTGTGGAGATATGGGATGGTAAACAAAGGATAATTGGATTGCCACATAGCATAATCAGTGCTATTCGTAGTGTTTGAAGATAAGACATAACTGTTGGAATCTGGAGTGAGAAGAGATATCAAGTATGCATATTCCTTTTTGAAAATCAAACTTGAAAGCAAGAGTAGATGTGGTGCTTATTTTTGTGCAGAAGTCATATAGCCCTGAGGATACGGTATACCATAGCCTTAAAGCACATGTTGGCTGCACCCTATAAGAACGAGTTCTACAGTGGAATGATGGTCCTGCAAGAATTCTTATGAACAGTATATTGATAATATTCAAGGTCTATTTTCTCAATGTTGATCATGTTACAGTAAGATGAATTTATGAAAGAGGTACACAAAATATTTCATAAAAATAAAACAAAGTTTTGAATACACTGGACAGAATCTATATCCAACTATCAATATGGAATGTTCGTAGCTCCGCAACCAAATTCATTATATTTAAGATAGTCCATTATCAACACCAAATAGAGAGAAATCCCATATTATTCCTCCCCGCTGTCAACAGATTGATAATTTTGTGGATGAAGTAAGGAACACAGAATTGAAGCACCATACCATTAGCCGAATACATCTTTTACATCAGCTAGAAATGATGAACACCAAGCAATTACCAGAGGTTTAACTTAGGAATCCTAATTAGCAACACAGAGATCAAGCATCGAAAGATTGCAAAGAGGTCGATCATCAACATGGGAGGAAAAGCTCCAGAATCCATATTGAAAAGGAGGGCATCAGTGATGCCCAATAAAGTGGTTTCAGTTCCTATGTTAGCAAAAACTTGACTGCCAGTTAGCCAGAATATTATAGGTTCACCAGATTCTCTTATAGGTACAGGGAGTAGACTCTAAAATAATCAGGCAGAATTACATATTCAAAATTAATGCATACTGAGAGGTAGCCTGTATACTGTAACTGCAGATTCCTCACCAGGTGAATACCCTCCATCTGCCACACTGGATCTTGAGGAGTTTCTAAGCATTTCCCTTGAACTAGGTAGGTGGTCTTTTGCTGCTTCAAGCGACTTTGCCTGGACAAGGAAATGATGCTGGAGCCCATAAAGACACCACCCCTTTGCCCGTACGTCAGTTTCTCTAAATTCTATTCACAGAGCCCTTAAAAGAACCCGATTTGGCAGTGTGTAGACCACTAAATTGGAACATTTGTATAGATGGTGAACGGAACGTGGAGGTGGGAGAGTCGGTGATGAATATGCATTTAGAGTATGCGCAAGAAAGAGCATTACCGAAGGGAAGTTACTTGTTCTTATGATGGATACTTATAACCGCAGATACCACACTTTCTGAGTAGATCCCAAGGTGGTGGGTCAGTGGAATGGCTCAAGCCAAAATGTTCTGCAGCACCTAATGGGCAAACTGCTCATCCAGAGTTGGACATCACAAGAGGTATGGGTGCAAACATGTGGATCAAACACTTTAAGAAACCATCACGACAGGCGATTTAATCAATGAGGGTTAATCTGATAACTGTAGAAAGGCGGATAGTGTTGACAAATAACTTAACAGTAACCACAGCAAGTTCTTATTGGGCTAGAGAAAGCATAAGCAGTAGTACATCAGACCAGACAACTTTGCTTGTAGGTGCTGCATATGCAGAGAGATGCACTAAGCGAAACATTTCTTCCAACTTCTAGGACAGTTGGCTGACTGGCCACCAAGATAAAAAACACTACCTCAGGAAGCAGTCAGTCAATTGTTTCCCCTCAATCTTACTCATGGGGTACTCTGCCTGTTGCTGCAAAAGAAGATTCTCCTAAAGTGGAAACAGAATCCAAGTACAGATGCGCATAGCTAGAAGTTATGGCTACCGCATTCTCCTGGCCAAAACCAGAGCCAGTAAAATTACTTTGACTCAGTTGTTCTTAGTTTTCGACAGAACTTTGGGCAGGAGATGCCGAGGCAGTAAGGCATACTGGAGTCTCGTGAGTGCTGTTGAGCCAGAAGGGGAACACACAAAACTTAAAATGCTTGTGGCCCACCTGTACTATCAGATACCGCCTGTGGGACTGCAGAACAGGGATGTGAAAATAGGCAGCAGGACTCAATAAATCCACTTGCCCACTCTCGCATTGTCGAGCAAGATTTAATCATGACAAGCTATTTTTACAGACTACTCGCTCTTTCCTGTGAGCTGAAAATCCTTTAACTTCATTAACAGAACAAAAAGTAAATGTAGGAAGACAAGTGACTTATGACTTCCGTCTCTGAAAGTGGAGCAAATGTGACAAAATAACGTATTTAAAGGCATCTTTATTGCTTACAAAGTGAAAGAGCAATCTTGCTCTTTCATCTTGTCACATTTTCTGGCTTTCAGAGACTGAGGTCAAAAATCAGTTTGTCTTCCTGCATTTTTTTTCTGTGACTGAAGTTAGAGATTTTTGTAAAGTGAACTGTGCGACAACTGAACTGTGTAAGCATGTGAAATGAAAGGCTGTAAGATGTAAGGCTTTTTTCTAACACTGAAATAGCTTAGTGAACTGTTCAAACATTTTAAGTATATTTCACTAGTTATGAAGACACATTTTTGTAATGGTGTGGTGAAAAAAGGATAATGTTACTTGCCCAGTAAGCATCTGTTCTTGGCATGTATAGCTGTAGATTCACATGCTTTGCATACTCCTGCCATCTACTGTTGGGTCCGGATATTTAAAAGTGGTTTTCTTTCGAAGAAGTCTTTCCTAGTCACAAGGTAAGGGAACTCCTCCTTTCGGTAATAGTGTGCATAGTTATCGAGTCCACTGTTAGATTGCTTTCCTGCAAGAGGGTAAGAATGGAGTAAGCATGTGTAGTATAGAGATGTCCATGTGTATAAACGTACAATGAATAAATGCAACTACAGGTACTCGGGGAGGCGGGTGGGCACATGTGAATCTCCAGCTCTACATGCCAAGAACAGAGGCTTACTGGGTAAGCAACATTATCTGTTCAAGGCATGTGTGCTGTAGATACACATGCTTTGCATAGACTATAAAGGAGTATACTCCCAAAGCGGTGGCTAACCTGTAGATGTTGCAGTCGTTTGGAACAGTGATTTAAGTACTGCTTGCCCTATATTAGCCTGCGGACGTGCTAATACATCTACACAATAGTGTTTGGTAAATGTGTGTGGTATAGACCATTTAGCTGCCTTACATATGTCAGCTAGAGGTATGTTGCCTAAAAATGCCAAGGAAGAACCAATTTTGCGAGTGGGATGCACTCTAGGGGGTATGGTTAAAGTTCTTTTAGCTTTAGTATAGCATGTTTAAATGCATTTAACAATCCATCTGGCAATACCAGGTTTAGAGATGGGACTGCCTCTGAGGTGGAGCAAACGCAATTAACAGTTGTTTTGTTTTGTGAAAGTCTTTTGTCCTATCTATGTAGTACAGTAAAGCTCTTTTAACGTCAATCGTGTGAAGAGCGCGTACTACTACAGAATCAGGTTGAGGAAAGAAAATTGGTAACTCAACCAACTGGTTTTATTTAAAAAGCAGAAACTACTTTGGGAAGGAATTTAGGGTTGGTGGAGAGAACTATCCTGTCTTTGTATAGCTGAAAGAAAGCGTCTTTTAAGGTTAATGCCTGAAGCTCTCCAACTCTCCTTAGTGATGTAATGGCAATGAGGAAACCAACCTTCCGTGAAAGAAATTGCAAAGGGCACTTATGCAATGGTTCAAAAGATGGCACTATGGGCCTTGTGAGAACAATGTTGAAATTCCATACTGGGGTAGGAGGAATCCTTGGTGGTATTCTCTTCTTAATCCTTCCATGAAAGCTGATTACTGGAACTCTAAATAGTGACAGATGTTGTCTTGTAGTAAGGCTTATAGTTCCAGTGTCGCAATTGCTCAATTAGCATGAGCTTTGCTGCCATGAACCTGCTTTTGCGCACGACACTGCAAGCATTTATTTCCCAATACTTATTTGTGACCCTTTTACACGTGTTAACTGTCTGCTTTGCAGGTTCTTTGCTGTGCTCTGAGGTTTAGTTTGCAAATGATGTTCAAGGTTAAACAATGCTTATTGTTATTCTGTTCTGATCTGTCCCACGCACCTAGACATAACAGGCTTCACACAGCTGTACCTCTGGAAATCGTGTACTTTAATATTGCAAACACAAGCTGTTTTCACACACACGGAGATACACCTTTCCAGAGAAAAGACCCGTATTTGTCCTGCGATGTAAACATTGCATCTAGGCTGTGAGGTATGGGGGTCTGCTGACAAAGCCCAGAGGTCTTCTGTTTTATAATAAACTATTTCTTGTCACGGGGAGGGTGGTTAGGTCGTTCCTTCCTTTTCTATTGTTTTCTATAACATGACTTCCCGTTTGTGTTCTATTGAATTGTAACAATGCTGACTATATTGTGTTTATGCATTCTACTGCTAGTATTGGCCCGTGTACTGCACCATAGAGCACGTTAGTTGAAATAAACATTTTAAACTATACTGCGTCTCTGATTACTTGCATTTTGGACAATTATGAATAGCTGAGCGAAAGAGTGTCTGGCTCCTGCGATTCCCAAGATAAGGTTACGTGTTCTGGGTTGTTTAATCATTGGTAGCTTCGCTGTAGACAGAGAACAAATGAGACACTATAGCTAGTCGGTAAGGGAATTTGGGTATGGATATGGTAGGTTGGTATATCACCTACCCACTGAGCTCCTGTTTTCCTGTGCATAGTTCTGTGTATGTGCAGAATCCCCGCAACAGTCTGTTCTGTAGGTACGCAGCTACTGCTGCAAGGTGCAAACAAATAGATGTGTCAGCTAGTCCAGTTTGCTGTTAATGTAAGAGGTAACAGATCATGTTTGAATAGAAGCGTCTAAAGGATTGAATTTGTTATTGCAGTATAAAACAAATCTTTTCCCTTCTGCTGCATAGCAAGCCCTGGTGGTAGGCCTTCTTGCTTCCTTGAAAATATTCATACAGTCTGGTGGCAAATTTAAATAACCAAACTATGACTTTAGGAGCCAGATTGCTAAATTCAATACTTTGGGATTCAGATGGCCGATTTCTCCATGGTTCTGGGTGAGGAGACTGGAGGTGAGGTGCAGCTTTTGATCTGGAACTATTGACAACTCCAACAGGGTGGAGTACCATCGTAGATGGGGCCATGTGGGAGCTATTAGAATTAATGTGAGGGATGTTTGCCTGAGTTTCCGAACCACACAAAGAATGAGCGGGAGAGATGGAAAAGCATAGGCAAATATCCCCGACCAGTTCATCCATAGGGCATTGCCCTTTGAGAGCGGGAACCTGGAGCCGAAGCTTGGGCATTTTGCGTTTCTGACTTTGGTGAACAGGGTTCTATCTGTGAAAAACCCCATTGTTGAACGTAGGAAAAGAGAACTTGGGGATGAAGTTCCCACTCGTGAACGTGTTGCCTTCTTCTGCTGAGGAGATCAGCAATTTGATGGTTTACTCCTGGGAGATGTTCTGCCAGAAGGTAAATCTTGTGATGGATTGCCCAATTCCAAATGGCTTGAGCAAGTGTTGACAGTTAGAGAGAGTGTTTCCAGCCCTGTTTCTGCACATAATACATTGCTGTCATGTTGTCTGTTCGGACTAGGACAGTTTGGGCTATGAGGTGAGTTTGAAAACCTTTGAGTGCTAGAAAACTGCTAAAAGTTCTAGGTAGTTGGCATGGAGACTTTTAAGCGTGTTGCTCCACAGGCCCTGTATTGTTTAACCTTAGAGATGAGCCCCCAACCTGTTAGAGATGTGTCTGTTGTGAGCACAATGTGTGGAATAGGGTCGATGAGATACGTTTTATGGGTTCCACCACTGCAGAGAAAGACGGGTACGGCAGTCTACACTAGATCGGTTACCTGACTCTGTGACTGATCCCACTGATGTGCTAAGCACCCTTGTAGGGGGCACATGTGAAGCCTTGCATGGCGTACAACTGCAATGCAACATGCCATCATTCCCACAAGTTGCATCAACACTTAGGCTGGTAAAGCTTAGTTTGGTTAAAACTGTAGAATGACAGCCTGAATATTGCTATTCTGGCTACATTGGGAAAGGCTAGAACTTTGACTGTGTCTAGACTGGCTCCTAGGTAAGACTGCATCTGTGACGGATGCAGGTGAGATTTTTGAGCACTGATGGTGAACCCCAGTTGATGAAGTAGATCTATTGTGGTCTGTGTGTGTGTGTGTGTTGTAGACAGTTCTGGTGAGAGCTGGCTTTGATAAGCCGGTCGTCTCAATAGGGGAAGACCTGAATCTGCTGTCAGATCAGCGACTACTGCCGGGCATTTGGTAAAAACTGTGTGCTGTAGTCACTCCGAAGGGAAGCACCTTGAACTAGTAGTGTTCGCCTGCTATCACAAATCTGAGGTATTTGCGATGGGCTGGATGAACTGGAACATGAAAATATGCATCTTTTAAATCTAGATTAGACATAAAATCTGCTCTTTGTAAAAGTGGGATTACCTGTTGAAGCGTCACCATGCGAAAGTGTTCCGACAGTATGTAATGGCGTAACTCGGAGATCCAGAATAGGCCTTAGGGAACCGTCCCTTTTGGGAATGAGAAAATACAGAGAGTAAACACCTGAGCCCTGGTACTGCATTGGGACAGTCTCTATTGCTCCTTTTAGTAAAAGAGATTGAACCTCATGTTCAAGAATTGTAGGTGTTCCGGAGACAATTTGTGTGATCGAGGTGGAATGTTTAGGGGATTGCTGGTAGCTTCAGGCAATAACCATGTTGGATAATTCCAATCACCCATTTGTCTGTTATGGACTGCCAAACGGGAGATATTCTTGAAGTCTTCCCCTGACAGATGTGGTGTAGTCTGGGGGAAGCGTGGGCAAGTCACTTTATTAGGGGAGGGGGAGCTACGTGGTGTGTTGCCCTTACAACGAACTTTGAAGTTGTTTCCTCTATACCCTTCTCAAACAAAATCCTCTGGAGGGAGAGGACTGGCTATTACCTTTATATGTTGACGTGCTCTGGTCTGGGGATAGTGTTTTAGACCCCCCCTTTTAAAAGGAGCGACAAAAAGAGCCTCTGTTGGACAAAGACTGGAGCGCTCCGATTGACTTGGCCACTTCAGTGTCCTTTTCAACTTCTCTAACGCATGATCTATGCTTGGACCAAAGAGATGTTCTTTATCAAAAGGTGTATTAAGGATGGATTGTTGAACTTCTGGCTTGATTCCCCGAAATCCTAAATCAAGCGTGCCTCCTGAGCGAGATGCTAGTATTAACCTCTCTAGCCACGGTGTCTGCAGCATCTAGGGCGCAATATACAGAGGAATTAGAAATGAGTTTCCCTTCATTTACGAAGTCCTGAGCCCTAGCTTAATGCTCATCTGTGAGTTATAGTACCAATTGCTCCATCTCATCCCAATGCGCCCTGTCGTACCTGGCTAAAAGGCCCTTTGTATTTGCAATATGCCATTGATTCGCAGCTTGAGCAGTTAAGCGCTTGCCAGAAGCTTCAATTAATTTAGACTCCTTATCTGGGGGAGGAGCATCTCCTGATGTCTGGGAATTCGCCCGCTTAGGAGCGTTAAAGACACTACCAGAGAATCTAAAGGTAACTGGCCCTTGATAAATATGGGGTCTGAAGGGGAAGCCATATATTTGTTGTCAACCCTATGTGTGCTCTTACTAGGTCCTTAAAAATCTCATCAGCATGTCCCATCATGCCTTTAAGCATGGGAAGTGTTTGTGATGGCTTGTGTGTGTATACTAAAGTTTCAAACAAAAAATCTTCCTCTAGTGATCCTTTTTGTAATGCCCACCCCATGATATTGTGCAGCCCTGGCAATGACTTCTTGATGGGTTGCATTGTGGTCTGGAGGATAAGACTTGGCTGGGTAAAGGTCTGGATCATTATCTGTTGAGAGATCAATTGCATAATCTGTCCAAGGATCTATTGGAAGACGTATCCCCCCCCATCATCGGCATAGTTATGGTGAGATTGTGGAGAATCTTGAGGTGTAATTTGCAAGGGACTCTCAGTTGGAGAAGGAGGCTGTGGGTGTGGTGGTGATAGATGCAAAGGACTTTTGACGACTCGGTCCAAAGCCAAAGGCTTGACTGACTGTTTCAGGGGTGGGCCGAGCCGGGGCGTCGTAAAAGTCGTCTCGGTGCCGACCTGGGCCAGGAGGCAGAGGTGGTGCCGAAGTCTTGTGTTTTTTTTCGGCGTAGTGTGTGTGGGGGGGGGAAAGAATGCAAAGCTCTCACAATCAATCAATCAATCAATCATTTGTAAAGCGCACTACCCACCCGCGAGGGTCTCAAGGCGCGGGGATCGAACAGCCAGGTCTTGAGTATCCTCCTGAAGGTCAGCAGGTCTTGGGTCTGTCGTAGGCTCAGTGAGAGGGAGTTCTATGTCTTGGCGGCGAGGTGGGAGAAGGATCTCCCACCGGTGGTTGTTCTTCGGATGCGCAGGACGGTGGCGAGTGAGAGGTCGTCGGAGCGTAGCCACATTTCCGAGTTCTCCACCCAATCCAGGGCTTGCTTCCATTCTGGGTCCCTTGGCCCGAATTTGACAGTGGGATAAACGGGACTGCAAGTCCTAAAATTCAAAATGATAACATGGGCTCTATGAGCTAGTTACCCATGGACCCGGGAAATTTGAATACCCGGAGAATGTATTAGGGTGTCCAGTGAAAGCCCCCCCAGGCTACATGGAGTGAGGTGGCAACCTTGTTTGCTTTGTACTGACTTTTTTTTATGAAGGATGGAAATAAAAGTGTTATTATAAATGTTTTGTGTACTTCCAAAAGTGTGATAATGTTGCAAGCAGGCGAGGGCGGGCAGAGCGGGGTGCTTCTGAAATCAGTCCCCCCCCCCCCCCCCCCCAATTTAGCGTGGGATATCTGCCGCCCGCGCCTCACAATAGCAGTCCGCACTCTGCCTTTGAAATTCACAACGCCCTCCCAAGGACCTGTCCCCGTTTCAAAGGCAGATCCTGTTTACAGAGCTGCACTGCACCCCAGCACCTGTTGGTGCGGCGCACAGCAACAGCTTTTCAGCAGAGCTGTGACCAACAGCCAGCAGTTGTCAACTGCTACAATACAACCGGTGGCAGAGCCTGGGCCATTCGACAGGTGGGTGCCAAATACCCTATTTATGGGAAGGGGCAGGTGCCGCTTCTGTGCCCCAATTCTGTACATTGTTTTTTTTTTTACATAATCCCAACAGAGTATGTTTACATTTTAAAGGTACACTGGTACTTATAGATTTGTATGTGCCATATTTTGTACGGTTAAAAACTTTTTTTTCTAATTACATAGAGTTTTATTGATATTCAATAAAAATATTTTATATGACTTTTGTGTCTCAGCTACTTTTATATCCTCGGTTTTGGACAGATGGAAGAGAGGAACCAGAGCCAATGGCGTTTTTGTAATCTCAACCCATGTTCTAGATTGACAACTAGATCTGTAGATATAGGTTGCCCCTATTAATCGATTTACTAGTTTCCATCAAAGGCTTCAATTCAATCTCAAATCCGTTTGAATCCTATGGCGTGTTTGTGTAATGATCCCTGCAACAGTTACCTTAACCCACTGAGCTGTCTGCATAATAAAGTTGATGCAGCTATCCTGCCCACTTCCTACTGACATTAAACAAAACGGCAATGATTCCCGAAAAAACCCCACATCAAAACCCAACGCACACCGCTCTTCTTATCAAGAAGTGCATGGATTAAATTCAGGTCCCTCATTCCAACGTTTTTTTGACTTGGAGTTTCTTTTTAGCTCATTGTGACTTCTTTAACGAAAATCTAGAGTAATTGTGGCTACTTGCAAATTAACATATCTATAAAAACTACTGAATGGCTCAGGCCCACTGCCCCGCTCAGTATGCATATGTTAATGGACTGGCCCAGCGAGAGAAAGGGAGTGATACATCTGCCTTTGATAAGAGGGAGGTAATGGACGTCCATCTACCTCCAGATAAAAGCCACTCAGGCACCCCACTGGGCCATTGGTAACATCAAACAGCGCAGAAACCGCCCAAATCGGCCCCCGGCTGCTCAAAAAAGCAGACAACAGCTGGAATACCGATACAGGCCCCTCGGGCAGTGGCCGAGTGCCCATGTTACCAATCCGGCCCGGTTTACAGCTAATTGTGTGCCAACTAGGGGATACCCCCTCCTCACTGTGTGACCATGTGATGGGAGTCAATGTCATGTGACACACAGTGGTATCATGCCAGTTTTAAGGTCTGCCCTTTCTTTTTCTGGAATCTCGGACATAACCGTCTAGGCGAGAAAGAAACACTTCATTCTATCATTTGATGACAATTCTCTGAGGAACGCAGGCTAGTACTGCACTTCTTTATCTCTGGAGTGTACCTTAGCAGGGATCCTTGTGTTTAATAGGACAGTATTATCTTTTAGCAGCAAGTCTGATCTGCCTTCAGTGAGGTGATAACTAGGTCTGGCTGGTTTCTGGAATGCTGAGACTGAATGATATAACTGAATGTCGGTGTGTGGTGTAGACTGGGAGTGCGGCGATAGGGACTGCTGGAGGGAGGGTTGCACCTGGATAATGGCTTCATGCTGTTGCTCTCACCAAAGGGCCTAACATGAGATAAAGAGCTACCCCCTTACCCAGAGGCAGCTGCTGACAAATGAAAGTGGTGGGGAGAATATTTTTACCCACTGACTGGCATAGTGAGAAACCAGAAGTGCCCTTCAGTCGTGGTCCGTTATGAAAAGTGTTTATAACGGGCTACGATGGAGAGCTCTGGAGTTGAGGCTGAAGGCAGTGCGAGTTTCTCCCAGTGCAGGTCAGTGAGTCGAAGAACTTTTTAATGAAAAATAAAAAGTGTACTTACCCACTGCCTCATTGTTTTTATCTTGTCCTGGCAGTCTATGGCTCTGAGTGCAGAGTCCCAGAGTTAACTGCCCTTACCATCCAGACGACGCTCTCATGCTGTTGATACTATTAACCAGCATAATAGCAGTTCCAGGACTGGTTGAAGCCGGCTGGCTTGGCACTTATTCAGACACTGGGGGCCTGTGTCTGCTCTTCACCCAGCTGTGTAGCACAGCTCGGGTTGAAGAGGTTTAAAGTGCACGTGTTGGGCTGGCCGTCTCAAGACAGCTTGCCAAACCAACATGTGCTCTAGGAGTGGCCACCAATGCTATTTAACCCTGGGCGTAGTTTGCGTAGTAGCACTACACGTAGCTGCACATAGTATACTTTGAACTACACGTAGTACTGTGTAGCGTAGCTGATGGCACTGTGTACTTGTCTGCACTGTGAAATAATTGCAAATGGCATCTTGCACAGTGCCAGTTATTATAAAATAAATAACTATCTTTATATACTATAGAGCATATAGTACTTTCACAAAAGTGAAACTGAAAAATTAGCAAGCAGTGAGAGGTGATGATTTTGGGATCCACCCTAACCTAGGGAGAGAACCAAGCAGATGCCTTGAAAACAAAAAGCACATCTTGTTGAGCGATTCGGTGGTGGTCACATCCTCTTGGGACCACCCCAAGCACAGTTGTTGGCAAAAAAACAATCCCAACCAAAGGCCCTGCAAAGTATTATGGGATGAGATTAGCAGTGGGCAGTGAATATTATAGTATCCAATATCAAAATAATTCTACAAAGAGCTCATGAGTCAAATGCAAATGCTTGATGAAAGGGTTTCAATGCTTTGCATTTGACTTGTGAGGGACATCTAGTAACGACTAGTGGAACTGCAGCTTGATGTAAGAATAATTTCAATGCTGATGTGCTTTTTGTTTATGCTCTTCGTGTTCAAGGAATCTGCTTGGTCCTCCCTCTAGGTTAGGGGGGGACCCCAAAATCATCCCCTCTCTCATTGACTAATGTTTTCATTGAAAAAAGTTCACTTTTGTGAATTGGTTACATGCTTTTTAGCATGTAAAATTGCTTTATCAAAGCATCTGAGGATGGTGTTGATTTAGCAGCTACACGATTAAGCACAGTTTTTGTACTGTGCTAAGTACACGGAGTGCGAATTAGTACAAACTACGTGTGCTCCGTTAGCGTAGTGTAGTACCATGTCCAGGGTTAGCACTATTACCCCTCCCCAGGATAGCAGTCACGAGCAAATGTCCCTGCCTCAGACTCTACTGCAGCATGATCAAATTAAATGGTTATGAAATAATTTTGTTACCATTATACTTTTCACATTTGCTGTGCTTGCAGCAGGGGGGACACTCAGTCGCCTTAATGGAGGGGCCACCGTTACTCTCACCTGAATGATCCGCAGGGTGGGCCTGGCATATAGGGCAATCAGGCCGTGCCCCATGAGCTGGTCAGGTATGTAAATGTACGGGTTGTTTTTTGGAGGCTTGCAGGCTGGTTTTATAATATGCTGGGCCAGTTTTTACTATCCATTTCCCTGATATTACCACAAACATTGCGTGCAGCAACTACAAATGCGTTCAGTCTACATACCTTGCAAAACACCTATTCAGCGTGTCTTTACAAGTTCAAAACTACCCGAATTGAAAAAGTGTTCCACATTTTTCGCTTTCTCAGTCACTAGTGGGGGGCCACTTTTATTTTGGTGGCTGGGACTGACACGGATAGTCCAGACACATGGATAAAGCCACTGCCCTCCAGCTACAACATTCTTGCAATAAGTAATTAAGGCAAGCAAGACTCTGGTGGCAGTTAGGTACCATCCTTGATAAAGTAGGCGGCCTGCTGTGATAAAGCAGATGGCCCTGTGACATTGGAGGACTAGTAAGGGGCCGCACAACCCTAAAATACACTCTAAAAGTTATGTTAATACATGCTGATTTGCAGGAGAAGTTCAGTGAGGATGGCAGGGAAGATAGTATGCTGATGAAGGAAGTCTTTTTAGGTCTCGCCTAGCGACGCAGCGCATGCACTGCTCGCCTTGGCGAGATCTATGGTCGTCGACTTTTCAGGGGACAGGAGATGTGCACGTGTATGGAGAAGAGATGTGCACACATATGGCTCGCGGCGTTAGCACAACGCGCGCATGGCGTGCTTTCACTACCCCCCCTCCCGTTGTTCTTAACTTCCACACAGAGTGCAGAGCCCTCTTCAAGGACACCGCGCTCAGTGTTAAAGTAAAAAAAGAAAAGGAGCACAGTGTCCTTCAAGCGGTGCTGCACTCAGTTTTAAACTTAAGCATTTGGCAATGCAATCGGACCTATTGCATTGCAAATGCTTGTTTTAGAATACAATGCTCTCCTCTCCATCACTTCATCATTCCTTTCCTCTGTCGCCTTCTCGTTTTGACTGCCCCGTCTGGGTTTTGAAGCAATCTAAGAGTATGTATAAAGTGCTTTAGAAATATATAACATAACTTATGGAAGTCAACGGGACATGCAATCCCCTCCACGCATATTTCATCATTGATGTGGTCACTGTTTCCCTTGACGCCTCCACTCCCCCGCGCTCCACACCTGTCCAGCCCCTGAACACTTTGCGTGATGAGGTCAGGTTTCTCCTGCTTTCATGTACGTCTCCTGAAGCCGTGTGACCTTAAGCAAATAGATTTTCTGCAGAAAGTTAGTGATGTCAAGTTCAATCAAATATTGCTTTCCCTCGGGACCCCACAGGCCTTCTATCGAAAGGCACATTGGTCCCGGCACACTGTGTGATGTCATAATACACCCATCGCTTCCGCTCCGGGCCCAGTATATCTTGTGATCTTATGGAAATAGTTTTCTATACAGGTGTAATTACAGCATGAACTTGCGGGAGGGGTGGGGTCACGCTTCTCTTGTACGCATGCCCAGAACGGGCACGACAGCATCTTATGTAAATAATGTACATAAAGGCGACAGAGTGAATTACTTTGTTCGATACTTAGTTCAAACGTCATCAACTCCAGGCGCTCATTCTAATTTATATAGAGAATTGGGGGGAAATATCAGATACGGATTGAGACATGCAAAAGTTATAATTTCCAAAACTCGACAAGCATCTCTACAAACCTAAGTAGCCTACTGCATACTTAAGAGGACCGAAACGTTCGGTCTAAATCAGCGTGCATTCAATCTTTGGCCTCTCAGCGGATATCAAGACACAAGTGTGCCACACATAGAGAGAGTCAAGATATATAGACAAGAAGTCTCTTGCTTTATGTACATGTGTGTACGGTTAAAGGATTTAGCAATGCAAGAGGAATGTGAAGAGGAGCAGTGCAATTTGATTTAAAATGTCAATTCTAAAGAATGTTGTGGTATTTTCTATGCAAAATTTAATTTTTAAAATAGCACATTTAAAAAAAAATTCTTTG
This sequence comes from Lissotriton vulgaris, assembly GCF_964263255.1. Classification (NCBI taxonomy): domain Eukaryota; kingdom Metazoa; phylum Chordata; class Amphibia; order Caudata; family Salamandridae; genus Lissotriton; species Lissotriton vulgaris. The sequence continues at coordinate 1,734,173,344 of NC_141685.1, forward strand.
CCACATTTTGTTTAATTAATAAACCAGGATTCTGTGAAGTGTTATTTTAAGTGTACTTTAGATAGGAGCCTGAGGGAGCGGCGCTGGTGGTGGGTCCCCTGCTTGATGAGGGTGCATGTGCCCCCCATCTGTGCTGGGACTCTTCTTGTAGCAGTTCACAGCTGTCCTGCCCACGGTGCTCAGGTACCACCAAGTTGTCCTGCCAGGATTCAGTCTCTTGGGCTCCACATCACAACAGACGTGAGCGCTGAGCGATTAACTGACTGAACCAATCTTTGCAAGCAAAAAGTTAAGGAACGTACAAAACTCGATATCAAAATTGCTCTTTGTTCCCGCCCCCCCCCCTCCCCCCCTCCCCCCCTCCCCCCCTCCCCCCTAAAACAGCCCCCTTAACCCTGGCATTAATGGGATGAAATTTAGGGGTCTCTCATAGGGGCGTGGCCACTGTAATTAAGGGCGTGGCTTAAAAACACTTAAGCTAAAAATCTGTGCTTAGCACAGTGTGCTGCCTAACTGGTATTTTGCTGCTTCAGTCATTGCATCCAGATAAATAATACAAGTAACATTACACCTACATCAAGAACGTCCTGGGATCTTGAGGTAGGATCAAGATTAAACAAGCTTTTGCATTTCAATAGGTTTTGCATTACTGAAAGTTTGACCTATTGGCGTTGCAAATAACAATGCAATGCCAACAGCTCAAACATTCAGTAATGCGAGACCTATTGCATTGCAAATGCTTGTTTTATAATACTGCTGTATTCAACCCTATTCCTTTGGTGTTAAGGGGTCCCTCACTTTTCACTTTACAAAGGGAAAAGAAAAGAGACAAACAACAATAAAAAAGACTACCACAAATAAACATTAATAACAGATTTGAGAAACACACACGCTTTACAAGCATGACCGATCCGTTGGAGCCCAGTGTGAAGAGAACAGTAAAATTAGTCAGAAATACATGTCACAATATGAAAGCAGCAGAATCATGCGTATCCATAGAATACTGTGAGTGTTCCAGGAATAATTTTAAATCTTCTGGACGTTGAAAGGACTTCAAAAGATTATCTTTCCAGATTTGCATTGTTGAAGGGTCAAATAGGCCATATTTAAAACCAAGACTTCTCAATTGTGGATGAATGACGGAGAATTCTTAACGAATCTTAACAGTCTCTTTAGCAAAGTCTTGGTGAATGAAGATTTTATTGCCATTACCATTAAGGATGGTATTTCTCGTGCTGCTTTCCTTATCAAGACCAAATGATGGTGACACAGAACCTTAAAACCTAGAAAGTAAAACAAGTCCCTGATCAAAAAAAAATTCAAAAAATGTAACTTTTTTTAGGATCATGCAAAACTTTTTTTTTTAAGTACAAAATCTATTTTTATTTATCGTTATTAAGAATAACAATTGATTTTGTACCTTTTATATAAAAAAATTGTGTTTTGCATTTATGTCTCTAGTACATGAACAGGTTTGTTTTATAAAGAGTATATGGTAGAAGAATATTCAATAATTACTGTATTGTTGTAAAATTACTCAATTGATGTAACCCCACTAGCATCACAGAGCAACACATGATCCCACAAATGTGTAAACTTTTTTTTTTTTAAAGAAATATTTGGATCAGGGACTTGTTTTACTTTCTAGGTTTATTACCCCGTCCCTATCCTGTCATATAGGGTTTATCCTTTCATTGATTTCTATTTTGTAGAACCTTAAAAATCATTTGTCTTGGCTTGGTGTGACAAGGATTACGATGGGATGGAATCCTATGCGCGTTATCAATTATAAATTTCTTCGGAATTTTTTTTTTGTTAACCAATTTTAGGGATTTGTGAGAGACCAATAAGAGATCCCAGCTGTTCGTACATTAAGTCGTGCAATGCAAATACAAGAGGGGATCACACCAGCATAGATAAGCAGATAGACAAGGCAAAAACAGTGTTGCACCCATTCCAGTCCCCGATTACTCATTAAGAGTATTAGTTTAAAACAATTCTCACTTCCTTGTGGGGTGCCGCAGGACTCATCTCTGAGCCCTACGTTGTTTAATCAGTACGTCACCCCCCTAGCGGATGTCATCAGGCAGTTCTGTTTCTCTTCCAGGGGATACTCATCATCTTCGGGGTCCAGTAGAGGGTGATGCAGGTACACTGAGGGTGCCGAGCGTCAAGGGCGGTGTGCCAATTACGTTCCCACCCCGCTCCTGTGACCCATGGTGTTCATTTCTAACACCAACAAAGTGCAGAAACCGTAAAGTTGAAGCCTCCTAAACCAGGAGTGGTTAGGAAGACATTATTTTCTTCCTAAGTTTTTGCACTTTTTCATCGTTTTATCAATTTTCACTTTCACGTCCCTAGGTAAGGGTGGGCCTTAGCACGTCCATACCACCAGGGTTTAATACACTTTTTAGTCCTGAAGAATTGCCCGGTAAATTCACACCGTTTCGTGGCAAGAAACAGGTCGACTGATACTTAGGAAACTACCACTCTACTAAATGTGGACTGCTTCCATACACATAGCTTTTAATTAATGTCTTTAGCGATCATAGAATAATGTTCCTTTTGATACACTACAGACTTTTTTAAATACCCTCACCACTCATTAGTTTAGTTTGCACCAGCACGCCCTAACTCTCACCAACCTGCTCCGCAGTAAATCTGGCGTTGTAGCACACCAAAGAGACACTCGGTCTCTTTGGTGGAGCCCAATGATGAAGCATGTCATCACCAGGTGGTGAGTGAGGGCTTTCTAAAAAAGTCCTAAATCAGGCCGCTTCCCAACCCTTTTGTGCTCCCTATATGTGGTTAAGTGTAACCATAGGACACTCTTATTTGTTGATTGATACTCATCAATAGTCATAAGCACTGAATAGTCCTGCCCTCGTGCGGGACCCCGGAGCAATAGCCAATAATATGCATATATCTACATATATATATATAAAAACATAAATACGCATAAAATAACCATATATATATATAGATAATATGCATATACATATACATATGCAGCCCTATATATACCATACTAGGCTCCAAACCTGCCCTTACTGCCTGTAAAATCTTTACATTTGCTAAATAAAGACATATAAATTACATTATATGACAAAGCAAAAAAGAAAACACTGCCCTGGTTTTCTCTGAAACACACAACCTTTATTTTCAAAGGTAAAACAGGCAGGATCATAGAGGCAGCTTTAGCCTAGATAGGCTGCATAGTAACAGAAAAATCTGGCGCCGTGCCTTTAAGACCTCTGTGAGCCTCCAGGCTCCCATCATGCACCACAGGTGACAGTTAGGTCAGTTCTTTTTTCCGGCTCCTTCTGTGAGGATCCTGGAGCATTGAGCTCGCCAGTTGGTGATATTTTTTCACTTTCTTCTGGTAATTCTACAATTTTTTCGTCTTCACTCGACGTCTTTAGTTATTATCTGACTAATCCAACAATTTTTTGCGGTTTTTTGGCCTTTTTTCCAGTCACAATGCCGGCCTCATTTGTGAAGTGTCCGGCCTGTGGTAAAAAAATGGCCAAGACAGACCCACATTCGGTCTGTGTGGCTTGTCTGCCATCTTCACATAAGCCAGAACTCAGCTACCATTGCAGTAAGTTGTCAAACAGAACTTTGAGAGAGAGAGAAGAGCAGGCTTCAGTCCCTGCATGACAGAGGAGAAACCGTGAGTGGAAAAGAAGAATTTCACTCCAGGAAGCCTTCTTCTCAGCACAAAGAGCGTAAAGACAGAGGGGAGAAGAGAAAACATCGGTCTCCTTCAACTTCGAGGGACAGATCTTCTAAAGTTCCTGTGTGCTCACAATCGGTGTCGAAATCACCGTCTCGGCCTCCGTCGACGTCGAAATCGCCGTCAATCAATCAATCAATCAAAGCATTTATATAGCGCACTACTCACCCGAAGGGTCTCAAGGCGCTAGGGGAGGGGGGGTCCGCTACTGCTCGAACAGCCAGGTCTTGAGCTGCTTCCAGAAGGCAAGGTGGTCCTGGGTCAGGCGGAGGTGGGTCGGGAGGGAGTTCCAAGTCTTGGCGGCCAGGTAGGAGAAGGACCTTCCTCCTGTGGTGGCTCTTCGGATGCGGGGGATGGCAGCGAGGGCGTGGCCGGTCGATCGAAGCTGCCGTGTGGGAGAGTAGAAGTTTAGGCGGCTGTTGAGGTATCCTGGGCCTTGGTTGTGTAAGGCTTTGTGTGCGTGGGTGAGGAGACGGAAGGTGATTCTCTTGTTGACCGGGCCGTCGAAGCAAGGTGAGAGGAGACATGAGCGTAGGCGATCCAGGTCTGGCTCCCCTAAGACTGAGAGGACGGGACTAGACGTCGTCGGTCACCGCCGAGAGGCTCGAAACATCAGTCAAGGTCGCCGTCGAGAGGCGCAATGATGTCGACGTCTAACCGGGCAGTAGAGGTTTCGACGTCGAAGAGCCCAAGTCATGTGGCGTCGAGGCACACGACGCCGAGGAAATAATCGCCGTCGAGGCAGATGACTTCAACGCCGAAGAGACACTCGTCGTCGAGGAGATCGCCGCCGAGGGGGTCGCCGCCGAGTAGATCGCCGTTGGAAAGATCGACAAGACCCGTTTCAAGATCAAGGTCGCCTCTGGTACAGGTGGTCCATTCTCCGAGAAGACATGAGCGTACTCATCCGAGAAAGTCTCCATCGGAGAGGAGGCTGGCTTCACCCTCTCCGAGGTCTTCGCATCACCGTTCATCTAAGAGACGCGATGCTAGATCTTCGAAAACGTCTACAGATTCGAAGAGGCATTACTCACCGACGCTGTCATCAACTCTCCAAGTAGGATATCACCGATTGATGACGTAATCACCTTTAATGAAGTTCTCTGTCGTGGAGCAGCGAAACTTAATATCGAGATGCCTGTCTCTACGGCCAAGACAACGGTCATTTTCGAGACTTTACATCAGAAATTATCATCAAGGCCTTTACTTCCTCTGGTTTCAGGTCTGTTGGAGCCTGCAGAGCATAAGTTCTTGACTCCTGCATCTTTGGGAGGGGTTCCTTCGCGGATCGTAAAAAAGTATAAGGCTCCGGACAATGATCCATTATTTCTGAGTTCTGAGCCACAACCTGATTCGGTTATCGTCTCAGCGGCACGTAAAAATCCGGCAGGAGCGACGTCATCTTCTGTGCCTCCTGATAAGGACAGCAAAACTATGGACTCGGTAGGGAAGAGAATGTGTGCCACCTCTGCTTCCTACACAAAGGTCGCTAGCGCCTCCCCTTTACTGGGTCGCTATGACCGCGCACTATGGGATTCCTTGTCCCGGTTTGCAGAGAAACTCCCCAAAGAAGACAAGCATGATTTTCTTGAAATTCTTCATGAAGGTGGTCTAGTGGCTAATCAGGTGATTAGCGCAGCTGCTGATGCTTCCAACCTGTCTACACATGGTTACGCCCATGGACTCAGCTTGGCTAAGACTTACGGGCCTGAAGCCCAAAACAGATTCTTAATCTACCGTTTAATGGGAAATCGCTCTTTGGCTCTCATGCTGATGATGAGATGTCGAGAATGAAGTCGGAGCTTGATACGGTGAGAGCTGTTGGTCCTTATGATCGGAGACAGAACCAACAGAGGGTTCAAACCCCTCAATGGTCGTCACAACAGACTCAAGGAAGATCTCAGTTCTCACAGCGTCGTCCTGGTAGAGGAAGGGGTGGCATTTCCAGACAGTCTGCTCCTGGAAACAAACAGCAGCAACAAAAACAGTGAGTTTTTTGCTTCTCCTGAGCCCGTTAGCCACTCCGGTGGGGGGGGAAGTGTTCGTTTTTGCCTGGAAGAGTGGGAAAACATCCCGATCGACAAATGGATGCTGAATATTGTAAAAAATGGATATTCAATCAGGTTCAAGTCTCCTCCACCCTCCATTCCTCCTCAAAAGACTGTGATCCATCGACTTCATCTTTTAAAGCAGGAAGTATTGGCATTAATCCTAAAGAAGGCCATCGAGGAGGTTCCAAGGGCACAGCGTCGACAGGGCATTTACTCCCGATATTTTCTTGTCCCAAAGAAAGGTCCAAACAAGGAGTTCAGGCCCATACTAGATCTCAGGCGCCTCAATCAATTCATTCGGCGAGAAAAGTTCAGAATGCTGGCGTTACATCAAATAATTTCACTGTTGCATCAAGAGGACTGGATGTGCTCTATAGATCTTCAGGATGCGTACTTTCACATTCCCATCGCTCCAAAGCATCGGAAGTTTCTAAGGTTTTGCATACAAACCAGCCATTAACAGTTCACAGTCTTGCCCTTCGGGCTAAAGTCAGCTCCTCGCACCTTCTCAAAGTGCATGGCAGTCGTAGCGGCTTTCCTAAGGAAAAGAAAATTTTTCGTCTATCCATATCTAGACGATTGGCTGCTGAAGAGTGCATCTCCGACTCTGCTTCAGCAACATCTCACGCTCTGCATACATCAGCTGCGGAGGCTGGGCCTGCACGTAAACCTCAAAAAGTCTATCCTCAATCCCACGCAGAGGATACACTATCTGGGCGCACTACTAGACTCAAAGGACGCAAAAGCGTATCCTTCGGAGGAGAGACTATCCTCTATTCTCCTCAAGTGTCAAACCTTGCTAGAGACTCATCGACCAACGGCCAGACAGATCTCGTCTCTGCTAGGGTCCATGGCGTCTTGCATTTTCCTCGTTCCGAACGCCAGGCTGCACATGAGACCTCTACAACAGTCTCTGGAGGATCAGTGGTCCCAGTTTTCAAATCGTTGGGAGGACAAACTGTCACTACCTCCGTCAGTGCGAATCTCCATTCGATGGTGGATGCAGCGGAGTCATCTGGTAGTGGGAATGCCTTTTCTAGAGGACATGCCCAGGCGATCGCTGGCGACAGACGCGTCCCTTCAGGGTTGGGGCGCTCATCTGGGGTCCCTTCAAGTTCAAGGAGTGTGGTCAGAGAAAGAAAAACTGTATCACATAAACATGTTGGAACTCAGAGCTGTCCACCTAGCTCTCAAGGCTTTCTTTCCCGTGATCAAGACATCCTCCCTGCTTGTTCAAACGTACAACACAACAACAATGTACTATCTGAACAAGCAGGGCGGAACGAGATCCAGACCTCTGTCACTGGAAGCGCAAGCAATCTGGAAGTGGCTTCTGGCTCGGGGTATGAAAATTTCAGCTGTTGATCTGCCAGGTGTCCTCAACATCCAACCAGACGACCTAAGCAGACACTTCGCAGAAGCACACGACTGGGTCTTAAAAGACGAAGTGATAAGAGATGTCTTTCAGGCCTGGGGGTCACCAGAAATCGATCTTTTCGGACACCGAAAATGCAAAATGCCGCGTCTTCGCGTCCAGGTACCCACAACGAGGGTCCAAGGGAAATGCTCTTTGGATGGACTGGTAAGAGACATTACTCTACGCTTTTCCACCGATTCCACTCATTCCCTTAGTGATCAAGAAGCTGTACAAATCCAAGACAGACATGATCCTGGTGGCTCCGGATTGGCCTCGCCAATGGCGGTACCCGGATCTCCTGTATCTATCCAAAGTACCACACAGGAGGCTTCCTTGTTGTCCGGATCTGCTGACCAGAGAGAATGGCAGGGTGTTCCATCCCAACCTGCCGTCCCTGAAGCTAGCAGTTGGTTCCTGAGTTCGTCCAGTATGGACATCTAGGCCTCTCGCAGGACTGTATGCACATTTTAAGAGAGGCAAGGAGAGCTTCTACAAGAAAGTCGTATGCTTTCAAGTGGAAGCGGTTTTTCATGTGGTGTGCTGCGGAAGGTCATGACCCTATTCGAGGTCAGGAACAGGTACTGTTACCTTACTTACTTTCTTTGGCCAAAGCAGGTTTGCAATATTCTTCTATAAAGGTCCATCTGGCAGCAATAACAGCATATCGAAAGTCACCTGCGCAGGTCTCTTTCTTTCAAATGCCAGTTGTGAAGGATTTTCTGGAGGGTCTCAGGAAAGTGTATCCTCCCATGAGAGCTCCCTCTCCTCCTTGGGAGCTTAATGTGGTTTTGTCTAAATTGATGGGTCCACCATTTGAACCTATTCATAAGGCCTCCCTTCAACATCTATCGTGGAAGGTGTCCTTCCTTGTGGCTATCACTTCTGCGCGCAGGGTGAGCGAGATTCAGGCCTTTTGTGCTACAGAACCCTATCCCGTTTTCCATGCGAATAAAGTGGTGCTTCGGACTCATCCAAGATTCCTTACTAAGGTAGTCTCGGATTTTCACATTACCCAGTCAGTTACACTGCCTACGTTTTTTGCCAATCCGAACACTCCAGCTGAAAAGGTGTTACACTCTTTGGATTTGAAAAGAGTTTTGAAGTTTTATCTTGATAAAACTAAAAGTGTTAGAAAGACTGATCATCTGTTTGTGAACTACGGTCCTCTGAATACAGGCTTGTCTGCGTCTAAGAGGTCCATTTCTAGATGGATTGTGTCATGCATTATGTTATCTTATCAATTGGCACGGAAACAGCTCCCGGGCAAACCGAGAGCTCACTCCACTAGAGGAAAGGCTGCTACTAAAGCAATGCTTAAAAATGTTCCTGTTCATGAAATTTGTAAGGCAGCTACGTGGCGTTCGGTTCATACCTTCGCTCGCCATTACGGTCTTAATTCTGATACTCAGGCGGATGCTCAAGTTGGTCAAGCATACCTGAGGAATTTGTTTGGGTGATATATATTAGTATACTGTTTAGAGAGTCTGGTATTCGTCCGCAGGGTATGGGATGGGCTTGCTACTCTATTCAGTGCTTATGACTATTGATGAGTATCCCCTGGAAGAGAAGGATTAGTTACTTACCTGTAATCCTAGTTCTCTTCCAGGGGTATACTCATCAAAATCATAAGCAACCCACCCTCCTCCCCGGACGAATACCAGAACTGTCTATTTTACATGTTACCCATGCAGTTATCACACTGTTATACGCCGTCCAAAAGAACTGACCCAACTGTCACCTGTGGTGCATGATGGGAGCCTGGAGGCTCACAGAGGTCTTAACACCATCGCTGCTGCAGCAATTCCCCTCCTGTGCTGCAGATCCTAGATTACAGTTGTTCATGACAAGCTCAGCTCGTCATCAGCACAGCTCAACAGTGCCTCATGACGAGCTGAGCTCGTCATGAGCATCGAAGGGGTTAAAGGCACGGCGCCCGATTTTTCTGTTGTTACTATGCAGCCTATCTAGGCTAAAGCTGCCTCTATGATCCTGCCTGTTTTACCTTTGAAAATAAAGGTTGTGTGTTTCAGAGAAAACCAGGGCAGTGTTTTCTTTTTTGCTTTGTCATAAAATGTAATTTATATGTCTTTATTTAGCAAATGTAAAGATTTTACAGGCAGTAAGGGAAGGTTTGGAGCCTAGTATGGTATATATAGGGCTGCATATGTATATGTATATGCATATTATCTATATATAGATGTTTGGTTATTTTATGCGTATTTATATGTTTTTATAAATATATGTAGATATATGCATATTATTGGCTATTGCTCCGGGGTCCCGCACGAGGGCGGGACTATTCAGTGCTTAGGACTATTGATGAGTATCCCCTGGAAGAGAAACAGAACTGCCTGATGACATCCGCTAGGGGGGTGACATACTGATTAAACAACGTAGGGCTCAGAGATGAGTCCTGCGGCACCCCACAAGGAAGTGAGAATTGTTTTAAACTAGAGTCTCCAATCTGCACACATTGTATCCTGTTGTTGAGATAGGATTTAATCAGACTTAAAGCTAGGTTTGAGACTCCCAACTTCAGGAGCCTATGAATGAGAATGATATGGTTCGCGGTGTCAAAGGCCGCTGAGAGATCCAAAAGGATCAAGGCGGCCTTTGCACCGGAGTCCAGCGTGGAGCGAAGCTCCTCTGCTGCCATAACCAAGGCCATCTACGTACCATGTCCCTGCTGGAAGCCGTATTGTGAAGAGTCCAGCAGGTTTTCCAAGGACACGAAGGACGTAGGTTGGACATTTATAATTTTTTTCAGAACCTTAGCTGGAAACGGGATCCTTGCTATAGGTCTGTAGCTGTTGTTATCGTCGCTATCCAAGCTAGGTTTCTTTAGCAGAGGGAGAATAAAAACCTTCTTCCAGGCCTCTGGAAAGACGCCGGACATAAGGATCTCCTTATAAAGCAGGCTGAGTTGCTCGCTAATATCATCGACTGCCAGATATATTTTCGGGGGCAGGGGTCTGATGAACCCCCTGCTTTTACTAATCTAACAATCTGCAAAACCTGGTCTAGGTTAGGAGGGGTGAAAGACTTCAAACCGTCGCCAGGGTGACAAAGAGGTGAAGAGGAATAATTCACTTGAGGCTCAGTATCATTTCCTGTAGTATTATTATACTATTAGGCTTCTTTGCCGAGCTCAAAGGCGGGGCATGGGAAGCAGTGTCTCAGTGTGCACCCGAGCCAGAGGGTGTGACCGAAGCCTTTTTGGAGGGTGTCAAGGAAGGGTCGGGGTCGACGTTTGTACTCAAGACCCGCTGAGCTAGAGTGATGTCCTCGACGTCTGAATCTTCGGCCTCGGAGTTGCTGTCAACGCCATGTTGTTGCTCCTGTTCTGGGGCGTCGACACCCTCTTCGAAGAGGTTGTCTGGGATTGAAGCGGACGAGAGAGCTATTGTTCTTCAAGCTTGTCGGTCCGGGATCGTCTTCTTGGAGCGGAAGGAGGCACAAGCGGAACAGTCTCTGGCCTCATGCGCCGGTGAGAGGCAAAGATTGCACACCTCATGGAGATCGGTGTGGGGAGACTTCGACCCACATTGAGGGCACTCTTTAAATGGCGTCCTTTCCATGAGCTGGAAGATGAGGCCTGGGTAGGACCGTAGGCCTTGACCGACGACCGGAATCGAAGACTTCGGAGTTGAAGAGTAGCATCAATTGGAAACTCGTTCGAAACAATACCGTTGAGTCGGTGAGGATTGAGAGTCAAAGGTAAAATCTGTTCCAACATGGAGCGCAGGAAACACATCCGAGCCCGGTGGCGAAAAAACAATCTAAGGATGGAGCCGATGCCCATGCGCAATATGATCCAAAGGAGGAGTTCCCTATCCCCTGACTTCCAAAAACTTTTCAGGACAAAAACAAACTGCAAACTTCCGGGCCCAACACTAGGTGGAGATCTATGCACAGTGTGTAATCTGCAGCTTATATGTCTCGAACACTAATTTAAGAGTTTTTCACTACCAGGACATGTAAAAAGTAATAAAGTACATGTCCAACCTTTTAAATACACTGCACCCTGCCCTTTGGCTGTCCAGGGGTGACATATGTATTAAAATGGAAGGTTGGGACCTGGAAAAAATGTTATTTTGCCAGTTCGACATAGCAGGTTAAAACTGCACACAGAGGCTCCACAATGGCATGCCTGAGACAGGTTTAAAGGGCTACTTAAGTGAGTGACACGATCAGTGCTGCAGGCCCACTAGTACCTTTCAATTTACAGGCCCTGAGCACATATAGTCAACGTTAATAGGGACGTATAAGCAAATTAAATATGCCAATTGGGTATAAGCCAATGTTACTGTGTTTTTAGGCAGAGAGCACAAGTACTGGTTATCTGTGGTTAAGTGCACAGAAACCTAGAGTCAAGTAAAAAGAATTAAGCAAAAATGGAGGAGAGAATGCATAAAGTTTGGGGATGACAAAAAGGGCCAGGTGTAATACAAAGCAAAGTCTGGCATTGTCTCCATACATCTCCATTCATTAAAATGAGGTAAAAGCATTCAAATATTTTCTGAGTTTTGTTTCATTTTTCAATATTGAATTTATCGTTTTATTGGAAGGATGAGGATTTCCATCCTAGTAGACGGTAATGTTTGAAGCTGAATTAAGGAGCTTAAGCGGTATGAAACATGTTAAATACGTTCTGGCGTTTACATTTTACTCAGATCAGTGATAAGGTTCACTTAAAGCATCTGTTCATCACCAGTTAGCAGAGCTCATTAAAAGAACACTGAAAATAAAACTTAACAGAATCAAACCCACCTGGCTCAGAGCTACAGTACGTCTGTGAATTAAAGCAGCTGACATGTCGATTTTTTTCGTGCTTTTCCAGGAACTGGTGTTTTTCTGTTAATTTGCCGAACAAGGTCATAAAAGATCTATGGAAACAAACAGATATATTATAAAGATCACTTTGGAAATGCTTCAATATATTAATTTGTTACAATGGGTCTATGTCACTTCACTAACAAAATGCTATGTGCTTTACTAAACACAAACTATTTAGTAAATCTGGACAGTGAACTTGCGGAGTATGTTAAGTTTCCCGCACTCTGCGTTACAACTAGTGGAGTTTTTTTTCCCTTGCTCGTGTTAGTCAATGTCAAGCTGGCGAGCGCGTAAAATCCACCTCTTGGTGAGATTTTTCCTCGTTCGCAATCGTCAACATCCATTTGGCGAGCGTGGAAAATCAACCTCCCGGGGAGATTTCTCAACGCATGTGGTCAAATTTTTCAATGCAAGTGGTCGCGTATGTTCGCGACGGCTTGGGTTGAGAAACCATCCGTTCACATTGAGAAAGCTGCTGCTAGAGGAAAAATTTACTCAAGCAGCAGAAAGGAAGCAGCGCCCGCTTGTGCTGTGCATGTTGGCATTCGCGATGATTGCACAGTGTGAACAAGCACCTGGCACTGAAAATCCCAGCTAACGGTATTTTTTTTTAACGCACTCCGCTGCTCAATGAGCTCCGCGTAGCGCGATGGGAGGTTTTTTTGCACTCCGCAAACTCCACCCAGGATTACTATTTAGCATTACAGGTACTGGTAGTATAGGTAACATTTGTTTAAAGTTTACACTATTGCCGATTTCTGTACAGTATCACAATTTTGTTATTCTTGCAACTATTTGTGGGGTTAAGGACCAAGTTAAAATGAATCTGCTCGACTATGAAGAAAATGCCATATCTTCGATTTTTGGCACTGAAGAATCTGGCAAGCTGCTGGATAAAATCTTGCTAAGTAATTAAAAGACCATAGCGGGTAATGTGGTATCCCTCAAAAAGAACTGATGGGGTCACCTTTTAATAATATGTAATGCATCCCACCACAACCCAAACAATTTGAGAGATGATTGTGGAGTTTGGCAATACGTGACAATTTAGGTTTTCAATTTTAACTTAATTTTAACTTTCATTGTGTCTGGTGTGCTTCGTCAATTAGCACCAAAGGGCCACTATGGCGACAATAGATTAACTTTAGAGGGAAAAAACAGATAAAGCTGCCCAATAAATGTTCAAAGAAACAAAATATTAGATCTAGTATTTTGGTTTCCAGCACACTAGATCCAGAATATCAGTTAGAATAAATCCTTTGAGGAAGGAGGATGTTACTAGATTGCTAGCCTGGAAAAAGGGTCAAGTGTACATGACAGCTAATGGATATATTCATAGACTTTCTTTCAAACATTCGCCAATAGTGTTGAAACATCACACAGGGTATATCTGAAACACAACTTCATACAGGATTCCTAGTACACATTTGTCACAAGACACACCTAACACTCTCACACTAAACACGAAATACACAAACCTGAAACACTTGTATGATACACAATTTTCACAATGCTCAATACCTACATGCTATTCATGAGACACGTCCAGCACAACAGATAGACAATTAATGACACCCACACTGCAAGTACATGTGAACTTATTTTACAAGACAGACGCCGGTATACAATCCGAGACTCCTGTCTGGACACATTCACACAACTATGTACACTCATACTAATATAGATGTAAGACAGATATGAATGACCCATACTTAACACAGCCCATATAATATAGATGCCCCACTCTTGACTTCATACTCCTAACTTTAAACTCTTGGAAGACACTTCTGATTAGTGATGTACACACATAAAACACACAAACTCTTGATGCACTATATAATCAGACTGGTGCACTTCCAATACAAGACAAGAACACAGTCCATAACACCCCATGAACACAAACCAAGCACACTTACGACTTTATATACATTCAGACTGTATATACATTCAGACTACACTCAGGATAGCACCCTAACTTGTGAATGTCTTGCATTTAAATTTTTATGGCAAAGTCAGCGTTAACATATAAATTAACCAAAACTCAATTTTAACTTTGCTTTTATCATGATTTCTAAGAAAAACTAAACAAAAATGGGCATGCATACATATTATACACACAATTGGCACCCCTAGTAGATGGGTCTTCACAAGCATCTTAGTAGTACTAAAATGAGCCAACACCAGTATGAATATAGTAATAATGGCCTTAGGTGGGCGAGTAGCCTTGGTCAAAACTAACACCCTAATTATGAGTGTGGAATAGCCAATACGTATCTTTAAAAAATGCATTTGATAACCTGCCAGCACGATTACAAGTTGACAAAAAGCATGCAGAAAATATTGTGTGTGGTAAATATCAATAGTGATATTTATTGTATGTGATAATTACTGTACACAATTCTGGTTCTCCCTGGCTGCATCTTATGCGCTGGTCCAACTGATGTATGACGCTTCATCATCTGGTGACTCAGTCGATATTCATGCAGTCATGTGACTCAGGGCTTGGTTGTTTGATCGAATGAGGCATCTCTGTGCAAGTTCTGCCTGCTACATGTGCTGTGCCTTCAAGGTGTCCATTATCTCTGGAATTTCTAAAGGTGAATGTTTTCAAAAGAACTGAAGCAATGTTGCCTGCCCTTGCTCCAGGTTATTCGGTGTAGGCTCAATTTTACTGTAATCTGTTCTAAGGTGGGGGTTGGTTACATTTTCCATGCGGAGGTACCAACTGGATCCTCTTCAGCTGTGAGATGAGGAAGACTACAGGACTCCTGTGATCAGATACAAGCATTGAACCTCTGTTGCAACATCCAAGGTCTCAAATTGTAGAAGCTATATGGGTTTAGGATGGATTACTGCCTCAACCTCCGATGATGTCAACATGGAAAACAGTTTTGTTCACAAAGGAGCCACTTGTGGTCGAATAGGTCAATGTAAAACCCTTGTGTTTGAGGCGATTAATGTCATGGGTGTGCTGCAGGTGGATATTGATGCTGCAACAAGAATATATTTTACAGACATGACATCTTACCACATAAGACTCGCAACTATCCCAAAAATAAAACACTTCAAAATAAACAGGCTCATTATGTGGAATCCCTGTTGGGGTGCAGGACATGTTTTGTGTACAAAAAAATATATCTGGCTCTCTGTAACAAGCAATATGTACAATATATCAACCCCAGGAGCTCGTTAGCATCTTACCCATTACACAACTACCGTAGAGCTTTTTTTTGCCTTTTATATGCTGTACATTTCAACTGGTATACAAATAATTTTCATGTATTTTCTGTAAATACCCTGATTTTACATATGGTTAGATGGCTCCCTCCAAACTCTGTACCTCCAATTCCTGACAGATATGGAAAGTACTTTCTCTTCCCAGAGTTTCAAAAGCATTTGCATGGAGGTCCACCAGTTGCCAAACCCTCCAGCTTGTTCCGTGCCATTATTTCCCAAACCTGCCTCTTCAGTTCATTGTATCGTCTCTTCACTTTCCCCACAGCCAAAAGGTATAATGACACTGCATCAATTTGCTCAGGTTTTTTTTGTTCCAAAGATGGACAGGTCTTTCGTGGTGTTTTGAGCATCAGGTAACTGATAAGACAGTCATGGTGTTTAACACTACAATCTGCCTACATCTCCACTTCGTAGTCAGAACATTTTTATTTGCAGTGGCTGCTAGGGTCCAAGCAGCACCTTTCTTTGATGATGTGAGAGAATGGATATAGATCCTGCAATCAGTGTGTATTTTAATAGAGGTCACAAAATTGTCATCTTCTCCCTTCAGTGGATATCCAGTTGCTTGCCTGCTGTATTAGGCCAGATTTAGGCATTTAACATTGGATAGTGGTTCACAAGCCAACAAATGCTCTGTGGCACTCAAAATTACAAGTTCCTATAAATTTCCACATGCTGTTTCATATCGCATACAATATATAACATCTGTGATAAATATTGCATTTAAGAAAAAAAAGCACACATGCTATTTTTACTTGAGAAAATATATACCACATACATTTAATTTTCATCCCAGTTAAACACTAATTTTGAAGGGGGTACAAAACACAACTGTCAACATTTATTCCACAACACTGGTATTTATCAGGTGTAAAATTTCTCACTGCTTTCCGGCAAGACTAATAATCTTGGCTTAAGTAGACCTTCATCTCAGTCAACCACTACTCTTAAAAGGTCAAGAGGATCACCTTCAAGCTCCTCACCCACGCTCACAAAGCACTCCACAACGACTGTCCTTCTACACCCCGAACCACCAGCTCCGCTCCGCTGACCTCGCCCTCGCCACCGTCCCACGCATCCGCCAATCGACCACCGACGGCAGATCATTCTCCCACCTCGCCGCCAAGAGATGGAGCACCCTCCCCACCCACCTGAGACAGACCCAGAACCTGTTGACCTTCAGAAGACTCCTCAAGACCTGGCTGTTCGAACCAGTAGATGCTTCCTCCTCTCCCCCCAGCGCCTTGAGACCCTCACGGGCGAGTTGTGCGCTTTACAAATGATTGATTGATTTTGCGGGCTTTAAAGTTGCAGGGGAAGCGCTAGTGTGCATCTCAGTCTTTGTAGTGCAGTTGAGAGGCATGGGGGCTATGAAAACCCTCCACACCCAATATCTGTCACCACATCAGGATTGTAAATGGTTTCCGGACTGCTAACAAAGTAGATATTCTTGACATTAAAATGGTTTAAGGCATCAGAAGGATGGCGTCTCACTTCTAGTTCTTTCTAATAGAACTTCTACATTTCTCTTCTGTCCTCAGAGTAATTCCAAGATAGCACATTCTGCTGCTTCCTTATCACATCATGTTAGTGCGCTCTCCAGATTTATATCTACATGCAGCATCTCGCAAGCTAGAGTCAATGGTGGAGAGGGTGCACTGACATGTTTACTTTACTTCCTCTTGCGGTGGTGGATGTTGCTTTTTAGCACACTTTTGGGAGAAGGGTGGATTCCTCCCACGAGGCCAAAGGCTGCCTTTCCATTCTGCTCAAAAGTTTTATGTCTGATAATACATGGGAAGAGGAGAGGGTTAACGGCACAAATTGTAATTTCAAGGTTGGGGTAAGACAGTGGTTCCCAATCTGTGTGCCGTGACACCCCAGTGCACCGTGAAAAGTAGCCAGAAGTGCCGTGCACCAAGCACACAGATTGGGAACGGGAAGCCTTCAGTGTACAGCAGTGCACTCTTGACCTGTATTTTTGTGAGCTGAGAATTCTAGGAAGTTTCGGCAATTAAATAACAAGCAAAAACCATGAAAAACACTGATGCTTTTTGCTTTTTCCTGCTTTTGTATTCAGATGTCACATACTCTTACGTATGCACTTGCATGCATTCCTCAGTAGATAAACTGATGTTTAGTTGGGCCCCCGCTTCCCCTTAGCATGCTGAATGTCCCAGAAACCTATTTTAGGGACACCAACCGTTCCATAGAGAGGCACGGCTGCAAAGAACAGTGTTTGCCCCATGTGAAAATGTAATCTGTTCAAATATCTTTTGCAGAGTCTTTGAAATAAATTCTGCCAAAATCTGATCCGTACGTAAACCGGCTTTTCTGAAAAATCAACATGCATTTGAGGTTCAAGGATTCATTTTTGTGGGAGATGTTAACATAATATGGAGATTTTGGTAGTCCGTTTAGTAATCTGCTTTTGTAAAGTTTGTTTCTGTGGTCTGTTTCTATGTGCTACTCCTGCAGTCTGTTTTCACATGCTACTCTGGAAAGGAGCAAAAGTGACTTCTTTAATTGTGGCTAGCTCATCTAATGGCCTCAACGTGAGAAGAAGGTGGCAAAGTCATGGATAGTTTTTATGCAATATTGTTGTTCCTAGCTGTGGTTCTAGTATCAGTGCTCGTGCTGGCAGTATTTCTAGTACCCAAGAAAGCCACAATAGTAAAGTCTGGACTTTCATATTTATCTGTAGGATTTGCATGGCACCTCCAATTGGGTCCCTTTTGTGATTACCACCACTACATTTCATTCTCCCAAAATGTCACATGCCTCATCATGCAACCTGCACCAGCACACTATTCAGCCGGGATGCCATATTTCCCCCACCTTTGCTAACAATGCAGTTTGCTGCATAGTTCAACATATGTTAGTGACAGAGCACCATACACACATACATGCAAAGTCTGGTGTGAAAAAGAAAATTCTACTTACCAGTATGCATCTGTTCTTGGCATGTAGAGCTGCAGAGTTGCACACTGTGCATGGATCGCCACCTAGTGTGGGGCCCGGATGTTTGCAGTTTGTTGTCCTGAAAAGTTATTTGGAAGTCACAAGATAGGTGACTCCTCCTTTGGACCACATTGCGCATGGGCATCGGCCCATCCCCAGATTGTTTTTCGCCATTAGGGAACTGATGGAGCTTTGCAAGAAAAGGAAGGATCCCCATGTAATTTGCATCTAATTAAGATAATACTGGAACAGACCAGGGTAGCCAGGGAGGTGAGTGGGCGTGTGCAACTCTGCAGCTCTACATGCCAAGAACAGATGCATACTGGTAAGTAGCATTTTCCGTTCGAGGCATATGACCTGCAGACTGCACACTGTGCATAGATTGGATAGCAGTACCCATCCCTAGCGGCGACTACCCCTATATGTTGCAGTAGTTTGGAATAATGTTTTGAGAACAGCCTGGCCCACATTAGCTTGTTGCTTGGTTTGCACATCTACATAATAGTGTTTTGTGAATGTGTGCGGTGTAGACCATGTAGCTGCTATGCAGATGTCATCTAGGGGAATGTTCCCTAAAAATGCCATTGAAGCCCCTATTTTTCTAGTAGAGTGGGCTTTAGGAGGAACAGATAACGTACGTTTAGCTTTGTGGTAACAAATCTGTATGCATTTGAGAATCCATCTAGCTATCCCAGATTTTGAAATGGGATTACCTTTGTGTGGTGGTGAGAAAGACACAAAAGTTGTTTTGTCTTACGAAAGTGTTGTGTCCTCTCTATGTAGTATAGCAATGCTCTTTTGACATCTAATGTGTGAAGAGCTCTTTCTGCTACTGTCTGTGGTTGCGATAAGAAAACGGGCAGTTCCACAGATTGATTGAGATGGAAGGGAGAATTGACTTTGGGTAAGAATTTTAGATTGGTACGCAGAACTACCTTATTGTGATGCATTTGCAAAAAGGGTTCTTAAATGGTTAGTGCTTGTAGTTCACTAACTCTCCTCAGAGAGGTAATAGCTACTAGAACGCAACTTTCCATGTTAATAATTGTAGTTCACATTTGTGTAAGGGTTCGAAGAGAGGCCCCATTAACCGTGTGAGAACAATGTTTAAATTCCACACAGGTTAAGGTGGTACTCTGGGAGGAATTATTCTTTTAAGGACTTCCATAAAGGCTCTAATGGCAGGCACTCTGAATAGAGATAGATGTTGTCTGTTTTGCAGATATGCTGCTATTGCAGCAAGATGTACTCTAATAGACGTATAGGCTAAATTGCATCTTTGGAGATGCAGTAAGTATCTTATGATGTGATGAATAGACACATCTAGAGGATTAATATTGTTGTTGTGACAATATATTACAAATCGTTTCCACTTGGCTGCATAACATGCCCTAGTGGTTGGACGTCTAGCTTCTTTTAGGACATTCATGCAGTCTGGAGGAAGGCTCAAATATCCAAATTCTAGGATTTCAGGAGCCAGATCGCAAGGTTGAGCTGAGCTGGGTCCGGGTGTCTGATCTCTCCACGGTTCTGCGTTAAGAGCTGTGGAGACGGGTGTAATTTTTGGTGCAGTACTACTGACAGTTGTAGCAGTATGGTGTACCACGGCTGTCTGGCCCTTGTTGGAGCAACTAGGATGTGGGTCAGAGAATGCTGCTGTAGTTTGCGTCCTACTAGTGGCATGAGTGGTAGAGGTGGAAAAGCGTACGCAAATCTGTTTGACCAGTTCATCCATATTGCATTGCCTTTGGACAGTGGGTGTGGATATCTGGCAGCGAAGCTTGGGCATTTGGCGTATTCGTGGGTGGCAAATAGGTCAATCTGAGGTTGTCCCCACATCTGAAAGAATGGCGGAAGAACTTGCATATGAAGTTCCCACTCGTGGGTCTGTTGTGTTTGTCGACTTAACAGACCCGCTATGGTATTTTGTACTCCTGGAACATGCTGGGCTTTAAGGAATATGGTTTGAGGTATAGCCCACCGCCATATGTCCTGTGCTAGTTGAGATAGTTGCAGGGAGTGTGTGCCTCCCTGCTTCTGTATGTAATACACAGCTTTGTTTGATACATGCTTTTGGAAAGCTTTTAGTGCTAGGAATATTGCTATTAACTCCAGATGATTGATGTGGAGTAACTTTTGTTGTGGTGTCCACCTGCCTTGCATGGTGTGTTGCAGTAGGTGGGCTCCCCAGCCGGAGAGCGATGCGTCCGCAGTTAAGATTATCTGAGGAACTGGCTTGGGGAACGGTCATCCCTTGGAAAGGTTTTTGGTGTTCCGCCACTGCAGAGAGCGAGGAGTCCGACCGTCTACCAACACTAGGTCTGTCAATTGACCTTGAGCCTGGTTCCACTGACGTGATAAGCATTCTTGTAGCGGGCGCATTTGAAGTCTTGCATGGGGCACTATGAAAATGCAAGAGACCATCATCCCTTTAAGTTGCATGAACACTCTTGCTGGAAAGGAGTGTTGTAGCTGAAACCTTGTTAGAAGAGTTTGTATGCTGGCTATCCTTGCTGGAGTGGGATAGGCAAGCACTTTTGAGGTGTTTATTGTGGCACCGAGGTGCTGTTGTACTTTGGATGGTTGTAGATGGGACTTGGTGTAGGTTATTGTGAACCCCAAGTCGTGAAACAGTTGTATTGTGGCATGACTGTGTTCCGCGCATTGGTTGTATGAGCTGGCTTTTATGAGCCAGTCGTCTAGGTACAGGAAGACATGGATGTGTTGTCTTCGTAAATGCGCTGCCACCACTGCTAAGCACTTGGTGAATACTCTTGGTGCTGTTGTGACTCCGAATGGGAGTACTTTGAATTGATAGTGCTGTCCGTCTATTACAAATCTGAGTTACTTCCTGTGAGCCTTTTGAATGGGAATGGGGAAGTATGCGTCCTTGAGATCTAAAGTAGCAAGGAAGTCGTTTTGCGACAGAAGCGGAAAGACTTGTTGCAGTGTGACCATGTGAAAATGGTCTGACTGTATGTATATGTTTAGTGGTCTGAGGTCTAGAATAGGCCTTAGAGAGATGTCCTTTTTTGGAATCAGAAAATATAGAGAGTAAACCCCTTTGTTTTGTTGGTGCAGAGGAACTGGTTCTATTGCACTTTTTTGTATCAGGGATTCTACTTCTTGCTTTAACAGTGCTAGATGTTCTTGTGACATTGGACGCTGTTTGGGTGGTATGTTTGGGGGGGTAGATGTTCGTTCTAGACAGTAACCTGATTGAATAATTTGTCGCACCCACCTGTCTGATGTGATGTTGGTCCAGGCAGGAAGGAATTGTTGCAGTCTTCCCCCCACAGGAGTGGAATGTTGGGGGGTGGGGTTGGGGGGGGGGGGAGGGGCGGGGGGATGGGGAAGGGGAGGGAAGTCATTGGGTAGGGGTAGAGGCATAGCGGGAGTTGTTGGTTTTGCCTCTGCCTTTGTTGTTGTAACCCCATCTTTGGTAGCCCTTAGTGAATGTGGATTGGCTAGGGGTTTTGTAAGAGGTGGAGGGACTTTCGGAGGAGTAGCCTCTAGTGTTGCCTCTGTATGATGAGCGACGAAAAGAACGTCTGGGAGCTTGCTGTTGCAAGGCTCCCATAGATTTTGCTGTATCTGTGTATTTTTTCACCTTTCTAAAGACACGTCAACATTTGGGCCGAATAAATGGGTCTCATCGAATGGCTGATTAAGGATGGAGTTTTGTACCTCAGGTTTAAAACCTGAGATACGTAGCCAAGCATGTCTACGTAGGAGCGTCTTGGTATTAATTGCTCTTGAGGCGGTATCTGCCGCATCTAAGGCACAGTGAATGGAAGTGTTGGTAATATTTTTCCCTTCCTGTATCAGTTCATTAGCCCTATTTTTGTATTTGTCAGGGAGATGCTGCATTATGGACTCTGGTTCATCATAATGAGCTCTGTCATATCTGGCCAGCAACGCTTGGGTGTTGGCGATGCGCCAGATATTAGCTGCTTGAGATGCTGTTCTTTTGCTTGAGGCGTCAAGTAGCTTGGATTCCTTGTCTGGTGGTGAGGCCTTACCTGATGTCTGAGAGTTAGCATGTTTACGTGCGTTAGACACTACTAAAGATTCTAATGGTCCTGGACCTTTAATATAGACTGGATCTGTAGAGGCAAATTTATATTTTTTCTCAATTCGAGGATTTAGGACCCTAGCCCTGACGGGGTCTTTAGAAACCTCTGTTGCATGTTTGATTACACCCTTAAGCATTGGTAAAATGGCAGTAGACCTTTGTGTGTTATCAAAAGTGTCTAGTAGGAAATCTTCCTCCACCGCATCTGTGTGTAAGTCCATCCCATGATATTGGGCAACTCTTTGGACTAGTAGGTTAAAACCTATAGTGTCCTCTGGTGGGGATGGCCTAAAGGGTGTATGTCGTCTTGTGGGACATAACGCACATCAGGAGTGTTGTAATCATCCCATGGATTAGGTGACTGAGGGGTCTATTGGTCCCTGCTGGGTCATGTGCACCTCCATCTGTGTCATCAGAGTCTGTGTCTACATCATCTTGTGGATCAGGGGATGGTGTAGGTGAATGGTGGGATGGTGTAGGTGAATGGTGAGGTGATGTAGGTGTAGGAGGGAGAACCATATGGGGAGGTGGAGGAGAAGGCACCCTTAATGGAGAGGTTGCAATGTCTCTTCTTTGGAGGAGGAGGAGGAGCTGGCTCATCAAGTGGTCTCTTTTTGGAACTGAGAGTCAATTGACCAGTTTTAGGATCCTTGACAAGAGTTTTTTAGTTAGGATCAGGTGTGAAAAGTTCCTCTGAACAGGGCAGATCCTTCAGTGTTGAGGTTTTCGGCTCCGTAGCTTTTTTCGGCACCGAGTCGGTAGCTGATTTCGTTTTAGAAGTGTGCCTTTTTGAAGTGTCCTTTACCGGAACCTGTTTCTTCGGTTCCAGGCGTTTTTTCGGTTCCGAAGCGTGTGAATCTGGAGCTTTATGTAGTTTTTTAGTTGGCTCTGAATGCGGTTCGTCATCGATGAGCCGCTGCCAGTCTTTGGTGCCCTGTGCTTCGGTGTCGGAGCAACGGTCGGCGTGGTTGACGAAGATTGCTTCTTCGGTGTCGGTGAAGGATCGGCACCGTGGATAGGCTGGCTCGAGCCCGAGCTGCATGAAGGCTTAATGGGCTTCTTTGAGGGCCCGAAGGCGGGGCGTGAGAAGCAGTATCTCGGTGTGCACCTGGGCCCGAAGGGGAGGGTGTACCGAAGCATTTTTAGAGGGTGTCGAGGAAGGGTTGTGGTCGACGATCTTACTTACGACCTGTTGAGCAGGAGTGACTTCCTCGACGTCGGCGTCTGAGGAGCTGGTACTGTCTTCGGCATGCTGGTATTCCGGCACGTCAACGCCCTCTTCGAAGATGTCGTCATGGATCGAAGCTGACCAGCGGGCCATTGTTCTTCGAGCTCGTCGGTCCCAGATTGTCTTCTTGGAGCCGAAGGAGGCACAAGCGGAACAGTCTTTAGACTCGTGCTCCGGTGAGAGGCAAAGGTCGGACACCTCATGTAGGTCGGTGTGGGGAAACTACGACCCACATCGAGGACACTTCTTGAATAGCGTCCTTTCCATGAGCCAGAAGTAAGGCCTAGGTAGGCCCGAAGGCCTTCGTTGACGACCGGAATCGAAGACTTCGAAGGTGAAGAATTGCGTCGATGTGGAGCGCGATCAAAACAATACCGTCGAACTGGGTGAGGATTGCGCGCCGAAGGAAATTTGGTTCCTAACCGGAGCGCAGGAAACACAACTGAGCCCAATGGTGAAAAAAAAACAATCTAGGGATGGAGCCAATGCCCATGCGCAATGTGGTCCAAAGGAGGAGTAACCTATCTCGTTACTTCCAAAGAACTTTTCAGGACAACAACAAACTGCAAACATCCGGGCCCAACACTAGGTGGCGATCTATGCACAGTGTGCAATCTGCAGCTCATATGCCTCGAACCAATAGTTCTTCAAAACTCATTTGTGAGTCAAAGGACTATATGCAAATACTACCTAAAAGGTCTTACCGGGACCTGTCACGCACATCATAGCCTACCATTGACACACTTTCATAGACTCCATGATTTTAATACCTTCATCGGCTTCATCCAAAATATTTTCAGGGAGAAAAATGAAAGTACCCCTGAGGCTGTGCTTACATCCCCCACTTGCCCAAAAAAGTAACATAATAGAGAGCCATTGGCAACGGCCAATAGCTCAAGGGAGCCGGAGGTCGAAAAAGTTTGGGAACCACTGGGGTAAGATAATAAGACTGCTCGAATAGAGAGTTATAATGTGGCCCTCTCAAGTGTATACGTTTTTTTTTTAGGTTTGGGTTAACAGATCAGCAGTTACCAGACAATGTGATCAACCTAAAAAAAAAGCTTTCAGAAGCACTACAGAGTGAAATTGGGCTCAACCAACATGTTAGTAGCCAGGAGTGCATGTTTTGATTGAAAAAAAGTTGTGTGCTCCTACAGAAACCAGCATTGGCATAGCCAATAGGTCTCGCCTTTCGAACCATATAAGTGCTTAGCCATGCAACAGTTGATGTTGTTGCACCAAGGATATTGTGCTGCATAACATGAAGTAGTGTGGCTCACTGGTTAGAGGCGGCAGACCCGAGAGCAGAGGACGGCCCGGGACCAGGGTTCGATTCCCGGCGCAGCAGGTTTCTGGACCAGGGTCAGCGGACTCGATAATTCTCTCACCTCGGTGCCCACTCTGATCAGCGATCACACTCGGCAACTCTGGGCATTAGCTTGCCTCATCTTCACTAACGGCCCCACCAGACCGCCGGGGATGCCTGGTCTCACCTTGGAGATACCCATTAAGGGACCATCTCTCAGGGAAGCCAGGAAGGGTTTCGCAGCGGTCGAAGCGCCTTGGGACCCTCCGGGTAAGTAGTGCGCTATATAAATGCCTATACATACATTTACACTAAATACTTATAAGGTCCCAAAAAGCGAGACCTATTGGCTTTGCCAATGCTTGTTCTAAAAAGAAGCTGAAGGGCTACATGCATTGCAGACACTTAAAGTATGATTTTGCCATTTTAAGTAGCCTATCATGTTTCAGAACACATATTTCTTCTGTTCATTTTTCCTCCCTGTTCCTTCCAACCGGATTAGTCACTACCCTATTAAAAGGGAAAATCTATATAAAATTATACAACTCTCACAATCGTATAACATACAAAGCAGAGGCACACATTCTACAGTGTCACAAAAGCAATTATAGTACTCAATTAAATACATCTTACAAGATCAGGAGCAGACCGGTTAGCCTAAGCCCACACGTTTAATACCACAGAAGGTTTTCTAATATAGGTGATACAATTCTTTCACAAACCATGATTTTCACATTTATGTATCATCATCAAATACTAGGGACATCTATCTAAAGAAATGAATTTCAATACAAGGGATAGCAAGAATTATATTAAGACTAGGAGGGGCATCATTCTGAGTGCCACTGTGACACAACAAAGACAAAACAAAGGGGAGAACATTTCATAGATGTAAATGTGAGGCATAAATATGCCATCATTTGACAGATCATCAACAAACGTTTCTAATATGCCATGCAGGGATGGGACCGTCATTACGCAAACAAATGCCAGATTATGGCTAAACATTCTAAAATGTTTTTGCACCTTCAGCCCACAGAAATTCAAACACCAGCAGATGCTCCGGTTCCTGAGTAACTGAAAAGTAGTTATGGGTGCTTTATGGGCCCTGTATAGCGTTGTACAACCCCACAAAGGAAAATTCTTCAACTACCATCCTTTATGCCGTGAATCAGAAGCTGGTAAATATAACCTTGAACGCTTGGCAGAGCTGTGTTATAGAGTTGTGAGGATTGCAGAAAGCTGCCCCAGCACGGAAAAGGAGCGCACTTGTAGTGGACAACACACGCCCACGCCCAACACACGCCCACCGTGCTGCATGACGGACGGGGGCCGTCATCAGCATGCAAGGGGTTAGAAGCAGCTACTAAATGTCTTGTCCAGACCGGCGCATGCGCTGGATCAGGCCGAGACCCAATAGGCAGCCGCGCGAAAGGGAAATGAAGAGCTGAAGAGGAGGGCGTGGGAGGGGAACCACGTGCGCAGGGAGTCTGAGAAGGGAGGGGTTAAGAGAGAGGGCATTGACGCGCGCGATCAAAGAAGCCAAATGCCAGCTGGCACGTCACGCGCGCTCTAGTGCGCGTGATAGCAAGCTGGTGGCCGCTTTGGTAGCATTTTTAAAAGAAGCTACTAAATGTCTCGGCCAGATCAGCGCATGCGCTGGATCAGGTCGAGACCTAAAAAAGTGCTTCACCACCACACAGATGAGATTATTTTGTCTATGAATCCAGCAGGCTGAGCCAGCAGCAGGATGTTTTATTGAGCTTGAACTATCAGGGACTCGCATGACATTGTAATGCTTTAAAAAGGGTCTACAATTAATTTATAGTATTTCTTTTTATCTGGCGGTAGCATAGATAGTAGGGCAGTTATGATGTACGTACTGCAGTCTCAGCACCCTCCATCATTATCTTTTGACTTCAGAGTGCCATTTTGTTTTGGAAAGCAGTATAGGATACCCAGTGCTACACTGATATACATGGAGGTTTAGTTCTGGCTTGGCAGTGCAACTGTCATTTCACCTTGTGATTAAAGAAAGGAGCTTTAAAACTATAACTGAGGGAGGGGCTTAGGCTCCACCCACATTTTGGTTATCCCGAGTACAGGATTTATTTGTGCGTTTCCACTAAAAATACTGTTTGTATTGCACATCTTGGTTTGTGGGAAAATTTACCCTTCATACAGCATGACTGAGTTGGTTATAGTTGCAAGCCTATGATCCTGGTTGTAAGCCTGAGCCGCCTATTATGAAATACTATGATAAAGCCACTAGGACGGATTTATTTATTGTGAAAAGCATATGTTAAAGTCAGTAGGCATGTAAGTGTGGATAATTTTTACTCTATAATAAAGCCTACAGATGAGTATATTTGTTACACGGAATCTCACAGATTACCGTAGTAGACAATGGCTTTGGTGTTGGGTACCCTGTGTGACAAACCGTGGATAAAGGTTTGCTCTTTTACCCTTCTAGTTTTACAACAGCTTTTCTGATGGTTGCCTTGTGGAAAATCGAACGCTCAAAACTGAAGGCCTGATTTGGATATAGTGACAAGCAATAGTCCTGAAAGATGCCTGGAAATGTTATGTACAATGCTATAGGTCTGCTCTGCTTATTATGAAACATTGAAGGCACTTGGTCCTACTTATTGTGACAAAGTGCCATCTTTCTTGCATTGTATGCCCCCACTTTTTGCTGAATTACTGATGTACTTTGACTGAGTGTGCCCTGGGTTCCTGCCAACCAGATACTCAGGGCCTGTGTTCGTTCCCTAAAACTGTGTTGAAACCTAAACCCAATTGGCATCTCTGGCCACAGGTCAGCCCCTGGTAAATGGTACCCTAGGTACCCAGGGCAATGTGACCAGAGAATATCCCTAAGGGCTGTAGCACTTATTGTGCCACCCTTAGGGGCCCTGCACCTTGAGACACAAGCCTTTGCAGGCTGAGTGACTTGGTGCAGAACTAAACAGAGTCGACATGGCACACATCCCTGTGTGCCATGCCCACAAACCCACTGCCCTGGCATACTTCAGTCACCCCTCTAGCTGGGTGCCCTATGCCAGTGGTGTGGGCACAGGTGCATGAGCCCTGTGCCCCTACAGTACCCAGGGCCATTCCTGGGCACTGTAAGTGCAGTGATGCCATTAAGAGTATATGATGCTGGGAGATTGTTATTACGAACTCCACAGCACCATAATGGCTACACTGAAGACTGACAAGTGTGATATCAAACTTCTCAGCACATTAAATGCACACTGATGCCAGTGTGGGATTTAAAGTAAAATGCACTACAGAGGGCATCTTAGAGATGCTCTCTGAAACCTAACTGTGAGAAAGTGCCATCTTTCTTGCCTTGACACAAAAAATTGCCACCCCACTTGTTCCGTTAGCCCTTTAGTTATAGGCAACACATCAACTTTAGTTGGATATGTTAGGTATATTTATTTACCTTTGTTTTCAAGTCTTTTTATGAAAAAAATCATGGATTCACATGACAGAGAAAGAACACTGCACGTATAACATATGTACATCAACTGAAATACAACATTTATCAAATGAAAAAAATCACAAAGTGAAACATACATTGGCTATACACAACAAAACATCTATACCAATTTCAGACTGTTCAAAAAAGGCAAGTCAGATTTTCAAGCCTCAATAGCCATCAATGAATGAAATCTTAAGAACAGTATTGGACAAAGTCAGATTTACAAGGAGATATCAAAATGCACAAATGATATGAATCAAAAGCTCTCAATGGTGATGATTTTTATCTCCCTTCATGCCGACGCGTTTCGAACTCCAAACAGTAGTTATGGGTTCTCTTCAGGGCCTTGTCACTTCTGTCTGTATGTGTGTAAGAGAAAGGTAACAATGTGTAAGTGTAACTTCCTATGGCCTCATTGTGTTATACTGCTACTGGTATCCCACATTCAAATACCATTGTACCTTATTTGTAGCCGTAGTTATCCTATGGATGTTTGTGCATCTTTTATGAGCTGCAGTCTAAAGGAAATTAAAATCAGATTGTCATTTTCTAGTAAGGTTCAGAGCTATCCCTACGGTAACCGCTTACCAAAACACTGCGGGACGTACCTTTCACTGTTTTGTGGTCCGTGTATGGGCTCTCCCTATGGCGCGGTGAAGTTTTTTTGGACCTGGGGGGGAAGGTGGGGATAGGATTACTATCATTATGCTCATGTCGTAATCTCACTCGGTATGGTGGATTGTTGGAACAATCCTACCTTGTTCACGTGCGCCTGCCAGAAGATCTATATAGGAAAAACTACTCAACAGGTTAATAGCCGGGTCACTCAACACAGATCAAGAATTAAGAGGAAAGTTGCGAGCGCTCCCATGGTCCAACATTTCCTGGATTTAAACCACAGTGAAATGGACTTCAAATGGACTGTACTCTGGACAATAGCGCCAACAGGCAATAAAGGTCCAATTGACATTGAAGAAACACTTCTTAGGAAAGAGGCATACCTCATTCTAAAATTCAATAGCACACAAAATGGATTAAACTCACTCTCCGAAGTGTCTAGGTTATAATGCCACAATTGCGTGGGGCTCCACGGGGGGTGTGATGGCCCCCTTGACTGAAGGGAATAACATTGGGGAAGCCAAACAGCGATGCTCTCATAATGTGCCGGGCTTCGCGCATTCCCAATCAACTACATATCCCAGAACACCCATGGGCCCGGAACCGTCTTTAGTTACCAGGTAACCGGGCCGCCGCCTTCCATAATGAACGGAGTCTGAGCGAGAGCAAGTCGCGAAGAATGAGGTGAGCCGAAAGAGGGTTTGAGATATCGGGATGAAAGAATGTTTCCCGCCACAGGGACAAAAATGCATTCTCCCCTTTTCTCAACAGTGCGTGACACGAAAGGATATTACGGGACTAAACACAGGATTCGTTTAAACAGAACCCGAGCGCAGACAGCTGATAATGGAGTTAGCGGCTCCCTAAGCCCGCAGTGCACGTGAACAAGGTAGGATTGTTCCAACAATCCACCATACCGAGTGAGATTACGACATGAGCATAATGATAGTAATCCTATCCCCACCTTCCCCCCCAGGTCCAAAAAAACTTCACCGCGCCATAGGGAGAGCCCATACACGGACCACAAAACAGTGAAAGGTACGTCCCGCAGTGTTTTGGTAAGAGGTTACCGTAGGGATAGCTCTGAACCTTACTAGAAAATGACAATCTGATTTTAATTTCCTTTAGACTGCAGCTCCTAAAAGATGCACAAACATCCATAGGATAACTACGGCTACAAATAAGGTACAATGGTATTTGAATGTGGGATA
This sequence comes from Lissotriton vulgaris, assembly GCF_964263255.1. NCBI lineage: Eukaryota > Metazoa > Chordata > Amphibia > Caudata > Salamandridae > Lissotriton > Lissotriton vulgaris. The sequence goes on from NC_141685.1 coordinate 1,734,203,510, forward strand.
CCAGTAGCAGTATAACACAATGAGGCCATAGGAAGTTACACTTACACATTGTTACCTTTCTCTTACACACATACAGACAGAAGTGACAAGGCCCTGAAGAGAACCCATAACTACTGTTTGGAGTTCGAAACGCGTCGGCATGAAGGGAGATAAAAATCATCACCATTGAGAGCTTTTGATTCATATCATTTGTGCATTTTGATATCTCCTTGTAAATCTGACTTTGTCCAATACTGTTCTTAAGATTTCATTCATTGATGGCTATTGAGGCTTGAAAATCTGACTTGCCTTTTTTGAACAGTCTGAAATTGGTATAGATGTTTTGTTGTGTATAGCCAATGTATGTTTCACTTTGTGATTTTTTTCATTTGATAAATGTTGTATTTCAGTTGATGTACATATATGTTATACGTGCAGTGTTCTTTCTCTGTCATGTGAATCCATGATTTTTTTCATAAAAAGACTTGAAAACAAAGGTAAATAAATATACCTAACATATCCAACTAAAGTTGATGTGTTGCCTATAACTAAAGGGCTAACGGAACAAGTGGGGTGGCAATTTTTTGTGTCAAAATATTTACAAGGTCCAGCCTTCCCCATTATCTAAGGACCTAACTCCTTTCACCCTAAAAAAAAAAAAAATCTTTCTTGCCTTGGTATGCCCCCACTTTTTTCTGAACTGCTGATGTGCTTTGACTGAGTGTGCCCTGGGTTCCTGCCAACCAGGTACCCAGGGCCTGTGTTCCTTCCCTAAAACTGTGCTGAAACTAAAAACCCAATTGACATCTCTGGCCACCTGTCAGCCCCTAGTAAATGGTACCCTAGGTACCCAGGGCACAGAGACCAGAGAAGACTTCTGAGGGCTGCAGCACTTATTGTGCCACCCTCAGGGGCCCTGTACCCTGGCACCCACACACTGCCTTTGCAGGTTGAGTGCCCAAGTACAGAACTAAACCAAGAGTCGACATGGCACACATCCCTGTGTGCCATGCCCACAGAACCCACTGCCCTAGCATACTTCAGTCACCCCTCTAGCTGGGTGCCCTATGCCAGAGGTGTGGGCACAGGTGCCTGAGCCCTGTGTGTGCCCCTACAGTACCCAGGGCCATTCCTGGGCACTAAGAGCAGTGATGCCATTAAGAGTATATGGTGCTGGGAGGTTGTCATTACGAACTCCACAGCACCATAATGGCTACACTGAAGACTGACAAGTTTGGTACCAAACTTCTCAGCACATTAAACCCGCACTGAAGCCAGTGTGGGATTTAATGTAAAATGCACTAGAGGGCATCTTAGAGATGCCCTCTGAAATCCTAACCTAAAATCCACGTCTGGGCTGAGTGGCTACCACACAGCAGACATGTTGCTGGACCCCTGGGTGGAGAGTCCCCCGCTCTTCTGGGCCTGCAACAATGCACATCCTGGGCGAGGTGCTAGGTCTCCTCCCCCAAGATGGGCAGGGGGAAGCTTCAAAGGCATGCCGCCTCTGTGAGCTTCTCCAGACCATTTGGTGTACCCAGCAACTGGCCCCCACCAGCTTTAACCTCCACTATGGCGGGAAGACTGGCGGGAAAAACTACGTCAGGAAGGGGGGGGTGCCAGCCTGTGCCAACCCCACCCCTCAGGTGGGGGAGACTAGGTGAAGCACGACCCCGGGCTCCGGCCATCTTGTAGATGGGGAGCCCTGCCCAATCCCAGCTAGCTCCTGCCCCCCCCTCCCACAGGAGAGGAGCAGGCTAGGGGGTGTACTCACCCCAGGACAGGGACCCATTGGTCCCTGTCCTTGCCCTACCTGTAACACCCCTAAATTCAATATTTAGGAGCTCCCTGAACCTTCCTCAGATCCCGCTATGAAAAGAAGAAAGAAGATCAAGAAGAAGAAGACCCGCCATGCAGCTGCTAACAACAGGATGACAACAACTGACTTGGCCCCAGCCCTACCGGCCTGTCGATCCTGGAACATGCTCCTGCCTAATCCCGGGGACTCCTGCGGACAGCAACCTTGGGACACCCGGAGGACCTGCCTGCCTTGACCTTCTTAAAGACTGCGACTCCCATCAGCAGAGGCTCTGCTGCAACAACTCACCTGGTGCCAACCAGGAAGCTCCGGACCAGCCCACTCTGCACCCGCCGAGTCCGGGCCGGGCCCAACCGAACCAAGACCACGAGGACGCCCCCTCGGCGACTGGGACCCAAAGTCCGGTGTCCAAAGACCCTCTTCGACGAACCAGCCGACGCCTGCAGACTCAGAACCAGGGGCCACCACAAAAGCGACCAGCCGAGGGTAAGCTTTTCCGACAACCAAAGACACCCCTGCACCCGGCGCCCTACAGCCCCCTGTGACTCCCTTTGGGGTACCTACCTGCGCTCCAAGATCCCAACTTACCTCTCGAAGTGCTGGTCGCCCCTGGAGAGTCTCCGTCCCCGAGCCTGCAGCCTTTGTTCCTTTTTGACCTTTCCCATTGGATAACATTGAGCGCCCGACGGCTCAAGAGCACCCTGCACCCAGCCGCCCGAATGCCGCTGGCTGTGCCACCTTTGTCCTACCCTACTTCCACCTTGCCCTGAGCAAGTGACCAGGAGCCTAGCTCCCACAGCCGTGTGGCCTGCCAGCCAGCAGCCACCAACCAAAGGCCCCCTTTCCCTCATTGGATATCATTGGGCACCTCTGCACCCGGCCGGCCCTGCGCTGCTGGGGCGGAACCGACTGTACTTACCCGACCCTGGTGGACCCCTGAGTCTATACCCGGAACCTTAACTTCACCAGCCAATTACTTACCTGGAAACCGGTACTCACTTACCTGCCATTGGATAACATTGACCCATTTTGACTCGAAAATTTTCTGTGTGAAGTTTTGAAAACTGCAAATATTCATATAAAATCAGCCGAAGTCCGAATTCCGAAGTACTCACCTGCAAGCTGGCGAGAAGCCAGTACTGTACCTTGAAGCCCAGTACTTAACCGCAAAAGTAATCCTTACCGGGTTTACTAGTAATCTGTATTTTATCCATAGGAACCCATTGTCTGCTTTTCTATGAAATGTCTTTTAAGTGCCTACTTTTAAAAACTTGAAATATTCTTTAAAAGTCATACGAAATACTGAAACGCAATTACCTACCTGTTTAAAGCGATCATACTTTACCTGCAACCTAAATTTTCTCTCATTGAATAACATTGCCAGATTGCCATTGAAAAGTGTGAACTTTTAAAACAGCTTTATATTCATGAAAATTCACCACAGTAACGAAAACGTTTTTGCTAATCTGGTTTCAGCTTAGACCCCAGGACTGAATCTAGGATCTAGTCCTGGAACTACTAAAGTAATCTGTACTGTAATCAACTGTACTTTTAAGGTAACAATCCATTGAGCTCATTGCTAAAGTGTGTCTAGACTTGAGTTGCCTTCAGCAACTCCTGTATCTATTGTGCTCACCAACTTTATTGCTTCCTTGCAAAGTAATTACATGAGTTCTCATATCTAACAAAGTATATGTTTATGCCTGTTTCTAAAAATAAAACAACTATATCTTTGGATATAAAAACGATTGGCCTGGAGTTCAGTCTTTGAGTGTGTGAAATCCTTTGCTGACTGAGTGTGTACAACAAATGCTTTGCACTGCCCTCTGGTACTGCCTTACTGCTCGACCAAGCTACCACTTTTGAGAGTAAGGTCAGTCCGGACTTTAACCTCTGTTAAACCTTTGGGGTTTGTGGACTCTATACACACTGTACTTCATTATTGTCCAGTATATATAGAGCCACTTTCTTACACTAACCTACAATCCACGTCTTGTCTGAGAGGCTGCCCCACAGCAGACATGTTGCTGGACCCCTGGGTGAAGAGCCCCTACGCTCTCCTGGGCCTGCAACAATGCACATCCTGGGCGAGGTGCTAGGTTTCTTCCCCCAGGATGGGCAGGGGGAAGCTTCAAAGGCATGCCGCCTTTGTGAGCTTCTCGAGGACACTTGTTGTACTCAGCAACTGGCCCCCACCGGTTCTGACCCCTACTCTGGCGGGAAGACTGGCGGGAAACCCTACGTGAGGAAAGGGGGTGTGCCAGCCTGTGCCAACTCCACCCATTAGGTGGGAGAGGTAAGGTAAAGCACAACTCTGGGCCCCGGCCATCTTGAGGATGGGGAGCCCTTCCCAATCAGAGATAGGCTCCTGCCCCCCTCCCACAGGAGAGGAGCAGGATAGGGGGTGTGCTCACCCCAGGACAGGGACCCATTCTGCCTCATCCTACCTGTAACACCCCTAAATTTAGTATTTAGGGGCACCCTGAACCTTCCTTCCTCAGATCCTGATTTGAAAACAAGAAAGAAGATCAAGAAGAACGAGACCTGCCGTGCAGCTGCTAACAAGAGGACGACACCTACTGACTTGGCCCTAGCCCTACAGGCCTGTAGATCCTTGAACCTGCTCCTGCTAAATCCCGGCGTCTCCTGCGGACAGCAACCTTGAAAACCCCGGAGGACCTGCCTGCATTGAACCTCTTAAAGACTGGGACTCCCATGAGCAGTGGTTCTGCTCAAACAGCAATATACCCCTGGTACCAGCCAGGAACCGCGAATCCAGCCCACTCTGCACCCGCCGAGCCCGGCCTGTGCCAGAGTGGACAAAGATTCTGAGGACGTCCCCCCGGCGATTGTGGCCTGCAATCCAGTGCCCAGGGACCCTCCTCAACGACCCAGACGACGCCTGCAGTCTCACAACAGGAGACCCCTCCACCCGCGACCAGCAGAGGGTAAGATTTCCCGACGTTTAAAGGCACCCATGCACCTGGCGCTCCCCGGCCCCCTGTGCCCAACTCCTGGGTGTCTACCTATCCTCCAAGATCCCAACTTACCCCTCAAAGTGTTGGTCGCTTCTGAAGAATCTCCCTCCCAGAGTCTGCAGCCTTTGTTCACCTTCCAAGATCTCCATTGATTAACATTGAGCGCCTGACTGCTCAAAAGCACCCTGCACCCAGCCGCCTGAGTGGCCCTGGCAGTGCAACCTTTGTCCTAATCTACTTCCCCATTTGCCCTGAACAAGTGACCAGGAACCCAGCTCCCACAGCCGCGTGTCCTGCAGCCAGCGGCCACCAAACGCAGGCCCCCTGCTTCTCATTGGATAACATTGGGCCTAACTACCTCTGCACCTGGCTGCCCCTGTGCCGCTGAGGGTGTACCAACTGTAACTACCTGACCCTGGGAGACCCCCGAGTCTATGCCCACAACCTTAACTCTGCCAGTCGAGAACTTACCCAAAAGCTGATAACTCACTTTTCTTCCATAGGGTAACATTGACTGGTTTCACTTGGAAATTCTTCTAAATTTGGAGTTTTGAAACTTTAAAATATTCATCTAAAATCAGCTGAACAACAAATTCCAAATTAACTCACCTGTTATCAGGAGAACCCTGTGCTGCATTTTTTAGCCCGGCACTGACCCTGAAAAGTAATTTTAACCATACTTACCAGTAACTTGTATTTCCTTCTATAGGAATCCATGGTCTGCTTTTCACCAGAAAAGTTTCTAAGTGTCAATTTTCACAAACTTCAAATATTCCTTAAAAATCGCCTGTATGACTCAAACTTATTCTGTCAACTGTTTACAGGAGATGCACAAGTGCTGGATCCAGGATCCACCACGGAGTAAGAAAAAGTAACGATAAAACTACTTACCTGCTAAGTGAATTTTCTCCCAAAGGATAACATTGGTGATTCTATGTGAAAAAAAAATGTGTCAACTTTTAAAATACCATATTATTCCTTTAAAGTCACTACTGCAACCAAACCGCTCTTACTCAACTGTTTACAGGAGATGTCCCAGGACTGAATCTAGGATCCAGTCCTGTGGTTAGAAAAGTAATCCATAAAGTAACGAATTGCATTTAACTAGAAATTCACATTGAGCTCAAAGTTGCATTGTGTTTGAAATTGTGTTACCCATTGCAACAACTGTAACTACTGTGCTTAAAAGTCTATTGCCTATTTGAAAAAGATTTAAACTAAAGTAATTCATTCTGAGAAAGTATATTTTGATACCTTGCTGGTTCTAAAATAACAACTATATATTTTGATATAAACCAGTTGGCCTATAGTTCAGTTCTTGAGTGTGCGAGACCATTTGCTGACTGAGTGTGTACAACATATGCTTTACACTCTCCTCTGATACTGCCTTACTGCTCGACCAAGCTACCACTTTAGAGAGTAAAGTTATATCTAACTTTACCCTCTGCCAAACCTCTGGGGACTCTGAACACACTGTACCTTACTTTGGTCCAGTATATATGGAGCCACTTTCTTACACTTATTAATTGTGAAAAACATTAGTTAAAGACAGTAAACATTTAAAAGCATTTTGTGGTACAGGCTATAGACAGATTGTATTGTAATTGCATTTATATAGCGCTTACTACCCCTGACGAGGCGTCAAATCGCTTTTTCGGCGGGTAGCACGCTACTCCGGGACCCATAGAGGATTAGTGTTGAATTAGTATAGTGAAACATACAAGTACATTTTAAGTGATGGATATGTTAGTCAGTTATTTGGCTTTGGAATGATAGCAGAAAGATAGAGGAGGAAAAAAAGGTTTATATTTATATAGCGCTTGTTACCCCTGATGAGGTGTTGAAACATGCTATTCAGGAAGCCCATAAAGGATTAGTGGTGAATTAATATGGTGAAATATGAAAGTAATTTCAGTGGTGGATATTAGTCAGTTATTTGGAGTGAGAAGAATAGCGGAGGGATAAAAGGGGAAGAAAGGTTTGCATTCATATAGCACTTGTTATCCCTGATGGATGTTGAAGCACTTTTCTGGCTAGTAGCACGCCACTCCGGAACTCAAAGGATTAGTGTTGAAAATTAGTATAGTAAAATATGAAGTAATTTGAGTAGTGGATATGTTATTCAGTTATTTGGGTAGAGAAGGGTAGGTGGCGGGATAGCGAAGGGAAAGAGGTTTGTATTTATATAGCACTTGCTACCCCTGATGGGGTTTCGAAGCCCAAGTAGCACGCTACTCTGGAACCCATCATGATTAGTGTTGAATTAGTATGGTGAAACATGAAAGTAATTTTAGTGGTGGATATGTTAGTCAGTTATTTGGATTGAGAAGGGTTGGGGAGGGGTAGAAAAGAGGGAAGAGTTTAGAAAGGTTTGTTTTGGGGATCGGTATAGTAAAAGAGTTGTAGGATGATGCAAGGAGGGGTAGAGTAGGAGAGAGTCTAGAAAGGGTTATTTTGGGGATCATAGTAGTGGTATAGGGTTTGGGGTTAAATGAGAGAGTGGATGTAGAGGATATATTGAGCGAAGTATAGGCTGAGAAATAGGGAAGTGCATTGGAAATGCTAAATTAGAAGAAAGTGATAAATATATAGATCCATAAGTACATTGAAAGTATATAGATGCATAATGGAGGTATGTATATTAGGTAGCAATTCTGGCCCTGGTCAGGCTCAAACAGGCAACTGGGAACCCTAGCTTTAACACTATCAAATCACAACACTAGCCCTAAAAATCTTGAACCAATAGGAGACCAGGACCTTACAGCCAATATTAGCCCTAGTTCAAGCACTTAATCAGTTTAAAAACCCTAATCTTTACGTACAATAGAGGCCCTAGCCCTACCAGTAGTCCCACCCCAAGTGCAAGCAACCAATGACACATGAAGCCCTTGTCCCTACTTCCAATAGAAAGCCTAACCCTACGATTAGTCACACATACAGTCCAGTAACCAATCACACCAGAAGCCCTAATCGCTACTTCCAATTAAAAGTCTAACCCTAGCCCTAGTCCCAACAACCAATAGAAAAAGGAAACCCTAGTCCCTACTTCCGACAGAAATCCTAGCCCTAGTCTCAACCCTACATTGATTGAATCACAGACCCAGAAACCACACTCAAATACCCAACGAATGAGGACACTAAGCCTAATCCAATAGAAACATCAGATACAACCACCAATCAGTTTACACATGTACCAAACAATATCAGACCATATAAGGTCCCAGCGACCTCAGACAAGGTTTTCTGGCCAGGGAGTTGAAAGCAGCTTTTCCTGTTCAGAATCTCCTAGGAGACAGACAGGCTCAATCCACACGTGGACTTCTGCAGGTAAAGGCTCACTAACTTGAAATCTAACAATACTGTTTGAATAAAACTTTACTCCCTGTACTGGCCAAAAAACGAAGTGCACAGACCCTAGTAAACTGTTTAAACAGCTCACAGAAGCACCCTCTGATGTTGAAAATCTCTATTGCTGGGGGGAGGGGGGGCTGGTTTCACTGGCTTGTAACAGTGGAAACATGCACACTGTTTAAGTTGCTTATCCCTGTTCCGAACCAACCCAATAAAACTGTGTGGCTATAAATATCAAAGCACTGGAAAGGCAAATTGGTAGTGCTAATCTAATTTCACTCCCGAAATTGATTGTCATTTGCTATTCTGACACTAGGCCATGGGAGACACCACAAACACGTACAATTCGAAAGATGAGGGAGGAAGTTGTGGACGACATGAGTTGCAGAAACCCGTAAGTGAACACGCTCAAGTTGCTCGGACGATTCTGAAAGCGTTTCCATTGCTGAGAACAGCAAAATGATAAAGAATATTTCCCAATCAATTGGCTAACCAAATAAACACACCCATGGGTATGCCAAATAGACAGAGTGGATGTAAGGCACTAGCATCACCCTGAGGCGAAGTGGAAGTGTGATAGAGCAAAGTGTGACATGCGGTCTGGGAGGAAAGGCGTGGAGAAGGCAAGCGGCGGCAGGGACCCCGCCTAGCTGTCTGCACCAGGCCAACCTGCTCCAGGAAGTACTCAGGAGCTCTCACCCCAAACAGCTCTAGTCGGCTGCAAGGCGCCTTAACTGTGGCGGGTTATAAAAAGAACCAAGAGCATCAGCAGTGAAAGAGAGGGCCAGGCCCGGGCTGCAGAAGGCGGAACGTCTGCCCAGTCCCAATTTTCGTGCTAGGACCCTACATGGGTCGGTGGAGCGGCCCGGTCTCATGAGACTGACAGCAGCAGTCTTCTGGATACAGGGACTGTGGATACTTGGGAACAGATGGGGCGGTGAAGTATGACATGGGGTAAAGTACACAAGGGGCAGGCGTGCAGCCGGACACAAGGGATTGGGGGTGACGCTGACATGAGGGGGTGAAAACTGACAAAAATGGGAATGCAACTGGACCTGCGGAGCCTGTGGTGTCAGCATGCTATGGGACCTGGATTGGCAGTTCGGGCTGGACTGTTCCCATGAGGCACAGGCTCAAGACCGATTTGCATATCGCTGGGTTCAAACTGGAATGGCATGGTGAGCAGAAATACGAGGGATTTAGGCCCAGATCTCTGTACTGGGGTGAGTATGACATTGTTCTGCATCTGTCCAGCAACTGTTGGTTTTGCAGGTTGTCTTAAGAGACACAATATTTTGCTTTGCCAACTATAATTTTTGATTCCTATGTATTTTAAAGACTGTATGCTGTATAGTTGCCCCGTGGAAAGTTTACGTTCAGTACACAAGGCTTGAATTTTTTATGGCGACAAGCAAATGACAAAGGCTATATGCCGATTTGTTTATTATGAAAAACTATGATAAAGGCAGTAGGCCTGGCATATTGATTGTGAAAAGCAATAGATATTTGAGCGTGGATTGTTATTACTCTGAATTAAAGTCAACAGAAAGTTTTTTTTTTTAAATGGCATCCCACAGATTACATTAATATGCAAGGGTTTTGATGTTGTTTACCTCCCAATGAAAAACCATGGTAACAGAAGATTTTCACTGAGATTCCTTGTTGAACCAATTTTAGGAAAGACAACATTTTGCTCTGCCAACCGTAATTTTGCATACATTTGCAATTTTATAACAGTATGCCTGAGGGTTACCTTGAGGGAAAGCTTATGCTTAGTATACTAGGCATGAAGTGGTTATGGTGACAGGCCAATTATAATGGTGTGCAGGGAAATGTTATACCAGTTGCCTGCATAGGTCTGATCATTATGAAAAATTATTCAAAAAGCAGTAGGCCTGATTAATTTATTGTGAAAATCATATGATAAAGTCAACAGGCCTCTACCAGTGGATTGTAATCACATGTTCCAGTTGTAGAAAGGCATTTGTTTACACGTAATTCCCAGATTACTACAGTAGGTAAGGAATTTGGCCTTGGTCTCCGACTCGGACAACCCCTTGGAGTAGAATTTCAGTGAGATGATTCTTGGTGGGCCCTAATGAGAGGGGCTCTATATTGTTTTGCCAGAAGTAATTTTGTACATATTTGTAAATGTCATAAATGAATTCCGCATGGTTGCCAGCTGAAACGTACTTCAGTAGGCTTGTACGGTACACAGTGTCAAGCCATATGTTATGGCTAGAGGTTTCACTGGTTCACTGGGAAGATTCAATAGGTGTGATCTGCGTAGGATGAAAGGTTATGACAGAGCAAGGAGGCCTTACGGACTTATTGTAATAAGTATGTATTATACAGGCAATAAGCTTTTAAGGGTGGAAGGTCATAAAACTGTGCTGAAGCCTGTAGGCAGATATCTATCTACATGAAATCTCGCAGAATACAACAGTAAGCAAAGGTTTTGGCATGGGTGACACACCGAACAAACTATGGGGACAGAGGATTTGCACTATGGTAATCCTTATTAGGCTCTATTACAATGGAGTTTGTATTGTTTTGACAACTATTCTATACATATTTGCAATTTTATTATAGTTGACCTGATGGTTACCTTGTAGGAAGGTTTATGACTAATACAGTAGGTTTGAGTTGGTTACGGTGAGAAGCCAATAATAAAAGGCTATTGGGGTGATGGTTTAGAATGAAATGTTAGGATAAAGGCAGTCAGTCTAACAACCGGATTGTTAAAAGCATATGCTAAAGTCAGGCATTGAAGGGCAGATTGTCATTAATCTGTATTAAAGACTACAGATCGGTATTTTGTTAGCTGGAATCTCACAGATTAGCATTGTAGGCCAGTGCTTTGGTGCTAATTATCCCTTATGACGACAAGTGCACATTGAAGTTCCTCTTGAAAGAGACAAAATGTTGATTTGCAACTGTAATTTTGTATACAACGTAAATGTATCCTGCATGCCTTGTGGGAAAGTTTAAGCTACGTACAGGAGGCCTGAATTGGTGATGCTGACAAGCCAATTGTATCAGCGAGAGGCCTGATTGTTTACTAACTAAACAAAATTTGTGATGCTATAGATCTGATATGTTTATTATGAAAAGAGAGGATAGGCACAGTAGACCTGACACCAATTGTGATATGCACATGTTAACAAAAATCAATAGGCATTTAATTGTGGATTGTTGTTTCTGTGTAATAAAGACTACAGGTAGGCTTTGTTACATGAACTGTCACGGATTACCTTTGCAGGAAAAGACAGTGGTGTTGGTTACCTCCGCTGACAAACCCTAGTGGGGTTGGGGGGAATTTGCATTATAACAATTTGTTTCTAGAATCTCCTCATAGCCAGCTGTCCCATGTTAGAAATGCCTAAATCACTGCGATAGTGGTGCTTGTCAAAATATTAAATGGCGAAATGCTTCCTTTGAAATGTTCCTAATACGTCTGAGTCAGGGGTGGCTGACAAGTCCTGTAGTTTTAAATTATCTCCTTCATAGTTCCCCTTTCATTTCTTAGCTTCTCTTTTTATTTTAGTGTTTTAGAGGTTACTACAGATCTCCAAGAAGTTCTAATGGGTTGCTTGTTTTACCATTATAAGGTGGCCAACACGGTTGTTCTAAATGTGGCGGGTCAAGTTGGATCATTAAAACAATGATAGACTATGTACACTACCTGCGCTAAAAGAACACCTGCAGCCATGTTTAGCTCCATTATTGCAAGAGTATGCCTGCTGTCTTTAGACAGCAAAATGTTTTCCTTTTAGGTTTCGCCACACAGCCCTTGCAAAATCTATTGTTTTTAATTCATCTTAAGATACTTACCTCCTGCCATCACTTCCGTGTGCTTGCCAGTTTTATTTTCTCTGTTTCTATTGGTTGTAGCCTGGTCTATCTTCTGTGTCCCTCTAATCAGTTTGTCGTGGCCTAACTACTCATTCCCATCTGCGTTGGCGTTTTTTAGGTTTCGCCTGGGGCCGGAGCTCCTAGCTCCGCCCAGGAGAAATCTAATGTCCCTACAGTGTGGAGCTTAGTCCCGCCCTCTGTTCAATTGGCTAGCTCCATAAATGGAGGCTAGCCATTGGAACAGATCTGTCCGTCATGGCCGGACCAGATTCGTGGGCGTTCCTGCATTTTTTTCCCTCTCCACTCTTTTCGCATCGTCATCAAGGCCGTGGGCGGGGTTTATTTTTTTTTTTTGTCAGTTTCATTTGGTCATTGTGCGGCCGATCTCCGCCAGAGGCAGTCCAGGTCCAGGTGAGTGCTGGCCGTTCCCGCCCCCCCTCCCGCTGTCCGTGTGCCTCCCCGCCCCCCCTCCCGCTGTCCGTGTGCCTCCCCGCCCCCCTCCCGCTGTCCGTGTGCTTTCCCGCCCCCCCACCCCCTCCCGCTGTCCATGTGCTTTCCCGCCCCCCCCCTCCCGCTGTCCGTGTAGCGCTGTATTGTTGCTGCCTCTGTGTGCCGTAAGAAAGAGTAGCAAATAAGTTTACGTGATAGAGCGGGAGGATTGCTTAGCGCTGCATTGTAGTCCACCAGGCGCTGTAAATGACAGGAGAGGAGACTGGTCGACCTTACTCTCTCCATCTGGCAAGAATACGTGCCTTCCTCTTTCCCATCCCTTTTCTGGGCGCCTCTTCTAAACCGGTGTGCAGAGCACTGCTGGCCCCGCTCCCGGCCCGAGCGCTAGAAACACTATCAATACACAGGCCGTACAAATGTATGTGGGAACGGGACGTGGTGCACACAGACATGGTAAGTAGGAGCGCCCAGGCCTCTTGCCTTCACACACCCTCTCCAAAATAGAGGTCATTCAAAGTTGCCGGTGCCTCTGCAGGGTGAGAGCCTGAGGGCACTCTGTGGTTTTAGTTGTTGCAGCTGCGAGTTGTTAATCTCGTATCTTCTCAGACACAAAGGTGCTTCTATTAAGCAGCATTTAAAATACATATTTAACCCTCCATGGTTTAGCAGCGCTCTCTGCGTGTACAGACACTAGAGACCCGGAACAGACCCGCCTGGGAAAAATACACAAAGCAAATGGTTCTATAAAATAATCATGCGTTCCCCCCATATGCGCTGCGATTCTGAACACTTTCATCGATTTTATTGGGTTTGGAGGAGGGGTCAAATGACTATATGGCTCAGAGTCCATATAGACCACTCGCATCCACTTCCAAGAGACCCGTGACGAGCAGGCGCCTTGCAGCCAACCTTGGAGGCTGCCTCGAGTGCAGGCGCTCTGGGTTCCTCCCGGGAGTTGGCGGGGTGGTGCTGTCGGCCCCTGGCCCTCTGCCTCTATCTAGGCAGCTACTAGATGCTTCTCACATGACCAAGTGCACAGTGTCCATACGAGGATGCGCTGGCATGCCTCCCTGAGGGTGCGGGACGCAGGGTGGCGGACGCGGGTGTCTGTCAGTGTCACCATTTGAACCGTCGGTGACTTTTTTCTGACGTGGTATCGGTGATCAATTTTCAAAATAGACTCGCACCCTCCCCCATGGTTTGGTGGGATTTGAGGCGTGACATACGAATGCTGTGCTCATGCCAACTTAATCGTCTGTAACAAAATGGGGCGGGGTAATGCCCATCCCCCACTTAGTTCACCATTTTTGCTCTGAGCCTCGATGCGTGATGCTACCTCTGGTAGCTGCCACTGCCCATGTTTTTTATATTCCGTATTATTTTAGTATTTCAGAATGTTTACAGTGCTTTGAAGCCATCCGAAAGATGTGACTAGAAGCATGTTGGCGCTAAACCCCACCTAAATAAAACACGAGCCCCCTGCTATGGTGCCCCAGATTTCACCTGGTGGCGCTTGATGGCAGAGCAGCTTAGGTACACTTCCGGCAAGGATGCCTGAAGGGGTCTCCAAGGGACATCAGATATCTTGTTTATTCTGACACAGCTACCACTTGCAAGGCGTCCAGGACCCGCGTGACCTACGCTCCCCTGCCTGTCCCAATTAAGCAACAATTCCAATGCCAAAGGCAACTGTGCCGTTTGCATACAGCGCCCCGCCCTTGCGTTCCTGCCTCTTTCTAGGCGCTCCCATATATTTAAATGAATCTACTGAGGCATGCACCAATTAAGTGCCCAGGATGACACAATTAGGCCAAGTGGGAAAGCTGCGACCGCTTTCCCTTGGGTGCTTCATCGCTTGATCTCAGCTCCTAGAAACCTAACACCAATCTTCAAAATGTTTGTGTGCCATTTTCAGACACTTTACTCCTTTCTGGTGCCACTGCTCAGGGTCAGCTCTTCCTGAAAGAAGGCTAACAGCGATTGGGTCAGGGCAATGTGAAAACCAGTGGTGGTGGGGGCGGGCAAAGACAGTCATTGTAGTAAATGCACGTTTGAGATGTCGCTGCCATTACATTCTGTATTAGGCCCTACATTATAATAAGACACTAAATGAAAGATAACTTTAGGCATTATGAGGTTGCATTATATGTTCCTGTTTTCCTTTTTATATTTTTTGTACATGCATTTATTTCCTTAACATGCATGCATACATCAGAGGAACGGACGTACACACTCGAATAATCTAAATGTTACCTTTATGTTACAGAGGGGAGTGCTTCCTAAAAGCTTCCATTGTAGTGACGCCCTACAAAATATATTGTTATTTTCTATAAAACAGAATTAGATGTTCTGGGTGGACCAAATAAACCGCTATACGTCCTTATCTATACCTTATGCATTGTATTGTAAACAAGCAGTGTATTAGATGAACTGATTCCTGTATTACTATCTGGAAAAGTCATCTAGCAACAACACTACATGGAGGCTGGAAGGCATTTCACCATCACACTGTTTATCACTGACGGGTGAGGGCGGGAAAGCACAACTCGGACGCGGAGCCGCTCTCCAAGGCCGACCTTGTCCTTAACCGTGTCAGTGATTGACTTATTCTTCAGTGTGATTCTGCAAATGCCAGAAGTTGTAAGGCCCCTATTTCATACGCATGACGTCATCCCTGCAAATAGCGGTATTTCAACCCCCAAAAGAACGTTTTATTGTTAATTTCTCATAAAAATTATTTTCCATTTTTGGGGGGGGGGGGGGGGGGGGGGGGGGGGGGGTCCTACAATGCCATCTCATAGTCCTATGACAATAAAGAACAAGGCTGCGATTGACCTTGTCTCTAATATCCCATATGCAATTATAGGTCCATAAAGCCTGAAATGTTCGCTTCACCCCCTCTTATTTCTTTGTCACTAACTGCGTCTCTTTTTCGGAGTCTGTCTCGCACTTTCGCGCTCTCTCTCCCACTCACTTTATATCTGTATCCACCGTATATATTTCGGACTACCATTCTCCCCAAAACAATGCATTTCCATTTCACAGTACGTTTCTCTCCATCTTTTTCTTCCTCACACACACACATATATTTTTCTCTCTCTCTCTCTCTCTTCCTCGGATTCCCTCTCTTACACACGGACATCATTTCTCTCTCTCTCACTCACTGTTTGTTTGAACATCTCGCCATACTCGCTCTGACTCGGACTCGGTCACTTTGAAGGTCTCCACTGTCTTCTTCTCAGTTCTCTCTCCCCTCCCCTGTTCTCACTCTATGGTTTTCACTCTCTCTCTTTGTCATGGTCTCCGTACATATGTACTCACATAAACACACGCAGACATTCACATACAAACACCTGTATACATGCATGCATAGTCAACCCTATCAGAGAGTCCTGGGCTCATTTTTAGGTTTCGCCTGGGGCCGGAGCTCCTAGCTCCGCCCAGGAGAAATCTTATGTCCCTACAGTGTGGAGCTTAGTCCCGCCCTCTGTTCCATTGGCTAGCTCCATAGATGGAGATTAGCCATTGGAACAGAGATCTGCCCGTCATGGCCGGACCAGATTCGTGGGCGTTCCTGAATTTTTTTCCCTCTCCACCCTTTTCGTATCGTCATCAAGGCCGTGGGCGGGTTTTCTTTTTATTTTTTTTTAGTCAGTTTCGTTTGGTCATTGTGCGTCCGATCTCCGCCAGAGGAAGTCCCGCTATCCGTGTGCCTCCCGCCCCCCCTCCCGCTGTACGTGTGCCTCCCCGCCCCCCCTCCCGCTGTCCGTGTGCTTTCCCGCCCCCCTCCCCCCTCCCGCTGTCCGTGTGCTTTCCCGTCCCCCCCTCCCGCTGTCCGTGTCTGCATCGACCCCGAGAAGGAGCAGAGAAACGGCTGGCAAGTGGGATCCCGAGCGGAGGACCGGAGCAGCCAACATGACTGGAAGGTGGGAATCCTCAACCCCCAACCCTAATATAACTTACGACTTATCCCCTACTTCTCTAGCAGACACATAGCCCACCACATGACCATTTCCTCGTGCACCGTAAGCATCGACTGAGGATTTTTATTGGAAACCGTGCTTGCCCGCCACACCCCGCAGATCATCACCCGTCATCGCTAGGACAATGACTAACTATTTTAAAAGAACTAGCCCCCTCCTTTGCCTCGTACCCCCAGACAAAACCCGCCCACCAGATCCTGTAGAAACAGTGTCCATGCAAACACCAGCAGACATACATTCCCGTAAATTGCCTTGAAACACAATCCTGCGGCCAGATCTTTTAAACAAACACCTCACCAACTTATGATCTAAGAACACCTTGTAAGAAATAAATAGTCCCAGACCAACCGGCATGACTATGAGAAACAATATCTTAAATAGCCCTGGCAGAAACAGTACATTGATCAGCCCCTACCAATGACTCCCATCCTCCCAACACTAAGGCCCACGACTACTAAAGGCAAAAACCTCAGCTGCCAGACCACCTCCATCTCTTCGGAAACAATCCCCCCGAATACCAGACACTATCATACTTCTAGAGCTATACTTACGGCCACTTGTGCCAGTAACAGCGCTCAGATCCAACCTTTACCGGAAACAAATTCCAATCACTATCAACATCATGATAGTGACCTTCTGGATACAGTTCGAATGATATCTGAATGACCGCATTATAAATGAATGATGAAGTGGATTATGACAAATCCAGTGAGTCTTGACGTTGTAGCCAAACACCCTTTGCACTCTAAGACTTGCACTAATGCATTATCATTTGTATTTCGCAATTACTAGCCCTGTGTGTGTCACTGAAGCTCTTGCCTATATGGGCAGTATGCTACATCTTCTAAGGTGTGGGGCTGGAAGGGTGTTGTCTTAGTTTTGATTCTATGTTTGTAGTGTTTTTATGTAGCATACGATGACCACCAACATGTGGATATCATGTTATGGGATGCAGCACTTGCTAGTGTGAATGGGGGAAGCAGTGTAGGTAGGCATGCAGTTTATCGTTTCCAGTAAGCTGCCAGCTTTGGTCAGTGCTGCAAGTTTCATTAGGGTACTTCCTATAGTGGTTACTGCATATAGTTGTTGTGAGATGTCAAGGAGCAGCCCTCACAGTATTTTTGTTATTTGGGACATGCTGCAGTAGACTAAATTAGTCCGGTGGCATATCTCAATAGTTTTTCCTGTTAAGTTGATGATTGGTTGTTTATTTGCATGTTGCTGTGGACCTGCACATTATTGGGTGCCAAACATGACCTGTAGCAGTACTGTCTTCCGAAAGCGTGAGAGGATCGAGCAGTACTAGTGAATTACTATGAAGCCTGTTTGAGCTGCGTGCCTGCTGGGTGAGAGCCAGAAGAGTTGTTTGTGAATTTATATTCCTGTATAATACCCCAGTTAGACAAGTCAGCCCTTCATAACTTATCTGGACATAGAACGTTGTTTCCTTGGTAAGGCTGTTCTATATGTATGAACTGTAGATTGTACTTAAAGGAGCGATTACTGTTCCAGGTTCTAGCTCAGAGTCATTGTATAGTGTAGTTATGTTGCAAGCAGCTGTTTCCCCTCCCTCCAAAATATTAAGGCTCCGAATCTTGGCTGATAGTGAGCTCTAGAGCTTGGCGTCATGAACATTGCTTATCTATCTAGTTGTGAATAACCAGTGGAGAGCTTCCAGGACTGATGTCATATATTCTCAAGGGTGGAGGGGGAGACGGAGTCTTGCAACACCATTTTGAATTAGTTGCATTTACATATGATGTAGCTGGGGAGCAGAGGATGGGCTGTTTACATAGTTGAGCTTGGAGATTACGAGTGTGAGGATAGATTGTAATTTAATTACTTTGGGACAGATGCACAACCTTATTTTTGCGGTCGCAAATGGGAAATTGGCCAGTTTGTGACCGCAAAATAGGAAAATAGGCCTGTGCAATGTACAAACCCTGTTTTGCGAATCGGCAACATTACCGACTCGCAAAATAGGGTTTGCCACTCGCTATTATGAAGGGATATACAAGGCTGAGAGAGCTGTGTGGGCTGAGAGAGCTGTTGGCAATGTAAATAACAATGCCATTTATTTATAAGTTAAAAAAAAGAAATGTCATGAGCAATGCCAATAGCTCTAACTTTTCCAAAGGCGAAACCATTGCATTGTAAATGCTTGTCTCTTTTGGTTAACGCTGCATACCGTTTACTAAATGTTTACATTTTGTTATCTTTGCCTGGCACTTCTAATTGTCACGCCCGTGCTTCACGTATTTAAGCACTTGCCGCCCAATAACTAAAGGTTGCGTGGGACGCGTTCATATGTATGATTTCATTGAATTACTGTCTGCAGGTAATCTTTTTTTTATTTTTTTATATTAACCACTCTTAGAGAGTGAAGGTCCCTGCAGTCTCTTTCGTTGACCTCTGTCGTCGCTTTCAACCCCCTCTGCCCTCCTCCCACCCCCTTCCTGTTATCCGGTGTTTCTAACCCCTCTCTCCCCACCTCCTCAAGCCTCATTCACGCTTCCGTACATTTTTTGAATCAAGTAGCTACATCTTTGCTACCCTTTGAAGAAATTGCTGCAGACGTTTAGCACATGCCTGGTCTCTATCAGTCCCCTTTGGATGTGTTTAAGATTCCCAGATATGAGCTGCCTTTTATCAGAGAGTCTCAAATTGCCGAAAAGCTCATTTCTACATGTCACTTGCTCTGCTACGAACGTCGAACTCCGAGCAGGATCAAAAGAGACAGGGTTACGGCAATGATTACTGGCACCTCCACAAGTGTGCAACAGTGACCTCGGGTGAGAAAAGAGATTTAACATCAGCACACAAGAATAGAACACCTCCAACAATATAATTCTGTGTTTGTCATTTGCTAAAAATACTCAGTAAAGAGCTGCATTCTCAGAGCTGGGGTAAAATGGTGAAGTAACACTCCAATACCTCAGAGTTTGTGGTTTGTTATTCTGGGTACTGTAGTACTGCATTAGTACAAGTGCCACAGACCAGAATGGCATATAGTATGGCGATAAAGGAAAATGCTACTTACCAGTATGCATCTGTTTTTGCCATGTAGAGCTGCAACATTCATTCTTGTGCATAGATCGCTATCTGGTGTTGGGCTCAGATGTTTGCAGTTTGTTGTTGTCTTGGAAGAAGTCTTTGTAGTCACAAGATTGGGGACTCCTCCCTTGGACGATAGTGCGCATGGGAATCAACTCCATCTCCAGATTGTTTTTAGCCATGAAGGGAAATGGAGTTTGTAAGAACAGAAAGATGTCCATGAGTAATGTATTTAAGTAAGAAAACACTGGAACAGATAAAGGTACCGGGGACGAGTGGGCGTATGTATTCTGCAGCTCTACATGCCAAGAACAGATGCATACTGGTAAGTAGCACTTATCGTTCGAGGCATATGAGCTGCAGAATGCATACTTGTGCATAGACTGTATAGTAGTGCTCTCCCTTAGCGGTGGCCACCTGTATCTGTTGCAGTGGTTTGGAAAAGTGTTTTAAGAACAGCCTGGCCCACAGAAGCCGGTTGTTTTTCCTGCACGTCTACACAATAGTGTTTGGTTAAGGTGTGTGGTGTAGACCATGCTGCTGAATTACAAATATCATCTAAGGGAATCTTCCCTAAGAATGCCATGGAAGCCCCTAGTTTGTGTGTTGAGTGCGCTCTAGGGGGGAGTTGTTAATGTGTGTTTTGCTTTTTGGTAGCATATTTGAATGCATGTGACTATCCACCTGGCAATTGCAGCTTTGGAAATGGGGTTTCCTTTATGAGGTGGAGATAAAGCTACAAACAGTTGGTTTCATTTTCTAAAGGGTTTAGTCCTGTCAATGTAAAGAGTATAGCTTTTTTGACATCCATTGTGTTAAGAGCTGCTACAGAATCTGGTTTTGGGAAGAAAATGGGCAACTCCATAGATTGATTAAGATGGAAAGCAGAGGTTACTTTGGAAGGAATTTTGGATTTGTCCTGAGGACAACCTTGTTATGATGTATTTGTAATAATGGTTCTTGTATGGTTAAAGCCTGGATCTCACTTACCCTTCTGAGAGAAGTGATCGCAATGAGAAATGCCACTTTCCATGTAAGGAATTGCAATTCACATTTGTGTAGAGGTTCAAATGGAGGACCCATGAGCCTAGTAAGGACAGTGTTTAAATTCCATACTGGAGAGAGTGGGATTGTGGGAGGAATTATCCTTTTAAGTTCTTCCATGAACGCTTTGATAGCAGGTACCCTAAACAATGACAAGTGCTGTCCGTTTTTTAGGTAAGCGGCAAGGGCAGCAAGATGTAGTCTTATGGATGTATATGCTAGATTACATCTTTGTAGGTGCAGTAAAAAGCAAATAATGTTTTGAATTGAAGCATCTAGTGGGTTAATTTTGTTATTGCAGTAATGACAAATCTTTTCCATTTGGCTGCATAACAAGCTCTAGTAGTAGGGCGTCTACTTCTTTAATAATGTTCATACAATCTGGTGGGAGGTGGAGGTAACCGAACTCTAGGACTTCAGGAGCCAGATTGCCAGGTTCAGTTGAGCCGGATCTGGAGGTCTTATCTCTCCATGGTTCTGTGCGAGAAGCTTTGGGGAGAGCTGTAGCTTTTGGTGTGGAACTACTGAGAGTTCCAGGAGTGTTGTGAACCATGGTTGCCGGAACCATGTGGGAGCAACTAGGATTATTTTGAGAGACTGTTTGAGCTTGCGTACTATTAATGGAATGAGAGGGAGTGGTGGAAAAGTGAATGCAAATCTGCCTGACCAATTCATCCATATCGCATTGCCCTTGGATAATGGGTGTGGATATCTGGCGGCGAAGGTTGGGTTTTTTGCGTTTGAGTGTGTGGCGATCTGATCTATGTCGGGGTGGCCCCACATCTGGAAAAATGGATGAAGAACTTGAGGATGAAGTTCCCATTCATGTATCCGCTGGTTCTGACAACTGAGCAGCTCCACAATCTGATTGTGTACGCCTGGAAGGTGTTCTGCTACAAGGTATATCCTTTGTAGGATGGCCCACCTCCATATGTTTTGCGCTAGTTGAGACAGTTTCAAAGAATGCGTTCCTCCTTGTTTTTTTTTTTATATAATACATTGCTGTCATTGTCTGAACGGACAAGGAAAGTTTTGTTGATGAGATTTGTCTGTAATGATTTTATTGCCAGAAAGATTGCTAGCAATTTGAGGTGATTGATGTGGAGCACTTTATGTTGAGGGGTCCACCTGCCCTTAATTGTATGCTTTAAGAGATGGGCTCCCCAGCACTATTTGTGGAACTGGGTCTAGGAACGGCCGCCCCTTGGAAAGTTTTTGTGTGTTCCACCACTGCAGAGAGCAATGTGTGCGGCTGTCTACCAACACCAGATCTGAAAGTTGACCTTGAGCCTGGTTCCACTGATGTGCTAAGCATTCTTGTAAAGGGCGCATCTGAGGTACTATGAAAATGCAAGAGGCCATCATCCCCATAAGCTGAATAAATACTCGAGCTGGTAGTGAGTGTTGGGGCTGTAATGTTGTTATGAGGGCTTGCATACTGGCTATCCTGACTGGATTGGGGTATGCAAGGGCTTTGGGAGTGTCTATTGTGGCCCCTAGATACTGATGTATGTGGGACGGCTGGAGATGTGATTTGGTGAGGTTTATTGAGAACCTCAAGTTGTGAAGCAGATGAATTGTTTGATAAGTATGGTGAACACACCGACTGTATGACTTGGCTTTTATGAGCCAGTCGTCCAGGTATGGAAACACATGAATTTGTTGTCTTCGCAAGTGGGCAGCTACTACCGCCAGACATTTTGTGAAGACTCTGGGTGCTGTGGTCACTCCGAATGGGAGGACCTGGAATTGATATTGTTGACCGTCCACCACAAACCTTAGATATTTCCATGTGAGTAGGGTGTATGGGAATATGGAAGTAGGCTTCCTTGAGATCTAGGGTGGGAAGGAAGTTGCCCTTTTGGAGTAGTGGGAGGACATGTTTAAGAGTGATCATGTGGAAATGATCTGATTGCATATAGATATTGAGGGGGTCTGAGGTCCAGTACTGGTCTGAGAGTACCGTCCTTTTTTTGGATGAGAAAGTAAAGTGAGTAAACCCCTGTGCCTTGATGCTGGAGGGGAACTGGTTCTATTGCGTGCTTTTGAAAAAGTGATAGAACTTCCTGTTTGACGAGCGTTAGATGTTTTATGGACATTAGACTATTTTTGGGCAGTATGGTTGGGGGAGTTGCAGTAAGTTCCAGGCAGTAACCATACTGGATAATTTGTCTTAACCACTTGACTGTAGTGATGGAGTTCCAGACCGGTAGGAACTGTGATAGTCTTCCCCTGACCGGAGTGGAATGGTCTGGAGGGAGCGAAGGGAAGTAATTGCTTCGTAGTAGGGGAGGTTCGGTTGTTACCTCAACCTCTCCCCTTGTTATTATTTTCTCTGTACCTCCCCTAAAATATCTTTTGTTGGGGGATGTTTGTGTGAGACTCTTGTAGGAGGAAGAAGTAGTGTCTGTGGTAATGTATTAGGATCCGCCTCTATAAAAGAAGCGACGAAAGGAACCTCGTGTTGTGTGTGATTGTAATGCTCCCATAGATTTTGCGGCATCTGTCTTTTTAATTTTTTCTAGAGCTGTGTCCACAGCTGGGCCAAATATGTGTTCTTCATCGAACGGCTGATTTAAGATAGTTGTTTGCACTTCTTGTTTGAAACCAGAAATGCCCAACCATGCATGCCTGCGAAGTAAGACACAGGTGTTAATAGACCTAGATGCAGTGTCTGCTGCATCGAGGGCACATTTGATGGATGCATTTGTAATTAGCTTGCCCTCTTGGAACAAATCGTTGGCCTTAGCTTTGTATTGGTCAGGTACATGGTGAATTAGATCTTCACGCTCATCCTAGTGAGCTCTGTCATCTGACAAGCAATGCTTGTGCATTAGCTATTCTCCAGTGGTTGGCTGCTTGGGAGGCAACTCGTTTCCCTGATGCGTTTAGCAGTTTAGACTCTTTTGTCTGGGGGTGGTGCATCACCCGAGGTTTGGGAGTTAGCACGTTTTCTTGCGTTGGACACTACCAAAGAATCTAAGGGGAGTTGTCCTTTAATGTATATTGGGTTGTTAGGGGCAGGCTTATATTTTTTTATCAATCCGAGGATTGAATATCCTGGTCCTGACAGGGTCCTTAAATATGTCTGGTGCATGTTTGATGACACCTCTGAGCATGGGCAATGTGTGTATTGTTTTTTGCGACTGAGCAAAAGTGTCCACTAGGAAGTCTTGATCCATGGGGTCTGAATGTAGTTGAATGCCATGATTTTGCGCAGCTCTATGAATGAGTTGACTAAATCCTTTGTCATCTGGGGGGGATGGCTTAGCTTGGTATGGATCTGGATAAGGACAGTCTGGAGGATCTGTGGGATCGTTGTAATCGTCCCATGTATCCTGTGGTGGATTAATGTCATCATCAGGGTCATCTAAGGGATCCTTATTGTGTCCACCCCCATCCCCTAAATCATCCTAGTCCTGTGGTGGTAAGGGTGAGCATGGAGAAAGTCTTGGGGAGTTTATAGGGGACAAAGGTTTAGTAGTAAGAGTAGGAGAAGAGGGTCTTAGGGGTGAAGTTGCAAGGTCGCTCTTCTTCACAGGTACCTAGGTGTGTGTGAGGTATCCAATTCCCTCTTCTTTGTTGGAACACTGACAATATGGCCTGCTTTAGGGTCCACATGTAATGTCTTTTGTTTGGGATTGACAGGATCTGGCCGAAACAGTTCCTGCTTGTCTCCTTTCGGTGCCAATTGTGTCGGCTCAGACCGTGGCTTTGATTTGGTCTCTGGAGCCATAGAGGGAGGCTTATGCTCCTTTGGCTTTAGAGTTGGTGTTGAGTCAGAACGTTACTTCGGATCCGAAGATTTGCGGTGTTTGTCTGATTCTGAGGCATTTTGGTCCTTCGGTGCTGAAGGGTTCGATACCGAGGCTTTTTTGGACATAAATGGGTGGCTTCCTGATTTCGGTACCGAAGGTGTTGTATGGCTACGGATATGCGGCTTGCTCGGTCCCGAGCTGCCAGAAGGCTTTTCCTTTGTCTTCGGAGCCGGGCCCAGAGGCAGGGCTTCTGAAGGTTTCTTTTGGTCTCAACCAAGGCCAAGTTTTGACCGGAGCCGTGGGGCAGGGGCGCTTGTACTCACTCGTTGACCTGGAGTGATGTGGTCAATCGGAGTCGGTGTCATCAGCTTCAGAGACTATGTCGAGATCCCCTCGAATCCTCTGCCTCTGGAACGTCGGGCCTTCATCGAAAATGTTGTCTGGCACCAGTGCAGCCTGTTTCACCATAACGTGTCGTCGAGCCCGGCAATCACGGATGGTCTTTTTTGATCGAAAAGAGGCGCAGGCTTGGAAATCCTTTTATTTGTATTCTGGCAAGAGACAAAAGTTGCAGACCTTGTTGTGTTCACTGTGTGGAAATTTAGCTCCACACATTGGGGGCATTTTTTAAATGGAATCCTTTCCATTAGCCATAGGCCCGAATGGCGCCAATAGGCCCAGCGACCCGTGTTGATGATTGGAATCGAGGAGTTGGCGTGTCGAGAGGCACGCAAACAAAACAATACCGTCAAGTGTGATAGGTTGCGTGTCGAAAGAGGTTTGGAAACATGGTACAGAACCGGAGCGCAGCAAGTCACATCCGAACCCGATGGCAGAAAAAAACTATTTGGGGATGGAGTCGATGCCCATACGCACTATCCTCCAAGGGAGGAGTCACCTATCTCGTGACTACAAAGACTTCTTCTAAGACAACAGCAAACTGCAAACATCCGAGCCCAACACCACATGACTATCTATGCACAAGTATGCATTCTGCAGCTCATATGCCTTGAAGAACAAGTTACTTACCTTCGGTAACGATATATCTGTAAGAAACATTAGTTAGTGTTAGATTCCTTACCTTAGAATATCCCCAGGCGTCAGTCTGGATCCGGAAACTTTTGCGTAGCAGTACCCCTGCGCGTCGGTAGGCGTCGTCTGCAGGCGTCCCCTGCGGCTCCGCGTCCGTCGTCGGCGTCGTGCGCCGTGATGACGTCGCTGGAGTACATAGACGCCGCCTCCGCGCGCTGACGTCAGTTCTTTGCACACAGCTTTTCCGCGCCAGGAGACGCAGAGCCATGAGAGAACCAACACTGGTGCCATGTACAAACTAGGGCCCTGAAAGGGATGACCTTAACCCTAGGTATCAGTTCGCAGAACGGGGAGGATGGGTGGGTTCGGTAAGGAATCTAACACTAACTAATGTTTCTTACAGATATATCGTTACCGAAGGTAAGTAACTTGTTCATCTGAAAGAAACACGTTAGTGTTAGATTCCTTACCTTAGAATACATACCCCAGCAATACCAACCCCGGTGGTGGGTCTGCGAACCAATACAAAACTACACCAGAAAGTCCTGGAGGACAGAACGGCCAAAGAAGCCATCCCTCCGGACTTGACTGTCCAGGCAGTAATGCCTCGCAAAGGTGTGCAGCGAGGCCCACGTAGCCGCCTGGCAAATGTCCTGCAAGGGGACTCCCCGGCCCAGGGCAGTAGTAGCCGCCGTGGCCCGAGTGGAATGGGCCCTCAGCCCAACAGGAGGCTCCTTCCGAGCCAAAGAGTAGCACGCTTTGATGCAGAGGACGACCCATCGAGAGATGGTTCGTTTACAAACCGCCCGTCCCTTCTTGGCACCCACGTAGCCAACAAACAGTTGGTCATCCACCCGGAACTGGCGTGTGCGATCCATGTAAAATGAAAGCGCACGTTTTGGGTCCAGACGATGGAGCCGCTCTTCATCCTTTGAAGGATGCGGAGGCGGGAAGAAGGAAGGGAGGGTGATGGACTGCCCGATGTGAAAGGCCGAAACAACCTTGGGCAGGAAAGAAGGTCTAGTCCTCAGAACCACCTTGTCAGGATGAATGGACAGGAAAGGAGGTTGGACAGAAAGAGCCTGGAGCTCACTCACCCTCCTGGCAGAGGTGATGGCAACCAGGAAAGCCGTCTTTAAAGTCAGGAGACGGAGAGGGCAAGAATGAAGGGGCTCAAAGGGAGCACACATCAGGAAAGTTAGAACCAGGTTCAAATCCCACTGAGGCATCACAAACGGAACAGGTGGAAACATGTGAGTGATGCCTTTCAAGAATCGAGTTACAATCGGGGATTTGAACAAAGAAGGCTGATCAGGAAGCCTCAAGAAGGCTGAAAGGGCAGAAAGGTAGCCCTTGATAGTGCCCAGAGCAGAGCCCTGCTGGGCAAGAGAAAGAAGAAACAGAAGAACCTCCGAAAGAGGGGCAGAAAGAGGATCCACAGCCTTTGCTGTGCACCATGCCACAAATCTGTTCCACCGACAGGCGTATACCGACTTAGTGGAGGGACGCCTGGCTGCCAGAATAACATCACAGACTTCAGGAGGCAAGTCAAATGGCCTCAACTGCCGCCGCTCAATCTCCAAGCATGGAGGTGGAGACTGGACAGGTTCGGGTGGAGGACCGTCCCCTGCTGCTGCGACAGAAGGTCCTCCTGAAGGGGCAGGCGGATCGGGGGACCGACTGACATGCTGAGTAGCTCGGGATACCAGTACCTTCGAGCCCAGTCCGGAGCCACAAGGATAACTTGGGCCCGGTCGCGCCTGATCTTCTTCAGCACTCTGGGCAGAAGTGGTATAGGCGGAAAGGCGTATAACAGACCGCAACTCCACTCGCGCCGAAAGGCGTCGCCGTGCGAGTGCCGTCTTGGAAACTCCAACGCGCAGAACTGATGACATTGCGCGTTCTCTTCTGTGGCGAATAGATCTAACCAAGGCTCTCCCCATTGCAGAAAGATGCCTTGCGCCACGTCCGAGTTCAGACGCCATTCGTGATCCATCGAGCACCGACGGCTGAGTTCGTCCGCCCTGGCGTTCAGAGAACCTGCCAGGTGTTGAACCGTCAGAGTCACGCCCTGACGTTCCAGCCATTGCCAGAGGCGCAGAGCCTCCTGGCAAAGGGTCCACGACCCCACTCCGCCCTGTTTGTTGCAGTACCACATGGCGGTGGTGTTGTCGGTGAACACCTGCACTACACTCCCGTCGACAAAGGGGAGGAATGCCTTCAGTGCCAGACGAATCGCCCGCAGCTCCAACAGATTGATATGGAGCCGGGACTCCGCCGGAGACCAGATGCCTCTGATCTCTGCCTCTCCCAAGTGGCCACCCCAGCCCTGGAGGGACGCGTCCGTCACGACAACGTGCTCCGGTTGGGGAAGGGAGAGGGACTTGCCCCTGACCCAATCGCGGTCCGTAAGCCACCACTGCAGTTGTCTCGCAGTGCCCTCCGAGATCAAGACGTGGTCGGACAAGTTGCCCTGATGCTGGGCCCACTGAAACTTCAGGTCCCACTGCAGAGCCCGCATCCGCCACCTGGCGTGATGCACCAGAAGGATGCAGGAAGCCATCAGTCCCAGCAGCCGCAGCGTCAACCTGACCGAGACTCGGGATAGCGGCTGAAAGATGGGAATCAAAGCCTGAATATCCCGAACCCGCCGTTCCGGAGGATAAACCCGAAACTGCGCCGAGTCCAGAACCGCTCCGATGAAAAGGAGCTTTTGAGAGGGACACAGGTGTGATTTCGGCACGTTGATGGAGAACCCCAGGTCGTGCAAGAGGTCTGCCGTCATCTGAAGGTGGCGGACGACTGTCTGGGGCGAGCCCGCCTTCAACAACCAGTCGTCTAGGTAGGGGAAGACTGAAACCCCTAACCTGCGCAGATGGGCTGCGACCACCGCCATCACCTTTGTGAACACCCGTGGGGCGCTGGTAAGGCCGAAGGGGAGCACGACAAACTGAAAGTGCTCCTGGCCTACCGTGAACCGCAGGTAACGCCGGTGGGCCGGCAGGACGGGGATGTGAAAATAGGCGTCCTGCAAGTCCAACGCTACCATCCAGTCTTGCGGGTCTAGAGCAGCCAAGACCTGAGCTAACGTCAACATCTTGAACTTCTCCTTCCGGAGGAAGCCGTTGACGTTCCTTAGATCCAAGATAGGACGTAGGCCCCCCTTGTCCTTCTTGGGCACCAGAAAGTAGTGGGAATAACAACCACGCCCTACTTCTGGCCCAGGAACGCGCTCGATGGCCCCCTTGGCCAAGAGGGCCGTAACTTCCTCCTGCAGAAGTGTCAAGTGGTCCCCCGACACACGGTGGTTCTGCGGTGGCATGGCTGGAGGAGAGGTCTCGAAGGGGAGGGAGTAGCCCCTTCGGACAATTTGCAGCACCCACCTGTCCGAAGTGATCGTGCGCCAGTGAGCGTGGTGATGGCGAACCCTGCCACCCACTGGCGTCACATGGGGCCGAAAGCACGGACTAGGAGGATTTTGGGGTAGATGCTGCGGGGGAAGGTGTGGTCTGACCCCGCCGTTGTCCCCGACCGCCACCACGGCGGTTTCCACGGCCGCCACCGCGTTGGAAGGATTGTTGCGGCGCGTGGCTGGCAGCACGTGTGGGGGCGCCCCTTCCTTGGCCACGAAAGGGACGAAACGAACCCGGTTGCTGACGCTGGGTCGAGAGACCCAAGGACTTGGCCGTGACCCTGGAGTCCTTGAAGCGTTCCAGCGCGTGGTCCGCTTTGTCACCGAACAGGTGACAGCCATCAAACGGCATGTCCATCAGGGTATTTTGGACATCAGCCGAAAAATTGGCGGATCTCAGCCAGGCGTGACGGCGAATCGCCACCGTCGTAGACATAGCCCTGCCCAGCGAGTCGGTCGTATCAAGACCACACCGAATGGAATATTTCGCTGCATCCCGGCCCTCAGCTACAGCTTGACCGAGCTTTGCCCGCACCTCCATGGGGCATTCTGGCAGCAGCTCCGCGACCGTATCCCACACAGAGTGGGTGTAGCGGCCCAAGAGGCAGGCGGTGTTGCAAGACCGCAGGCCCAAACTAATGGACGAGAAGACCTTTTTTCCAAACTGGTCATACCTCTTGGATTCCCGGTCGGGCGGGGCCGACGGGAATGCGGACTGGGAGGTCGAGGCCTGGATCACCAGACTCTCAGGAGTGGGGTGGGTAGACAGGTACTTGGGGTCGTCCGGACAAGGACGGTGGCGCCTGGCCACGTTCCGATCAACAGGCGCACCTGAAGCGGGCCTGGACCACGTGCCCAACAGAACGTCAGACAAGGCTTCATTAAACGGCAGCAGAGGCTCCAAAGGGCATGACTGCGGCTTGAAGACCTCGGTGAGGATGTTAGGCCTCACGGCCGCGACGGGGAGCTCAAGGTTTAAGGCCTTGGCAGCCCTCATCAGCACCACAGAATAGGCAGCTCCCTCCACCGATGCCACGGTTGGAGGAGAGATCAAACCAGGGTTAGGGGAGTCGTCCAAACCACTGGCATCCCCCAAGTCACCCGTCCAGTCCGGGTCATACTGGCACTCGCGAGCCAGAGGGTCCTCGGACCCCTCCCAACCTTCACCGTACTCCTCATCCTCTCCGTATTCGGAGTCAATGATGAAGACCGGCTCCTCGGGGTTCATGGGCCCCATCGGCGCCGGGACCGGCGTCGTGCGACGCCCATCCGGCGCCGCGTCCGGCGTCGGAGAAGGTAAGGGGACGGCGCCGCCCGGAGCCGGCGCCGGAACCCCACCGCCGGCCGGAACCGGCAGTGGAGAACCGGCGCCGCGCGGGGGCGGCGCCGGGGGTAACCCCGAAGGCAACGGCGCCGGGGAGGCCGGAAGACCAGCCGGCGCCGATCCCGAAGGCCCCTGCGGCGCCGGGGTCGGAGCCGTCGGCGACGCCGGGCCCGGAGCACCCGACGGCGCCGAGGCAGGGACACCCGAACCGCCAGGGCCCCCAGACGGTAGCACTGGGCCCGAAGGCGCCGTAGGCCCCGTCGGAGAAGCGAGCGCCCTCATGGCCATGAGGAACGCCTCGATCTCCTCAGGCGTCGCGCCATGCCCAGGGACCGGAGGGTATGAGGCAGGCCGCGCCGGCGACTCTCGCGGAGCCGCGGGTTTGGGGTCACCCGAGCCCCCGGCCGCATCGCGCGAGCGTCGGGGGGAGTCGGGGGTACGATGACGACGCCCCGACTTCTTGTGCTTCCTACCTGACGAGCCTGACGAGTGGTGTCGACTTCCGGAGCGCCCAGCGCGGCTCCGCGACCGCTCCCTCGAACGCTCCCCCGACCTCCGGCCGGACCGGGACCGCTCCCGGTCCCGACGTGGGGCCGACACCCGGAGCTCCAGCAGCTTGCGGGACCGCTCCCGCCTAGCCTTGTTGGTAAGGGCCCGGCAGTCGAGGCACGATTCCACGTCGTGGTCGGGGCCCAGACACCGGAGGCAGAGGCGGTGATGGTCTGTGACCGACATCGTGCGCTCACAGTCATCGCAATTCTTAAATCCAGGCATCCTATCAGGCACAATAGAGAAAAAAAAAAAGTCGAAAAACTTGGTCAAAGACCGGAGTACTGCTCTTCCAGATCTGCGTCCACTGGCGCGGAAAAAAGAAGAACTGACGTCAGCGCGCGGAGGCGGCGTCTATGTACTCCAGCGACGTCATCACGGCGCACGACGCCGACGACGGACGCGGAGCCGCAGGGGACGCCTGCAGACGACGCCTACCGACGCGCAGGGGTACTGCTACGCAAAAGTTTCCGGATCCAGACTGACGCCTGGGGATATTCTAAGGTAAGGAATCTAACACTAACGTGTTTCTTTCAGATCACAAGTTTTCCCCTTTTCTACTAAGCAAATTCAAGAATACAGCATTTTCAACACACATTTATACACATCATATATGTGCAGGAAAGAAGAGTGCTTGGTCTGTGATAATTTCTCACAAGCAGTAATTTTGATTCTGGCAAAAACTCCTGTTTGCGCTTGAGTCAGGATTGCTCTGGAGCTCACAATGAGGACCAAAGTCTACCTTATGCTCCACTAAGAATTTAATCTACAAAAACGTTTTATGCCCCTAATTCAATATAATTCCGTTGCTTGGAGTTTTCTGAATTTAAAAAAAACAGTGGAATGGATTATGTTACTCACCCAGTAAGCATCTGTCCTTAAAATGTAGTGCTGTAGATTCACATGCTTTGCCTAAGTCAGTCATCTAGTGTTGGGCTCGATGATCACAAGTGGTTTTTCTTCGAAGAATTATTTTTGAGTCCCAAGATGATGCGACTCCTCCCTTCGGTAACATTGTGAATGGGCATCAACTCCATTGTTAGATTGTTTTCCCACAGGTGGGAGAAAATGGAGTTAGAATCAGTGTCAGCTGTGTGATGTTCACACAAGTTATATAGATTAATGTAAACTGCCAACCACACATGTATCCAGGGCGGACGCATGTGAATCTACAGCACTACATGCCAAGAGCAAATACTGATTAGGTAAGTAACATAATTCATTCAAGGCATGTGTGGCTGTATACACAGACAGAGTAGCAGTCCCTCTCCCAAAGCGGTGGCTATCCTGTGGGGATTGAAGTTGTTTGAAACAGAGCACATAGCACTGCTCGTCAAACATTAGATTGTTAGTATGCTGCCACATCCACACAATGTTTTGTGAATGTGTGTGGTGTGGGCCATGTTGCTGATTTACATATTTCAGGAATAGGAATGTTCCCTAAAAATGCAGTAGAAGCCCCAAACCTTAGAGTTGAGTGGGCTGTAGGAGGAACTGTTCGTTCTTAGCTTTTACATAACATGTTCAGATGTAGCTTTCAAACATCTGGCAATACCATTTTTTTTTATTGGTTTACCAGTGTGTGTAGGTGAGAAAGCAATAAATAATTGCTTTGCCTTTCTGAATGTTTTAGTTCAGTAAATATAATACATGAAAGCTCTTTTGATATCTAAAGTATGAAGTGCTCTTTTTGCCACAGATGCTGTGCGTGGAAAGAACACGGGTAGTTTGATGGATTGGTTCATATTAAGAGGCGAGACAACTTTGGAAGGAACTTTGGGTTTATCCTTAAGACCATCTTGCATTTGTAAGAATGGTTCTTAGGTAAATGCCTAGACTCATCAACTCAACAAAGTGAAGTGAATGCTATGAAGAAAGCTACTTTCCAAGATAAATACTGGAGCTGACAAAAATGCAATGGCGCAAATGGTGGCCCCATGAGCCGTGTAATACAAGATTTAAATTCCAAGCTGGTG
Source organism: Lissotriton vulgaris (assembly GCF_964263255.1). Classification (NCBI taxonomy): domain Eukaryota; kingdom Metazoa; phylum Chordata; class Amphibia; order Caudata; family Salamandridae; genus Lissotriton; species Lissotriton vulgaris. The sequence continues at coordinate 1,734,236,074 of NC_141685.1, forward strand.
AGGGTGGCAGTTTGGGAGGGATGATTCTTTTAATTCCCTCCATGAAAGCCTTAACAGATATCTTAAATAAAGATGTATGTTGTCTACTTTGTAGATCGGCTGCTATTGCAGCAAAATGTAGTCTTATAGTGTACGCAAGACAATGTGTTTGAAGATACAAAATATAACAAATTATTGTTTATACTTGCACATGCAAGGGGTTGCAATTTTGGCTTTGACAATAAATAAACATTTTCCATTTGGCTGTGTTACACTTCCTGGTTCTAGGTTTACGCGCCTCTTTAAGAAGATCAATGCATGTTTGTGGGAGGTTTAAATAGCTAAATTCTACGATTTCAGGAGCCATATTAAAAGGGTAATTTCCTTGGGATTGAGAGGCCTTATTTCTCCATGATTCTGTGTCTGAAGGTCTGGGTGGAGAGGAAGTAATTCATGGGGAACCTATGAACGTTCCAGCACAGAGGTGAACCATGGTTGTGGAGTTCATGTGGGCGTCACTAGTATTAGTGTAAGTGAGGTTTGTCTGAGTTTCCTGACCACAAGGAAAATGCTACTTACCAGTATGCATCTGTTCTTGGCATGTAGAGCTGCAGAGTCGTACACTATGCATTAGATCGCCACCTGGTGTTGGGCTTGGATGATTGCAGGTTGTTGTCTTCTTGAGGAAGTCTTTGTAGCCACGATATAGGTGACTCCTCCCTTGGACAATACTGCGCATGGGCATCGGCTCCATCCTTAGATTGTTTTTCGCCATGATGGGAAATGATGGAGTTAGTAGAGATACAGTAAGAAAAAAAAGGAGGTCCATGCGTGTGCATCTAAGTAAGATGAGAACTGGAAGGGATAAAAGTCCGGGGAGGCGGGAGGGCGTGTACGACTCTGCAGCTCTACATGCCAAGAACAGATGCATACTGGTAAGTAGCATTTTCCGTTCGAGGCATATGAGCTGCAGATCGTACACTATGCATCGATTGTGCAGCAGTGTCTCCTCTAGCGGTGGTCACTTGCATCCATTGCAGTAGTCTGAAATAGTGTTCTAAGGACAGCCTGGCCTACTGCAGCTTGCTGCTTGGCTTGCACATCAACACAATAGGGTTTAGTGAAGGTGTGTGGTGTAGACCATGTTGCTGCCTTGCGTATGTCCTCTAATTGTATTATTCCTAAGAAAGCCATGGAGGCTCCTAGCTTGCGAGTGGAGTGTGTTCTAGGAGGAACGGTTAGTGTGAGTTTAGCTTTTTGATAGCATATCTGTATACACTTAACAATCTACCTGGCAATCCCACCCTTAGAGATAGGGTTGCCTTTGTGTGGAGGAGAGAAAGATACAAACAATTGTTTTGTCTTTCTAAAGGATTTAGTTCTATCTATGTAGTATAGCAGAGCTCTTTTAACATCTAACGTGTGTAAGGCCCTTTCTGCTACAGAGTCTGGGTTTTGAAAAAACACAGGTAACTCTACAGATTGGTTTAGGTGAAAAGGTGTGATAACCTTTGGAAGAAACTTTGGATTAGACCTGAGAACTGTTTTATTTTTATGTATTAGAAAGAATGGTTCTTGTATAGTGAATGATTGTATTTCACTTACTCTTCTGAGAGAGGTGATGGCAACAAGGAAAACAGTTTTCCATGTGAGAAATTGCAGTTCACATTAAAGCATAGGCTCAAAAGGGGGTCCCATGAGTCTCGTAAGGACACGATTTAGGTTTCATACTAAGGAAGGTGGCAGCCTGGGAGGGATTATTCTTTTTAATCCTTCAATAAATGCTTTGATTGTAGGTACCCTAAAAAGAGACAGGTGTTGTCTGTTTTATAAATAGGCTGCAATATGTAGGCGTATGGAAGAGTATGCCAAATTAGACCTTTGTAGATGTAAAAGGTAACAAATTATATTTTGGATGGAAGCATCCAGTGGATCAATGCGATTATGTTTGCAATATATTGCAAATCTTTTCCATTTGGCGGCATAACACGCTCTAGTAGTGGGTTTCCTAGCCTCTTTAATGATATTCATGCAGTCTGGTGGTAGGTTAAGATAACCAAACTCTAAGACTTCAGGAGCCAGATTGCCAAATTCAGTTGGTACGGGTCTGGGTGTCTGATTTCTCCATGGTTCTGTGTTAACAGCGAGGGTGTGAGCTGTAACTTTTGATGTGGAACCAGAGAGAGATCTAGTAGTGTGGTGAACCACGGCTGGCGTGCCCATGTGGGAGCTACTAGGATGAGCTTGAGAGACTGTTTGAGCTTGCGCACCACTAGTGGAATGAGGAGAGGCGGATAAGCGTACGCCAATCTGCCTGACCAGTTCATCCATATTGCATTGCCCTCTGACCGTGGGTGTGGGAACCTGGCGGCGAAGGTTGGACATTTTGCATTTTCGTGGGTGGCAAACAGGTCTATGTGTGGGTGCCCCCACTGTTGGAAGAATGGTTGAAGAACTTGTGGATGTAGTTCCCATTCGTGAATCTGTTGTGACTGCCGACTTAACAGATCCGCTCCCTGTTTTTGTATATAGTACATTGCTGTCATATTGTCCGTCCGGATTAAGACAGCTTTGTTCTGTACTTGAAGTTGAAAAGTTTTGAGTGCTAAGAATATCGCTAGCAACTCTAGATGGGTGAGATGTAACCGCTTTTGTTGGTTGTTCCATCGACCTTTAGTAGTGTGGTGTAAGAGATGGGCTCTCCATCCTGTGAGGGATGCGTCTGTTGTGAGCACTATTTGTGGAACAGGCTCGAGGAACGGCCGTCCTCTTGTCAAGTTTTTTGTGTTCCAACATTGCAGAGAGCGATGCGTACGGCTGTCTACCAACACCAGGTCTGTGAGCTGACCTTGAGCCTGATTCCACTGTTGTGCCAGACATTCCTGTAATGGACGCATTTGCAGTTTTGCATGTGGCACTATGAAGATGCAAGATGCCATCATGCCTATCAATCTCATGAACACTCTTGCTTGGAGAGACTGTTGGTGTTGAAAAGTTGAGACTAAGGCTTGAATGCTCTGTATCCTGGCTGGACGGGGATACGCTAGAGCTGTAGATGTGTTTATGGTAGCTCCTAGATACTGATGCACGTGCGAAGGCTCTAGGTGCGACTTTGTGTAGTTGATCGTAAACCCCAAGTCGTGCAACAGTTGAATTGTCTGCTGAGTGTGTTGTACACATTGGTGGAATGATTTGGCTTTTATGAGCCAATCGTCTAGGTAAGGGAAGACGTGTATCTGTTGTCTTCTGAGATGTGCTGCTACTACTGCTAAGCACTTTGTGAACACCCGTGGAGCTGTTGTGACACCAAATGGAAGGACTTTGAACTGATAGTGCTGTCCTTGTATTACAAACCGTAGGTACTTCCTGTGAGCAGGATGTATTGGGATGTGAAAATAGGCGTCCTTCAGGTCTAGCGTTGAAAGGATATCGCCTTGTTGCAATAGTGGGAACACTTGTTGCAGAGTGATCATATGAAAATGATCTGATTGTATGTAATGGTTGAGGGGCCTGAGGTCGAGAATTGGTCTGTGTCCCGTCCTTTTTGGGAATTAGAAAATACAGCGAGTAAACCCCCGTCCCCTGTTCCTCTAATGGGACTAGTTGAATAGCATCTTTTTGTAGAAGTGCTATGACTTCCTGTTAAACAGAGTCAGGTGGTCTGTAGACATAGGACGCTGCCTGGGTGGTATGTTGCGGGGGCGAGGGGGGTTGCTGTAAGTTCTAGGCAGTAGCCATGTTGGATAATCTGTCTCACCCACCTGTTCGTTGTGATGGAGTTCCAGACAGGCAGGAACTGTGTTAATCTGCCCCCCACAGGAGTGGAATGCTGTTGGGGGAGCGGAGGGAAGTCACTGTTTAGTTGTGGAGGAGGAGTGATTGTTGTTACTGCGACCTCTTCCCTTGTTATTATTGCCTCTGTATCCTCCTCTAAAATAGCCTTTGTTAGAGGATGTTTGTGTTTGCGTCTTGAAAGATGTTGTTGTGTCTGCTCCAGTTTGCTTGGAGCCTCCTCTATAAAAGGAGCGACGAAAAGAACTTCTAGTCTGTGTGGACTGTAGAGCTCCCATTGACTTTGCTGTGTCCGTGTCTTTTTTCATATTCTCCAGTATAGTGTCTACTTCTGGACCAAATAACTGGTTTTGGTTAAAAGGCTGGTTCAAAATTGTGGTTTGCACCTCTTGTTTGAACCCGGAAATGCGCAGCCATGCATGTCTTATGAGTATTACGCTAGTATTTACAACCCTTGCAGCTGTGTCTGCAAAATCTAGTGCACATTTTATTGAGGCATTTGAAATTAATTTGCCTTCTTGAATGAGCTCAGTTGCCTGATCTTTATATTGATCTGGAAAGTGCTGTAGTAGTGTCTCTAATTGGTCGTAATGAGCCCTGTCATAACGTGAGAGAAGGGCTTGTGTACTCGCAATGCGCCATATATTTGTAGCTTGTGCAGCTATCCTTTTACCGGATGCATCAATAACTTTGGATTCCTTGTCAGGTGGGGGCGTTTCACCAGAAGTCTGTGAATTCCTCTTTTTCTTGCATTGGACACCACTAAAGAGTCTAGGGGAGGATGTCCCTTAATATAGGTTGGATCAGAGGGTCCAGGCCTATATTTCTTTTCTATTCTTGGATTCAGTACCCTAGCGTGTACAGGATCTTTGAATATTTCTGGAGCGTGCTTAATGACTCCTTTGATCATGGGAAGAATTTGAGTAGATCTGTGTGATGGCTCAAAAGTATCTAACAGAAAATCCTCCCCAATTTCATCAGAATGCATTGTAACATTGTGGTAGATAGCAGCTCTGTGTAAAAGGTGATTAATGCCAATGCTGTCCTCTGGAGGAGAAGGCTTTGATGGGTATAGCTGTGGATCAGGGACATCAGGCACATTATGTGGTGGAAAAGTATAGATATCCTCATCTAAAGGATATGTACTTGGGTCTGCATGTGGATCCTCCCCACCACCGAAGTCATAATCCTCATCAGTTTGTGGTGAATGTGAGGATGCAAGAGAGGGTACAGGAGAGATTTGAGGTGAAATGTAAGGAGGGATAGGAGAGGAAGGAGCTACAGGAGAGGGAGGGTGCATAGGGGAAGTTGCACAGTCCTTCTTGGCAGGAACCACAGGTGTAGGTGGTGTTTCTGCTGGTCTCTTTTTATGAGGTATAGCACCCACATGTCCAGTCTTTGGGTTTATGTAGATCCTCTTTTGCCTAGGATCTGGTCTGAACAATTCTTCCTCTTCTTTCTCTTTAACCTTCTTCTCCGTCGATTTATTCGGTTCCGACAGAGGTTGTTTTTGTCGTTTTGCCTTGGGAGGTGTTACAGCGTCCTGTGGCAAAGTTCTCGGTGCGAAGGTGTTTTTTGCTTTCGGCTTGATAGGCGTTTGAGGGCTTAGGAACCTCGGAATCAGGCTTTGCGGGTGTTGTCACTGGAGCGGGAGTCTTCGGAGTGGAAGGTGGCCTCGCCGGCTTTGAGGCGTCGGCCGCTGACTTTCCATCTTTAGCTGTGGAAGTTGACTGCTTCTTTAGCAGGAGCTTCTTTCGGTACCACTTTAGTCTGTGGTGCCGAAGGGTCTTTCGCTTTTAGCGTCGAAGAATCTTTTGGTGCCTAAGAGTCTTTTGGCTTCGATGCCGAAGGATCCTTGGATTTCGGTGCCGATGGAGGTGGTGGAATCGGCACGTGTGGTTTGCTCGGTGCCGAAGCACCTGAAGGCGTAGTAGAGCCGAGCTCGAAGTCTGGGCTTTAGGAGGGAGCACTTGGTCTCGACTGGGCCCCTTGGGCGGAGTGCTGACCTTCGCCTTTGGCTTGGGCAGTGTATGCGGTGCAGCGGCAGAGGTACTCACGGGTTGACGTGATGGAATCGAGTCGTCCGAGTCCTCTGCCTCTGAAATGATCTGGAGATCCGGCAAATCTTCTGGAACGAGCGGAACCTAGTCATCGAAGATATTCTCCGGTGCTGATCTCATCTCGTGTCGACGGGCCCTCCGATCCCGGATGGTTTTCTTTGATCGGAAGGACGCACAAGCTGTGCAGGTCGACTCGTTGTGATCCGGCGATAGACAGAGGTTGCAAACCTCGTGAGGATCGCTATGCGGGAATTTTGCCTGGCATTTCGGGCATTTCTTGAACCGAGTTCATTCCATCTGGTGTAGGCCGCACGGCATAGATAGGCCCAGCGGCCCACGTCGATGAACCGGAATCGAGATGATGGCGTCAAAAGTTGTATAGTCCACGTCGATATTGTTCGTATGAAGTTTTTGCACTTCGATGTTGCTGGAAAAGTTCTTCTAGCCGGAGCGGAGAAACTTTCATCCGAACACAGTGGCGGAAAAAAACAATCTAAGGATGGAGCCGATGCCGATGCGCAGTATTGTCCAAGGGAGGAGTCACCTATATCGTGACTACAAAGACTTCTCCAAGAAGACAACAACCTGCAATCATCCGAGCCCAACACCAGGTGGCGATCTAATGCATAGTGTACGATCTGCAGCTCATATACCTCGAACATGAAGTATTGGAAGGGGAGAATGTGCATGCAAATATCCCTGACCAGCTCATCCATAGATCATTGCCTTTGGATAGTGGGTGTAAGAATCTGGGTGCAAAGTTTAGGCATTTTGCGTTTTATGGAGTTACAAACAGGCCTATGTGTGGAAACCCCCATTTGCGAAAGTATGTGAATAGAACTTCTGGTTGAAGTTACCATTTGTGGACTTGTTGCTACATCTTGCTGAAGAAGTCTGCAACTTGATTGTTTGTCCCTGGGACATGTTTTGCTAGGCGATGAATGCTGTGATTTAAAGCCAAACACCATATTGTCTGTGCTAGGAATGATAGCTGAAGCTCATTTTCATAGAGAGCTGTTACAGTGGAAAACGGTCGAGCCGGGTGTGGCCTGTAGGCTGAGGAGGCAAGTCTATGATCATGACCTGTAGAAATTTCTCGATACTGAAGATAACTACCCGATGGAAACAATACAGTTGAATGTAGATATAACTAGCTAATGGAATGGAGGCCAAAAACTATCTTGAACCGGATCGCGAGAAAGTACAATTGGAGGAAAGAAACAATCTAACAATGGAGTCGATGCCCATGCGCAATGTTACCAAAGGGAGGAATCACATTGTCGGACTCAAAAAGAATTGTTCAAAGAAAAACAACTTGTAATCATTCACGCCCAACACTAGATGGCAGACTTATGTGAAGTGTTACAACTGGGATTTCTGGTTGGCTAAGGCTTACGCCAAAACCAGGCAGAAACCACCATTATAGTCAGGGCAAGGGAGTCACACGCCAAGATAACCCCTGCTCACCCCCTTGGTAGCTTGGCACGAGCAGACAGGCTTATCCCGGAGGCAATGTGTAAAGCATTTGCGCACGCACACAACAGCAACAACATCCTAGGCACACCACAAAAGGAACTCCACACAAGGTTATATAAAAATAACTTTTGTATTGTCAAAACACATCAGATAGTAATCACACAATATACATTGTGCCAACTGGCACAGGCAATATTCACAAGGGATTATTTACACCAGGACAGGGCCACGTGGGCCACTGTCAGAATCAGCACTTAGTAGAACTAGCACTTAGAATAACTGTCACACCATATAACAATTATAGATCACAACCAGTAACCACTGGTAACAGCTAGGTACACACTACGCAATACTAATAACCGTAGGCCTAGATCACGCAGGGACACATAACCTTTCTAGTATAACATACTAGGCAAAGCAAACTTCTAAGCATGAGCACCTTTAGAAGTATAACCCAAGCATAAAGGCCAAGCACATTACGCAGCAATCACATTTAGGCCTAAACAGTATAACTACAGTAGGTAATCTCTCAATAGTCTAAACACCAACTCCAACTTGTCCAAAACCAAGCCGCAAGACTGGTTTTTTGGCAGCCCAGGACTCGTTCTGCGAAATCACTGTTGAGAAACCTACACTGGCTCCCTGTAGTCCAGCGCAGCCTTTTTAAGGTCGGCTGCTTAACCTATCAAGCCCTTAGCGACCAAGGCCCATCGTTCATTGCCTCTCTTCTCCACCGTTACACTCCTTCCCGAGCAGTCCGCTCAGCGGGTCTTAATTTGCTGTCTTCATGTTCTTACAAGCGGAAGAGGCTTGGGGGCCTAAGATTTACGTCGCAAGCCCCCCACCTCTGGAATTCCCTCCCGCTTGACCTCCGTCTCATTTCTTCTTATCAGTCATTTAGGAAAGCTCTCAAGACGTGGCTGTTTTCTCAAGCATTTGATTAATATCTCCCCGTTTTGCAGTTAGCACTTGCCTGTCCCGAAGCGCCAAGAAGCCTCTGGTGTACGTGCGCTCTACCAATGTCTTCATCAGTCATTCATTCATTCATTCACCTTAGACTCTGCCTCCTAAGAATAAATCACATTTAGGGGCATAACTCACAGTGAAACAATCTCACCAACGTCAACCTCCACAGGAAAAAACCATCCCTAGAGGTATCAATACAGGGTGCGTAAAACATACTAAATGCATTACATTTCCTAGCACCACATCACTCTCATAAAGCAATTACCATCATAAACATAGTAAAATCACATTGCGCAAAAATCACATTAGGCAATTACCATCATAAACATAGTAAAATCACATCGCGCAAAAATCACATTAGGGCCTTGCGCCCTACCCACATACCAGCCCCCTGGCCAACTGGCCATCTCAAGAAGGGCTCAAATGCCCTGTGTCCAGAATGTCAGGGCGCGCTGCCACGCAGCGCCAGTCAGGGGTGCGACACAGGCGCAAACCTAAACGTTGCAGCTGGCCACTACTTGCTGGGCAGCTGAGGACAATCACAAGGGCCTAAATGCTGCAGCTGGCACTAAGTGCTGCGCAGCTGTGGAAGGCCTGGCACTTCTGTGCCATCTCCGTCCCTCACAAGGACTTTCCCTCAAATGGCGCCTAAACGGTACAGCTGCCTACTAATTGCTGGGTAGCTGGGAAACAACAAAACTGCAACAAGGCCCTCACTGACCCTAGAAGCCAAACTGCGCCCACTATTGGAGCCCCCAGGCTCTGAAAATGAACAGGTCCCCTCAAACACTGGGGACAGGACACAGGTCCTCAAAGTCACATCTGCGCCAAAACATGGGAGCGGCCCGCTGCCATCTGGGGCCGCTCAGGACAAAGCGCTGTGCCCTCTCTGGCACCTCTCAGGGAAACAATGGGGCCCCAGGAGCACACTGGCTCCTTAATTAAAACAATCTGGCCCAGAGCGTACTGGCTCTAGAAACAACTGGGGGAACACAGGCCTGGGGACCGCCCCCTGGGGGCCCTCTTCAACAAAAGGCATGCCCAGTCGTTGGAGCCCTCTTAGGCTCTGTAAAAACGTTGGGGTGGCCCACTGCCATCCAGGGCCGCCCTAATGCCCCCCCCCCCCTATGACTGTCGTGTACTGGCTCCAACACTCGCACACAAGCCCGGAGCCCCCCAGCCTGTTTTTGCTTACCGGGCTGCTCTCCCGTGGGTCACGGCGCGGCTCCTCTCTCTGCTGCGGGACCGGCCTCACTCCTCCAGGTCTCACAGCGCAGCGCTTCACTCGGCGGTGGCAGCGGGCGGGGCTCTCTCACTCCCGAGAGCCTCTTGGAGATCTGTTGCACCGCGCTCCACCGGGAGCGCATCCAGACGTGCAGGGCTCCCTCCACTCACGGGAGCCCTGCCGACCAGCCGCCATGCTCCCTCTTCCTCTTCCGGTCCCGCCGCGTCCCCGCCCCTGTCACAGGCGGACTTGCCGGACTTCCGGGGCGGCCGCGGCGGGGGCTGCCACGCAAATCTCGGCAGCGTTAGATGAGGGGTAGGCTCCCTCGGAACGTTAATTGCCGGCAGGGTCCCTGGCGGGGTGGGCACCCGTCAGGGGCAAATCAAGGGCGGTAAACACGGCAACATGCGGCGTGGGCAGCCGCGAAAGTGGAATAAAAGCGCTACCAAGCGCTTAGGGGCAAAATCAAGCACTCCCAGGCGCTAGTGTAAAATAAAGCGCTTTCAAGCGTTAGGGGCCAAAATAAAGCGCTCCCAGGTACTAGTGTAACCAGAGGACTTAAAATAAAGAGGCAAGCACTCTCAAGGTGCTAAAAAGATGCAGTAAGGTCCTGGGGTCAAGAATGGAAGAAACCAGCTCCTCAGCAAAGAAAAGCCCCCCAGGCAAGGCAGAGGGGTTCCAGCACAAGGTCCATCAGGCATCCAGGGGCTGGGCTGGGCAGGGCCCAGAGAGGCAAGCCTTCCCCTGGGCCCCAGCAGCAGCATGCCCCTGGTTGATTCCAGTCAGAAACAAGAACATTTTACAAGAGGTCACAGCCTCTTTTTATACACAAATATCTCTTTGTCTAGCAGGGTGTAGGCAATGTAAGAACCAGCTACAACTGGTTATGGGGGAACTCCTTTCACTGGCCAGGCTAGGGAGATCAGACGCACCACAGGGGGTGGAGCCAGCATTGTGGAGGGAAAACCCAGCCCTATTCAGGTCCCAGGTGTATCCCTTTCTCACATCAGCATGCTAATCTCTCCATTCACCACCGGGGCAGACCCATCCTGACTCCTGGAGCCAGGCTCACCAGCTAGCTCCAGCCAATCACACGCCAGACACAAATTACGCAAACATGCCAACTTCTAGAAGTGGCACTTCTACACTAGACACAATCATGCCGCATACATCATTGCGCAGCATTCAATCTCACGAGTTCGCACATACCAAACTCGACCCTGCACTCCCCACACATCAGAAACTACCATGGTCACACATATTCCCCATGCATTCCTATGGGAGGGCAGGTCACTCACCACACACACACAGAGCGCACACGCACTTTACACTGGACCACAGTGAAAAAGTGCGCAGAGACCTAAAATCACCAACACCAGGTTACAGAAACAGGCTAGGCAAAAGCAAAAAGTTTCGGGGTGAACCTGCCAAAAAGGGCCAGTTCCAACACGAAGCATGTGTATCTACAGCCACACATGCCTTGAACACACAACTACAACATCTACAAAGCAATGGTACACCAAAGAGAGAAAGGACTAAGAGACCAGAGAGACATTGATGCTCGTTTGTTCAAGCGTTGTCACAACGTCACATTTATGGATAGAAGTCCTAATGTGTTTCCAGTGTTGACCTGGTATCTAATTTACAGTATTGATCATAATGTACCTGGGCATATGAATTTAGTATGATGTATGTAGTGTGCACATTAGGCATGACATTTTTAAATTATGATCATTTTTTTGTTGATACAATGAGCTTGATTCACAAAAGTAAACTTACACTTCTGTGTAAGTTTAAGTTTGTTTTTGAATTCTCAAAATTGCATTTTAATGTAGTAGCTGCTCCTCATATCCATGCTGCAAGTAACATATGTGTACAGGACTTGAGGGGTGTGTCAGAGCTGCTGGGAATATGCCTAAGCAAATTGCTGTAACGCACACAGCTCTGCAGCACTGTCAGGGATCGTCTGTGCCCTCTCTAAAACAAAACAACAACAACAAAAAAAGAAAAAAAAAGTTTTTTGTTTGTAGATAAAATAAAGAATTATATACGCAATTCCAGTTGTTCCTGGCACTGAAGCGGCCTACTTATGTCTCGCGTGCACATTGCTTGCGAGATGAGTATATTAGGGAAACTTAAACCCTTCCTCCCTCAGGCTGATTTAAAAGTTGCTGTACAAGCTTTAGTAGTATCAAGACTAGACAACAGAAGCACCACCCTCTCTGGTCGTCCTAAATACAGGCTTGCATCGCGGAGAGCAGCTCTGAATGCTGCGGCTAGGCTGGTATCAGGAACCAAAAGAAGCAGTCACATCTCACCAACTCTGAAATCACTGAACTGGTTGCCTTATGAAGCAAGAATACACCTTAAAGTGGCGTGCATGACACACAAAGCAATTCACAACAACACACCCAGTTACTTGGTGCTAAAGTTGGAAAAATCTGGAGGCTGTAGACAACTACGAAGTGCAAACACTTTACTTCTGAAACCACAATCCTTCTGGAAGAAGAGAACAGGCTGCAGAGCTTTCTCAGGGATTGCTCCAAAGATCTGGAACTCTCTACCACCACTAGTGCGTGGATTCACCTCCTTTACTGTATTCAACAAGCATTTACAATGCAATGGTCTCGGCAGCATTAAAGGTAGAGCTATTGGCATTGCTCATGATTTTTTTTTAAATAATAAATAAATGGCATTGTCATTTACATTGCCAATAGCTTCATCGCTTGCATATGCAAGACCTATTTCATTAGCACCCACACACACAAGTAGTAGAGTAAGAAGTTGATAGTGAGTAGGAGAGAGTTATTAGTAAAGAGTATTCGAGAGCGCATCAGAGCTGTGTTAATAATAACAGCTGTGAGCCCGTGCCTGAGGTGCATCATCAGAGCTGTGTGAATAATAACTGCGTCAGTCCCGTGCCTGAGGTGCATCATCAGAGCTGTGTGAATAATAACAGCTGTGAGCCCCTGCCTGAGGTGCATCATCAGAGCGGTGTGAATAATAACTGCGTCAGCCCTGTGCCTGAGGTGCATCATCAGAGCTGTGTGAATAATAACAGCTGTGAGCCCCTGCCTGAGGTGCATCATCAGAGCGGTGTGAATAATAACAGCTGTGAGCTCGTGCCTGAGGTGCATCATCAGAGCTGTGTGAATAATAACTGCGTCAGTCCCGTGCCTGAGGTGCATCATCAGAGCTGTGTGAATAATAACAGCTGTGAGCCCCTGCCTGAGGTGCATCATCAGAGCGGTGTGAATAATAACTGCGTCAGCTCGTGCCTGAGGTGGATCATCAGAGCTGTGTGAATAATAACTGCGTCAGCCCAGTGCCTGAGGTGGATCATCAGAGCTGTGTGAATAATAACAGCTGTGAGCCCGTGCCTGAGGTGCATCATCAGAGCTGTGTGAATAATAACTGTCAGCCCCGCAATAGCCCAGTGCGAGTGCGGTTTGATCCAACCACTTCGATACTGTGGTCTGTGGATTTTTATTGACAACGCGCAACCGCTTCCACCTATGCTACACATGGGAGAGGCCGTAAGGGGGGTCCGCAAGTGTAAAGCCGTAACTCTGTCTGACCTTCTGTGTTGAGGACGCAAGCCTCCCGGGCAGATGGGAAGGAGTCCGGAGCCAAACAAACTATGAATCATTAAACACTACGAAAACCGCCTTCCTTCCCTGCATGGGCAGGGACCTGGGGGCAAACAACGGCGGCCCTCTCAGCGCCCACACGAGCTGCTGAAAATTGATTCACGATTGTAGCACGAACGACCATACCGCAGCTAGTGTCCCAGCACTGGGTTGCCCCAGCTCGCTCGAGGCGCTCGCTGCCATGCTCCATATGAAAGAGAGGTGGGGGGGGGGAGGGGGTTCGCCATGCGGGCCTCCCCACGCGGTGGAAAGGGGCAATGCCTGCACATGATAACCTCCCCAGGGACAGCGTGGGGCAGGGGAAAGCAGTGAAACGCTAGCACCGCGCGTGTCGCGACAAAATAGAGCCCCAGAGGAAGAGAGGAAGAGAGGAAGAGAGGAAGAGAGGAAGAGAGGAAGATCAAGACGCGCGCCTTGGGATTGGGTCGCGCGCGTGAGCGGTCTACGTCACAAGCTCACGCGCGCGACCCAATCTCAAGACGCGCGCCTTGGGATTGGGTCGCGCGCGTGAGCGGTCTACGTCACAAGCTCACGCGCGCGACCCAATCCGCGCCTCTGAATCCGCCTCTGCCATAGACAAGGCTGCGCGCGTAGCCAGCTCTTGTCTCCACTCCTTGTCCGGTCGGCTGAGCCGACGACTATGGTTCTCTGGCGAGAACGCGCTTCTAGCCGAGACCCAAAAAGGAAGTAAAAAGTCTACTAATGAACAAATTCATGTCCTAAGATTAAGTATGGGTTCTATTTCAGTGTAAGACTTTATCACAACTCTTTTGCTCTACAATTATTTGCAGATTAACGTTTCGTTGGATGTAGATCTTTATGATCATATTTACTTTTATATATCTACTTTTAATCGATCTAGGAACAAGTATGTTTGTCTGATAGCACAATGTCAGTAACTGTCTAATGCACAACGGTCTGCAGATTCTATTGCTGGTCCTCTACTTTTTCTATGTATATACTTTTCATTTATATATCTATTATGACAAACGAATATGCTACTTACCAGTATGCATCTGTTCTTGGCATGTAGGGCTGCTGACATTCATATCTGTGCATAGATCGCCGCCTAGTGTTGGGTCCAGATGATTGCACATTGTTGTCCTGGAAGAGTCTTCGAAGTATCATAAGATAGGTGGCTCCTCCCCTGGACTACAGTGCGCATGGGCATCGACTCCATCCTCAGATTGTTTTTAGCCATTGTGGCCAAGATGGAGTGAAACTCAGTGAATGATGACCATGCTAGAAGTATATGAGAATTCTGCAGCTGCTACAGGCGCCGGGGAGGAGGGCGGGCGATATGAATGTCAGCAGCCCTACATGCCAAGAACAGATGCATACTGGTAAGTAGCATATTCGGTTCGAGGCATGTGGGCTGCTGAATTCATATCTGTGAATAGAATACATAGCAGTCCCTCCATTAGCGGCGGCCGCCCGTGCCAGCTGCAGCAGTTTGGAAAAGTGTTTTGAGAACAGCCTGCCCTACAGCTGCCTGCTGTTTGGAGTGCACATCAACACAATAATGCTTTGTAAATGTGTGTGTGGTAGACCATGTGGCTGCTCTACATATGTCTTCCAAAGGAATGTTTCCAAGGAATGCCATAGAGGCCCCCAACTTTCTGGTGGAGTGGGCCTGGACCCTTGGTGGAATGGTGAGAGTACGTTTTGCTTTTAGATAGCAGATCTGGATACATTTAACGATCCACCTAGCAATACCAGCCTTGGAAATAGGGTTACCTTTGTGGTGCGGTGCAAAGGCGACACAGAGTTGCTTAGACTTCCTAAAATCCTTGGTCCTATCGATGTAATACATCAGGGCCCTTTTGACGTCAAGGGTGTGGAGCATTCTCTCCGCCAATGACTCAGGATTTTGGAAGAAAACTGCCAATTCAATAGTCTGGTTGATATGGAATTGAGACACAACTTTGGGTAGAAATTTAGGATTAGTGCGAGGCACCCCCCTGTTAGAATGAATTTGAATAAATGGCTCTTGGATAGTTAGGGCTTGTAATTCACTAACTCTACGTAGCAAAGTAATCACTATGAGGAAAGCCACTTTCCACGTTAAGAACTGAATCTCACAGGAGTGCAGTGGCTCAAAGGGAGGACCCATCAGCCGGGTGAGGACCACATTGAGGTTCCACTCCGGAGCTGGTGGAGTCCGCGGCGGAATGACTCGCTTGAGTCTTCCAGAAAAGCCTTAATGGCAGGCACCCTTAAGAGGGAGAGGTGCTGCCTATTCTGGAGATAAGCGGCCATCGCAGATAGATGTATGCGAATGGAAGCATAGGCCAGATTACATTTGTACAGATGGAAAAGGTAACAGATGATATTCTGAATAGAAGCATCCAGCGGGTTAATGTTGTGGTCTGCACAATAAATGACAAACCGCTTCCATTTTGCCGCATAGCATGCTCTGGTGGTGGGCTTCCTCGCCTCCCGAATGATGTCCATACAGTCGGAAGGCAAGTGCAGGTAGCCAAACTCTAGGACTTCAGGAGCCAGATCGCCAGGATGAGCTGTTGCGGATCTGGGTGCTGAATGTCGCCATGGCTCTGCGTCAGAAGGCTGGGTGTGAGACGTAGCCTCTGATGCGGTACCACGGATAGTTCCAGAAACGTGGTGTACCATGGTTGGCGAGCCCACGTTGGAGCAAACAGGATGAGAATCATCGAGTGCTGCCTGAGCTTGCGTGCCACCAGCTGTATCAAGGGTGCTGGGGGAAAAGCGTACGCAAATCTGCCTGACCAGTTCATCCATATCGCATTGCCCTGCGACTGTGGGTGTGGGAACCTGGCGGCGAAGCTTTGGCATTTTGCGTTCTCCCTTGTGGCGAAGAGGTCGATCTCTGGATGACACCACCTTTGGAAGTACGGCTGGAGTACTGACGGATGTATCTCCCACTCGTGCATTTGGTGGCTGTGCCTGCTGAGCAGGTCCGCCATCTGGTTGTCCTTGCCCGGGAGGTGTTCCGCCATGAGGAAGATGTTCCTCTGAACGGCCCACTTCCACATGCTCTGAGCCAGATGAGACAGCTGCGGAGAGTGTGTACCCCCCTGCTTCTGAATGTAGCACATTGCCGTCATGTTGTCAGACCAGATCAACACGACCTTGTTGCACAGATGTACTTTGAAGGCTTTTAGTGCCATGAAGATCGCTATCAGTTGAGAACATTGATGTACATCTTCCTCTGCTGTTGCGTCCACAGTCCCTGCACAGTGTAATGGAGTACATGAGCTCCCCATCCCTGGAGAAAGGCGTCCGTCGTAAGGATGATCTGTGGCACAGGCTCTTGGAACGGTCGGCCCTTGCAAAGGTTTCGTGGATTCCACCAATGCAGAGAGTTGTATGCCTGACCGCTCACCAACACTAGGTCTTTCAACTGCCCGTGAGCCTGAGTCCACTGACGTGCTAAGCACTCCTGAAGCGGGCGCATATGTAGCCTCGCGTGCGGGACTATGGAAATGCAGGAGGCCATCATGCCTATCAACTGCATGAACACTCGTGCTGGAAGCGAGTGTTGAGGTCTGAATCTTTGGATCAGCGATTGAATGCTGCTCACTCACACTGAATTCGGCTGTGCTGTGGCCGCCAGAGTGTTTATGGTCGCCCCCAGATACTGCCGTACGTGGGCGGGCTGGAGGTGGGACTTCGGGTAATTCAGTGAGAATCCCAGATCGTGCAGGAGGTGAATGGTGTGGGACATGTGGGCGGCACACTGCTGGGCCGACTTCGCTTGGATGAGCCAGTCGTCCAGATAGGGGTAGACGTGGATGTTCCGTCTCCTGAGATGCACCGCCACAGTCGCCAGGCACTTTGTGAACACCCTGGGTGCCGTGGTAACACCGAAAGGCAAAACCTTGACCTGGTAGTGCTGGTTTTGGATGGTGATCCTGAGGTATTTCCTGTGTGAAGGGTGCAGTGGAATGTGAAAGTACGCATCCTTTAAGTCTAAAGTTGCGAGAAAATCCCCCTGTCTGAGCAATGGGAGAACCTGCTGCAGGGTCAGCATATGGAAGTGCTCCGACAGGATGTAGTTATTGAATGGCCTGAGGTCCAGGATGGGCCTGAGGGGCCCGTCCTTTTATGGTATTAAGAAGTACAGGGAATATACCCCTGTGCCTCTTTCTTGCATAGGCACGAGCTCTATTGCCCCTTTTTGCAGCATGACTGTGACCTCCTGCTGCAATAAGTGCAAGTGCTCGTCCGACATAGGACGGCGCTTTGGGGGCATGTTGGGTGGAGTGGATGTTAACTCCAGACAATAACCGTATTGGATAAGTTTTCGGACCCACCTGTCCATGGTGATGGACTTCCAGATGGGCAGGAACTGCTGGAGTCTCCCCCCGACCGGTGTTGTGTGATCGGTGGGCAGTGACAAGGCATCACTGTTTGCTGGTGGTAGAGGACCTGGAGCTGTTGTGCCACGTCCTCTGCCCTTGGCGCTGTTGCCACCATATCCACCTAGACTCTTGTTGGTGTAAGTAGTCTGAGTGTTGCCCTTGTAGTATTGCGTCGACTGGGAGAGCTGACCCCTTGAGACGCCTCTAGTGCTGGAGCGACGAAAGGACCCACCCCGAAACTGCTGGGACTGTAAGGCACCCATGGATTTTGCAGTGTCAGTGTCCTTTTTCATTTTTTCTAGGGTGGTGTCAACCTCTGGGCCAAACAGGTGATCTGGGTTAACCGTTTGGTTCAGGATGGTGGTTTGGATGTCTGGCTTAAATCCAGAGATTCTTAGCCAGGCATGTCTCTGAAGCATAACACTGGTGTTTATAGCCCTGGCCGCGGTGTCAGCTGCGTCCAGAGGGCACTTAATGGAAGCTTTAGAGATTAGCTTCCCCTCTTGAATCAGCATCTCAGCCCCTTCCTTGTATTGATCAGGCAGGTGTTGCAACAGGGTCTCTAGTGTATCGTAGTGCGCCCTGTCATAGCGCGCTAGAAGCGCCTGTGTGTTTGAGATGCGCCATATGTTGGCTGCCTGTGCTGCTACCCTCTTCCCCGAAGCCTCAAAGACCTTGGATTCTTTGTCTGGGGGAGGAGCATCACCCGTAGTCTGAGAATTGGCCCTCTTCCGGGCATTCGAGACGACAAGGGAGTCCAGAGGCAACTGTCCTTTAATGTAGGTAGGATCAGTGGGCGCCGACTTCTATTTCTTGTCAATCCTGGGGGTGATCACCCTTGCCCTGGTAGGTTCTTTAAAGATCTCAGCAGCATGCTTTAAAACACCCTTAAGCATAGGCAGAGTTTTTACAGTCTTTTCCGATACTGAAAAAGTGTCAAAGAGGAAATCCACATCCACAGGGTCAGCATGCAGCTGGACATTGTGATTGTTGGCAGCCCGTTCAATGAGGGCATTGAAAGCAGCAGAGCCTTCAGTAGGGGAAGTCTTTGCAGAGAAGAGCTGAGGGTCTTGACCTGAATGAGGATCCCCAGGGTCACGACTAGCTGCCCAGGGCTCATTTGTATCCTCAGGGTCTGTATAGACTGGATAACTGTATTCATCCTCCTCATCACCCTCACCAGCGTCCACATCGGAGTAGGTGGGCGACATCATGTGTTTGTGGTGAAAGGGGTTCCACCAAGACCGGAGAGCAAGCAGAGTCCATCTTCTTCTTGAGAGGCATCCTGTAAGACTCCAGTTGGGGTTCTGGGGTGATTTTCCGCTTCAGGAGGGAAAGCCTGCCCGTTTCGGCGTCGATGAAGTGTTCCTGACGCTCTTCTTCTGAAGGTTGTCGAGGCCGCTGGCCGTGGACCACCGACGACGCCTTCGGCGCCGAGGAGACCTTTCCGGGCACGCCGGCCCCTGGCTTAGGAGCGAACGCCTTCGGCGCCGTTTTA
Organism: Lissotriton vulgaris; assembly: GCF_964263255.1. NCBI lineage: Eukaryota > Metazoa > Chordata > Amphibia > Caudata > Salamandridae > Lissotriton > Lissotriton vulgaris. The sequence goes on from NC_141685.1 coordinate 1,734,255,063, forward strand.
GGCGGCAACGTAAAGAGGATCGGCGTGGACGCCTTAACTGGTTTCTCCACAGGCTTCGCAGGCGGAGGGTCCTTCGGTTTGGCCGCCGCGGTGCCGTCCCTGATGCGCTGCAGGGAGTCCGTCACCTTTTTGGTGAACGCGACGGAAGGACGCGTCGGTTCAGCGGAGTCCTTCGAGACCACCTTCGGAGTAGAGTCCTTCGAGGCCACTTTCGTCGTCGATTCACGAGGCGTAGCGGCCTTGGCCTTGTCGTGCGGACGCGGGGCAGAGAGGACCTTTGGGTCATCGAGTCGCTTCTTTGGTTCACCGAGAGTTTTCTTCGGTTCGTCGACAGCCTTCTTCGGGTCGACAAGGCCCTTGCCGGCGCCGACTGCCCTCGGCGCCGACTCGCCAGTATCGACCACCTTCACTTTAGTCTTCGGCGCGGCAGACTTCGTCTCGACGCCCTTGACTTGGCCTTTTGGCTCGACAGCCATCCTCGGCGCCGAAGCCTCAGAAGTTTTCGATCCCACCAGAGCGATGCGCACTTTCGGTTTCGATACTTGCACCTGCGCAGTATCTGGCGTCGAGACAGTAGGTTTCACTTTCAGTTTCGTTTTGCCAGGGAGTGGCTCAGTAACAATGTCCGTGGCCGGGCCCGAAGGCGGGCCGTGGAACCCATATCGAGGTCTTGGGTAAGGCCCGAAGGCGATCCCTCGACCTGGGCCTTATAAGTAGGCACGGCCCCAGAGTCAGTTTGAGGAAGATCTTCGTCCGAGCTATCCTCCATGGCCCCGAGGGCACCGTCGTCGTCTCCTACCTCCTCGACGACTTCTTCGCTTTCGAACACCTCAGCATCAGCGTCGTAGTCGTCTTCGACGTCCGACGCGGGGTTTGATTCCGAAACGTCCTGGACATATTCTTCCTCGACATCCCCAGCATCGAAAATGTCCGTAGGCGCTGGAGCAGATTGCTGGGCCTCCAGGCGCACAGCTCGACGGAGCGTAAGTGTCTTCTTGGACCTGAAGCGTGAACAGGCCATAAACTTGGCCTCATCGTGGTCCGGCTACAGACACTTGTTGCACACCGGGTGGACGTCGATGTGGGGGTACTTCGAGTTACAGACCGGACATCTCTTAAATGGACTTCGGTCCATGATGGATGGTCGATAAGTCAGGATCGTCGACTAGGCCTTCCGCGCCGAGAGCATGCGGAAGTGCAGAAAACCAGCTCGGAGCCGAGCTAGAAGTTGTGAAGCCGAACGTGAGACAATACCGACGTATAGACTAAAGACCTTTTGGTCTCAAGAAAGTTTTTCTATCGATTCCGACAAGAGGGAACTAAAGACATCCGAACCCAATGGCGGAAAAAAACAATCTGAGGATGGAGTCGATGCCCATGCGCACTGTAGTCGAGGGGAGGAGCCACCTATCTCGTGATACTTCGAAGACTCTTCCAGGACAACAATGTGCAATCATCCGGACCCAACACTAGGCGGCGATCCATGCACAGATATGAATTCAGCAGCCCACATGCCTCGAACTTGACAATTCTGTTTGTGTTGACTACCTCATCCATTGTTATTCTTCTACTGTAAAGCGCTCTGATACCCTCGTGGGTCAAGTTCGGGCTATATAAAACTCTAGAAATAAAAAAAGTTGTCACCTTCACCGCCCCTTATATCGCACAACTGCTCACCAAGTTGAAACTTGGTGGGAAACAAAAAAACCCCATTATTAATCACATTAGGGAAACCTATTGCATTTACCAACGCTTGTTTCTACTTGCATTCTTTTAATTAAATGTGCACATGTTGAGTTTGTGTTTTATTGCAGTTGTGTCTGAGGGTGAATGCAAGAATGAGCCAGTGAGTGGATGGACAGATGCAAGAGTGTAAAGAGGAGTGTCAGAGCTCATGCATGATGCCTTGAGTGCACAAATCCATCAGTGAAACAGAAGGCACTTTAATTCATAAGCCTGACGTACTGGCATTGCCAATACTTGTAAAGATATGGCAAATAGATAAACAAAGCATCACACTGCCTGCATCCTAAGTGGGCACAGGTCTTGTAACATTATCCAAAGGCCTTTGTTGCCTTAATACTGGAAATGCCTGGACCACCTGCGGGATCCTTTAATTCCAGGGTGGACAAGCTCAGCTGTCCGTGTGTGTGGGGCAGGTGGTGATCACTAAAGAACCCTGCATCCAGAGGTGGCACACTGAATCTATAGGCAGAGGGGAGAACCCTGACTAGATCTTTTTATCACCTCAACAATGTGCAGTCTCGAAGGCTCTGTGCACTGGAGTTTCTGCAAAAAAAAAAAAAAAGTAATTAGGAAATCATTCTGACTTGAATGGAACACAGGACACCTATACGTTTTCCGGCTCTTACCTCTCCTGCCCAGAGTTCTAAAAAAAAGATCAAGAAGCACCAGGCCAAGTACCTTTGTGGTTCTAGATTGGGCTAGGAGTGTGTGGTACCCAGAACTGCTGACTATGAGCATCTGCCTGCCAATCAGACTCCCACGCCATAGGGATCTTCTGTCACAACAGCAGGGCAGAGTCCATCATGTCAGCCTGCACAACCTACACCTCCATTAGTGGAGATTGAGGGGGCGGCAGATAACTGCTTTTGATCTTCCTCCTGAGGCGGTGGTCATCATCCTTTCTGCCAGGTGTCCTATGTATGAATGTATATGGTATTTCTATAGCGCAAACCTAGCCAAAAGGCTGCAGAGCACTGTACATGGCCAAAGATAAGCATGAAGTCAAAGAGTAATAGGAGTTTTTTTTAACTCTTACCTAAATTGGACCAGTGTTTGGGTGGTTCTGGTGGATACAGGAATGTTGTTCCAGATCCTGGGTGCAGAGAAAGAAAAGGCCTGTGGTCTTCTTTACATTTTTTACACTTCTTAGTCTGTCTTTTATTCCTTTAAGAACTATGTGGCAACAAGTGGTCTGATTCACTTCGATAATGCTGAACGTGAATCTTCACAACATAATAACCTAGTTGCTCTCAATTTGTTACGTGCCTGACATGCAAGAACAAGGACCTCGTGCTTGTACAGACTGGTAGCCACCTCAACATTCCTTGCTATCCAGTGGCTAGACTGTAGGCATCAAAGGTGCTTCGTGCTGGCTATGTGTCAAGTATGCCATGTGGTTAGGGTACCATCTACAGAGAAAAACAGCATTAACTGTTATATTTATCTCTGCTCGATTTATGTCATTTAATTTAATTTTGTTTTCTTGAAACAAAACTGGTTCTGGGTGAGAATGTGTGTCCCTGGGAGATTAAAGAACTGAATATTTGGCCATTAAGTTCTATGGCCTCAATTCTGCTGTTGTGTCTTTCTTGCATAGTCACTCTTTTCGATGCCAACAGGCAAGGTCAGTCTTAAACTCTTTCAACCCATAAGGATTACCAAGCAATTCCTGATTTGAATCTACAAAGGGGGTGCACTTGGTGGTATGAGACTTATGACCAGAAATTAATTGCTGGGACTTATCCACAAAATAGGCATTTTTAGAGGCCTATATATCCTTCAAATTGTTTTGTCCCCTTTTACGTAGGTTCTCGTGCACAAGTAGTCTCTTTAAAAGTTTCAATACTGGATAAAAAGGTGGCTACCACAACACTGTACACTGTGATCATTATTTATTGATAGGCATTACATTCACCAAATTCAAATGGGTAGTGTTACCAATGTTTTCAATAGATGAGTAGCCTAGTATACCATAGATTACGTGTCGCATAAGAGTACTCAGGCCCTTTGTTTGCAATGGCTCGCAGCCATCCTAACCTTGTGTAATATAGAAACAAAGCACTTCTGACAAAGTTGGGCTGTGTTTTAGCCATTCCTGTCTTTTTTTTTCTAACACACGTGCCCTTATTACTGGTACTTCTAAACGGGACAAAAGGTAAATGGAGCCCCACATTTCCTCTAAAATGCTCGCAAAATCCTGCAAAAAACCAAAATGGTTTTAAATTGTAACAAAACCAGGGCTTTCAGTAGATAAAAAAAAAAGAAGATTTCTTACTCCAGCTTCTCATAGGTTTCAAGCTGTGCAGAACAAACAGGGGCGAAATTTAATCTAAGCATGGATCTTATGTTTGGGCATTGGGGGTTCGCTGCTGACATCAAAGCAGAGTCTACCTACACATATGTTGTTGGCCAACAATCTCAATTTAATTTTGAGAGCAATTAGAATTCCATAAACACCCTCTAGATCACGCATGATGAAGCGGATATGAATCTAGAGCAAATTCAGGTTGCAAAATATACTTTTAACGGGGTAGATAGGCATGAACCAGTGACGTGTACAGTTATCCCTCTTTGTTATCATTACACTGGTGAATGCAAAGAAATAGGCAATCTCAATTTCTTTATATCCACAGATACCCTGGTGGAAGGACTGAGAACAGCCTGCTTAATAAGGATGTCAGCCCCACAGCCCCCTTCAGTGCTTTGAGACCCTCACAGGTGAGTAGTCACACTATATAAACTCCTGTTGATTGATTCTTGATCCTGGAATGTCCTCCTTTTAAGCAAGCGGAAACTGACTTGATCTAAAGGAATGCAACACAATTGAGGAAAGCGTAGCAGTAAAACAAAAAGTAACACACCATGATAATCTCCCAATAAAACCATTTTTTGAAAACAATGAATAACAACCTTTTAAGGAAAAAATAGCAATTTACTGTATAAAAAAAGATATCAACATGATAAATACAACTGCATTACGCGTGTCTCACAGGGAAACCAATGAGTGAAAGTTAAAGTAGCTCAAGACTATGGGGGGTGGACATTCTTTATGTCTTTAAAAATCTGCAAAGAAAAACAATTTCAAAGAGAGTCTATCCATGGAGATTGCCATGGTAGATGTTAAAGAGAAATGTGTGTCACTTCAATACTAAAATCTATGGGGACAGTTGATGCTTACTATACTTCTGATCTATGTGGAAGAAAATAGCACGTTAGCTGGTGAATCATCATTGTCAAAGCAATGGCTTACAATAAGTGAACAGTTTAACTGTACACTAGAAGTATGAAGGTCAAATGGAGGATCAAAAATAGGAGCTGCTGCAAAGTCTTCACAAAGAAAGTTACATACCAAAGAAATTAATAAGGAGGACTCTACAACTGCAATCTGCCATGCAGAATCCAACTTGCCAAGGGCCTAATGTGCAAATGTCAAAAACGCATTTGGACCACTAAAATCTCATGAGGCATCTCCAATTCAGCTAGACTCGCACATTACATATGCATGAAAAAAAATGTAAACCATGAGTAAATGACTGAAAATCCTGGAGTCAATAGCCAGCAGCTATTCAACATGGAAATATGCAAGTTAGATAAACTATTACAAAGGTAGCAGTGGTACTGAATAGCCGCACATGCGTAGATTGCAGTAGCTTTTCGACATTTAATGGAATACAAGGTAAAACAGTTATGTCTATTTGCGGCTACAACAGACTACACACCTGGGCTATCAAAATGTGTACTCGTAGTTATGTCCATGCTATCACTAGCTTATAATCACAATATTAGTCTGAAGTACAGCACAAAAGTTAAGGAAAAACATAATGCAACGTGCATAACCTTGATCATGTAAGTGATTTCCATCTTCAAATACCACCTGTACAGAGGATTCTCTTTTTAGGGATCGTCACAGACACTGGTGGTTTCACAGACAAAGCAGTCCCTGCCACGAGTCTAGGTCAGTCAGCCTATGAGCCCAATGTTTCAGAAGAGAGCACTGGTTCCGGCCCAAGGGTTCCTAGGCTACTTAGGCTCTTCTCCTTGTGCATCCTGATCGTGCCTATGCATGTGGGCACATGTAGGTTCTTCAGTGGAGCCTTTACTTTCAATTGGTCCAACACTGGGGAGTCTTTCAGACATCTACATTGTAGCTAAAGCAGCTCAGGGTCTTTGGTGGTGGATGACGGAAGCCACCCTGACGTGAGACAGACAGTTCTCTTTAGTCCAGCCAGACTTACCATGGTAATGGACCTCTCTGGGATGATATAGAGATCACGGTTCTCTGGTCACTGATGGAGTAGTGTGATCACATCAGTATGTCAGAGTCGTGTGCCTGCTGGATGCCCCTGAGGGTTTGCTGCCCTCCATCCAGTGTAGATCAGTTAGGTCCTGAAACAATCCGACCATACAGTACTGAAAAAAGCAAGGTCTGAAGCTGTGGTGGTAACTGGTACCTAATCTCCTCTAAACTACTCCCCGTTCAGTGGAGTAGGCTTTCGGAAGCAATACGGTTCCATGTTAGGTCACACACACACTCAATATAGTAAGTCATGCTCCAGATCTGAGGGCTCAGAACATATAATTGAAAGAGGGTGGCACCTTTATGTGGCTTTGTATCTTCATGTCTGGAGACAGGGTGGAGGGTATCACCGGTTTTCAGCAACACCACCAGCACCAGCAGTTGGTCCGAGAATATCGGAGGACAGTTGGCCTTCAGGAGCCAGTCGTTAAGGTACATAAATTCATGTATCCCTGACCTGCAAAGATGGGCCGCAAACATCAACAATCTTTTTGAACATCCAAGTGACTGAAAGATGGCCGAAAGAAAAATGTTCTGATCTCACCATAGCATAGGTTCTTTCTGTGTAAGAATGCAGAATCAGCACGTAAAATGTCAGTACGGCCTGCAAGTCCACGGATACCATTCAGTGTTTAGAGTTCAAGGCTAGTAGGACTTGGGCCAGCATGTTCATTAACATTTCTTCATTTGTGAGGAAGGCGATCAAGAGCCTGAACTCTAAGATCGGCCCAAGTCCTCTGACCTTCTTGGGAATCTAGAAGTATCAGGAACACCACCAGATACCCCTCTACAACTCGAACTCACCTTTGGTAAGAGTATCTGTACTCCTCTGGGGAGAACACTGTCATAATCCTCCAACGTTTGGGCAAAAACTGGAAGAATGTAAGGAAGAGTAATAAAGAAAGGGAGTGCGTAACTAAAATGAAAAAACTGAGGGACACAGTAGTCTGAAGTAATAATATGCCAGCTAAAAAGAATGGAATTCTGACATCAAATGGCAGTTGGTGGAGGCTTTTACAGCAGCATTCTAAGAGAAGGACTGTTGCATCATCTGGTGGCTGTGTTACTTACCATCACCCCTGCCCTTGGAGCCACAAAAATAACTAAGCTGGTTGTTAGGCAGGCTAGGAGGATGGCTCTGGCAGTAGGAAAGGCGCATTGACTGTCTTATAAATCGCCAATAATGCTGGTGGAAATTGGCAAGTGGGCGAAAGCAGCCTCCAAAAATAAACTGTAGCTCTGCTAGCTTTTAAGCACTGTATCACAATCCTTTTCACTACTGAGCGCAGATTCACCAAAGGAAAAGCTCAGGAGAAGTGGATGCCCCCAAAAAACTCAGTTGTTTTAACTCTGAGCATGGAGTCTGATCACAACTCTGGTGCCCACTGCCCAGGCAACACAACCTGTAGTGTCTAGGCTTGACCTCAAAATATACATTGCTGCAACCAAGTTCTGGAAATCCTTGGAGAGCATGGGCAAAATCTTACACCCATATATCAGACGGCAACAGCGTAGAGATGCAAAATCTACACAGAATTAAAGGATTGAATGTCAAGGCTTTGTTAAATAGAAACAAGGGTTCTGAAGTTGCTGCCCAAGCAGCAAAATCTTAGTGAAACAGTGACCTCAGTTTCCACTCAGAGCAACTGTAAATTCAACATATTTGCGTCTCTGCATTCCACCACTGCAAAAAGCACTTTCTTCAGTTAGACCCCATGGGGTAAAATTGATACTGTTTCTGGTAAAATGTCATAGCCACTGGCATTTTGCAGGCCATGATACAATCCAGCAGCAGTATAATGGGGGTGCAAGTTATTTGCTAGCTCATAACGGTCTTCATTAAGAGGAACATGCTGGAGTACTTGAAGAGCATCAGAGTCCAAATCGAAAAGGGCCTTCATACTCCTGAAATTAAAAATTCAAGGCCAGAGGTCTAGAGGAGAGTCATCTTCAAGAGGCTGTGCCACTGTATTCATGTAGCACAACATGGACACGCCGTAGCGGATGTTGGCTCCAGATCTGCCAACAGTCAAAGTGGATTGTGGAACTGCTGCATCTACACCTGGAACCAGCTGAAAGGGGCAAGTAAGCACCGGGGAAGAACCAAGCAGAGAAAGTTCGAATGGAGAACTAAACAGACATTTGCCTGAAAACACACCAAAGGGATCTGGAATCACTTTAGAAAGTTTCAACATGGCTACTTTGAAGGCCACATTTTGCTATGGAGGCTATGATGGCCTGGTAAACTATCGGTTCAAGACGTAGATCTAAATCGAACATTGAAGGAGGAACCGCTGACTGTGTAATCTTTCCTCAAAGAAGGAGGATTGGCGAGAAAAAGATCCTCATTTGGACTTTGCTTTATTGTAGACTTGTCTTTTGACTTTGTCTTAGGTCTGCCAAAAGATGACAAATGAGAAAGACATCGTGACTTGGAGTAGGACGGGGCTTGCTTTTTGTTTGCTCAGAGTAAAGTTTTGAATCCTTCGTGTTCTTTGAATGCATTAGGGAGCATTTGGCAGAAGACTTGTGTTTGGTGCTGAGACACCAAAGGCAGACAGTGTGAGTCCATGACCAACATCTGCTTGTGACGTGCGGCATGGCTTAACCCTCTGGATGGAGAAACTCCTGCATGCGGTCACAAGTTTTTAGAAGCCTTTGGTAAAAGGAACCAAAAATGGCAGGAGCAGAGCACCAGATTCAGGTAGAAGAGCATAAATATAGCGTTACAGGCGTAAGTGTACAGAGGTTGTGCCTTAATGTATTTTCAAGTCACTATGTCCGCAAGAAGGCGGAACAGTGTGTGGTGGAGACCGATACTGCCACCTAACAATACACACAAGCGATCGTAAAGAGTTTTCTGGATCAGGCTGGCTCCAGTAGAGATTCAGGTGTTTATACAGACAAGGATAGGTAACTTGCTCCCTTGCATCTGAGGTGAGTTACTATCAGCTCAGACTGACTAATATTCTGAAGTTGGGAGATTTGAATATGTCCAGCATGTACCAAAGAAACTAAGAAGAAAGGGACATTTGATACAGCAGCCATATTGTAACAATCTAGCTTTACATTTTTAAAATAAAAGTAAGGCAGGGTAGACTACCATTCACCCCTCCCACCCCAGGTGAGCAGAACATTTTTTGTTAGAGGAGTATATCTTACCATCGCTCCTCTTAGAGTTTACATCCAACACCATATACATCGCACAAAAACCCAGACGTATTTTAACACCACACTCTCGCCAGATCACCTGGTCTCACAATTTATTGTTTTTTAATTTTGGTTATTGTCCAGAAACCCACTGAGGCATCACAAATGATGTGGGAGTGAATATGTGTGGCAAACTCCATCCCTTATGGAGAATTTAAACGAGCACAGTTCGTTCGGCAACTACACAAGGCTGACAGCTGATAAGTAACCTTCTACAGTACTCACTAGAAGGCCTTGGTGGGCTAAAGAAAGAAAAAACACAACAAAGCATCTGAAAGATTCCACTTTATGGGAGTCAGTGTCCTTTATCACACAAAGCACAGCCCACTCACATGTATATCAATGCACTGCTGTATCCAGTGTGGATTATACATGCATTGCTGTAGCTGCGTGACAAGACAGACGTGTTAAAACAATGCTGAGCTGCATCACTGCAAACAGCCCTTTTTGCTGTCTCACCCTATTGTGTGTCATTTTATGCATTGTGTGTGTGTGTGGGGGGGGCATGCCCCTGTAGTTACACACTGTTGTAATTCAGCACATAAAACCAACCAAACCTTATGAACAAGCCAGAAGGAAATAAAAATAGAGCAAATACATTAGATTACTAAGGTCCTTATTCATGGGTAAGTAAAAGAGAAAAAAAGGGCTACCTCCCAGGCATTGGCATTTACTCACATTATCAAGGGTGGGTGCCATGTCACTTCTTTTGTAACTATTTGGCACTTACACGCTTCATGTAAGTGACGGTCCCTGATTTCAATTGCTCTATGTAAAGCATATATTTTGAAATATTTATTGTCCATTTGTCAGAGGTGATTTTCTCCTACAGGTGACTTGTGTAGGAGGGTTCTTTGTGAGCAGTCACTTGCATTTGTGGTTTTACCCTTTTGGGGTTCCCCCTGTTCTGTGGCCGCGAAAGGGCTGGTTGGAGCTTGAGTAGCATGGTCATTGTGGGGGAGTGGTGGTCTTTGATGGTGGCCGAAGGCTGCGTGCGTAGTTTGTGGTTGTACAGCTCCTCTTGAGGTGAAGGCTGTTCTTTTTCTCTAGGTCATGCCTTCCTGGAATGTTTCCTTATACTGTAGGGCTCCCAAGGCCTTGGCGGTTTCATTATCTTTTTTCATGAGCTGATGCTCTTAGTCTATTGCCTCTCCAAACAGGCTGCCTCCTGCAAAGGGCATGTTGATTATGGCTGACTGGACCTCCTGTTTAAATCATGAGATTCGCAGCCAAGTGTATCTGAGCACAGTGGTGGCTGTGATGAGCTACCCACTGGCATTGTCCGCTGCGTTCAGCGTAGATTTCAGGCATGTATTGCAGATTGTCTTACCCTCCTACAACACTGCACTTGCGCCCGCTTGTACTCCTCTGGCAAGTGTTCCATGAGCTCCATTTCATCCTACTGTTGGTGGGCATATCTGTTTGCAGGGCATTTGAGTCAGCTATCCACCACTGTCGCTGCTGATCCTTCCATTTTCCTCCCTATAATAATCACTCACTTTCCTTGTCGGTAGGTGGTCCCGTAGCCATAGGGGTATTTTCCATCTTGAGTGTTGTTGCCACAAAGAGGGAATCAGCTGGCATGTTCCCCCTGATGTGGGGTGGATCTTTAGACTTGAAGATGTATTTCTTTATCTACCCTTGGTGTTATTGCCTTTGAAGGAGCTGGCTCTTTAAACGCCTCTCTGCCCTGGTCCAACAAGCCAGGCAGCATTGCGAGAAATTGGTTTCTTTTCTCCTCGGGTAAATCTGTTTCCAGGAGGAAGCTTGCCTCTGACTGTTCTCGTTCCAGCGGAACCCCATAAGTACATGCATCTCTCTTTATTCCTGCATTGTATGCAGCATTGTATATGCAGTGATGTCAACTGTTGGTGACTACCTCAAGTGATTTTCTTTCGGAGTGGAGTTCTGTTTCCTTTCTGTGTTTCGGGGTCGATGTTGAAAAAAACTTTCAGTGCTTAAGTAGAGTCTTTGGTTGTTTCGGTGACTTTGAGCGTTGATGCAGAGTAGCTTTTTTGGTGCTGTTGTGGGCCCTGCCTTTGAAGATGGCGTGAGCTGTCTTTTGACGTCTCCCTCCAATGACTTTTAGTCCTCTCTTGAGGTCGAACAGGTTTCAGGGGTTTGCCACCAGCGGTGTCCCTTATCTTGGGTCCATGTGGCTCTATGGGCGTCACCTTACCCTCCGGCCCAGGCAATTTCAATAGTATTGCCATTTTTTTCAAGGCTGATCCTTTCGGCACAATTGTGTCGTGACCCTGAGGGTTTTCCTTCTGTTTGGGCTCCTCCCTCTGCGTTTTCTTGAAACCCTTACTAGTATGGTCTCAGATCACCTCTTTGAGGTCTGGTTCTTTTCCTTGGGCCTCCTCTGTCTCTTTCAAGATGTTATCCTTGTCGCTAGACAGCCTGAGTTTCTTTAGGGACTTCTGTTCCTCTGTTGTGATTCCATGGCGTAGTGTGCCTACCTCTTCTTCTGCCTTACACTGATGGTCTCATCTAAGAATTATGCGCCCGCCAGAGTCATCTGAACTGTGGTCCTTTGGGAGACAGGTTACAAACCTCATGCGTGTCCTTCTGGGAGTGCCTGTGGGGACTAAGTCAAGGGATTTCCGGGGCATACATCTTACATTTCAAAAGGAGGGGGTTTAAACCCAAATAATCGTTGACACCTATGAAAAAAAAAAAAAAAGGAACAAAAGACTACAGGGAGACTATTTCAGGCCTAACCACTAAATGGTGGAATACATTGCATATGAATTCAGAAAAGATTCACACTGCAAAACCCAGCTGTTAAGAGTGAGTGTTAGTTGGACTCCAGCTACAGGGCAGCCAGATGGGTACATCCATGAATTGCAGCATTATGAAACTGGGCATACAGATCCTGCAAGTCACTTCTGTAATGCCGCCTACGTTTATTGGGCTCAGGCCGAGCTGGTGCCGCCCACATATATGGGGCTCAGGCTGTCCCGGTGACCAAGTGTCTGTAGTATAGGAGGTGGCAGTGTGTAAGCCTTCTGTATGAGTGCAGGGCAAGCAGTCTGCCTGTGTAAGGACATCGTAAACGGTGAGCCTCTGGAGTCCAATCTCATGATGTGTGTCTGCTTTGTAGACTGTAGGGGCCAACGAACCAAGGGGTTTCTTCAAGGGAAGCGTATATTTCATCACAGTCTGAGTGTATGGGGAGGGAGGAGTGTCTATCAGAGCATTGAAGTCAACAATAGGGATGATGCAACAGGGAAAATAAGATTAATGGAGAGAAGTGACTGTCAGATTTTGGTCTGCATCTTTGGTGAAGTCTGTAGTTTCTTGGCAGTATGAATACATTAGAAGTATTGAATCTGAATGAGTGAGTGTAGGGTGACCGGTGTACCTTTGTGAGAGCAGGGTGGCAGCTGCGTGGTGCCTGTTACCTTATTGATGGCAGAGTGGGTCAAGTGTTTATGCAAGTGCAGAAGTGCCTGTGAGCACTATATGAGGGAAGTGTACAATTGTGACTGCAAGGTGGGCGGCGTGCCTTTGCGAGTACAGGGTGAGGCACAATGATGCTAGACCTACTGGCATTGCCAATGTTTGTTTAAAATACTCATGGACAGAATCAACAGATGCCAGACTGTACAGGCCCACATACTTATTATGGATCAAAAAATTATCAAAACTGCAGAATGCAATGCCACAGTCCATAGAGTACAAGGAGGATATTCCCACCTTGCCGTAGCTAAAAGTATAAATCATCTAGCGTTCAACATAGGTGAGCTATGCATTATGCATGGCTGTGTTAAATCACCAAAGCACAGTTGACGCACATGTATAATATTACAACCTTACCTCATTAACATTTATCTTTGATTTTGCTGAAGATTCTAAGAATGCACAATTGTTCCACTGTCTTGCGAGATTCTGACCTTGTTCCTTCCCTACAACTCTCTCATCTTCCAAGTCACACTTGTTCCCAACCAAAATCATTGGCACCTAAAAAGAAATGGACATTTAGAAAATATTAAAGAGTGATGGCCTAAAAAAAGATGCTTAACAGAAAAGGACAGTTGAACAAACACAGAAGGAAACATGGTATGGTAAACATAAAATATTTATTTTCTGCAATGTTGCCACATGTTTGCAGTTTAATTTCTTAATAACAAAAATGCAAATTATCAGGCACTTAAAAAACTTTAGACAGGGTCACTATAGCCTACATGAACAGTATTTTCTGCAAGTATTAAGAGTACATGTGGATTTCATTTACATATTGATTGATAGAACTTACATAAAATCACTTCTAAGCATTTAAAGTAAACCAGGTGGGCACCAGAGAGATGGTAGATAAAGTCGATGAGAGGAGTAGACCTAGGCGAAAAGCTAAAATGAAAAGAAAGACATTTGGAAATAATGGTGAACAAGGCAAAATGAGCAAAGGACATAGGAAAACCGAGAAACTACAAAGGGTTCCGGGGTAAAATGTTTTCATTCGAATTATCGGCCAAGATGGCGTTGGAGTAGGACGCTTCTCCGAGCCGCTCCGGCGCCGATCCGACATAGCTTCTTATAGCACGGTCCTGAGGGAGCGGACTAGCTTCAAAAGTGCGGCGGAAGTCCCCCTGACATAGCGGAGTGGCCCGGTGCCGTCGGTGGAGCGGAGTGGCGACTGGGGCGGTCACGGGACCGACTGAGCTTTGAGGCCTACGAGACCCCGGCATCGCGTGGTTCGCGGTGCCCGCCGTTGAGGAAGCCAGGCCCACCTAAGATCCCGCCCAGGACCCTCCCTGCGCTGATCGAGAGAGGGGGGGCGCTCCCTGCCGGCGAAGCGGCCGATCTGGTCACCGGTACGCCTTGGGGGTGTTCGGTGATACTGGCCTGTGGTGTGGAGCGGGACCGCGAGGCGACGAGGCGGAGGAGCAACGACACCCAGCAGTGACCACCGAGGGGAGGCCCGGTGACGCCCGGGTGTCAACGGGGCTGTGCACGCCGACGGCCGCTGTGGTGAATCGACAACAGGTGGGGCCCCGTACTGGACTGGAGGAGGAGCGTGGAGCCGGTCCGGCGGTGGAGGCCTGCGGGCGGGCCCAGAAGCGAGCGGATTTGCCTGCATTGAGGACGTGGCCTGCGTGATAGCAGCGGCATCCCTGACCGGCCGCCATAAGTCTGCAGGCCCGCGGTGCACTAAGTACGCCGGCCATTGGAAACCGTAAAGCATACGAGCACGTGCAGGCCGGGCTCCTGTGCTGCCATGTGGGCCGCATGAGTGGGTCGGAAAGCGCCTCGGAGTACAGTTTGAGGCCTGGACGTTGGGATCGTGGACCCAGACATTGGACCGGAAGTGGAGTAAGCTGCTCGAGCCCTGCATCGAAGCGTGCCTTGGCGGGGCACGTTGCGGGGCCATTTTGTTTGGCCTCTTGGTGTAACTGGTTGGCTATCGCCAGTGCCGTCCGGACTGAGTGCTGCCCGCCACGATGTCCAATACACTGCGCAAGGGGCGTCTGGGGAAGGATGGCGCTTCGAAGTCCTCACAGCAACCTCTCTCTCCAGGGGCCAGTGGCTTGTCGAAGCAGTCGGACGATGAGGCACCTGTGACAAAGGCCTTTATGTCTGAACTTTTTGCCTCCATCAAGGAAGACATTTCCGAGCTCCGCGCACAATTGGCGTCCGACCTGCGGGACGTACGGAGAGATGTGGATGGAATCGGTGAGAGGGTGGCGACCCTGGAGGACCATGATTTGAGTGTGGCCAATGATGTACATCTGTTGCAGCAGGATATCATCCGCCTCACAGAACAGAACTTGGACTTGCAGACGCACGCGGAGGACCTGGAAAACCGTTCCCGCAGGAACAACATCCGCATTCGAGCAGTGCCATGGGATGGTGAGGCAGGCGACCTGCGTGGCTACGTTCAGGAGTTGTTCCTACAGATATTGGATGAGGAGGATGTGCGGGAAATTAAGATGGACAGAGTACATAGAGTGGGGTTGCCCAGGCGAGGAGGGGGCCCCCCTCCTGACATTCTCGTCTGTGTACATGATTTCCAGGTGAAAGAACGCATCCTCCGCAAGGCCAGGGCCATCACATCGTTGCAATTCAGGGACCACCGCCCTCAGCTTTATCAGGACTTAGCAGCGTCTACGCTACGGAAAAGAAGGGAGTTCCGGCCAGTGACTGCTTTTTTGCGGGAACGTAACATCGCCTACTCATGGGGTCACCCCTTCAGGATTATCTTCCGATGGCAGAATCGGCTTGCACAGATACGCTCCCTCCAAGTAGCGAAGGACCTCTTGGGCTTGGAGGATGTACAGCCTTCTCAAGGAGCGACCGCTTCCCCGTCTCGGAGGCGCCACCGCTCTTCTTCATGGCACAGAGTGGGCGCATCCCCGGACCGGCGGCGGCCGGACCGCACTACCAGCCTGCAGGAAAGGGGCAACGCGGTGGCTTCGGTGGCCTCGGCTACCCTGGCTGATTCACAACAAAGCTCCGGAGCGGCATGACCTCTGCTTTAAAGACGGATCGGCACTGGAGGGGGGTCGGCCTTCTGGTCTGGGGGTATGGATGTACTTTTGGAGGAGACACCCTTGACCATGGCCGTGGGGGTTACCGAGTTGGTCCCCCTACCCCACTTCCGGTTTGGAAGGCCCCTCACGAACTTTAGACTACTGGAACTGATGAGTATTTTCTTCGACTTTACTGTTTTGAGTCTGTTTTTCCTATTGTTTTTCCCTTTGTGGGGAGGGTCGGGAGTTGGGGGGGTTTGGGGTGAAGGGTGGGGGGGTTCCATGACGGTGACGAGGGGGGGGTTTGCTACGAGGACGCTTGATGCTGTGTGTGAATGCTCTGGGTTGGTGTGGGCAGGTGGGAGTTGCAGTCAGGACTGTTGCAGGCTGGTGGGAGGCTTGGGGAAACATGGTTGGTCCTCTGAAGTTGTCTCTGAACGGAGGGCTCCTGAGTACGGGGAGGGAACTCATGGGGTGGCAGCGGAGAGTCCTGGGGTTCTTTTGTATTATGCCGATTAGCATAGGAACTTGGAACGTCAAGGGTATGAACTCACCGCAGAAGAGGCAGAAGGTATGGAAGTATGTAGTGGATCACCAGCTTGATATAGTGGGGTTGCAAGAAACTCATTTGGCACGGAAGGATGAGTTGCGTCTACGGCATAGGGCATATCCCATTATCTATAGGTCCTCCGCTGCCACGAAACATAGGGGGGTGGCTCTCCTTTTCCGCGCTGCACTTCACTTCCAACCCGTAGAGGTGCGTAATGATAAGGATGGCCGTTGGTTGATGGTCAAGGGGCTCATTCAGGGACGACTATGCACATTTGTGGTGGTGTACCTTCCCAACTCTGGTCAGAATAAGTTTTTACAAAGCTTGTTGCAGAAGGTTGGGGATTTTGCGGAGGGGAATCTGTTTCTGCTGGGGGATTTTAACTTGGTGTGGGACAAGGAGGTGGACAGCTCAGGGGGTCACAGGGCGGGTACGGGAGTGTTCTCTACTTCAACGCAGCAGGTGGTGGGGGAACTGGGGCTGGTTGATGGTTGGCGATTTATTCATCCGGCTACAAAGGATTACACGTCTTTCTCCCACGTACACCACTCCTACTCCCGCCTAGATTACATTTTCCTCGGCCAATCACTGCGCGGGGAAATTGTGGATGCCGCCATTCTTTCAATTTCCGTTTCGGACCACAGCTTGTTGATGCTTAGCCTTCGCTGGTCGTCGCCCGGCACAGGACAGCGGAAGTGGTACTTCCCGGCCTCGGTGATCAGGGACGATACCTCCAATAAAGCGTTGCGGCTTGCCATTAAGGAATTTTTTGAGCTCAATCCCCCGTCGGATACCTCACTCTCGAACACGTGGGACGCTTTTAAGGCCTCAATCAGGGGCACGTGTCTAGGCCTCAACTCGCTACTCAACAGTCTGCGGAGGAAAGACCGCGAGGCCCTAGAAGCTGAAGTGGTCGAGCTTGAACGGGCCCACAAGCTCAACCCTTCAAGGGTGACCCTCCGACCATTGACGGCGGTGAGGGGGAAATTGAGGGCCCACTACACCAATAGGGCCGAACTCACGCTCTTGAGACTGGGGCGACAATCCTATTCCTGTGGGAACAAAGTGGGCAAGCACTTGGCGCGTCAATTACGGGATAGGAGAGAGCGAGAGTATATAGGAGGCATCAGAGATGCAGCGGGTGTACTGCAACATCGGGACGAAACGAAGGCGGACATTTTTGGACGCTTCCATGCTGACCTGTACACGGGAGATAATTTGGGGGCAGAAACCCAAAAGGAGTATCTGCGACGTCTGCCCCTACCCCGGATATCTAAGGAGTGGAATGAGTTATTGGAGGCACCGATCTCTAGGGAGGAGGTCCTTTCAGCCATTAAGAACTTGAAGTTGCACAAGGCACCAGGACCGGATGGTTTACCGCTGTTTTTTACAAGGCGTATGCTACAGAGTTATGCGACTTCCTAGTGTCTCTTTTTAACGATATGGCAATCTCCGGGACTTCTACAGGATCTCTGGCTGAGGCGGTGATCACGGTCCTGCCGAAGCCGGGGAAGGATCTAGCGCACTGTTCGTTTTTCGCCCCATAGCTTTACTTAACATCGACGCTAAATTGTATTCAGCTATTCTGGCGTGCCGCCTACAGGACTTGATGCCGGCGATCATACACCCTGACCAGTCAGGTTTTATCAAAGGACGCCAGACCCACGATAACACTCGTAGAGTGGTTCTCTTAATTGAAAAGGCGACAGGTTCCGCATCCCGGCAGTGCTTGTGGGCCTGGACGCGGAAAAGGCTTTTGACCGGGTGGATTGGGGCTTCCTGTTTAATACGCTGTCGGCTTTTGGATTTTCGGAAAAATTTATCACTATGGTGAGGGCAAACTTCTGCAGTCCCAGATCGAGAGTGGTAGTGAATGGCCAGATGTCGGCCTTCTTCCCGCACTCGAGGGGCACCAGACAGGGTTGCCCCCTCTCCCCCTTGCTGTTCGCGCTTAGCATTGAACCTTTAGCGATGGCGGTGAGAGAACATGAGGGGGTGCGAGGCATACCGTTTACAGGAGAGCAGCATAAGATCTCGCTCTTCGCGGACGACATCTTGTTCTCGGTGGCGGACCCAGCATGTTCCTTGCCTTGCGTTAGGGAGATTCTGCTGGAATTTGAGGAAGTGGCGGGATTTAAAGTAAATTATAGCAAATCATATATTCTGAATTTGACTCTCTCGCAAGCTGACGTGGCCCACGTGCGGACACTGACACCTCTAGCCTGGGCCACCGGGTCGATTGTTTTCGGCCAACTTCCCACCCCTCCTGGCGAAGACCCGCACCGAATTGGAGAGATGGAAACCCAAATTCCTGTCCTGGTTGGGCAGGATACACGCAATTAAGATGGTCCTTCTCCTTAAATATTTGTATTTATTCCAGGCCCTACTTATTCCGCTAGATAGCACTTACTTTCGGCAACTTAAGACGCAGATACTGCGATTTATTTGGCAGGGGGGCCGAGCCCGGCTATCCTTCGCAGTCTTACGCCGACCTAGATCAGAGGGCGGAGTGGGACTTCCGGACCTGCACCTTTATTACAAGGCAGCCCAATTGAGGGTATTGGTGGAATGGTCGCAGCAGCTTTCAGAAAAACATTGGCTGCATATGGACCGGAGTGTTGCTGGCCGGTCGATATGGGATCTGGCCTGGAAGCCGAAGAGGGACCGTCCCTTGAACGCTTATATTAGTACCCCCACGGGTACTACATTGAAGGTCTGGGATACCTTGGCTGCTGACGAGCGGTGGACGACTTTCCCATCTCCGTTTACGCCCTTGCATTTTAATCCGGCCTTTCCGCCAGTGCTCCATGAGGGGGCTTTTGACGCATGGAGGGAGGGTGGTTGTAGGGCACTAACCCACCTGTTTCATGGTCCGGATCCCCTGACCTTCGCTAACTGTGTACGGGACTATCAGGTACCGCAGTCTGATCGGTATCGGCACGCCCAATTGTTGCACTGGGCCACGTCACCGGGGGTGCTGGAGGCGGCTACGAGACCCCCCCTCGACGTTCGAAGCTTTTCTGCAACGGACATCCACCATGAAGGGAGCTATCTTCTTCCTCTATCAATTGTTGCTTAAATCCGAAATGTCACCTAGCCCGCTTTATATGGAACAATGGGAAGAGATGGTGGGAAGAGATGTCACCGATAATGAATGGTCGGCGCTTTGGCGGGATATGACCCAATTTAACCATTCGCTACATCTGAGGGAGGCACATCTAAAAACTCTCACGCAATGGTACTTATGCCCGACCAGGCTCCACCGCATTTACCCAGCTACTTCTGATAAATGCTGGAGAGGATGTGGACTCCTAGGGGACTTCCGCCATATCTGGCGGGACTGCCCGGTGATTCGGCCCTATTGGGACGAAATCCTCTCACATATCAAGGATATCCTCCAATACCCTATAGAGGACTCTATAGCCTCTGTACTGTTGGGTCTACGAGACCCCGGACTTGAACACCAAACACGATCTGATAAAAAGATTCTGTGGCTCTGCCTGGGGGCGGCCAAACTCACATTGGCGGCGGCATGGAAGCGGACGGAGGCACCAGCGATATCTCTGTGGCATGCTCGGCTTTGGAGCTTTTAAGCTTGGACAGAATGGCGGACATCTTCCTCGGTAATTACAAGAATTTCACGCTTGTGTGGGGACCCTTGGTTGCCTTCCTCTCTAAAGGCTTGCCGTCGGCGGTGTGCCCAGCATCTTTGAGATCTCTACACCTCTTCCAAATTTAGTGTGGCTTTCTGAATGAGTGTGGTAAGTGTGTGTCACCGTCATTGGGGGGGGGGGGGGGGGGGTATTGGGAGTTGCATTTTCTTTTTATCTTCTCTTTTTCTTTGGGTAACTGAGGTGCACATCAGTGTCAGTATGTACATCTGAATGGACTACACAGGCTCATGGACCTGCTTACTTTGGGACTTCCTTTCTTTACAATGCACAACACCGATGGTTGACTGTTTGTCCTAATGCTCTTATTCCCTGCAGGTACCTAGTTTGATTGGACTAGATTTATCTTTGCGGTGTGACAACACCATTGTTTTGATTTGGAATGCTCCCCCTGCGTGGGGAACTGTGCGCCACCTCAGTGCTCCTTTCCTATGTTTCCTTTTGTTCTATGCAAAATAAAAATTTTACAAAAAATGTTTTCATTAATAAAATTATAAGGGCAAGAGTGAATGTTGTAAGCTATGTAGAGATTTTAGCCCTTAAAAGAGAAAGCTTTATAACCAACCTTATTTGGTTTTAAGTAAAAGAACAGCAGTCAGCAATCAACTACAAGCATTGGCAAAGCCAATAAGTCTCGCCTTTCAGATCGATTGGCTTATCAATGCATCGGAAAGGGCTTTTTTGATGGTTTTGTGAAGCATCAGCCAAAATACAAATAACAGAAGAGATGGAGGATGGTCAATTTGTAAGCATGTCCGTGTCACTACATTAAAAAAACAAGCACAAAAACAAAACCCTATAAAGTGCTTTTTTGTAAGGCAGAGCAGCCCAGAAGTTTGCTGCGGGTCCTCAAAAATTAATAAATAAGAACAAGGGGGAGGACGACGGGGAGGGAGTGGGGTAGGTCCAAAAAAACCAAAAAGCAATAGCTGATCGGGGTTGGGGCGGGGAGTTAGCTCAGAAAGCAACATGGAGCGTGGTAGGTCAGTGGGTGTTTAGGTGAGGGAAGCAGCCCATGAGGGAGAATGCTAACAAACACAAGCATACTCATGGAGTGCTAGAAGAAAAAGCCCAAAAGGCAACTCCCAACCTCCATAAAGAAGAATTGTATTAAAGACGGTCAAATGAAGTCAACCACCAACAAACCAGCAATACAACCCTCTACAACTCTGCCTACTGTGAGGAATGCTACGCCTCCTATCTAATGAAAGACACAAAAAATAACTCCCCAGAGTTCGAACCCAACAACTCAATATAAATATCTCATTTGTGATCACCAAAGCTTTTTCACATGTAACAAACACAAAACAGGAGGCAAAATTCCAGTCATCAAAAAACCTAAGGTAGCCTATTTCTATTTACTACCTAAGATACAAAAAAGCTTCTCCCTCTCAAACATCCTTATAGGCCTAAGATTAAAACCAAATGCACCTTTGACCAATCACACAATCCTAAAACAAAGTCGGAAAGGATACATAAATTGCATTTTCTTACTATTGACAGGAGATGCAAATGAAGCGATTGATTAAACAAAATGAGTAAACAATCTTGTCCCACATCTGAAATTCAACTGCATTATGAGCCACACAAGCCTAACCTTTCAGGACTTGCTGATTATCCCACAAAGGGGGATTCTAATCAGAGGTCAAAACGAAACTGACATTCACTATTAATGTGGTATGATAGACAACACCAAAGCTTCAATGAAAATCTGCGATGAGGATAATTCCAGTGATTATGGAGAAACAGATGTGAGCTCTAGATCTGAAGAACAGTCAGTACCAAGAACGGCTGATTACACTTCACCAGCATCATTGGACATATTGGCGTTTGGTCCTAACAATGAACCTTCAAGAAAAACAATACCTCACAAAAGTGCTCCGTCTCTCCAAGAAACGCTTTGAATAATAGCGCAGCATTCCTACAGACACAAGAAAAGGACACATGGAAAGGAACATGCGAAGAGGATCACTTGTGCCTCCACGTGTTTCGGACATATTCAACAAACTAATATTAACAAAAAAGAAAAAAAGCAAGCACTAGCGAAATCTAAATACAGGCACCAAGAAATATGGGGGGAAAACACGGTCTTCAAACAGGGGCATAATTTGAAGGGCATATGTACATACTATACTTAAAAACAGACAGCATCAGTGGACAACAAACCATAAGTTCTTTAGCCCCAAGTGATTGGCCACCACTCCTGTGGAAACTGCAGTGTGTATCCACTAACTAAAATCAAGATAGCTTGGTTTTGGGGTTACCCTATGCTGTGGGGGCTCATATGCAACAAACCCCAACAGATATGATGCCATTTAACATGAAAACAAAAAAAGTGATGGTTGGGACGCTTGAACCAATCTCAGCCACTGATCAACTATTTGGGGCCACATCCCAGTCCATTGTTTTTTACCCCACAATGCCACCTCAGATTAGAGCCAGCTATATGCGCATCAGCCTGGACCCTGTTCCAATAGGAACAGATTAACCCGAACTGCCAAGCCAGGCCTTCTCAGAACCTGAGCGTAAGCAACCCACGGTCACTATTGCGGTGTTTGAGACTCTTCAGTCAGCTTGGTTCCAGTAACAAAGTGAACACGGGTCCCATGTCCAGGTCGCACGAAGGGTATTGCACCGAAGTAAAAAAAAAAAAAAAAGGGGGATAGAAGATGCAGCATGAATAATGACCAATGGCTAAGATTTTTAATTCAAGCATCCCTCGAATAGCTTTTTTGTTTAGTTTAGTGTGACACACAAAGCCTCGCCCACACACTAGATTAGCATGATGCCTGGGCCATTAAAAAGTCAGAATACCAGTTTCAAAAGCAATTTGGCCACTCGGGGCAGAGGGGGTTCCCTGCCTCTCACAATGCCGGGGACATCCCCACTCCAAAAAGCTCTGTATTGCTAAAATCCCTTCTACACTCAGAGGGCAAGATGTTTGCTAAAACTATTCTGCCCTAGGTCAAGCTGGGCATAGTTTGGGAAATATCGTAGCACTGATCAGGCTGGCTACAAGAATGCTGGAAAATAAAAATGTGTGCATTTAGTGCCTTTTTAGGTCTCGCCTGAGCCAATGCGCTTGCGCATTGCCCCGGCGAGATTATAGTAAGTGGACAAGAAAAGTCTACCAAAACGGCTGCGGATCGCATAGAGTTCATGTGATCTATGCGCGTGCACAGAGCCAGCCACATAACACACCACCATTTGTCTGTGCCTCTGCATCAGACTTCAAAGGCTGCCCCGCCACAGCAATGCTGAGAGCTCGTTTCTGGACGAAAGTTAAAGCCTACTGTGCTTGTTTACAGTAGCCTTGTTTCTCAAATGCTGTTGCTGTGTTGCCATCACTCTAGGGACACTCAGCTTGAAAACACTCAACTTGCTAGCTGCAATGCTACATGCGCTATGCTTTGCCTCTAGACAGGTTGATCCCTCGCAGACTGTGCTGACTCTGCCCCTCCTGATTCTAAAACTGACCAACGCTGTCATCACACAGTCTCTTCTCTCTGTCTTATGATGTCTGCCCTGCCACCATACTTCGGACCCTCACCCTCACTCACCCTCACCCACCCTCACACAACTCACCCTCACACACACCCTCACCCACCCTCACAACCCTCTCACCCTCACAACCCTCTCACTCTCACCCTCTCACACCACATCACTCGGGGACACCGCCACATCCCTCGGGGACACCGCCACATCCCTCGGGGACACCGCCACATCCCTCGGGGACACCGCCACATCCCTCGGGGACACCGCCACATCCCTCGGGGACACCGCCACATCCCTCGGGGACACCACCACATCACTCGGGGACACCACCACATCACTCGGGACACCACCACATCACTCTAATACACGACCACATCACTCAGCCCAACCACATCATCACTCAGCACCACAACAGCACTGTCCTTGCTTGCTACCAACAAGCATTGCCATAGCCAATAGGACTCGCATTAGGAAAGTGTAATGTATTGGCTTTGTGAATAACAATGCTATTAATTTATATATTTTGAAAGCCAACACATATTAAAAAAATTGTCATTTACAATACCAATAGCTCACACTTTCCTAATGCAAGACCTATTGCATTGCAAATGCTGGTTATGTAGAGGAATGTACTGCACTGAATGGATTGACAGGAGGCATTTATGGAATAAGCTCCTGAATTATGAAACAATTCCGGTTTTGCTCTGGCTCATTGAATGCTTCCATGAGAATACTTGGGTGCATGTACAGTTTATTAAAAGTGGGGTTGTTGCATAGAAATGTCCAACAGAAAACTGAAAGCAAGTTCCTGCACTGCATGGGCTGTTTAGTCCATGCCATGCATGAACTGGGCATGCATGCATACAGGGGGCACATCTTGTGCCACTCTGCATGCTCCCTCACGCAAGGCACACAATTGGGCCCTGTAGGGCCTCCTCTGTTTCATGCCCACTAGCAGTTTCATCGATGTGCGGAAGACCGAACAGAAGGACCGCAAACTGGTAGTAGTGAGACCCCACCGTAAAACAGATACTTCCGATGGGACTTCAGGATGGGAATGGAAAAATAAGCATCCTGCAAATCGATCAACACCATCCAGTCTTCTTGCTGCAACGCCAGAAGAACTTGAAACAGGGTCAGCATCTTGAACTTTTACAGTCTGAGGTAAAAATTCAAGACCCTTAGGTCTAGAATCGGCCTCAATCGACTGTCCTTCTTGGGCATCAGTAAGTACTGTGAGTAGCATCCTTGACCCCTTTCCTGCTCCAGAACCACCTCTATCGCAACGTTTTGCAGTAAAGATAGCCAGCTGTAGTAGCAACAGTTTCTCTTCTTAGCACCAACCACGATGGGGGCTGGCGGGTGGGTGTTTGGTGGAAGGATGAACTCCTGGAAGGGTAGGGCTTACCCATTCTCTACAAGGTTCAACACTCAAAGATCTGAAGTAACAGATCTCCAATTCAGTAGAAAATGGGACACCCATCCTTTCATGGGACAAACATGCTCTAGGATGGAGGAGCTAGAGCTGCTTCCCTGCCCTTCCAGTTGGAGGGGCAGGAGAGGAGGAGGAGACTTGCTTCCGAACTGTACCTCACAGATGACCTCTACCTTTTCCCCTGTATGAGTTGTACAAGCGGTTCGCCTGTAGCTGCTGTTGTAGCGGTTGCTGCTTGGTTCGAAAGGACAAACCCGTGAAACCTGCGGTATCCAAAACCCCTGAACTGGGAATGGAGACCGAAAGATCTTGCTGTGGCTCTACTATCTTTAAATCTATGTAGCGCTGAGTACGCTTTGGCACCAACAAGACGAGAACCGTCAAAAGGCAAGTCCAATAGTGTAGCATGGACATCTGGTGAAAAGCCAGACCCCAGTAGCCAGGCGTGCCTCCTGGTTTCAACAGACTGACCCATTACTCTGCCAACAGAGTCCGCAGTGTCCAGACCCGACTGAATGACCTGGCAGGCTGCAGCTTGAGCATCAGAAAGTACCTCAGAGAAATGGCCCGAACATCTTTCAGAAGCTTCGGGTACACATCCCTTGCCGAGTCCATTAGAGCATGGATATAGCGACCCAATAGGCATGTCGCATTCATAGAATTTAGAGCCATACTAGCCGAAGAACATACTTTCTTCACAGACTACTCCATTCGTTTGGATTCTTTATCTGCAGGCGTAGATGGGAATGAGCCTGCAGACTGTTTAGTGGAACACAAAGCCTGGACTATCAACCTCTCTGGTGATGGGTGGATAGATAGAAAATCAGGACGCCCTGGAGCCACCTTATACCTCCTCACCACAGACCTGGACACCGCAGGAGCAGTCATTGGTTTCTGCTATACCTCTAAGATAGGCTCAGTCAAAACATCATTAAAAGGGAGCAAGGGTTCCGAGACAGAACAAGGGGTATGAAGCACGTCTTAAGATGTTAGATGGGAGTTCTGCAGTAGGAGATCCACTGCCTTCCTAATTAAAGAATAAGACACCTCTTGCGTTGGAAGGCCTGTTGGTGAGGAGAGCTCCCATCCAGCAACTGTATCTAGTGTTTATTTATTTATTTATTTGCTTATATAGCGCAGGACTCGACTCCCGAAGGGGCATCTCCGCGCTTGTGCTACAACTAAGGTGTCTAGTTAAGGTCCATAGGCTGTACTGTATTTTAAGATGCCGAGAACAGGTGTGTTTTAAGTGATTTCTTAAAGGTCTGAAAGTGGGTATTTTGTCTCAGAGTGAGAGGGAGCGAGTTCCAGAGTGTAGGGCCCTTCTAGGATAGAGCTCGGCTTCCCTGTCTAACCTTCCTAATCTTGGGGACCTGAAGCAGCAGTTGGTTACTGGAGCGTAGAGAGCGTCCAGGACTGTAAAGGTTGAATTTTTCAGCTAAATATTTAGGGCCTGAGCCAAAGAGACACTTATGTATTGTACAGCAGACCTTGAACTTGACACGTTGCCGAACAGGCAACCAGTGAAGTTTGTTCAAAAGAGGGCGTGAGGGAGATCTGGCCGGGGCGTTAAGGACCAATCTTGCCACGGTGTTCTGGGCCACTTGTAGTCTGCTGAGCTGTTCCTCATTGGCTGAAATAAAGAGGCCATTACAGTAGTCTAGTCTACTGACCACTAGGGTCTGGACAAGGGTCTTTCTGTAATTGTCGGGCAGGAATGGGAACACGTGCCTTAAGAGTCCGATGACTCGGAAACAGGACCCGGTTACCTGGCTAGCATGTTCTTTTAGCAATAGTGCCTGATCTAACCGCACTCCAAGATTCTTCACTGCCTGTTTGGGGCAGGTTACCGGCCCCAAATCCAATGGCCACCACTCAGGAGACCACAGGAGGGGGGGCCTCCCCGAACAACATGACCTCAGTTTTCCCCACGTTGCATTGGAGGCAATTAGAGGCCATCCAATCAGACACCGCACTCATGCCTTCAGCAAAGGATTTTTTAATTGCGGGTGTGAGGGTCTGAAAAGCTGGGTGTCGTCGGCATACGACACCGGGGTGAATCCATGCACTCTCACAATGTCAGCCAGGGGGGCCACATACACATTAAAAAGTGTGGGGCTTAGGCATGAGCCCTGTGGCACTCCCTTGGTGAGCTCCCTGGAGATGGAATGAAGGGAGCCCAATCTGATGCCTTGTGAGCGGCCCGAGAGAAAACTCTCCAGCCAGGACAGGGCCGAGCCTCCACCTTCCGTAGACGACCGAGAAGAATATCATGTGACACTGTGTCAAAGGCAGCGGATAAATCTAACAGCACCAGAATCATGGAGCCCCCTCCATCCAGTGCCATCCTGATGTTGTCGGTCACGGAGAGGAGGGCAGATTCGGTGCTGTAGTTAGGTCTAAACCCAGATTGAGAATAGTCTAGACCTTCCGCTGTCTCGATGTATTTAGACAAATGGGTGTTCACATGTTTCTCGGTGATCTTGCGGAGGTATGGCAGAAGGGAGATGGGGCGGAGGTTGGAAAAGTCAGTCCAAGGCAATGCTGCGTTCTTCCGGATAGGATTCACCACTGCTTTCTTCCACTCTAGAGGCACCTGTCCCTCCTTGAGGGAGAGATTTATTACGGACCGAATTTCTGGCCCGATCAGGGTGCTCAGGAAGGCAACCATTTTAGCAGGTAGAAAATCATCAGGGGACTCTGTTTTAATTTGGCTGATGAGGGAGGTGAGATCAGAATCGTTAACTTCAGGAAACTTCATTAGTGAACTATCATCATATGTTGATGACGGGGGAGGGGTATTGATGGTATTACTTCTGATTTTGGTGGCCTTCGTGATTTTTTCATAAATCAGCTCAATTTTGTTCTAAAAAAAACAGAGAGATGTCATCGCAGAGGGATTGCGAGAAATCATCAGGGCTCTCACAGGCCACTGGTTTTACAAAGGTCTGTAAAATCTTATACAGTTCCTTGGATGAGTTACCTGCTTCGGCTAACTGCAAAGTAAGGCAGTTCCTCCTAGCTAGCCGTATATTTTTGTGGTAGCTGGACTGAGCATCTAGATATGCTTTCTTACTACCCTCAGTGCGGGATTTCCTCCATATTTTCTCCAGCTTTCTGCACCCCTGTTTCTCTATTCTGAGTTGTTCTGTGTACCATACCTCTTGTTTTGAACTGGGGTACTGTTTGTGTAGTTTCAAAGGTGCCAGCAAATTGAGTGCCTCTACAAGAGAGTTGTTGAACTTAAATAGAGCGGACTCCACATTGTGTGTTGCTAAAATGATAGGTTT
Organism: Lissotriton vulgaris; assembly: GCF_964263255.1. Lineage (NCBI taxonomy): Eukaryota > Metazoa > Chordata > Amphibia > Caudata > Salamandridae > Lissotriton > Lissotriton vulgaris. Next base: position 1,734,283,230 of record NC_141685.1, read on the forward strand.
CTTCCACACCCTCTGTAGCTCCTCTGCTGTTACCTTATGCCATTGGCGGGCCAAACAGGCGGGAGAGGAGACTTTTGAAGGGGCTTGTCCATGCCTAACAGAGAGAAATCGACCAAAAAATGGTCAGACCAATTCACTTGAGTCACGGGACGACACCGGAGTTTGGAACAGTTGGAGGAGACCAAATCCAAGGTATGACCCCCTATATGTGTAGGGCCACTATTCTGTATCACAAGCCCTAAAGAAGATAGATCAGAAAGCAGGGATATAGTGTCAGGGTGCGTGGGAATATCTACATGAGTGTTAAAATCACCCAAAAGGATGAAATCTTCATTTGCCTTAAAATGCGGGGCCAGTAATTCCATAAGGAAGAGTGTGAAACCTGAATAGGGTCCAGGAGGGTGATAAACCAAGGCTCCCTTCCAGTGAGTTTTGGAAGTTGAGCTAATCTTAAATATCATGATTTCCATTGATGTACAACTCCTTTGTTCAAGCACGGAAATCTTCAAATCTTCTCTGTACATAATGGCTATGCCACCCCCTACTTTGTCAGGGCGATCCAGTTTTAGAATTTTATATCCCACAGGGACCCCCAACATTATTGCGGGGACTGTGTGAGGTTTCAATCATGTTTCCGTTAGGAAACAAATCTCCGCTTTTACCGTGTGAACAAGGTCCCAAAGTTCAACGTGATGTTTGGGCAGGGAGCGGATATTCAGGAGAAAGCTCTTCAAGCCACAGGGTAGTATGGCTTCCCCGGTATTTCTGCCGATGGTGATGGTAGTGTGGCCACAACTGGTGGAATTGTTAAAGCCTCACCCAGATAGCTGTTTTGTGGTCGGCTAGGGGGGAGAAGGCCAGGGGGGTCAGGTGGTGTAAAGTTGCCACTGCTGGGAGTACCTCGACCGTGGCCCTTGTCTTTGTATCCTCTATGATAAAATCCCTGTGCTTGCTGGTGATATTGCTGTTTTCTGGGGTAGAGGCTTTTGCTGCCCTTCGTCCCTGATAATGCCGAAAGGGCTGTTGTTTTGAAGGTGCTGTTCGTAAGGCACCCATGGATTTGACTGTATTGTGTGTTTTTATCTTAGACTGTATCTACAGCTGGGCCCAAGAGGTTTTCCCCATTGAATGAGACATTAAGAATATGCTGCTGTACCTCAGGTTTGAACCCAGATATGCACAGCCACAATGTCCACGCAGCCTGATTGATGTATTGATGCTCACAGCAGTGTCGGCTCTGTCTAATGCACATTTGAATGTTGCATTTGAAATCTGTTACCTATTATTTACCAAGTCTTCTCCTCATTTTTTGTATTCTTCACGGAGATGTAGTATTAGATCTTGCAATTCATCCCAGGTTGCCTTATTGCATCTGGAGAGTGGGCCAACTGATTTGGTGATCTTCCAGTGGTTTCTGTGAAATGCTGCTACTCTTTTGCCTGCTGCATCAATTCTTTTGCTCTCTTTGCCTGGAGGAGGCGCCTCTCCAGTACCTTGTGCTGCAGATGTTTTTCAGGCTGTGGTGACAACTAGGGAATCTCTTGGGGGATGTCCTCGTATGCAAATAGGATCAATTGGAGATGGTCTGGATTTCTTTTCTATGCAAATAGTTAGAACCCTGGATTTCACTGGGTCCTTGTAGATGTCTTTGGATACGTTGAGTAGGGAGCCAATCATTGGGAGAAATTAAATTGAGCACCCTGTGCTCGAACGTACCTGGAGACGGTGTGTGTGTGCACCTGGAGACGCGGTGTGTGTGTGTGTGTGTGTGTGTGTGACACAAGAAGGGTACAAAGTTCCCCGGAAGAAATGTGAAAAACAGTATGAGTGTAGCGTAGAGGATAGAAAAAGGGGGAAATTCCCTTTTTGGAACTAAAACCCTCACACACCCAGTAAACTAGGTGTCATGCTTCATCATATGGGTTCTGCTCCTCGTCAGACTGGCGCTGCAATGTCTGACGGGCTCCCGAAATGGGGCTCTTTATCGGAGATCTTTTGTTCCAGCCATATGGTGCATGCGTGTGAGAGGGCAGAGGAAAGTGTAGTCGTGAAGTGAAGGTGGATTAAAAAAGGTGGGTCAGTCCACAATGCACTTTATTAGCGTGGTTGACTCCCTTGATTAAAAGGGGTGGGAGGGGAGATATATACCGGGGAGATTCACAGCAAAGTATCTACAACCCTCAGGTCAGGTCAACATGTTTCTTGCCGTCATGGCAATTCTTCAGGACCTAAGTGTTCAGTACTACACAGTGAGAAATTAAATAGTGTAAATTACAACCTCATCTTGTAGGTCAGTAAGCGGGCAGGCCAAATGGTCCTACTCTAGTGATGCGACCTAGAAAAAAGTATATACAATCAACAGAGAAGTGGTAAGTGCAATACTCTATTGCCTACTAGTTCGCAAGTACTCTACATTGTACACACACACAAAAGACATTAAAAACATTAACCAAAAAAGGGTATTGTGAAAACAAAAATACCCTTAGTTTTGCAGGGACAATCTCAATCGATAATGAGGGCAAAACCGCTGCGAATAATGGAAGGGAGGGCTCAATGCTTACCCTAGGAGGTTCCCTAAGGTGCCCCGCAGACTGCTCCCGTGGGACCGGCACAATTGGGTATGGTATCTAGGAGAGAAAAAGATGCCATGCAGGGGGCTTATCTTGGAAGAGACATGTGTCAAAAGAACCGTGCTCATGGAGCCCTAGGTGCTCGTAGAGGACAGCTCAAGCAAGTGGCCAACTCTCGTCGAGCCCCATGCCTGTAATACCGGAGGCCGTCTATCCCCGGTGGACACCGCCAACCCGGAAGTCTGAACACTACCCGCACCCGGCCCCGCTGGTGAACCTGCGGAGGGAGGGGAACGTAGCCGGGTCCAGCAAGGAGGCCGACAGCGTCTGTCCGGAAAACATGATATTTCCTCACATAAAACCTGGCATCAGGGAAGCAAGCGTCTTCCACTACTACGGAGGCCAAGGTGAAACGAAGGGAGATGTTCCACAAATTGACAGAGTGCAGACAACATAGTTAAAGGCGACGGTCACAAGGGAGACTCGCAAACTGCTTACCTTCGGCGGCGCTCGGTCCAAGCCGTATAAACCTACCCCCACGAACAGCGCCTGGTCAGGGCGCGGAGCAGCTGGTGGCGAGCCCAGGGCAGAACCGGGTTTAAGAAGCCATCGCCATCCCGCCATGTCAGTGCCGCCGGGAGCGTGGCGTATGTCGTCCAGGACCGCGCATGCGCTAGTCCGGAACCTGGATGCGGAACCTACACTTGGACGTGCCATTGAATCTAAAGGGTCAGAGCGGCGGCCATCTTAGGAGTAGTAACGTTATAATAGAGTAGAGTGGCCGCAAAAGGAAGACAATGAAACCGGGCAAAGGTTAACAATGATGAAAGTAAAGGCGTACCCATGGTAAGGGGTAACTGGCCGACTCGTAAGTGATCTGTACCAGGAGGTAAGTATGTCCATAGGCAGCCAGGCAACCCACAAAATGTAGTTATATATTCCAGGAGGTTGGGTGGGCGCCAGCGCTATGGTGGGTTTTAGAGGCTGGTCAACCGGTGCCTCGAAGTAGTGTACAAGTCGTCTACCGTGCCAGTGATGACCAAGAGACCGAGTCATTTTACCCCATTGAGTCAAGCTTGAGTCGATGGACCCATCTTTGTTCGATCCTGAACAATGCCTGCTGTGTAATGGCCGGATGGGATTCTAATACCAGCCAAGTGACACTGTCAGCTGAATGGCCATGCTGTGAGTAGTGTTCGTAGAGTCTCGTGTGTGTCTTGGAGCATCTAATGTTGCTCTTGTACTCCATGATTTTTAGTTTGATTTGCCTCATCATCATCCCTATGTAGTTTTTACCGCAGGGACAGGTGAGCATGTAGATACACCTTGTGCTGTTACAGTTGGTATGTCTCTGAAGGTGCCAAACAAGGGTGTCCGTCAGCCTGATTTCCTTACACTGGAGTGTTTGGGGGCAGACTGAGCAGCCACTGCAAGGAAGGTGACCCACTACCGGGGGAAGGCCCCAAAGTGTGTTCTGGCTGCTCAGGTTCTGTTTCTTGGGCCGTGTGTGGATCAGTGCGTCTTTCAAGTTAGCAGTTCGTTTGAACGCAAACCGAGGGCGTGGAATATCCAAGCCACCTGAGTTAACTATATTCCAATGCTTGTTCATTGTTTTCTTTATGAACGCTGAATTCTTGGTAAAGCAAGTCACGCAGGTTATGAGTTCGTCTGATGCTTTAGGGCGGGTTTCAAGCAAAGTTTCCCTTGGGTTATTCAGTGCTCGTTTGCAGGAATTGCGAATGAGTCTGGTTGGGTACCCTCTATCCTGTAATTTGTGTTGTAGAAGACTAGCTTCCTGTTGGAAATCAGACTTGGCAGTGCAATTCCTACGGACCCTGAGGAACTGTCCAAAAGGGAGATTGTCCCTCAGGGCCCGTGGATGGTGGCTCTCATAAAGCAGAAGACTATTCCTGTCGGTGCTCTTGCGATACAGGGTGGTGCTGAGCCCAGTATGATCTAGGCTGATACTCAAGTCCAGAAATGGGATTGCTGTCTCTGAAATGGTGCCAGAGAATTTAAGGATAGGATTCTGTTGGTTAATCAAGAGCAGAAGGCCTCACAGGTAACGCAGTCACCTTTCCATAGTACGAGGATATCGTCCATGTACCTGCGCCAAAGTGTTATGTTGTCACAGAAGGGGTTGAGTGCGGATCTGATGGTGTTCTCTTCAAATGTGGCCATGTAAATGCACGCCAGGCTAGGAGCAAAGGTAGAACCCATAGAAGTCCCACGGACTTGGTGATAGAGTTGTGTCCCATATTGGAAAAAATTCTCCGACAGGGCTAGGGTTGCACAGGCTATTATAAAGGAAACTGGGGTGGGAGAGGACCACTCTTCAAGTAAGAGGGTGGACTCCACAGCTTCCAAGGTGGCCTGTTGCGGGATGTTAGTATAAAGTGCTTCGACATCCAATGTTAGTAGGAGGTCAACACCCTCCCTTCCTTCGATGGTGTCAATGAGGAGGAGAACATCCCTTGTATCTTGTAGAAAAGATGGTATTTTCCTAACAACTGGTTGGAGAAAAGAGTCGCAGAATTTGGTAAGTGGCTCCAGTCGTGAGCCAATGCCTGTCACAATAGGCCTCCCAGGGACCTGTGTCACCCCCTTATGAATCTTGGGGAGTGTGTGTGTGTGTGTGTGTCTGTACCTGGGGAGTGTGCGTGTGCAAACACACACACACACTCACCAGGAACCGAGACACACACCCCATCTCCAGGTACACACACTGTCGCCAGATACACACACACGCCCCGAGAATGACAATCTCCAGGTGAAGGAGACTAAAAAGGACCTCTTCCGATGGTGCCGGGTCAAATGTAATACTACGATACACACGACGTGTGCAACGTATGCCTCTCTATAAAGCATAAGGTGGACGAGTGCATGGCTTGCACAGTGTGTGTGTGTGTGTGTGTGTATAAATATATAATACATATCTAATTAATATCTATACACACACACACACACACACACAACCCCCCACCCCCAGTAATCAGTTCCCGACTCCTAGACTCGGTGGGTGTTTACTGGTTCTCCAATCATGTTCTTGTTGACTGTAGGCCGTTGAAATCTGCAGAGCTCCAGCGCAGTCAGTCTGAGCCCATTGGCGGAAAAAAACTCTCTAACAAAGTTGTAGATGTGCAATACCACGATGGGGAGGAGAAATGACGCACGACGCTGATCATAAAACGCTCGAGGAAAAACAATTTGCACAGACTAGATGCAGGAGCATGCAAATCATGTGCATCTGCAGCCAACACATGCTAAGCATATATAGTTCTTACTGGCACAAAGAAAAGGTACTATTGGTCAATCAGCCCTGGCACTTTCTAGGCAGTTGTCCACATGTTACCAGACAATGTCAGAATTCACAGTGCAACGAGTCCAGTGCTGAAGTGGGCTAACCCACTATTCAAAGCTGTATGCAGTGTTGGCAGAAGCAAAATGTGAACAGACTAATGCACGAAGAGGGTTGACGCAACACTCGCACCCCCAAAAAACGTATATGTGAAATTTTTTATTGGTATTTTTCCTTTAAGTGAGCCTAGCAAAACAGCTATAGAGGTTTCTAGGTGGGCCGAATGTGAAGGCAAAGGGGCTAATGGGAGACACCCTTGGTTTTTCCTGGTCGAAATCTACATGCAGAAACGGTCATCCTGTCTTAGAAAAAGACATTGAAGTGGGCACAGGAAGAGACGCGTGTCGAGAGAGAACCAGAGAAGAGAGTGGAAGAACATAGAGGCGAAGCGAGAGAGTAGAGGGAGGAAGGAGGGGGAGAGAACACCGTCCTTGTCACCATGTCCAGTTTGTGTGAACAGAACTAACAAACTTTGAGCTCAATTAATTATGTGGAAACTGGAGACCGTATCAGTGTCACAGTGCAACCGTACGATCGTGAAAGAAAGTTTGCCAATACCATACTCTGCATCTTGAGGAGCGCTTTCCTTTTAAAAATGTACTAATACCACCCAAAACTGCGACATCCATTCACAAATTAGTCTTTAGGCAGTAGGTCAGTAGCAATGCTGTTCTCAGAAGAGGATATGTGGAATCAACCTAGTCTCCCTCATGTTCCTCTCTTCAATCTGCCTAGTCACCATTCCAGGACCCCAGCTCCTAAGACCACCCTCTCAGTACAAATGTGTGTACACACACACACACACACACACACACCCACACAATGTGTTTTTGCTATACAAACAGACTTAACATTGAACACACCCACCCACCTACTTTGGAAGTAACAGAGGGATTAGTTTCAATTACTACAAGTCAACATTCAGGAGCATTTCTGTAAAAACAAAGAAAAACATTGAGCGAGAGGTAGTTTAAGTGATTCTATGGCTTCAACAAAAACAAACATGATTCTGTTTCAGTTACTGAAATGTGCATATTTGCATATAAGCGAATTGCTTTATCTTCTGCAGGTGTTCATATCACTGAAACCAGGCAGGCAGGCATTCAAGCATGAGTGCATATTTATCATTAAATAAATATGTAAATATACCAATCTGTTTAATTTTGTCACAAAACAAAGAAAATATGGATAAATAAAGTTGTTAAAGGCAAAAAAAAAAAAACATAAAACTGCCAAGGAAAGAACATGTCAACATGTGTCCGCAAAAAAAGATTACATTTTTGAGGAGCTCAAGGAAGAAATGGATGTTGGCTGTGGCATCACCCAACCTGGCCAACAAAGACAGTCAGCAGACCTACAAAAACAGTTCAATAACTTGACCTTACCAATACAAGGTAGATACTGCTCATATAATAATAAGAAATGACATGAAGGAAGCAATAAAACTAGTCGAGGACTGTAAAATAATCAGCAGGGGAAAGTAATTCCGTGGATAGGTGAGCATTTATTTGGTATTGCTCCTATATCAGAGCAATTCAGGTAGCGTCAGTAATCTAAAATCTGGGAACAATGATCATGCCAGAGGAGGGCGACTTCTTGCAGCCCTCCCTCTCCACCAATTTCAAAAAGGCCAATTTAATAACTTAAACCCCCCCCCCCCACCCCCCCAAAGAAACATGTTGGAAGGGTTGACCACCGGCACAGTTCCTTAGGACGGCAGGGAAGGCATCACAGAGGCCAAAATACAGGCAACTATTAATTATGCCTTATTCTCAGGCAGGATGACAGTTTCCAGCATATTTACTTCGGCAAAATATATGTCAATACTTCAGTGGGACGATAATTTGCACACAAAGGTACTGAGGACTACTAGTGTACTATAACAAGATGTTTCCCTTTAAGAAGGACAGTACAAGAGACTTGTGGCTTTATAGAAACTTAAAAACATCTTGCTTATTAAATTATTACATTGTGCAGCTTAGGCTTTCAGTATCAACCTCGCCCTTTTCTAGTCATAATATTACTGAAAGAATGTTAACTGTTACCACAATGACAACATGCTTTGCATAACTTCCAGTGAGAGATTTAACTAAAGTTCATGTGAACAGCTGCTTCTATTTTTGTGTTGCATCTCTCTGAATCATTAACCTTTCTCAGTATTTGACGACACTTCCCTACACTTACTGGTGAGACCAATATTACCTGTCTAGTGTTGAATGACCCTTCAATGCTTTTTAAGTCTGGAAGCCATCCCACTTATTGGAGATAGGGTAGGATGTGGACATTGTGTTTGGAATTGTTTAGTTAGGATTCACAATGGATAGTACCTGGCTATGGTAGAATTGACAAATGTATTTTAATGATCCACAATGGATTGGGTAGTCCAGTATCTTTATAATACCTTAAGAGTATAAGTGAGGGTGCTTAAATACTTTGTGGGTAGGTTCGTTCTGCTGGGGTGCAAGGTTGTCCCTCGCTCTACCTCAGGTGGGTGTTCATTTGCCACTTGACAAATTATATGGCTTTTGTGCATGGGTGTGGTCATAAAGGTTCAGTACATTTAAGATAACCTACAAATAGCTAGATAAAACATAAAAAGTTAAGAATAAGAATAGAATAAGAATCGAAAGAACGCAATGAAAGCCTTGCCCATTTGACATGAAGATGTTCCAATGGTCCAGGGCTGTCATACACTACCGTACCTTATGTTAGATTTAAATAAAATGTATGTTGTGCCTTCTGTTGCTCTTTAGGATATGGACGCCAATTTCAGAAAGAGAGGGCAGACTTAATGAAGAGGTTAGTTACCTTCTGTAATGCTCTTTCTGGTAAGAAGTACCTAGCTGCATATTCCTCACCTTTTAAATATGTTCCAGTGGTCAGACTGGATGCGGAAACTTTGCTATACCACCTCAGCACACTAGAAGATGTCGCTGAGTGGCTCTGCACTGAAGCTGTTCCACTCTGGAAGTTACATGCTGGGCCTATAGAGGTGCCACTCCTGCATGCGGATGTTAGTTGCTTTCGAGACCGTCTGTGCTCCCACACGTGGAGCCCGAAAATTAAATTGATAGACTGGTGTACAGATTATTTTGGGGTTGAGTCCAATCACAGAACAGGGAGGATGGGAGGGTCTGTGAGTACTCTGCAGCTAGATAAGCTCTCTATGAGAAAGAGCATCACAAAAGGTAAGTAACTTGTTCTTCTGATAGAGACTCCTAACCGCAGATTCCTCTCCTTCTGAATAGATGCAAAAGTTACTTACCTTCGGTAACGATAGATCTGTAAGAAACAGTAGTTAGTATTAGATTCCTTACCTTAGAATATCCCCAGGCGTCAGACTGGATCCAGAAAATTTTGCGTAGCAGTACCCCTGCGCGTCGGTAGGTGTCGTCTGCGGCTCTGCGTCCGTCGTCGTTGGCGCCGGGATGACGTCTGAGTACTTAGATGCCGCCCTCGCGCTCTGACGCCAGTTCTTATACATAGCTTTTCCACGCCAGAAACGCAGAGCCATGATAAAAACCAACACTGGTGCCATGAAACTAGGGCCTTGAAAGAGGATGACCTTAACCCTAGATATCGGTTCGCAGAACGGGGAGGATGGGTGGGGCGGTAAGGAATCTAATACTAACTACTGTTTCTTACAGATATATTGTTACCGAAGGTAGGTAAATTGTGCATCTGAAAGAAACAGGTTAGTATTAGATTCCTTACCTTAGAATAGATACCCCAGCAATACCAACCCCGGTGGTGGGTCTGCAAACCAATGATCACACCAGAAAGTCCTGGAGAACGGAACGGCCGAAGAAGCCATCTCTCCGGACTTGGCTGTCCAGGCAGTAGTGTCTTGCGAACGTGAGCAGCGAGGCCCACGTTGCTGCCTGACAGATGTCCTGCAAGGGGACTCCCCGACCCAGGGCAGTAGTAGCCGACGTGGCCCGAGTGGAATGGGCCCTGAGGCCAACAGGAGGCTCTTTTTAGCCAAAGAGTAGCATACCTTGATGCACAACACGACCCACTGAGAGATGGTCCGCTTGTGCACCGCCCAACCTTTCTTACCGCCCATGTAACCAACAAAGAGTTGGTCATCCACCTGGAACTGGCGTGTGCGATCCAAATAGAATGAGAGTGCACGTTTTGGGTCCAGACGGTGGAGCCTCTCTTTCTCTTTCGAGGGATGCGGAGGCGGAAAGAAGGTGGGCAAGGTGATGGACTGCCCGATGTGGAAGGTTGTGACTACCTTGGGCAGGAAAGATGGTCGCGTCCGCAACATAACTTTGTCCGGATGGACAGAAAGGAAAGGAGGTTTAGAGGAAAGAGCCTGAAGCTCACTCACCCTCCTGGCAGAGGTGATGGCAACCAGGAATGCAGTCTTGAGAGTAAGGAGACGAAGAGGACAGTTATGAAGTAGCTCAAAAGGAGTGCACTTCAGATAAGTCAGAACAAGGTTCAAGATCCACTGAGGCGTCACAAAAGGAACAGGATGAAACATATGAGTGATGCCCATCAAAAACCTATTTACAACTGGGGACTTGAACAATGAGGGCTGATCAGGGAGCCTTAAGAAGGCGGAAATAGCAGAGAGGTAGCCCTTGATAGTGCCCAGAGCAGAGGCCTGCTGGGCAAGAGAAAGAATGAAGAGGAGAATCTCCAAAAGAGGGGCAGAAAGGGGATCCACAGCCTTTGCTGTGCACCATGCCACAAATTTGTTCCAGCTGCAGGCGTATACCGATTTTGTGGATGGACGCCTGGCTGCCAGAATCACATTGCAGACTTCAGGAGGCAAGTCAAATGGCCTTAACTGCCGCTGCTCAATCTCCACGCATGTAAGTGGAGACTAGACAGGTTCGGGTGGAGGACCGTCCCCTGCTGCTGCAACAGAAGGTCCTCCTGAAGAGGCAGACGAATCGGGGGATCGACAGACATGCTGAGTAGCTCGGGATACCAGTATCTTCATGCCCAGTCTGGAGCCACAAGGATAACTTGGGCCCGGTCGCGCCTGATCTTCTTCAGCACTCTGGGCAGAAGTGGTATAGGCGGAAAGGCAGCTCCACTCGCGACGAAAAGAGTCTCCGAGCGAGTGCCGCCTTGGAAATTCCAACGCGCAGAACTGATAACATTGCACGTTCTCTTCTGTGGCGAATAGATCTAACCAAGGCTCTCCCCACTGCTGAAAGAGGCCTTGCGCCATGTCCGAATTCAGACGCCATTCGTGATTCATCATGCACCGACGGCAGAGTTCGTCCGCCCTGGCGTTCAGGGAACCTGCCAGGTGTTGAACCACCAGGGTCATGCCATGATGTTCCAGCCACTCCTGGCATAGGGTTCACGACCCCACCCCGCCCTGTTTGTTGCAGTATCACATTGCAGTGGAGCGGTCTGTGAACACCTGCACTACACTCCCCCGGACAGAGGGGAGGAATGTCTTCAGTGCAAGCCAGATCGCCTGCAGCTCCAGAAGGTTGATGTGGAGCCGGGACTCCGTTGGAGACCAGAGGCCTCTGACCTCCAACTCTCCCATGTGGCCCCCCCAGCTCTGTAGGGACGCGTCTGTCACAACTACGTGCTCCGTTTGGGGTAGGGAGAGGGATCTGCTGCTGACCGTGAGCCACCACTGCAACTGTCTTTGCAGTGCCCTCGGAGATCAAGGCATGTTCGAACAAGTTGCCCTGATGCTGGGCCCACTGAAACTTCAGGTCCCACTGCAGAGCCCACATCCGCCACCTGGCGTGATGCACCAGAAGGATGCAGGAGGCCATCAGCCCCAGAAGCCACAGCGTCAACCTGACCGAGACTCGGGATAACGGCTGAAAGATCGGAATCAGAGCCTGAATATCCCGAACCCGCCGTTCGGGAGGATAAACCCGAAACTGCGCCGAGTCTAGAACCACTCCGATGAAGAGGAGCTTCTGAGAGGGACACAGGTGTGACTTCGGCACATTGATGGAGAACCCCAGCAGGTGCAGGAGGTCGGCAATAGTCTGGAGGTGGCTGACGACTGTCTGGGGCGAGCCCGCCTTCAACAACCAGTCGTTTAGGTAGGGGAAGACTGAAACCCCTAACCTACGCAGATGAGCTGCGACCACCGCCATCACTTTCGTGAACACCCGTGGGGCGCTGGTAAGGCCAAAGGGGAGCACGGTAAACTGAAAGTGCTCGTGGCCTACCGTGAACCGCAGGTAACACCGGTGGGCCGGCAGGACGGGGATGTGAAAATAAGCGTCCTGAAGTCCAACGCTACCATCCAGTCTCCCGGGTCCAGGGCAGCTAAGACCTGAGCCAAAGTCAGCATCTTGAACTTCTCCTTCCGGAGGAAGCTGTTGATGTTCCGCAGGTCCAAGATAGGGCGCGAAAGGAGTGGGAGTAACAACCACACCCAACTTCTGGCCCAGGAACGAGCTCGATGGCCCCCTTGGCCAAGAGGGCCATAACTTCCCCTCCACTAAGAATCAAGTGATCCCTCGACACGCGGTGGTACTGCGGTGGCATGGCTGGAGGGGTTGCCTCGAAGGGGAGGGAGTAGCCCCTTCGGACGATTTGCAGCACCCACCTGTCCGATGTGATGGTGCGCCAGTGGAGGAGGTGATGGCGAACCCTGCCCCCCCCCCCACTGGCGTCATGTGGGCCTGAAAGCTCGGGCTAGGAAGGCTTTGAGGTGGATGCTGCGAGGGTGGATGTGGACTGGCCTTGCTGTTGTCCCCGGGCACCGCCACGGCGGTTACCACGTCCGCCACTGCGCTGGATGTTAGTCTGCGGCCCGTGGCTGGCAGGACGTGTGGGGGCGCCCATTCCTTGGGCACGAAAGGAGCGAAAGGCAGCAGGTTGCTGGCGCGGGGTCGACAGGCCCAAGGACTTGGCCGTAGCCCTGGAGTCCTTAAAGCGCTCAAGCGCACTGTCTGCCTTGTCGGCAAAGAGGCAACGGTCATCAAACGGCATGTCCATAAGGGTGTTTCGGACATCAGCCGAAAAGTTGGCGGACCTCAGCCAGGCGTGGCGATGAATTGCCACCGTCGTTGCCATCGCTCTACCTAGCGAGTCCGTTATATCCAGTCCACACAGGATGTAATACTGTGCCGCATCTCAACCCTCCGCAAGGGCTTGGGCGAGTTTAGTCCGGGCTTCCTCCGGACATTTTGGCAGCACGGCCGCGACTGTGTCCCACAGAGAGTGGGTCTACGGCCCAAGAGGCACGCAGTGTTAACGGACCGCAACCCCAAACTCAGTGAGGAGAACATCTGGTCATACTGTTCGTACCTCTTGGATTCCCGATCGGGGAGAGCCGTCGGGAATGCGGTCTGGGAGTTAGTGGCTTGCATGACCAGGCTCTCTGGGGTGGGGTGGGTGGACAGGAAGCAAGAGTCACCCGGAGCCAGGCGGTGGCGTCTGGCCATGTTCCTATCTACAGGGGGACCTGTAGCGGGCCTGGACCAGGTGCCCAGAAGAACGTCAGATAAGGCCTCATTAAACGGCAGCAGAGGCTCCGAGGAGCTTGCCTGCGGTTTAAGGACCTGAGTAAGGAGGTTAGTCCTCACGGCCGCGACTGGGAGTTCAAGGGATAAGGCTTTGGCCAACCCGCGTCAACACCAGACTATAGGCAGCCCCCTCCTCCGTAGCCACGGTAGGAGGGGAGACAAAACCAGTGTCTGGTGAAGTGTCCAGACCACTGGCATCCCCTAGCTCACCTACCCAGTCCTGATAAGGCTGGCACTCACGTGCCAGAGGGTCCTCAGACCCCTCACAATCCTCCTCGCCACCCATCTCCTGATACTCTGGGCCAAAGGATGGGGCCGGGTCATTGAAGTAAAAATCTCCTAGCGGCGTTGAATGCGGCGCCGAGCAGCGCCAGACCCGAATCGAGGGTAGGACCAGGGACGACGACGTCCGAGACGGTGTTGGTGGGTACGCCCTGGGGGCCTGCACCGGCGAGGCCGTAAGGTCGACAGGCGACGACCCGGATCCGGAACCGGATCCAGTGGGACCCTGCGGCGTCGGGACCAAAGTCGCCGACGGCGCCGGGGCCGAAGCACCCGGCCCGCATCGGGACCCAGTCGAGGCCGCTTGGCCCGAAGGGGCCGCGGAACCAGACGGAGGGAGCGACCTCATGGCCATGAGGAAGGCCTCGAACTCCTCTGGCGTAGAGTTCTGCCCAGGGACCGGCGGGTATGGAGCAGGCCGCGACGCCTGCAGGCTCCAGCGGAGCCGCGTGGGCAGTGTCTCCTGAACCCCCGGCCGCGTCGCGCGAGCATCGAGGGGAGTCAGAAGAGCGTTGACACCTCTTCGACTTCTTGTGCCTCTTTCCTGACGACTTGGAGCCAGAGGAATGGTGCCTACTCCCGGAGCTATGATGACTCTGGCCCCGCGACCGGTCCCTCGACCTCCTTCCGGATCGGGACCTCGAACAGCGCAAGGCCGACTGCCGGAGCTCGAGGCGCTCCTGCCTAGCCTTCGACGTCAAGGCCCGGCAGTCGGGGCACGACTTGTCATCCTGGTCAGGCCCCAGGCAATGCAGACACCGGCGATGGTGGTCGGTAACCGACATCAGTCGGTTGCAGTCGACGCAGGGTTTGAACCCGGGCATCCCTACTGGCACCGGAGTCGTTCGACTCGAAAAACAGATCAAAAACATCCAAAAGTTTATTCAAAAATTGACTAAAGGGTACCACTTTTTCCGGACCTGCGCTTGCTGGCGCGGAAAAAAGAAGAACTGACGTCAGCGCACGCGGGGGCGACATCCAAGTACTCCGACGACATCATCCCAGCACCAACGACGCAGACGACAGCCGCAGAGCCGCAGATGACGCCTACCGACGCGCAGGGGTACTGCTACGCAAAACTTTCCGGATCCAGTCTGACGCCTGGGGATATTCTAAGGTAAGGAATCTAATACTAACCTGTTTCTCAAGATACCAAAGTAACTAATGGGTGGTGGGCTGTGAATGCCCTTCTCAGTGGACATGACTGTTCAGGCAATAGTGCTTTGAGAACATATGGAGGGACGCCCATGTAGCTGTCGGCCTTATGTCTAGGAAAGGGACTAAACATTCCAACTCAGTAGTAGAAACCATGGCCCTGGTAGAATGACCATGCAGCCCTTATGAGGCAGCTTTTTAGCCAATTCATACTATTTCTTAATGCAGCGCATAATTAATTTTGAGATGGCATGCTTCGTACAGCCATGCCTTTTTTGGTTCAGCAAACTCTAAAAAGAACGGACTGTCCAGCCGGTGGTCTTTGGTACGATTGATGTAGAAACTGAGCTCAGTTGTGGTCGGAGCAATGGAGTCTTCTCCTCCTCAGATGGGTGAGGCGGAGCATAACAAGCTGACAGATTGATGATTTGGCCGACATGGACTGGCATCACAGCTTTTGGTAGAAAAGATGCCCTAGTTCACAGAACTAGTTTATCGGGGAAGAAGATGGTGTATGGTGGATGAAGACAGAGCCTTGAAGCTCACTCATACACATACTGAGGTGATGGCAAATAGGAACCCGGTTTTGATGTGAGGAGCCCTAGGGAACAGCTGTGGATTGGCTCAAATGGAATACACATCAAATAAGTATGACCAGATTGAGGCATCACAAAAGGAGGAGGGGGAAAAAGATGCTGCAGCCCTTTCAAAATTCTCAAAACAATTGGTGATCTAAACAAGGAAAGTTGATTAGGCAAACACTGGCAAGCCAAATGGTCAAAAGAGAACGTTTAGCTGTGCCAAAAGCAAGGCCTTGCTGGGTGAGGGGCAGCACAGACAGACAACTGGGTCTGGAGATGGTTCAATTTGTCATGCGCTGCACCAATTCACAAACTAGTCTCAGAGACAGGCCTATGCAGTCTTTGTCGAGTGGTGTCTGGCGGTGAAGATGACATCAATTACCTCCGGCGGACATCAAGACATTGAGCTGGCTCCACTCAATCTCCATGCATTAAGGTGGAGATTGTAAAGGCCAGGCCGGAGAACTAGGCCCTGCTGCTGCGACAGCATATCCTGCCGAAGGGGCAGCCTTATAGGATAGATGCTCAAGCCCAGGAGTTCTGGATACCATACTCTCTGGTACCCAGTTTGGAGATACTAGGATGACTTGGGCCTCGGTTGATTCTGATCTTCTTGAGAACGCTGGAAAATAGTGGTATCGGCAGAAAGGTGTACATGAGTCCAGAGTTTCACCTGAGGCGGACCACGTCACTGAGCCAGAGAAGTCTTGAAAATTCCAACCTGTTAAAGGGCTGACATTGCGTGTTGTTGCTGGTGGAAAACAGATCGAGCAAAGGTTCATTCCATTTACAGAAGAGCTCTTTCACCACCTCTGGCTGTACCCGCCACTCGTGGTCCACTCTAGTATTCAAGGAGCCTGCCAGTTGGTTTACTACCAGGAAGATCCCACAACAGGACAGCCATTTCCACAGGTACAAGTCCTCCTAGCACAGGGTCCGTGTTCCCACCACACACGGTTTGTTACAGTGGCATATGATGGTTGTGTTGTCTGTGAGCACCTTTAGCAGCCTCCCCCTTGATGAATAGCAGGAAGGCTTTCAGTGTCATGCAGATTTCCATCTGCTCCAAAAATGTTGATATGGAGCTGGGACTCCGCCAAAGACCAGAGGCCTCTATTCTATACCTCTACCAGGTGGCTGCAGCAGTCCAGAAGTGGTGCATAATTCAGCACTGTCAGCTCTGGGTGGGGAAGGGAGAGTGGTCTGCTGCTGCCCTGATCACAGTCCGGTGACCACCTTTGCAGCTCTTTCGCAGTCTCCTCTGAAATCAGAACTTGATCAGAGAGGTCCCCTTGATGTTGGGTCCACTGGGACTTCAGATCCCACGCAGCATGCTTGACCAGCAGGATCCAGGAGCCATCAATCCTAGTGGCCCAAGAGTCTACCTCCCTGAACACCAGAACAGAGGGTGAAGATCGAGATCATAGCCTGAATGTCTCTCCTCTCTTTGCCAGAAGAGAGACACAAAACCGGAACGTATCTAGAATGGCTCAAATGAAGGGGAGCATCCGAGAAGGAGTCTAGTGTAACTTTGGCACATCAATCCTAAACATCACTGTAGTCTGGAGATGGTTGACAACAGTCTGGGTCAAGCCTGCTTTCAACAGCTAGTCCTTGAGGTACAGAAAGGCTGCTTTCCACCTCCAACCTCCGAATGTGTGTTACCACTACTGTCATCGCTTTTGTGAACACCCAAGGGGTGCTGGTGAGACCAAAGTGGAGCACAGCAGACTGAATGTGCTCCTGCCCCACCATGCACTGCAGGTTGCACCGATGGGGGTGTGGGGTTTGGGGTGATGTCATTGGGCACCTTGTACTTTTCCATGAAAATGCTGGGTTCACGGCTGCGGTGGGACAGGCTGGCGGTAAGGGATGCCTCGGCCAAGCCACAAAAGGAACAATGGAATTGTTGCAGAGAGGCCCAGAGAGCGAGTGGTAGCCATACCCTCTTTGAAGTGTTCAAGGGCAAAGTACGCTTGTCCCAAAACAGGCGAGACCTATCGAATGGCATATCTATGAAGGAGGACTGGAAGTTGCCAGAGAACCCAGTAAATCGCAGATTGAATGGTGACGAATGGTGCCTATAGCTTGCCCGACAGAATCAGTGATGTCCAAGTCACAATGAATTGTGAATTTGACTGCATCACAACCATCTTGGTTCACCTGCAAAAGGACCAGGCGAAGGTCTTCCTGTACACCAAGGAGGACTTATGTCACTTAGTACAAAAGGGCATGAGTGTACCGGCACAACAAACAGGAGGCGTTGATTGTTCACAATGCCAAGCTGGCTGATAAGAGGAGTTTATGAAAGGTCTCCAATCACTTTGCTTACCTGTCAGGAGGAGTGGTAGAAAAATGGTTGGGTTTGGTCCAACTTGTGGAAGCCTGCCTCATGAGGATCTCTGGAAAAAAGTGCTGTGACCAAAAGGCCGGGTCGCCTGGAACAAGGCAGTGGCTTCTGGTATTTGGTCTGCTAACTGAAGAACAGCAACTTTTTGGCCTAAGCCCTTGGAGGATATCAGTGATAGCTTTATTGAAAGGGAAGAAAAATTCAGAAGTAGTCTGACTCAGCTCAAGGACCTCAGTCAGCATGTTCCTTTTTTATCCCCATGGTGGGAAGAGGTGGTCAAGGACTTCCGCTGATCTACGCATAACCATAGCGTGGGAGGAAGAGTGTTCAATGGTGGGGCCGGGACAGAGAAAAGAAGTCTCCAGGGAGGTATCAAACCCACTAACCTCTTGCAAGTCCTCATACCAATTGTCCTTGGCATAGAGCGGAGTAAACTCACCACCCTGGTCATAGTCATTGTCAGAATCAGCGTCAAAGAGAAAATGCAATGAATGTTGCCTACCACGTGGAAGTTCAAGTTCAGCGGCTGACTACTCTTTTGGATTTGGGTGTGGTGACGGGTTGGAGCCGGACTGGCATCAAAGCACAGTCTGAACCATCTCCTTGGGACGTGAGGTTGGTATTGCAGTCTAAGTACCCAGGTCTTACATTGTTTAGGGCGCCAGGTGCATTCTGAGACCTGAAGCAGAGGGTGGAAGTGGCTCAGAGGGTTCAGCAGGCACCTAGGATGAAGAAGCCTATGATAGTCCAGGTGGAAGGCCTCTGGGCTCCCAGGGCCCGCCAGAGGGAGTCGGCAGAGATCTAAAGAGCCAGGCCATTGCTTGGGGAAACCTTCGATCTAGCGTGGCATGGCTGAAGGCCTTAGAAACTCTGGTGGCATTGAAACCATCTGCAGAATTTGCTCTGGAAATGGTCTACTTCGAGAGCGGGAGCAAGATGGTTGGAACCACCCACATGCTTTGTCTGGGGAGAGGGAATAATGTGAAGGAGTGGCACTCCGTTTCGGCTTCTTGTGTTTTTTTTATGCATACCGGAGGCATTGGAGTGGGTCAGACACCGGCATCTGTAGCTCCTCTACTGATTCTGGGAATAGGACCAGGATCAAGCCTTAGACTTTGAGCGGCTCCAACATTGCGCCTTCTTGTGCTTCGCAACGTTTTGCCTTGCGCTCCCTGGTGCCTTCAGGTTCATCAACATGCAGTCTCCTTAGGTCTTGGGGTCGTGGCCCAACCTGAGACACCACAGGCATACCTGGTGAGGGTCTGTCGGACATCTGTTTGCGACAATCCTTACAGTGTATAAAACCTGTCATCTTAGGGTGTGACACCCCTAGGACAATGAAAAGAATTTTGTATAAGAGAAGGAAAGAAAAAAGATGAAATCGAGATAAGGGCGTAGTCCGCATTTGGTAACGTGGAAAGATAGGATCTGATGTCAGCATGCAGCAGTGGTGGTGCCTATATGTGCCCTGCACGTCACTTACGGAGCAGAACATCAGTGCGTGCTAAGGTACTTTGGAAAGGTTTCCAGACGTTTGGCCAATATTCAAAAGGTGAGGAGTCTGCAGCTAGAAATCTAGCAGAAGTAGGCTGTTCGGGGGGGAAAGTGCAGTGGATTTGAAGGATTACTAAAGACAAAAAATGTTACATAAGAAAAGGATGATCAAACTAGCGAAATGAAATGTGTAATGCACTGCTTGCCCAACTATGTTATGGTGAAATATCACATTTTTTTGTGATATTCTTAAAGTAGCAATTATTTCAATGAGAAATAAAGCTTTTCTGAAATCATTGATATAGCATTTCCGTTCTAAAGAAACCTTAAGGCTTATGACAAACTGGAAGGAATACAGGTTAATTCAGGAGTTGAAAGAAAGGACTACAACAAGGAGGAGGATAGCTGTACCAAACCACAGTAATTTTACAGACAGATGAACAATCAGCATCTAATCAGATCTTCTGGTAAATGTTAACACATTTACTACAATGTGCAGCACCAAATCTGGTCAGGAAATTACATCAAATCTGCAACATATTAAAGACTGGTCTAGGGTAAGACTTAAACAGTGTATTCTTGGCAATCAAAAATTTCAATATCTAACCTTTTGGAAAGAATTCAGATAATGTCAGTTATGGAAGAATTCTGAAGCTGTTTGCACGCTTCATTTGGGAAGGAGCTCTGCTGAGACACTGGCTGGTGTGGTGATAAGGTGCGCCGATCAGTTAAATTCTCAAAGATTAGAGAAGGACTCTTGAATCTTGGCTCCCAATACTGGAGAACTACAGTTACAGGTAAGTATTTTATTTTCTTACTCCAGTATGGGAACTTTCATAGATTCACAGGCTTGAATCAGAGTAGATAGCAGTCAGTAGCACATTTTGTTCCGTCTATTAAAAAAAAATGTTAAAGTGTGCTTTAAATTATCAAACTTTTGAGAAGAAAGCTTTAATTAAAAAAACCTTAGTCCCCAAACAGATCAAACCTCTATGCTTAAATCTACAAATTTAAACCACCATAAAAACAAACCCTTATCATGGTAAACATCATATTATAAACATCTACACCAAAAGACATTTATATGAAATAAAATGTGCGTAATCCAACAGTGGAAAAGAAGAAGGGATAAAAGGAGAGACCTCTCGGTCATTGGAAAAGGTTCCTAAGCAGCGCCTGTCCTACTGCCACATCATTGTTAGCGGCTGCGTCTAAGCAGTAATGTCTGGTGAAGGTGTGAGTACTCTTCCAGGTAGCAGCCCTGCATATATCCTGGATAGGTACTCCAGCAAACAAAGGACTGGATATAGAGATTGCTCTTGTCGAGTGAGTACGCACCTGTGCTCTCAGAGGTTTTTCTGCTGCTTGAAGGAAATATTGGATTGCCTTCGAGATCCATTGAGCAATCCCCCTCTTGGAAAGAGGATAGCCCTTTCTGGGCACGCTGAAGGATACAAAAAGCTGTGACAATTTGCAAAAAGGTTTTGTTCTTAGTAGATCAAATTTCAGACAAAACTGAATATCGAGCAAATCAAGAGCTCTTTCTGCTGCAGTAGTTAGTAGAGGGAAGAATGTCTTAAGGACAAGAGGTTCATTCAAATGAAAGTCTGATGAAACCTTGGGGATCAACTTGGGATTAGTACGAAGGACCACTCGATCATGCCTAAACTGTAGAAACGGTTCCTGTATGGTCAAGGCCTGAATTTCCACAACTCTCCTGGCCGATGTCAGCGGCAAAAGAAGAGCCACCTTCTAAGAAAGGAACTTACGGTCTGCCTTATGAATGGGTTCAAAGGGATGTTTCATGAGTTGTGATAATACTATATTAGGATGCCAGAGAGGTGGCGGAGGCTTAACCGGAGGAAAGGTACAGAATAGGCCTCTCATGAACTGCTTGGTGATTATTCCGGACCATAACGATGGTCCTGAGGATGTCCTCCTAAAGCGAGATATAGCAGCTAGATGGACTTTAATTGGCGCATGTGCTAGTCCAGATTTTGCCAATAGCAGAATGTAAGGAAGGATCTCATGAGATGAGGATCTTAGAGGATGAACATTAGAATCCTGGCACCATATACAGAATCTCGTCCATTTCACCCTGTACGTCTTATTCGTACTCTGTGCCCGGGCAATTGAAAGAACATTCCTGAGTTCAGATCGGTTCTATAGATGTTGAAATTCACAGTGTTCAGGAGCTATGCTGCTAAGCGAAGTGATTTGGGATCTGGATGTAGCACTTGTCCCTGCGACATCGTCAGAAGAGATGGAATGGGATGGAGAAGAAAAGGTTGTGCCTCTGAGAGAAGGAGAAATTCTGTGAACAAATGCGGTCTGGGCCACAATGGGGCTATTTGGATCATCAGCATTGGCTCTGTCTTGATCTTCATGAGCAGTCGAGGTAGGAGGGGAACCGCGGAAAAGCGTAGGCAAAGATGCCTGACCATTCCATCAAAAATACATTCCCCCAAGATCCCGTTGCTGACGCCAATTTGCAAAGTACCAGCATTTCTTGTTCTGAGCCGTCGCAAAGAAAAATGCTGTCTAGGGTTTTCTGATAGCTTTTCCATTCGTGGCAGGTGGACTTGAGACTGCTTAACATGTTTGCCATGACATTTTGATCCCCTGGAAGGTGTTCTGCCTTTCAGCGAAATTCCGTGCCCATCTCCAGATGCACTTGGCTTCTTGAGATAGGAGAAAAGATCTCGTGCCCCCTTGCTTGTTGAGATAATGCATTGCCATTGTGCTGTCTGTCCTGATCAGCACAGTTGAGTTCTTCATCTTTGGCAGAATTCTTGCAATGCTAATCTCACTGCTCGGAGCTCCAGCAAATTGATGTGAAACTGCTGGTCTTGACACTGCCAACGCCCATTGACCTGGAGGTCTTAAAGGAAGGCTCCCTAACCTTCAAGGGTAGCATCGGTGGTGAGAGTGGAGAGGAGTTGGCCCAACGGCTAGGGCGGTTGACCTCGAATCTGGGGACCTGAGTTAGAGTCTCTGTAATGACGCTGAACATCCTAGGATTCTGGACAAATCACTTAATCTCCCTGTGCCTAACAAACAAACAAAAAAAGAATGTGTACTCATGTAATGCAACTGGTGCTATGTAAAGTGGTCTGATACTGGATTCGGTCAAGTTTGCAATATATAAAACTCTGTAAAATAAATTAAAATCACATGTGGAGCCGTCATGGTGAGAAAGGATAGACCGATGGAATTGTTTTGGCGTCGGGTCCACCAAGAGAGGGCATGGATCATACCCGACGTGACCGTAATGACATCCTCGAAGGAACCTACGCCATTGCCAATCCAACTCCTCCTGAAATGGACGCATCCTCTACAGGCAGAAGGGGATGAGAGAGATGCAAGATGACACTGTTTCCAGGAGTGATTTGTATCGGCGAGAGAGAGGGGGAAACGCCTTGTTTTGTGTGGTGTCCAAAATTGCTCCCAAGAAGGTGATGTTCGTGGAGGGGTGCAGAGATGACTTTTCCTCATTCAGAGTCAGGCCCAACTCAGCAAACCGTCTTGTATATGCAATCGCGGGCGACTGAACAGCTGCGTGTGAAGGTGTGCTTTGATTAGCCAATCGTCCACGTATGAAAACACCAAATGTCTTGGCTTCCTCAGAAAAGCTGCTACTGGAGCCAGACATTTGGTGAAAATTGTTGGAGCCGACTTGAGGCCAAATGGCAGTACCATGAACTGGTAATGGCTTCTGGCTTGGCTAATCAAAGGTACTGCCTGTGGGAGGGATGGATGGGGATGTGAAAATATGTATCTTGTAAGTCTAAGGTGGACATATGATCCCCAGGGGTTGGAGGTAAAAGGATGTCCGAAGAGAGACCATGAGGAAGGACTGCTTTTTGAGATAAGTGTTTAGAGTTCTCAAATCCAGGATCAGACTCCATTGTCATACGTTCTTGAGTACCAGAAAGAAACTGAAATAGAATCCCTTCCCTCTCTTGGAGTTTGGCACCAGTTAGTTTGCTCCTTTTCGGATTATTGTAAGAATTTCCAAACGCATGAGATGTAGGTGTTTTACTTCTTGACGTCCTGGAGGAGTACAGGGTGGTATATGGAGAAACTCCAATGTATGGCCAAATTGTATTAGATTGAGGACCCATCAGTCCGTGTTTATCTTCTGCCACGGGCGAAGGTGAAAAGAAATTGGCCCCTCTAGGGGAACTTGTGGAAAGGTGGAAATAAAAATAGCTGATGCTAGTCATTGACCTCGTGAGGTGTCCTTTCCCCGACGTCTTGCTCTTCCTCTGGGGGCAGATTTAGAAAACGCCTCAGACTGTAGCTGACGTTTAACATACGGTTGTCAATACGGCTGGGATGATGTAGAGTACAAGGGGTATCTATACTGGTGAAATCCTCCCCTGTAGGAAGGAAGACCCCTTCTTCTTGCTCCTGTAAAGGGCACCTTCTGATATAGAAGCGTCCCTAGAGCCTTCACTATGTCGGTATCTTTTTTAATATCTTGCAGCGCATCGTCAATGTGCTTCCCAAATAAAGCTTCTCCATCGTATTGAAGGTCTAAGATCTTATTCTGAAGTTACGGTCTAAATGAAGTAGCTCGAAGTCATCCTTGACGGTGTAAAACTGCTGCACCCCCAGCGATCTAAATGCTGTAGTTGCAATATCCATTGAATAATCTATCACTTCTGCAGATGCTCTCTCGCCCTCCTGGATAATTTTCTTAACTTCAGGTTTACTCTCTACAAGAAGCTGATCCATATTTGTAGCCAGGTCACACCACATCAGTCTGTCATATCTACCCAGTATGGGAAGGGCATTAGCTGCTCTAACCAACAGAGCTGACATTGATGAAAAAAGCTTACCGGCGTTATCCAGGCGCCTGCCTTCCTTATCAGGAGATGTGGTAATGGGTGCAGATGGGTTTATAGATTTTTGCTCAGCTGCCTGAGAAATAACTGAATACGGTTTGGGATGGCCCACCAAACAAGCTGGACCATCCTCTGGGGACTTGTATTTGTTCTCCAACCTGGATAACACTCGTGTCATGGTCGCTGGCGTTTTCATGACCTTGAGACCTTCCTCCCATATATGACCTATAATAGGAATAGCCCTCACTGGGCGGCGGCGTGGGAATGAGGTAATCGTCCCACTCTCTATGTGGATCTCTAAGCTCTCGCCTCCTGATTATCACCCGTAGTAACTGGATCCTGTTGAGGGGCTGATGGAGGTGAATTCTGTAGAGGTTCCGCCAGCATAGTTTGAACCCTCTTTGGAGTAGACTGAATAGAACATGGACGAGGAACTATTGATGGTATTCCCCAAGGTACAGCAGCTGGAGGAAATCTTTTCCTGTAGTCTGCCAATGTGAATTATAGCGCCGTTAATAAAGAAGGTGGCATGCAAACTACCTCCTCCTGATAATCTTGATGGTATTGTTGCTTAGGAGTATATTGTTGCTATTCTCCATACTCCTTCTCAAAATCATCCTCCTGACATTTAACGTGCAACTGGGATGGGCTACTCGCGTAGCCAAAGGCCTCATCATCATATTCCTCAGAATCCTGCTCTTCCAACGGCTGAGAAGGTAAATGAGGTGTAATTTTGCTAGGGGAAGTAATTTCCGGTGTAATTTTCCTTGTTCTGATTTTCTGTTTTCTCTGTTTTTTCCCCCTCGTCGACGAGCCAGTCGACGATATCACAGACGACACCATTGTTTGAGAAACAGTCATAGACAGTGATTTGAAAACCATTGGCGATGGTATCACTGCAGTCGAAGTTGTCGTTACCATTGTCAACCTTGCTGTCGGCGCTGCAGTCGTCGACGTCCTCGATGATACCGGTGAGGACATCATACTCAATGGGGACAAAACTTTTGACAGAGCCCCCAACGCAGTCGACGCCTTCTTTGACTACAGGCGAACTTCAATCTTCGTCGACGATGGCAGAGAGGGTTTCTTTGACAACAGTACCGTCGACCATGAAGTTTTCGTCGACTACTTTCCTTCAGGAGGCACCAAAGGTTTTTTTTAAGGAGTGCCTGACTTGAGGGGGTGTTTTAGGCAGCTCAGTTGGTTGTTCCCCGCAGATTGTCCCTTCCACTCCTTTTCATCTTTGTAAGGAGATTTTGAAGGACTGCGTCCATGCGAACCATGAGGTCTTTTAAGGGCCTTTCCTGGACGCTCACCAGATGAACGGGCGTGAGATGATCTTCTCCTCTTATGGGACCTCCTGGATGAAGAAGAAGAGTCCTCATCACTGTCCTCACTTGAAATCACCTCTTTTCATAACTAGGTCATTGTATGTGCCTTGGTTAAAATGGGGTGAAAATCAATAAAAATACATTAAAAAAATCAACAAAAAAAAATCACATCTTTATTGGTTTTGAGTTTCTGAAGCCATATAAGGCGGCGGCCCTCACAATCTCTTAAGGTTTTACTAGAAAAGGTATGACATACCTAGCATCCCTTTGCCTTATGGTTGGGATATAGGCAATAAATACAGTCTTCATGAGGGTCACTTGTATAAAGCCTTTCCTTCGAGCAGGTAGCACAGGCTCTAAAAAGACCTTTTTTTCCTTTTCTAACATAACTATGCTAGAATGATGGCAAACCAGCACTGAAGATGGATCCTGTAGATGTAGAATGTTGAAAAGAAGGTAAGAACTATATCTAAATGAACTAAGAATGAGAGAACACTGAGCAGAGCTCAGAGGAGACTCCCTAGCACAACGTACGGTAGACAATCTGAAGGTCCAAGGTTCTCTCAGGAGTGTTCTAGATGGTGAAGGGTCCCGATTGATTCAAGAATTACTTTTTTTTTTTTTTTACAAAATGAAAGATATGGGTTACAAAATTGAAATGGGCCTAGGCCTAGTTTCTGCTTTGTATAGGTTTAGCATTGCTTTTTTGATGTACCGGGGACTTCCATCTCGACGACGGGGAAGGATTCAAGCATGTGAATCTATGAAAGTTCTAATACTGGAGTAAAATAAGTATTTCCAAACCCTGGGACACTTAGAAAAAGTAAAAAGTAGCCAAAAACCACAAGGGACTAAATAGTTTATTGATGAGGAAAGAAGGCGGAAGGTGGTTGGTCCTAGAGGTCCTCAACTACGAAAAAGGATGAGGGCAGCCATATTGCATTAAAGGATGGAGAGGAACTAACTGAAAAAATACCGGGTATGGAGGAGCAGTTAGCTGAGAATGCTGGAGGCACATCTAAAAAAACCTGGAGAAGTATGGGGGAGCTCAAGAGAGCACAAGCAGCTGCTCAGATGGTGCAACAAAGTCACGAGAAATACTAGAATTAAATCTAAACACTAGGTATAAAGAGTCTCGGCTGCGAAGTTCAGGAGGGAGTGTGAGAAGTGCATAATTGTTTTGAAAACTGGCAAGCTGCACAAGGGATGGCACCCACATGGATACACAATCCATAGAGCCAGATAAGTCAAGAGCTTAAGAAAAAAGACCAATATATCTCAAACGCTATACAGCAAGATGCACAGCATGGGACTGTAACAGAAACCCATGCTATTCAGATAATTTAAACCGGGTCAGTGCAATGAATGATTTGTCACTTGCTAGACGAGGTAAAGCCTGTAGGACTTGGACCTCTTATGCTACTTTTGCCTCAAAAGATGCAGCATAGGGTGTGAATGGGTGCTATCCACGGATATATCTCATCAGTATATTTTTTTCTTTCTTTTAGTCTACTTTAAGACGTTCCTCAGATACGAAAGTACCTCTACAGTAGGGTACCCATCTTTTGACCATTTGAGTTCTTTAACGCGCTCCACTGTTTATTAAATGCTGGGTCCACTGAGTTTTAAACCATCAAATGGCATTCTTATCATAAGGGTTTGAAGTTCTAGCCTGAACCCTAAAATATGAAACCAAGAATGTTGATGTGATACCTAACCAGTTATTAGTTCTCAGCAGTGTCTGTGTCATTGAAGGTCATGCCTTTAATATAGCCATGGAAGCTCCGACCTGTAATTTTAACCACTGCATCTAATTATTTACTTTAGCTATTTAGGGTGGGCCTGAATGCAGAGTTCACATTTTCCTTAAGGGCAATTGATGAAATAAAGAAGTCAGAGACAGCAAGCGAATGCACATGTATACACTTTAGTGATAAGCATTAATCGTTCAGCACTCTGTGTAACACAGGATCTTCAAAGCATCTCTACCCTCATATATAACACTTTGTAGCATTGGCAAGTACTAGTTATTTTAAAGGCTGAGTAAGGAAACAAAATTCTTAAGCTTACTCTTCCTAGATTTGTGTTGCTCTTTGCAGTACTATGAGATAAGTGAAGGCAGCGAAGGGAATGATTCATTCTGTTTTGCTAGAAATTGCTTGAAAATCCTACCAAATTATTTCCTATTCGCTATCTGCCAATCTGCAAGTCTTTCTGTCCTTGATTATAAGTGTCTGCTCAATCACTAACCAAGCCATAAGCATGGTGTAAGTGAGAAAGAAGAGTTGGAAGAGTACCATAAGATTTGTCACCCTTTGTAGGAATCTTCTTGGCCTGCTGGTCATTTAAGATTTGGATAATGAGATCTGTAGCATTTTGGCATAGCAGTGCTATGCGCTTCAGAATTAAGAGCAACAAAGTAGACTTTCTTTTCGAACATGAAGAATCTTTTCTACAGTCTTTTCAGTGAACTTTGTTTCTTATGTGAAAGCAAGCTTATTTGTTTGGGTCATTTCAGCCATGGGAGCACTTTGGGTAAAGTCAAAATAAGTGTAGGTACAGAAATTTAGAAGTAAAAAACACGCGACTCCTCATCCGGTTTCTCACGAGATTCAGAAAATTACAATTACTTTGCGCCAATTGTACATGCTGTAGGTCATGATTCCTACAGATTATGCCCATGTTAGTCATAAAACAACTATCCAAAATTAAATACATTTTACAGACTCAGCAAGTAAGATGGTAGGATAATGTAAAGGGTCTGAATTTTAAATTGGTACAGGTTGAAAAAATTGTGGCAGCAAACGTTTGCTAGCACATGGTTTGTTTTTTCACAGCACTGTAAATACCAGGGATGATATTAACCGCTTTAATGGTACTCAATTTACTGAGCACAATTGGATAAAGGCTGCGCATGCCTTACTGAATTTCAAATTTGACATACGTAAAACAGACAACAAAAAAGTCAGATAAACAGAAAGACCATCACCACAGCGTGTCAAGCAAGGTGACTAAATGATTTAAGCAGTACTTGGAGAGAAATAGTTTTAAAACCTTCCTCAGGACCAAAACTGACAGAAAACCGAGCTCAAGTCTCAAACACCCAGATTTTTGGTCAATTAAGTGGCAAAAAGACATATTTAGAGCAAATATAACTTAGTAACTTTGCTGCCCACCATTTGCATGACTAGAAGATCAGTCACATTTGTTGGAATTGTGTAGTATTGTGCATTTCACTTCTTGCTTATATTATTGTAAATACCTATTCCTTTAAGAGCTCTGGTTATTGTTTAAGCAGCTCCATAGCAATAGAATGTAGATGAGAGATGAAGTCAGTTGCATCTGATTTGATCCAGCTGATGGATGGGACATTTCTTTCTCTGAATAAACTTAATCCTTATTCACCACCGTGGAGATTTATACATGATTTTACACTGGCGACGAGGATGGTCGCAAGTTGAAGTCGAAGTTTGAAAGGCGTAGAGCTAAGATATTCGGTGATAGAAAGGGAAGCATTGGCCGTCCATTGGGCTATTAAGAAGCTTAAAAATTTACTATGGGGTACAAACTTTTCTTGAGAAGCGACCACAAACCTTTGTTTGAGGCGTTTAATATGAAAGGTTTTGATGCTATTTCTAGTAGGATTTCAAAATGGATTGTAGATCTACAAGCATATGATTTTAATGTTGAATATTTGCCGGGGGTGTGTAACTGCATTGCTGACACGCTTTCCAGATTGGTCAATTGAGATGAAGGTAAACCAGACTCCAAAGAAGAAGACGTGAATGAATGGGTATGCAATATCCAGCATGATGGAATGAAAGAGGACAAATGGCCCGAAGCAAGTGAATCGAATATAGACTTTGCAGAGTTACACCCTTTAGTCAGAAAAGCTTAGACATGTAAAACTGGTGGGAGCGTGGATGATTATTGGAATGTGAGGGATGAATTGTCCTTAAGTGGAAGCTTACTATTTAGAGGCCCAAGGCTAGTGCCACCTAAAGTGCTCCGTGAAGAATTAATACATTTAGCACATGAAGGCCATCAGGGTATTTCAAAGACTAAAGAAGGGCTTAACTACTGGTGGCCGGGGTTAGACTTACAGGTCGAGAGGGTTGTCAGAGACTGTTTGCAGTGTTTTGAGTGAGAAATCTTTAAAGCATAGGGTTCAACCTATGATAATAAGAGAACGACCTAAAGGTTCATGGCAGGAACTTGCTCTTGATATTTTAGGACCTGTTATGTTCAATGGATGTGAAATGTTTATATTTGTCCTCATAGACATGTTCTCGAGATGGCCAGAGATAAAATTTATAAAGAATATGACTCTAAACAGGTCATATTATTTCTTAAGGAAGTGTTCTCACAGGAAGGTTTACCTGGATCGCTTTTGACAGACAATGGTGTCCGGTTTGTTTCTCCTGAGATGAAGGAGTTTTTGCAATGCTGTTTTATACATCACAAGTTATGTGCACTTTACCACCCAGAGTGCAATGGTATGGTAGAACGTGTTGTACGAGTACTCAAAGAAACCATAAATAGGTCTAAACAAAATGGACTAGATTTACAAAATGAGTTGGTAAAACAGGTTGAAGCGTATAGGTTCAGTCCCCATTCCACCACGGGATATAGTCCTTTCATGCTTTTGAAAAACAGGCAACCTAACACCTTGGTGGCTCCATTTTGGGTGAAAACAGCAGAGTCCAAAATAGAAAATGGTGTTCCCTCTCAACAGAAGCGAGAAGCAAATGAAGAGAGGAAGGCTATTAGTAGAAAAGAGTTTTGATTCCAGAAAATCTGTTAAGACTACGGTGGTCAATGTAGGAGACATGGTCATGATAAAGCCTCCTGTGGGGAAACAAAATTCTGGTTTATTTGCTAAACCCCACAGAGTAGTCAAGATTTTTAGAAATGCAATAAAGACTGAAGATACTCGCATATGGAATTTGAATAGGGTTGTAGTTTTGAAAAATAAAACATTATTTGATGACAAAAATGACAAAGACAATGTTGTTGTGGCTAAACCTGGTACCACATCTGATGTTCCCACTCATACTCAAAGGAACGCCAGGGAAAGAAGGGTACCTTCTAAATTCAAAGATTGTGAGATGAATGTTTAAAAGAAAAATGTTATTTTTCTTTACATGGAAAATTGTAACCCTTATGTCTCACCCTAAACTGGGGTAGCTTTTATTATTATTATTTTTTTGTAGTTTGTATATTAATGTGTTTTTTAATATATAGAGGGAAGATGTGTAGTATTGTGCATTTCACTTCTTGCTTACATTATTGTTAATACCTATTCCTTTAAGAGCTCTGGTTATTGTTTAAGCAGCGCCATAGCAATAGAATGTAGATGAGAGATGAAGAAGTCAGTTGCATCTGATTTGATCCAGCTGATGGATGGGACATTTCTTTCTCTGAATAAACTTACTCTTTATTCACCACCTTGGAGATTTATACATGATTTTACACATACACAGTGGGTATTTTTTTTTCAATTCGGAGGATACATTCTCTTTCAAAGTAAAAAATAAAAAAAAAACAATTTCCTGGACTAATCTCAAAACGGACCATTAAAGCTGATCTCCTGAGATGGCTGGAAGCGGTACCTTGTTGCCAAGAATGCTATATATAGTTAGGCCTGTAACCAGTTACAGAGGGGGAGGGGTGGGGGGAGGGGGAGAGAGGGGGGGCGTTGGGTCTTTATTTAACCATTATGAAAAATCGAAATTTGCAAAACCTAATTAAGTCAAAGTTCAAAGCTCCTCCGCATACATTCACATGCCAGAGACTGCAATTTAAGTGAATTATTTTTAAAACTCAACCAAATTAAAGAAGAATTAGAGGAATAAAGGTTTTAAACTAGAGGAAGGTAAAAAGTCATGTAAAAAGCAGACTTTAAAGGACATCTGTCTACTTACCCGATTTTTGAGCTCATTAAATTGGAGCTTTTGCTTTAAAACTCAGCTTGCACTTCACAAAACCTATTTTCTTCCTAATGTCATAATATAATCTATACACGCCAGGCTTTTCAATACACATAAAAGTTAATGTTAACAGCCTGGCTCTGAATCTGGCTGGTCTAGTATAATTCTGACAACACGTCTGAAAACTTGGTTTTGAATTTGTGCTGCCTAAGCTCTAGAAGAAACGCTGACCTCTGTTGGGCGAATCCCTAAGCGGCTAAAATAAATCACGGACTGAAGGAGATGACATTGAAGCAGTCTACAAACAGGGTACTAAAGTACGAACTTAGCAAAAAAACAAGCATTTTCTGCCCATTTCAAAATCAATAACAGTGAAAGTGAAAAGCTGAAACCCTGATCGCTCTTACAGAAGCAATACATTAGTGTTGGGGAAAAAGGCTGTAACCACCACAAATGGGAGCTCTCTGTCCATTTTTATGCAGCTTTTCATATGAGTGCGCATCTGCAAAATCAATATACATAAAAAGCAAAAGACAGAAGGGAATACTTAAGCAGAATTCTTAGGAGAGACTACCAGATTGTCTTCAATAATTTCATGATCAATAGAGGTTTTGCTACTACTTTTTGCACGAAGAGTTGCATTTTTATTACCTCATTCAAAATTATGATTTGCTTTGTAAATTAAAACAGACTAAACAGTTTCAAACTGGATAATGAAGCATCACAATCATTCAACTCAAGGTGGCACAACGAGACCATACCAGTAGCAGAATGGACGCCATATACATAAAACTCTAAATATCAATTTTCTAGGAAAGCATTTTATTTTTAATTTTAGGAAAACTGCTCACATCATCTGTATCTTTGACTCGAAGAATCTGTTCTCGTAGGTCCTGTAAGTCATTAAACGTAGATTGTGCCGTTATGGAATATACTAATGCAAAGCCTTGTCCGTTTTTCATGTAGAGGTCCCTCATTGCTGTAAATTGCTCCTGTGGCATAAAATAGTACAAAACAAATATCCATAATTATACAGATTTCAAACCGAAATATTCTTAAAAAATATATGTTTGAGTTGTATCAACAAATAAAATGAGCTCAAGCACGTAACACGTAAATAATCCATTCACATAAGGGCGAAATCGATGCATCATTCAAAAAACGTTTGCAGTGATATCAGTCCAGGGTACATTTTCCCCCTTTCCCACTTAATTATATTACTTTACTCAGTTTGTCATTGCATACTCTGTAGTTACTGCTCCTTCCCAGTCTTTCAACTAAATATAGGAGTTCCGTTACCCACCCTTGTGGTTCTCGTGCATCCTTTGTTAATTATTCTATATATACTATAGAAGTTAATAAAGGTCTAGAGTCTGATGAGTGAATTATTAGTGTTTGCATTTCTGCCCATTACACTAAACAGAAGTATTCAAAGTATTCTTTAATAACATGTACTACATTATTTATCATACAATACAAACCATAAACATGACTGGGCGTAGACTCACAGCCCCGCCAACCAACACAAGCAGAGACACAAAAGGATTTAGCAGGTTAAACATACAGCTAAGAAGGCATTGCCTCGTAGGTTTGAAATCCATGATGTTCTTACTGCCTTGGAAAAATGCATACGCCGCAATCAAAACTTGTAACCAATGTACCTGTACCTATTCTTGTTAAACTATCATCTTCAGTAACATCAAGGCAAGATAAAACAAGTTGTTACTGGAAGGTTTGGGGTGCCAGAGACATGTGTGCATAGTCATTCAATTAAGCTGCTAACACATGTACAAGATCAATTCATTATTAAAGATGAAACGGCATTAGCATGTAAGGAATCAACTAAGTACAGAGAAAATGGCGAGGATGGGCTATTCCACTGCAGATCAGATGCACAAAAAGGAATTGTTAGAACGTATGTACCCTTATCCATTCCATAACTCGTGAATAGCATCTCCAACGGCAAACCACTTGCACTGGTTAAGTGTCAGACAGTAATTGTGGACAGAAGCAGGAGGAGCTACGCAAGTGCTCTTACACACAATACTTCCTTACTACTATCTTCTGGAACGACTACTAAGGAGAAGAAAAAAAAATAGACTATGGAGATAAGACTATGGAGATAACAGACCGGAAAAAATCTGAAAAGTAGTTAAACCTGCCATGAATCTATAGAACAAATCCTTCGAAGACATTTAGGCAAACACCTTTCATAATAGGGGCAAATTGGTACAAAACTCAAAAAGCATCTGTTGATGCTATACTATAGTCCTGGTGGAATGGGCTGTGTGTTGGTGAGGTCCCTCAAATGAGAATTTTGCAGACATAATTTTGAAGTAAAACCTTGGTTTTCAGGCCATATCCTTGTTGGGAGGCGCCCATTCCCATATCAGTTTGCCTGTTTATAAACAGTAACTGTAGCTACCTTAGAATTACAAATCTGCACACATTGCTTTAAAGTGTCGTATTTTCCACCGTTATAAAAGCACACAGTGTCGAACAGCAGTATTCTTTTTTAGTTTCCCCACTTTGCTGTAGGCATATCGTCGAGGACCCTTACCGTTTTGCTGCATCTGTTTTTCTTGCACCCATTTTTGTGTTTTCCTAAAATATAATTCTGTTCCTCCGAGTAAAGATGTGTTCTTGGTAAACATATTTCATATTCGAATCTGAACTTCTGGCCTAAATGCCAGACCTTTTTATCCAGGAATGTATTTCTAGCACCCATCCAGCGCTGATCAATCGGTAGAAGCTAGTGCTAGAGGAGAACTTGTAATTCTAACGTTGTACCCAAAAGTGGCAATATCCCTTTTTGTCATATGATTCAGTTTTTTTTAAATAGTTTAATGGGATGTGAACCACTGTGGTATATTTCACTAACACAGTCCTTTCTATGGGGAGAATAATCATATCCATCTCAGATATCCCCAGTCTTAAACCAGCTAAAAATGCACCAATAGTAACAGTCCAGCTCAAAATACCGTGCCACCTCAACCAAATCCACACTGAATTCCGCCATGTTGAGCCTCCTCCATGAAGTGAATCTGTGCTACTATGGCACTGCAAGCACAATTACATACCTTTGCAAACATGTTGCCCGCCCACAGTGGGGCAGGTTTCTTTAAAACTTATGCTGTCCACTTTACAATGCGTTAAAAGCAATAGCCTGTTGCAAGATGATGGAGTTTGGTATGAAGTCTTATATAGGAAGGCCGTCTGGGAATATTCTGTTCAGTGGGCAGAAAAGTTCTCTTTACTGATTTTGTGGTTAAGACTCTTAAAATACATTTCTATTCTATGACTAAATGTGACTACATGGCTTCTTTTGAATGAATGTATCCATCTAGGGTTCAGTGCACACGTTTTCAACAGCAGGGATATAGGCCTTTCAATGAATTTATATCCGGCATCTCATTTAATATTCCTTTCAGAGCAGGATCTTTTACAATGGCAACCCCCAAATCTTTACACTATGATGCAGTTCTAGGTATTAAATTTGAAACTCTGCCTCAACGCTTCAGAGGCTAGTGTCTTTTCAATACTTTCTGAATGGAGGTTAACTGCTTATTTTACTTGCATGTGGCACTGCAGGATTTATCTGAAACGCTTTTATGGCAGATCTTGGAAGACGGAGGAGCTTGCCATCCTGAAACCTCGTTACATAGAGTACTTTTTGGGTTTCTGGATTATTTTTACTGGAAACACCTTTCCTTTACTTGAGAGACTTAAATGGTCTGGATTTTGTGAGGCATTGATCATCTATGTGCTCGTCACACCAGTCTGTATAGTTTTCAGTCTCTGCCAGCTCTTCAACGTCTTCCAGAATGGAAATCTGACTTTACCAATGTTTCCACTTGCACATCTTAAGAGCTTTTGTTTAAACCTCACAAATATTCCACTGCTGAGGTTCAATGTCAAACTCAGACTACAAAGGTTTTCAATACACAGGAACACATGATCAGACAACTGATAACGACTAGGTTACCCTGTAAGCATCTATTTGTAGAGTGTAATGCTGCAGATTCACATGCTATGCACACTTCTGCCATCTAGGGTTGGGCTTGGACACAACTATTTTTTCTCAGTCTTTTTTTTATTGCTGATGTGACATCAAGACTCACCATCTTCGAGAGAATGTGCATGTTCAGAGGCTCTATTGTTAGAGTTTTCATTTTTACCCCACCATTGTTAGCAAGTTACAATACTAATTGCTGCTGAACATGTTTAAATAGGTACAGATATATACGGCTGTGGTCGAAAGACTTCTTTCTCTGCCAGAATAATTACCTTTTGATTCGATCAGTGGGCCCGTGGAGATTCTGGACTGATACTCCTTGCATCGTGTGTGATTGATATATATATATATATATATATATATATATATATATATATTATACATATATATACATACACACACACACACACACACATATATATATACACACACATAGCGTCTAATATATGAATTTGACACCACTGTATACCTGCTAGGGCGGCAGGAGGGTGCATTGGAATCTACAGCACTACATGCTACGAACAGATGATTACAGGGTAACATGCTTCATTAGTAGCATGTGTTAGCTACAGATACACATGCTATGCATAGATTATAAAGCAGTACTCTTATCGCAGTGTCTCTAGGCATTAGATGATGCAGACGTTTGAAATAGCGACCTTAGCACGGTTTGTCCCAAAGAGACTGCTGCCTGGCCTCGAATATTCACGCAATAGAACATTGTGAACACACATGGATTAGACCAAGTAGCAGCCTTACAAATATAAGCTAAAGGAATATTTCCCAAGAAAGCCATTGAAGAATCCTTCTTCCTTGTAGAGTGTGCTCATGGAATAGTTGGAAAGTTCTTTTAGCCTTTACTTAACCTCATCGCTGCGGCGGCAATTCTTCCGCTACGCTGCTTTTTTCAAAAAGCCGCATTAGATGACGAGCTCAGCTCGTCATCCGCACACGCCCCCCATGGCTGATGACGAGCTGAGCTCGTCATCAGCATCGAAGGGGTTAAAAAAATCTGAATCTATTTTGCAATCCATCTTGAGATTCGTGCTTTAGAAATGGCTTTACCATTTCTTGGATTTGAGAAAGTCACAAAAAGCCGTTGCGTTTTCCTAAAAGTTCTGGTTCTCTCATTGTAATACATCAGGGCTCTTTTAACATCAAGTGTATGGAGTGCTCTTTCTGCCATGGTGATGGCTTAGGGAAGAAAATCAGTAAATCAAGTGTTTGGTTTAAATGGAAGGGAAAGATGACATTTGGAAGAAATTTAGGATTTGCACAGAGACGTACCTTATCCTGGAAAACCTGAACGTAAGGCTCTTCTATTTAAAGAGCATGAATTGTGTTAACTCTTCTCAGGGAGGTTATAGCTACAAGGAAAGCTACTTTCCAAGTGAGGAACTGCAGAGGATAAGAATGCAGCAGTTCAAAAGACATGGATATTAGCTTTGTAAGAACGACATTTATATTCCACGAAGTACTACTGGTGGTAGATGTGGGAGAGTTATTCTTTTTAGACCTTCCATAAAAGCTTTGCCAACAGGTGTACAAAAAAGTGACTGATGCTTGCAGTTAAGGTCACAATCGCTGCCAGGTGCAATCGTATGGAAGTGTAAGCTAAATGTAATTGCTCAAGTCTGAAAAGGTAGCATGATATCTGTTGTACCGTAGGAGTGCAAGGATCTATATGCTGGACTGTACAGTAGTGTACAAAACGCTTCCACTTGGCCTGCATAACAAGCTCTTGTGGTAGGGAGTCTTGTCTACTTTAGAGTTTTCATATATCTGGAATGTAATTGCAAGTATTCATACTCTTAAGATTTCAGGAGCAAAATTGCCAGGCGGAGTTGTTTGGGGTTTGGATGTCTGACCCGGCCCTTGCTGTGAGTAAGAAGATCTGGTATGTAGCTTATCGTGCGTTACTAGAGACGACTAATAGCGTTGTGAACCAGGGTTGTCCCACCCAGGTGGAAGCTAGGAGAACCATCTTCAGAGATGTCTGTATGAGATTCCTGACCAGATATGGAATGGTGGACGATAGATCAGGAGACCATTCAATATGGTCAGATTGGCTCTGCTTAAGCTAAAGAGGGCTGCCTCCGCGTTACGTAGTGGGGCTATATCGAGCATGCACTTGAGGGATAGATGGAAAATTATAGCTATTCCAACTCTGCGTTTTAGGGTGCGGTCTTGTCTGAGCATGCCATAGTTGTTAGGGAGCGCCTCAAGTATGTCAGGGGCTGAGTCTTCGTTGAGCCATGTTTCTGTGAGAAACAAGGCCTCAGGCTGGTGGTCTGTGAGATAAACATAAGACAGAAATCTATGACTAACAAGTGATCTACAATTAATGAGGGTGAGCTTCATGTGGGCTAGTTGAGGGATGGTATGGCAGGGTGTAAGACTGAAAGGGCAGCTGGTGCAGCGTGTAGTCTCTTCTCCCACCTTTAATTGGTGCAGACAGGCTCCTTCCAGAGGCCGCTGTAGCGATCGCAGGACGTTTCCTGGGTATCGCAGGTGATGAGTTGGTGATAAACGGGTATATTGGGTGGCCCCAGGTCCCAGACGGGCGCAGACGGGCTTGCCTTTGGCGCGCCCGCTGCGCACGTCCACTGATATATGCCTCTTAAATAGTGTGGCTGAGTCAGCTTTCACACAATTCGAGGTAGTCAGGGGGGAGGAGTCACATCCCTCCGCACAATCGGTAATCACCGTGGCGGACCGGGGACCGGATGGGTACAGAGCAAGGTAATCCTTTTTTTTAAAGCAGAGAAAGACGGTTTGTTTAAAAAAGTGCAAGCGCGTTTATAGCAGAAAGGTTAAAGGCAGCGTAGCGTGACTTATAGCAGTAATTTAAAACAGTAGCATTACATCCTGTAGTGTTACCATGTGAAAGTGTTCTGACAGAATGTAAAGATAGAGTGGTAGAAGATCTAGTATTGGCCTTAGTGTTGTATCGTTATTGGGTCTCAAAAAGTACAGGGAGTACACTCCCTTGCCTTGATGTCTGTGTGGGAGAGGCTATATGGCACCCTTTAACAGAGCTTTTACCTTCTCTTTAAGAAGATGAAAGTGCTGAGGATTTGTCTGCGAGGAAGAAAGTTTGGTTGGTGGGTGGTAAGTTCTAGGCAGCATCCGTTGCGGATGAGGGACAGTACTTACTGGTCTGATGTTATTTTTATCCTCAGTTGGTGAAACAACTGCAGCCTTTCCCCAGCAGGTGTTGTGTGGTGAGCCACTGTTTGGAAGTGGAGACTCCGTTTGTGACAGTTCCTTTACTTCTCTGTTTGAACCTACCTCTATAGTACGTAAAGGCTGCATGCCGATGGTATTGCTGCTGCTGCTGCTGCTTTTGATAGGCTGGGTGTCAGAGGTGTGGTTTTGGAAGCCTTTCTGCCCAGATACCTACGAAAGGACTGTTGGCGTGGTGTAGCGGACTGCATTGCTTCCATGGATTTTGTGGTCTGGATGTCCTTAATTTTCTCTAGCTGGGAGTCCACCTCCAGGCCGAAGAGATGCTCCCCTTCAAATGGGACATAAAGGAGATTGTGCTGCACCTCAGTCTTCAACCCAGAGAAGCGTAGCCAGGGTTGCCAATGTCGGAGAATAGAGGAGTTCATTACTCTTGCAGCAGTGTCTGTGCTATCTAGGGCGCAGTGTCTGTGCTATCTAGGGCGCAGCATATGGTTGTATTGGAGATCTGTCTACCCTCTGTGACTAGCTCACCCCCCCCCCCCCCCCCTTTCTATATTGTTCTGGACGATGTTGTTAGATCTTCCATATTGTAATAAGTGGCCATGTTATATCTGGATAGTAACCCTATTGAGTTAGCTATGCACCAATGATTAGCATGCCTCACTGCTGCATCTATGCGCTTGCTTTCCTCATCAGAAGGAGGCGCGTCTCCAGTACTCTGGGAAGCTGCCTTCTTCCCTGCAGTTGTTACCACGAGGGAGGCAGTTGTTGCGTGTCCCCTGATATAAAGTGTGTCAGAGGGGGAATGTTTGTACTTCCTCTCAATGTGTGGCGTAAGGACTCTAGTATTGAATGGGTCTTTAAAGATCTCTGTGGAGAGCTTGCGCATGGACTCCATCAGAAGTATGTGATGCCTTAGCTGTTATAGGGACTTCAATGTCTGGATCTGGCAGTATGACATCGTATGCATCCCAAGGATCTGGGCTTTGGGGACTGTCTCCCTGGGAGTCTGTGTCATGTGCGTATTGACTAAGAATACATGTGTCTGCATCGTGTCAGTGTATGGATGATGGTGACAGACTATGGAGGTGGTGTGATGTTTAGGGGCCTAGGGCTAGTGGCCTTATGCTCCATACTTTTCCTCTTTGAAAGAGGCTGTGGGAGGGTCAATAACCTGCCTCTTTGTTTATGGTCCTTCTCAGGCAAGTGTTTGTCCTCCATAGAGAGCTTCTTTTCCATGAGCTCTCATAGATTTTCAAATACATTTCCCAATGCATCGAAGGTTGTTACTGTCCTACTTCTCTTGGGTGCATGTCTTTCTCAGTTTGTTTCTTCCTATGTTCAGTTGGAGCGTAGGAGGTCGACGCCGTTGTTTTTTTTAGGTCAAAATTTGGCACTGCTCCGAAGACTTCTTTGGAGTCTATGTGCGGCTTGGCTCCTATGAGGTGTGCGTCAACGCCTGACATTTGCTCGGCTCCAACTGCTTTTTCTATCCGAAGGGAGGCGGGCGCTGGAAGCTTTCCTGGCACCATAGGCTGCACAATTAATTTGTCGCCTTCAAATGCTGCTGAATATTACCATCACGCCAGATCGATGACCTGCAGCTCGATCAGGATAGAGGGCAGTCTCGTCCTGAGTCAGCTCCGAAAAATGTTCTCGGTGTCAGCCAGAACCCAAAGGCTGTGATGCACCAAGAGATGGCGGGTGCGCTGTGGGGGCAGTATTTTTGTATAGGAGCGGTTTCTGTGGACCTCGGGTATTTAGTGCCCTACATGTCGTCTTCGTCCTGGGCCCGAACCGGATGCATCTGTCCCTCTTGAGGTTCCACTGCCAAAATCCCCGACTTGTCTTCCTCATCATTCTGGCTGGACTCATCGGAAGCGACGTAGTGCAGACTGCACAGGATGAGGCCCCTTCTAGGGGAATGTTGTGTTCTTCGTTGTCTCTAATTTGTAGCTGCTGTTCTTAGTCTGTTAAGGATGCAGCCTTTGCCGCCATTCCACAGTATGAGCCAGTCGTCGGTCATATCTGGAGCAAAAGGTCTTTTTATTCTTGAACAGGCCACTGACTGCTCAGTCCAGCTCATTATACTCCGGCGACAAGCAGAGGCTGCAGACGTGCTGGTCTGAGTAGTTGAATTCTGGCCCACATTGTAGTAATTTCCTGAAAAGTCTGTTTTTTGGTTTTTTTTACCTTTCAACACCTGGAACCGAGCATTCTCGGTGAAACCTGGAAAGGGCCCTGGTGTTGAAGCTGACCGGAACAGTCGTGAAACCTGAATCCAACGCCTGGTGATGACGAGGCGAAATTGGATTTGTCCAGCAGAAGCTGCTACAAGACTGTTTGATGTCCGCAGACCACAAAGGTGTCAAAGATGCACGAAGCTCAAGCACAATCCGTCCGAAACTGATGGTGGAAAAAAATCTATCTAACAATGTCTGTAAATTCTGAATTCTGGTTGCATTGGGACATGCAAGAGCTATGTGAGTGTTTCGGATGGTTCCTAGATATGTTCGTGTTTGATTGGTTGAAGATGGGATTTTTGTATGTTGACTGTGAATCAATGTTCCCTCAAATTATTTTCCTCTGTGTGCGGCACTGTGGGGTCTCTGTGCGCTGCAGCCATGGTTATGTGCGCCAGGAACCAGACTGTGGGTGTGGGTGCAGCGCTAAAATATCACTCCAAACTCATGCTTAAACATTTGAAAAGACTGCATTTTCACACATAAATCGCCACGTTAAGGGTCTTATGGCAGGTTTTCAATTTAGACACACGCCATGACATGAATTGGTTACACAGGCAAGTACACTTCGGGTTTAGAAAAGCACAAGACTCCAATGATAGTACCATTATAAGATGTTACTGCTGTAGGTGTAATGTTGATTAATTTGATTTATCTATTTCTAGAGCGCACGAATGCCCGAAGGCGTCTTGGCGCTATGACATGCCCGTAGTCCTGAGCTGGTCTTGGGTTTATGCCGTGAACAACCATGTTTTGATTTGCTTTCTGAACAAGTCCAAAGATGGGCTGTTTTATATCTAATGGTAGTTGATTCCATGTCCTTGCTGCGTGAACGAGGAAACTTCTTCCCCCCCAGTTCGCTCGTTTGAACTTGGGAATTGCTATCAGTTTTTGTTGGCCAGATCTAAGTAGTCTGGATGGTTCGTATTTCCTCAACTGCGTCTTTATGAAAAGAGGTCCGTTGCCCTGCAGGGCCTTATAGGTCAAACATAGTGATTTAAATTTGACTCTTTTGGCGTCTGGAAGCCAATGAAGTGATGCTAATTTATGGCTGACGGACTGAAACTTTGGTATGTCCAGGATCAGTCTTGCTGCTGCATTTTGAAGGCGCTGCATCTTATCTATGATTTTTGTTCTAGCTCCTGCATACAGTGCATTTCCGTAGTCCAGGCGGGATAAAGCGAGCGCTGTCACTACCGTTTTACGTGCATCTTGGGGCAAATATGGAAGTATTTTCTTTATCATTTTTAGTATTAGCCAAAAAGACGATGCCAGTTTGTTTACTTGGGCTTCGTATGCTAGCTTGGTGTCTATCATGAATCCCAAATCTTTCACCTTCTCCGAGGGGTCTGGGCGTGTTCCCAGTTTGTCAGGCCACCAGTCTGGGGACCAGATGTCAGCATGTTGCGGTACAAAAGGGGGTGGTGATGGACGGAGCATCTGAACCAATCAAACACTCACACCCAGTCAACAGATCTGGGTTTAATCCATCACCGTTCTTTAGCCCACTCTGCCACCCCAGTTCAGACATGGCCATATGCAAATCAGTCTGACCCTGTGCCTCATGGGAACAGCCCAGCCCGAACAGCCAAACCATGCCTTCCCTGGACCGGAAACAAGCTTCCTAGGACCGGTTTCTGGCATTACAGCCATCTTCAGCCAGGCTTGCTTGAATCCAGTGGCAAAGTGAGCAAGGGACACACGTCTGAGAATACCGTGCCAACTTATGGCGAAAAACGCGAGCTTTGTTCGCCATAAGTTGGCAGGGTATGCTCAGACGTGAGTCCCTTGCTCTTTTTGCCACTGGATTCGAGCAAGCCGGGCTGAAGACGGCTGAAATGCCAGAAACCGGTCCTCGGAAGCTTGTTTCCGGTCCAGGGAAGGCATGGCTTGGCAGTTGGGGCTGGACTGTTCCCATAAGGCACAGGATCAGACTGATTTGCATATGGCCATGTCTGAACTGGGGTGGCAGAGTGGGCTAAAGAACGGTGATGGATTAAACCCAGATCTGTTGACTGGGTGTGAGTGTTTGATTGGTTCATATGCTCTGTCCATCACCCTCCCTTTTGTACCGTAGGTGTAATGTTACTTGTTGTATTGTATATCTGGATGCACAGATCGGAAGAAGCAACTAAGTACCAGCCAGGCGGCACACTAGACTAAGCAGAGAGATTTCTAACTTACGCGACACCTAAAGGAAATGCAGCAAGTCCAAAAGAATGACGTATGCTTTACAGGTTGTTCAATTGGACTTGTCAGCCAACTTCAACTAGGCACAGCCGGGCCGCCTTTAAGACTGGTGGCGCCCTGTGCGACAATGTTTGTTGGAGCCCCCCAATGGCCACCTCTACCACGGATTCCCTCACTAGCACCCTTTAACAGCGACCCTGAAGTCTCCAGAACCACTGGCTCTGATTCATTTAGTATTATAGCACCACTCATACCAGTGTAAGGTGTCAGAGCACTTTACATAATACACACATTGCACAGACACTCATAGGTGTGTAGATCAGTGTATTGGAAGTGTTACATCAGACAAGACTACAAGTTGTAGTGTAGGAGTGACGCCTAAGGGTATAAGTAGCGCTTTATAAGTGTCAAAAATAAATAAATAGGAGTTAGATACTAGTAGGCAATATAGTTTAAGAGTGCTTATTCTGGAAAAGTACGAATTCAGAATTCAAAATGTGACACCATTGTTAGAGGTTCACTTTAAAACAAGAATTGTTTTTTACCCAAATGAACCTTTTTGGCAAGATTAGGATAATAAAAGGCTGGGCAATAAAACAAATTGCTCTAACATAATACTTGCAGTTAACACGCAGCTATTTGAGGACAGTTAAAAGCTCAATGTTCTAGATTAGGATTTTGACTTACAAACCACAAGTAACAAAATGAGCTGTCTTACAGAAGCAGTAAGGAGTAGTTTCTGTCCTATAACTCCAGTTCTGTAGTAGGGGTATCTTTATTATAGTCATAATCTAGTAAATAGTCCCGCCCATGTGCGTGGACACAGAGCAATCAAAAATAATCTCTTAAAGTGTCGAAAAATGCAGAACTGCACAGACACTTAAGAGAGAATTAAAGACAGATAATGCAGCCTATAAAACCAGGCTACATTGTCCAGTGCTTCAACTAGAAATTCCACCAAAAATCCACAAACAGCAAAGTCTGTCCAGATTTCCCTTGCTTTAGCAGCAAAGCCCCTCTGTAATGATAGAGAGGAAGACCTGGACAGACAAGCCCCATAGGCTGCCATTATGTGGCTCAGAACAGGAT
This sequence comes from Lissotriton vulgaris, assembly GCF_964263255.1. NCBI lineage: Eukaryota > Metazoa > Chordata > Amphibia > Caudata > Salamandridae > Lissotriton > Lissotriton vulgaris. The sequence goes on from NC_141685.1 coordinate 1,734,327,329, forward strand.
ACTGTGCCTTTAAGAGAACTTTCCAGAACTTCACAGTATCCCAGAATGCACTGCAGGTCCCTTTTACTTTCAGTTCTTTTTGAAGGCGTAACACGCCAGACCTGTAGCATTCCTTACATGAATATCTCTCTCCACCGGGGAGGAGGGCGGGCGCTTATGACTATAACAGAGATACCCCTACTACAGAACTGGAGTTACAGGACAGAAACTACTCCTTCTGTAGAAGGGGATCTCTGTGTATAGCCATAATCTAGTGAATAGAATGGCAAGCCCATCCCCACACCAAAGCGGCGGAGGAGAAACAAGAAATAACACCACTATTGTGCGAACAGATTTCGCAGGGAAGCCTGCCCAACCTGAGCGTCTGCCCTGGCATCAGTGTCCAGGCAGTAATGCTTAGTAAAGGTATGGACAGACTTCCAAGTGGCCGCCTTGCAGTTTTCTGCAATGGGAACATTACGGAGCAAAGCCGTCGTGGCAGCTTTGCCCCTGGTGGAATGAGCCTTAGGTTTACCCCCTAAGGTCTTATTAGCCTTTTGGTAACACAGTTGTATGCAGGACACAATCCACCTACAGATGGACTGTTTAGAGGTAGCAAGACCGGTCCTGATCATAATTGATTAACAATTGGTCTGACCTACGAATATCTTTGGTCTTATCCAGATAAAATTTCAACACCCTCCTAACATCCAGGGAATGTAAAGATCTTTCCGCTGGAGATGAAGGATTCTGAAAAAACCGTAGGCAAAGTTATGGTCTGGTTGACATGAAAATCAGAAATAACATTGGGAAGAAATTTAGGGTGAGTACGCATAACAACCTTAGAAGCATGAAATACAGTAGAAGGTTCTTGGCAACACAGCGCCTGAATTTCACTCACCCTGCGGGCCGATGTAATGGCCACAATGAATGCCACCTTCCAGGACAGGTGCGGCAACAGTCTTCTGAATAGGTTCAAAAGGCTCCATCAATCTGGACAGCACCACATTTAATTCCTATGAAGGCGAAGGAAGCCGGACACGAGGGAATACTTTCTTCAAGCCTTCCAAAAAATCTTTGATCACAGGGATCTGGAAGAAGGAAGTCTGTGAAGGGCATTTCCTGTAGGCAGTCAATGCAGCGAGATGAACCTTAATAGAATAAACATTAAGACCAGACTGCGCCAAATGTAGAAGGTAAGGAAGGAGGACGTCCTCCTTGCACGTCGTCGGGTCATAGTTCTTGGACTTGCACCAGATACAGAACCTCTTCCACTTGTAAGCATAGGAAGTCCGAGTGGAAGGTCGCTTAGCCTCCTTCAGTATGTCCATGCAATCATCTGGTAGATTCAAATGTCCATATTGCACTATCTCAGGAGCCATGCCGCCAGACTCAAAGACGAGAGGTTCGGGTGCAACATCTGCACCCCGAAATTCGTGAGAAGGTCCGGCCTGCACGGCAGCCGTATGTGCGGAAGGATAGACAGGTGAAGCAGGCCCGTGAACCACCATTGTCTGGGCCATTCCGGGGCAATCAGGATCATCCGTGCCCTGGACTGGGACAGCTTGATGAGCACTGCTGGAATCAGGGGAATGGGTGGAAAAGCGTACAGAAAGCTGTTCGACCAGCTGATCCATAACTCATTCCCCAGCGTCCCCTGCTGGTAGTACCTGGAGGCGAAGTCTGGCATTTGCTGTTTTCGGCGGTGGCGAACAGATCTACGTCTGGAGTCCCCCACCATACTAAGACTTCTCCTAGTACTTCGTCGTTTATGACCCATTCGTGGTTTTCCTGAATCAGTCTGCTCAGTGCGTCTGCCTGAACATTCTGCACACCTGGTAGATGGGTAGCCGTTATCGTCAGTCCTCTGGCCAGAAGCCAGTGCCAGATCGCCTGCGCCTCCTGCGACAGAGTGCGCAATCTCGAGCCCTCCTGCTTGTTGAGGTAATACATAGTGGTCGTATTGTCCGTCTGTACAAGCAGAGAGTTTGTCTGAAAGGACGGATGAAAGGCCTTCAGTGCCAAGTGAACAGCTCTGAGTTCCAGGAAGTTGATATGATACGTCAACTCCATCGGTGACCACGTTCCTTGAATCTGTAAGTCTCCGGAGTGCGCTCCCCAGCCCTGGAGAGAAGCCTCCGTCACAATAGTCTGAGTAGGAATGTCCTTTTGGAAGGGAACCCCTCTGAGGAGATTCTCCGCGGAACACCACCACTTCAGAGACTGAAGAGCATGCAGAGACAGTCGTATCTTGTTGTCCCAAGACCCTTTCCTCTGATCTCACTGATCCTCCAAGCACTCCTGCAGTGGTCTCATGTGCAGTCGTGCGTGTGGCGTTAGGAAGATACAAGAGGCCATCGATCCCAGTAGAGAAGACACCGTCCTCACTGTTGTAGATGGAGTGGTCATAAGAGCCTGAGCCTTCCGAAGGAGTGAATCTTCGCTCCTCCGAAGGAGACATGCTTGCTGACAGCATATTGATGGAGGCCCCCCCAAGTACTCAATGCGCTGGACCGGAGTCGGGACAGACTTGGACATGTTGATGTGCAACCCCAGCTTGTTCAAGAGAACGCAAGTCTTCTGGAAGTGTGCCTGAGCTTCCGAGAAGGAGGAGGCCTTGATCAACCAATCGTCCAGGTACGGGTAGACAAACACCTTGTTCTTCCTTAGTTGTGCTGCTACCACTGCCATGCACTTCGAGATTGTTCTCGGCGCAGACTTCAGCCCGAATGGCAGTACTGTGTACTGATAATGATTGGCGCCGGCTTGAAATCGCAGGAACTTCCTGTGTTTGTGTGCAATGGGCAATGGGCACATGGAAGTACGCATCCTGTAGGTCTATTGCACATAGCCAGTCTCCCTGTTGCAACTGAGGATAAATCTGATGCAACGACAGCTACAAAACTTTTCTATGCGAATCCACTTGTTTGCCTGTCGCAAGTCCAGGAAGAACCGGGAGTATAGACCTCTTCCTCTTTGAGCCAGAGGTATGTCTTCTATCGCCCTTTTCCTTAACAGGATATCTGCCTTCGCCTGGAGCTCGCACAGTTGATACTGCGAGCTGACCGGAGGAATCGGTGGAGGTGGGCTGGTGAACCGAAGACTGTATCCATTGCAAACAATATTCAGCACCCACTTGTCCTGAGTAATTTTTCTCCACTCTGCCAGAAAAATTGAACGCTCCCCCCCCCCCCCACCGGAGCGGGTAACGGATGAAGGGGAAGTAACAGCTCAGGGTTGCGACCCGGCCGGGCCCTTGTTCGCTGTAGAGGACTGCTGTCCCCCTCTACCCTTCTGACGCTTTTGGAAGGGTCTCCGGAACTGCTGCTGTTGTTGCTGCTGCTTTCCCGAAGACTGTCCTCGTCCTCTTCCCTGTGCATCGAACCGTCTCTGGAACGGGCAGTAGGACTTCTTTTCTTTGGGCTTCTCCAAGCCCACAGCCGTCAGGGTCTCTGCCTCCACCTTCATGCGGGCCATCTCATAATCGGCATGCTTTCCGAGCAGGATTTCCCCGGAAAAGGGCAGATTGGCAACCCGCTGCTGGGCCTCCGGCTTGAGTGATGTGAGCCTGAGCCAAGCATGGCGCCGCTGGTTGATCCCATGACAGTACCCAAGGGCAGCCAAAAGAGATATCCGCAGCCGCGCTGATGACCTGGTTTGACACCAGCATCCCCTCTTTGAGGATCTCTTGGAAGTCCCCCCTCTTGTCGCGTGGCAGAAGGTCCGTGAACTGTTGCAGGGAGTCCCACAGGGCACGGTCGTACCGCCCCAGCAAAGCCGCATCGCTGGAGGCCTTCATGGACGTGGATGCAGTCCCACAAGCCTTCCTTCCAGCCGAGTTGATCCATCGGCTTTCCTTATCAGGCGGCACGGTTGAGGACGGGGAGGTAGAGTAACTTCCTGGCCGCCGTCACTATAACCGAGTCGGGTACCGGATCTATCCGCAGAAAGGCCGGGTCCGAATCCGGGGCCCTGTACTTCTTCAGAAGTCGGGAGGGAGCGGCCTTCACCACCGCTGGCGTGATGAACAGCTCCTCCGCAGGTTCTACCAAATCTGGCACTAGTGGTAGAAGAGGGCGAGACAAATGCTTCTTGTGAAGCGTTTCAAAGATCACGGACGTCGTGGGTGTTTGAGCAGTCACCGTGATTCCCAATTTTGTAGCCCCCCCCCCCCCAGGAGAACCTCCTGGAACGTGCTGATGTCGTTCACCGGAGACACCCTTGTCCCTGGGGAGTCCGACAAGGTTGGTGAATAGGATCTTGTCCTGGAGGAGTCCGTGCGGGACCTGGATCCCCGCCTCCTATGGCGACGTCTTGATCTAGTGGAGGATCTACGTCTACTCCTCTATCTTCCTCTCCGTCCGGAGCGTGATCGCGACTTCCTAGGCCTCGGTCGATCCGCCCATTCCACCGGAGCAGGAGTCTTTGGTTTGGCCGGGGCCTTCGGCTTAGGAGTCCCCTTGGGAGGGGTTGGAAGTCTGGGCAGTGAGACCGACCTCGGAGGGACTGGAGGCGGCTTTTCTGGCAACTGAGGTCGAGGTCCGGGTTGCGGAAGTGGTGGTAAACGAGGAGGAATAGGGGCCCTCGGAGGGAGACCCCTCGGCAATGGAGGCGGAGGTGTAACCGGCCTGTGTGACGGGGTATACACCATTGAGTACACCGAGCCCGGTGATCCGCCTTCCTTTCCAGCCTGGGACGTTGGCGAACCTCCCATGGTGTCAGGCCTCCTTCCACGTCTCTTCGGCGTCGAAGAAGGGCGACCGGACGCCGAGCGTCGGTCCCTCGACGTCGAGCGTCTTTTCCTCGGCGTCTACCGTCTCCCCCTAGACGGCAAGTGTCTTTGCCTCGACGGCGACCTCCTGCGCCTCGACGGCGACCTGCGCCTCGACGACGATCTGCGCCTCGACGACGATCTTCTCCTTTTCGCCGACGGCGAGCGGCGATGTCGCCTCGACGGTGAGCGCCGAGCCTTTCGACGTCGATCACTCGACGATGACTTAGATGACGAAATAGTCACAGGAGACTTCGACGGCAGTCTGTTCAATTCCTTCGACGTCAAGCGTCGACGTCGCTTCGCCACAGATTGTAGTCATCCCTCTTGACGCCGTAGTCGGTGCAATCGACCCAGACGGAGAATGAGGACGCTTGCTGGTCTTCCTGCCCCTGGGGAGCCCCCCCAGAGGCCTCAGCACAGGCAGAGGAAGCCCCTCCAGACCCACCTTGCGCCTTCAGCCTTCTTTCCTCAAGGCCCTGAAGGCTGATCTTCTTTCTGTCCTTTAGGGTCTTGCCAGAGAAGCCCTGACAAATCACACACTCCTCTGGGACATGGGAAGAGGGAAGGCCGAGGATACACACCTCATTGGGATCTGATTTGGCCTTCTTCCTGGAGCACTCCGGACATTTGTCAAATAATGCAGGCATATTTGACATCAAAAGGGTGCAAAAACCAAGAAGAAAAGCACTAAAGTACTTTAGAAAGCACTCAATATGAAACAAAAGTGAAAAATCACCAATAAACCCTTGAAAAGGGAGAGCTCAATGCTCCAGGATCCTGCTTGCAGGAGCCGGAAAAAAGAACTGAAAGTAAAAGGGACCTGCAGTGCATTCTGGGATACTGTGAAGCTCTGGAAAGTTCTCTTAAAGGCACAGTATCCTGTTCTGAGCCACATAATGGCAGCCTATGGGGCTTGTCTGTACAGGTCTTCCTCTCTATCATAACAGAGGGGCTTTGCTGCTAAAGCAAGGGAATTCTGGACAGACTTTGTTGTTTGTGGATTTTTGGTGGAATTTCTATTTGAAGTGCTGGACAGTGTAGCCTGGTTTTATAGGCTGCATTATCTGTCTTTAATTCTCTCTTAAGTGTCTGTGCAGTTCTGCATTTTTCGACACTTTAAGAGATTATTTTTGATTGCTCCGGGGTCCACGCACATGGGCGGGACTATTTACTAGATTATGACTATACACAGAGATCCCCTACTACAGAACCCACTGACTTATTTACATTTATGCACTTTATCTGCATGGTACATGTTCTTAGCAGCAGGCATTTTAACCCACTGTGCGACCTTTGGATGAGTCAAAGCTTCCACTAGACAAACCTCCATCTCTTTCCAGCAAGACTATTAATCACCAGAGTGATCTAGACATTTTAATTGATACCTGAAAATTGCTGGAGGCCAGGAACATGCACGGCATCGAACTCTTCACACGAGGACAACACCCTCATTATATTTATAGTCAGCTGCATGCAGCAAAGCCTGGCAGTGGCCTTCGTCTATCTCCATGCACAGCTCACAATCTGGCAGCCAACTACTGCTGTGTATAACTTTTAGGAGGCTTAGCTGCAGCAAGCCCGAAAGCAAGATGTGTGCTTTACACATAGCTGCCAAGGTTTCAGATTGCTTGTGTGTGACATTTTCATAATTACAGTGTAATTATGAGTGAAATTTCAACAACTATGAGCGACACTTTCTGGCGAGTAAAATCCAGCCATGAAAAAGAGGAAAAACCTATTAATAAAATAAACTACAGCTATCTGAGGGGTGTAATATCTCATATTTATGTTTCCCTCATCTTCATTGCTTGATTTTGCTTGAAAGAAAGTGTCACTCACATTTGTTTTAATGTCACTCAAGATTACATAAAAATTATAAAAATGTCACCCATAGCAATCTGAAACCTTGGCAGCATTAGCTCTGTCTCACCCGAGCTTTCAGCTGAGCAGAGCGCACATGCATCTGCCCGAGCCAGCCACAACAGAGACCTGTACTGCTAGTGGGGAGGGGCTGGTGACGTGATTAAAGTGGCGGCAAAATAGAGGCGGGAGGCACCGCCTAATCACGCCTTTTCTTTACTGCACTTCTTTCCTAATGGGCTGTGGCTGCGTGCTGTTTGTGACCCTTTGTGAAAACATTTGTTAATTGCAGCCCCGTCATGCGCTGCAATTAACAAACATTTTCACAATGGCCCTTAAGAGAAGACATTTAGCAAGTCCAAAAGCATGACGTCATGCTTTTGGACTTGCTAAATGTCTTCTCTTAAGGGAGCACGGTTGGGAGCTGATTGTGAGCCATTGTGAAAATGTTTGTTAATTGCAGCGCATGACGGGGCTGCAATTAACAAATGTTTTCACAAAGGGTCACAAACAGCACGCAGCCACAGCCCATTAGTGCAGGAGCCACTTGCCAATCAATGTTCCCCCAAACACGGAATTACTTTTTTCGCGCCGCTCGAGTTTTAAAAGCGGCGGCGTGAAAGCACTCACAGGATGTGTGTGCGCTTCCCTCGGGACTCTGTGCGCGCGCGGGGGGGGGGGGTTATAAGCAAGGTGCTCGCACGCGCGTTACAGGAAACACTGCTGTGAATCCCAATTGATGTAGAAGATTTAAGGTAATTTGAGTGTGATGCACAGTTGAGCTGTGAGTTGGCTTCTATGAGCTAATCATCTAAGTAAGGGAAAACACGTATTTGTTGTTGTCTCAGATGTACCGCTACTACTGCTAGGTACTTGGGTGAACACTCTGGGTGCAGTTGTTACTCCAAACGGAAGCACTTTGAACTGTTGTATGGCATTACAACGCAGGCTTTTACCCTGCATGCCATTACAACACGGGGATTACAACGGAAGTCATTACGACTTTCGCTGGAGGGCGCTGGATAGTGGAATAGTTACATTTTCTATTCCACCTCCAGCCCACGTTGACAGTAGGGAAGGTGTTGGATAGAAAATTAAACTATTCCCTTTCCAACAGCGCCCTCCAGCGAAAGTCGTTGTAACGACTTTCGTTGTAATACATGCGTTGTAATGGCATTGCGGGGTAATCCCCGCGTTGTCATGGCTGTTCCCCCTTTGAACTGATAATGATTTTTCCCTATCACAAATCTGAGGTATTTGCGATGAACTGGGTGGATGAGTATATGAAAGTCCTTTAAGTCTAGCAGTGACAAAGTCGCCTTTTTGCAAACGTGGAATTACTGGAAATGTTCTGATAATATGCACAGGTTTAGAGGTAGGAGATCTAATATAGGTCTTCATGAACTGTCATTTTTGGGAATTAGGAAGTATAGTGAATATACTCCTGCTCCTTGTTGTAATGGGCTGAGTTCTATAGCTCCTTTTGTAAGAAGAACTTTTACTTCTTGTTCGATTAGATCTTTGTGTTCGAAAGACAGTTTCGGAATATGAGGGAGGATGGTGGGGGCCTTGCTTGTGAGTTCCAGGCAGTAACCATATTGGATAATATCAAATACCCTTTTGTCTGTTATTGACTGCCAAATGGGTATAAACTGATGTAATCTTCCCCCTACAGGTGATGAATGTTCGGGGTTCTGATATCAAGTCACTGTTTGTTAGTAGAGGGTGGAGTAAGTCATTGTGTACCTCTACCTCTTCCTTCACCAGAATCAGCTTTGGTGGCTTCATAGGAGCATCTTTGTCTTTCAGTCCTCAAATTGTCGGCGCTGAACTGGATTTGTCTTTTTATCTTTCAATGCCGAATGCTTCGGAATCAAGGGAGTGTCATCTCGGTTCATGCCCAAAACTGAAGGCTTGACTCTGTTTTGATGCCACACCGGGAGGCGGGGCGTTGGAATCAAGAGTCTCTGTGCCTACCATGGCCTGATGGCAGAGGAGGCCCAAAAGCCTTTGGCTTGGTCAGAGTGGGTTTGGTGGGCAAAAGGGATTTGGTACTCACGGCACCCTGTCCAGATCGAACGTAGTGGGACTCAAGCTCAATCTCCAACTCTGAATCGGAGTCCTGGACAGAAAAGGCCACTTCCTCTTCCACCGCCAATGCCTCTATCTCTTCTTGTTCGACATCTTCGCCGAAGATATCAGGAGTTCCCTCAATAGTCGGACGCTGCATGTCTCTGCGACGGTCCCCAAGATTCTTTTTCCAATGGAACAACCAACACGCGTCACAGTTTCCGTCTTTATGTTCTAGAGGGTGACAAAGGTTACACACCTTATGAAGTTCGGTGCACGGGTGTTTGGAATGGCACCTAGGACAAAAAAGGAATGGCGTCCGTTCAATCAGCGGAAGTCTTGATGCTGGATCTCTGAGTAGAAACAGGAGAGGAGCTAAGCCTGAAGGCAGAGCTAGCAGTTTTCTAGGGAGAATGAAAGTTTATCGAAGTTCTTCGACCTACAGAAGATAGTAACGCGATCGAAACAATACAGACGAGAGTAGAGTGAATTGCAAACTGAAGGGCTCCAGATTGACTGTTTCGAATCGAAATGCAGCAAAACACGTCAGAACCCGATGGTGGAAAGGCCATTAAACAGCCTCCCGCCGGCCACTTATTTAAAGGACTCTCTGAGAGAGCTGGAGGAATGCAGGGTTGAAATGAATAGGTGCGTATGGGGAAGGAAACGTTGTGAGAGCCTGCGACTTAGTGATGGTATCACCAACTGTAAGGGTAGTGGCTGTTGGTATGCTAAAGTAGGCATTCTTTGGTCTGTCCTGTTTAGGCTTCCTTGGTAGATCCCATATCATTCTGTCTACTACTGCCCTATCCATATTGAACCAATGTTTGTCTGGGGCTTTAAGGGACCATTCAGAAATTACTCTGAGCTGGGCTGCCCTGTTATAGAGAGAAAAGGCTGGAAAACTGGAAGAGCTAGTCGCCCTGCTAATTGTGGTCTGGTCAATTGTCGGTTGGATAAGCACGCCCTACGTCCCTGCTAAACATAATTTATTACCATGGACAGTAACTCCGCATAGAACTCTATCGAGTCTGGGAGTCCCTGGAACAGATACAATATCCGGGGGAAGTACAGTCACCTTAAAATGCATTTATTCTGCCAGTTTAGGTGATGTAAGAGGTCGCCAATCTCTTAAAGTCTGCCTTAAGCGGTCCAAGAAGAGGGAATGAACTTTATATAGGTTAGTTACTTTGGGGGTGATTTTGATGCCTAGATAGGTCATTTCTTTTTTGATCCATCGAAAGGGCGATACGGCTGCAATGTCGTCCATCACCGTTGAGGGCATGGACAGGCTGAGTAAAAGGATTTTGAGAGATTAACTTTAAAGTCTGCCACCTGTTTAAAGCCTCGGAGTTCAGACTGCAGAGATGGTAATGAGGTGTAGGGAGCAAAACAATCTGCAAACAATAAGTTTTCATGTTAGTCCATTCCGAAATGGATGCTCATGATCTCCGGGTTGGCCCTTATTCGCGCTAACATTTCTCTGCAGAGTACAAACAACATGGGCGAGAGGGGGCATCCCTGCCTCTTACCACTCGTTAGGTTAAAAAAAAAATCCGATGCCACACAATTAACCAGAACCCAGGATCTAGGATAGTGGTAGTTAGCATTTACCATTCCCAGGAAGAGGTCCCTGAACCCAAATCGACGCAGAGGGCTCATCAGGAAAGACCAGTCCACACGAACTATGGCTTTCTCTGCCTCCAGGGATAGCAAAACAGCTGGGATTTGTTTCTTTTGTAACTGGTCTATTAAATGTATAATCTGGCATTTATTATCATGGGTCTGACAGCCCTTGATAAATCCAGATTGGTCAGGGTGGATCAAGTCTGGGAGAATCCCCTCCAGTCTGTCAGCTAGAATTTAGTACAATTTGGCATCTAAGATTAGGAGAACTATTGGTCTGTAAGAGGCACAAAGGTGTGGATTTTTCCCTGCTTTTTGGATGACTGATTAGTGCTGCACCCATCGACTGGGACACCTGCTGGGAGACCACTATATCGTTGAAAAGGTCGGTCAAGTGGGGTGTCAGAAAAGCTCTAAATAATCTATAGAATTGGGCAATAAAGCCCTCAGGCCCGGGGCTTTGTGGAGTTTTAGGGAATCTACTGCTTATTGGACTTCTTCTCTCATCATGGGCTAAGTGTCTCATTGGTGGCGGGTGAGACCAGCGGCAACGCAAGCGAATCTAGATACCGAGATTGGTCGTACTCCTCTAGTGAGTCTACAGTATAAAGTCTACTGTAAAAATCTTGGAAGGCCCGTGCCTTCCCCTCCTCACTATACTGGCACCCCCCTGCCCGGTCTTTAATCTGATAAATGTACTCCATCTCCTGTTTGGCCCATAGTTGTCACACTAATAGGAAAATAATTGTTATTATGCTCATATCCATGTGATTGGAGGCGTAGAAGGGTGTTTTCTGCCCTATTAGTATAAATTGCACGTAGTTTCTCTTTCAGGGCAGTTACCCGTCTGTGAGGAGTGAGGGTAGGTGCAGTCTTGTGAGCCCTCTCAGTCTGCAGGAGTTACCCCTTGAGTGTCATTCTTTCCTTAGTCCATAGTTGATGCAGCGTGATGGCTACGGAAATACACTTGCCTTGCATCACTGCCTTAAATACGTCACATGTGTTTAAATACGAAGTCTCCTTGGGGTCGTAAGTCATAAAAAGGTCCTTTATCATTTTCTGGAGTTTGTCCCGAAAGAGACGGTCCCTGCTAAGTATGTTAGGGAAGTACCACCTCCTGAACCCGGAGCAGGCCAGTTAAATATAATTTCCATAGGGGCATGATAAGAGATGAGTATTGGGTGTATTTTCGTAAAGAGTACTGCCTGAGAAATACATGATCTATTCTAGAGTAGGACCTGTGTGAGTGTGAGAAAATGGTGTAATCGTGCATCACAGGGTTCAAGGCCTTCCATAGGTCTAGCAAGCCCTGCTGGTGCAGCACAAATTTGAGCTTGTAGGGAGGTTGTGTCCAGTGAGGACTCCCATATTAGATTAAAGTCACCCATGAAGATTATGTCACCAGCAGCAATCCCTCCAAGGGAGTGAGCACCACGAGGAGAAACGTCGACTGACCAGTGTTAGGAGAATATACTGTGGCTATGGTACAGGGGATGTCCAATAGGATGCCTTTGACCATCAGAACCCTTCCTGCCTTGCCAGTCTTTGTGTCTTGCATTTGGAAATTGACTGAGTAGTGAAACAGTAGGGCTACCCCACTACGTGTGGTAGTGGCAGAGGATATACAAATTAAGGGGTAAGATCTAAGCCGCAATCAGTGGTCCTCTCCCTTCCTCAGGTTTTTCTCCTGCAGCCTGACTTTACCAACATGGTGACCCCCCCAGAAATTTCCAAAGTCGTTGCCGCTTATTAGAGGAATTTAACCCCCTAACGTTCTATGTTCTACAACTGAATGCCATATCCCCGACCAAGGAAGGCGCCAGCGCACTCCCAATTCCTCCCTCTCTCAATACAGTCCCTCACCCAAGAAGTCCCCATATCCCATCACTCTTCCCCCCTCCCAGGTCCCTCCCTCTTGGGGAAGACGCCATTCTGACATTCAGAGAACACTGTATCAAGCAGAACAGTAGAAAACTAGAAGAACGTGAAACTGTTAAGTCCCCGGAACCAAAATGGATCATTAGTTTTCAGGGGGTGAGTCCAGACCCGCCCCGTAAACACCTTCCTCCATGCAAACCGGGGCACATAGTCTGAAGGGGCCTGAGAGTAGCGGATCATCATCCAAACTTGGAAAACCATGGAACCAAGTGCACCAGCGATCATGTCCAATTCACCTCTTCGCATGGCGGATTACCCTTGCTGACTGTGTCCAGTGCGGGTGACCCTCGAGTACAGAGTGTACAAGCCCTTGGCCCTAAAAAAGACCCTGTAGAGCTTGGGACCCAGGCTCTCAGCACCTCAGTGTTTTGCCTTCCTTCTTTTGAGTTTGCCAGACCCTCTGAAGACGTTCCTCCAGGGGTTACGCCGTCGCCTCCTCCTGGTGCACCCTGTGTGGCGTCGCCATAACAACCCCGAGAACATGAAGGAAGGCGGCATCAGTCACCTCAGTAAAATGACACTGTTTATCAAAAGTAAAGGATATGCCGAATGGATAAGTCCATCTATAGTTGATCTGGTGCTCTTTCAGAGCAGCAGAGACAGGTCGAAACTGTATTTGTCATGCCAGGGGTGCTTGGGCGACGTCCTGGAAGAGGGAGCAGGAGGCCCCCTGGAAGCTGATGAAGTCACTGTTCTTTGTTTTCTGCAGAATCAGTTCCTTAGTCTTGAAGGAGCTAAATTTGGCAAGGATGTCCATTGGACATCTACCCCTCCCGGGAGATGCTGCTCCTCCCATGAGATGCTGCTCCACACTGTAGACCCGCTCTAGCTTAACCTCCAGTGGTCATCACCCAAAATGTTAGAAAAAAGTACCACCATAAACGCCTCCAAATCAGGCCCTTCGCTGCCCTCCACCAGGCCCCGCACTTTGATATTGTCCCGTCGGGAGAGATTCTCCAAATCTTCAGATTTAAGTAATGCAGAGTGCAGCTGGGACCACAGGTGGCTTGTCCCCTCCTCCGCAGGTATTAGCCTCTTTTCAAGTACTAGGCATTTCATTTCCAAGTCAGCCTGCAGAGAGACCAGCCCAGCACTGACCTCTGAGAAGAAAACAAGTTACTTACCTGTAACTTTGGTTCCCCAGTATTGGTAACTTTCATAGATTCCCATGCTTTGTATCATTCCCAGTCGTCAGCCTGGGAGCCTCTGTAAATAGAAAATACCATAGCAGTATGTACAAAAGAGAAATAAAGGCCTATCACTGCCCTTCGATGGAGATATGCTGTTTGGCAAGCATATATAGGATGATTTACAAGACATTAAAAAAAGGATACCGAGACGGCAAGATCTTTGGGTACACTTCAATATCAAAAAGTACCTTTCTGGGGTGCAAGAGGAAAATGTTTCTCTAAATATGGGGGAGGTTATCAACATCCCTACTCCTCCTATTCACAATCCTCTCAATCATTCAAGCCTCAGTACTCTCAAAGGCAAAATCAATCGACTTCTTTCGTAGACAAGGACGTCAAGGGAGAGATTCTCCTACAGCAAATTCAAGAGTTGCAAGAATATTAGTGATGGGATTCCAGAGACAATGGGTTATAGTACCTTGCTCTAGAAGCATTTAGCCTAAAGACAGCCTTTATACAGGGCATGCGCGATGGGCCTTGTGAAGATACTTTTAATTCTAAAATACAGTGAAGGATGAGAGCTCACCTTTTTCGGGGGTAAATTAGGTCAGTCATCTGCATACCAGACTACTTCTAGCAGCATGTAGGCCTGTGGAGGGATTCCTCACCTTCGATCGTGGCCGTAGCAGGGATTCCTCACCTTCGATCGTGGCCGTAGCAGAAGCCGGCAGCTGAAGCCTGGCCGCGACATCTAGACCACATCCTGGCATGATTTGTGAAGGAGCGGAGGACGTCATGTCGAGGTGCAGTGCCTAGTTGTGGTGAAGCAGATGCTGGCGTGACCTCAACCAAGCGGAGGCACGTGTGACAAGCCTAACACGGGAGGACTGAGCCTTCCCAGGAACCCGCCTGTACTGCCAGTGAAGGGCCAACTTGGTGGCTGCTGCAGCGTCTACAGCATGCTGCGAGCCAAGAGGGCCAAGTGAACCCAGCAGTATAGTGCGCAGAGCAGGTGAGAGACCCGCGGGCAGGATGGGCCGCCTAGCTTGGACTCGTGGTGGACGGAGTCCACTCAGGCAAGGTGCCAGACGACCCGGGGGCTCTGCGGGCTGCCTGGTTCGAGCTGCGGTGGGCCCTGCACCGCAAAGCCAAGCTTGGGAGGCCATCTGCCAGAGCCTAGAGAAATAAAGAGGAGCCCTACCCTGCTGGCCGCACTTTGAGCTCCAAGGAAGACACATCCACTAGAATACCCTTGATCGCTGCAGCTTCGGCCCCTGGATTCTGTTGCTGCCCCCTCCCCCGGCGAGAGTTTGGGGCTAGTGGAGCAGGCTAAATTCTGCAGGCAGGTGAAGGTAGCTGGTGGGCCACCCTGAGTGAGAGACCAAAGGCCCGATCGTATTGAAACCACCCCCTCCTTTTTATTGGGGGGCCTCTTCCTTGGTGATTAACCAAAAGTACTGCACCTTGCTGAGGAATTCAGGCACGATATCAGGGGGTAAAAGGCAGAAAAGCGTGCTCCAGACCAAAATGGAGAAGTATACCCAACCCAAGAAAGAACAGTGGGAACTATAGTAGAGCAGCGACTACCCTCCCTTCCCAATGGGGAAGGGAGAGTTAATGCTGCAGGATATAATGGCAGCAATTCAAGGGGGGCGCACGTCGCTAGAAGGTTAGATAGACACAGTTATGATGGAAATTACATTGATGCATGCCGATTTAAAGAACCTCGGGTCCAGAGTCACAGTAATAGAGGAGAGAGTAACTACCCAGCAAACTGAAGCCAAAATGCTAAAAGCGCAAGTTAAAGACCTCCAACCTACCACGCAAGAACTGGAAGCCAAAATGAAAGATTTTGAGGGGAGATCTCGTCAAAATAATGTTTGCAATTTGGGAATCCCTGAGTGAGCGTAGCCACCCCCACCCCACACGGATCGCTCTGCCAAAGAACTAATCCTGAAACTCCAACCTCGAGGCCTCTCCAATTACTTTGCGGTGGAAAGAGCCCATCGCTTTCCGGCAGCCCACGGCCAGGTGCACCCCACGCCCCATCGTGGCCCGAATATTTAATTACAGAGACTTGGTACTACAAATGGCACGAAGTGCACGGCCAGCCCATCTACAAAATGCAGCAATCACATTCTTTCTGGATTTCACTAATTGTGTGCAAAAGTTGCAACGCTCTTTCCTCCAAATGTCAAAAATGTCTTACACAAAAATTAAGTGGGGGGAAGGAGGGGGGGCGGAGCTTGCCAGAGCCTAAGATGGAGTTAACTTGATAGCTCCCTGGAGCCATCTGATGATCCTTCATATATCTGGCAGTTGTGCTTTTTGCCCAGATTTGTTCCACCATCTGTCCAGGAGTGATACGAGAGCGTAGAGTGCTGCTTTGGACCCACACCTACCACTGACGTGCGCACAAGCTGGAGACTAGCACAGTGTCCTTGTTCTAGGCCACGATCCCAGTTATGGAGTAGTGGGAAGACGGCAGGCCAGGTGCGAGGGGCTTCGACACCCGTATGAGTGCCTGGCGAAGATATACACTCAAGACGGTAACGGCCCTGGAGTCGGCAAGGCGGCAATGCTTTGACTCATGGGGCTCGGTAGTGCGCTGCGAGCTACAGAGAGGTGCTGACTATTGGAGGTGCGGAGAGTCTGCTTACGGGGCCTCTGCCACACAATATTGAACGTCGTGCTCAGAGGGGCTGTGGTCCTAGTGCTGTCGGTGGGGTGCCGACACTGGCTTTGGTCGTCAGCCAGGTCGCGCGCGCGGTGTGCAGTGGTGCCTGGCTGCTCGCGGTACTCCCTAGGCCGCGAGCCGTACAGCAGTACTAAGGTGGCCTGAGGAGGCGCTGCGCGGCTGGACACAGCCATTTTGGGAGCCCCAGCGGCAGAAGAAACAGGGATTCTCGCACCGCATTGCCGAGTTACAGCCAGTCCTGCTGTATGGTTTGGCGGTGATGCACTCTCCTGATCGCCAGAGAGGACAGTGTACCCACTAACACCTGCTTGCACACATAGCTGTAGGGTTCAGTTTTAGATGCATGGATAATTGGATTGACCTGTGCAGAGGATAAAACTATTAATCGGCATGGCATTAAGGTTAGCTGTGAGGGAATTTGGCTCACTACGCAAGCCCATGCAGTAACCTGGGGAAGGGGAATCTGCTGCTTTTTGAGCTGAGGGGTCATGATCCAGGAGCCTAACCTGGGGAAATGCGGCTGCTAAGCCCTCATCAAAACCCACTGGGTTGTCGCTTTAAAGAGTGGCCTGCTTACACTGAGATTACCGGGGAGGGGGGGGGGGGGGGGGCTGCTTCATTTGAATGTCTTGTAATAGGGGTGGGTACCCCAATAAACCCTTGCGGGCTTGGGCAGTCAAAAGTGTTTGAGGAAAAAGTTGCCAGCAAGGGATTTGTTAAATACTTTGAGTTTAACAGTGTCGTGAAGTCTGTATTATTTAGACTTATCAGCTGTTGCTTTTCTTTTGTTCTTATGTTCAATATTTCATTTATTGTGTGTAACCATAAGAGCTATTGTGAATCTGTTCAAGTTGTTGTACTGCTATAGGGCTAGTGTGGTAGCTTCTATAGATTTTTGAAACAGATTGATAATACGTTGAACAGTTGCTGTTCCATTCAGCTGATAAGTCTAAATAATACAGACTTCACGACACTGTTAAACTCAAAGTATTTAACAAATCCTTTGCTGGCAACTTTTTCCTCAAACTCATTTGAATGTCGACGCAGGTGGTGCGCTGCGAGGGTATGTGCGCTCAGCTGCAGTGAGAATCTGCTGCGTGGTCCTACCTAAATGATTCCTGGATGTATCAGGCACAAAGGAGAGTCCATAGCGCTTACTGCCTGTGCTAGCGTGCTCTGGACAAATCGCAATCCAAACTCACCTTTGAACAGCGCAAATCTAGGGTGAGGGAGGACACCTCTGAAGACCACACGCAGGAAACTTTGCAAGAGATGGCAGAAGGAGGCCATGGAAAAATGTTTGCAGAACAGTCTATCTATCCTTGGCAATAAACTGAATTCCCAGTCATATCGCATGGACAGAATGACAGAACGGATGAATAAACAGGTAGAGAGACTGGATATGGCAGTACTTAGGGGAGGAGGTTGTAAAAAAGAAGAAATAAATCCAGGTAGAAAATCCAGGGTTTATTGGATTGCAGCACAGTACTTCCACTCTCCAGGTAACCACCTCTTTATCTAACTCCAGTACATTTCATATCAATACAATTCTAAATGGAATCGCTCCACAGTGTGCATGTGCAACAATAAAGATACATTCTATTAAAAGGGAAATATGCAAATGGATATAATATAATGTTAAAAGGGAAATATTTACAAATAAGAATACAACACATTTTCCCCCTAAAAGAAAATAAGTAAAAACTCAAATTTTCTAAAACCAAACTTACACAATAGGATACACAATTGAACACTTAAAATAATTGCCCAACATTATTGATCCACTATTAGAGCACTAAGATACACATTTGGATACCCTTCTAACATTCACCTCTTACCATCTTGTGTAACAATGCTATTGTGATAAACCCTCACAACCTTCATAGGTTTGCCAAACTTTGTCTCACCTTTGCATTTGCTTTGTTTAAGTTCCACTTTCTCAGCAACATCCTTGACATTCACATCAACCATGCGATAACCAACACTCTTCTTAAACCACCAAGGACACAAATTAGATACAGGATCTCTACCCTTTAACAGACGGAAAGGTGAAACCTCCGTTGTGGCATGGGGCGTTATCCGGTACCCTCAATATTTCTTTCCACATTCCCCCAAACTTCCGTGCCCATAAGATATCTTGTTTGAGAACCCTGTTGTATCTCTCAACTTGTCCATTACCCTGCGGTTCATATAAAGCAGTAGTACAATGTTTTATGCCATATGAACGCAAGAATTCTGACATCTCTAAAGACTTAAACTGTACCCAGTTATCAGATACAACACTTTCTGGCAAACCTTCTCTTGAAAAAATCTCTCTCAAAAACAGAGTAACACTTTCAGTGTTAGGATGAGGTACAAGTTTGACCTCAGGCCACTTGGAGTGATAATCTACAGCAACAATCGCAAATCTACACTCCTGCGGCAAAAAATTAAATGGACCAGCAATATCAACCCCTAATTTCTGCCACGGATGATCTGGCCACTTCACAGGAGTAAAAGGTGCTGGATCACACTTGCAGATCTTATCACTTTCAATACACTCAGGACACTCTCTAACAAACCTATCTACAAACTTATCAACTCCTGGCCACCAGAAATTTGACCTAATTAATCTTTTCATGGAAGACATTCCCATGTGGCATTCATGACTCATTTGCAAAATAATATTCCTGACAGAGAAAGGTGGAATACATTTTCCAGCTCTGAATAACAAATCTCCCTCGATGGCTAATTCATAAGCAACATTGTAGAAAGGCATAACTTCAGCAGGAATCAGATCCTTAGAAGGCCAACCCAAATTAACATATTCTCTCAACTTACATAAGACAACATCCTCACTCATGCTTTTCATCCACAAATCTTCCGAAATAACACTGAACTTCTCAGACAACATTTCAGTTATACTGACTACTACTTCTTCATCTCCATCACCATCGACACTGGGACACGGTAACCTTGACAAACAATCTGCAGTCCCATTTAGTTTACCCGGCACGTATTCATGGTCAAAATTGTATTCCTGCAGACGCGACATCAATCTAGCAATCCGAGCAGTTGCACTCAAACCTCCACCTGGTGAGAGAATGCCCACCAAAGGTTTATGATCTGTACGTATCAAAAACCTTGCACCCCAAATATAATTCCGGAAGTGCTCAACCTCCCACACACATCCTAAAAACTCCTTTTCGATCACTGCGTACCGTCTCTCAGTGAGATTTAAAGACCTAGATGCGAATGCAACATTCCAATCTTCTTTACCCGAACGTTGAGAAAGCACACACCCCAGACCATAAAGACTAGCATCTACTGTCAAAACACAAAGCTTGTTTAAACAAAATGGCTTAAGTGTGGGAGCTGACACCATGTCAAGCTTAATACTGTCAAAAGCATTTTGTTGCCTAGTACTCCAAAAAAATTCTACATCCTTCCTAGTTAACTCCCTTAACTGCTCCATTTTAGTTGCAAAACCAACGATGAACTTACTATAATACTCAGAGTCCTAAGAATGATAGCAATTTATCTTTGCAATCTGGTGCGGGAGCTTTCAAAATCGCATCAACAAATGATTTCTTAGGGGCAACACCATTCCCAGATACAGTATGTCCTAAATACTCTACAGACTTTTGAAATAATTTGCACTTCTTACTCTTAATGGTAAGACCAAACTTAGCCAACATTTTACACAAATTTCTAAGATGTTCCATATGTATTTCATCACTCTTAGAAAACACAAGGATGTCATCCTGAAAACACTTTACATAGTTTCCCATGTCCTTAAAAATATGATACATCGATCTCTGGAAAACTGAGGCTGCCGATGCTAATCCAAACGGCATCCGTTTGAACGGGTACAAACCTTGAGGCGTAATAAATGCCGTGAGATGACGCGACTCCTCTGCCAACACAACCTGGTGGTACGCGGACCTCAGATCCAAAGTAAAAAACACAACAGCCTCACCAAGCATACTCACCACTTCATTGATATTCCGCAGCGGATGACAATCTACCACAATGTTAGCATTCAGAGCCCTCAAATCTATGCAGAGTCTCAGGGATTTATCGGGCTTGCGTGCCAAAACTACTGGCGAAACCCATTCTGAAGACTCTATCTCCTCTATGACATCATTTTTTAACATTTCATCAAGTGCACCACTTAACTCTTCTCTAACATTGAGTGGTACAGGTCTAAACTTTTGCACAATAGGTTCAGCTCGTTGTTTGAGCTGGATAACATGAGTGAAACCCCTTAGCCTACCTAACTCTTCTGAAAAAACACCAGGAAACTCACTGGATAACAGCTTCCAAGCATTATCCTCCTCCACAAACATAACTCTTATCTGAAACACAATCATCCTGCAACACCATAACAGGATCTTTGCTACGTGGATTCAACATGATAAGTTTAAATTGATCACGCCAACCCAGAACATTTACACCCTTTACAACATATAATTTGATGTAAGCAGATTTATCCTTAAAATAAATGGTGGAAGCAATGTAACCAATGAAATCTATGTTTGAACCATTGAATCCCTGTGCCATAACATCAGGACGACATAAATCACTCTTAGCGATTTTAGATTCATACTTCTCATCAAAATACTCTTCCGTTATAATGGTCCAAGGAGACCCGGAATCAGCCATAAGCTCTATTTCAACATCTTTAAATCTAAGTACACATTTAGGAGAGTCTAAAACATCCTCCTCAATTGACCCTAAACTCACTAACGATACAATCATTCCTCTTTCCTTAAGGGATTCATCAGACACAACATGCTCACACCTGGATAAAGTAGACCCAAAATCCGTGTCTTCTCTCACACAAGAAACTTCCCCCTTTTTAAAATAACTACCTTTGTCCCCAACTTTCTTCTTGTCTTCTCTGCAAGCCTTTGAAAAATGACCAATTCTGCCACACTTATTGCACTCTTTTCCCAATGCAGGACAAAACTTTCTATAAGTTTGAAAACTTTTTGTAACATTGTTCATCGCACATACTTCTTCACTCAGTTTATCATTCTTTCCACCTCTACTATTTGTTTCTTCAATAGTTTTCATCCATTTGTTAGATTGCTCAAAAGCTTTAGCAGTGGAAATGCTTTCCAACAAAGTAGGATTACCTAAAATCCACAACTGTTCTTGGGTTTTCTTGCTTTTAACATTAACGATGATCTGATCCCTAATCATCTCGTCTATCATTGTCCCGAAATTACACGAAACTACTAAAGCTCTCAAACCTGTTAAAAAAATCAAAGGATTCATTTTCTTTCTTGTTGTGGGTTTGAAACGCGTTTCTACACGAAGCATAGCTTCATCAAACACACCAGAGTCACCAGGCACAGGTGGTAAATTTCTAAATATAGCTTGCCCCTCGGATCCCAAACAGTGAAGAAAAATATTTTTCTTTCTTTCATTTCCCATTCTTTCCCCATCAATAGCTTTTAAATACGTTAAGAACTCCTCTTTCCATCTGTTCCAGGGATGGGAGGATCACCCTTACTTTGCAAAAACTTCGGAGGAGGATCAAACTGCATGGTGTAAAATTGCAAATTAAGAAATTATATAAAGAAGTTAAATGAAAACAATTTAAAACGGAACAAAATAGTGCCAAAATAGTATCAAATGCAATTAATGACAGTTGGAAAAAAAAAAAATGACCACATTAAAATTACAATGAAAACAATTCTGGAGTACACAAGCTGTGTACATCAGCGATGTTATATCTTGTAAAAGAATTGCAGATGTTGAAACAATGAACCAAAATCCACAAATGGCGAGAAAACGATCCTTAATGTTCCAATAAAGATGAAAAAACTATCGTAGAATAATGTTTAAACAGATAGTTGTGCGACCGTAGAATAGTGTTTAAACAGATCATTGTGCCATATCTTCTTACAATCAAGATTTAATTGTGCAGTAGTACTCTTTTCACAATGTACAAAAAAACAAAAAAAACCATTACCTTTCACTCAAACTCGCATCTAAATTTCAGACGCTGTTGAATAGAAAACGCCGGTGCTTCACACTGCGATACGAAACAAATATGGCCGCTCTCACGTTACGCGATGTGACGTTATATGCGTGCTACATCATCACGCTCGGCAGAGACAACCGCAACCATGGCAACTCCACGCTCCGATCAGGCGCATGGAAACTTCGTCGCATGGGAACTCTTCGTTCGTCGCGTGTGTGTCGAATACGTTGAAACGGCAATCCAAGGTAAACATTTGCCAAAATACATGAAATATCATAAATCTTTTTTTTTTAAATCAGAAATTTCGTAGTTTCAGTAAACACACAGCACCCTCTCAGCAAAGTCTCCTTGCCAAAAGCGCCACCAATCCAGCGTAGTACACAGTGAACTCCCAGCTTTAGGTAATTCAGCAGACTAATTAAATGTTGCAAACTCCTCCTTACATCGATAGTTTGTAAAAAGGATATGTTCCTTCCTTGTAGAGATATTGAATCTTCAATCTTCAAAATTGTAAAACATCCAAAAACGAATTCAAAATCAATAAATAATCCAAATCTTTTCCAAATTGGGTGTACCACACATGTGCTGCTGTAGTAGTAGGTACCAGACACCCTTGTCGCCAAATTTGTAAAAAAGAATAAATAAATCCAGGTAGAAAATCCAGGGTTTATTGGATTGCAGCACACTACTTCCACTCTCCAGGTAACCACCTCTTTATCTAACTCCAGTACATTTCATATCAATACAATTCTAAATGGAATCGTTCCACAGTGTGCATGTGCAACAATAAAGATACATTCTATTAAAAGGGAAATATGCAAATGGATAGAATATATGTTAAAAGGGAAATATTTACAAATAAGAATACAACAGAGGCCCAGACAGAACTGGACTCAGAGCCTAAACACATGGGAAAGGTGCTACAAGTCCTGCAAGACAAGGATGCGTATGTTTCGTCAGGACCTAGAAGCGAGGTCCTGACGAAACATACGCATCACGGGCCTTTCAGAGACAACTCAGATTGGGAACATGGAGCTCTTTCTCGAAAAACTCTTGGTGACACTGTTGGGGAGTGAAGTGTTCTCCCCCATGTTCGTGGTGGAGAGGGTGCATAGCTCGCTGGGCCCGCGCCTTGGCCCTGGGGCGCCCCGAGGTCCATCATTGAAAAGGAGTAGTTTCTGTCCTGTAACTCCAGTTCTGTAGTAGGGGTATCTCTGTTATAGTCATAATCTAGTGAATAGTCCCGCCCATGTGCGTGGACCCCGGCAATCAAAAATAATCTCTTAAGTTGTCAAAATAATGCAGAAACTGCAAAGACACTTAAGAGAGAATTTAAAGACAAATAATGCAGCCTATATCCACAGGCTACACTGTCCAGTACTTCAACTAGAAATTCCACCAAAATTCACCACACACAGTACAGCCTGCTAGTTTCTACCATAGAGAAACCTGCCTCCCCCAGTCAAAGACTCAGGAATGATAGAGAGGAAGGCAGGGACAGACAAGCCCCATAGGCTGCCATTATGTGGCTTAAATAGGATACTGTGCCTTTAAGAGAACTTTCCAGAACTTCTCCCAGTATCCCAGAATGCATAGCAGGTCCCTCTTACTTCAGTTCTTTTTGAAGGCGAAGCACGCCAGACCTGTCGCATTCTTGTATGATGAAAAAAGTCTCCACCGGGGAGGAGGGCGGGCGCTTATGACTATAACAGAGATACCCCTACTACAGAACTGGAGTTACAGGACAGAAACTACTCCTTCTGTAGTAGGGGATCTCTGTGTATAGTCATAATCTAGTGAATAGAATGGCAAGCCCATCCCCACACCAAAGCGGCGGTGGAGAATAAATACATAACGCCACTACTGTGCGAACAGATTCCGCAGCGAAGCCTGGCCAACCTGAGCGTCTGCCCTGGCATCAGTGTCCAGGCAGTAATGCTTAGCAAAGGTATGAACCGACTTCCAAGTGGCTGCCTTGCAGATTTCAGCAATCGGCACGTTACGGAGCAGAGCCGTCGTGGCAGCTTTGCCCCTGGTGGAATGAGCCTTAGGCTTACCTCCTAGGGTCTTATTAGCCTTCTGGTAACACAATTGTATGCAGGACACAATCCACCTAGAGATGGACTGCTTCGAGGTCGCAAGACCCGTCCTGACCGATCCATAATTGATAAACAACTGGTCAGACCTACGAATATCCTTGGTTTTATCCAGATAAAATTTCAACACCCTCCCAACATCCAGGGAATGGAGAGACCTCTCCGCTGGGGATGAAGGGTTCTGAAAAAACGTAGGCAAAGTTATAGTCTGGTTGACATGAAAATCAGAAATAACCTTGGGAAGAAATTTAGGGTGAGTACGCATAACAACCTTAGCAGCATGAAATACAGTATAAGGTTCAGTACAACACAACGCCTGAATTTCACTCACCCTGCGGGCCGATGTAATGGCCACGAGGAACGCCGCCTTCCAGGACAGGTGCTGCAACGAAGCCTTATGAATAGGTTCAAAAGGCTCCTTCATCAATCTGGACAGCACCACATTCAATTCCCATGAAGGCGAGGGAAGCCTGACAGGAGGGAATACTTTCTTCAAGCCTTCCAGAAAGTCTTTGATCACAGGGATCTGGAAAAAGGAAGTCTGTGAAGGGCATTTCCTGTAGGCAGTCAATGCAGCAAGATGAACCTTAATGGAATGGACATTAAGGCCAGACTGCGCCAAATGCAAAAGGTAAGGAAGGATGACATCTTCCTTGCATGTCGTAGGGTCATGGTTCTTAGACTGGCACCAGATACAAAACCTCTTCCACTTGTAAGCATATGAAGTCCGAGTGGAAGGTCTCTTAGACTCCTTCAGTATGTCCATGCAATCATCGGGAAGATTCAGATGGCCATATTGCACTATCTCAGGAGCCATGCCGCCAAACTCAAAGACGAGAGGTTGGGGTGTAACATCCGCCCCCCGAACTTCGTGAGAAGGTCCGGCCTGCACGGCAACCGAATGTGAGGAAGGAGAGACCGGTGAAGTAGGTCCGTGAACCACCACTGCCTGGGCCACTCCGGGGCGATGAGTATCATCCGAGCTCTGGACCGGGCCAGCTTGATGAGCACCGCCGGAATCAGGGGAATGGGAGGAAAGGCGTACAGAAAGCCGTTCGTCCAGTTGATCCATAACGCATTCCCCAGCGTCCCTTGCTGGAAGTACCTGGAGGCGAAGTCTCTGCACTTGCTGTTTTCGGCGGTGGCGAACAAATCTACGTCTGGAGTTCCCCACCTTGCGAAGACTTCTCCTAGTACTTCGTCGTTTATGACCCATTCGTGGTTTTCCTGAAGCAGTCTGCTCAGTGCGTCTGCCTGAACATTCTGCACACCTGGTAGATGGGTGGCCGTTATCGTCAGTCCTCTGGCCAGGAGCCAGTGCCAGATCGTCTGCGCCTCCTGTGACAGAGTGCGCGATCTCGAGCCCCCCTGCTTGTTGAGGTAATACATCGTGGTGGTATTGTCCGTCTGTACAAGCAGAGAGTTGTTCTGGAAGGACGGAAGAAAGGCCTTCAGCGCCAAGTGAACAGCCCTGAGTTCCAGGAAATTGATGTGATACGTGGCCTCCATCGGTGACCACGTGCCCTGAATCTGCAAAGTCCCGGAGTGCGCTCCCCATCCCAGAAGAGACGCATCCGTCACGACAGTCTGCGTGGGAATGTCCTTGTGAAAGGGAACCCCTCTGAGGAGATTCTCCGCCGAACACCACCACTTCAGAGACTGAAGAGCATGCAGCGACAGTCGAATCTTGTCGTCCCAAGACCCTTTCCTCTGATCCCACTGGTCCTCCAAGCACTCCTGCAGCGGTCTCATGTGCAGCTGCGCGTGTGGCGTCAGGAAGATACAAGAGGCCATCGATCCCAGTAGAGAAGACACCGTCCTCACTGTTGTAGATGGAGTCGTCATAAGAGCCTGAGCCTTTCGAAGGAGTGATAATCGTCGCTCTTCCGAAGGAGACACGCTTGCTGACAGCGTATTGATGGAGGCTCCCAAGTACTGTATGCATTGGACCGGAGTCGGGACAGACTTGGCCATGTTGATGTGCAGCCCCAACTTGTTCAAGAGAACGCACGTCTTCTGGAAGTGTGCTCGCGCTTCCGAGAAGGAGGATGCCTTGATCAACCAATCGTTCAGGTACGGGTAGACGAACACCTTGTTCCTCCTCAGGTGTGCTGCTACCACCGCCATGCACTTCGAGAACGTTCTCGGCGCAGACTTCAGTCCGAATGGGAGTACTGTGTATTGATAGTGATTGGTGCCGACTTGGAACCGCAGGAACTTCCTGTGTTTGTGTGCAATGGGCACATGGAAGTAAGCATCCTGTAGGTCTATAGCGCAAAGCCAGTCCCCCTGTTGCAACTGAGGGTAAATCTGATGCAACGACAGCATGCAGAACTTTTCTCTGCGAATCCATTTGTTTGCCTGTCGCAAATCCAGAATGGGCCTGAACTCGTTCTTGTCCTTCTTGCGAACCAGGAAGAACCGGGAGTACAGACCTCTTCCTCTCTGAGACCGAGGTACGTCTTCTATCGCCCTTTTCCTCAACAGGATATCCGCTTCCGCCTGAAGCTCGCGCAGCTGAAACTGCGAGCTGACCGGGGGAATAGCTGGAGGAGGGCTGGTGAACCGAAGACTGTATCCATTGCAAACAATATTCAGCACCCACTTGTCCTGAGTAATTTTTCTCCACTCTGCCAGAAAAAGTTGGATGCTTCCCCCTACCGGAGTGGGTAACGGATCCGGGGGAAGTAAGTTCCTAGGGCCTAGGCCCCGCCTGGCCCTTGGGCGCCGGAGCCGATTGCTGGCCTCCCCTGCCCTTCTGCCGCTTCTGGAACGGCTTCCGGAATTGCTGCTGCTGCTGGGAGTGTCCTGAGGCCTGTCCTCGACCTCGGCCCTGTCCGCCGAACCGCCGCTGGAAGGTGCGGTACTGCTTCTTGGTCTCCTTGGGCTTTTCCAGGCCCACAGCCGTCAGCGTTTCGGCCTCCGCCTTCATGCGGGCCATTTCATCATCAGCATGTTTCCCGAAGAGGGTCTCACCGGAAAACGGCAGATTGGCCACCCTCTGCTGTGCGTCCGGTTTCAGGGACGTAAGCCGGAGCCATGCGTGACGCCGCTGGTTGATCCCGTGGCAAAATCCGTGAGCCGCCAACAGGGAAGAGTCCGCAGCCGCGCTGATTATCTGGTTGGCTACCAGCATCCCCTCACTCAGGACTTCCGTGAAGTCTTCACGCTGCTCCCGGGGCAAATGCTCCGCAAAGCGCTCAAGGGAGTCCAAGAGGGCGCGGTCGTAGCGACCCAAAAAGGCCGTGGCACTCGCCGCTTTCATGGAGGTCGCGGAAGTACCACAAACTTTCCTTCCTGCCGAGTCCATCCATCTCGATTCCTTGTCCAGGGGAACCGTGGAGGTCGGGGTGGTGGCATGCTGCTTGCGGGCCGCCGTGACGATGACGGAGTCAGGTGGAGGCTCAGCCCTCAAAAAGGCCGGATCCGATTCGGGAGCTCGGTACTTCTTAAGCAATCTCGACGGGGCCGCCCTCGTCACAGCCGGGGTGAGAAACAGAGCCATAGCAGGTTCTTCCAGGCCCGGCACCAGGGGCAGGAGAGGACGAGACAGATGCCTCTGATGCAGCGTCTCGAAGATGACAGATGTCTTCGGTGTAGGCACCGTCAGGGAGATGCCGAGCTTCGCTGCGCCCCGCAACAGTACGTCCTGAAAGGCCACCAGGTCATCTATCGGGGACACTCTGGTGTCCGGAGACCCCGATAGGGTAGGTGAATAATCCCTGGTCCCAGAGGACCTCGTGTGAGAGCGAGACTCGCGCCTCCTATGGCGGTGCCTCGATCTCGTGGATGATCTGTGCCTCGATCTGTCCTTCCGCCCAGAGCGAGAGCGAGACCTGCCAGCTCGTGGGCGCTCCTTCGGTTTGCGCGGAGGGGTCTTCCTCGGCTCATCACGAGGCGTCTTCGGTTCCTCCCGGGGTTTCGGTTTCGGAGTCCCCTTGGGAGGAGCAGGCAGGGACGGCAGGGAAGTGGACCTCGGAGGAGGAACCTTCGGCTGCGGTGCGGGCCCATGCGGAGGGACCGGAGGTGGAGGAGTGTCCCCTGAAGGCAGTGGTGGTTTGGGCGGAGGGTCCTCCTTAGGCACGGGGGGAGGAGTCGGAGTCCTGGGCCGGGACGGAGTGTACACTTCCGAGTACACCGAGCCCGGTGTCCCTCCAGGCGAGGGGCGCGGAGATCCATCCCCATCCGCAGGCGACCTCTTCCTCTTGCGACCACCGCTGGAAGCAGCGTGACTCCTGGGACTAGAGTCCCTTTTTCGCCGTTTTGGAGCGGGTGACCTGCTCCCCGACGCTGACCGCTGTCTGCTGGACGCAGAACGACGCTTCTCCGGCGTCGAATGACGTCTCCTGGACTCCGGCGTCGAGCGCCGTCTCCTCGGCGGCGACCGCCTCCTCCTCGGCGTCGAACGCCGACTCCTCGACATCGACCTTCGTCGTCCTCTCGACGTCGGGCGGTCCGCCCTCGACGACGAGCGCCGCCGTCGCCTTGATGTTCCCGACGTCGAGGAGCCCCTCGACGTCGATCGGCGGTGTCGCCGCGACGGAGATCGACGGTGTCGCCTCGACGACGACCGACGGTGTCGCCTCGAAGGCGAGCGTCGGCGCCGCTTTGACGGCGAGCGTCGATGTACGTCACTGTGCCTTCGGCGTCGGTATGACCTCGACGTCGACGAAGACGATGACGTCGACGGCGGCCTCGACGTCGGTCTCTCCTTCGCCGTCGAGCCGTCGCGCCGTCTCGACCCGGAGCCCCGGGGAGAAGGGGAGCACGCCGTCGTCATCCCTCTCGACGCCGTCGTCGATGCCATCGACGCCGACGGAGAATGGGATCGTTGGCTGGACTTCCTGCCCCTGGGGAGCCCCCCAGGGGCCTCAGCAGAGGCAGAGGGATCCCTCCCAGGCTGCCCAGACCCACCTGCAGCACGTTGGCGCCTATCCTCCAGGCCAGCCAGCCTGATCTTCAATCTGTCCCTGAGGGTCCTAGCAGAAAGTTGCTGGCAGATAACACACTCCTCAGGGCCATGATCTTCTGGAAGGCACACGATGCAGACATCATGGGGGTCGCTTTTGGCCTTCTTCCTCTCACATGCTGGGCACTTGACAAAAAGGCCAGGCATTTCGGAGCCCCAAAACGCCTAAAAACAGCACAAAAGTGAGAAGAGAACACCAAGCAGTAACTGCAACACTTTTAAAAGTTAAAAGTGCAAAAACGAATTCAATAAACCCTTGTAAAAGGGAGAGCTCAATGCCAGGGTCCTGTAAGCAGGAGCCGGAAAAAAGAACTGAAGTAAGAGGGACCTGCTATGCATTCTGGGATACTGGGAGAAGTTCTGGAAAGTTCTCTTAAAGGCACAGTATCCTATTTAAGCCACATAATGGCAGCCTATGGGGCTTGTCTGTCCCTGCCTTCCTCTCTATCATTCCTGAGTCTTTGACTGGGGGAGGCAGGTTTCTCTATGGTAGAAACTAGCAGGCTGTACTGTGTGTGGTGAATTTTGGTGGAATTTCTAGTTGAAGTACTGGACAGTGTAGCCTGTGGATATAGGCTGCATTATTTGTCTTTAAATTCTCTCTTAAGTGTCTTTGCAGTTTCTGCATTATTTTGACAACTTAAGAGATTATTTTTGATTGCCGGGGTCCACGCACATGGGCGGGACTATTCACTAGATTATGACTATACACAGAGATCCCCTACTACAGAAACTGTTTAATTAGAGGGACAGAGATGCAGCGTTGCGAGTAGCACAGGAGAAATAATCTCGGCAGTATGAGGGCTCTGTTATTTCCTTATATCCGGATTTCACGTCCCGGGTACAGGAGGCCCGCCAACAGTTTGCTCAGCTGAAGCGCCAGCTACGGGACCAAAATCTAAACTACGCCATGCTGTACCTGGCGAGACTCAGTGTACATCGCCAGAGCAAATCGCAGATTTTCACAGATCCTAAGATGCTGCAGAAAGCCTTGAAGAAGTGGTCCAAGAAAAGCAACGGAGCGCCGAGCAGGACGCCTCGGACGGAGCAGCTGGAGGCAGTCTGGATGAAAAAGGACTTACGATAGAACTGCTCACCTCACAGTTAAGGTGATTGCTGGCGTGGGTGGTTGGGAGGGCCGACCGAATGAGACTGGGGATCCAGTAGTAGCGGCTTTTTAGGGGTTGCCAAGGATAACTAGTTACTAATGAACGGAGTATTATGCTCTGGAAACAAACACAGAAAGTTCAGGCTCATAATGCATGTTGAAATACAATTCAATCTAGAAAAGTACAGGGCGTGGGGGCACAGTTGTACTATTTCATGATGCACCAATTTTGCAGATGGCTGACGGTTGCGTTTTTTTTTTAGACTAGTTAGGTTCAGTTAACCTACCAGGCTTGCAACATCCGCCTACATGTGTAGCACGCTACTGGGGAACTGTTTGGATTACTATTTTGTTGTTTATTCTATTTGAGGAAAATTTGGATGGTAAACAGGCTATGCACTGTGGTATCCGGACATGGCACTAGGTCCTAGAAATGTTATTTTTCTACTGTTGTGGTGGGTTGGTGGGAGGGGGAGGTTTGCCGTGTGTGCACAGTTGGGGAAGGTGCGCCATGGGTGGTGGGGGGAGGGGCATGGGGGGTACAGAGACCAAAGTCATTTGTTTCAAAATATGTCGTAATAGTTGACTTGATACAACGCAACTTGGTTTTTCGGCACGAAGTATCAAATGGTTACACAGTGGCAGCTCCAAGCAATGCACCTCAATTTTTACTAACTTCCTAGATGCACTCTCAGACTCGTAAGATAAAAGTTTTAACTTGGAAATGTCAGGGGTCTCAATGACCATAGGAAATTGTGGAAAGTTCTGGCTTCTCTCACAAGGCGTGGTGTCGACATCCCTCTCCTGCAGGAGTCACACTTGCCTCTATACAGTGCACTGTTGCATCACAGAGGATTGCGGGGTAACCGATACGCCGCAGGGTTCACAACTCATGCCCGGGGACTGCTAACGTGGGTGCATCCCAGATCGGAACTTCACTTGGAAGCACTGGAGACCGACCCAAAGGGACGTTTTGCGGTATCGCGATGTAGTGGGAAAGGGTTTGCACTGGTTCTAGTTAACATCTATGGCCCGAACTTCGATAACCCCCACCTTTTTTGGAAAGTTACTATATAGAATGAGTCGCTATGGCACGTGTTCCCAACTCTGGGTGGGTGGGGAGTGGGTAATTTTAACAGCGTTTTTGATCACAATTTAGACAGGTCAGGGGGCCAACCTTGATGCCCAACTGCCACCGCTAGGCTATTAGGACGGCTGCCACCCCACTAGATTTATGCGATGTATGGCGTTCACGCTCACAGGGCCCGGGTGGCTTCACACACTATTCAGCATATCATACCCTCCACACTAGGATTGACTATTTCAAGAGATTTATTTACACAGATCTATGACTGATTCTACCTCACACGCTCTCGGATCACGCCCCAATACAGATGGACATTGACACCCCGCAGACAGTTATACCTCCCTTTACTTGGTGGTTCCCCCCGTATTCTTTACTGGTCGAGGCCATCGAGACATTCTTTGAGACTAATACTGGTTCGGTTGACTCTTGCCACAGTGTGGATCATCTTTAAGGTGTACATCCGTGGGATCGCCATGGCTAAGCCCTCCGGAGTCCTCTGCACCCTTCGAAAGCGCCTCGCGGATTTGGAGTCCACTTTAGCAACCCTAGAATCAGCAACTCCTAACAGGGGCAGACGATAGTATCACACAAGAACTGCGCCGTACACTGGAAGAGTATCACTCTACAGCAGATGCTGAACTAAAGCACTTGGGCAAATATGCGACCTTGCACGTATATGGGGAAGAGAGACCGCCTGGGGTCGGTCCTGGCTTCACTGCTTAGAACCCGGAGGGAGAAGTCTAATGTGACAGTCCTTCATAATGCGGAGGGGGAGCCCCCAACTGATCCAGAACACAGCAAACAGATTTAAGGAATATTATGCATCACTTTATAGCTCGGAGGGCGGGAGTGATGACGAAGCAATTTTAGCGACCACTCATATTAAATTGCCTTGGCTGCTGAATGGACACAGGGAATACCTGATGCGCCCACAACAAGTAGAAGAAATAACTTCAGCCTTAGCCGGGATGAAATCCAATAGTGCCCCCCGGAGTGGACTGTCTCACAGTCTCCTTTTACAAAGAATTCAGGGACCTATTGGTCCCACACCTAAAGACACTGTTTGAGGAAATCATTGAAGCAGGCGAAATGCCACCTTCAATGCGGGAAGCACATTGAAGGTGGCATTGTTACCATACTCAAACCTGATAAACTTCTGAATGCCTGCACCTCTTACCGCCCGTTGTCACAAGTTGTTGGCCACCCTGCAGATTCCGGGCTTTCAGAGGAGCAATAGGGACCTCCTGGAGCTAGACCTGACAGTGAGGTCCCGCAGGCAATCCAATTGCTAAATGCGGTGAAAGCTATGGGCCCCAACGGCCTACAGATTGAATTGTTCAAACTTACATCTTCAGGAGGAAAGAGGCTGTTTTGAAGGCTGTATCAGGAAAGCCAGAGGGTTTGGCGGCTGCCCGCAGATCAGGGATTAGATAAGATCATTGTGATTCATAAAGAGGGTAAGCCACCTGACCTCTGTTCATCCTACAGGCCCATACCATTGCTGAATGCAGAGGTCAAGATTTTGGCCAAGCCACTAGCAAGCAGACTAATCTAAGGGATAGGTAAATTGATCATCCCGATTAGTCAGGCTTCATGCCATGGAGAAATACTGCGATCAACCCGAGTTGCCGACATGGGGCCCGGAGACGCACGGAAATGATCCAAGTGCATTTGTAGCATCATTAGATGCCTGAATGGCCTTGGATTAAATTTTTATGCAGGCGGTGTTGGAGAGGCAGGGATTTGGGCGGAAATGTTAATTGTGTGTCCAATTGCTGTATTAAGACCCCCAAGCACAGGCTATGGTGAACGGGGGCACATAGGAGGTCTTCCAGCTGCAATCAGGCACGAGACAAGGGTGCCCCCTCTCCCCGTTGTTTTTTGCCCTTGTGCTAGAACCATTGGCTGTCTGGCTAAGAGGGAGGAGACCCATTGGTCAGGGGGCTGAGGTGCACTGAGGCCTGGGAAGTTAGAATCTCTCTCTAGGCCGAGAACATCCTCCTCTAAGTGGCGAGTTCATATGCCACGCTCCACAGGATACTCCCCATATTTGAGATTTATCAGAAGTACAAGTCCCTTATTGATGTGCTGAGTGGAACTATCCGCTGCCTCCCCGGGTATTGTGTGGCCCGGGTAGTAACAAAGATTTAAATACTTGGGAATATATGTCACAAGGGACTCAACAATTTTTATGATGCGCAACTTAGAATCCACCTTAGCGTCTGAAAGGAGATGTGCAACATTGGAGAGGCCTCCCCCCATCTCTGTCGGGTAAGGCAACGTTATTTAAGATGATGGCGCTACCTCGCTTCTTATAAATTCTTCAGAATACACCTTTTCTAGGCAACCCCCCCACTCCCCAATAGGACGCTCCTATCTGATGGGGGAGCCCACAGAATCTCCCTACAGAAACTATCTAAGGACTGGTGTTTGGCGCACAGATGCTCCTTAGCTGGAGCATCTGTGAGCCAAATAAAAACGCATAACATAACATATGACAGAGTAATAGCATTTCCAGGTCTTCAGCACTATTTATCAAGCAGCCCAACTTATAGTGGTCAATCACTGGGTCTACTTTCCACAGGAAGATCCCACTAAAACAGATAGGCAAAACATGGAAACTAGTAGGTTACCTTGTAGCACTCTGCGGAGGGAAACACTATACGCCATCCCGTACACCAGCTTCTTCTACAATTAAACTCTGGCATACTACACTGGGGTCACTGAGGTGGTTAGACCAGATCACCCAAAACATGCCATTGTGGGAAATCAGCGCAATTGGGTCTCCTGGGAGGACACAAGGGTTTTGATAAGTGGGATTTGATTGGCCTCTCCAGTGTGGGAGATATGTGGGTAGATGGAGAGGTGAAATCCTTGGGCGACTTACAGCAGGAATACCAGTTGGAGCCCTTAGAGACTTTTCCCTACTCGCAGATTAGACATGCCCTGATGGGGGTGACCAAGAGGAGAATTACTACCCGAGGCTTCTCCCTTAGAGGATAGATTGCTGGAGGAGTATATGCGCAAAAATGCAATTTGCCTGACTTCCCAAAACTGCTGAACAACTCCCCTGACCCCCCCTACTGAAGCTCTGTGAGAAATGATAGGGCGACTTGGGAAAGTTTGTGGATGAGGAGTGGCAAGAGGCATTGGCATCAGCAGAAGTGGCGATCTATTCATGTGTTAGGTTGGTGTAACTTAAGATTCTGCATAGGATCTACTATGCGACCACCACACTGGTCAAAATGGGTAAAGTGGAGTCACCACAGTGTCCCAAATTGAATGGAGCTGAGGGTGCGTTTTTCCACATGCTGTGGGAATGTCGGGAATTCAGGCATTCTGGGCACAGTAGTATCCTGAGCCGGAGCATCGTGCGGAGAAATTATGGCCAACCCCCTCTGCTCCGCGGTGTCTTTTGAACATATGGAAAGCAACACATTTAACGAATACAGACTGGCTCTGGGTCACACTAGGCTTCATGGTGGTAAAACAAAATATAGCGAGATTGTGGAGGGTGCCACCAACTCCGAAACTGAGTGACTGGAAAGCTGACATGGATTGGCAGATGCAGGCCGAAAGAGCGGTTTATGAGGGCAGGGGGTGTCCTCATAAGTGAGCAAAGATTTGGGGGAAATGGAATGAAAGTAGGGGAATGCTGTGCACACCTATTGAGCGAGCGGGGCCACAGATATTGGAGGGATTGGGTATAACATGATAGAGTTGGCAGGGGTGCTGCATCAATTGGGGCCACTGGACATCATGAGGGAAGAACTGTAAGGGACATACCTATTAATGTACGACATACGTTTACAGTCATTACTATATTGTACTTGTTTTTCTTTTGAAATAAAATTAATTGATAAACAAAATGTTGATTGGATTCATACACCAACTGGAGTCTAAAGCAGAGTGCCTTGAAGAGCCAAGTGGAGCCCCTAATATCGGAGGCTTTCATCTGCTACACCAGCAAAGGATTAACAGTGGAAAAACTTTCTTTTTGAGAGGCCAAAAGCTGAATAATTGCACATATAGAACCCTCAAAAGCATTTAGCATTAATTTAAATTGAAAAAAGGATTGAAGAGCTGTAGAATTGAAAGGATTTCACCTCGAATCAACAACAAAAATCAAAGCTTTAAAAATAATATGGAGATGCGAGGGCGGGGGGTGGAGATACTGAAGCTTAACAAAAACTGAATTGGGACAAGAAATCACTGTGCAGGAGAAAATTTGAGGAAACCTACAAAAGTATTGTAGGACCCTTGGGTTGCGGCTTCTGAGTGGTGGCTTACCCAGTGAACTAATGTTCACAAGATGCTGCCACACAGTATTCCCATGACCGATTTGGAGGGGTGCTGAATTGGTCCATTCTGGGCTGGGTATTTAGCGAGTGGTCTTCCTACTTTCTTCTTCTAAAGGATTGCGCCTAGCTTGATGTATAGACCATATAATCAAGAATGATTCTGTCTGATTCACTTAATATGTATGTATGGAAAGCAGATAGTGCAAAAACATATTGCAAAGAGACAAACTGATATTAATTTATGAAAGCAATGCACCAATCAAATATACAATGGTTTCTGGTAAGGTGCTCCATGATAAGTGCAAACGAGCTTCTGCAAAGATTAGTGTATAAAATATAACAAAGATGACAACGCAACATTCACATTCATTCTATATGAAAGCCTTGTCCAAACATATAATTCATAGTCTCTACAGTTGGGATATTTCAGAATAATTTCAAAGGACTGTATTGGCCCAACTTTAGTCTTTTAGATACAGGCAGAAAATATGCATTTTTCGTGGAGCATCTCAGCAGAAATCATAGTACACTTGATTGGTGCAATGCTTTCATAAATTGATATCTATGTTTTTTTTCTTAACTCCTGTGTGTGTTTTTTGCAATCTGTTTTTGCATTACCTTCTTTCAATACATATTAAGTGAATCTGACAACCTTTTTATGGGATACAAGATCTAGAACGAGGTTATGAGGAACAAAGGGTAACCCAATAATAGATAGACTGATGTAAAGACAGATTTTAAAGCACTTCCACCACCAACCCATTTCACATGTGCTTAGCAATTCATTTTTTACAGAAAGGTATTTAGGTACAGGGGATTTCCCAACTCGATAGGCACAAAACTGAATGCATTTGGGAAAAGAAAAAACTCAATGAAAAATTAGAAAAACTCAAGAGAAACATCGTTTTAAAGTCCAGTCCGACACTTTTTGCACAGCGTGGTTTCAAGCAGAGACTGCAATGCAGTGAGCTACACAAGATATACAATAAATAACAGTGATTAAAGAGACAATAATAACAGTCAAATTAGTAGAGCAGAAAAGCTTTTGACATACCGTTCCAGCAGTGTCTAAGATTTCAAGCATGCATTGTTGACAGTCCACTTCAACTTGCTGTGGTGACAAAAAAAATAGGCTTGCATAAGATGACAACGAAGTGCACTACTTACAACTTCATTAAATGCAAATAAAAAAACATCCTGGTAAAAAGAATGCAAAAAATGACAGCTCACTAGTGAATTATGAAAACAATCTGGTACAGCTCAGCATTAACACGCAAACAGAGCACAAAGTTGAGAATAAATTAGTGATGAGTGTGAGCCTCCACTTCTGCAGTCTTTATCAAAACTAGAAAAGAAATTATAACTTAGGTCGCAACACAAATACTTGGAGCAAAAATAAAACCCATGTATTGTTCTCACCTTTAGTCCGATCGAAAACAAACTAACTAGATCTAACGTGGATGTCTAGGAGATATGACCTACAAAATAAAGGTAACCGCTAGATTTTTTGCACATTTAGACTCCAACTAAATTAGCCCTCTGAAAACAAATACACTGGAAACATTTGTAAAAGGAAATGGAGGACTGGAAAAACTGTGCCCAAGTGACAAAGCTTTTTTGGGACCCTATTTTAGAAACACAATATGTGGAGATTCTTATCTTGCTGTTCGAAAAAAACAGAGTAACTATGCTGGCTTGGACATCACTTGGAACAGGCAACAAAAGTCCTGGGGGAGGAGAAATACGTGCTAAAGGCACTTCTTATGCACACATTTTTATATGCACACGCAAACACTGAATATTAATATATATATATATATATATATATATATATTATACATACATACATATACAGGTCCACAGTTCTAAGGCGCGGGGTGCACTCCTAGTCAGCACGTCAAATTAAGGCATGAAGCAATCACCCAACGACAGCAGAGCCTGACGCGTTTCGGGACTACGCCCTTCTTCTGAGGCTTCTCTGCATACTGTGTGACTGCCAAACATCAGACTCCAGTGTATTTTCCCTTTTTATTGTTAACACAGTCAAACTCAGGTGAGTACTTTAGAACAAAACCATTTGCATTTTGGGACCGGTAGTCTTGCGCGAACTATGGTTCAGACGCTGGTGTGCTAATCAGCGGTGCGGACTTATCTGGCATAAACTGGAGTGGGTGAGAACTCAGCAAACATCCCCGTGATGATTTGAATATTTTACTGGATGCCTGCCATCAGCCCACTGGGGTGTCATGATAACAAGACTACCGGTCCCAAAATGCAATTGATATATATATATATATATATATATATACATATATATACACACACACGAAACAGCGACTCCCTCCTCCCTGGTTGGAAAGAGAGTCACGGACCCAATCTTCGTGGCAGAAAACAGTGTATTCAATAATAAGCCGTATGACGCGTTTCGGGCAGGGAAATGCCCTTGACCACATAGCGAAAGCGTGGTCCATCTTCTATTTTTATCTTTGCATTGTGGTATACACCCATAGTTGAAAAACAAAATACTTGAGTGACATTTTTACAGACAGTCTTTCTTTTAACCTCTGCTAGTTTAACCACTGGAGCCATTCTACACATATTAGGTTCCATGTTTATAAATAATAACTTGTAACTTAGTGAATTTGCACTCTATTGTAATGCACCATATTAAATATTACATAAATACATACATATATAAACAAATACATAACTAAATAAGAAAGCTTAAAATCACATAATGAAACATTATTAAGTAACAAAATATAATAAATAGAATTTAAGAGAAAAATTGCAATCCCATCTTTGTAATCAGTGATAACAAACAACTGAAACAATTATTACTGCATGAATGCTTCGAGAGATACAAGCATGGAAACTGTGCAAAAGCGCTATCAAGATTGTACTTCAGGCACTCCTTCCAAAAGACGTAACTGCACTCTGCAAGAGCTTGGCAAGAGTTTATTTTCAATTCCAAGCCATGATTTAAACCCAACGCTGCCCCCCAGAGCTGGTATAGCCCACCGTCCCTCGCAGACCCGGCATAACCTCAGCCTTAGAAATAACAGCTTGGCATAACCCCTTCTGCACCTGAGTTAGTCTGCGCGTCGGCAATGCCCGATGACCCCGCGCTAGGGCAGACTATCCGTGGAGAGCATGCCCCATGCGGCCCTGGCACAAAGAACGCACCCAAAAGCTCCTCTGGTTCTGGCATGACCCCTCCTGACCCGGACATAACCCCCATCCGATTAGCATAACCCAGGCACTGTCCACATACCTCGTTTCTGCACACGTACATTGGCACATTCACCCCACGCCTCTGGCACAGTCACTTCTGCCCTAGTTTTTCTTTCCCTTTGCGCCCCTATCAGGAAAATAAAAATGCGCACCCCCTTTCCCTCCCCCACCACAAACAAAAGGTGGGCTGCCTGAGGAGAGAGCCCAGTCTATCAGGGCGCTGCAGGACACTGCCTTGGCCATTTCTGTCTTCATTACAGGAGAAATGTAACAACTTGATCCGGGTCCGTCATTTATGCAGTTTGAGCTATTGACATTGTCAATAACAATGCCCTTTATTTATGCTTTGGTTATCAAAACCTAAATAAAAGGCATTGTCATTTACAATGCCAATAGCTTAAACCAGCGTAAATGTGAGACCTATTGCATTACAATGCTTGTTATCATTTGGGAAGGCAGTCCGGAACAAGCTAAGGAATTCATTTCTGCACTTAATGACAACGAGGTGAACCTGAAATTCGAGGGCAAAATAAGTAACTCTTGCCTTGAATTCTTGGATATACAGGTTGAGGTAGTCAATGATCAATTAACATCTAGACTTTATCGCAAGAAAAAGGCAGGGAATACCCTGCTACATGCAGAGAGTGGTCATTCCAA
This sequence comes from Lissotriton vulgaris, assembly GCF_964263255.1. Lineage (NCBI taxonomy): Eukaryota > Metazoa > Chordata > Amphibia > Caudata > Salamandridae > Lissotriton > Lissotriton vulgaris. The sequence continues at coordinate 1,734,366,830 of NC_141685.1, forward strand.
GGTCTTAATTCAAAGTATCCCCTATTGGGAATTTCTCCGGGCTCTGAGAAATTGTAGCTCGAATACTGATTTTGAAGATGATTGCAAATGCATGAGAGAAAGGTTTTTGGACAGAGGATATAACTTGAATTCCATTGAAAATGCACGTATCAAAGCTGCTAAATTTGAACAGGCTGAGCTATTGGCTCCTAAGGAAAATACAGATAAAGAGGAGGATAGTATCATTAGATGCATAACAACGTATAACTCAAACTCACATGATGTGAGAGAATGTTTTAAACATTGGAGAATCTTAAAAACTGAACTAACTCTGGAAGGGGTCAAAACATGACATTTAGGAAAGCTAACTCCTTAAAAGACAGATTATGCAGGAATGAAGTTACTAATGTGAAATCCTAAAGTAGTACCATTCAAGGCTTCTATACCTGCAAGTCATGTAAAGCCTGCAAATTTAGCTCTAATGTGAAGAATGCTTATCACCCAGTGACTGATGTAGAGAGACCGATAGAGAAACATTTGACGTGTTTATCAGATTTTTGGGTCTACGTTCTGATGTGCCCATGTGCAAAGAAGTATGTGGGCAGCACTATGTTTGCTGGAAAAAAACGCATATTAAGAGCGCATGCGAGCAATACAATACAAAACAAGGATAAGCTGTCCCCAGTGGCGCGTCATTTTGATGAATTACATCAAAGTAATCGCAATTTATTGAGATTCTTTGAAATTGACCGGGTCCCCCATACTGTAAGGGGTGGGGACAGAATTCGGAGACTACGCCAATCAGAGTCTACCTATATTATGGAATTAGACACCAAAATTCCTGGGGACTGAATTCGGAAGAAGAGCTGTTTTGGTTTTTAGGTGAATAAATAAAACAGGCTTATTCAAATCATGCTTCTGTTCTATGTAAATACTCTGGTTTTGACAAACTATTAATTGTGGCTCTCATTACCTCAAGTACTGCTAATCTGTATGATATTAATGTATTATAATGCACTTTCACTATTCACATTGTCTTGTTGATTTAGACTAAATTGTTCACTCTGTATGAGCCATGATTTGTTCATGGCTCATACAGACATGTTGTTTGTTTTTCTCAGGTGGTGTGCAAATTATGGAGATAACTAATACTGTTGAAGGACCACAATACTACCACTGCTGTTAGAAATTGCCAACATGCATGTCGATTGTATGTCCTGAGGGGCTAGCAAGAAACCCTTTTGTGTGGCTACCGTATATATATATTGATTTACCCACTTGGGTATAGTACTTGTATTATGTAATAAGTCGGGCACACAATTTCACTCATGTAGACTATCAAAATATGTTATGTTTAGTTTGGAGGAACACATAATTAAACGAAGTATACCTTACCCACTTGGGAAGAATTGCTGGTAGCCTAATGAGTGTATTACTACGATTCTGTGGTTCGGCTATGATTTGGTCTAACAATGAGGCTTGTCTTGCTTATGCTTATATTTACAGTATGAAATTATCAGCAGTGAGATTATAGGTCTGCTCTACAATAATAATTCTCTTGTTGTGAGCAACTATATTCTTTTAGCATTTCACAATTATTCAAGCAATATGGAGTAAAATAATTAACCATGTGCACAAAATAGGATTTGTATTGGGCTTATGTGGCCGATTCCGGATGATGACAGATGCGTGTACATTATGCCGTAGCTTCGAGTGCGGGTAGAGTTGCAAGAATTAACGTAATTTATATTCACTGAAACAAAAATAATGGGGACAGCTCAAATACTGTGTCCCGGGGAGCCATCCCCCTGGAGGGAGCATTTTTAAAGCTCACACTGGGTGGACATAGATATGCCTTCCTTGATCATAGGAGCGTGAGCTGAGAAGGCATGTCTGCTCTCACTTGGCAGAAGCTTTATTTGTTCGCTCCAGTCGTGTGGGAGCAGACTTGTTTCCCTGCCCGCACTCTTTCAGGCAGGGATACACTGGGCGGGAGCAAACAAAAACAGCTGCTCCCGCCAGGTGAGGGCAATGTCAGCTCCCAATGGACGCTGGATGGGTGCAAATGGGGATCTGGCTGGGGATGTAGGGTTTCCTCCTGCAGGATCCAACTGGGGAGGTAGGAGGGAGGTATGGGGGTGGACTCAACGGGACACCCACCTAGAACAAGCATTGCCAAAGCCAATAGGTTTCGTCTATGCGAGAACTGATAACTTTGACAATGTTTTGTACAGCAGCGTGGGCTGGTGTGCAACACAGCTTAAAGAAGAAAAAACATCACATGTCACATTTTTATCTGCAAGAGCCAAGGTGGCCTCTCTTGTCTGTGCCTTCATTGAAGTATGTTTTTATCTGTGCCCCGATACAGAGGTCACACGTGCAGGGTCTTTGGGCATGTATGATCTGTACTTAGTACTAGCAAAATATCACGTGTATGGAGTTGAGGTGTAAAGTGTACTCAACAACGAACTCACTTGCAGGAGCTGATGGCCATGGCTGTGTGATCACAAAGATCTATGCAGGAGCTGACGGATCACATAGATCTCACTAGCAGGAGCTGGGGGCTGTTTGATGTATGCCGTGTGCTTAAAAATATATAGTATGCAGCAGAGGGGTGCGGCTGACAATGAAAGCACTGATGTGTATCAGAGAGAGCTTATTTAAGACTGTCGGATTGGGTACCTCTTCGATTTAAGGGTTGGAGAAACCCTGTCAGGTGGGGGGTGATCTACCCCTTTGGAGGTGAGGGACTTGTCTGTACAATATATTAACACAGCAGGGGACAGCAGAGCCATTCCCGAATCTGACCAGAAACCCCCGATATATATTCCATAACAAGGTTGCTTGTATGCAGCAGTATAAGCAAAAGACTAAGTTGGGCTAGCAGGGGTGTGCGGCTAGGGAGGCCGGCGATTCTAGTGTGACAACGATGTTTTATGGAGCGCTGTACCCGACTGTACCGAGAGGCGCCTTACAGCACAAAGCCAGAATCGTAACAATGCTTCTGGAAGCAGGCCCTGCTACAACGCTGTTTGTTTATTGCGGGGGGCGGGATGCGGCGCTGAACCAACAGGTCAGATGTGATCAGACTGTCCCATTTGGGATGGGTTGTTATGCCACATTATTTCCCCCGGGGACTCCCAGAACCGTGGAGTAGAGATGTGAAAAACAGTGAATGAGGGATGCAGGGTGGGCGAATTTCACAGGACTGGGAGTTACCAGGTCTCTCGGGCTCTCTGGAGCACTGACTGTCGAGGGGAGCTTTGCTGCTTGGCGGGGGCTTCTGCCGTTAGCGATGCAAATGGCACGCAAGAACCTGCTGTGCTTCTTAGCTTGTTGTATTTTATATTTATTGAACGCTTGATTCATGGGCCTATCCCTCGGATTCCTGGAGGGGAGCCCCTCCTTTTAAAGTGATAGAATATAAAACTTAATAGAGCCTAGTCCTTAATGCCGGTTTTAGCGAGATGCAGTCTGGACTGAAAACGCCAGAGTCTGGAATCAACGACAGGGACACTTTCTGTAAATAGATAATTTGCGTGCATTAAAAAAAAAATAAACTACCTCAGCCTAAACAGCCGGTCTCTCCTTTAATCTTTTTTGTTGGCTTTGAGCTGCTCGCGGGGTATGCAGTCCAATGGAATGGGGGTAGGTATATACGGGACCCCAATGCTCCTTTAACCAAACCAACAAACTCCCCATCATTCCCATGAACAAAGGACTGGGGCACACCGAAGACACTCCGCCATATCCAACGCTGAAGGCACCCCTTTCATTCCTATGAAGTATGGGCCGGGGCACAGGGAAGAGGCCTCTTGCTTTCCTGTGGACCAGAACGGGGCTCTACGACGACACGCCCTCCCTTTCCTAAGGACCAGGGCTACGGGCAGACTGCAGACACACCTATCAATCCCACTAACAAGGTAGTGGCTGAAGCTCATGTCCCATGGACCAGAGAATGGGAACAGGACACACTCGCGGCCCCCTCATCGCCGCGGACTACAGCTATAGGTTGATCAGTGAACTAGCGCACCCTAACGACCGCTCATCACACATGCTTACAGCAGACACAGGCACACAACAAAGGCAGCCCCACTGCCTTGTGCACACGAGACGGAGACACACTGACGCCACCCCTCCGCTCCCAAAGAACCAGAGACTGGTACAAACTGAAGATGCGCTCAAGACTCTATGACGAAGGGAATGGGGCACACTCGATACCGCCTCACCTCAAAAGGAACCAGAGGCTGACACACTGAATACAAGTTTGCGCTATACAAAACTCCTCAAGTAAAAATAGAGCCGTCCCAGTTGGACGGGCTTGGCCTGACTTAAGAGTGTGGTAAAAGGTTTATTAGCTTCTTTATGGGGCCATCTGTTTTGCCCCATAAAGAAGATAAGAAACCTTTTACCACACACGTAAGTCAAGGAAGCCAGTCCAAGTGGGACGGCTCTAAAAGAGAAAAGAGTACTTCACTGGGACCTCTTTTCCAATGGCTGGCCACCATTTAGCATGAAGCCACCTAATGGAAAAGAGGGGCGGGGCTTAACCTCGCTAGTGAAACGTACTCTAACTCATTAAATCTCAGCAGCGAGACTGGGCATGTGCGCAGCCTACGCTAGCCGAGAACTAAAAAAATGGGTGGCCTCCCTTTCCATAAGCTTCTCCGCCATGGATACTGCCACCCCAGGGCTAACTCCTACTATGTCCCGGGGTGAGCCCTCGACATAGCTGTTTTCTTTAACGCTCCTGCCAAGCCATTGCAAACGGTGCTCTGCTTTGAACTTGACATTTTGCTTTCGGCAGGGACTGCCGGGGCCTTGAGGCTTCTCCTGTGGTCCCCAACAGAGTGGATGCTCTGGGTGGGACCAGAGTACCCACAAGTGAGTAGGTAAGTCATTGTATATGTGAGTTTATGGTTGCATTAATGGCTATATGGGTGAGTTGATGTGAGAGTGGCTCTATGAATCAGTGAGTAAGTGCGTGAGTGTGGATGATGCCATCAGTGATGTAATTTGAGATGTCATGACTGATGTAATATCCGAGGTCAAAAGCTGTGCATTGCGGGTGGGGTAAGGTGAATTTAGCTCGGATAACTAGAAGTGCTAAATTTCTATGGCGTTGTCAAATGTCAGCCTAACTATAACTTGAGCATCAATAGTGTTCTAGAGTGGTGCATATCTATTTAAATTTTGGGATGTTCCCTTTAATTTATGCAGCACCTGAAGCCAGTAATGGTATTGCTTTAAGATAATATATAATACCGATGCTCAGAGTGAAATAAGCTCTCGTCACCATAGACTGTGGGGAGCGTCCAAGATTCACAAGAAGCAAAGTCCTGAATGGTTCATAATGCTCTTCCTCAACAAGAGGAATAAGGATTATGTTACTTAGGTAAAGTGATTCCTCCTCTCTGTGATATTGCGCATGGGCATCGACTGCATTGTTGGATTGTTTTCCCACAGTTGGGTGGGAATGGAGTGTGAGCAAGTGTCCGTAAATAGAAGAACATGCATATATTATACTTAGATGCTTCCACAGGTAGAGGGTGAGTGCATGTGAATTTACAGCACTGCATGCCACGAACAGATGCTTACAGGTTAGGTAATAATCCATTCAATGGCATGTGTAGCTGTAGATACACATACTCTGCAGACACTATAAAGCAGCACCCTCCAGAAAGCAGAGGCTAACCTGTGGGTGTGCAGTTATTTGGAAAAGGTTGTGTAGCACTTGCTTCTCCTACATTTGCTTGTTGATGAGCCAATACATCCACACAGTAATGTTTAGTGAAAATGTGTGGGGTTGACCATGTAGCTGCTTTACAAATCTCAGCTATTGGTATATCGCCTAGGAAAGCCAAAAATGCTCCTATGTTGATATGTTGAGAGTAGAGTGTGCTCTAGGAGGGAAGGGCAAAGTTTTTGTTTTTTAGCTTTGACGTAACATGTCTGAATGCAATTAATTATCCATCTAGGAACACCCGATTTTGATATGGGCTGTCCTATGCGAGGGGGGTGAAAAAAACTACTAAGAATTGCTTGGTTTTACTAAATTCTTTAGTTCTGTCAATATACCATAGTACCTTAAAGCTCTTTTAACATCTAGCGTCTGAAAGGCTCTTTCTGCAACTGAAACAGGTTGCGAAAAGAAGACTGGTAATTCAACTGACTGATTTAGGTGAAAAGTAGAAACTTCCTTTGGAAGGAATGTTGGGATAGTTCGAAGGACTACTATATTTCTGTGCAGCCGGGGTTACTTCGAAGGACAACCCTATCTCTGTGTAGTTGGGAGAAAGGTTCTTCCAACTTTAGTGCCTGGAGATCACTGACTCGTCTAAAAGAAGTGATGGCTATTAAAAAGGCTTCCTTCCAAGATGGAAATTGGAGAAGGCAAATAGGCAATGGTTCAAATGTGCACAAACCAGCTGTTTGGAAAATGTGATGTATAATACTCCATCGTGAACCCCTATTTTTATAATTCACAAAAGGAGACCCTCCCCCCTCACAAACCTCCCTTGGAAGAGTTGAGTTTGCTCACTCACGGAAACTTGGGCCATTTATTTGTGTTCCCATCACTGTCAAATTTAACAGGTAGCCACTAGTCAGACTATCATTAAACCTTCCAGCAGTACTTTAATGTGGAGGTACTTATTTAGTTTGAAGGGGGGGGGGTTTAGTACCAGCACTTCTCAGAAGGAGTTCATTACTTTTAATCAGACTACCATCACTGCTTAATAGCAAAGAGGTACTCTGGGATAATAGCAAAGAGGTACTCTGGGATATTGAGTACCAGTACATCTATATTTCAATTTCAAGCATTGCTTGCCTTTTTACTGTACTGTGTTGTACTGCAGAAATGGGTAATAGAGTTGCTTGCAATGCTATGCCATCTTACATTAGCAACAACTTTTTCAGCATACGCACTATGCATTATTTCAAGTTGCAGTGCGCAACACACATAGCTGCTTCAGTCAAGGAGAGTTAGGTTTTTTGAAAGGGTAGATGTTCAGGCAAATTCACACATGAACATCTGCATTCAGCGTTCATAAGAGTGTCATATCCGTGCATATTTGCTAGTGTCCTCTGTCTTTTCCACAAAACTAGTGCTGATGCAGTGCTAACATCTTCTTACAGACACTGCTTTATCTCTTCATATCAGAGCATATGTAGTTTGGAAACATCTGATGAGGGTAACCTATAGTAGGTAAAGCAGTGAAGGTCTACATGCATTACCAAACAGCTTTGCTAGAAACTTCTTCCATAACCAAATGTTGTGAATTAATAGACTTGCAATGTAAAAAAAAAAAAAAAAAAAAATGATCCACTGGCTTACACTTAAGCAGAAAGTCACTGAAGTCATCAATGCTGGCTCATCATGCTCAAAACAAAGTGATTTAGTCAATAGAAAACTAAGTGTTGCAAATACGATGTTGAATATTTATCAGTGGGTTTCACAGGTTCAGAAAACGAACAGCATCAAATGGAAGGAGTAGTTTCTTACCTGTAACTCCAGTTCCGTAGTAGGGGTATCTCTGTGATAGTCCTAATCAGGTGAATAGTCTCGCCCATGTGCATGGACCCCGGAGGACTTCATTAGATATATCCTCTTAAGTTGTCCTCTTCTGCAGTCCTGCATAGACACTTAAGAGATAATAGACAATAATGCAGCCTAAAAACAACTAGGCTACGCTGGCCATTACTTCATCCTGAAGAGAAAAAGATAGCCAGGTAACAGTTAAATGAAACTATTTTACTGAGTTTCACACATAGAAAAGATCCTTTTTTCATGCTAGAGATGACGGGTTGGACAGGCAAGCCCCCATAGGCTGCCATTATGTGTCTGTAAATGGATACAGTGCCTTTAAGAATCAATCCAGAGACCATCGCTATCCCATGACGCACAGCCAAAGGCCAGATACTTTCAGTTCTTTTTGAAGGCATATAAAGCAGGGCCTCCTTAATTCTGGATATTACTGTTTCAACCACCTGGGAGGAGGGCGGGTTGCTTAGGACTATCACAGAGATACCCCTACTACAGAACTGGAGTTCCAGGTAAGAAACTACTCCTTCTGTAGTATGGGATCTCTGTGTATAGTCATAATCAAGTGAGTAGAATAGCAAGCCCATTCCCAAAGAAGAAACAAACAGACCCACTATAGTGCAAAAGATTCCTCAGTGAAGCCTGCCCAACCTGAGCATCTGCCCTGGCATCAGAGCTCAGGCAGTAGTGTTTAGCAAAGGTATGGACTGACTTCCAAGTGGCAGCCTTACAGATTTCTGCAATAGGGACGTTACGGAGTCAAGCCGCTGTAGCAGCTTTACCTCTGGTAGAGTGAGCCTTAGGCTTACTAACTAGAGTCTAGTTGGCTTTCTGATAACACAACTGAATACAGGACACAATCCACCTAGAGATGGATTGCTTGGAAGCAGCAAGACCAGCCCTGACAGAGCCATTGTCAACAAACAACTGATCCAATCTACGAATCTCCTTAGTCTTATCTAAGTAGAACTTCAACACCCTTCTAACATCGAGAGAATGAAGGAATCTCTCAGCAGGAAAGGAAGGATACTGAAAAATGTGGGTAGAGCAAAGCGTTTGATTCACATGAAACTCTGACACTACTTTCCGAAGGAATTTAGGGTGAGTTCTCATGACTACCTTCGAAGAATGAAACACAGGCTCTTGACAACAGAGAGCCTGGATTTCACTCACCCTGCGAGCCGGGACAGATGCTGGAGAGAAGTCTTATGAATGGGCTGAAAAGGCGCCCTCATCAGTCTAGAAAGCACCCCATTAAGCTTCCACAGAGGTGAAGGACACCTAATGGGAGGAAACACCTTCTTCAAACCTTCCAGAAAATCTTTGATGACTGGGATTTGGAAAAAGGAAATTTGTGAAGGACATTTCCTATACACAGTTAAAGCTGCTAAGTGAACTTTAATGGAATGAAAATTCAGGCCAGATTGAGCCAAATGCAGCAAATAAGGAAGAAGGACATCCTCCTTGCAGGAGGTAGGATCTGCATTCTTATAGGCACACCAAATGCAACATCTCTTCCATTTATATGCATAGGAAGTCCGTGTGGAAGGTCTTTTTGCTTCCTTTAAAATCTCCATACAGTTCTGAGGGAGATTTAGATGTCACTACTGCACTAGCTCAGGAGCCATGCTGCCAAATTCAGCAACAAGAGGTTGGGGTGCACCATCTGCCCTCCGAAGTTCGTGAGAAGGTCCGGCCAATGCGGAAGTCGAAGGTGCGGCAGGAGAGACCAGTGTAGTAGATCGGTGAACCACCACTGACTGGGCCACTCCGGAGCAATGAGGATCATCCTGGCCCGTGATTGGGAAAGTTTGATCAACACTGTTGAGATCAGGGGAATGGGTGGAAAAGCGTAGAGAAAGCTGTTCGACCAGTTGATCCACAGTGCCTTCCCCAGCGCCCTGGTTGGTAAAACCTGGAGGCAAAGTCTCGGCATTTGCGGTTTCTGCGGTGGCAAACAGACCGACCTCTGGAGTACCCCATCTTCTGAAGAGGTCTTCTGCCACTTCGTCGTTTAAGACCCATTCGTGGTTTTCTTGAACAAGTCTGCTGAGAGTATCTGCCCGAGCATTCTGCACACCTGGCAGATGAGTTGCCGTTATGGTCAGGTCCCTGGCCAGCAGCCAATTCCAGATTGTCTGCGCCTCCAGAGACAACGGGTGAGATCTCGAACCCCCCTGCTTGTTGAGATAGTACATCGTTGTTGTGTTGTCCGCCTGGACAAGCAGGGAACAGGTGCAAAGGGACGGCTGGAAGGCTTTCAGCGCCAAATACACCGCTCGAAGTTCCAGGAAGTTGATGAGGTTCGTGGCCTCCTTCTGGAACCATGTGCCTTGTATCTGAAGGTGGTCTGAATGCACTCTCCAGCCATGGATAGACACATCTGTTACAATGGTCTGAGCCGGAATCTCCTTGTGGAATGGAATCCCTCGGAGGAGATTGTGAGGCGAACACCCCCACTTGATGGACTGGAGGGCTAGCTGCGATAGCTGAATCCTGTTCTCCCAATTCCCTCGTCTCTGATCCCACTGATCCTCCAGACATTCCTGTAGAGGCCGCATCTCGAGGCGTGCATGTGGAGTAAGGAAGATACAAGACGCCATGGAACTCAGGAGAGAAGATACTGTCCCCACCGTTGGAGAGGGAATGGTCATGAGAACCTGAGCCTCCCGAAGGATTGATAAGAATCTCTCCTCCAAAGGACACACACTTGCCTTGCGAGCATCGATGGTGGCTCCCAGATACTGCAGGCACTGTACAGGATTTGAGACAGACTTTGTGTTGTTGATGTGAAGGCCCAAGCGTCGAAGGAGAGCAGAAATTTGATTGAAATGCTGTTGCGCTTCTTGAAATGTCGCTGCCTTGATCAACCAGTCGTCCAGATATGGGTAGACTAATACCATGTCCCTCCGCAGATGAGCTGCTACTACAGCCATGTATTTGGAGAACGTCCTGGGCGATGACTTCAGGCCGAAGGGAAGCACTGCATACTGATAATGCTTGTTTTCAACCGTGAATCGCAGGAACACGAGATATTTCTTCGATATGGCCACGTGAAAGTATGCGTCTTGCAGATCTCTTGCGCATAACCAATCTCCTTGATGGAGCTGAGGGTAGATTTGATGTAAGGATAGCATGCGGAACTTCTCTCTGCGAATCCACTTGTTTGCCTGTCGCAAGTTGAGGATGGGCCTGAACTCGTTCTTGTCTTTCTTTAGGACAAGAAAGAATCTTGAATACGGTCCTGTTCCCTTCGGAGTAAGAGGAACTGGTTCTATTGCCCTTTTCTCCAACAAGAGGATTGCCTCCGCCTGCAACTCGCGTAGCATGTAACAGGAGTGAGTTGGAGGGATTGGCGGAGGAGGGCTGATGAAACGTAGAGAGTATTCATTGCAAACAATATTCAGCCCCCAATTGTCCGGAGTTATATTCTGCCACTCTGCCTGGTAATTTTGAATGCTTCCCCCCACCGGAGTGGGTAACAGAAGAGGGGGGGAAGTAACACTTCAGGGCTTAGGACCAGCAGGAGCCTTGTTCCCTGTAGACTGCTGATTGGACCGTCCTCCTGACTGTCGTTTATGAAACGTTTGTCGCTAAAACCGTTGCTGTTGTTGTAGTTGACCATACTGACTGCCTTGCCCACATTGCAACCTCAGAGTAGTACAGTCGTTGGTACGGGCGGAAGGTCTTACGCTGCTCTTTGGGTTTACCAAACCGACAGCCTTCAAGGTTTCCATCTCGGATTTCAACCGTGCCATCTCTTCATCTGCATGCAAACCGAAAAGAGTCGAGCCAGAGAATGGTAAGTTGGCTAAGCGCTGCTGAGCCTCTGCTTTTAAAGAAGTATGGCAGGGCCAGGAATGCCTTCGAAGAGCCACGCCATGACAATATTCGTGGGCCGACAAAAGTGAAGTGTCCGCCGCCGCACTGATGATCTGGTTAGAGCCCATCAGTCCCTCATTCAGTATTTCTTGAAAGTCCTCCCACTTGTCCCTGGGTAGGAGATCCACAAATTGGTCGAGAGGTTCCCACAGGGAGCAGTCATACCTCCCCAGAAGGGTAGTCAAACTAGCCGCCTTCATGGATGTGGCTGCCGAGCTGCAGACTTTCCTCCCTACCGAATCCAGCTTACAGCTTTCCTTGTCTGGTAGTACAGAAGACGCCGGGGTCGTAGCATGCTAGTTTTTTGCTGCCACCACAATCACAGAGTCTGGGGTGGGGTCCATCTGGAGAAAGACAGGATCAGAATCGGGAGCTCTGTACTTTTCTGAAGCCGGGAAGGTGCAGACTTTACCGACTGTCTCTGCTGGAGTGTTTCAAATATTACGGATGTTGAAGGTACTGGAGCAGACAACGGAATATTAAGTTTAGTAGCCCCTCGGACAAAAACCTCCTGAAAAGTGGTGATGTCATCAATAGGTGACTATGTGGAGGAGAGTCCATTAGCGTGGGAGAGTACTGGCCAGTACTCGTCGAGGACGTGTCTCGGTTATACCGGGAGCGTGATCTTCTATGGCTGTGGGGCCGCCGAGGGCGGGTGGACGAACAGTGACGTTCACAAGAACGATGCCTTGGATGAGGCTGTGAACTTGGTCTGCTGGGCTCCGTGCGAGGCACTGGAGAAGGTGCTGCTAGCCCAGGTGCAGGAGGAGACGGAGGTAACACTGGAGGAAGAAGAGGAGGAGGAGATGGTGGAGGAGGCAGTGTCTGACGAGGAGGCGTCCTCGAAGGAGAATAATATGGGAGCACTCGGAGTCCAAAGAAACAGCCACTCTTCTTTTTGTGCCCTAGACTTCCTCCTCAATCTTGATGGAACACTCGACACAGAGCGTCGGCATCGTCTTGAACTCCCTGCTGACAAAGGCAGGCTCACAATTGAGCAGGTCCAGGAGTGATACCTCGACGTCGAGCTTCTTTGATGGCTTCTCGACGTAGATTTCCTCGTCGACTTCAACCGTCTCGACGTCAACCATCTCCTTGACGTCGATAGTTTTCTTAAACCTGAGCTTCTCCTCGACACTGAGCGTCCCCTCGACGCTGAACACCTCGTTGATGGTGATCGGAGTTGTCGCCTCGACGGCGAGCGCCGGTGCCTTGAACTTGATCGACTGATAGTGCTTCGACGCCAATCGATGCCTAGACGGCGACCTTGGCTGAGATCTCACCCTCCTTCATCTCGACGCGGAGAGTCGACGTTGCTTCGATCCAGAGCCCTGGGTCGACGGGGAGCAGTTCGTAGTCATACCTGCTCTAGACGTCAACGTAGCAGTTTGACGTCGAAGGGTACCAGCGCCGTCTTTCAGCCTGTTTTCGACTGGGGAGCCCCCAAGAGGCCGACGCATGGGTCTTAGTAGAGGACTTGCAGGACTTACCCTCTCCTTGCCTAGAGGCCCTTGTAGAAGTTGCCTGTCTCTGCTCCATCCCTTGAAGTCGAACCTTCTCCCTGTCACGCAGGGTGTGCCTAGAAAAGGTCTTGCAGATGGCGCAGGTATCGGGGATATGAGAGGCAGGCAGACACATAACATACTCTGTGTGAATCCGACTTTGCCTTTTTCCTCCCACAGTCAGGACACTTGTCGAATAAGGATGGCATTATGAAAAGTAAACTGTGGAATTTCTGCCCAAAAAGTAGAGCAGAAGCAAGAGAAAGGTCAAAAACGTTGAGTGAAGTTGAAAAAAAACTCACTTTCAAGCTAGAAATATTGAAAATATACCAATCAAGGTAGAACTCAATGCTTCAGGGTCCTGCTAGCAGGAGCCGGAAAAAAGAACTGAAAGTAACTGGCCTTTGGCTGTGCATCATGGGATACCAAGGGTCTCTGTAAGGATTCTTTAAGGCACGGTATCCATTTACAGACACACAATAGCAGCCTATGGGGGCTTGTCTGTCTAACCCTTCATCTCTATCACGAAAAAAGGATCTTTGTGAAGGGGAGTTTTTGTATGTGTGAAACTCAGTAAAATAGTTAAATTTAACTGTTACCTGGCTATCTTTTTCACTTCAGGATGAAGTAATGGCCAGCGTAGCCTTGTTGTTTTTAGGCTACATTATTGTCTATTATCTCTTAAGTGTCTATGCAGGACTGCAGAAGAGGACAACTTAAGAGGATATATCTAATGAAGTCCTCCGGGGTCCACGCATATGGGCGGGACTGTTCACATGATTATGACTATCATCAGCTTTTGCTGCATATAGCTGTAGATGTACGATGGGTGTGTTGTGGTAAAGTTTTGTCTCCACTTTTTTAATTAAGAGATGAAATCAGAGTATTTTTCACGGAACCGGGATCTCCATTTGCACGTGTGCGCTTAAATGATCATACTTGGTTAGCCATCTTCACTCATTTAAACACTCAATTAGAGTATGGAAGGAGTAGGTATCACAATTTATAATGTCAGACAAGATTGAGGCAATTATGAAAGTTATATTTTTAGGCTCATCGCTTATTAAAAAGATATGTTGATTCTTCCCAGAGCCTGAAGACATTCTTGGAATCTGCTGATGTTGAATTATCAAACAAACCAAGTCTTGGAATTTTTCGACAGCAACTCCAAGATATAGGATGTCGTTTTCCGGAGTACTTTTCACTTCCAGGTGAAAGCAAAAACTGATTAAAGATCCTTTTAATGTACATATTGACAATTTAATGGGGCTCATATGTGAGTATGTGGCTGCATATACGAACAGAAAGCCTGAATTATCGTACAAACCACTTATGGTTTTCCTTCATTCTCCACCTTTCATTCTCCACCACATATTTATGTGAAAAAGCATTCTCAGCTTATTCACCGAACAAGATGAGAAATGACTAATCTGACTGGAGAATTCAACTTTCCAAAATAAAACCAAACATTGAAAAGTTAGTCGCTGCGATGCAGCACCAACCTTCACATTAAAAGGTAGATTTTTGCATATTTTTTAAAAACATAATAAAATCCTTAGTAATTAGAGTATTTGTTTGGTGTGTACTCGTCTCAATATTTTTTGTAAATTACTTTTTCAATGTTTATATATCATACAAACTGCTTGGGGGTCCCCCTGCGTACAGTAGTAATTCTGTAGGTGTCCTCAGAAGTCAGCAAGTTAAGAACCACTGTTCTAAAAAGTAGGCAAACTACAGGGTGATTTTTCTAGATCAATAATGGCTTTCACAAATAAACGAATTGTTGAAATAAAAGGTTAAAGGAGGACACATTGAAAATAGGTGATAAAGCAATTACAGGTGCATCACTCAGATTCTTTTGGCTGCAGACATTTATAGCATTTGCCAGTTATCCAAAACCATGTGGTATTCAGAGACATCACCTGAACTAAGGCTTACACAGATTTTTCACTGATTCGAACAAGTAACAATTCATATGGTAAACTTTAACCCCCTCCGGTGTGCATGACGGTCCCCGGCCGTCATGCGTCATGGTGGGCGCGTGCAGAGGACGGCCAGGGGCCGTCCAAATCCCGCCCACTATTTAAATCGCCCGCAGCACCGAAGGGGTTAACTAATGAAAAGGATAATGTTACTTACCCAGTAAGCTTCTGATCTTGGCATGTAGAGCTGTAGTCACATGCTTTGCATACTCGGGCCATCTGGTGTTGGGTCCGGATGTTTGCAAGTTGTTTTTCTACTAAGAAGTCTTTCCGAGTCACGAGGTAAGGTTACTCCTACTTTCAGTGATAGTGCGCATGGTCATCAACTCCACTGTAAGATTGTTATCCCGCAAGAGGGTGAGAATGGAGTAAGTAAGTGTAGTATAGAGATGTCCATGCGTATAAATGTATAATGAAGAACTGCAACTACTACAGGTACTCGGGGAAGCGGGTGGGTGCAGGTGAATCTACAGCTCTACATGCCAAGAACAGATGCTTACTGGATAAGTAACATTGTCACTTCTAGGCATGTGTACTGTAGATACACATGCTTTGCATGGACTATAAAGCAGTATACTGCCGAAGCAGTGGCTAACCTGTAGATGTTGCAGTTGTTTGGAACAGTGTTTAAGTACTGCTTGGCCTACATTAGCCTGTTGTCGTGCTAACACATCTACACAATAGTGATTGGTGAATCTGTGTGGTGTAGACCATGTAACTACTTTACATATGTCAGCTAGAGGGATGTTACTTAAAAAGGCCACAGAAGCCCCTATTTTGTGGGTGGAATGCACTCTATGGTTAAAGTTATTTTAGCTTTAGCGTAGCATGTTTGAATGCATTTAACAATCCATCTCGCAATAACAGATTTAGAGATAAGATTGCCTTTATGAGGTGGAGTAAATGCCACAAACAGTTTTTTGCGGAAGTCCTTTATCCTATCTATGTAGTACAGTAAAGCTCTTAACGTCAAGCACATAAAGAGCGCGTTCTGCTACGAAATCCGGTTGAGGAAAGAAAACTGGTAACTCAAGCGATTGGTTTATATGAAAAGCAGAAACTACTTTGGGAAGGAATTTTAGATTGGTATGGAGAACTATCCTGCCTTTGTGGAGCCGAAAGAAAGGTTCTTCCAGCGTTAATGCCTGTAGCTCACCAACTCTCCTCAATGATGTGATGGCAATGAGAAAACCTACGTTCCATGGGAGGAACTGTAAAGGGCATTTATGTAATGGTTCAAAAGGTGAACCCATGAGCCTTGTGAGGACAATGTTGAGATTCCACACTGGAGCAAGAGGAATCCTTGGTGGTATTACCCTTTTTAAACCTTCCATGAAGGCTTTGATGACTGGAACTCTGAATAGTGAAAGATGTTTCCTAGATCGGTTAACAGACCCTATGATAAATTCCACTGAGGTGGTAAGCAGTCTTGTAGGGGGCGCATGTGAAGCCTTGAATGGGGTACAATTGCTATGCAAGACACTATCATTCCCAGTAGTTGCCTGAACACTCTGGCTGATAATAGTTGGTTGGGCTGAAACTGTTGAATGGCAGCCTCAATATTGTGTATTCTGGCTACATTGGGAGAGGCTAGAGCCTTGACTGTAACTAGAGTAGCTCCTTGGTAAGGCTGCATCTGTGAAGAGTGCATGTGAGACTTTTGTGCATTGATGGCGAAGCAGTGTAGATGAAGTAGATCTATTGTTATCTGTGTGTGCGGCAGACAGTTTTGGTGAGTGCTGGCTTTGATGATCCAGTGGTCTAGGTAGGGGAAGACGTGAATTTGTTGTCTTTTGAGATGAGCAGCAACAAGTGCCAGACATTTGGTAAAAACTCTGGGTGCTGTAGTCACTCCAAAGGGAAGTACTTTGAACTGGTAATGCTTGCCTGCTATAACAAATCTCAGGTATTTGTGATGTGCTGGATGAATTGGAACATGAATATATGTGTCCTTCAAATCTAGAGTAGTCTGCTATTTGTAAAAAAAAAAAAAAAAAAAGGGAGTACTTGTTGCAGTGTCACCATGTGAAAAGGCTCTGACAGTATGTAATGGTTTAGCGCTCTCAAATTCAGAATATGTCTTAGAGACCCGTCCTTTTTGGGGATGAGAAAGTACAGAGAGTAACCCCCTGAGCCCTGGTACTGTTTTGGAACAGGCTCTATTGTTCCTTTTATTAAAAGAGACTGGACCTCTTGTTTTAACAGGTGTATGTGTTCTTGTGAGAGCGAGGTGAAATGTTTAGGGGATTGTTGGTAAGCTCCAGGCAATAACCATGTTGGATAATTCCAAGCACCCATTTGTCTGATGTTATAGAATGCCAACTGTGGAGCAATTGCTTAAGTCTTCCCCCAAAGGGTGTGGCATAATCAGGAGGAAGAATGGCAAATAACTGTTTGTTGGGGGAAGGAGAGTTATGGGGAGTTACCCTTACTCTTGAAGTTGTTGCCTCTATAACCTAATCGGGGAAAAAACCTCTTGATGGAGAAGACTAGTTGTTATCTTTGTAAGCGGAGGTATTTTGTTCTGGGGATGTGGTCTTAAACCCTCCTCTGTAGAAGGAGCAACTAAAGGAACCTCTGTTGAATACAGTCTGAAGTGCTCCCATAGATTTTGCGACTTCAGTGTCCTTTTTCATCTTTTCTAACACCTGGTCAACTTTAGGGCCAAATAGGTGTTCTTTATCAAATGGTGTGTTAAGGATGTATTGCTGGATCTCAGGTTTAAAACCTGAAATCCTTAACCAACCGTGTCTCCTGAGTAGGATGCTGGTGTTAATCTCTCCAGCTGTGGTGTCTGCAGCATCTACAGCAAAATGAATAAAGGAATTAGAAATTAGCTTTAGCTTTCCCTCATTCATTAAGTCCTGTGCTTTAGCCTTATGCTCATCTGGGAGATATTGGAGCAATTGTTCCAGTTCGTTCCAGTGTGCTCCATCATATCTGGCTAAAAGGCCTTAGGTATTCACAATGCGCCATTGACTTGCTGCCTGAGCGTTATATTTTTTTTGTCCACACTAGGTGTTAAGATGCAGGCTCTGACTGGAGGTTGAAAAACATCAGCATGTCGCATCATGCCCTCAAGCATTGGAAGTGATTGTGAGGACCTGTGTACAGTTGTCAATGTCTCAAACAAAAAAATCTTCTAGTGATTCTTTGTGGAGCTCTATGCCATGGTAATGTGTAGCCCTGGCAATGAGTTCCTGATGTGATGCATTGTCATCTGGAGGAGATGGTTTGGCTGAGTAAAGTTCTGGATCCGTATCACCTGGGGGATTCAGTGTGTAATCGGTCCATGGGTCAGTTGGAATATTCATTCCCCCCCCATCAGCTGCATCATCATCCGTATTATGAGATTGAGGAGAATCTTGAGGTGTAATCTGCAAAGGATTCTCAGGTGGTGACCGAGGCGCTGGAGGTGGAGGCGATGGTATATGAAAAGGATTTGTAGCTGCAGACTTTCTCTTCAAGGGGATATTGTAAGAGTTCTTTTCTTGATGCTTGCGTTTGAGGTGGCTTTAATGAATATGGCCGGTGTCAGGGTTAATATGCAACCTATTTTGATTCAGATCGGGTGGAATAGTGTCCAATTTCGGATCTGAAGGGGTCTCTGTGTTTTGGCATTAAAGTTTTCAGTGCTGACGTTTTTCAAGCCGAAGTAGGCTGGCCTTTCGAAGATTTCAGAGCCGAAGACTGCTTGGCTTTCGGCATGGAGGATTTCGGCTCAGAGCTGGACTTGTGCTTGGGACCTGAGGCTTTCGGCTCTGATGAGGACTTTTGCCGAGCTCAGAGTCTGATTCTTCTTCAGAGAAGGCTTTCTCTTCCACTACCGCTGATGCTTAGATATCTTCTTGTCTGGAGTCCTCACCGAAGATGTCCGGCATGTCTTTGATGCTTTGATGCGACATCTCTCAACGTCGAGCTCGACCAATGCGAAGAATCTTCTTCGATCAGAACGATCTGCAAGCGTCACAGTCTTCTTTCTTGTGCTCTGGATACAAGCACAACTTGCACACCTTGTGTGAGTCAGTGCGTGGATACTTCGCATGGCACGGAGGACAGAATTTTAAACCGAGTATCGATGGAGAGCTGATAGCGCAGTTAGGCCTCGAAGGCAGTCCACAAAGCTTTCCGATTGGAGAAGTGGGAAACGCGTACGGAAACAATACAGTCGAGGGTAGAGAGGATTGAGTGTTGAAGAGAATCCGGAGAACTGTTTTGAAGCGGAGCGCAGCAATACACGTCTGAACCCGATGGTGGAACAAAACAATCTAACAATGGAGTCGATGACCATGCGCACTATCACCGAAAGTAGGAGTCACCTTACCTCGTGACTAAGAAAGACTTCTTTGAAGAAAAACATCTTGCAAACATCCAGACCCAACACTAGATGGCAGGAGTATGCAAAGCATGTGTTTCTACAGGACACATGCCTCGAACATCGGTATGAAGAAATTGCATTCATTTTTTAGATCTATGCAGATATCAGAGTTGGAATAGTGTTAAGTCATACCACTATGAATTTGGATTTACCCATATTATCTGTCAATTTTGAAGGAGATGCACAAAATGTTTTTCTTGTGCATAGTGACTTACATTTGGAAGACAAAAATATTGTGAAAACGAGTAGATAAGTGTTTTACTACTGTTTGTCCCTCATCTATGTTGATAAAAACAGAAAACCACATGTGTGAGTGGGCCAATCTGCACAGAATAGCAAAGGCCTAAAAACACACCCAGTCAACATTAATCTTTTATGGTTTAAATCTTTTTATGGAGCATGAAACGTACAGAAATCCAAGACCCACAGCTCTGGTATGTTAAAGCGAAAATATCAATAAGAATCTGTAGCAGTGTTGCCAATGGCAATGGGCATGGAGCGGGCCTGTCAATGAGGCGCCAAGTAATCATTTGGAAAAAACAAACCCCACCCACCTCCGGTTCCCACCCACTCCCTCCCTAACCCACCCACCACTCGTCCACCTGGGATTGAAAGGAAAAATGGAACATGGGGGAAGATAGTACAGTAGTTAGTGGCGATGTTTGCGGGTTTGCTTAGGGACGACATCTGGATTTGGGGTATCAGAGAGGCGAAGCAGTCGCAGGTAGTGGGGGCATGTCAGCTCCCTGAATTCCGGCGTTAATAACGTCAGAAATGGTCGCCAGAGCTCAGGAAATTCCGACCCTCTACCACCTAGCGTGAACGTGAGTTTCTCCATGCCCAACACCATCCATAATCTCTGAAGCCATCCTGTGTGTGAGGGAAGTTGGGTAGATCTCCAATGGACTAAGATGTTTTGTACAGCTGCCCCAAGGGCAATTGCAATTATCCTACCTCTCCGGGATTTAAGTGGATACATCAGAGGATTCGGTAGGCCGAAAATGATATAGGAGGGGAACCTTGGGTGCTGTATTTCAAAGTGTTGGTCCATTTCGTCCAATATCTGAGTCCAATAGGGCTGCAGGTGGCTGCAATCCCAAACATGTACCACGGTGCCCACCTCCCCACACTCCCTCCAGCAGAGATCGCTCCGGCTTGGGTCAAACCGGTGCAGGCGCTCAGGCGTGTAATACCAATATGTAACGATTTTCTTTAATGTTTCTGTGAGGCCTACATGGTAAGCTGAGTGTCGAGCTCTGTAATATAGGTTTTCCCATTCCCTATGTGTCAGAGGCCTACCCAGATCTCTCTCCCACCGCATGCGGCCTGCGTTATGTGTGTGTGTGTGTGTGGTGTTCTCAAGTAATTGTTTATACAGATCTGAGATGATTTTTGTATCTGAGGTACGAGTTACCAACCATTTTTCATGTGTGGTCAGTAAGCGCTGTGATTGCGGTTTGACCGGAGGGTGCAGAGCCCAGTGGCGTAGTTGTAAATACTCCAGACAGCCCTTTTCGGGGATACCATAATATTCCCTGGTCTGTTGAAAGGGGATGATGCCATTTAAATCAAAAAGGTGCCCTAACGATTTACAGGGGGAGGAGCGCCATACTTGAAATGCTCGGACAACCACGCACGGGAGGAAATCCGGGTTCTCACACAACGGGGTCATCGGGGAGGGAAAGGTGGTCAACAGCGCCGAGACAGCAGTGCGGTCCCAAGCCTCCATGATGGTACCGATTTATCCACATTGATCTTAAATCCCGAACTCCTCGCAAAGGCATCTAGTTAGACTAAAAGGGCCCGGAGAGCTGTGATCGGTTCCGACAGGGAGAGAAGAATGTAGTCTGCATACAGACTAATGGTGTGGACGTCGCCCCAAAACTTAATCCCTGAAATAAGGGGATGTTTTTGCCTTCTGAGGGCGAGAGGCTCCATATACAGCGTGAACAGGAGAGGCGATAGGGGGCATCCCTGCCTCATGCCTCTACCAATAGGGAAGCGGGAGGACGAATAGCCATTGACACGAACTGTCGCCATGGGTAGACTATAACAATTCAGAATCCGGGTCCTGAATTTCTTCCCAAATCCCGGCGCAAGCAGAACCATTTCTAGGTAGGACCAGTGCACCCTGTCAAAGGCTTTTTCAGCATCAATGGCTAGGAGCATATATTCTCCCTGAGTATGGGACCCCCGCTCTATCAGATGGAGGACTCGTTTAGTATTGTCACTGGTTTGCCTCTGTGTTATGAATCCAGCTTGGTAGGGCTCGACAAGTTGAGCCATGTAGGGTGCCAGGCAGGCCACTAGAATGCCAGTGTATAATTTGAGGTCTGGGTTTAAAAGTGAAATAGTTCTATACGCTCCACAGGTTCTCTTATTCTTCCCCGGTTTTGGAATAACCACGATAGCCGTTTCCAGCATTTCCCCCGGGATATTGCCCGTGTGTTCAAAGGGGTTATAAAAGTTGGTTAAAATAGGAGCTAACTGGGAACAGAACGATTTATAAAAGGCAGCAGTGTAGCCGTCTGTGCCAGGAAACTTACCGAACTTGAGACGGGAGATTGCCGAAATGACCTCCTCCGTTTGTATGAGTCTGTCAAGGAATGCAGCTTGTGACTCATTAAGTGCCGGCATCCCAGCAGCGGCTATATAGCCAGCGCTATGGTGAGCGTCTTAACTGTCCCCAGCGTATAAATCAGCATAGAAGTCCCTGAACCCCTCCACAATGGCTGCATCTTCCATGACAAATCCGCCTCCAGGCTCACGGATGCCCTGCACTCTCTGGTGTTGTCGCTTCTCCCACAATTTGTTGGCCAGGAGGCGGCCACATTTACCCCCCCCCCCCCCAACCCCCCATAACCCCCTCCATTCCCCCCCCCAGTGTAAAAGGAATGACGGAGTCAGAGGGCTGCAAATTCAGCCCTATCCTGGTCCAGTGCCGCAAGTTGTTTCCGCTCACTGCATAACTGCCGCCACGCGCGGTGTGCCCTGGTACATTGGTGTAGCTGCTCAAGCTCCTGTACCCTTTGTGTGAGTTCCGCTCTTTTCTGGCTACGTTCTCGGTTCTGAGAAGAGGAGACTGCGATGAATTCCCCCGGTAGGACCGCCTTTAAGGCCGTCCACTGAACTAAGGAGGTGTCTGGGTTAGCGTTATGGGATAAAAAAATTGGATATGCTCCCTGAATTTGTTCAGTCACCGTATGTTGATGTAAAAGAGTGTCGCACAGGCGCCACGGTCTCGAAGGTTGGGAGATGCGTGGGAGTCGAAAGGTAGCCAATATTGGAGAGTGGTCAGATAAAGACGCCGTAAAAATTTCGGCATCAGTGGCAGACGCTTGGAGAGAAGTGGAGCAGAGAAAGTAGACTAACCGTGCATATGTCTTGTGAGCTCCAGGAAAAAAAAGAGTAGCTACGTGTATGCGGGTGGAAATGTAAAAAGCCCCAAATCCTTCATGTACATTTGCTCTGAGCTCGGGAGAACTCCAACCTGTGCCCTCCGCTGGCAAGAGTGGTGCAGCTCATTATCAAAAACTATATGGAGACCCCCCCATGTAACATATGGCGATCTGAGGCAGACGCTGCTTCTCTCAGGGCATTGCGCAAGAACCTGATTTGCCCTTCGTTGGGCGCATAGATGGAACCAATAACTAAAGTCATGTTCCCCAAGGAGAATTGGTATGTAAGGAGACGGCCTTTCATCTCTGCCTCCTTCTGTATCACCTTGCCGGTGAATGACCGGGAGACTAAGATGGCCACCCCAGGGGTCTTAGAAGTGCTGGAGGAGAATAATTGTGTGGGGAAATATTTAGACCGTAACCTATGATGATCTTTGGAAAGAAGGTGAGTGTCCTGGAGGAGGCAGACATCAGCCTTGGATTGCTCCAGATAGTTGAGCACTGCTCTACGTTTAATTGGATTGTTCAGGCCCTTCACATTGAGGGACCTTGAGTGTGTCACCTGACATCCATGAAGCGGAAAGGGACCCTGGGGCTACTTCAACCCTCCTTTACTCCAGACGGAGGGAGGAAAGGCAATATCGCAGCAGGCATGGGGGGGGGGGGGGGGCGCTGCGGGTAAAGAGCAAGGGAAGGTGGACGAGGGACCTCTACCCAGAAAGTAAAACCCAAAAACCCCAGAACCAAATCCAAGAACAAAACTAAGAACAAAAAAACGACACCCAATTGGAAAACACAGTTCTCATTGCAAAGTTAGTTTCCCCAGAGTATCCAGGAAGTCGTTGTGGCAGAGCTCAATATGTAGTCAAAGATGGCTGTCCGGAGCGGCCCGCCACCCACCACAGTTCAGCAAGCCACCGACCCATAGAGGAAAGAAGGCCCCCAGATGCATAGTCACTCCACGTCAGAGCTGCGCCCCGCCAGGGCATCCGCGGCAACAGTAAGGGCCTCCTGCTGTCCTTGTACGATGGCCTGTTGGTTCGGTTTCCGAAATTTGCGTCTCCTCCGGGGTTTCTGCCAACTTGATGGTGTGATCTCGGGCCCTGAGTCGCGGCCTCCATGTTCCTCCCAGTCCTGAGGCGCCGTTAGTCCCAGCAATTGACAAGCCGCAGTAAGCGAACGAATCTGATGTAGCCTGTCGTTGAGGCGGAAGATAAGCCTGAACGGATGCCCCCATGAATATGTTATGTTCTGCTGCTCGAGTTCTGTTACCGGGCGGAACTGCCGTCTGCGTTGCAACGTGATTAGAGCAAGGTCTTGATATTGTACTCGAGAGTGGCCCTGGTAAGAGATAGTGTGCATGGTGCGCGCCCTAGCCAGTATGGCTTCTTTGGTTTTGAAGTCTTGCAGGCAGACCAGGATGTCTGCCAGCGGGGCGTTAGGCGCTCGCGGAGTGCCAACCCTGTGTGCTCTATCCAGAGCCATGGGAGAGTCTGCCGGGCACCGCAAGATGTGTCTGAAGAGGCCCTCCGTAAATGCGAAGAGGTCTCTGGTCTCTTCCGATGTCTTCACTCCCCGGATCCTGATGTTGTGTCTTCGTGATCTATTTTCCAAGTCCTCCAGCTGTGTCTTCATATCAAGATGTTGATCCTGCAGGCGCATCACCTCTTGTTGCAAAGTGTTCAACTCTGTTGACGTCTCGTCGCTTCTACCTTGTAGAGTGGCCACGCGTTCACCCACACGGTCTACATCTCTTCGGATTTCCCGCATTTCGGCAGTCAGCTCCGTTTTAACTGATTGTATGTCAGATCTGAGGGTATTAAAGAGAGATTCCATGAATGACTTCGTGATGGGGCCTCCCCGGCATCTGATCGGGCCTGCGCAGTCGCCATCGGGCCTGGAGAGATCTGGGTCACAGGAGAGGAGGAAGAAGACTGCCCAAAAAGCTCCTTCAGCGACCTCTGCTTCCGTGTCCTGGCCGTGGACATATTCCCCGGGGCGCCAGTGTAGTGTCAGGAGCGGGGTTGCAATTGCGCCACTCTCTCCTCCCCAGTGCGTGCAGCCCCAGTTGGGTTCCTCCCGTACTCAGTCTATGAATGCGCCCAACGTCCCAGCAGTCCCAGACCCCTGGTACTCACGCAGAGTTTTGCCATGCCAATCGTCGCTCAGGGCAAGGTGAAGCAACACAGCCTCCTCTCCAGTCTCAGCCCCCCCCAAAGATGTGAAGTCCGATCCGGGGCGCCCCTCGGATGCTCAGTCCCTCCCGCTCCACCGGGCATTGTCTCGCAGGTCGCGGAAGTCCACCTCCAGGCCAAGGCCCACCAGACCAATGCAAGCAGCTCAGATAAGCCTTGCTTCCCCTGGGGTACTCCTCACCTCATAAGTCCAGTCCATACGACCATCGAGAGGCCCCGCAGTCCATGCACCGCTCTTCGCCAATCCTATGCTATGAGCCGCAGATAGCGCCCGTCCTTCCTCCGCCGAGCCACTGTTTCCGCCCCCGAGCTCGTCAATGTCGGTCCGCTGGCTTAGCTATCCCCTCCGTCTCCTGGTGCAGGGCAGGGGTCAGTCCTCACCGCAGGCGGTCGGTCGCCGGGACCCAGGCGCGGTCCCGAGGTTCCAGCCGGCTCATGTGCTTACACCACTTCCTCCTGCAGCAAGGTCTCACACGGGACGAGAACAGCGAGTCCAGCCCTGCTCAGGCTGTCGCATCAGTCCTACCAGGCTCCGGGTCGGCCGAGATTCCCCCAACAGGCCTGCCGTGCCTCGGCTCGTGCGTCGTGCGCAGGCCCACGGACTGGATGCCAGCCTCGGCGAATCCAATTACGATCCGCCCCGGTCTGCCGGGCCTGCTCCAGTTCTCCGCGGCCAGGTGTCTCTGCCTCTCGCCGAGGTCGACTGCCAGAACCCCCAGGGCTATCAAGGCAAGGGGGCTCAGGGGCACACTCCTCCTCTTTTTCGAGAGTCAGCGGCTCACTCTGGTGCTATAAGTCGCTGTAGACGGTGGGCGACTGGCAGGAGCTCTACAAGTTGCTTCCTACCTCGCCGCCATCTTGGCCACGCCAACATTAATCTTTTAGAAGTATGAATTTAATTATTTCCTGGGATGGGAGCTGCTGCAGTATATTTGGGCCAGAGTTCGGCAAGAAACCCATGGTGACTCACCAACACTAGCCATGGTGACTCACCAACACTAGCTAAATACCTACCACCCAGTATTGCTACACTTCTGATACAAATAGTACCCTAATTGCGTGTGAGGGACTTTCCTCTGTGATGGGAAAAGACCCATAACATACCATGGAAGAATCAAGATTTGTCCATTGAATTCCAATCATTCTTCGGATGTGGGAAACAGTTATTTGGGCATGGGTCGTCTGGCACTCCAAGAAACCCGTCCATCTCACACATTTCTGAAAACTAGACACAGAGTGGGAGTCTATGGTAGTGTCACCTGCATGGACTCGGCTACTTTTTCTTACCCAGAATTTCCTGTAATTGCTACCCGTTGCCTAAAACCATAGAGGTCCCTCACCTTTCTGTGAGGTAAAGTTCCAGAATTTGGGAGAATTGTCAAAAACTCACAGTCCAGTGTTCCCACATTACTCCTAATAAAGAGACCCTTTGCACAAATCGATCAGACTATGGCTGTTGACAGTTGGCAAGACGGGTGGTGGGCTATTCTGTCTGATCTCTAATCCGTGGAAAGGTTTATCAACATGCATGATGAGTTTGAGGTTTTTGGGTTGGGGCCCAGTTTCTTCACAACACAAAATTAGCAGCCACGGGCAGACAAATCTGGCCCTAGTTCCCTCAGGCCCCTGAACACTGGTCACTAAGCTATCCATGGCAGCAGGCCAGAAACTAATCACACAACTGTATTCGGCACTGCGGGCTGATCAGCCAGTAACGCCTCTGAAGGTTGAGGATGGTTGGCAACAGTATAGTGATGACCCTACTGCAGCTAAGGAATAAGCCACAATTCACAGTGGAGTGCGGGAGGTATCAACCAAAACATGCTTTAAAAGCTTATACAGTACATCATCATGCATATCACTTACCTTTCCCCCAAACATAAGATATATCCAGCAAAAGACACTGGGTGTGTGCGCGATTTAAAAGTACAATGGCAGACATTTTTCATGTGGTGCGGCAATCGCCTATTATGCTGAAATTTTGGGTTGAGATCTCAGAACAGCTTAACAGGGCTAAGGGCTGGATGGTCTTCCTTGTGAACAAACAATGCCTACTGTGCCTACTCACCAAAAAGAAAAAGAAATAAATAGAAAGAGTAGAAAAGTCATGATACTTGGACTGGCTTTAGCAAATAGATGCATTACCATCAAACGGCCCCAGATAATGCCATGGCAACAAGATTTACGTGAATGGGCAGGAGCAGAGGAGGTCCATAGAAGGTGAGACGTGGTGATAAACTGGATAACGACCTGCTCGCCTGGGTAGCCATTATACACGCCCTGACTGACCGTCCTGATACCAGGCCCCCGTGAGGGGCATGGTGGAGACCAATGAGATGCTCCTGGCATAAGCGCTAGATTATGTTCAAGTAGTATCTTGAACTGCTGGCAAATGGGCGGGGGGAGGGGTGTAGACCGCTCCTGCCTGCCCTCAGATGAAATACTGCAATTAAAAGAAGGGCTGCTGGCCCATATTTAATGGCCTGGATAATGGAGCACAGGGGGGTGAGGGCGTTTGTTTTTTTCCTATTTTACAGTTGATGTGAATTCTGATAAATTGAGTCTATACTAGATGGTTGCTGCTATTTCTGACTTTGCATGATGCATTACAACACATTCTTTGATATAGTGTCCAGCAACACTAGAGCCAGATTCGCATCTGTACACAACACTTCACATGTGGGCAACAAGTACCAATCACTGCTGAGGATATCAAAGAGAACTAGGATCCCCAGTCTGGATACCCAGATAACAGACGGGCAAACCAGACAATGCGAGTGCAATTTGGCCATGCAGGCTCACCAGGCCTTGACAAACAAGGGGCCAGAACTCTACACAGACTAGCAGAGCAAAAGGCAGCAGTGTGTGGACTGCAGCTTGCTTACACCTTCTGCAGCAGGTGCTCCTGCAGTCTCCAAGAGAAAAATGGGATGGATTCCCAATTACCCTGGAGACCTCCAGAAATCTTCTTGGAAATGAGACAGTGACAGTTTATCTTTATTGAAGACAGACTGTACTCTATAGCTAACACCTGCCTACGATTAGACCTAGGTATTAAAGATTCCTATGGTAGCTTTTAATTACAGCACGCTCTAATAGGGGTAAGTTTAACTAATCACTCATGCTCTACACTAAGGAATACTGTGTTAATCTATATTTATCCTGGACTCAAATATATTTCCATACGTACCTTTCTATAAGAGTCTTCTATTGTCGGGTCATATTTTTCAACAAATATTCCTTGAACAAACTGTACAGTCTGCGAGAAATGCAAAATGAAACAGGATAAACATTAGTGTTATGCAGAATGTAACTACTATGCGTCACGCAGTAACTGTTTCAATGCAACACTTTGCCCAACAAAATCCTACCATTCAAACAAGGGCCACTTTCATTTCTTACTGGTCCAAAACGTGGAAGATTAAAAAGTATCCATTTACTGTTAGCAAGAGATTTTGTTTTAGTTTCTCTCTCATCGTATGACCTTGGCAAAGAACTAAAATATGCATCAACTAAAAAAAAGGAGGGTGGGGGGGGCTTACACATGAAAAGCATTGAGAAATAAACGCCCCAACAGAGATGGCTCAGGCCACATTTTGAAGCAATAAAGCAAACAGAGAGCAAGAAAAACATGGGGCGACAATTAATTGAATAGCTATTTATGAACGGATTTTTTGTCAAGATAACATAAGAGCAAATCAGGACGATGGCTTCTTGAAATGTGCACATTAAAAGTGCCATCAAATCATGGGGCAGATAGCAACTTTTAAAATAAATGTATACCCAGCGTTATACTTATGCGGTCTCACTGCTTTTCAAAAAGGGTAAGAGAAAGAAAGAAAAAAAAGAAAGAAAGAAAATCTTCCTTACCTGCTGTAACTATCTTTCTATTGGATACTCTATCGACCTGCGGATTTCTTCTCTGTAGAGTAATCCCAAACGCATGAAGCTTAAACTTTAAAGCTCTCACGTCGCCAGAAGATGGCGCTAGCTTCGTATCGAAGTTGGAAATGGTGTCAGATGATTTCACCTAAGCCATATACCACCCTCCCCGGCGCAACAAATGCAGTTTCTATCCATTTTTTTTGCCCAGCTTTCAAGGTCAACGGACGCACTGACATTCATAAAGTGGTGCAGTAGCAATCCATGAAACGGGGAGGTGGGTGAGTCAGTGAGGAATCCGCAGGTAAAGAGTATACAATAGAAAGATCGTCAGAGTTAAGTAACATTTGCTTCCTATAAATACCTCTACCTGCAGGTTCCTCACCCGTACAGCAGATTGCAGGGCAACCTAGGAGTTGATGGATGGCTATACTAGGAAATATTGAAAAACGGATCTTGCAAAGTGTCTTTCTCTGTGTACTTCGGAATCCATGTAGTAGTTAGTGCTTTGCTAAAAAGTGTGCAAAGATGCCCACTTAGCCACCTTGCATATTTCTGCAATTGGAACTCCTCTAGTAAGAGCAGAAGTGGTGGATCTGGCTATGCACATCTCCATAGTTGACTTCAAGAAAGACGGCTTGTTTGAAAGACAGAGGAACTCTGACAACGCAGCCAAATACCCCTTGAGAGAGCCAATCGCACAACCCCTCTGGACAAGGAAAAGCGCAAATTGCAAGATCTGGAACAACTTAGGCTGCAAGGGGTCTACATTGTTGCCCATGCACCATACAAAGCTGTCCCATCTGCCAGAGTAAACCAATTTGGTGTAGCGGCGACGCACTGATAGAATGATGGCAACCACTTCCTGCAGCAACTGGAAGGAAGTCAGAGGTCACTGCTCAATCTCCAGGCATGAAGGTGGGGGGCTCGGAGACTGGGATGCAGTACCATTTCTTCCGACTGGGAGAGGGTCTGAATGGCAGCTTCAGCGGGGTCACAAGTGAAATAGCAAAGGCTATGAGGATAACTTGGGCCCAGGCTTGGTGAATCGTCCTCGGAACCCAATGAATCAAGGGTACTGGGGAGGAAGGGTGAAAGAGAAAAGGAGTGAGAGAGAGAAGGGGGGGGAAGAGAGAGGGGTAAAGAGAGAGAGGGGTAAAGAGAGAGAGGGGTAAAGAGAGAGAGGGGTAAAGAGAGAGAGGGGTAAAGAGAGAGAGGGGTAAAGAGCGAGAGGGGTAAAGAGCGAGGGGGGGGAAGAGAGAGGGGGGAAGAGAGAGGGGGAAGAGAGAGGAGGGAAGAGAGAGGAGGGAAGAGAGAGGGGGGAAAAGAGAGGGGGGAAAAGAGAGGGGGGAAAGAGAGGGGGGGAAAGAGAGGGGGGGAAAGAGAGGGGGGGAAAGAGAGGGGGGGAAAGAGAGGGGGGAAAGAGAGGGGGGGAAAGAGAGGGGGGGAAAGAGAGGGGGGGAAAGAGAGGGGGGGAAAGAGAGGGGGGAAAGAGAGGGGGGGAAAGAGAGGGGGGGAAAGAGAGGGGGGGAAAGAGAGGGGGGGAAAGAGAGGGGGGGAAAGAGAGAGGGGGAAAGAGAGGGGGAAAGAGAGAGGGGGGAAGAGAGGGGGGAAGAGAGGGGGGAAGAGAGGGGGGAAGAGAGGGGGGAAGAGAGAGGGGGGAAGAGAGAGGGGGGAAGAGAGAGGGGGAAAAGAGAGGGGAGGAAAGAGAGGGAAAAGAGAGAGAGCGCAAGAGAGAGCGCAAGAGAGCGCAAGAGAGAGCGAGAGCGCAAGAGAGAGCGAGAGCGCAAGAGAGAGCGAGAGCGCAAGAGAGAGCGAGAGCGCAAGAGAGAGCGAGAGAGCGAGAGAGGTATAGGGAGAGTTGGAGAGCGAGAGAGAAATGATGAGATGAGATTGATAGGCCTGCAGTCCTGACAGGCTGATATGTAGAACCTGTTCTTCTGGAGACCAGAGGTCTCTGATCTCCAGATGAGCATCCCACCATGTGGTGGAGGCATTGGTCAACCCCATAGTTGAAATGAGAGTGAAGTCCTTCTAGCAAGTCAGGTTTGCCTCGTTTCCCCATCAAACAACTTCCACCACAGTACTGAAGTCTGCCAGAACTCCCCTGTACTGTAGCCATTATCTGTGGAGGCTCACTGAAGGATCCTCACATCCCAACATGTGTGCATTGCTAGGAGAATGCAGGCAGCGAATAGACCCAGGAATCTCAGGAACTTGCATGACTCATTGAAATGACAGGACCATCTCGTGTATATTTACAATCCTTTGAGGGGGGATTAAAAGCGCAGAGAAAGGAAGTGTCCAGTACCGACCTTACAAATTTGAATTGTTGAGAGGGACACTGGTGAGATTTGAGCTCACTGATAGAAAAGCCCCGGTCGAACAGTAGGGACACTGTTGAATTCAGGTGGCGCAACACAACTTATGGTGGACTGCTTTGAGCCAGTAATCAGTTACAGGAAAACTGGGATTCCCGATCATCTGACATAAGACACATCCACTGCCATCACCTTGGTGAAAACTAGAGGTACCAATGTTAAACCAAAAATGGGGGGGGGGGGGGGGGGGGATTGCAAACTAGTAGCTTGAAGAGCCAAGAGGAGGAAGACAAGAAGGAGAAGCCTTTCTGGAGTGAACCACGGCCCTTACCTCTGGCTCTGCTCCTGCATTCACAGACCAACAGTATGTGGGGGTTATGGTTTCTGCGGCTGGGAGGATGATTGTTGACAAAAGCAAAAGCCCTCGAAGGTACGCCAAACTGACAGTAGTCTCCATGGGGTTGAGGATGCTGGTGACCCACAGATCGGACCTTTGGCTTGCAGGCCTTGAACCTTTCTAAAACGGACTACTTTTTCCCTGAATAAACTAGCATCAAACAGGAGATCCAAAAGGTTAGCGTGATCATCATTAGATCAGCCTGAAATCCTGAACCAGGCATGGAGTCTAATGAAGGCTGAGGTACCAGAAGCTCTTGCCACAAATTCGGTAGAGTCCAGGCTTGATTTGAATGCGGGTCATGAAGCGTTCCATCTGTCCAGAAGCACCTCCTTAAGGTGTGCTTGCATGTCTGGGACATGCAGTGTGATCAGTTGGGCCAGGTCTTCTAGAGCATGCGTGCGATGAGCCAACAGGAAATTCACATTCAATTATTTCAGAGCCATGGTTACAGCTGAGAAGAAGATCTTTTTCCCCATGTCTCCAACCATTTGGACTCCCTTTCTGTGGGAAACTTGCCTTGCAGTTATCCCTTAGAACAGGATGCTTGGATCACCAAACTCTCCAGGAAAAGGTATGCAGAGAGATAAGCACTGTTTCTAGGAGAAGGGCAGTAGCGCCTGGGTAGTAGTCCTATCTCAGTGCTGGAAGAAGGTTCCTTCTAGGATGCCAGGACAGGCTTCATTGAAAGGCAGTAACGGTTGAGCCTAAGGAAGCAGCACCTCCATCAGGAAATTGGTTTTAGCCTCTACGAAAGGTAGCTGCAGATTCAGAACTTCTAGCCATCCTTCCAACCATAAAGTGGAAACACATGAATTCTGGCGTAGGGGCCTCCAGTGCAGAACTCCATTTCCAGCTCCAGATAAGTGCATTTTCTGAGGATAATCCAGGCACTTCATAAGGCTATTTTCCATCATAATCCCCAAAGGCATATAGGGTCACATGGTCCATGCCCGATCTGAAGCCGTCGTGGATCCGCTGCATATATTCTTTTTCAAGGAGTATTTGTGCCTCCCTTCTGATCCTTTTCTGAGGAGGGGTGCCCCAGGTGAAGGATGACAAAAAAAACAATTGATGGACAGAAAGAGCCTTCCTGATAAATTGCAGGTCTCTTCCCAAGCACGCCGACGACATCTTGCTACTTCTAGGAACCACAACCTGGGATATTGTGTTCCTAACAAAAACATGGTTAAGAGAAAGTACAACACCGGATGTCCATCTGGCCATCCCGGACGACTATAAAATAATTATAGAAAACAGAGCAGGCAATAGGGTTGGTGGTGGACTAGCCATTATCATCAAAAAGGATTGGGAGATAGTACACAAAAGGGTGGATACCAAGGATCTGATAGAAGCAATGTCCTTTAATGTTACCATCTCCCCCACACTAACCATAGCAGAAATACTGGTCTACAGACGGTCCGACTCTAAACCCATTGAGTTACAGAATATCTGTGAATTGATCGCTGACCATTCTTTGAAATATACAAACTATCTAGTCTTAGGAGATTTTAACGTCCATATAGACAACTCCTAATGTCCTCTAGCCTCCTAACTAGTTGACACCCTCAAAGGTTTAAATCTTAACCAATTGGTCACTACTCCCACACATACAGCAGGACATATATCAGATCTCATTTTTACAAATAACCCCACCTTATCAGCAGAGAAATCCATACCTCTTGCATGGTTGGATCACCATCTGGTACCATTCAACCTAACCTTCACCACAAACCTAGGCTACAGGGCAAACTAGCACAAAGTCTGAAGAAACTGGCGGAAAGTCACTCCTGAAACCATTGGTCCTGCACTACATAACAGGCCATTATCACTTACTGGTGAACCAAATTGTGATGCGGAAACCTTAAATCACTGGGTTTCCTCTGCTGTAGACATCATCGCCCCATGAAAGTCATGAAATCAGCCAGGCACAAACCCTCCGCACCTTGGCTCACGCAGTAACTACAAACAGAAAAAAGCCACTGCAAAAAACTCGAGCGGACATGGCGCAAAACCTATAGCACTGAAATGAAAAAAAATATCTACAGGAAAGCGGTTAATCAATTCCATAAACTAAAACACACCGCCATAAAAAAATCATATAGCTAACCAAATTAAATTATCAAACGACTACTAAAGAAGTTTTTTAAATTATTCAAAACTTCATGAAACCAGAGACAATGAAAAGTAACATCACCCCATCTGAGACTCACTGTGAAAATCTCTCAATCTTCTTTCAAGAAAAGATCGAAGATCTCTATACCTCGTTCACTGAGAATGAGACCCCGAAAACACCTCTTTCCCCTCCACAGAAACCTGATCAGACTTTAGCCCGATCATCCGTGAAATTTCTCTTTATCTACTGCAAAAAATAAATCCAGCTCCCACTTGGACTCCTTCCCGGCAAGGTTTTAAAACTACTGGCCCATTTGATTAACCCTTCGTTAAATGTGCTTTGAAATGCATCCTTGAAAACTGGCACCCACCCGTCTGTTTGGAAAACGGCTCTCATTCAACCTATCCTCAAAAAAGAAAATGCAGATCCGGCCATACTAAAAAACTTTAGACCCATCTCCTTATTGCCAGCACCAGCCAAGGTTCTGGAGAAAGTGGTACAGAAACAACTATCCAACTTTTTTTAATCGAATAAGCTGTTACACGATACGCAGTCTGGATTCAGAGCTGGTTACAGCACTGAGACCTCGTTACTAGAAGTAGCTGAAACTATCCGAGAAACCTTGGACAAAGGTTGCTGGGCAATGCTGGTGCTGCTCGACCTATCGGCGGCGTTCGATACGGTGTCCCATAAGATCCTCCTCGACAGGCTCAGGCAACTAGGAATTACTGGGACTGTATTGGCCTGGTTCAACTCCTTTCCTGAGGGACGAGTCCAAAGAATAAGGCTGCAACCACACGTCTCGGTGCCCCGCCCTCTGATTTGTGGAGTCCCACAGGGCTCGGCCCTCAGCCCCGCCCTTTTTAATATTTACCTTGCCCCCATGGCCCCACTCATTGAGCAACATGATATTAGTGTAATCTCATATGCGGATGACATACAGCTGATATTTTCTTTTTAAGACCACTCAGATGCAGCTTTTACTAAATTCAAGCACTGGCTGACAGATATCTCTACCTGAATGACTTCAAACTGCTTGCGGCTCAACGCCGACAAAACAGAAGTATTGTTTTTTAATCAACCATCGCTCCCCCGACCCGACCTTTGGTGGCCTCCAAAGCTCAATCACCCCCCCATGCCCTGTCTCATCGGCAAGGAATTTGGGATTCAAATTCGACAATACACAGTCGTGCAAAGCCCAGATAGGACATGTTTCCTCTACATGCTTCTGGAAACTAAAGGCACTTAGGAAATTCCTCCACATCCTACCAATGGATTGCAGAAAAACTATTGTCCATGCATTGGTGACATCACAATTGGACTATGCCATCAGTCTATATCTGGGCCTACCAGCCTATCTGTTCAGAAAGCTGCAAACAATACAGAACGCAGCTGCAAGGCTCATAAGAATTGTCCCTTTAAGACATCACATCTCACCACTTCTACGTAGCCTACACTGGCTACCGGTAAGAAAACAAACCGAATTCAAGGCACTTAACCTTGCTTACAGAGCAATAAATGGAAGTGGCCCCTGCTATTTAAGAAACAGAATCTACAAATCACACCATACGAGAAATCTAAGGTCTAATCACCAAGAACTTCTTGTTACCCCTCGCTTTGCCAAATCCAGAATGGGCGGACACTCATTCTCTGTCAAAACAACTGTTCTCTGGAATGCCCTGCCCATACAAATCAGCAAGGCCTCCTCGGAGCCTAGCTTCCGTAAGCTACTGAAAACATGGCTCTTCAGTCTCCCGTAGATTCACGTGGGCCCCACAGTGCTGACCTCCTGCTCCATCTATCTCCGCTATCAGCGCCGGGACAATCCCATTGGGGGTAGCCGTGAGCTCTATAAGCTACATATTAATAATAATGTTTGACATGCCAGAAACAAATATGTTAACAAAGGTTTACTTGATATCATCTGAAATGAGCTAAATGAACACTATCGTATTTGAACTAAAACATTTATATGTTTATGTGCAAAGTCAAATCACACACACTTTTTTAAATTAAGTGACCTACTTGTATTGTCTATAACAGTAGGCTATTGCGCGCGCCTTACAACCCAAATAAGCCGACAAAACCGTTACGCCCAATAGCCATACAGGTTTGAACAATAAATGTGTTAACAGCTGGCCCAAGTCTAAATGAAACACTTTCCACTTAAAACCTGGATGAATTTGTACAATGTGTTCATAGAGTAGTAAAGATTAATGCTATTTTGCGAAAGGATTAAAATTTGATTAAAACATCATAAAGATGCACAGTTAAAGGGGCAAAAAGCATCACTTGAGCGGCATATGCATTAATATTTGGAGACTGTTTTTCATCAGGTTCTGACCCAGAAAAAGAGAAAGGGGAAGACAATTGAAAGTGTTGACAAATGGAAGAAATAAGCGTGAAAATAAACCAGCAAAAGTGAGTTAAAAAGACACGGAAGGAAGGGTGCTGGTAAAAAACAGGTGGAATCAAGACTAGGATCCCTGGTGATCAGTAAGCACAGCATTCAGTATAGCACTAGCGGTGGGCTCCCAAGAAAAAATGTGGGCAGCTACTCTTATGTTTATTACAAATTAAGCGCTGGCCCAGAGTCCTAAACAAACAAATATGAGACAACAGACTTTGGCTCTCAGGAATCAATGGCCAGCTTAGAGTCAAACTTTTTTTTAGCATCAGTGCCTAATTTGAGCCGGTGGGGAACATCGCCACTTATTTTTAGATACCAGCACTTACTTTTCCGCACCAGATATTTACAGGTAAGAGAGGGAAACACATAGGGTGGCGGGCATCAGTCCGTCATCACTGCTGTTCTTTGACCGCCCGCCAAACATACAGGGGTCCCACCACTGCGATTAGGATGCACCCGCCTGTACTTTTGACATTGCAGCACCACACGCAATGTCAAAAGTGCGTGCACAGCATTTCCCTGCACTACGTGGCAGGCACCATGCGGTGCCTGATACTTGCTGCATGGAAATGAGGGTGGTACCATGGCTATCCCCCAGTGCAGCGACACCACCCCCCACCCCCCATCCCCCTCCAAGGGGGGCCCGCAACGGGCCCCCAAACCCAATCCCTGCCAGCCTTTCCATGGCAGCATCGCCGCCATGGAAAGGCCTTTGTTTACCCACATCCTGATTTGGCACACAGTGCCTGCTAGGCAACGCCATCATTTCAGGCGCCCGGCACTCTCCACCAGGCAATCAGGATGATTACCCTTGACGGTGAAGCAGCGGACAGACTTTACGTCCACTGCGGTACCCACCGCAATCCTAATTTGGTGGTGGATAATGTGCTTTGTGATGGCTGAAGGACCGCCACCCCCAGCCTGGCGTTGGCGGTCCTTCCGCCATCATATTGACCTCCATGGATTGGGAAGACAGATGGAAAAACTAACAAAGCAGTCATACACAGAAAACACGAACCTGCAAGTGCGGTCCAGAAAAAAGTGGCAGGGAGTGTCTGTAGTTGCAGGTATTCGGTGTACAAACGTGTAATTGCTTTACCATGGGAATTGGGGACGTTTATGGCGGTCAAGGATGAGAAGTACCAGATTCCAGAAGTTTTTGTCAGGAGGGGGTCCTTACGCCTCAAAATGTTTGACAGGGGGGTCTCGGGATCAAAAAGTTTTAAGACCTCTGCGCTAGACTGATCGTAGTGGCTTTTAAAGGAAAGTGCCTGGCTTCACTTACAGTTAAAAGAGAAAGGTAGATATAGGGCAGCCTGAACATGAAGTAGGAAACCAGTTATACTCGGTGAAAAGAGAAGTAGCTGAAACTGGGCACAATTTCACCCACAGTGAACATAAGCAATGCTACCTGTAAATCAGAAAGAAGCTAGAATCTAGCTGTTGACGACATGCTTATATAAATGGTCCCAATCTCCTTAACCGATTGGTTGGAAGGTTTAAAGAAAAGCAGCATTAGCATAAACAAAGACTAGAGATTTTCCTTTTCAGAGTGAAACGTTTGTGAGCAGTATATGGAGAGGCCGAGCATGATGTGGAGGTGAAAATGCCATATTTGTGGGTTTAGAGATGTCCACGGTGGTTTTTACATTGCGGTAGCAACAGCTTAGAGGTGCCCAGTAAAATACCACAAAACAGCATAGGAATCAATGAAAATACGAATTGTTGTTGGTTAATTACTGCAACCACTGCAATACATTTAACCCCAGCAGTACAGAAGCCCACACATGGTTGGAGGTTACAGGATCAGAGAGTTCGGTGTGGCCATCGTGCCTTTAGAGATGTAGGTACTGACAAAGGTCGATTGAGAGGAAGAACGGAGGAGTACACTGGTGACGTATTAGGCCTTTGACCTTACATAAACATTGTTTTGCTTGGTGCCAGAATGGACCATTGAGGAGAACTTTAAATTAAGTATTAAAATACATTGTTGCATTTCATGTATAATTTGGTGCTGGGACAACATGCATGATGATAGCATGCAGAGCTGTATTTGCCAGTATTTGGAAGCCTGTACATTAAAGAAAATATGAGGCTGTGTGCAGTTTTACTAAACCTACGTGCTTGGGCCAATTGCAATCTTGGTTGAAAAGGTATGGAATTGATGGCAATGGGATCTACACTTCCTTTTGACATCTGTACTAGACAGTTTAATGAACGTTAATGGGTAGCGGCAGAAGCACCCAGGGCACTTTTCATCAATAGTCTACCAAGAAGTCAGGAAAAAGTTGCAAGCAGTTTAATATGAACCAATGTCGGTCAACATTCCAGCATGGTGAACTGCATCAATCAAATCAAGTTTGAACCAGCCTCGTTTATTTCAAAAAGTACTCACGACTCACATGTTCATGGAGCTCCTATATCACCACATCTAAAACAGACTGTAAATCACTCTTGTCCGCCAAATGAACAAACATAAAAAAGGACGCTTTTATATACCACAATATCTATGACTAATCTTCCATCTAAAATTCCATCAAAAGGTACAAGCCTTCATCAGTCTAGTACTTTTTAGTTTGGATTGTACCAACAGTATTTACCAAGGACAATCTGATCGTTTAATTAAGAAGACACCAGGAACACAGAATGCAGATGTGATACAAGCAATAAACCTGATAATGATTCCCTTTAATCTCTGGAGGTAATGTGTCTACCTACAGGTCCATGCAAAGCAATGTGCAAAGCCCATCATGCCATTCATGGCTCTGGACCCTTCTTCCTTCAGCATAAAGTACACCACTACCATCAAGTCAGACCACTTCAATTCAAGCTCTTATTTGACTTTTCCTTCAAGAAATCTGCTTAAAAACTCCTAGCTGAGTGAAAAAGATAAGGAACTCTATTGGTATATATAACAGCAATTTGCAACTATCCCGAATTCCAAAATACAATGAAATCTCACTTGCCACAGGTTTATTATTAGCAAGCTGTTGAGCATTTACCCCTTAGGAAGAGTCACCCTGGATTTTATTTTTTTGCCTTATTGCTGAACCAACTTTTGCTGGCCATGGAATTCTGTGCACTTTACCCCTCCTAACCAATGGCAAAGTGATGGTAATAGTGGTATACACCTGATTAGCATAGTTATTTCCCTAGAAGTCCCTAGTATATGGAACCAAGGTGCAACTAGGACCTGTAAGTTAAAGGTCTCAAGTGGACTGCAGCACCCATTGTTCCATCCACTACAGTGAAGACATAAACAGAGCCGCAGGCTTGAGCCCAGTAGTGTGGTCATGCAGGTTTTAAAATGTGCAATTCATTCTGTCAAAATAAACCATTCAAAAGACCTAGACCTTCCTTTTCAGTATATATAGGTCATCTCTAAGGTAGAATGTATTGCCCTTAAGGCAGGTTGCATTGTAAATACAAGAAATGTACATTTGTTAATGTTCCACATCTCCTTTCACCGAAAAGGTCTAACAGCTATTGTCACTGTGGCAATACTGGTCCCCTCCATAGAAACGATTTACAAAAAGGGGGTGGTGATGAACAGAGTGTCTGAGTTAAACAGACCACTCTTACCCAGTCCAAAGATCAGGGCTTGATCCATCACCGTTATTTATCTCACTGCCCCATCCCAGCTCAGAACCTGGCTATATGCAAATCAGTCTGTCCCTGGCCCAGTGCATCATGGGAACAGGGCAGACTAAACTACCAAGCCAATTCTTCACCAGAAAGGAGACAAGCTACCGGGGACCGGTTTCTGGCATTTCAGCCTTCTTCGGCCCGGCTTGCTTGAATCCTGATGGAGCAGTGAGAAAGGGACTCATGTCTGAGTATACCCTGCCACACCTATAGTGGCCAAAAACGATTTACAAAAAGGGGGTGGTGATGAACAGAGTGTCTGAGTTAAACAGACCACTCTTACCCAGTCCAAAGATCAGGGCTTGATCCATCACCGTCAGAGACTCTGTCCCTCACCACCCCTTGTTGTAAATATTTTTGTCCACCCTAAGCGTGGAAGGGTATTCTCAGATGTGAGACCCTTGCTCATTGCACCATCAGGATTCAAGCAAACCGGGCCGAAGACGGCTGTAATGCCAGAAACCGGTCCCCGGGAGCTTGTTTCCTTCCCAGTGTAAGAATTGGCTTTTGTAGTTTGGTTTGCCCTGTTCCCATCATGCACTGGGACAGGAACAGACTAATTTGCATACAGCCAGGTTCTGAAACTGGGATGGTGCAGTGAGCTAAAAAACGGTGTTGGATCTAGCCCTGATCTTTTGACTGGGTTAGAGCTTTCTGCTTAATTCAGAGACTCTGTCCCTCACCACCCCTTGTTGTAAATATTTTTGTCCACCCTAAGCGTGGAAGGGTATTCTCAGATGTGAGACCCTTGCTCATTGCACCATCAGGATTCAAGCAAACCGGGCCGAAGACGGCTGTAATGCCAGAAACCGGTCCCCGGGAGCTTGTTTCCTTCCCAGTGTAAGAATTGGCTTTTGTAGTTTGGTTTGCCCTGTTCCCATCATGCACTGGGACAGGAACAGACTAATTTGCATACAGCCAGGTTCTGAAACTGGGATGGTGCAGTGAGCTAAAAAACGGTGTTGGATCTAGCCCTGATCTTTTGACTGGGTTAGAGCTTTCTGCTTAATTCAGAGACTGTCCCTCACCACCCCTTGTTGTAAATATTTTTGTCCACCCTAAGCGTGGAAGGGTATTCTCAGATGTGAGACCCTTGCTCATTGCACCATCAGGATTCAAGCAAACCGGGCCGAAGACGGCTGTAATGCCAGAAACCGGTCCCCGGGAGCTTGTTTCCTTCCCAGTGTAAGAATTGGCTTTTGTAGTTTGGTTTGCCCTGTTCCCATCATGCACTGGGACAGGAACAGACTAATTTGCATACAGCCAGGTTCTGAAACTGGGATGGTGCAGTGAGCTAAAAAACGGTGTTTGATCTAGCCCTGATCTTTTGACTGGGTTAGAGCTTTCTGCTTAATTCAGAGACTCTGTCCCTCACCACCCCTTGTTGTAAATATTTCCCTCCATAGAAAAGCACTGGATATATTACACTTTACAAATATAATTTTGGTGAGTTAGCATCTAGAAAAACAAGCACTGGCATAGCCAATAGGTCTCGCTTTTGGGACCTTATAAGTGTTTAGCCAGGCAACAGTTGATGTTGTTGCACCAAGGATATTGTGCTGGATAACTAAACACTTATAAGGTCCCAAAGGGTAGACCTATTGGCTATGCCAATGCTTGTTATAACAGCTATTCTCCCAGCCATCGACAGTGGAAACTGTTGCTATTTTGCCACTTTATGGCGCATTTCAGTACAGTTGGATCAGAGTTTTCGCTCATTACTTTCTCAGCATTTCTAAGTATGTTTATTTCCAAATATCGAACTGGTTGCTCACACCAGACACCACAGGGGTGTGGAGGGATAAAAAGGTGGCTTGGGGTGTTTATTGTGTCAGGGACAAACTGGAACTAACCCTAGTTCATTTAAAGTCCGGAACATTGGCCAAATCTCAAGAATTGTCAGACTATCAGAGGCGGGTATGCATTTATACTTTGTACCATGCTGTTTTTCATCTGTAGAAGCTATAAGCATAGTGAACCAGCACATAAGGAGGTTAGATCCGTGCTAAGAGATTAAATATAATTCATTAGGTTTTATATTCATGCCATTAGGTTCCTAATGTAAAGCGTTAGAAAAAGCTC
Organism: Lissotriton vulgaris; assembly: GCF_964263255.1. Taxonomy (NCBI): domain Eukaryota; kingdom Metazoa; phylum Chordata; class Amphibia; order Caudata; family Salamandridae; genus Lissotriton; species Lissotriton vulgaris. Next base: position 1,734,408,542 of record NC_141685.1, read on the forward strand.
TTGTAATGCAGCATGTATTGACTTTTAAAGTTGGTTTTTCTGTGCTGCTATGATAGTATGACTGTTTGTAAAAAAAAAATGTGTACGTACATTTATTAGTAGACTTACTCCGAATAATAGGTCCAACTGGTACACATTTATTTTCAGTGGCAAGACATAAACCACATGTACATATACAGATATATCAAGCTCCTACTGTTAGAACTGGTTCAATTAGATGTAAAAGTGTTACATACAAAAAAAATGTACTAGCACAAATACAACATTTTTTAAACAACGGTTTGGCGAGTCGGTTATTTGACATCCCCAAAAAATGAAATGGGCCAATTAGAATGAACAACAGGAATCACCTATCACATGATACACTTGCAATAATACAGTTGTAATGGTTGAACTGTAAAACTTTCACGTTTTCAGGTTTACTGTATGAGATTGTAGATTAATATTTCCTTGCCACTTGTTTACAATGAGATTTCAGCCAGAAAAACAGTGTAGCACCTCTGCTGAATAACGGGTAGGGTGTGGCTCCAACATGGCAGTCTTAGACATCACTAGGCTGGGATCTGCACCGGCACTTTACTTGTAATGTTAAAAGTAAAGCGCAGGTGCTAGATGTGGGAGGAGACTAGAATGAACACAGTACACTCACCACGCAAACACCCCCCAGCCCTCAGAGCCCAGGTTTAGTATGGCAGAAGACTTCAGTCATCTTGAGAATGCCGAAAGTGAATTTGGTTAGCCCAAGGCACGTATATCCCATTGGTTAAGGCATCCCAAGAGTAATTTCCACCCACTGACCAGTGGCGACTGCACATTAACTAGACCCACCTGTTGGCCTTTGCCGGTGGTCCTGGGGGCTTAAGAAATGTGCTCCTGTGGTGGATTGGGACTTAAAAGGACTAAAATCAGAAGATAAAATCTTTGACCAGGATGAACCTGGTTAGCGGATCCACCCGTGCTCCATTACAGTCAGCATAAAATTGCACCTAGGTCGTGTTCTACTTCACCCATCAGCAGCATTTGCCACTAGGCGGCAATTCTACTTAAAACTTTTTAAAAATTCTTATCTCCAATTCCCCTTACTGGATTTTTGTTGTTTTTGTTTAAGTTTTACTATATTTTTCCAATTAGTTTTGAGATTTTTCTTGTTTTGCACTTCAACTTTATTACTGTTGTAGTACTGCATACATACTTTAGAGATTGCCTGTAATTTAAGCGTGACTTCTCTGTGCCATAGCTATCAGGGGGTTGAGTTCAGGTTAATTTAGTGACTTTGAGGGTTCACCCTGATAAGGATTGTGACCTTTACTTGAGGTAGGTTTTTACTCCCCCCCCCCATCTCCCCAACTAATAATCCAATTTCTTACGTAAGTTATAATCATAGTTCTTTGCAGCTTAATCTGATCTATGAAGCACTATATAAATGCTACAATACAATATAGTAGACAGAGGCATTTAGAAATTCTATGTTAACTGTACATCAATGCATTCTTTTCACATATGTTCAGATACCAAGTAGGTATTACATTTCCAGTTCACTGGTAAACAGCCATAAACCTCTAAGGATGGAAAATGTTACTTACCCTGTAAGCATCAGTTTCTGGCATGTAGTCCTGTAAATTCACATGCAGTGCATGCTCCTGCCATCTAGGGTTGGGCCCAGGTGTGTGTAAACTGTTTTCCTTTGAAGAATTCTTCTTGAGTCACGAAGTACTGAGACTACAACTCTTGCTTGCAATGCACATCGCTTAAGCCGGACGTCGGTTAAGGAAGAGGCTTAAGCAAGGCGATACAGGTGATGGGGGGGGGAGAGAGAGAGAGAGAGAAAGATGACTGTGTAAGAGAATTAAGAAGGAATTGTAACTGGAACTGCCAGAAGTGTTCAGGGAGGAGGATGGGCACATGTGAATCTACAACACTACATGCCATGAACAAATGCTTACAGGGTAACATTTTTCATTCGAGGCATGTGTGTCTGTAGATACACATGCTGTGCACAGACTGTAAAGCAGTCCTCTAAGCGGTGGCTAGCCTCTTGATGTTGCAAAGTATTGAAAAGTGGTACGCAGAACAGTATGACCAACATTGGCTTTTTGACGGGCTAGTACATGTATTACACAGTGCGGTTTAGTTTAAGTATGCGGTGTAGACCAAGTAGCTGCTTTACAAATGTCTGCAATTGGGATGTTTCCTAGAAAGATCATAGAGGCCCCTTTCTTCCTATTAGAGCGGGCTCTAGGGGTAGCAGGTAAAACTCTTAACTTTTGCTGAACAGATTTGGATGCATTTAACTATTTGGCTATGCCTGATTTTAATAAGGCCTTCCTCTTATGCGGTTCAAAAAAAGCAATAAAATGCTGAGTTTTCCAAAAGGGCTTTGTTCTATCCATTAAGGCTCATTTGACGTCTAAGATATGAAGATCACTTTCTGCAACTGAGTCATGTTGTGGAAAGAAAATTGGGAGTTCTATAGACTGGTTAAGGTGGAAAGGAGAGACATTCTTAGGAAGAAGTTTAGGGTTTGTGCCAAGGACACCCCTATCTCTACGATCCTGAAAGAAGGGTTCTTCCACGATTAAGACTTGGACCTTACTAACACATCTGAGTTATGTGACAGCTACAGAGGAAAGACACTTTCCAAAAGAGAAACCTATAATCTTGTGAGAAAAATGTTAAGATTCCATACTGTGGCCAGTGGCACCTGGGGAGGAATGACTAGTCCCTCCATAAAAGCTTTAATGACTACGATTTAAAGAATGCACCACATAGCCCATCTTGGAGCAGCTACTGTAGCCAAGTGTAACGAATGGAGGTGAAGGCTAGACTACATTTGGATATGCAGACGGTAACTAACAATGTTCTGTACGTTGGCTGCTTAGGGGCCAATATGGTTTGAAAGGCATTAGAAGACAACCCTTTTTCAACTGGCAGCGGAGCAACCCGAGTAGTAGGCCTGCGTGCTTCTTTAACAATGTTCAGGCATTCAGGAGGTAGATTAAGGTAACCCACCTTTAAGACTTCAGGAGCCAGATCGCACGGTTGAGACTTGGGGTCAGGGTGTCCGATTACTCCATGGCTCTGCGTGAGAAGGTCCAGCCTGTTGGGAAGACAGTGGCACACAACCACCAAAAGATCAGTGAAAGTGGTGAATGAGAGTTGTTTGGCCAAAGTGCGAGCCATGAGGGTGAGAGGTTTGCCTCAAATTCCGAACCACGAATGGAAGAGGTGAGAGGTGGAAAAGCATAGGCAAATATCCCTGAACAGTTCATCCATAGTGCACTACCCATGGACATGGATGCACTCACACCTCGGAGAGCACACACACTACTAGCAAAATAAGAGAATCTTTGGCTTTCCTAGGCAATATATCAATATCTGAGATTTTTATAGCAGCTACATGGTTAACTCCAGACACTTACAGTAAACATTACAGTATGGATGTATTGGCACGTGTCTACATTTGCTTGTTGGTGTGCTAATTAACCTTTTCCAAACAACTGCAGAACCCAGAGGTTAGCCACCACTTTCTGTAGAGCAGTGCTTTATAGTCTATGTGAAGCCTAGATAGTCTTCTACGATCGGAAGGACCAGCACGCGGTGCAAGAGGCCTCGTCATGCTCGGATGAGGCAAAGATTACAGACCTGGCTTGGTGGAGGTCAGTCCGGGTGTATTCTGCGTGAAAATACCGAAAAGCCATCTGTTCCATTACAGGCATGGTGAGGGCTGGCTGAGTAGAAGGGAAAGGAGGCCCAGGCGTGTGAGGGGACCAGAGTTGATAGGAAATTATCCTGGAGGAGACGAGGTGTCAACCAGTTATGAGAGAAGAGAAAAACGTGATCGAATACAATACTGACTGAGGGATAGGAACCATGAAGAATGAAAAGAACACCAAGATGGCCTTAATCCGTAGCACAGGAGGACACGGCCAAACCTGATGGTGGAAAGAAAGCAATCTAAAAATGGAGCAGAAGACCATGAGCATTGCAAGCGAGAGGACGAGTCTTGGTAACTCATGACTTGAGAAGAATTCATCACAAACATCCGCAGCCACACTGGCTTCAAACAAATATTTTCATACTTTTCTATTGCTAATTGCATAAGGTGGATGCAGATATTTATTACACTACTTTTAACATGTGTCAATATACTATACTTTGGTTTCTGGCCTTTACCTGCACATAATCTGCCTTAATTTAAATATTCATTTGGCTACTGTGACTGTTCTAATTTTTGGTTTCTTCAAAAAACACCAGTAACAGGAGGGAAATAGTACAAAACATAGAATTTCTGGATCTGCCAGTTCTAGGGTATTTATCAGTGAGTTATTAGTGTTGCTATTCCTTATTTTCTAGCCAGAAGAACATGGGGATAATGCTTAAAATTATGTAGTATTTATACAGCAGATGGATGAGATCTTTCTTCCCTTCAGTCTCCCACATACAGAGATACAGGGTTTGCAGTAGGTGAACTAAGTTGCTTCTTTGGTACACTCCATGCTATGTACACCAACCCCATTACTATACCATAGTGTAGGAAAAATGACAAATGAGCAGTAGAAGTGTAAGGATTTGTGTTTGGTTATCTTTGGGGATGGTTTATTTAGAGGGACATACGTACAACTGGTCAGTGAAAACAAATGAGCCTCAATAAAACAGGTTATATAAATTCAATTATATTATACATTTATATTAATAAATGTGCGTTCACCTCTGTGTTTATGCATTAATTTATGTTAATTAATAAAGTTAAAAAAGTTAACATTTTACTTTATTACTTTAGTACATTTAACTACACCATTCATTTGTTACTTTTTCTCAGCTACCCTATTACATTAGCAGGGAAAACATTTCCATTTCTTCACCAAGACTAGTTCAAGAAGTCTTTATTCGATTAGTTCATCATAAAAGACATAAAATACAGTATAAACACATAAAACATTTAAAACAAGTATTAAATCATTGACATCTAATCAGCTTCTTATGGAACTATACAAAAGTTTAAAAGGGGGTCGAGCACGACCATACATCCATAGAATACACGATATATAGGCAATCACCACTTGGTTATTTTTAATAAGCCTGCTTCTAAGCACCCAGGCCCACCCGAGAAACTTAGCAACCCCCACAACAATAAGCGGATCCAGGTTAGTTTTTAACAATCTCATTGCTTCCACAGCTGATCTGGTACCTAGGTGTCTACATACCGGTTTTAGCCATTTGGCTCTGGGGGCTGAGTATAGTGGGCACACGTACAAAAAATGATTCAGGCTTTCCCCAGTGCCATGACACTTAGGACAAAACCCCGATCTATCTGTTCCCCACTTTTTAGTGAAGTCCCCTATGGGAAGTGAACCGCATCTAAATTGAAAATATAGTTTGCGGTCCAAAGGTTTTGTAATAGTGTCCCAGTACCCTTCTAACTTGGGAGTGTCCTTATGTACAATAAACAGTCCAGTGAGACTGCTCGAGCTCATTTTTGAGTACATGTTATAAGTCACCCATTCCCAGTAACATTTTTTAAGTTCATTTTTTGATGGGAAATTGGCTGACTCGGGCGAGGACCACAAATCGCCAAAACCCAAAGTAAATAAGATGGCCTTAAGGTCTCTAAACCATCTAATTTTTGTGGCGCCAGAGCTATTTTTTACCTCCAGGCAGGCTTCTGCATAATGATGGAGTTCTGGCGTCGTCCACAGGCGGCGCCAGAATGTTAGTGGGCGAAGTCTTGCTTGATCCTCCACCGTGTGGCACCCCAGGTCGTAAAGAAGGGGGATTAGTGGTGTCGACTGAGGCAGACCTGTAGCCATTCTTAAAAACTTATTTTGGGCATGTTTTAGCGAATCCAAATTACTTCCACCCCAGAGCTCCGCACCATATAGGACTGCTGATAAAACCTTTCCTCCATAGATCTTAATGAGCGGCGACATAGGCCTCGTGAATGACCCTTTATGTTCCTTGATCAGAGCCCCGCCCAACTGTTGGTGTTTCATGGTCATAAGCTCGATCTGATGGGTCCAACTCAAGGTGTCACTAAAGGTAACTCCCAGATAGGTGAAGTACTTTGTCTGCTCCAGGGGGGTATCCCCCATGGAAACCCTGGCCTTAACTTGTTTGTGCCCCCTTAAAACCATAAATTTGGTTTTGGACACGTTCACCTCCAACTCATGTTCGCTGCAGAAACTCTCGAACCTTGACAGTGCATTCTGCAAGCCCTGTCTGGTTCGTGAAATCAAGAGAGTATCGTCAGCGAACATGAGCAGGGGGATTTTCATGCCAGCCAAACTTGGAGCATCCGTGGAAAAGTTGTCATAGTACTTGATAACTGTTGATAGAAAACAAGGTAGGTGCCAAAACACAACCTTGTCTGACACCTTTAGCCACTGGAAAGTTCTGTCACCTCACCAGGTTTGCCCCATCTTACAAATGCGTATGTCTGTGCATGGAGGTTCACTATAAGGCGGACCAAAATGGGAGGCATGCCCATATCTAATAGGCAGTTCCAAAGCCCGGCCCTCGGGACAAGGTCAAACGCAGACCTAAGGTCTACAAAGGCCGCGAATAAGTTTCCTTTACCCAAGGTGACCGTCTTCCAGTGCAGTAGCATAAAGCGAAATGCCTGGTCCAGGGTGCTCACATGAGGTCTAAACCCAGCTTGAAGGGGAGTAAGAATGTTGTGTTCCTCTATCCAGGCCTGAACCCTTGATAGAACAAGACGGGTTATGATCTTCTGGACCGCGTCAATAAGACTGATCGGCCGGTAGTTCGATGGAACCGACCGGTCACCCTTCTTGAAGATGGGCAAGATCTCAGCACCAGCCCAAGAATCAGGTACCCTGGCACCCCTGGCCAGCGCATTTACCAGTTGCAATAGATACGGTACCCACAGATCTTGATCCTGCTGGAAAATGTCTGCTGGGATGCAATCCGGACCAGGCGCTTTACCCCTAGGGATGGCATTCAGGACTGTTTCAACCTCTTTGGCCGAAAACACAAGAGTGTCAAAGGTTAATGGCTAACTAATGGGATCTTGCCTGGCACTATGACATCTAAACTGTTCCTCAAAATGGGACACCCATTTCTGTTGATCAACAGATGCGGGGCTTGGGCGATCGTCCTGTGACTGACCCCACCTGAGGAGATGCCAAAACTGCTGGAGGTTCCTGGAGCCACAGGCCTCAGCTAATAGAGTCCAGCGCTCATCATCCCATGCGGCTTTAGCCCGCCGTTTAACTTCATTATATGGCTTCCTACTGGTTTTAATTAAGGCTGGGTTCTTTGATTTTAATGCCTTAAACAAAAGCAAGTGGGACTCGCGGCAGGCTTCGTTATACCAATTAGCAGGTTTCCTCGCCTTCCCTATACCCTTATTAGCTACAAATTTAACAAACAGTGACTTTAGGGACAGAAACAGGCTGGCATGAATATCAGAAATTTTAGGGATTGTCAGATCCAGGTTATCACACTTTTCAATTTCCCTTAAAGAATTTGAGACCAGAGTTCTGATCTTTGTGCGTGCATTCACATCAACAGATACCTTTGGCCATCGAACCCGCCTCATATCATTAGTTAATACCATGGCCTCTTGTACGGGGTTGGGCTGTCGCACAGTCGGCCCAGCAAAACTAAAGTCCTTTAATTCAGCTATGAGTGGTTCGTGGTCACTTTCTGGTCGTGGCTTAACTATCATGTCCAATACTATGGGCCACGGATTGATGTCAACTAGGATGTAATCAATGCGACTGCTATGTCTGCCATTGAAGAATGTGGGGTTGCCCATCCTATCCGAGCTTACGCGTCCTTTTAGGGCACGCAACCCCCAGTTCAGGCAGAGACCTTTGATGAATGTAGCGGCTTGAGACCACTTAGTGATCGGGGGTAGCTCAAGTTGTGGAATCCCCCACATCATGTCCTCTGCCTCAGTTAATAACCCATCCTCCCTGCTTAAAGGTTCAAAACAAGTATTGAGATCACCCATTACAACCACATGACCTGTTATTTGAGTAGAGCCTAGGAAATCATCCAAACATGTTAGGGTGGTTGAAACTCGACCACCCGGAATTCCTCTAGCATATACATTGAACAGCAGAATGTCCAGCCCACTATTTGTTTTCATGCTGATTATCAATATATCAGGGCAGTCGATATGAATTTCCTTTACAGAAACACCTGCAACTTGACGAACCCAAGTAGTAAGGCCCCCCCATGGCCCTGCCTCTTTGGCCTCTAACTGCAGGTTTGTTAAAACTCAAGCCTGGAAAATACACTGGAAGGGTTGCCCAAGTCTCCTGAAAAGACCAAACATCACCTTGTCGGATGAAATCAGCCCAATCAGGAGTGCATATACAGGATTCAATTCCAGCCACATTCCAACATCCCATAGTGGTACCCTTTTCACAAACTTGGTCACACAGTACTGTTGCGTCTATTGGGAGGGGTTCTCTGGGCTGGAAAGAGGATTCTACAGGCAGAGGTACATCTATAATCAACCCTTCCATTGGCAAGCATATTGACCCAGCCTGTGTAGTTGACTCAGGGTGTATGCCCGTAATAGAAACATCCATGGGGTGCAGTGAGGTGGATAGCAGAGCTGGTATGTCAAGCTCTCTTGATTAAACTATACATCCCTCCTCACCACGTGGAGGTCGGTCTTTAGGACTTTCAACATTACTTAGAAGGATACTCAGGTCATCTCCCACACTCGGAGTATTAGGGTCGTCATCCCTTTCCTCAAGTGCTGGTCAATCATTAGTCGACAACACTGATAATGGGTCGTATAAGTTTCTCAATGGTATGTTCCAAAGCTCCTTGGGATGGGTAGGCCTATTGGGATAGGGATTTGCTGGGCAGAAGCTTGGGGGCTGTTGTAACTGTATGAAGGCGCGTGTAGTAGGAACCATAGGATACGGGGGCTTGTTTGAGAATGGCAGATCCAATAAGGCTGGGGGACCTATGGGCTGGGTATAAAACTTAGCCCAGCCCGGCGTTTGTACTGGGCAGTTGTAACTAGATTGAATGTAGGAGCGATACTGCGCCTCTGGGTTAAACTGGGGTCCATGAAAACTTGGTGTAAAATTGGACCATTTGAGGAGGCTTTTGGTGTTTTTATTATTTCTACCAGGGGGATGATCTGTTGGGTTGATCAGGGTCTCAGGATAGAAATAACTTAGATTCCTTGTGGAGATCCCTCCCTCATTATTTCCAACATACCAATCTGTAAGATGGGATACAACTCTATGGTCCCGAAAGTTAATGATCACTATATCCCCCTCTATATCCTTAGGGCGAACCCCAACCCACTGACATCTTCTGACCGTAACAATATCCCCATTAAGATTAGGAGGAAGGGGTCTATTTGTTTTCAGCCAAAAGATGACTTTGTTTTTTAAGCTTTCGTTGTTTTCCCTATCCCCTTCCGCAACTGGTGGCACACCTGTCATAACAATAACAAAATTCAGGGAGTCAGGGGGCAGGTCTACATTTTTCTTCAGTGGTAGGGGTTTATTGGTTTTACCAATAGAAACAGCAGGTTTACCCATCCCTTTCTTTGACTGCGGCGCTACTCCCTTAACAAGTGGTTTGTTGACTTCCACACTAGGGTTTGCTTTAACAGTAGTAGTTGTTCTAGAAGGTTTAGCAGCCACAGACAAAACTTTATTAGAAGTAGTGACTGCTTTGGTAGCATTAATAGTTTGTTGACTGGTGGTACTAGTTATTTTGCCAGCAACAAGGGAAGATCCGGGGGGTTTATTGGAAGGGCCCTTATTCTTATCCAGGCTAGAAGAATGTATAGGCTCAATGGTCGCCAGTAGGCGATCCAATTTTTCACCCATTGTCCTAACACGCTCCAGCAGGGGTAGCATATATGATTTGATGAGCTTCTCCATAATACCATAGGACACCTCATTTACCCCTACGGTAGCTAACTCGGGGGTTACCAAATCGTGTGTATCTGATTGTAATGGCTCTACAATATGTGGGAGCCCTAACTCAATAATTGATTTGGGTAGGGGTGGTGGTGGTGTCTGACAGCTTCGTCCTTTCCTTTTTACCTCGCCCTTTCTCCTTTTTTTCCCCTCGGTGGAGAATGCACAACCCTCTTGGCCTTTTCGGGCGTGATTCTAGTTTTACATGAACTCGTTTCGGGTATACTCTCGCCTGGGTCGATACAAACCAGTGACAGGTTGAGCAACATGGGGCATAGTTCTGATTCCCTGATATGGGTCTCGGGGATGTTTGTTTCGACAAAGCTTGAGTGATCAATAGGGGGACAAACTAGGTGACCTCCACTGGTGGCACTGGCACAGGGCGGGGAGATAGCAGGGAACCTAAATATACTAGGGGTTTGGTTAAGATCAGTGGCATCGACCTCAATAGAGCTCAGACCTTGGACGGCTAATTCATGGGTATTGTTTGAAACTGACAGTACTGGCAGTGGATTTTTCTTTAACTGCTCGATTGAGCGTCGACGCTCAGCTCTTCTCTCTGCAAGGAGTAAGTCCATATCTACCTCCTTGGTAGATTTCTTAAAAAATTTATCTAAAGGGCCAAGAACAGAGACACTCACACCGGGCGGGGCAGAGTGACTCATGTCAAGGGAGGATAGGTTAAGCTATCAGAACTTGGTGAAACAAACTTAAAACACTACTGGCTATACACAGTGAGAAGATGCAAAGACACAGCATACAACAGCAAGATGAAAAAGACCTGGCCCAGCCCGGCCTCCTGCGGCCCCGGACGGCCACAGACGGTCCCGCCCTTGTCCCGGGCTTCTCCCGGCGCCCTCCCGCGCAGCGGGGAATGTACCTGCTTAATGAGGCAATCCTAAGAGTCAGCGGGTGGGCGGGGCCGGCAGGGAGAGCAGCCCAGCTGGTCCTAGGGCGCGCAGGGACTCCTGGTCCACGGAGTCCCCGCGAGTGCTCGCAGCCCTGCCGGTCAGTAAAATGCCCCTTAAACAAAGAGTCACGCAGAAGCTCGGAGCCGCGCTGCGGGACCCGCGAAGCGGGTCCGGCGAGGCGTGGGCTACAACGAGTTCTGCAGCAGCTGGCTCCCTTCCGCCAGAACAACAGGCTCCTCGCGGGTTGAGCAGTGTGATGCCAGGAAATCCTCTGATATGCCGGTGAGGAAGGCTTATCAGCAGTCAGCGGGTGGGCGGGGCCGGCAGGGAGAGCAGCCCAGCGGGTCCTAGGGCGCGCATGGACTCCTGGTCCACGGAGTCCCCGCGAGTGCTCGCAGCCCTGCCAGTCAGTAAAATGCCACTTAAACAAAGAGTCACGCAGAAGCTCGGAGCCGCGCTGCGGGACCCGCGAAGCGGGTCCGGCGAGGCGTGGGCTACAACGAGTTCTGCAGCAGCTGGCTCCCTTCCGCCAGAACAACAGGCTCCTCGCGGGTTGAGCAGTGTGATGCCAGGAAATCCTCTGATATGCCGGTGAGGAAGGCTTATCAGCAGTCAGCGGGTGGGCGGGGCCGGCAGGGAGAGCAGCCCAGCTGGTCCTAGGGCGCGCAGGGACTCCTGGTCCACGGAGTCCCCGCGAGTGCTCGCAGCCCTGCCGGTCAGTAAAATGCCCCTTAAACAAAGAGTCACGCAGAAGCTCGAAGCCGCGCTGCGGGACCCGCGAAGCGGGTCCGGCGAGGCGTGGGCTACAACGAGTTCTGCAGCAGCTGGCTCCCTTCCGCCAGAACAACAGGCTCCTCGCGGGTTGAGCAGTGTGATGCCAGGAAATCCTCTGATATGCCGGTGAGGAAGGCTTATCAGCAGTCAGCGGGTGGGCGGGGCCGGCAGGGAGAGCAGCCCAGCTGGTCCTAGGGCGCACAGGGACTCCTGGTCCACGGAGTCCCCGCGAGTGCTCGCAGCCCTGCCGGTCAGTAAAATGCCCCTTAAACAAAGAGTCACGCAGAAGCTCGGAGCCGCGCTGCGGGACCCGCGAAGCGGGTCCGGCGAGGCGTGGGCTACAACGAGTTCTGCAGCAGCTGGCTCCCTTCCGCCAGAACAACAGGCTCCTCGCGGGTTGAGCAGTGTGATGCCAGGAAATCCAAGACTATTTACAAATATTGTCACTGTGTAGTTTTAAACCTTCAAGTTCTTGTTATTTTCAAGTATCTTTACTTATAACTTCATGTCTTGAAAAAAACAGCTCATCGCAAACAGTCTTTGCAGACCTGCCCCCCAGCGTGAAAAACTTTTAGTTTTTTTAACAATCCAAGTCTCTAAGGTCTCGGGCAGACATGGTCTTTTTTCGCATGAGCATCTTGAATTGGTCTTTTCCAAGGAAGGTGTTAAGAAGGCAAAGATCTAAAATAGGATGAAGGCCTCTGTCCTCTTTCAGCACAAAGTTGTGGGAGTAAGACCCAGTTCCTACTTCCACGGCTGGAACGCTCCCGAAGGCCACTATGGGCAAAGGGACTACACTTCCTGCCGTAAAATGGTCAGATGGTCTTACGGCAGTTGCCCTGAAGGAGGTTGAAGCTGTGGTGGATGGGGATGGAAAGCTATGGAAGGGCATAGCACTAGTGGGCACTTTGGAGGACCCACATGTCTGTTGCGATGGCCTGCCACCTTTGAAGCAAATATTGTATCTAGCCTCCAACGGGGTGGCATTGTTTTTGTAAATACATTTTGCAGTTGTGGCCACTGTAGGGATGGGGACTGAGCCATGCATCGTCTCCAAGACTCGAGGTCCATGCAATACCTGAAAAGTCTTTGGGGCTGGAGGAGAAGTCTGAGGAAACCTCTACCGTAGCCATGCAGATAGCGGAATTGCTTTGTGGAAGCAGAAAGGCCCAAAAAGCCCTTTCCTTGCTCTCCTTGAAAAGCTTCAAGTCAGAGTCTGTTTGTCATCAAAAAGGAGGGAGCCATGCCTTGATGTCCCCAGAGAAGCCCATAGACCTCACCATGGAGCAAACCAGAGAGCCACACTGTTTACCCACGTCACATTCAGGATAATCATTTGTATCCAGTCCTGGTCGTATCACAAATTTAGCAGTCTAGCGGCTGTCCTAAATAGCCTGAAGTACGGATGTCAAACGGTCATCCGGAACAACTTGTAAAACATGAGCCACTGTATCCCAAAGTACATAGGAACAACAGTCGAGTAGACAGCTGGCATTTTCAGATCCCAGAGTAAAGCTTGTGGAGTAGAAAATTAACTTGCCAAACGTCTCTATGCTTTTGGACTTCTGATCAGGAGGTGTGGGCTGGGTGGGGGGCATTTGTAGTTGATGCCTCTACCAATGGGCCTACCAGAGTTAGATGCTGTGTTAGAAGGTAGGAGCGCCACATACAGGGAGATGGCAACACGCATCCGGTCTATTAACAGCGAAGCCCTGAACAAGGTTTAGCCCAGGGACCAAAAAGGGCGTCAGTAAATGACTTGTTAAATGGAAAGAGTGACTCAGCGTGAGCCATGGACAGGATGCCAATCATCAGTCATAACGTTACTTTTCACTTTTATGTTAAGCAATTCTAGGTCCAAGACTTCAGTTGACCTTCGCATCACTACAACGAAAGAGGTGCTTAAGTTTGCAGCAGAACCCAGGGTTGAGAGAAGACCAGAATAAGGTGAAGGGTCAAGCATAGTGGCATCCTGAAGCTCTTCTAACCAGTTGTCCTCATCATATAGAGGAACAAAATTGTCCCAGTCATCATGGTAGTCGCTTTCTGAATCAGTGCCTTAAAGATTATGTAATGTCTGTGCCCTCCCAAGTGGTAAGGACAAGGAACCACAATCACAGAGAATGCCAAGAAGTGGCATGCCAGTCGGCCCTATACACCTTATATCCTCATTCAGTCTGGGCATTCGTGAAAGTGGCACGGGGATGCCACAGAAGCAGGCACAGGAGTCAGTGCTGAACTAGATATTGGTCAAAGAGGCACAAGCAGAATGATGGGCAGACTACCTAGCTGAAGTCTAACTTAAGGCCCGTGCAGATCCTTGTGGCCCAGAGGCACCTGTATATGTTTATATGCTATACTGAAGTGTGAAACAGTAATGACTGGTTTTGTCCTTTTGTCCTCTAATGTTCTGGTTTTATCCACTAATGTACTCGTTTTGCTGAAACGCTACTGTAAAGCGCTCTGATACCCTACACTGGGTCATGTTCGCGCTATAGAAAACACTAAATAAATAAATAAATAAATAAATAAAAAGGAGCAGGAAAAGTGCCCAAAAAAAGCAGCATAGCATTTTGTCAGGCCTCCACGGCTTGAAACACCGCCAACTAGCCCAAAATTGAGAAGGGGTGTAGGAGACTTTTTGGATCAGACTCTGAATCGGTTCCAATGGAGATCGGGAGCGAGACCAGGAGGCACACTGATGCACTTGCGCCTTCTCTGGAGTTCTAGATTTGCAGGAAGAGGCTGTTTCCCACTTGGATTTTGTGTCATATTTCTTAGATATACACAAAGACTTCAACCTTGATGATGACCTCTCACAAGAAGGCTGGCAGTGGGAACAAGACCTTCCTTTTGACTTCAATTGGACATAGCACATAGTCTTCCTGTGTTTGGCAACAGATTTTGGATTTTTGGTCCTTCATGGAGTGTTTGGATTCTTGTTTCCTTATGGCCTAAGCCAAACAAATATCTGCGCAAAGTCGCAGCAAGCCTTGGAGTTGTGGTTCAACTCCACGTACCACAAACTGACTTTGTGAGGGACTGTCACAGGTATTTGTTTGTGACAGTCTATACATGGTTTGAACCCTTTGGTTTAGGGGCTGACATTTCCCTTACACAGTGGGTAAAAGGTTATAAAAAATCTGTATAAAGACTAGAGATAAGCTCCGAATCCACAACTGATGGCTCCGAAAGAAAATTAGTGAAGTCAGCGCATATGGATGGCGCACACATGCGCCTCCACTCATCACGTATTAAGCATAATAAGGTCAGCACAGAGTCCCAAAATGCCACCTAGCAGCGCATAGGAGTACTGCCCAGAAAGCTTTCGGATCCAGTCTGATGCTTTGTGATTATACACTTAGATGTATCCATCTGAACAAGTTGTAGTTCCATGTGACTTATGCCAGCAACCCATGGTCTAACCTCATGCAGCAAAAATTAAAGATGAAGCATTATCTGTGATGTAATGCAAGAGACAGAAAGAGATAACCATCTAGTGACTGAATTACACAATGTGAAACGAGAAAACAAAATGGTTACTTACCTGTATGAGAGTTTTTCAGTATGAAAGGATTTCTGTCTGCACGGTGGCCAAATGGTCTTCCGTGCACACCTTCACAAAACATTACTGCATGGGTGACCAAGATAATAAGGAAGCTTCGGTGGGATATGAAGTACTGAGATATTAGTTTGCAAATACACACTCATTTCTACCCAGCCTCCAAGAATAATAGTACAGAAACCAATGCACAGCACTTGAATCCAGAAAGATGTTTGCTGCAAAACAAAATGATTACTTTACCTGTATGAGTATTTTACAGCTTGAAGAATTGGGTTTCACATGCGACCCCCCACCGCTTTCTCCAAATGCGATAATATATAGCAGATGAATTTACAAATTTGAATTGAAGAGGAAGCTATACTTCTGAAATGGTAACCCAATAGCAAAAAAAAAATCTGAAGATGTCGACCATGCAGAGAGGCTTCTGGGGCATACATCTGACATCATGCAAGGAGGGACATAGCACCATATTGCCGAAATCGCAAAAGAAAATTTAATACATTAAAAGAGAAAAACTAAAAGAATTTTCGGACCAAAACATTATTGCAAGCATATGCCTGCTGCGTTCTGACAGGCATTTTTTCTTTTTTCTACTTTTATTCTATGAAAATATCGTGGATACGCTTCTGTGTGTGTTTACTGTGGATAAGAGTTGAAGGAGTCAGTGGGTGGATGATTATCTGCACAAGAGTAAATAAGCAAGACAGAGGGCTTTCATGATGAGTTATGTGTGTGAATTCACCAGTGACTGAAGATGTGCATTCAGTTATAAGCCAGACCTATCAATATTGGCAGTTTGTGCATACAGCAAAACGTGCAGCGCACAAAAGTGTGCTAAAGTGTGACTAGAACTGTTCGCCTGAACCAGAGGTACAGAATTCCAATACAAACATCCGTATAGGTTGGGCGGAACACATTCCCGAGTTGTGTTTTTTGTAGGCTGCTCAATACTTGAGAATGTTCAGCTTTTTTATTTAAATCCAGCATTGCCACTTCTGTGGTCAATCATGGATCTTATCAGCCCAAACATTCTAAATCATATTATACACAAATATGCACTAGCTTATTAGGCGTTTTTAATCATTGTGGAGTGCTCCGTCGCCTGTGCTATTACAATAAAACAAATGAATTGAAGTTGAGATGATGACTTGTAGTAGCAGACTTACCAAAGCAGATTTTCCGACACCTCCGGAGCCCAGGACTACCAACTTGTACTCGCGCATGTTGCAAGATTTTCAGACAAGGCCCTGAAACCTAATAAAGAAGGGAAATTACACTTAAAACATCTCTTCATGTACACTAATATAACACACTCATATCAAATAGAACACATATTTAGATAGGCAACATTTAATGTTTTGGAGAGCATCATGTGACGCAAAGTTAGACAATGAATATTGCCTCAGGCCTGCTACAAGTCTGTTTCTTATCAAATATGGAATACTAAACAAGTGCTTTTAACATTTTACCACTTCATTAAATTTACATGAGATGTGAGCTGCAGGATGTGGATCCACTTGATATCTGTAGGCATAATTGCGGTGGAAGCCGCCAGAACAGTTTGATTTACTATACACAGTGGAAGGAAATAAAACAAAAGGAGGTTCAGAAAAATACAGAAAGGTTTCCACAAACGTAAACAGTAGAAGCACATAACCAACTGAGAACCGAGGGATTCAAATTCCAGTCCCCATCTCTCCACCTACTCAAATTGCTTGATCCGGAGAAATTACTATTTCTTGGCTCAGCATCTTATGTGTCAAAACTGAGAAAGTCTAAGCTCCAATATTACAGTATTAAAGGTTAAAAAGTCCCATTTTAAAATTGCTAGGCAATGGTTGCCACTGAAGGAAAAATAGCGATTCTACAGAACTTGAGTGAGAAGTACTACTAATTTAATGGCAATCAAACTACTATTTAGTTCGAATCAAATAAAAAAAAAACAATTATATTCACCAAATGGGTTTAATTTTAGCCACAGGCGTCTAGAAAATTCAATAAAAGAGCAAGTGCATTCATGGATTTAATTGAGCAAGAAGTTCATTGGAGCCTATTGCATGCCAAGGAGCAACCCTGAGACACGGCGCTTTTGCATCAGCCTCGTTGGCATGTGTATGCATTTCTAAATGGTTATACAAGTGACAACGGGGCGTCGGGAACAGACTGCTTGTGTCTAGTTCCACTCTGTATCCACCAATGTACTCCAAAGAAACTATACATCTACCACGGATGGCAGGGGAGCGGAGGACAATTAAAAAATGGAGGATGGCCAGCTCTGTGTCAGCCCCACACATCTTCCTCTCAACACTGAGTAACAAATATATTTAGCTTAAAAAAATGGTGCCCTTGTACAATAAGGGTGTGACACTTCCTTCTCTGTTCTTCTGAAAGCATAAATAACATTCATTCGAGTGGAGGTAATTCCAAAACCCCGCAAAATATAATTTATGACAATTAAAACACAAACTTGCATTTTGTTTGTCTAAATATAAAAAAAGTGTAAAATACAATATTACACAACTATTTTATTGTGAAAAATAATCTAGCTATCGCAAAATGCAATGGAAGGGGTAATAACCAAAGGAACAAAAGTGGAGGAAAGATTACTGTCCTGAAGAAAAAAAAATACAATTCACTTATTAAGGACTATAAAGCCTTAATCATTACAGAAAAATCTAGATACTTCACAGACGAAAATAATACTGCTAAACACTCCACTAAGAAGTTATTCAAAACAGTAAAAATCGTATCTACCTGTAACAATAACAATGCCATCAGTCTTGGCCAATCTTTGTGTAACAAACTAGCAAAATATGTCCAGTCTAAAATCCGATCTTTATTGAATTTACTAATAATCAAAATGTTACATCCATGGAAGTCTAAAACTCAAATGGCCATTTCGTCAGACATCTCGAATTCTAAAAGCTGTATCGCATCTAATGTCTTCACGGTTTTTCCCTCTCTCCGAGGAGAAAGTCACAAACCTTATTTAAACCACCAAATGTGCACCCCTCCCCCCAGACAGTACAACAAGCAAGCATGCAAAGCTAGTCTTGCCGGCTTTCAATCCAGAAGTGTAGCAGAGTTCATAAAGAACTGTTCCGTCTGATGCATTTTCAATGAAACAGTCACCGATGACGAAAATACTTTTTAAATCGGAGAAGACGTTTTCATTAACAGGAGAATAAACCTTTTGGCCTCAGAAACATACTTCAGGGCCATTTCAAAATAGATAGCTAACAGAAAACCATAAGCTCCTCACCTTAGCCTAATGTATGTACACAGTGAGGTGTCAGCTGTGTTTTATAAATGGCAGGTACAGTGATCCACGAAGCTTAGGTTTTTTTTCAGGAAGGACCTTCTGGTTAGTTGCAATAGACCCGTACTGCAATTCCAGATTAAACTGTTTTACTATGCAATTATATAGTGATGGTTGTTGCTGGAGTTTAAGCATCTGAATGCACAGGAATGCTCTATTTTTTAAAACTGGGTCTAAAGAACTCTCACGAGAGTCCCTCGAACCTATCCGTCCAGATATACAAATATTTTTTTACCTTAATATCTCAAAAAGTACAGAACGGATTGACAGCAAATTGCAAAAAAACACGCACTCTAGAGCAAGAGCTAGTTTGCTGCAAAATTGGTGTAATTGCGTTCAGCAGTTTTTGCTGTAGTGTTCCCTAAAAAACAGACAATGGAAAATGAGGTTTTGGAATCCCCGGTTTGTTCTCAGCCCCCGGTTGAAGGATCACCCCAATACTTTCCAGGAAGGAAGTTATAAGCAAATCAAAAAATGCTTTTCCTATAGAAATGCAGACCTAACTATACCCATCCATTGGCAGCCATATAACGGTACAAAAAGTTAAGGTAATATATTTTGCTGTTTCGACCCAAAATGAATGTCTAAAATTTACTTGTGCAATGAGAAGAACACATAGTGTGTGTGTGTATATATATATATATATATATATATATATATATATATATATATATATATATATATATATATATGTGTAGAGTGTAGAACTGGCATTTGGCAAAGGGGATCATGCAATAAAACATATGCTAACATGCAAAACAGAATATGTGATTTATGTTCTAGAATGCCCCTGCAAGCTAAAATATGTGGGAAGCACAAAGCTGCAGGGGCATAAAAGAATATTACAACATATTCGGGCTATAAAGAACAAAGATCCTACGTACCCAGTTGCTCGACATTTTAATGAAAAACATCAAGGAGATGAAAAATTATTAAAGTATTTTTTACTCGATACTATACCCCCAAGTAAGAGAGGAGGAGACAGAGATGAGAAATTACGAAGACTAGAGACCAAATATATCTTGGATCTAGATTCAAAACATCCACATGGTCTGAACGCCACCGAAGACCTGTATACCTGTCTCTAGATCTACAGAAGTATTGAGTAAAGATGTGGGGGATCAGAAAGCATATTCCTTAAACTGAAAAGATCAATCAGAGAACGGAGGGAAAAGATCTATTACCCGAGAAACAGAGTCAACATAAACACTAAACCTCACGCATTGGAAAAGGCAGGAATAAATAAGAATTAGAAAACTTTCTTTAACAAATGGTTTTTAAATAAAGGACAAAAGAAAGTTTATTCCTAGCCCATTACCAGTGATCCTTGTACAAATGTTTTTTAATTTAACCTTTTTTAAGCACTTTTTTCTCACACAAATTTTAGAGAGTACAATATATTACCAACAGAGGCTTCTAGTTGGTAAAACAGGCAGCTAATAAAGGTATTAAGATAAGAGTGACAGTGGAAGAGAAAGTAATAGACCATGTAGAAACCAATATAAGGAGAAAAAAATATATGCATATTGATGATTTTAAATATAAAGTTTTATATTTTAATCTATATGGAATGTTTTTAAATGCATAAGAAATAGTTGTAGAATACAGTGCTATATTAGATCTGAGAGATATAAAAGATTGGTTGTACATATGGTATTTAAACCATGATGAAGTTGACATGAATTGGCACAGAACATCATAAATGTTGCATAAGGTATTCATACCGTGACTTTAATGCTAAAATTTGCACATATAATTGTTTTTACTAGAGAGGCACAATTTGCACTTTGTAAAAGGCAGCTATATGCAGTAATTTGCACATGAAAATATGTACTGTATTGCGATATTTGCACAAGCGTTATTTGCACAAGTGTCCATGTCAAGAGTACAACAAATATGAAAAACATCTGTGAAGACTCACTGTAAAAGAAACAGAGAAATTACTAAAAAATTGAACTAAGATGGCACTAGACCGATACTGTCACTTTAAAGAAACTACCAAGTAGCACTGTTTTAATGTACAAATGAGCACTGTCACTTTAACACAGCATCACTAGCAAAATGAAAAGAAAAAAAGTGGTGGGTTTGGCATTTAAGGGGTCAGGTGACGTTATTCCGTGTCATGTGATCAAGGTACTTTGTACCAAAACGCGTAATGGCCGACATCTGCACAGCTAAATAAAGAAGATTCTAAGCACCTACTTGGGTCTGTGCTCCACGTTCTTTTCAAAGGAGAAAGGCGCAGGCGACTGCTCGTGCGAGTGGAGTGGCGCGATATATATATATATATATATATATATATATATTTATTAACGCCGCGTGGGAGGAGCATGAAGACCTGTTGAAGGAGATCCAAATGCTTCTAGATGACCTGGCTAAAGAAACTGACCAGACTGAAGTATCAAAGACTTTGACAGCAGTGAATGATAAAGTAAACAAGCATTTACAATGCAATGGTCTCGGCATTATTAAAGGTAGAGCTACTGGCATTGCTCCTGACATTTATTTTTTTTAAATCGTAAATACATGGCATTGTCATTTACATTGCCAATAGCTTAATCGTTAAATAAATTGCATTGTCATTTACAATGCCAAGAGTGTCCCATGCTCTGTGGCTGCACTGCAGTTGTGAGCAGAGTGACCCATGCTCTGAGACTGCACTGCAGAGAGCCCCCCCCCCCCCCCCCACACACACACACACACAGAGAGAGAACCCCTCACACACACACACACACACACACCCCCAGAGAGCCACACACACACACACACACACAGTGCCCTCCCCCCCCCCCCCCCCCCCCACACACACAAACACAGAGAACCCCTCACACACACACACCCCCAGAGAGCCACACACACACACACACACACACACACACAGTGCCCTCCCCCCCTCACACACACAGAGAACCCCCCCCCCCCCATACACACACACACAGGGCCCCACACACACACTCACGTGAATGGAAGACGTGCTCATGAGGGCAGTGAAGCTGTATACTTTAAAATGCTTACTAGCCACCTTTATTTTCCAAGCGCTGCGGAAACTTGTGTTTGCATAGTGGTCGGAATTATGAGTTGAGTGTTATTTACTCATCCTAGTAATCACTGGGTGTGTTAAAAATCCCCCCTTTAAATTTTGTGAGGTTAAACCTGCTGGAGTGTAACAGGGTAAAAGTATAAAGTATTGAGCGCACATTACGATTTTGGTGCAGTAAGCACTAAAATCAGCATGTTATACCCCATAAACTTGTCATAAGTGTTATTAAATCGCATAACGGACCCTGCGGTATACTTCTTTATCAAGTGCGATCCAGAGCATCTTCATTCTCGCAAACTCTGAATCAGCGGCTTTTTCTTGACTTTCTGTGCGATTGTTCGTTGCTTCTAGCTGTGCTGCTTTTACCCCTCAAATCGTCTCCATGCTGTGCTTTGTCTGCTCCTGCTTTAAAGATCAGCGAGTGCATTTCTTGAGTTTTTGCACCAAATGCTGGCAATGCGCTTTTGTTTCAGACGCTCTATGCACCACCGAGAAGTTGTTCCACTAACTCCTTCCTGTTATCTCGTTTTCTGGACATGTTTCTCTGTGTTGTTATACATGTGTTATTACTAAATCTTGTACAACGGTGTGAAACTTGAAAGGGTGAAGCCTGCGCTATAATAAAACAACAGCATACCCACCTTGGTAGGTCTGTGTTCAGAAAGAGCTCCCTTTACGAGACAAGCAATGCGTGGCACGGCTGGTTTGCGGACAAAGGTCCCTTTAAGAGATCGTTCAGGTGATTGGCTCCAGGCTCACCCAAACTGAAGCAGCTGCCCCGCCCGCACGGTCCTCTTGAGTGGGGCTGTCGGGTGGGGTGGGTCTGCAGCAGTGACAGTGGTGGGCTTGTGCAGAAAGATGAGTAATGAGACAGCAGCCATGACTGTCTGCGGACCAAGCGGCGCTTAAGTTATTTGTCTGTGCGGTGGCATGTCAGGTTTTGGCTGGATCCTTAGGAGCCAGGGGTGAGGCGGAGGGGCAGGAGCTGCTACATATGGTTTATGGTGGGAAGGGGGCAGGGGCTGCTGCTGTCTATGGTTATGCGTAGGCTTCTGGGTTTTGGCCGGACCCTGAGGAGCCAGGGGTGTGGCGGAGGGGCAAGAGCTGCTACATATGGTTTATGGTGGGAAGGGAGGCAGGGGCTGCTGCTGTCTTTGGTTATGCGAAGGCTTCTGGGTTTTGGCCGGGCCCTGAGGAGCCAGGGGTCGGGGTGAAGGGGCAGGGTCTGCTTCCTGTGGTTTGAGGTGGGAGGGGGGGGGGGGGAGGGGGAGTGTTGGCTGGGCAGAGTGGTAAGTGTGTGGTATGAGCCGAGGGTGCATTTTAGAGCATACATTTGCACATATATCACTTCGGCATGGCGCGGAAGCGCACTGAATTTACAAACTGCATATTTGCTTTGAAATGCCCAATAACTTTGCACAGCATACAGCTTTACTGAAATATCTATACGTTTATCAACTTTCAGGGAATATTTCTCATTTTCGCACCTATCAGAAACGTTATTTCCGTCACACTTTAGAATTAAAAACGTGCCTCCTCTGCGCATTCCTTCATACGGACATATTTTTAATTATGTGTACAGTTTATTTCCAGGTGTTCAAATGTTGCTGGGTGTTAGAAAACAAATCCCAACCTACTACCCTTTCTTTCACACTCCCTGACCCCACATAGGTCACTTTACAAAATCCTCTCTTTGCAGTCACAGAACGAAAAGTTAACAGCAATATCTTTGCCAGAAGCCGTTTGACCCCTGACCTTGAATGCCTTGCAAACGCACAAGATCACATCAAACTGTAAAGCCCTCTTGCCTGCTCATTCTTGTCCTGAACTGCAGCTTGGCAATCCTGGGGGTCGGCGGCAGTCTTCGCCCCCCTACTGCCAGCGCCTATACTGTCCCATGCAGGTCAGTGGGGCTGGGGCCGAGTCCGTCACACTCGGTCCGAGTTGGCCAAACAACAATGAGAGAATAAACAGGCCCTTGTCCTATTTGTGAGGGGTCAGTGGAACCGGTCTTTCTAAGTACAAATGACTCTGCACCAGCCCCGCCATACTTTTACCCATCCCCCCCCGCCACGCACCGATGATGCATTCTGTAGGAGCTCGGCTTTTCATCAAAGCGCCCTTTAACCCTTACACGCACACTTTTAACGCCCCTGCTACAAAGCTGCGCCCTCATTGCCTGAGGGCGAGTTGGTTCAATAAAATAAAATATGCCGATAATGAGCCGGCTGAACGGCTACAAGCATTCACCAAAAGAACAGAATGGTTAGCTGTATATAATCTAACACTGATAAGACATGTTACCTCTTCACTCGCAAATAGAAACACGCCTTGTGTAATAAGATTCTTCTACAAACGAAATCACCAAAGTTGCTTCTTTCTGGTACTAAATTGCGACACATCTCAGGGTAGTATGGGGG
Source organism: Lissotriton vulgaris (assembly GCF_964263255.1). Lineage (NCBI taxonomy): Eukaryota > Metazoa > Chordata > Amphibia > Caudata > Salamandridae > Lissotriton > Lissotriton vulgaris. Next base: position 1,734,432,494 of record NC_141685.1, read on the forward strand.
GTCAAGGGCATCTCGGGGTAGTATGGGGGGCGAGGGGGGCAGTAGAAAAGGTTCATTGTGCCATTTGTTCGGATTGACTGCTAGGAGCTGCTCCTTGAATAACACGAGCAAAGGTACATTTGGGGCCTTTTGTCGCCTCTGGTGGAGAGCGAGCTGCTTTGCAATTAAGCGCAATGTTTTATGGAAGCGGAAACGTTCCTTTAATTAAGCAGATCGGGATTCCATTACACCCTTCGAGAAGATGGCGTTTGTTTGCGATTTCAAGGGAGGCCCATTGGGCTGAACAAGTAACAGGGCAAAGAGTAGCGCCTCCGCCTCTAGGGATACTTGTGCGTGCTATGCGCAGGACACCACCAGCCACAGGAGCACACCCGGACTCGGAAGTCCTCCGAGGTGGATGCCACGACCTGGACCGTTTCTCCCCATTTAGTGTCCACAACTGAAGCTGCCTATTGTCTTTCAGGAACGTACTACTGTGTTTTTCAGCTGGTGCCTGCGTGGGAGCAGCGAATGAGAATAATAATAGAAGGTGCCAACATATTTCTTAAACCCAAACATTGAGGAAATGCGCTTATGGCGAGAAGCATTTTACTTGTAGGCAAAATATAAAACACCTTGATACACTGAAACCCAAGAGTGAACCAGCTCACCGCCTGGGGAGTATCAACCTAAGACTGTAAACTCAGCCAGCCTACTACACAATACCTGTGACACTCCACCTTACACTCACCCAGCCTACCCTGCCCCCCAGTTGGAGGCAGAGCGGGACAAATGAGAGCTGCGGGCGGAGGGAGCCAGAGCGGGACGAAGGAGAGCTGCGGGCGGAGGGAAGAGGGGACGAGCAGAGCAGCTCTGGAAACCACCACCGTCTTTCTCAGAGGCAAAGCAGAAATGCCTCGGAGAAAGCATGGTAATTTTCGCATTCGGAGGCGTGTGTTTTTAGGTTTGAGTGAGGGATGACGTCACAGGTAGAAAGAACCTAAAAAGAAACATGCCCGAATCCGAAAGACGGGGCTTGGCAGGAGTGACGCCCTTCTCCTCCAATGGCTGGCCTACGTTTAGGAAGCCAGCCAATGGAGGAGAGAGGCAGGTTCCAAGCCCCCTAACTCCAAAACATTAAATCTTTGGGACTCCGTGAGAGTGACGGTCCCTCGACCTAAAAAGTTTGAAAAGGACCTAATAGCTAGGAAACAGAGCAAGTTTGAGCGCGACGAACGAGACTACAGGTCAGGAAGAATTTTGGCATTCGCGAAGAAATTCGATAAGTCGCGCTCCTCGCTTCTGAAGGACAAAGCATTGGGAATGGCGGATAAGGACAGGTGGCAATCAGGTACAAGCTTGAGTTCTGACGCAAGTTCAATGGATGGGAATGCGCTGCCCAGTTCTGACGTAACGTTTTTTTCCGACGAAATGCGCCTCATGATGGAGGCCAACGAACAGTCAATAAGAGGAAGAACCCGATATCAAGGCCGAGGAGGCAAGGTAAACCAAAAAACCACGGCAGGGACGCAGCAAGCTCAGATAATACTGGAGTGGGAAACAGAAGCCAGATGCAAGAGAACAAATAATGGATACACGAACCACGGAATTAACGGTAATGAATCTATCCAATAGACAATTATCTGAGAATGTAGAAAAAGTCTTAAGATTAGGTTTGACATTTTGCCCTGATCTGCAATTTGACTATACTCAGACACGTATAGATATGTATATGTTTGTTAGGAAGCTTAAATTACATAAGATTCATTCCAATAGGAAACTTGACCGTCAATTAACTGATAGTACTAACATAACATCTGATCAGGACAATGGACTGCAAAATGTTTTAGATATTCTTCATGATGAAGGTGGGGTAGAAATGACACAACCACAGACATCCGCCACCCAAGGTAATACCCAGCTTACCCTTGCACCTGATGACTTAGCCACTGTAACCAATGCTAACACCATGATCACACCTTTCAGACCTAAATCCAGATATAGACCTCAGCTACCACGGGACAATACAGATCTGCTCCATGACCTGGTTAACAATGACATGCTAAAACTTCTCAACAGACCCCTATTTAAAAAAAAATATAACACCAGAAATGAGGGTGGCACTGATGGAATTGAAGAAGGACGACTCTATAGTCATCAAGCCATCCGATAAGGGCGGAAACAGTTTTGTGGGATAAGAAAATGTATATTAATGAAGCAATGAGACAGTTATCCGTTACCACATGCTACGCTAAAGTGGACCACACATATTTAACCAAACTACAGAGCAGAGTACACCAGCACATGCGAGGGTGGGCTTGTGAGAAACTGTTAAATTGGGATGAGTCCAAGTTTCTTATCAATGACAACCCAACGACACCCACATTCTACCTTGTACCGAAGGTACATAAGAACTAGACAACCAGCAGGAAGACCGATAGTGTCGTCTATCAACAGTTTATTAGAAAAATTCTCACTAAGTGGAATACTTCCTTAAGAACTATGTAAAGGATCTCACATCACACATAGAAGACACCAAGGACTTCTTACAGAAAGTAGAGAACATCAATTGGGAGTCTCACTTTTGGCTGGTGTGTTTAGATGTTGAGAGCCTATACACGTCCATTCGACACTGAGATGGACTGAGGGCATGCGAATATTTTTTAAGAACAAGAAGTAGACACCTTGAAGCACACTCTAAAATGTTACTCCAAATGATAGAACTATGTCTGGTGGAAAATGTTTTTCTATTTCATGGAGTACTGTACAAGCAAATCCAGGGCACATCGATGGCCACCTGCTTTGCCCCCCAGCTATGCCAATCTATTGGTAGGCTGGTGGGAGGAGCACATGCTCAGGAATGATGCCATGGAACACTGGACCACTTGCATGAATGTTTGGCTCCGCTACATTAACAATGTCTTTTTTGTATGGGAGGGGAGAGAACAAGAGCTAGTTAAGTTTGTGGATGCACTTAACTTGAACTGTTTGAACCTGAGATTTACAATGCAACACAGTCAGAAGACCGTTGACTTTCTAGATATAAAACTAAAAATAATTGAGAACAAAATTGAGACAGAAATTTTCAGGAAAGAGACGGCCGGGAATTCTGTACTCAACTCTACAAGTTGTCACCCCCCCCCCCCCCCCACAGTTTTAGATGGGGAATTCCTTTTGGCGAGTTTTTACGCGCCAAGAGAAACTGCAGTACCAAAGAGACATTTACCAAACACAAAGAATCAATGCATAAAAGGTTCGCTGTGAGAGGCTACCACCCAAACATGCTCAGGAAAGGAGTAGAGAGGGTGGCCCAAATTGATCGAAAAGATGCACTATTCAACACATCTAAAACCACACTAAAGACATTGAACGCCCCAATAAGACTAATAACAACCTACAACACTCAATCCCCTGAGTTTAGCCAGATTGTGAGAAAGAGATGGGATATCCTTTTACAGGATAAAGCCCTCAGGGAACGACTAGGTCCACATCCATCGATAACCTACAGAAAGGGCAAATCAATGAAGGACCTGATAGTTCACAGTCACTTGGAAAAAAATTAATTATGGCTTGCGGCGAAGGGAGGATTTTTTAAGTGTGGAAAATGCAAGGCTTGCAGTCACAGCTCCAATGTGAGGGAGGTAGTACTCAACAGGGTTAAGAAGAGGTGGAAAATCAATAAGAACATCCAATGCACCACAGACCATGTAGTCTATGTAGTGAGATGCCCTTGCGGCAAATGGTACATTGGCTCAACCACCTTTCCCGTCAAAAAGCGAATTCTTGGGCATTGACGTGCAATCACGAACAAGGACTTTTCCTACAGCACTGCCAAACACTTTCACAAACACCATGACGGGGATTGGACCAAGGCGAAGTTCTTTGCCCTTGACTCGATTCCTAAACACTTGAGGAGGAGACCGGTTAACAGCATTGCGCAGGGCAGAATCCAGGTTCATTCTACAGGCAGGCAGTATCGCACCATTTGGGATGAACATTGACGAAAAAATGTATGTACATTTATGATTAATCTGACCAAGACCTCCCATACCCCCTTCTTGATACTCAGATTCCATGACAATCTGATTTTTAATTGTTAATTATTGATTTTTGGTGTTTTGTTGGTGTACTATGAGCTTCGGTAACTATGTAAAGTGAGGAAATCATGGAAACTAATAATGTCAGCATAAGAATGAGGCACGATAAATTTGTCAATCTGAAACCCAGAGCATTACAAGCATTGGCATAGCCAATAGGTCTCGCCTTTGGGACCTTATAAGTGTTCAGCCATGCAACAGTTGATGTTGTTGCGCCAAGGATATTGTGCTGCATAAGTAAAAACGTATAAGTTCCCAAAAGCGAGGCATATTGGCTATGTCAATGCCCTCTGTCCCCCCAACACACTTTTTTTAAACTTTAATAAGTGCAGCGCAGACTTCATGGACACCGCACTATGCAATGCAATAGGTGTAGCTTTTGCTACTGTAAATAACAATGCCTTTTAATTTTTTAAAGGCATGGCTCAAAATAATGTCATTGCGAGACCTATTGCATTTCAGATACTTGCCGGATGGCGTGAGATAATTTAGTGAGGAGTGAAGACGTTGTGATCCCCTTAGGTGTCTGAACATTTTATCTATCCATTTAAAATCGTAACATTCGAGTTCTTAATTTCCAACCAGCTGTGGGCGAGTCCGCAGTAGCTACTGTAAGGAGTTTATCTGCTATTTTCACTAAACAGTAGAAACACTTCATGGAGGTTACATCAACCGTCAGAAATATAAAATGCACCTTCATGTGGAGGGAGCCCCCCTCCCTTTATTCTACACAAAGAGGGAGTTCCTGCTTCCTCGTGGAAAATAGTCCCCTTAGGAGGCAGAAAGGAACTGGATGTGATAAATTATGAGGTGTGGTCTAACTTTAAATGTCTGGAGTTAGAGTTTGAATCCCGGCGCTGCGTAGGAGACCGAAAAATGAGAATGGAAACTCTAACTAAAAAAAGAAAATATGAGTGATAAAAAAAAAATCAAAAGAAACAAGGATAATCTTGACTTATACTAAAGAGAGTAACAAGATTCAAAGCATTTTCAAAACGAGATATTGGAGGTATACCGGGACAAAAATCAAAAATTACCTTTAGAAAAGTGGAGTCTTTAAAAGACTAACTGGTAAAAATGCCTTTGAAAAATAAACAAAGAGCTGGTTAGATGCATCAAGAACTGGATTTAATAAATGTCTTGTGTGCAAGGCATGTAAAATTGTAAAGAATACAAAAATATAAGAGCCAGAAATAAGACCATTGGGATCAAACAAAGAATACCTTGCAATTTACAATTAGCAGTATTCATTTTGGAATGAAACTGTAGTCTAAAATATGTAGGAAGTAAAACCTGTGCTCTACAAAATGCAACTTGGAACACAATAGGATAGTGCAAAATAGAGACCTCACATATGCAATGGCAAAACATCACGTGGGACACCAGTGAATGACTGGAAAAGTATGAAATACTATGGAAGATATAACAAAGAATGAACAAGGAGGAGACAGAACAAGACAAATGTACCAGTTGGAGTCTAAATACATTATAAGATTAGGCTCAAAAGTCCCACAAGAAAACAGATAGAGATTAAAGTCACTCTAGATTCAATTCTCAAGACTAACATCCCTTTAACACTATCACTAGTCATCTTCGGGTTTGATCAGAATATCATTGGGGTAGCGCGGTCCTTTATATTTTATGCTATCCTGTTGGCAAGACGGCAGATATGTATGCACTGGGTGGATACCATCCCTCCCACTCACTCCGCTTGGCTAACCTCACTCTACGAAACATCTAAGGTAGATTTGAAAAGAACTTGTAGAATCCAGAGCCTCACTTTCTGGAAACTTTTGATAGACTGGAAGTGAGGTTTTCCATGCCTCCTTTGGGTTTTTTTTCTTCTTTTTTTCCCCCCCAAAGATGCGATGATTATGCCCACTCACTCCATGGCTCAGTATTGAGGTCTGCCCCGACTCCGCTATTGACATACTGGCTTTACAGGCATAAAGTTGCCTAGAGGAGCGTTAACAAGGTGCATTGTATCTCCTACCAACTCGTAATAACTTCTGCCTAGTTGGTGTAGCGGCTCAATGTCCAGGGCCTTGCTCCCAACGGCAGTGAGGTGGTTGGTTTGTCTTCTTTGCATCTAAGGAACGTGTGTCGGGCAGATGAGGATAAAAAAAAAAAAAAAAAGTCCCACAAGGTGTGAATAATGACAAATGTTTATGTTTATATAGCTCTTGATTGCCTTGCCGCCTTGGCGCTGAGGTTTGTGAACAGAAAAAACGCACTGTATTAACCAGCGATCTATGCAGAAGTAAACAACCATGTTTTCAGACCCTTCCTGAAAAGCTGCAAATGGAGTTTCATGTCCAGAGGCATTTTGTTCCAAAGCTTTCCCGCACATTGTGATATCGCCCCCCACCTCCCCCCATCTTTCCTGTCTGATCTTTATGATCCTAATAAGACCCAGACTAGCAGATCTAAGAGCGCATGGGGGAATATGAGGTGGGAACAGTCTTCTTTGAATGTCCTCCGCACCGCCACCGTATATTGCCTTGTGCACAAGGCATAGAGACTTAAATTCCACCCGCTGTTTAACAAAAAGCCAGTGAAGTGATTGAATTCCTGCTGAAATTGACTGTCCTCTGGGTATACTCAGAAGTAGTCTTGCTGCGGCGTTCTGTAGGGATTGCAATTTTCTCATTTGGGTCTTGTCAATGCCCAAAAATAGGGCATTGCAGTAGTCTAACTTGGACAAGAAGAGTGCTACCATCACCATCTTTTGCAACTCTTGTGAGAGGAATGGGAACATTTTTCGCAGGGTTTTTAGTAGAAAAAAGCAGGAGGGGGTGAGACCGTTTACCTGGGCACAGAAGTTCAATTGATCTTCGAAAATGAACCCAAGGTTCTTAACCTTGGTGACAGGGCATGGGCATACTCCTGCCTCAGTTGACCACCAGGACTTATTCATGGCCCGGACCAAACTCAATCACCTCCGTTTTGTCTGTATTAATTTTCAGGAAGCTATGGTTCATCCAGGTCATAATCTCAGTGAGACAGACATGGAACCTGGCAGCTGTGTTCTCAGGCTGGTTGGTAATAGAGATGACAAGTTGAGAATCATCAGCTTAAGAAACCAGGGCAAAACCATGCCAAAGAGATGCATATAAATCTGTGAGCTGGACCCATAAACAATTGGTGAGGTTGAATAAACCGAACAGAAGTATTCCAATAAGAAAAAATGGAAACATGAAAATGAGGATCATTAAAATTAAATGGCTTTAAAGTTGGATACAAGAAACCAAAATAATAATCATTAAATGAGAAAGTCCCACTAAGTAGAATGAATGTATGAGAATGAGAGCAAAGAAAATAAACAAATGTAGTAGAGGGTGAAACAATTACGGATAAATGGAAATTGCCACTAAGACCATAAAAAGATGAGGTTAGTTACTTAAAGCACAAAAAAACTGTAAACGACCATGGTTTGAGGAAATGAAGGATAAATGGTCTTCAATTGACTGAGTCAGATAATAGAAGTGATTACAAGGATGTTTACATTCGACTCAACCTAAATGGATTAAAAAACATCATGCCATTCCAATTAAGAGTATCAACACAGAGGAGGGAATAACCCAAAGAATAAGAAATGGCTTCAACAATGTACAGTAAAACACAATGTAAGAAAATAAAAGGAAGCCTTCATGTGGGAGTGGAGAGTAAAGAGAACACCATCAGGAATTAGGTTTCAAAGTGACAGTGAATGTACATTAAATAAACAAGCACTGGCGTTGCCAATAGGTCTCGCAGTAGGAAAGTTGGAGCTATTACAATTGCAAATAACAAAGCCCTTTATGTTTTTAAAATGAAAACAAAAATAAAAGGCATTGTCATTTACAAAACCAATAGCTCCAACTTTCCTACTGCGAGACCTATTGGCAACGCCAGTGCTTGTTTCATTAGTCAGGTTGAGAAATTCATGGTATTAATCATGACTGAAGTTGTTATTTATCACCTGCCGGGTGCAAAATAATAATTTTGGCACTAGTGGGGCAGCGGGCCAGAGGTACCAAATTAAGTAAAACATCTCAACATAAGCAAGGATCATTTTTCTGATTAATGAATTGTTATAAAGGGAAAGTGCTATCATTATCCTGTCTTACCTATACAAAGGGCAACCTATGCTATCCATTGCTGGCTACCATTGCCCGGTTTCGATGGTCAATTTTTAATGGGTAGTGTGTGTTCATGACACTTTTTCATTCTGATTAGATGCCTATTTGGTTCGCGAGTGAAAACACTGACAGGACAACCATACATGTATTTTTAAAACCCTTATATTATCCGAAAAATACCTATCCATATAAAGTTATTTTTAATTTGTCGATTTGTTTTATATAAATTATGTGTTCTTTTAATTCTGCGTTTTAGCCAAATATTAGCTTGTCTTTCTTAATATGATGTAATAATTGTTAAAAGAATACGTATGGATTGATTGCGGATTGTTTAATTCCATATATACCGACTTACTCCTTAACTGCCACGTTGGGGTCTCAGTTTTTATTGCGTACATTTCTTTTCACACTTTATTACCTGGCTTACCAAAAGCAGCTTGACTAGCGTTGCCACAGACTGGTGGCGTGATTTTTGTAGGAATAAAAAAAGATACATCGTTTTGCGGATCTTCGCAAGCCTGATGCAAGCAATTGTGATCCATTTCTGCGAGGCGGGGACGGGGTGCAGGAGCGGTTTGGGTCGAACAAGAGGCAGCACCAGTGCCCTTTCCACCCCTCTCACAAATGCATTCATTTCTCGGGATCAAATTGCTCTTTGGTGGTATGAAATCTCCCTGCGCACCAATCCCGCCAGGTCGGGAATGGCGACCCTGCTCGGAGCAGAGCTGGAGCCAGATATTCGCCGCAGAACGCTTCCGCCCGGCTGCCCGTCAGAAGCCAACTTGCTGCGAATGCCTCACGCGGCCGGGAGTGCAACTTGTGGAACTGATGAGGTGAGCAGCACTGCACAGCTGCGCGCTGCTGCTAATCATGGGACTGAAGAAACACATACATCATCTGCCACATAGGTTGGCATTTCAAGTAAAAAACCTTCACATTGTGTAAGATGTTGGACAAATGATGACCATATGCATGTTTGTCTCTCTGCAGATGGCCCGGCCTCCTCGACTGGGGAAAAGCTGAGCTAGCATGCTGTATTTTCACAGATTTGTCCTTTTGAGAACTGCTGCAGCACAAATCAAATTGCATTATGTTTAGTCATATGCGGTGCACATGACCAAGGGAAAAAAAGAAAACAAAGGAAACTGCAAGCAGACGAACCTAAACAAGCACAGACAGAGGAATGCGGATTAAATAAGAAAGTATGGCCGGCCACCGGCCAGCCATGAATAATTAGGGGAGGAGAAGCCGCACAGCACACGCTGGGAGAAGCCCTTTGATGTGCTGTGCGGCCGTTAAAAAATGCAATTAGGAGGGAGGGAGGCTGATGCGCGTGCTTGTTTGGTCACGTGATTCACGTGAACTTAAAGAAAACCACACCAAGAAGCCCTTGGTTTGACGAGGATTTTGAGCACTTGAATTCTCGCTCCGCTCAATGCGCTTGCGCGCATTGATAGGTCGCGAGACCTAAAAACGGCCCCATTGAGGGTAGGACGGGTGTTTATTACAAATAGCCACTCACCGACCGACTTTTCAGATTGACTTCCAGACACCTGGGTACCGCATTAGGACCCGTTAATTGAACATTTTCACTCCCACCCATGCAGTGGGAGCCCCTCCCACAGTCCACCTTGTGGGTTGGAGCTCTTTGAAATCCTCCTACCACAGACATCTGTACCTTTGTGGACGTGAGCTGTTGACTGTTGCCCAGGCGTGTGGAGTCTCAAGCCTTGCCAGAATACGCCTACGAAACCTTCCAGGCAGGTATCGTCCAATGTTGTGTTATCTATGTCCTGATGATGACCTCCAGTCATGAAGGTTGAAACGCTGTCTACGTGCACAAGTTAAATTTGGTCTGTGAATTAAACAGGATATTCTAAACTTCTTCATAAAGTTTCTGATTCATGCATAACTTCATATTGAATTGTGGTCCAATATGCTGTACCAACCTTTATTTTTTTCCACTGGTTTCACTTCCGTCATTTAACATGTATTCACGAGCACAAAGTGTTCGCCTTTTCACTTAGTACACAACTTTAAAAGCATGATTGATGCTGCATTTTGATTGGTAAAAATCTAATCTGTTTGTCTTTTCTGAAAAAATAACTATTCTTCAATCGTGTTCTTGGGACTATTTTGTCACTATTTAATGCATATGTTGCAATTAAGTTATTTCTTAAATCGTATTCCCTCAAGGATTCCAGTCGAGACATTGTTGCACGTTAATGTGAAAAATAAATGAGCAGCTCCTGCCCCTTACTTATCATTCCGTTTTGTTGTTTCTTTATTTTTTGGGTGTTCAGGTCCCACCCAGACACCCACATTTTAAGGCTGTTGGTTAAAGCTCTATACACTCTGGCCAATGCTGGCTACCCAGCAGGAACCCATTCTGGGCGCTGTGGGACTACCAAGCAGGAACCAATTCTGGTCGCTGTGGGAGCCGCCATTTCTATATTTACTGTCGGTGCTTCCAGGTACCCACTCCTTTGTTAAATGTTGGGGGCTGTGGATAGAACCCCAAGATCACTATGGCTCTTGCCGGTCCCCAGTCAACACCCATCTGCTTGTTCCTGCCAAAACAGCTTTTACATTTAGTCCCACTGGGCGGGAGCAACGTTGTGTTCCCTGCCCAGCAGCGTGCGGGCAGGAAAAGAGATTTTAATTCTCTGCCCGCCCTCTTCTGGGTAGGAAACAACCGAGTGCCCTGAGAGATAGGGTCCCCGGGAAACTATCAAGTTCTGTGTCTTAAAAGTCACCCCGCAGAACCACGGTACAGTTTAAAAATATTTTAAAACATATTTTGGCACCAGTCGAGGTTCCCACCAGGGGGTCTGGGTCTCTCTCTACCCTTCCCACCTACATGGGTTTTTTTGTACACATTTTTTCAGTAACCTGAAGGAAGGCAGTGACGCGATACCCCGATTGTTATCATTTGCAATACTTGCATGTGTAGAAATGGATAAGTCAAAAGGCTCCCCGGCACACCTGCTGTCTTTGCCATGGCTTTTTTTTTTACCATCATGCCCCTCATGCAGTTTAAGTTAAGGGCATCAGCAGTGGAAAGCTATAACTCCTCATTAAAACAGTGAATGAAATGTTCATAGGGCTGGAGAAAGAGAAGAGGAAGAAAGCCACTGAATCACTAAACGAAAGAAGCTTGTCAAAACTCCCTATTCTAATAATTAAGGCCTGTGCATCACTGCCTAGCCAGCTGTGCCCGACTAGGAAATAGGAGATTAATATTACCCATAACAGTGTGGAGTTAAAATGTATGTAAGGCCATATGTAGAACATTTAAACATTGGAAACATCAGGCTGGAGCATATCAATGGTGAAAAGGGAAACAGATAGTCAGTTGTCCTGGACAGCATCTTAGGAGTAAATTGAAACAAAGTTGCTTTCAAGTGTAGAAATAATAGAAAGTTTTCACAACATGTGAGAGGCGACCCTCCTTAAGTAACACCTTAAAGCAGTACAATGTTGTAAACCACTAAAGAACTGGAGTTGTATTTGAAAGCATCTTGACGTGCAGTCATAGCAAAAACAGCAGATATATAGACACCCAATTATTAATGCAACATGATTGAATAATTAAGTGAAAGGCTCCCATGCAGAATTAGAATAACACTGCCACCCAATGAGCTTCTTCGTCCACAAAGCAGGAATAACACTGAAACCTCCTGCCAGGATGAGACGATATAACAAGACCTGTAAAACCTACAACGAACGGTCACACTTTACAAACCGCTGTGAAGTTATTGATGCTTTAAAGTACCAAAACATAAAATCAAATCCTGAAATTAACATAATAGATGGACTCAGTTCAGACACAAACGAATATACATAAGAAATGCATCCAACAAAGAAATCAAGAAAAAGAAAAAGATGATAATGCTATTATACTAAAGCATTCGGTTTGGAAAAGAAATGAAGTTGTTGGAAGCCAGCTCATATGATGGTATTAATATTTTACGAGCACTCAGTTGGAGAGATTGCTTGATCAATCTCATTTTATGATTGGACCTGTTGTAAATGCCAACCTAACATGAAAATGACACCCTGTTTCAATGCAACTGCACATTGACAGTAAAGTATGCAGCCAAGCCTGAAAACAGAGGCGACCACAACATGTATGTATATTTACAAAGCAGGGTGCAATCTACTGAAAACCCTTGCAAGTGACAGAGTAAAAAGTATTAAAACATTTATGCATCCACAAAACAGAGCCATATATCAAAGTTTCACCTGATGGCAGCAAGGGCCTTGCTATCCTGGCAATATAAAAGTAAATACAGAGAAACAATCAAAACATTCAGGCACTTACGTGCATTTGTTGGGAGGATAGGCTCTCAGGCTTAACACCTGATACCGCAGGTCACTGCTCTAGTGGGATTTCGGGGATGGGATACCTTAGGTATAACATACCTTGGTCATGTTGGCTGAAGAGTGAATTTAGAATCGAAATCAGAGTACTACAGATATCTATCTGAAGGAGAGGCGCGCACACACTCACTCACTCTGCCCAGTACAGTTGACTTGCCAGGATATAATCCGCTAGAAGCTAAACTGGCAATTTTCCGCCCCACCCTTAACAGGACGAGGCCTAGTGAAGACTATATAAACGTTTCCAATGCATTGGCGATCTCCAAAAGGCCCACCGCGCAACAGTTCAATCAATCATGCATTTATAGAGCGCACAGCTACTCCAGTAAGAGTGTCCCAACGCTAACAGACGACATTCACCCAGACCCCAAGTACTCCATCCATTTCTCCCAGGAAGGGCCTGTGAAAAATACCAGGTTTGAGAGGCCTCCTAAAGCGGGTTCAATTCATGATTTTATGGAGACGAGGTTGAATGAGACTTCAAGCATGGGCCAGGAGATAGGAAAGGTACAAACCCCCGTCTAACACTTAAATCTCAGCAGCCAAATAAACCCAGCGGAGGGTTCTGACCAGGAGAAAAGATGTGAGACTAACTGAAAGGCAGCGCAGACCCGTATGATAGAAAGCCCTGTTGTCATGAACTAAAGTTTTAAACTGAATCCTCTCCTGGATAGGTAGCCAATGCAGCTCCATCAGGTAAGGGGATATCGCCACCTATAATGAAACCTTTAATAACAGCCTGGCAGTTGCAATCTGAACCACCTGAATCCTTTTCAGCAAATAGGCACGAAGACCCAAGCACAACACATTCGAATAATCCAGGTGCAACGTGACAAGCACATGTATCACATTTATTTGCGCCTGTAAAGGGAAATGGGGAAGAAATGTCTTCACCGGTCATAAAAACCGAGGTGCCGAGCAGGGGCCAAGTAATGCAGCAACCTGAGCACTCAAGGTCAGGTGGCAGCCCATCTTCATGTCCAAGATAACCGCGGCGCAAATTCCACTGCAGTTTGATAAAGTGGGCGGGGCCACGTCAGCCAACGGACGTGCGCAGCACTACGGAGGTAGTGCTCGCGACGGCCATTGGCCGACAGAAGCAGCGAATGAGTTAGGGGCTACGCTGGTCCACATGGGTGGTGGGGCGGCACACTCTAGGGTAGCACGCACTCAGGGTCCCAGTGGAGAGGGGAGAGCAAAACAGAATCGTTGTTTTCTGCCATTACACTGGAGATTGATGGTCCACATCCGCTGAGAAACAGCTTTCAGACTGCCTTTAAACATTTTAGGTGCCTCAGGAGAGTCCTTCTCCATTGAGAGAAATAGCTGCATGTCATCACGTATGACATTATCCGACACCTAAAGATTCAACTAAACAAGACGGGGGACAGTGTAAACATTAAAAATCATTGCTGAGCCTTATGGAACTTCAAACTGAGGCACGAAGAATACTGTGCCATCTAGACTGCTTGGTCTCTGTTCATGAGAAAAGAGCAAATCTATACAAGAACAGTACCTCCGGCACGGAGGTCTTTCAGTCGCCGAAGGGGGCTGGATCGTGACCCCACATCAAAAGCTGTGGCTAGATCAAGTAGAATCAACGCAGCTCATTTTCCCTCATCAGGTGCCACTTTAATGGAGTCCATCACCTCCACTAGTGCCGATTCAGTACTATGACGTGGTCTGAAGCCTGAATGAGTGGTGCAGTAGCTCACCTTCCTCCAAGCAGTTGGATAACTGCATATTAATGTATTTCTTTCTCCATCATCCTAGATGCAGTTGGTGGTAAGGCGATAGGTCCCAGCTTCCTAATTTCAGACCTATCTGCTGGAGATTAAAAAATAGGTTTTTATTCTTTTTTTTTTAACCAGTGGGACCAGTCTGTCACTGTACCAGCACGTTAGAAACGGGCCAGATTCAATAGAGCTGTTGTATAATTGATTGAAAATTATTTTATCACTATAGAAATAAAGATCAAAATGCTCGGGGACAAGGGGCATCAGGTGACCCAGACTTACAGCCGATGGTAGCCTGTTCGAACTCCTCCAATGAAATTCTAGAAAATTCATGCAAATGTTCAATCGGGGGCCTGACTATTCGCCAGCTTTTTCTCTTTATTTAGGACTAGCAGCCCGCCCCAGCGTTGCTTGGGGCAGAAAAGGGCTGGGGGCAGCATTTGAGGCTTGCGTGCACTCCCGCCCCGGCCCCCGTCCGCCATGACATTGTCTGTGTCCCGGAGCCTGCGCCTTACCCTCCAGCCCCGGCCCTGCCCCCTCCCGGCCCGGCCCCCTCCCTGGCCCGGCCCCCTCCCGCCCGTGTCCCGGAGAGCCTGATCCTTACCTCAGCCGCCGGTCCCGATCCATGCGCCCCGCCCGCACAGGCCGCCACTTCGCCCAGCAGCAAGCAGGGCCGCGGCAGTCCTCCCAGCAGGTCGCGATCTTCGCCACCATTTCAGGAAGTGTTCAGGAAGTGTTGGGAGCGCAAATGACGTCATCACGCAGACGTAGCGGCCGGCGCTACATGCAAGGGACTACTTTATTTTTATTTTAAAAATTTTTAAATAACGTATATTTTTTATTTTTAATAGCCTATGTCTTTCTGCTTGCCATGAGGTTTTCAAAGATGTCTTGGGTGTTTTGATTGGTGTTGTACTTTGAGTTTACCTGGCTAAAAGGACACAGTTCTCTCTTTATAATAGTAGTATAGATGATAGAGTTTGCCTCCATGTTGGCGACGATTTTAACAAGCTAATCAAAGAAACTTATCGTATACAACAGCAGATGTTGCTTAAGAGCGAAACCAGGAGAAGAAAATGCTGCACTACCTTGAAGATTTCACAAGAGTTATTATTGGCTCCTGACATCAGCAAAGGCGGCACACTGGGATTTCTTAATCATCCCACAATATTTATTTAGGCCTTTTTTATATTGTTATTTATTCCCCGGCACCTCTGTAATTTCTACAGTACCAGCGTTAAAACACAGGGCAGAGGGGGCGTGGCCAGGCGCCGTAGGAAATGGCCGCCTGAATCCCGAGCTCCGCCGGGACACCGTTGTCCCCAACAAATCCGCACGATATCCTGGCTGGGATGCTCTGCCCTTGAGGCCCCCCAGCTGCCCTTGAGGACCAGGAAGGTAGGGCCCGGAGGAGTAACATACGTGTGGTAGGTGTATCGGAAGGACTTGAGGGAGACAGTGTGGAGCTCTTCCTTGAAGATTTGATCCTCCGCCTCCTGAAGCCCAAGAGACTATCAAAGATCTTCACCATCGAGCGGGCTCACAGGGCTCCGATCCCAAAACCCAAACCAGGGGCCCCACTGAGAAAAATTATTGCTAAAATACTTAACTATCGAGACCGTGATGCAATCCTCCAGGCTGCTAGACAGCAAGGTGATCTACTGAACGAGGGGGCCACAGTTCGCTTCTTCCTGGATTTCACGCTTCAAGTCCAACAGGAGAGGCGCTCCTTTCAAGGGGTCAAGGCGGCGCTCCGAGAACGCGGAATTCGATACATGATGTTTTTCCCTGCGAAACTGAAAATCATCACTGGAGGTAAATCTCACTTCTTCACTTCTCCGGCAGCAGTACAGGAATGGCTTGACACAACGGAGATGGAGGCCCAACCAATGCAAGATGGCGGACAATGGCGGGAATCCGGGGTCCCCTGGGGTCAGCAGCAGGGAGAGCGGACGGCGATGAGCAGAGCAAACGATCCTGGCGTTCGAGGTCGAATAGTCCCCGCTGGGACTCAACCAGAGGCGAAATAAGGCCACGAACACTCAATAAGAAGCCATCAAACAGTAATGTATACAATGCGTTTAATGTAAGACTTAGCTGTTCTAAGGGGACAGAGTGCTTGCCAACCCGGGGTCTCTGGATCCGGGCTAACTGTTTATTTGATGCACTATTGACCTGAGGGGTTGAGCGAATTGGGGCGCAGCGGGCGGGCGGCCAGGGACGGGGCTGGTCCACGTTATTCCCGGGAAGAGTTTCCTCGGCGGGGGTCTCCCCGGGGTAGGGTTGGGCGACACGCGCTCTGCTAATTGGGGTGGTGGGTAGTTTGGAACACACGGAGCAGCGAGCAGGGAGGGGGGACTTGTTTTTGCAGAGGAGGGTAGGGATGTTGGGGACAGGTGAGGGGGGGGATGGAGCCAATTGTCAGAAATAACCTTGTACGCATGCACTGAATATGCCGGCGGGGGGGGGGGGGGGTTAAAATCGGGGAGGGACGGGGAGTTGGGGTTTATTTACGGTCACACAGAGTATGTTTTCACAGAGTCTATGAGGATGCCGGGGTGCAGATGCTGGGCACATTGCAAAGCAACGGATATGGCTAGTAGGTGGGAGAAGAGTCTGAAAATTCTGAGCTGGAATGTTAATGGGTTGGGTGACCGACTTAAACGTATTATAGTTCTACAGTTCATAAAGCGGCACCAGCCTGACGCAGTCCTACTGCATGAGACACATTTGATGGGGAATGTATGTCAGGCCCTCAATAGGTGGGGCTACACTCTGGCAGCTCACTCCGGCTTTACCTCCGGCTCCAGAGGGGTGGGAATCCTCCAGCGTCGCTCACTGCCCCTCCACATAGATCTAACTGAATCCGACCCGCAGGGCCGCTTTGCTGCTATATCTGGACGGTGGGAGGGCCGCACACTTAACCTACTCTCTGTCTACGTTCCGCCTGGCCTCCAGACTCGGGCATACGCGGACCTGGGCAAATTATTGCTTTCCCTCCCTGACGGTCAGTTGGTTCTGGGAGGGGACTTTAACGCAGTAGTGTCAGGGACCCTGGACAGACGACCCCCAGAGACTTGCCCCAGGGGCAGAAAAGGCTCACGGACTTTCTTGAGGCCTTCGGGCTCACGGACGTCTGGCGCCTGCTCCATCCTATAGACAGCCACTTTACCTTCTTCTCTGGGCCATATCATTCCTTTTCACGCCTAGACTACATCCTTACTTTGCTACAACACGACATTACAATACAGGAAGCATCACTCCTAACTCGTGGCATTTCAGACCATTCGCCGGTCTTTACACACATAACGTTCGGAACCAGACGTGAGGGCTGTATAGCACCAATAAACGCCTGGCATTTGAAACACGAGGACACTAGGAAGAAGCTATCCAACTCAATCACTCAGTACTTCGATAATAACGTGGGCTCGGTGGACTCCCCTGTCACCCTTTGGGAGGCATTTAAAACCGTGGTTAGGGGGGAGGCGCTCTCAGCCATCTCAGTAAGGCGGAAAGAACAATGGAGACAGGTCACATCACTTGAGGCGGATCTAGAAGACCTGGTGAGAGAAGCGCTAGATAAAGGGGCCAAGGAAGTCCGACACAAACTACAGATAAAAGGTAGCAGAGTACAGAGCACAGGTTACCCAGGAGGCCCAGACTGTGACCCGGCATAAGATGGGTAGGCTCAATGATCAGGGCGACAAAGCTGGAAAACTCAATAGCCTGGCTCGAAAAAAGACAGCAGGCCAGAAAGGTGGTGCCAGAAAGGTGGTGCCAGAAATACGTACGGAATCTGGGATCGTAGTTACCGAGCCCGTAGAGGAGTTTGCGAGACACTACCAACAGGTCTACAAGCGAGAGTCGGACCGTCCGGAGGAGGACTCTATAGACCTCCTTACGGATATTCGTATGCCTTCCCTATCGGATGAAGACCGGGAGGCCATTGATAGCCCGCTTACTGAAGCCGAAATACAGCGTGCAATAGTGGAGCTCCGTCCGGGTAAGGCCCTGGGACCCAATGGCCTCCCAATAGAGCTATACAAGCTGAAACCGGACGCCATCAGTAAATATTTGAAACTTATGTTCGAAAGGAGTAGGGGGACGGGGGTGCCGCCTCGGGACCAATGCATAGCGACCATAGTGGCGATACCGAAAGAAGGGAAACCCAAAGAATCATGCGCGTCATATAGACCAATTTCGCTACTCAATGCGGAGCCCAAAATACTTGCGAAAACACTTGCCAATAGACAAGTCGGTACTGCCTACACTGGTTCACCCTGACAAATCAGGGTTTATGCCCCACCGCAACACGGCACTTAACATTTGACGACTAAATGGGGTACTGGGGCAACGTCACAGGCTACAGGAGGACGCGGTGGTGGTCTCCCTGGACGCCACCATGGCATTCGACACCCTAGAGTGGCCATATATGTTTGCAGTCCTACGTAAAATGGGCTTTGGACCCCATTTTATAACGTGGGTTAGTCTTCTCTATACAGAACCCCTGGAGCAGGTACTGGTGAACAACAAGGTGTCTGAGGTTTTCACACTGGAGAGAGGGTTGCCCCCTCTCTCCCCTTCTATTCGCCCTTTCGCTCGAGCCGCTCGCAGCCTCGATAAGACAGGACGTGTACTTGAAAGGTATAGTATGGGCGGAAGGGTGGAAGACAAAAATATCCTTTTACGCCGACGACATCCTTCTGTACCTCTGCAGGCCGCGCAGGTCGATAATGGCGGCACTTGACATATTCGCGAGCTTCGGTCGTAATTCTGGCCTTCGTGTCAACTGGAGCAAATCATATCTTTACGTCCTATATGGCGACCCCCCTAGGCTCCCTGACTCATGCCCTATTACAGTGGCAGAAGACGGGTTCAAGTACCTGGGAGTATTCATTACCATGAACAAGACTCTAATGTACGATCGGAACCTTAAAAAACCATTAACCCGGCTTCAAAGAGAAGCCAAATCCTGGCAGCACCTCCCACTGTCCCTACTGGGCCGAGCAGCTCTATTTAAGATGCTGGCGCTACCACGGTTTCTCTACGCTCTACAAAATTATCCAGACCTGGTACCTAATACTTACTTTATATCGATTGAGGCGGTGCAGCGCGACCTCCTCTGGGCAGGGTCGCCCCGAATCGCGTTGCACAAACTCACGAAGGGGTGGTATGACGGTGGAATAGCCCTTCCAGACATTCGTAAATATTACTGGGCAGCCCACCTTTCAGGGATTAATCAGGGGACGTATGGCGATGGTAATGATCCCGCCTACGGAATGGACAGATGGCTACTTCCTGGGGGGAATTATGAGATAGCACTCTACTCTAAGCTGGTACGAAAGGCTGCTGAGGCTTCGTGTGTTACCTGTGATTTTAATACTTTTAATGCACTATTTCTTGTTGGAGTGAGCGCTTTTCAGCGCTTTGCTTTGTGTTCACTGTGATGATTTTAATAACGCATTTTCACCTCTCCTGATCGCCGCTTCTGGCGCAACGTATCTAATTGACCGCCACCTATTGGCGCAACGCCCTCATTAGTACTAGCATCCGCATTTGCTATCTTTCTACGCTACTGGCACCGATCCGCCACAGCTTGTGCCGTTTGCAGCGGCGGTGGCCACACGAGCGCACTCTAACTTCCGCCCTTCATCCTCACTTCTGCCCTGCTCACCAATTGGCAGGTTAGCGGTGTAGTGGTTGGAATAGAAGGCACTATTTAAATCCAGCATTGATGTTTGTTCAGAGCTGACTGCTGGTACGAAAGGCTGCTGAGGCTTCGTGTGTTACCTGTGATTTTAATACTTTTAATGTACTATTTCTTGTTGGAGTGAGCGCTTTTCAGCGCTTTGCTTTGTGTTCACTGTGATGATTTTAATAACGCATTTTCACCTCTCCTGATCGCCGCTTCTGGCGCAACGTATCTAATTGACCGCCACCTATTGGCGCAACGCCCTCATTAGTACTAGCATCCGCATTTGCTATCTTTCTACGCTCCTGGCACCGATCCACCACGGCTTGTGCCGTTTGCAGCGGCGGTGGCCACACGAGCGCACTCTAACTTCCGCCCTTCATCCTCACTTCCGCCCTGCTCATCTATTGGCAGGCTAGCGGTGTAGTGGTTATCTCTCCCGGTGTATTTAATGCCACAATGGCGGAAGCCCAGCGGACGAGCGCAGCGGGAGCGCCGACTTCGCGCCGAAGTCGTGCCAAAGTCCTGCCCGTCTGCGCCCGTCCGCGCCAGTACGGGCCCAGGGCCCAGCCCCTCTGCACATATTCCTACCTCCTACTCACGTTCCGCCCTACTGCAGCTGCGGGGACCATTGTGCCCCTCGCATACCGTTCTGAACTGTCAAAATGCTCCCATATCCTGTTCCCATTGCTCCCTTGCCTTGGACTCCCTCAATTCATGTACAGACAGCATGTCATCCACGTTTTGGAATTTCCCCTCCCCTATGCGCACCCTCCCTCCCACTTTGCACAATTCCTCACCCGCTCTGAGCTTCATCAGCATTAACTGTCGGTCACTCTCAAAACACAAGAGAGATATTTTCGACCTTTTGGAGACAGCTAGTCCTGCTGCCATGTTTGTCACCGAAACTTGGCTAAATGATAGCTCTGGCCCTGATATCGCCATGGCTCTCCCCAATGATTACACCTATGTGGGGCGAAATCGAGCGCTTAAAGACGGCAGGGGAATTGCTATCATCTTCAAGAGAGAATTCTCTTGTAAATGGGAAGACCTTGACTTTCCAAACTGTGAAGCGGGCTTGTTTAAATTAAGTCTCTCTCCTCAGTTTACCCTAACCGGCACCTTGATTTACCGCCCGCCAGGCTCAGCTAGCTGCTGGGCTGCTTCATTTCCTGAACTTATCGCCCCTTTTTTAGCACAATCTACCAACTTCACTATTGTTGGGGATTTAAATATCCATTTTAATTCTGTCTCTTGTGCCATTGCTAAACGCCTTATACAGGATCTTGAAGCCCTCGACTTACATCTCCTCAATTCCGACCCTACTCATAAAGCCGGTAATCTTTTAGATCCCATCATTTCCAACTTGACTGGCATCTCCCATCAATCCTCTACCCCTGTTCTCTGGTCAGATCATTTTATTGTTAATTTCTCTATTAAAACGTGCGTAGCTGATTCCTTCAGGCCAGACCCTCCTCACAAAGCTAGCAGGAACTGGAAACGTCTAGATCTAAATAAATTAAACTCTCTCCTTGCCAATTCTAAACCTTCGGTTTCCAACATGACTATCAAAGAGCTACCTGCTGTTAGATCATGGTTAACTACTGCTTTGGACTCCTGCCTGCCTACCCAAAAAAACAAATCTCAAGTTCATCACCCCCCGGCACCCTGGTTTAACGACTCCCTCCGCCTTGAAAAATCCAACTGCAAAAAATTGGAACGGATTTGGCGTTCAAATTATAACCCTGAGCATAAAGCAAAATACAGGTCCGCTCTTAAAACCTACCATGCGGCATGTGACACCGCTAGAGCTAACTTTGCCAACAGCACCATACTTACAGCTCAAAATAGACCCAAGGCCCTGTTTAAAATTGTCAAGGAGCTCTCAGGTGCTTCCTCTGTTCCTAAGGATCCCTGTCTAGACACTGCCCAGTGTAACGCTCTAGCCAACTTCTTTCTTGAAAAAATTGACAAAATCTATGCCATTTTTAATTCTACTCCTGTCGCCTCAACTCACGCTGCTCAAGATTCTTGTAACTCTCCCCCGGTTACTACTCCCTGCTCTTTGCTTACCACCACCCCACTTCACGCTTGGGATCCTATCTCCCCGCGCTTCTAAAAAAGTATCTCCAGGACATCAAATCTGGCTCCCCCCTCGACCCTCTGCCCCCTCAAGTTCTGAGTTCCCTTGACCCAGCCCTACTCCACATTATTTTTGGATGTCCTGAACGCTTCCCTAACAGAAGCGATTGTCCCAAATGAATGGAAGCACGCAATGGTGGTACCATTACTAAAAAAGGCCAACGCAGACCCCAATAATCCTTCCAATTTTCGCCCTATTTCTTTGCTTTCTTGCTTTTCCAAGATTTTGGAGAAACATGTTAATTCTTTGCTTAACTCCTTTGTTGAATCCACCAATTTTCTCCATGGCTCTCAATCCGGGTTCAGGGCTGGCTTCTCCACGGAAACAACTCTCCTTGGCGTGTCAGAAACCATCAGACGCCAAGTGGATAATGGTGAGACGGTGGCACTCATCCTGCTTGACTTGAGTGCCGCTTTTGACACCGTCTCACATTCCATCTTATTGTCCACCTTGGAGGCAGTCGGTGTCGGTGGTACCGCCCTGGCCTGGATCGCTAATTTTCTTTCTGATCGCACGTTTCAAGTTTTTTCTTCCACATCTGTTTCATCTATTCTCCCTTCCTCTCACGGTGTTCCCCAGGGGTCTATCCTTAGTCCCCTTTTCTTTAACCTGTACGTGAGGCCTCTTGCTTTCCTGGCGGAACAGGCTGGCCTCACAATTTATTCCTACGCTGATGACACTCAAGTCATCTACTCACTTTCCACCAATAAAAACCTCCCCTTTTCCTCTCTCCAAGTTGGGCTGAAACATATATCGGACTGGATGCTGAAGCACAAACTAAAACTAAACGGGGACAAAACAGAGCTGCTCCTGTTTGGCCCATACACCTCTCTCTGGGGCCCACACCACTGGCCTCCGGAGATGGGTCCTCTACCCATTCCATCAGTGTCTGCTCGCAATCTTGGTGTGATCTTCGACAACCAACTTACTTTCAAACAACACGCTGTGAAAGTCTCAGCCACCTGTACAACCATCATCAGGTGGCTGAGAAAGATCACCTGGATGCTGCCTGCGGACACCTTGAGAACCGTAGTCCAGGCTCTTGTCATCTCACGCCTGGACTATGGGAACATCCTTCTCCTAGGTGCCGCCAAAGAGGTAACCAGGAAGTACCAGGTGGTACAGAATATGGCAGTCCGCCTGATCTGTCACCTTCCTGCCAGATCCTCGGTCACTCACCATATGCGGAACCTGCACTGGTTGCGGATTGAAATCAGAGTCAACTTCAAAGCACTTTGCTACATGCTATCTCTCTGCTCTGGTGCAGCAATATATCCCCCCCCGTACACTCAGGTACTCGACGCAGAATAAATTTAAGATTCCGCGCATCAACAGAGCCAAAATGGGAGGACGCTCGTTTTCCCTGCTGGCCCCATCCTTATGGAATTCTCTTCCTCAATCTCTGCGCACTGAATTGTGCTTTCTGAAATTCCGTAGGGAATAAAAACTTGGCTTTTCAACAACTAATGTTATGATCTTATGTTCCTCCCTCCCTTTCACCGTTCAGTTTGCCCTAGCGCCGGGAAACCTCCGGGTAGCTGCGCGCTCAATAAATGTAATTATAAATAAATAAATAAATAAATAAATAAATAAGCTGGGCGCACGCCGGCTCACTGGACCTACGCAACACTCTGTACAAATATGCCATATTGCCCAGAGGAAACTCGGATGGTCGGGAGTCCTTACAATGGCCACGCCACTTTGGGCCTCCGAAAAACTAGGGAATCTGGGACACACCAAGGGGTTCCGACACTGGGTCTTGATCGGAATCTCCCAAATCAAGGATATTTGGGGCCCTGAAGGGATCCACACATTCGTCCACTTACAGGACACGTACGAACTGGCACAAACTGAATACTTTAGATACATGCAGGTGCGACACTCCCTACAGGCTAATATCCCACCAGAGACTAGACTACCACAAGCCTCCCCTCTCGAGGACAGACTACTGGATGGACACATGGCAGAACACGCCATATCTCTTACATACAAAAAACGAATCAATAACCCCCCACACATGCTCCTTCCCGAGAGAGAAATGAGTTGCAGATGGGTTGGAGATAGACGACGAAGAATGGATGTATGCTCTGGCCTCACCACGCGAGGTCGCGCTATCAGCCCGATTGCGACTAATCCAACTGAAGATACTACATAGAATATATATTTCATGTACAAGGTTGCAATTGATGGGGAGGTATGGAACCAGGCTCTGCAAGAGGGGATGTGGTGGCACGGGTACCTTCTTCCATATACTATGGGGCTGCCCGAAGATACAAAAGTACTGGAGAAGGGTGGTGCAGTGTATGCAGGAGGTATGGGAGGTGGAGATTCGTCCAGAGGCCAAAAGGTGTCTCCTCAATATTTGGGAGCCAACGGACCTGTCACCAAAGGGAAGACTTTGGGTGACGCTTGGACAAATGGTGGCGAAAAGAAACATTGCTAGACTATGGAAAAGCCCTACTCCACCAAAACTGACTGGCAAAGTGACATGGACTGGTGTATGCTGCAGGAAAAGACCGTGTACGTAGCGAGAGGGTGTCCCCGGAAATGGGTGGAAGTATGGACCAACTGGAATGACTTCAGGGGGAACATTTGCGAGCCTCCACCCACCACGCAAACTAGCTCAGAGGACGTATAAGGACCTTAACGACTCTTTTGCTCAAGATACTTGATCATGGTGCGCGGTAGGTGCATCACCGGTACAGCAGTAGACTCGACTGAACTTAACCTTGTGACCATGTTAGGGAGGTGGGGGGTTTGTTCTGTTACTAGCCTTTATTTGACGAACGAGATTTGAAAATACACACTAGGCAAAAATAAAAACCAGACCTTCACTATCCTTCTTCATACTCTGAACCACATGCACTTTATGACGCCGCCGTACCCCCGGGTTGACGGCAATGGGCTGTGTACTCTAGGAAGCAGTGCATAAATTGAGTAAATTGTGGCCAGCCCAAAGGGTTGTAGGCTGAAAGCTGTGTTTTGGGGATTAACGCAATAAAGGTCTTTAAAAAAAAAAAAAACACAGGGGCAGAAACAGGACGTCTAAAATTATCTGAGGTTTTAATAGTTTTCAACAGGGCGGTTTTGTTCGCCATGGTCAATAGCCAGGAGTGAACTGCTGGGGAATCAGACTCTACATCCCCACTGATACATTGGATAGAATATTGTAAAATAGTTTCTATATCCAACATTTTTGCTCTAGACCAGCTCAGTTATGAATTTGGTTTCAATAGTGCCCTAGTGGAAGAAAGATCACACCCCACGTGAAGTAAATATTAAAGTGATCAGAGCAAAGAATGCTATCCACTCTACTCATCGACACCAAGGGTGTAAAAATAAAAAAAGGTTCTACAATATGGTCTGTTTGATGTGTTGGTGGATTGAAATTATAACAGAACTAACCACTAATAATGAAGTGGGGAGAGGATGTGGTGTAACGGTCACAGCTGCTGACTTTGGAGCTGGGGAACCGGGTTAGAGTCTCGGCGTAGGCTCAACATCCTGTGATTCTGGGCAAATCACTTAATCTCTCCATACTTACAAAAACAAACATTTGCAATAGGTCTCGCAATTGCGAGATTTTGAGGAATTGGAATTTTAAATGACAATGCCTTTTACTTATGGGTTAAAAAAACGGCACTAATAAAAAGGCATTTGTCATTTATAATACTAATAGGTCAACATGCGAGACCTATTCTATTGCAAACGCTTGTTAAAAAATGTCCCGGGAGAAGTTATCCGTCCACTAACTTAACAAACCCAATGCACCATCGCGCTCATGTGGCCATGAAGGGCCGGGGGGGGGGGGGGGGGGGGGGCGTGTTATGTGAGAGAGCCCAGCTGCAAGCTATCGCCCTTATCAAACCATCCCTCTCTGTGGACAGGCTTGGGGCCCATGCAATAAGGCTGCAATGTGGCAAATGCGTGCTGACCCCATCTCCCGCCCCTGCACAGCTAAAATAAACAAACTATTTAAAACAAGACTTAAAAGCATGAGCCTTCCTTCCAGGGTACTAGAAACAACTAGAACTCAAATGCCAGGAATCGGAAACAGGACGTGACCCCCTGCACCCCCCCACCCTACCTACAATTCATAACAGCTAAACTTTATTCACCGCTCTTATGGCCCTTGCCCCGTGTACTCACAGAAAGCAGGCTGCCGGGCCCAGCGAGAAAAGCAGCACACTCCCCACTAGGGTGTCAGTTTCATCAAAAGAAAAGCAAGTACACCGCTAGCCGGACATTCCCCAAAACCACTGAGGAAAGGCTAGCAGCGGCTGACACAGCCAGCCCCGCATCACTCACTGCTGCACCTTCCTGGTGACTGGTGACAGTTACGAGATACTGCGTGAGAGCGAGCACGAGCCGCCAGGAAAGGAAGCAAGCACGTGACCAGAGGCCAGGTTTTATTTAAAAAGGGCTCAGCCGTGCATAAAGTACTAAGCGGGGCTAACAGGCAGGAGGAGGAGGAGGGGGGGGGGGGGGGGGGGGGAGGATTGCTCGTGGAGGGCACTATGGAGCACAGTGTAATTTCTAAAATTTTAAGGTGGTTAATGGCCCCTCTGGTCGCTTTAGTGCCTGAAACCAAGTGCTATGTCCGCAGGAAACAGGACATCAATACCATGTGACCGTTAGGAAATCTCACTGTGGTCAACGGAAGACATTGTATACACAGCATTACATTATATAAGTGTTTTTAAAAAAAAAAACTTTTATAAAGCATATTATCTTCTTTTGTTCTATTCCGCATTAAAACTAGTTTCAGTGAAGATGCTGCATGTCGATGCATACTCGAAGGGTTGTAGAGTGCACAATCAACCGTTTCAACAAATGCAGCCTGAAGTGAATGGCCACATAATTCTGTAAATGTGCAGGATTCAGGAATATCACTTTGAACACAGTGCAAATGAACTGAACTAGAGTGCGGGTTGCAAGAAGCTGCACCAGGACTCAGAAGTCAGTCCTCTTACACCATCGCCAGACACTGTGTGTTTCCGGTTGAATCTTTTCCAATTAGCACGATTCTGGTACAGTCACTGCAATCAAAAACTGACTCATTGTTTCCCCGCTCACAGGCGAACACTTATTTCACTGGCTGGTTACTTCTGAACTCATTACGCGCCGTAAAGAAAAGTCCACGGGTGTGTCTTCATACACACTGCACTGTCGCCATGCTTTATCTACTCGCTTCCTCTCCAAGAACGTGGACATTGCTGTCGCTCACGGCGCGGCGAGTATCCAACCATGGCACACGCAGCCCTTTCAGAGTGAGTGCACGCGCTGCCATTGACGGCAATGGAACGCGTACACGTGCTTGGCTGAAAAGCCTAAGCGATCGGTAAAGGTCTTTTTCCTTTGCAGCGCATGCGCGCTGCGAAAGCGAGACCTAATGAATGTGTCCTTAACTGGTGCTCATGAAAAGCACTCCAATACCTTTGGATCGAGCACTGGTGCCAGTGCTGAGCCGGCTCAAATTAAGCATTGGATATTCAGCAATTACATCTTCTAGAGAGAGTAGGAAATCTCCTGTATACCCAAGAGGCTGAAAGATAAAGGCCACCACTAGAGAAATATGTGCCAACACGGAAATACAAAAACCTAATGCCTCTGCTTCTTTTAGCTCAGTTAACGTGAATGGAGAGTATTTGAAACAGTTTTTAAAAATAGCCACGTCCCCCACCTCTACTGCCACCCTGTACAGATGGAGTAAGGAGTAGTGTTCGGGGAGGGTAAGTGTAACATTGGGAGAGGAGGACTCGCTCATCCGGTCTCTGTTAAAAATAATACATCAATCTACTTATTACCGAGACTTATGTAGTGAACGAACATTCAACCAGGAGGCATGCAGTTTAAATAGGCCGCCTTCTACTTCCGCTGCAGCATACCATTAGATAAGTTAGCCCCACAACCTTCCACCAAGGGTAGGGCCACTCCACATTGCATGCAAGCATGTGGCAGGGAGTGGAACTCCATCAAAGACTCACCCTTACAGCTGGTCTTAGGTGACATAGTTCCTGGGCAGAGTATTTAATCTTAGGCTTGGAAGTCGTAGGGGGAGGGGTGGGATTTCGGGGGGAGAGGACTGAACACGGGCAGTGTGGCTGGCGTGGGGTGCAAGCAGGGTACAATTGGGCTTGCCTTTGGTACCCACTGTGCATCCACAACTCACACCTTTTAAGGGCTAAGGTAATTTCCTTCTCAAACAACTAGACTGCTGTCCCCCAAACCCAGGAGTAATAAAAAATGGCCTCCTGGATCAGCTCAATGTAGCGGTATTGATTGCCCCATATAACGCTTGGGATTAAAGGAAAGCACACCCCCAACACAAAAGAAACTACTGTAAGACTGCTATTAAAATCAGATTCAGTGCATTTCACCCAAAATGTCATAAAACAGTTCATCCGAAAATTAAACAGTATAATAAAATTTTAAGAATGTGAATACCGTCCTGAAGGAGTGCCCACGCTACACACCCTCTTATAAGGGGCAAGATCATCTTCGGCTCAAGCAACTAGAGCGCTGCCCCAACAAAATGGCAGCTCTCTGATCCCAGGGGTAAAAATGGCCTCCTGTATAACAGAGGGAAAATGGATGTGGAAAAATGGGTGGCAGCAGTAAGAGCGGCTTTGAACGAAGAAGAGCATAGAGTTGTGAGACGAACACCCATAGCAGACCTATGGACAGAACTACGTACAACATTTGTAAACCCTGACGACCAGACTGATGCTTCTGAACTTGAAACTGTTAATTGAAGGGAGAGACAGACTCCATCATTTTTAGCTTCTGAAAAGAGGCCACTATACAGAGATAGAATTGCACCTGATAATATTTAAAGCATATATTAAAAGAACACGTTTAATTTGTTAGTGCTACAAGTTTGAATATATGTTTAACGGTCTTGGTTGTGTATAATTCAAATAAGAAAGAAACGAAAACCTTACTCTCAAAACATCTCTATTCACATCTTGGACAATGAAGGGTTAACACAAGCAAAGAGCCATCCTGCAACTGGGGCTTTTTGATTCTAGAATGGCGCATAAGGTATCAGAGGCTTGATTTGTGCTGGGTTGTATTATCAAGCATAGTCTCATTAGCAGGGGTTCAGCGGTCCGGAAAAGACAGTTCATGATTTTGACAGCATGAACAGACCGTTATTGTTGGTTGTATTGTAGAATTAGGTTCTAGTAATAAAAGCCGAATAAAAAGAAAATTACAAAAAAAATATTCAGGCAAAGAAAACAGTTGGCAATCAAGACCGCATCAGCACTGGGGAAGCAAAGAAAGCATTTGCCGCTCTCCAGAGCGGCAGCAACCTAATCGTCTCGGTTGTAAACGAGACAATAAATAAAAACTAAAAAAAAAAAAAATCAACCCTGAGACGTTGATCAGGTGATAAGAAACGCTGGCTGGTGTTTGTTAACCATCTAAAATGCATTGCTTTGCAGCAAAAAATGTGGGTTGTTCAGCAAAGATTGTAAAGCTTGTTGACAAATTAAATGTATGAAACACCTGCAGGAAGAAACGGACAATAAAGCTGTGTTTTTCCTTTTCCCTGCCCAAACGATAGTGTAGGCGAGAATGGGGGATTTGCAGGGGGGGAACTGAAAAAGAAAATAATAACGAACACTGGCAAAGCCAATAGGTCTCGCCTATGCAGAGCTATTGGCTTTGCCAATACGTTTTATCCATGTTGTTCACCAGCATGGCTGATGTTCAACAGGGCTAAAAGTTATTGAAGTGGAGTGGTTTGGCACAGAGTGAAGTAGAGTGGAATACTGTGTTTTAGTGCAGAATAGTGTGTTGAGGAGGAGTGTGTTGAGGAGGGGTGTGTCAGAGCGGCATGTCATAGAGCGGCGTGTGTCAGACGAAGAGTGTCATGGAGTGTGCATGAGGTGGTAGCACACTGCCATTACAGACAACACATTTTCAATTGAAATGACAATTACATGTGCACATACAGTTTAACTGATAAAACTCTACAGCAGAAAAACGATAAAGTGTGGCAATGGTATCACCTATGAATTGGTTTGTACTGATCCTATTAAAATATTTGCTTTCACCACACTTCAAAATTACCCAAAAATGTGTTTGATTTGCATTTTGTCCATTCTGATATATTCGGAAATATCTGCACAATTTATTTACAATGCCTTTCTTTTCCCATACAAAGCAAGATTGTTAGATAAATCCTCTCACTGGAATCATAGACAGTAAAATAAACACCAAGCTCTCTTGGAAGACAGTGCCTGATATTTGAACTCGGTCTGATTGCACAGCAAATGTGACAAGATGAGAACAAAATGTATAGGCCTGTTTACAGAAAGCAAGCACTTGTGAATACAGTAAACAGGCTATGTTCCACAGGATGGACTAAGTTGCTTTACAGCCTAAAACAAATAAAGCCAGCTAATAGAAAACAAGCAGATGTGAGTTACAAACCACAAAGCCAATAGGAAAAAATAGGCAGAATGGATTCTCATGGATGCTTTCACAAGGTCTACAAGAAGACTTTTTGCTACCAGCTGTGCTGTCTGGTAGGCTTTGACCTAAAACAAGGTGACTGAAATTGGCAGGGTAGCAGCTAAGCAAAATGTGGGGGGTCTCAGAGGGGAAGCAGCCCACAAAGAGGGAGAGGTAAAAAAAAACATGCACTCATGCAGCTCTTAAACAAAAAGGAAAATAAGAAAAAAGTAGACCCCTAAATGTGATCAGAAGGAAAAAATTCAGACAAATCAAGAAGATGGTAAAGAGGTTACGATTCAGGTTAGGGTCAAACATATGAAGAGAAATGCAATTAGTTGAATAAAGAAGCAACCAAATAAGTGACAATAAATCCAACCAATGGTAGCAACATGTATATATTAGTGAGTTATTCACAACCAGACAGTAAGTAGCCTCAACCTAAAAACGCAGAACACATTCCATCCAGCACAGACATAAAGGTAACAGTATTGGAAGCTTTAGCTCTACTCAGAGAAAATGTTTGGTTTGCAGAACATAGGAGTAGAGATCACATTGCCAGCGTTCACATCTGCTAGCAGCAACCTAGCTTTTAGAAGTTTACGATATTCTGGAGGACAGCTGCTGGATATTGGTAAGTGTATTGCCAATGCCAAAACTATACCATCAGGGGAAATTTTCCATTCAGAGTTTTTGTTAATAATGTGGCCCCACAGATGAAGAGGCTGAATTAGTTAAGCATGCAATGGAAATATTCTTACTTTTATACACCAACGATTTCCATGCACTTTCCCCTACAGAAATTTGGACCTCCTCTGACTCAACTATTGACCTGGGTTTGGCTTTTCCATCAGGTTATAAGGTCTTTCATAAAGCTTGTGAGGAGGAGGAAAGGAGGTGGTGTGGGTATTATCTTTAAGGATAAGTAGGACTTTTGTTCTGCTCAGTCTGGACAAACTTGTAGGTCCAGAACTATTGGATTTTCTCTAAAAGATGGCGGTGGCTGCCTATGTTCAGGCATTTTGTGTTGCTACGGGCGAGGGCCATCGAGGTCTTATTTACAGCACCTCATCGATTTGTTTAGCAATATGGTGTGGACTCACTCTAAATGTTTAATTCAGGGCAACTTCAACTTCTGGCTGGATAAAGATCCGGCTCCTGCTTTAAGGGACCTGCTGGGGTCGTGTAACATCCTGGAACTGCAACAGCTAGTTCATGTCCCGACTCATGAGAGAGGTCATATTTTGGACCTTGTCTTTGCGACAGTCGGGCTAGTGACAGTGGGAAGTATTCTACTGCCCCTGCTGGATGGATCATGCCTTTGTATTTTTCTCACCTCGGCAGAGCCGTCCCTGTAAAGAATCCCAGGCTGGCTCGTGTAGTGGCAGAGTGATAAATAAACATAGTTGGCATGGTTTGGCCAAGCCCATCTTTAAGCTGTTACCTGCTATTGATCCAGATTGCTCTGCTGAGGCCAACTATGCTGCCTTGGAAAATCTAATTGTGGAAACACTGGATTTAGTTATCCTACTGAAGACATCTAAATCTTGCCAGAAACCGTCTGAACTTTGGTATAACGTCTCGCTTAAAGAGTTAAAACAATTGTGTAAAAAGGCAAAAAGGAGATGCTGCAACGCATATAAAATTAGTATTAAAAGGCTTTTAAGGCTCCCATAGGGGACTACAAAATTGGAATTATAAAGGCCAAAGCTGAGTTTTATGCCAATGCTACTTTAGCTGTCCTGAAGAGTCCTGAGAAGGTGTTTGATATCATGAAAGAAATGTCTAATTCGGTCTGTCTCAATCACACTTTCGTGCCCTTGCAAACTTTGAGACCATCTTGCAGTATTTTTTGAGGAAAAGATTAATAAAATTATTGAAGGCATTAATGCCTCGAATTGGAGATAGTCCCTCTTGGTAGCTCAGTCAAATAGTACTAATCCCTCACCGGACTTAGTCTATCTGTCTGGGACAGTCTCATGTAAATTTGATAACTTTGATCCTCTCTCAGAGGAAGATTTCCATGCATTAGCATAAACCATCAATTCAGAATTGCCTCCGGACCCTTTCTCACCAAAGATTTGCAAACTGGCAGAAGAGTTGTTTCCCTTGTTGCATCAAACTTGTAATCAGCCCTTGCTTTCTGGCTCAATACCTTCAGCCTGGATAAAGGCTGTCTTAAGCCCCATCCTGAAAAAGCCTTCTTTGGATCCAACTAACTTTAGTAATTATCGACAGATCTCTTGTCTTTTCATGTAAAAATTCCAGAACATTATGTGAGCAAGTCAATTGCCCAATATCTTGAAACCAATAATTGTTTGGAGGAGGAGCAATTTGGTTTCCAGCCCAGTGATGGGACCAAATAGGCGCAGATTACTGCAACGGATGAGCTACGCAGGTGGGTCGATGAGTGACTCAGCAGTTTTGGTCCTATTGATCTTTTGGCCGCATTTGATAAGGTCTGTCATTCCACATGTCTGGCCCAAATGGCGGCAATTGGGGTGGGCAATACAGTCTTTAACTAGTTCCGCTCATACTTATCGGACAGATGTCAGGCAATTGCCCTACTCCCCCCTGAACTCAGAGCGAAAGGGATTAGACAGGATGTGCCACAGGCCTTAGCCATCAGGCAGATATTATTTAATATCTATATGCCCCCCCCCCCCACCAATCACACCCATCAAACCTCATACGGTGAACTTAGTCAAGTATGCCAAACACTCAACTTCTCTTTTTGCGTGCAAGTAATCAGCAGCTTTCCGCCTTTCACGATTGCATTAAGGACATCCCACAGTGGCTCAATTCCTAATTCCCTGAAGTTTAAAAGGGTTAAGACCGAGCTGCTTTGTTCAGCTAATTGAGAATGGTCATACTCCCCGCTGATTTTGGCCGGTGCCTTCCAATGGGATTATTGTTCCCGCCGACTCGGTCCGTAATATGAGAGTTATTTTTGTGAATACTCTCAGTATGGAGAGACATGTTTACAAAACCGCAGGCAACTGTCTTGCTCGAGGGCCTTGAGGGTGTTACTCACTTCTGCGAGAGCTTTGGTAGTCGGCAGTGTTATTCTTAGTCACTTGGACTATTGCAATGCTGTTTGCTGAGCGCACAAGAATATCTGCTACATCAACTGTCTAGAATTGATTTTTGCCGCTGCTAACCTGCTAAATGAAGGATCTTCATTGGCTGCCACTAAAACAGAGAATTTGGTTTAAATCACAATGCATCATGAGAGCCACAGTTAATTTGTTAGTTTAGAAAGACCCTCAAAACCGGTTCTTTTCCTAAATAAGGAAAATGCTTACCAGTAGGCATCTATTCTTGGCATGTAGGGCTGCAGAACCACACACTATTGCATAGATCACCATCGGGTGGTGGGCCTGGATGATTACACTTTGTTTTTGTCTTGGAAGAGTCTTTGTCAGTTGGATGATTCCTCCTGTAGATCATAGTGCGCATGGGCATCGACTCCATCTTCAGATTGTTTTCGCCATTGGGCAAATGATGGGGTTGTATGAGTATAGATAAGGATGGCCATGTGTTGTGTATCTAAGATATTACTGGAACAGATATAGGTAGCCGGGGAAGCGGGTGGGCGTGTGTGGTTCTGCAGCCCTACATGCCAAGAACAGATGCATACTGGTAAGTAGCATTTTCCCATCGCGGCATATGGGCTGCAGACCACACACTATTGCATCAATTGCACAGCAGTTTTCTCACTTAGCGGCGACCACCCGTATCTGTTGCAGTAGTTTGAAATAATGTTTGGAGTACAGCCTGGCCCACACTAGCTTGTTGTTTTGCCTGCACATCTACACAGTAGTGTTTTGTAAATGTGTGCGGTGTAGACCATGTAGCTGCCTTGCAGATATCATCTAATGGTATATTTCTTAGGAATGCCATAGATGCCCATAATTTACGGGTAGAATGAGCCCTAGGGGGAGTGGATAGTGAGTTTTGCTTCTTGGTAACAGATTTGAATGCACATAACAATCCACCTTGCAATGCCTGATTTTAAAATAGGATTGCCTTTATGTGGAGGGGAAAAGGACACAAACAGTTGTTTTGTTTTACGAAACGTTTTTGTCCTATCAATGTAGTAGAGGAGCATTCTTTTTACATCTAATGTGAGTAGAGCTCTTTCCGCAACTGTCTGTGGTTGGGAAAAGAATACTGGCAACTCAATAGATTGGTTGAGGTGGAACGGTGAAATGACTTTTGGCAGGAATTTCGGGTTTGTTTTAAGAACCACTTTGTTGTGATGGAGTTGTATAAATGGTTCTTAAATTGTTAATGCTTGAATCTCACTTACTTTTCTGAGTGAGGTAATCGCAACTAAAAAGGCAACTTTCCATACAAGGAACTGTAACTCACACTTATGTAATGGTTCAAATGGAGGGCCCATAAGTCTAGTGAGCAAGGACATGGAATCAACTTCCATTGGATATAAAAAACAGCCCATCTCTGGACTTGTTCAGAAAGCAAATTAAAACATGGTTGTTTACTGCATAAACCTAAGACCAGTTCAGGACTATGGACATATCATAGCGCCAAGACGCCTCCGGGCATTCGCGCGCTTTAGAAATAGATAAATCAAACAATATTTAAATTCCATACCGGAGAGGGTGGTATTCTGAGAGGAATTATTATTTTTAATCCTTCCATAAACACTTTAATAGCAGGTACTC
The DNA here is from genome assembly GCF_964263255.1 of Lissotriton vulgaris. Lineage (NCBI taxonomy): Eukaryota > Metazoa > Chordata > Amphibia > Caudata > Salamandridae > Lissotriton > Lissotriton vulgaris. The sequence goes on from NC_141685.1 coordinate 1,734,467,796, forward strand.
TAAACAATGACAAATATTGTCTGTTTTGAAGATAGGCTGCTATAGCAGCAAGATGTAACCTGATTGAGTACGCCAAATTACATCTTTGTAAATGAAGCAGGTAGCATATGATATTTTGTATGAAAACATCTAATGGGTTAATGTTATTTGTGCAATACACAAAAAACCTTTTCCACTTGGCTCCGTAACATGCTCTAGTGGTGGGGCGTCTCGCTTCTTTTATGAAATTCATGCAATCAGGCGGAAGATTGAGGTATCAAAATTCTAAGACCTCAGGAGCCAAATCGCTAGATTGAGCTGCATTGGTTCTGGATGCATGGTCTCTCCATGGTTCTGTGTCAGTAGATGTGGAGAGAGTTTTAATTTTTGATGTGGTACTACTGAGAGCTCTAGTAGTGTGGTGTACCACGGTTGTCTTGCCCACGTTGGTGCTATGAGAATCAATGTGAGGGAATGTTGCTATAGCTTGCGTACCACTAATGGAATTAGTAGGAGAGGTGGAAAAGAGTACGCAAATTTGTATGACCAACTCATCCATAAGGCGTTGCCTTTGCACAATGGGCGAGGGTATCTGGCGACAAAGCTTGGGCATTTGGAGTTGTGGGGCGAACAGATCTATCTCTGGCTGTCCCCACTTGTGAAAGAATGGTTGAAGAACTTGAGGATGATGTTCCCACTTGTGTATCTGTTGTCTTTGACGACTTAACAGATCTGCAACCTGATTGTGAACTCCTGGTAAATGTTCTGCTAACGGAAATATTTTTTGAGGAATGGCCCACCTCCATATACTCTGCGCCAGCCGGGAGAGCTGTAAAGAGTGTGTTCCTCCTTGTTTTTGGATGTAATACTTGGCCGTCATATTGTCTGTACGGACCAGTACAGCCTGGCTTGATAGGTAATGTTGAAACGATTTCAGAGCTAGAAAAATCGCTAACAACTCCAGATGATTTATGTGGAGTAACATTTGTTGCTGTGTCCATGTACCTTGTACTGTGGGTTTCTCTAAATGTGCTCCCCATCCTGTGAGAGAGGAGTCTGTGGTTAGCACCACTTGTGGACAGGCTCTATGAACGGCCGGCCCTTGGAAAGGTTTTTGGTGTTCCATCACTGCAGAGAGCGATATGTCCGGTCGTCTACCACCACCAGATCTGTTATTTGTTGCTGAGCCTGATTCCACTGACTTGCCAAACACTCTTGTATGGGGAGCATTTGTAGTCTTGCGTATGGTACTATGAAAATGCAAAATGCGATCATTCCTATTATTTGCATGAACACTCGAGCTGGTAGTGAGTGCTGTGGCTGGAATTTTTGTATAAGAGCTTGCATACTTTGTATCCTTACAAAAGGGGGTGGGGTCGCACACTACTCACACACAGACGGTGTCGCCCCTAAGGACTCTGGTTAGTGTAGTTAGGTGTTCGCGATGCATCATCTTTCGATCTTCCACTATCTTCGCCGTCTTCGCCATCCCTGGACACGTGTTTCGGGCGTATCACCCCTCGTCAGCAGAGATAGGCCGTGTTCTGGGGTTGCCGATGGCTGCCAAATATCTGCCAGGTATAGTACCATACTAAATCTAATATACTAAATCAGATGAAAGAGTTTCAGATTTAAGTAAGTGCCAGTTCTTTCTTAGGATATTATAGATGTGATTACTATAAATCCCGTATTCAGTAATGAATGCACACTGTCCTTGATTATTATTATCTTTGGTGGATTTTTAATTTTGAGGTTCTAAAGTATCTTTTCTTTTACGTTTCCTTATCTTATTTTCTGCCATATTTAAACATCTTTCATCATATCCTCTGTTCTTAAAATCATTCCTAAGTTTGTTTATATCTGACTCAAAGTTGTGTTCCTCACTGCAGTTACGGCGAGTTCTAACCATTTCGCCGTATGGTATTGCAGTGAGTGTAGATTTGGGATGACAGCTAGATGCATGCAACACACTGTTGCATGCAGTGGGTTTTTTGAAGAGATCACTTTGGATTCTTTGATTTTTGATGTACAGTCAAATCCAGAAACATGATCTCTCGGCTTCATCTGATTTAGTATCTCCCAAACCCAAGGTTGTGTATCGAAAGGGATGTACTATAAAAAATCTATTATGTCCCAGCTATGTAACTAGACCTAAATCAAAGTCAGTGAACTGGTTTCCTGAAAAACCATGTGGCTTTTAAAGCTGTGGGACATTCTCAGTCTGTCAATTTGGCCAGAACAAAAAGAAAACCTTCAAGTATAATGGTCCGAAGGAATACCACATAAAAACATTTATAAATTGCAACACTACATATACATGTTATCAGTTGTGCTTGCAATAAAAATTATGTGGGAAGCAGTACCAGATGTCTCAAAGTACGGATACAGGAACATTAGACATAGTGACGTGTCAAACCCAATAGTACAGCATATATTGGAGAATCATCCAGAAAATCAGAACATCACCTTTCATGCGATCGATCATATAAAGAACAATGCGAGCGGTGGTGATAGGACTATATATTTGAGAAAGATGGAATCACTTTTGATTTGCAAACTTAGATGTGTGAATGCTGGTCTCAATATCAATAATGAATTTCATAATTTTCTGTAGAGACAGGAGGTCTTCCTGTTATGACAAATAAGGACAGAGTGATGTTACACATATTCTTGCCTGTACCTTGTTTTTAAATGTAATTGTTTGGTGTAACTAATTGTGAATCATAATGGTGTCACACTAACAATATGAGAAATTGCTCATGCATATGAGCACACTTCCCCCCCCCCCTTTTTCATTAGTGTCTTGTACAAAAAATATTTCTGAATTAATATTCTCTTTTTGACATAAGCAGTATAAAAATCAACTACACCTTTGTGATAAGATTGGTATAGTATAATATCCACATAATCCTTGTTTATATGAGGTCGCGTGTAATTGAATATTAAGTCTGTAAACAAATCTCTAGGATATAAACAATTACCAATCGGAGTATTTGGGTCGGTTTTCCGTCTCATACTGACTATATTAAATACCAAAAAATGTCTTCGATAGAATAAACTGATGAAAACATAGGTCTATTCTATAATGGTGCAGTTCGAAATGACTTCCCATGCTAAGATGGCGGAGCCTCAAAAATAATCATTCCGCTTTGAAACGAAAATGAATTTTGAAATGACTGCCCGTGTTAAGATGGCGGAGCCTCAAAATAATCGTTCCGCTCTGCAACGAAAATGAACTTATCAATAATAATCTAAATTAAAAGACTTAGGATCTATTGACTATATTAAAAGCACTTTTTGCTTCATGTCATATTTGACTAGACTAATGTTTCGTAAATAAAATTAATTTGGAATGAATTTTTCGAAAATTAATATACGCCTTAACGAGTTCTTGAAAAATATAAATAACTCGATTAAAGCTATAATTTAACACATTGAATTGAATTTATCCAAAAGCTTTTACAAATAAGCTTTATGAAGCCTTAGAAACGTCTGCTATACATAAAATAACTTCATTCTAAGATGGCGCTAATTTTTATGTATACGGGACCCAAACAAATGTTCAGTATCTAAAAGAGCGCGCTAATCTTTGCTAATTGGTAACTAACTAATTGGACTGGTCTCCAATTAGTACCAGTATTTAAGGAGTAGGGTTTTGCCATTTCAAATGTATCGTGGTGAACCCTGTGAAGCGAACACCACCGAGGATTTTCTTTGCGGGACCCGAACTACTATATCCGGGTGAGTTGGACTCAGAAAAACCGCTCGATATCAGTCACTAGTGTATGGGAAGTCTGCTCCTATTGTAACATGGCTCTTGATTGACTATATCGGTGTTTGTCAATCCAAAATTAATTCTATTATACAACTTAGCCTAGTGCACTTTTAGCTGCACTCTTATGACCTTTATTTTTCAATCTTAGAACGGAGTTGGTGTGATTTAGCAAATAGAAATTTGTGATAAGAGACTGGTTTTAGGCGTTCAAATAATTCCTTACTGTTTGTTACTTTGCCAGCCTTTCCTAAATACGGTGGAACGACTAATATTGGGACATGTTTTTGATCTCAATGGGAAATAATTCGCTTTTGATATCTGGTATCCTACAAACAGTTTTCTTTTTTCATGTATGTTGAACACAACTACTTGGAGGACACTGTTGATTAGAACTGCTAAAAGCAAACATGACATTGTCCAAGGCAATAATATGTATCAAACCTTACTTAAGGACACTGCTTCGCAAAAAAGACTTTCCATCTGCTAAATATTATGCCTAATACATGAGGAAACGCTCTAAAGTGAGATTATATGTAAGTACATTTTAAATTAGTTGAGTAAGCTAAACATTCACAGCCATAGTTTAATTAAATTTACAATACATCTCTGCAACTGTTTTTTACAGAATCATCAGTTGCGAATAACTAAAAGTTTACCAAATAGAATACTCCTTTCATTGAGATCTAATGTAAGTATAATATAGATCAATGTACAGGTTAAACATCCTTGCAATTGTAGTATAACTATACTGACAATCTATCCTCACAATCATTCTTTCAGAATTACCAGTTACGAGCCAATAAGAAATCAACTTGAATAGCTTATATTTACTCCACAAGGTATGTTCTCAGATTGACTGGGTTGATGCATCCAACTATGTAACATTAGGAAGCTGTTCCTCCGTTCCTTTTTCTCCTCCCCTTCCCCCCCCCTTTTTTAAATATCTATACCAGTTATGGGTCAATCTCTACGCGATAATAATGAAAATGCAATCTGATGTGATGATAAAAAGCGTGTTCGATAAAGAATGGAATTCTTTGGCATTAAGAGACTTGCTCGATAACTTTGTAAAAGTCGATGTGTGTTTTTATTCTGTTTGAAATTGTTGTGTACAAAATTGTAAATAGCTCTTTTTATATGTACTTTTGTAGCCCTGAAAAAGTCCCTGGTTGGGACGAAACACGTTGGCGGTTCCAAAAGTGATGCTTTCAAAAGTTTTTAAAGAATGAAAAATAAAGAATAAATTGGAATTGAACATCGACTCATTTATGGAACTAGATCCTTTTGAACAGTTTTTTAAGACAGATTTAAGATGACCAGCATTTTGCTTCAGTTTAGAAGCAGTGTCTGTGTGGTACGGGGGCGGGGGTGGGGCAGGGATACATTGCAGATGAAAGGAGAGGCAAACAAGAGGTCAATTAGAACTGTCTGGAATGCTGCTGGGCGCCCATAAAAACCAATAAAAAATATTTTAAAAATGGAAATGTATAAATTGAGAAATAAAAAACTATAAGACTGTCCCCCAGCCCGAACTCTGCAGTACACTCAGTTTCGAGAGGATGTGCACATGATTAGGAGAAATGCAGTCACACAGGACATGAAGCCAAGCAACAGCTAAAGTGGGCTGATTCATTTACGCATGCTGCACGCTGGGGAGAGGGAAGAAGTAGTTGAATGAAACTACAACAGACTGATGATTGAAAAGGACTTATCGAAAACACATTGTAGTGATGACACAGAGGCATATATTGTGTGAGACACGAATTTAATTGACTTCCTACTCCACAGCTCCCGGGGCTCTGAAGAAGCTGAGGCCCTACCTGTTTGGAACTCACTTCCGTGTTCAGACAGACCACAGACCCCTCAGATGGTTAATGCAGATGAGGGGTGAGAACCCTAAACTGTTGAGGTGGTCCATCTCCCTACAGGGAATGGACTTTACGGTGGAACACCGCCCTGGTACAGAACACGCCAACGCTGATGGTCTGTCCAGATTCTTCCACCTTAGTGAAGAGAACTCCCAAGAGGGTGGGTAGTTCTCCCCACTTTCAGCTGGAGGGGACAAGTGTTAGACCCGACACCCTTGGCATGGTTTTTCCCCTATCTTTTTGCCTCTGCCTCCTGTATTTTTGATGCTGTGCTGGATTTCGTTTTTTCTGGTTTAGATGCTTTGGACACTCTGCCACTGCAGATCAGTGTCAGAGTGTAAGTGCTCCCTATGGAAATGATCATATTGATTGGATGTACCAGATTGGCATATTTGTATCACCCCGAAGTCCCTAGTAAAGTGCACTGGGTGTGCCAGGGCTGGTGATGGCAGATGCTACTAGTGGGCCTGCAGCACTGATTGTGCCACCCACATGAGTAGCCCTAAAATGGTGTCTCAGGCCTGTGTGCAGTCAGTGAACTGTCATGTCCTCCTGGTCAGTGTCCCCACTGGCTTGGTCTAACCCTTCCCTTTTTGTGCACATTGGTCACCCCTATGGAAGGCTCAAGGTACCCCCTTGGGCAGGGTGCAGTGTATATGAAAGGTAGAGCATGTACTAGTGCAGGTAACATGCTCTGGTAGTGAACAGCAGCCATTTTTTGTGATCACTACTGCAAGGTTATCTTGCTCCATAGACTAACATGGGGAGGCTGGTCGCAATGGCTACCCGTCTATCTTCCCATAGGAACAAGATAGGACATAAGTGGTTGATATCCCTGAACTCAGAATTTAATAACACATCTTTTAGGAAAGGTTGTTTTTAAATTCTGTGTTTGAGAACAGTACTTTTAGAAAGTGGCTGTTCTCTTGTCTGACCTTTCTGGGTGCCTGGACCTGATTGTGGATTGACTGTCTGGTTTGAGGGTGACAGGGGCTGGGGAGCCCCCAGGAGGTTGTCTGAGTCAGCCTTAGGCTGAATGACTGCATCTGCAACTAGAGAGGTGGGAGAGGATAGCACCTAGGATTAAATAGGGCTGTGCCTGCCTGCCACAATGATGGCTCCACCTCCTGCTGGGCGGCTGACGACTCTGCCCCTCACTCTGAAAGGAAGGAAGAAGCCAGGAAAACAAAGTACTCCAGCAACACCCAGAACTGGTTTAGACCGGGCTCGGGGCCCACTTGCACAAAGACTTCAAATACTTTTAGGGGTATAAGAGAAGGACCCCTGACAACGGATTTTTAGATTCTACAATCAAGAGGAACCTCTGCCAGAAGAAGAACTGCTGTGGAAACTAAGGAAGACTGCCCTTGCTGTGTGCTCTGGGGCTGACCTGTTTTGCTGTTCAACTGAAGGAGAGAAGAAGGGGACTTTGCTGTGTGCTGTGACCCTTGCCTGCTTGACCTCAAGACTTTGCTGTGTACTGTGTCTGCAAGAATGTGCAAGGGCCTGAGAAGAGCTGGCCTCCTGTCCTGGAACCCAGGGTTAAAAGGTTCCCAAGCATTTGCAAGACGCTGTGAAGATCGTGCTGTGTTGTGCTCTCAGTGCGTGATTCTAACTGCTAGCCGGGTGTGAAGATCGATGTGCTCATCGGCACATATTTGAGGGTGACCAAAGGATCCTGGTGCCTCCTGGCGTGAGAGATCGCCCCAAAGATCGTGTGGCCTCGTGGGTGATCTGCCGACCACTTGCACCCCAAATCAACCCTTGCCGCTAATCACCGCCGCTGCTCGGGCTTGAAATTATCAGAGAAACACCGTCCCCGACACGGAGCTGTGGCCGAAGAATCGAAGGGGCCACGCTCGGATTGGCTGCCGGAGAGAAGCTTTCCCGAGGCGCTGCGCTGTCATTGGCGGGCTGCGGGAGGCTCGCCCTGGAAAGCCGCAAGGTGATTGGGCCGCATAGGAGAAGTCGCGAGATCACGAGGGGCTCGCCTGTGGAGCCGCGCACGGATTGGGCACTGTGAGGAGTCATCCTCTGAAGGCGCCGAGAGCCGACTCGAGGTAGCGCTCCCCCCTCCCACGCAACCGAAGGTAATCTGACCGGGAAGAAGAGTCACGTCCAAGTGCAGAGAACGCCATGTCTTTGCCGAGAGAGCCACATGCATCACTCGTTACCAGCCGGACCCGACTCCAGGTAATCTGACTCCCAGACGCTTGTTGATTGTCGAGAGCGGGCTGAGAGCTAGCGGGGCCGGCAGGGACTGCGAGAGGGTCTTTCTCACCAGGAAGGCTGCCTTGTGTAAACACGGTGCCAGCGCTTCAGCAGAACAGCGCTAGAGATACGGCATTCTTGATGCTTTCAAGTATTACAACTTCTACACCCATTTTCCTTTGTTTTTAAAGACTGAGACTGAACTGTGATTCCCCAATACCTTCCTAGAATAGCGGAAACCTCAAGAAGAGTCAAACGATTTTGTAGCTGTATTTTACCATTGGTTTGCTTTGCCTAAACTGAAGATAAAGTTATACATTTTTATATGCTTACCTGTGTGGTGTCAGTTTGTGGTGTATTCTGAAGTTATTGTGTGTGTTAAGTGCAACTACCCTACACATTGCCTTGGGGATAAGCCTGTCTGCTCGTGCCAAGCTACGTAGGGGGTGAGCAGTGGTTATATACAGTGTGTATCCCTTTACCCCGACTAGAAGTAGGGGTCCCTATTTGGTCAAAGGCACTTACCTCTGCCAACTAGAGACCCCCAGTTCTAACAGTGACGTAGAAGAGGCTGTAGGAGAGTGGAGTGGCAGTGATTGGCAGAGTCAAGTGGGGTGACGGAGTGTCAGAGTGGAGTGACATGGAGAGGTGTAGAGTGGAGCAGGGGAGAAGTCTAGTGCGTCGTAGGACAGAGTGGAGTAGAGGGAGTTGCGTAGAACATCGTATTGTAGTGTCACAGAGTGGTATAGAGTGGACTAGAGTTTAATGGAGTAGAGGGTCTTAGGGTGGAGTATCGTGGAGTGGATAATAGTGAAGTGGCGTTAAGTACAGTGACGTAGAGTAGAATGGAGAAGTGCAGGGTAGAGTGGAGTGGTGTATAGTGCAGCGGTGTGGAGTGGTGTATAGTGCAGCGACTTGGAATGCACTGATGCAGAATAGATTCAAGTGGCATAGATTGTAGTAGCGTAGTAAGCATTTGGTGTAGGGTGTCACAGTAGAGTAGTCTGTTATAGAGTAGAGTTCAGTGGCATTGAGTGACGTAGAGGGAGTTGCGTAGAGCGTCAGAGAAAGGCATAGAGTTTAATGGAGTAGACTTTCAGAGTGGAGTATTGTAGAGTGTAGTGGAGTGAACTAAAGTGAAGCGTGAGTGGCATGGCGCAGAGTGGAGGGGCGTGGCGCAGAGCGGAGGGGCGCGGCGCAGAGTGGAGGGGCGCGGCGCAGAGTGGAGGGGCGCGGCGCAGAGTGGAGGGGCGCGGCGCAGAGTGGAGGGGCGCGGCGCAGAGGAGCGCGGCGCAGAGGGGCATGGCGTAGTGCAGAATAGATTAGAGTGGGGTGGCGCAGAGCAGGGTGGCGCAGAGCAGGGATGTAGAGTGCACTGGAGTAGAGTGGTACATAATACAGTAGTGCAGTTGCGTACAGTGCAGTGGTGCATAGTAAAGTGCACTGGCACAGAGGAGAGTGGTGTAGAGTAGAGAGGCGTAGAGTGCAGTGGTGCACAGAAGAGTGGATTAGCATAGAGTATGGTGATAAGAGTGCATTGGCGTAAAGTACATTGTCAGAGAGAAGTAGAGTGGGGTAGAATAGTCAGTGGCACAGAGTAGATTGGCATAGCGTTTAGTGGCAAAGGGTGCAGTGTTGCAGAGCGTCAGTGCAATGGAGAAGTGTGCAGTGGCATAGAGTGGTGAATAATAGAGTGCAGTTGGGTAGAATGTTACAGAGTGGCGTACAGTGCAGTGTACATTAGCGTGCTGAAGCGTACATTATATCCGTATGCACAGTACATTGGCGTACTGTAGCGTAGATTCTATCGGTTTTGAGTAAAGCGGCATAGAGTGCAGTGTGATGGAGTGACATGGCGCAGGGTAGATTGAAGTGTGGTGCAGTGAAATGGCACAGAGTAGATTGTATCAGAGCAGAGTGAAGGCCTAGAGTGCAGCGGCAAAGAGTAGAGGTGGGGGACAGTAGAGTAGTGCGGGGTAGAGTACATTGGCATAAAGTGGTGTAGAGAGGTGTCGAGTTAAGAGGTATAATGTGGAGAGGTTGCAGAGTATAGTGCAGGGTCATTGAGTGGTGCAGAGAAGAGTGGGGTAAAGTGGAGTAAGCATGGTCTGTTAGAACATGCAATTATAGCCAGTACATACTCAATTGAAATGACCATTAGATTAGCACAGACAGTTTTACTAAAAAAAAAAGTATACAGCGCACAAACGATAATGTGTGGAAATGTTATCACGAGTGCATTGATTTGTTTTGGTCGTATTAAAATATTAGTTTGGCATTTCAGAATTACCCCAAAAAAGGGCTTCATTTGTGCTTTCTATATTCTGAAAAATGCGCACAGTTCATTTACAGACATTTAAATGTTGTTTTGTGCTAGAAAACAAAACAAATCGTGCAGGTCACCTCGAGTAGCCAGCTACAAAAAATAACACCCTACTGCCTTTCTGTCTGACATGTGTACCCACCAGGATTATCACATAAATCCTCTCATTTAGAGGTCAGAGAAAGAAAAGTAGACACCAGCTCCCTGGAAGACGGAGCCTGACATTTGACCTCTGTCTTTGAATGCACAGCAAATGTGATAAGATAAGAACAAGATTTAAAGGCCTGTCTATAGAAATTCAATGCTGGTGGAAGAATACAGTAAATAGGTTCTGGGCAAGGGAAGGGACGAATTCGAGCTGCGCAGCCTAAAACAAATAAAGACAGCACAAAAAAAAGCAAGCAAATTGGAGTTACAAATCACAAAGCCAATGGTAAGGAATGGGTGGAATGAATTCCCAGGGAAGCTTACTTAATATCCCCAAGATGTTGTTCGCAAACCAGACAAGGCTTCGACCTAAAAAGTGTTTTGATCATGTGGAGTTCTTGACCTCTGCAGTGAAGAGTTATTTTATACAGTTCACTCTCAAAGGAGCAAATGCTGTCAACTTAGTGGACGCCCTGAATAGGTCTAGTACCATACTCTTCTCTTTCCCGGTGGTCACTCCTCTGCACCGGTTCATGCTTTCTATTAATTTTCTTCAGTTTCTTTGCTTACACAGCAAAGTGTATCGAAGGTTGCCTGGTGCCAGACCCATCTCCCTCCTTTAGTTGTTAGATCCCCAAAGTCCATCTCCTTCTAACACCATTGAGAGCACAGCACCCCCCTAAGGTGGGACAGCTGATCTTCAGAGCTGGAGAGCATAAACAATGCCTGTGCCACATGACAAGCAAATCAACCAACTAGAGGTGAGAATCTTAAGACATACAAATTAAATTGGTTTATTTAAAGATTGTTTTTTAAAATTACAAAAATAAAACCAGAATTTTCAAAATAAGTCTCAGGAAGAATATTGCTTTAAAAATTATCAAGCATAAAAACGAGAACATATATCATAACAATTACTGCCTGTGCTTTAGCAGACTGGTCAAGAAGCGAATATTATTGATCACAGCACACAGTTATAATCCAGAAGTTGCATGTTTGTGTGAAAACATCTGCTTCTGATAGAGACATAGCAAAAGGGCGAAAAATCATCAGAGGGAAACACCAAAAAGAAATACAAAAAATATTAAGTTTAAAGAAATTCCCTATTTTTTATTCATTTCTAGGAAACTTAATCAGAGAGTAGTATTTTCTGTCAAGGGTAAATGGGTAGCGAGTGGTGAATTGATACAATTCCTATATTTAAAAAAATTGTTTGAGGAAGTTGTTGGAAGCACTATTTGTACAAATGCTGTGGATGAGGACTGCTAACCCCCCCCTTTGACACAATGCAAGTTTTAAAATACTTTGACTATACCAGTGTTTTTGTTTCCACTACCCCCTTTTGCTTGAATACCTCCAAAAAAACAGCCTTATAGAATGTCTCTTTTGGGTTAGAATGGGTTATTTAATCCATGTTATAAATCCTGTCCGTCACACTTCCTTTCTCGCTCCACAACATTTAGATTAATATACAAGTCATTATAAGTAATGAAAAATAGATGGCAAATGCACCATTTTTTGAAATTATTCCATAATGTTCCTCTAAGGTAATTTTATTTTTCTAGCCTGCTGTAGAAACACATTTTGGTTGTTGGTCGTGGAAATGGATAGCATGCAGTATGTTGCGTGTCATAGTGCAACTTCTTCTTGTGTTGCTATATGCTGTAGTTCTATTTTTTTCGCCTCGTTTTCCAATCGAATTGCTGTAGTTAACATACGTCTCTTCTTCATTATTGCACCTTCTTGATCTTAAATGTGTCTCTGTGCTTTTAAGCCCTTTGAGCATTGCAACATAACTATCGTATTTCGAACTCCTTTACTTGTCGGAACTGCACGCATTCTAGATGACAATAGTGGGTCGTTTGCATGGTAGTAAGATTTCTCAAGATTCCATGATGCACAGAGAACAGTTGCAACAGAGAGCACATACTGATCTGTAGTAGTTTGACCTTTTTACAAGTAGGAGAGCGAGTTAGTTTCTTGAGCATGTGGAGAGGTACACTATTAGCAGCGCAGCAGAAGTTGAAAATATTGTAGCCGGCAGAAGGGGGCTCTAGAAGTGAAAGACAGTGTCAACGTAACAGAAACGGTCTAAATAGGAGAATGACACATGCCATGTTTCCTGCAGTTTGGAGGCATTCCTCAACACTGGCATGTCTAAAGTAAGGCCAGCTACAATTGGCACGGCACCTCCTCCACTGATGTTCACAGTTTGAGCAATACAAAAAGAACAAGCATTTGCAATGCAATAGGTCTCGCATTTGTGCGACTTTAAGCTATTGGTATGGTAAATGACAATGCCCTTTATTTATGTTTTGAAAACGAAAACAAAAATAAAAGGCATTGGTATTTGCAATGTCAATAGCTCAATCTTGCGTAAATGCGAGACCTATTGCATGGCAAATGCTTGTTAAATAGATTCACTTGGTGAAAGGTGCATGGTTTATAAACAAAAGAAGGAACCAATAAAAACGTACCAAACTGTGCAAGCCATATTAGAAGGTACGATACACGTTCGTGCACATCACGAACACTTTGAATTGCATTTCTGTTAACATGGCACTATCTTGTAATTTGCACTTTCCATTTATATAGCATGTTACAGAGGGCGCAGGGGTTACATTGTGACATACCCTTGGATTCAAACTAAACATGCTGGGGACCTTTTAAGAAGAAAAAGGCTGATCTATTTTCTGAAGAGGAAGCCGGGCACATTCTTATGGTGGAAGCCCCTGGACCAAAAGCAAAAGTAGAAAAGGAAAGTGGTGAAAAAAAAAAAGAGACATTCCAGATGTTGAAATCCCCTCGTCGCCGAAGGTCTGAGAGGTGGTGTTGTTCTTCTCTTACTACACCGGAGAGACTTGGTTGCTCTTTGCGAGCCGCCGATAACTGGCTGACGGGCTGAAAGGGGGAAGTTACAAGGGACGGGGCTTTTGCTACTGAGAAGAGGACTGAGGCCGAAGACTAAAGTGCACCACAGATTGCCCCAGCGCCCGGTTTGAGGGGCGCGAGAGCAGCCAGGGCGAGCCCGGGAGTCGCAGGAGGGCACAGGTGAGGGGGTTGTGGAGGACAAGCGGCTGCGAGTGTGTGGAGTGAGCGCAAGTGCGCGCGCACCAGAGGCCATCCGGCACTGGTGGCGGCCGAGGTAGAGACTTGAGACGCAGTGGCACCGGCTGCCGCAAAGGGGACAGATCTCGGTGCAGCGAGAAGTTGTGTGCTGAGCCACGGGGAATTGAAATAAATGTCTTGTTATATCGTTCACAATAAGTGGCGTGCATGGGCCTTGGGAAGTGAGAGGAGTTCAGCACATCTTCAGTTTCATTAATGCGTCACCGTGCGGCAACGAAAGCAAAGAGCGTGCATATGCTGGGTGTTCAGATAAGAGGTTATACAGACGTACGCATGCACATGTCCTGTCCCCCTTCTCCCACTAAACCGACAATAGGTCTCGCCAAGGCGAGCGGCGCATGAGCGGTGTCGCTAGGCGAGACCTAAAAAAGTGCTGTGCAGTAAAAAAAATTAATTACTGCAGAATTGTAAACCACATTGGTTGTATTCCTGCTTCGGAAGTTTATTTTATGGGGTCAGCATCGAAAATTCAAGCAGCAGCCGGGAGTGCACATTAAATCGGAGGTGGGTGTGGCATAACAGCCAGATCTGCAAACTGGGGAACCAGGTTTGAGTCTCAGCGTGGGCTTAACATCCTATGATTCTGGGTTAATTACTTCATCTCCCAGTGCCTACCAAAAATGAATGTGTCCTTAAATGAAACTAGCATCTAATGTTACACAGACCAGCAGTTAGAAATTTTAAAACAACGTGGTGAGAGCTATCTCGCCAATGATGTGCGACTCATTAATACAACCCAATGTCCTGAGAGGCAACCATATTAAAGTCAGGCTATTCGAGCATGACAAAGATAATAAAACAGCCCACATGAAACGTACCTAGCACATGCAGTTGGTATGAGAGGGGGGCCTGCGTTGAGAGCTGTTGGATATGCACAGCAAGCCCAGTGAAGGCAAAACACCAACAATAAAAAAGTGCAGCTTCAAAGGGGATGGAAACATTAATTGGACCTCGGGAAACTGATAAGAGCAAACACATGAGGAGAACAGGAAATAGCATTCCACAGCCAATAGAAATGGAGGAAAAGTAAGGGACAAGCACAGGAACCAATGAGAAGCAAGGGGGTGGGATGTAAGACCTTTTTAAAATACAACAGATATACAATTAATAAAAGATTTCACAAGCGAAACCTAAAACCAGAGTACCAGAACAGAAATAGAAACAGAAAAAAAAGAAAGTTACATTTTAATGCTGAAATGGTCATTCAGCAGAAACACACTGCATGTGGAAAAAAAGTAAATCCTAAAACCTACTACCATACAAAGCATTTTGGAATATTAACCTTTCTGTTACTTGTAAGTGGTTCATCCATGAGACCAACATCCTGGACGCTAGTCTTCGACTGACCATTCATCATCAAAAATATTTCTTTAGCAAACTTATAGACTCTGGATGAATTTCACCAATCCTTCTTTAACCTGAACTTCAACAACCCCTCGGCAACCTTATGGGGATTACGGATTCTAACCCAATCACCTACCTCAAAATTAGGTGCTTTCTCTTGAATTCCCGTACCTTCTTGTTCCACTCTTTTACCTTGGACCCACTATTCCGGGAAGCCAGGCAACTGGGTCAACTACCGTCCTCTTGGAAAGGTTCCATCATTGCGCCCATTTACAAAAGCGGTGAGAAATCCACCCCTAAAAATTCCCGCCTATTGGCGCTATTAGACAACGTAGCCAAATATTTTGCGGGCATCCTACTAGAAGAACTTCAGATATGGGCAGCCGAGTGGGAAATCATACCACCCAAACAAACCGGCATCTCCAAAAACACAGGAACTCTAACCAATATCCTAACCCTGTCACTGCTTATGGACAAGGCAAAGTTATCAAAACAGTTGCTTCATCTCTGCTTTGTAGACTTCAAGGCTGCCTTTGACAACAGAGAGATAATCTCTGTAAAAAGCTGGCAGGCAGGAACCCCCCTCCATCCCCCAAGAACTGCAGACACCTGGGTGCAGGTTAAATTGGGATAAGGCACATGCTTTCAAAGCATATTCCAAATACCAAAGGGCTCAAACAGGGCTGTGTGCTCGCCCCAACTCAGTTTAATCTCTACATGGCCAACCTGACGCAGACCCTCGACTTATGCAATGCTCATGCCCCAAGTATAGGCGGTAAGGCCCTATCTAGCATCCTTTACGGCAATGGTTTAGTGCTAATAAGCCACACACTCTGACTGCAACGCCTTTTAAATACTCTCCATACATTTTCAGAAGACAATTTCCTGGAAGTAAACTTGAAACAAGCATTGGCATAACCAATAGGTCTCGCTTTTGGGACCTTATAAGTATTTAGTCATGCAGTGCAATATCCTTGGTGCAAAAACAACAACTGTAGCTTGGCTAAACACTTATAAGGTACAAGGTTTTGCCATGCAACAGCTGATATTGTTGCACCAAGGATATTGTGCTGCAAAACTAAATACTTCGGTCCCAAAAGCAAGACCTATTGGCTATGCCAATGCTTGTTTTCATTCGGACCCAAATCTTGGGCGTCGGTTTGGGCGAAGTACAATGTAGTTTATCGTTAAAGAGGTTGTCACAGAAGGCAAGTTGATCACATGAGATACTAGAAATCGGTAGCTTGAAGAGCGAGGTATCTGGTGTGGATTTCTCGATTTGCATTTAATAAGTGCGTTGAAGTCCTTTCCACTGAGCGAAATAGTGAACTGCTGCAGAGTTAAGAATAGACGTCAGGCTGGGGGTCTCCCTTAAAGGTATAGGCACTGCGATGAGCCTGGTGCATAGCGGGACTGACAGTTGGGAGCCAGGAATAGGTTAAAGGCCCAGAAGAGTTCATCTCTGGCCAATGAGAGCTGTAAACCTAGGCAACGCCGCATCTGCATGGTTGAAGGAGCTTGTTTATTCTGCATGTAAAGCACACCAATACCTTCGTGAGTGTGCACAATATAGAACTGCAAAGCCAATTTACAGTGAAATAGTGAACTGCTGCAGAGTTAATAATAGAGGTCGGGCTGGGGGTTTCCCTTTAAGGCATAAGCACTGCGATGAGCCTGGTGCATACCGGGCTGACAGTAGGGAGCCAGGAACAGGTTAAAGGCCCTGAAGAGTTTCTCTTGCCAATGAGAGCTGTAAACCTAGGCAAAGGGCAACGCCGCGTCTGCCTGGCTGAAGGAGCTAGTTTAATCTGCATGTAAAGAACAGCAATACCTTCATGACTGTGCACAATATAAAACTGCAAAGCCAATTTACGGCGAAATAGTTAACTGCTGCAGAGTTAAGAATTTGCGGTCCTCGCAATACCCCCAGCAGAGTGCAAGTCAAACAGGGGCATCAAAGGAAGCAAAGGCCACTAAACCGCAAAGATCTATAAACTACTGAGCCCATCCACTCTGTCGCAAAACAAAAAACGACAAAGTCATGGGAAACACTCCTAGGCAGACAGCTAAATGAAAAAGAACAGGCACAAATGTGGAGCTCAGCGACAACGAACAAAATAACCCCACAACTGGCACAAACGAAATATTGGCTCCTCCACAGAGCCTACTGGACCCCGTCCAGACTCCACAAAGCTGGCATCGCAGAATCAAGCAACTGCTGGAACTGTCAAAAGGAGGAAGGCACCCTCGAACATCTCATCTTCAAATGCGTGAAAGTCAAGAAGTTCTGGGCACAGATCAACGTACTCATAAACGACATGCTCAAAACAGACTTAACAATCAGCTATGCTAACCTGGCGACAGTGCACCTGACCGCGAACCTAAACAGAGAAGAGAGAGACCTACTAGACCTGCTACTCACAGCGGCCCTAAAGATTATCCTAACAAACTAGAAAAACACTGCCAAAGCAAACTTCAAAACATGGATCAACTGGGTCACCTTCCTGAGAGGAGCAGACAACATCACAGGCAACTTCTCGAAAGAACATACCCCCAAGGTGCTCATGTGGGGCCCACTTGACGAACATTTAAGGACAACGCAATAATCAACCCCCCCCCCTCCTCTCTTTCTTTCTCTCCTTTCTTTTCCCTTACCGGGATAAGCCAAGAAAAACAGAGCAAACATAAATGCATTGTATATAAGAAATACGAATTGCCAATGTACATTCCACTTTTATTTTTCAATAAAAAAAATTTAAATTAAAAAAAAAAAAGGAAGCAAAGGAGATGGACGGGGACAGCTGGGCATAGAAACGCGACCCGAGCCCCTTGCAATAAAGATCTGCCCCAGAGAACACATGGGAGAAACGCAAGTAGGGTGTCACGACTCACGGGGCACCTAGCACAGATTGAGCAAGAGGACTGCAAGCAAAGGCCATGGTGCACCTGTGGTTAGCTCGGCAAGTTTAAAGGGTCCGGCCGCGAGATGCGCTCTGTGGTGGGGGAGGGGGGAGGAGCGCTGTGTGCGCTTTGGGAGAACAAGCGAGAGGAAAGTGCGCTGGCCTAGAGCGTAACAGCACGCGTTAGGCCAACAAAAGCTTGTGGTAGGATTTCTAAAGCCCACTCACTAAATGTCTTGCCAGACCAGCACATGCGCTGTCTCAGGTGAGACCTAAAAACCCAAGACAATGTCGATAAAAAGACATGGGGAAATGTCCCACTACTGCACTTGGGAAACACCCAAATAAAAAAAACTCAACACAATACTTAGGGGTAATCTTCGACAACGGGGCCAAATCTCGAGCTAGCTGGAGACGATAAAAAGGAGAGTAATGGCCCTTGCAATAACTTTGAGGCAAATAAAATCCCAGCTTACGGGGCAGAGGCTCTCCACTCTACTCAGATTGCGCAAGCCAAAATCTTGCCTTCGATTACATACGGCAGTGAAGCTTTGAGAGGTAGAGATGCACATATCCTGGACAGCATCCTAATCAGGGCTTACAGAATTATGTTCAACATCTCTACATACACATCCGCAGCTCAGATCCAGCTGGAATTTGGCCTCATAATACAACAGGGGGTGTACATAACCTGTTGGCACAAAACCAAGAACACCCCCTTAAACAGCTTAAGCCATCTACTCTGGCTAGAACTTCTGCAAAGAATAGATGCACAGGCAAGAAAACACCTACATCGCAGTCTCACAAATGCCAGCCTCAGCCAGGGTTGGAAAGTTCCATCCACATTCGCGAGCTTTATGAAGATAGTGCAGAAGACAATAAAGAGCATGTCACTTGTAGAAGACAAAGTCACCTTTGCATCGAGAAAACACACGTGGATGACAATTAATGGCTACACATCTATTAGCCCACAACCTTACTTCAGTGCAGGATACTCCCGGACCAGTGCAGGATACTCAGGACCATCAAGTAGAACTTCCTGACTTTGACTAGGAAAACTGCCAGCCATTCAGCAACTACCACCATGCTGAGGGAGCAAATGATCCCACATTGCAGTCTGTGCAACTACAGAGATTAAGGACACGGCTCACCGGATATGCTCTTGCTCCAGCCCAACAGGAGAAAGATCCCGCCTGCTCAAACATCAATTCAACCAAGGTGGGATTTGAACACAAGCCGGATTGGCCTGTTTTAATCCAAATGACCGGCAGATGAACTGCAAATTAGTAAAATTCCTAGCGCTGATAGATGAAAAACTGTCAAAACGCAGGATAGTGCATGGATGGTCCCACATTTTTTTTTCCCCAAAACTTTATTCGTGAATGTATATTCATCACATATGAATACAGTGTTATCAACAGACATGCAATACATCACGCTTTTTAATTTACTCCCAGTCCGCAAATAGGGCACAGAGACTCAGCCTCTGGGTTATTTCCATACAAATTCGAGCCCATTATTAGAGTCCTCCGTTCGTATCAGGATGTGTCCCCATACCCACCCTCGCTTTCCCCAACTATCCCTCCCCCACCCATCCAACTCAGGTGTCTAATCCCTCTTATCTGTTTCGTTTTAGCTCCCCAGCGCTGACCACTCTCTGCCAGGATTATGTAATAGAAACTCTTTTAACCACCTCTGACCCGCCGCGGTGCATTAGTATACACAGCCGTAGTCCCCCCCCCCCCGGGTCACAGTGCGCTCAATTGCTCTGGGACAGTGGCTGATCCGTACTGTCTAGTTCTAGCAGCATAACCTCCCAATCCAGTGCCATCGGGGTTTTCCGCCTCCCGCCTTCTTCCTCCTTTCTAAGGGCAACACATTCTGCTCTACCCCATTTCACCACGTCCGCCCGCCATGTCTCCACCCTGGGCGCTCTCGGGGACTTCCACTGCATTGTTATCTTCCTGATCGCTAAGAGGAGAGCTAAATCCACAAATCGCAGTTTGGGTTTTAATGGTTTGGGGCGAGGGCGGGCTCCTACTAAGCAATACAATGCACTCCCTCACCTGTATCTGAGATACCTCTCATTATCCGGCAGACCTCACGCCAGTAACCGCCCAGCTGTGGGCATGACCAAAGCATATGTAGGAGGCCGGGCTCATCCGCCCTACATCGCGGACACGGATGGGAGGCGTCGGGGAACATCCTGTGGATCCTCTCCTGGGTGAGGTACGCCCTAAGGAGTAACATGGCTTGAATGTATTTAAATTTCACATTTCGGGAAACTCTTTGGATGTTCCAGGGCCACCGGCCAGGTTGCATCAGTAAAATCCTCCCCTGTGTCCCGTTACCAGGTCTCTCTCAGGGGGTCAAGGGATAATGCAGCATGAGCTCTAATCCCTGTGTACAGCCATCTTACCAAGCCGCCGCCGGCCCCCATGTAGTGCACCAGGTGTACTAGTTAGTGTTGTTGTGGTTGGATGCGTTGCGGCGCCCACGTCGTCCTGATAAAATGAGATACAGTAGCATGCAATAAGTAGTGTCTGTCCGAAGTCCCAGTCACCTGCACAAAAGTGCGATGGTCCAACAGTAGGTTGTCCCCAAAGAAACTACCCACCCCCCTCAATCCCACATGCCGTCCAGTCCCGGAGGGCGCGTTTGGTAAGTCTTCCCTGCGGGGTCGGGATACCTAGCAAGGGGATATTATCTGCGTATGGTTGTACCGTAGACGTATAAACCAACGCCTTCTTCCGACAAAGGGCAGTACGGAGCAGCGGGTGCCACTACTGCAGAATTCTACTCTTGGGTAGTAGTAAGGCCTGTAGGTCACCCCGGCCCAGCCGGTCCGTTGTCCATCCGATCTCATGGAGGTTTTTCCCGGCTAGCCAATAAGACAGCCATTTGAGTTGACTTGCGTAAAAATATCCTTGAAAGTCGGGGACTCCCAGTCCCCCCTGGGAGGTGTTGAGTTGTAATTTACACAGACTGATCCGTCGTCTGCCCGACCCCATATAAGGGTGGTCAGTAAGGACTTAATAGTCACAAAGGTGCGGTGCGGGATACATATAGGCAGGTTCACGAAGTAGTACAGTAAACGTGGTAACATTACCATCTTTGCTATCGCAATGCGGCATGGATGGTCCCACAGAACGGGGAAAGCAGACCAGCTCTGCAATTCACACGTACTTCTGCTCACGCAGGATGAAAAGAGCACTAGTTTGTAGTAGCAAATAGATAACTGTGGTCCTGATGAAAGCAATGACAATCTGTGTCAAGAATTGCTGAAACATGTTGACCCTAAAACACATCTAGACGATCCAAGATTAATTGGGTTGCCCCTGTCTACTTTTTAATATTGGTAGAGTGGGTAGCAACAGAATAAAGTCATGTTCAGCACCCCCTCATCCAATTTTATCTCACACACATTTTCCCTTGTTTTTTCACTAATTTTTGCACTACATCAGTCCCCTTCTTTACCATCTTCGGAGTTGAGAAGCAAGACCACGTTAATCTATCAGACCATGAGAGGGTTTTTACAATCTTAGCCCTCCATGAGAAGACAATAGATAGCACCATCAGTGGTCTTGAAAGGAACCCAAATATTGAAGGGCGGTTCCGTGGGGTGACTGATGGGCATCCTTATCTGATCACTTGTTGGGTTTAGTGTAAGGGTGACCCTTGTCTTTATAGTTTACACACAGCATGATATTGGAGTCTTCTGTAGGCGCTCATCCGGTGTTCTTGTTCTTGTTATTCCAGACCCTCTGACACTTCTTGTCTTTTAGTATTGTTGGGGCCGTATCAGAGTGTGGTCTTTAAAATCCCTGTTGACCCTCTTTAAATGTTTGTTGTTGTCTTTATTTAAACAACCTAAGTCCACACCTTCTATAAAAAATCCATTATTTTTCCGTGCTACCACGTATGGCTCAATCACTCCTGTCTTACACATCCTCCTCAATTCATCAGTAAGGTAATCTCTCAGACTAAATGGAACATTACACAATTTATGCTTGCCAGGAGTGACCTGATCTTTTACTTTGATCATATGTTTGAAACCTTTAATACATCCCCATTTCTAAGTAAACACACCCTTAAACATGGTAGCCCACACTCCGGCCCCACTTTGACTCATCACTGACAAGGGAAACTTTCTTTGACCCCAGGTCTTCATGTCATTCTGAACAATCCTTGGTGGATTTTTATCAGGTGCTTCAAGTTGTTTAGCAACCCACTGTTGACCAAATAATACTTGTTAACATGGTCATGCGTGCACCTGAACCCACTAACAGCTTTACATCTCTACTATCTACAACAGTGATACTCAAAGTAGAGCCCGCTGGCCGCTTGTGGCCTCCTTGACCTTCACATGCAGCCCCTACTGAACGCCCGCACTGGGCTGATGTTTACTTAAGACAGTTCTAACTTTCAGAAAGATGTTAAATGAACAGGTAAGCATTTATTTGCAAGATAAGCAAAGTAGAAATCAAGAAACGAATAAGGCATACTGCATCACTTTAGGAACACATTCATTTTTAGGTCTCGCCTGTCGATGCGCATGCAGCAAGGCGAGAGTATTGCGAGTTATCCACTCTTTATCTACACTGCAAGGAATCGTGGCGATTCCTTGCAGTGCCCGTGACTTTTAAGGTCAATGCGCATGCGCATTAAGCTTATGCGCATGCGCATTGACCTTAAAAGTCACGGGCGCGTGCATGTCCGTCTTTGTTTACCCGCTCCGCCCCCTCCCGCCGTGTCGCCTTGCCTACTCTCTTCCACAGCCTCCCCCAGCTCCGCCCCCTCACTACTTGATTGCACGGCCGCTAGGCCGTGCCTCCCCTACTCTCCTCCCCCCTCCTCCTCTCCTCCCTTGTTGACTTTCCTGTATGAGAAACCGAGCCGCAGTCTCCACGCCTATGTCTTGTGCTTTTCAACTTCCTGTTCTCATTGTTATCGCACAATGAGGCACCCTGAGCCGTGAGCACCGCTTCTACATCAGAACCCTTACACGCTGCTCCAAACTCCCCTCTCCGCCCCCTCCCCCGTTCCGCCCCCTCCCCTTCCCGCCGTGTCGCATTTCTCCTCCCCCCTCCCCTCTCTTCCCTCCGGCTTGTTTGTTGATTTGACCCGCTCCGCCCCCTCCCCTTCCCGCCGTGTCGCATTTCTCCTCCCCCCTCCCCTCTCTTCCCTCCGGCTTCTTTTTTTGTTTATTTTACCCGCCGTGTCTCCGATCCTTTCGCTTGTTTTTTTTTAGATAGACAAAGAGCAGCGTATTATCTCTGGCCTCACTTCCTAGCGTCCGTGTGTGCTCACTGTTCAGCTCTGGTATACGGGGGCCCGAGCAGCGGCCCGCACCACGTCCTCTGCTGTGCTCTGTTAGTAAGGGGATCCTCCCCAAAGTGTGTACTCGCTGCCTCTGCCCCTCCCCAAGTGTCGAGGCTGCTGAGTCCAGTCCAAAGGCGCCACGATTTCTCTCCGGCCTGTAAGCTCCCTCATGCAACTCAGGTGAGCCATGACCTTCGGTCATCTAGCCCGGTGGCCTCACATGCTGCCATTCGCTCCAAGATAGCAGAACGGGGATTAGACAGAGGCGGAGGTGCAACACAATAGGACTGCACTGCACCAGGCTACCATCCTGGGAGAGCCAGCCTGAAGCAGGACGTCGCCGCCAGTGCGCTCCTTCGTTGGATATGGCCACCGCTGGGTCTGCTCAGGCTGTTTTGCCGCTGCATAGAGTTTTCTCGCCAGATGCCAGCAGTCAGTCCCTCAACCCCAACCCCTCACCCTCAACCCCTCACCCCCTCACCCTCAACCCCTCACCCTCAACCCCTCACCCTCAACCCCTCACCCTCAACCCCTCACCCTCAACCCCTCACCCTCAACCCCTCACCCTCAACCCCTCACCCTCAACCCCTCACCCTCAACCCCTCACCCTCACTCACCCTCAACCCCTCACCCTCAACCCCTCACCCTCAACCCCTCACCCTCAACCCCTCACCCTCAACCCCTCACCCTCAACCCCTCACCCTCAACCCCTCACCCACACTCACCCACACTCACCCTCAACCCCTCACCCACACTCACCCACACTCACCCTCAACCCCCCACACTCACCCCCACTCACCCCCACTCACCCTCAACCCCCCACACTCACCCCCACTCACCCCCCACTCACCCCCCACTCACCCTCACTCACCCTCACTCACCCTCACTCACCCTCACTCACCCTCACTCACCCTCACTCACCCTCACTCACCCTCAACCCCTCACCCTCACTCACCCTCACTCACCCTCAACCCCTCACCTCACTCACCCTCAACCCCTCACTCACTCACCCTCACTCACCCTCACTCACTCACCCACCCTCACCCCCACTCACCCTCACTCACCCACCCTCACCCACCCTCACTCACCCTCACTCACCCTCAACCCCTCACTCACTCACCCTCAACCCCTCACTCACCCTCACTCACCCTCACCCCTCACCCTCAACCCCTCACCCTCACTCACCCTCACCCTCACTCACCCTCACTCACCCTCACCCACCATCACTCACCCTCAACCCCTCACCCTCACCCTCACTCTCACTCACCCTCACTCACCCTCACTCACCCTCAACCCCTCACTCACTCTCACTCATCCTCACTCTCACTCATCCTCACTCTCACTCATCCTCACTCACCCTCAACCCCTCACCCTCACTCACCCTCCCTCACTCACCCTCAACCCCTCACCCTCACTCACTCACCCTCACTCACCCTCAACCCCTCACTCACCCTCACTCTCACTCATCCTCACTCACCCTCAACCCCTCACCCTCAACCCCTCACCCTAACTCACCCTCACTCACCCTCAACCCCTCACTCACCCTCTCACCCTCAACCCCTCACCCTCACTCACCCTCACCCTCACTCACCCTCACCCTCACTCACCCTCACCCTCACTCACCCTCACTCACCCCCACCCTCACCCACCCTCACCCACCCTCACCCACCCTCACCCTCACTCACCCTCACCCTCACTCACCCTCACCCTCACTCACCCTCACACTCACTCACCCTCACTCTCACTCACTCTCACTCACCCTCAACCCCTCACCCTCACTCACCCTCACCCACCCTCACCCTCACTCACCCTCAACCCCTCACCCTCACACAGTGCAATAGGTCTCGGAGCATTTGAGTTAGAGCTTTTAGAAATGTTTATGGCTTTTTTTTTAATTCTTTAGCATTGGCTACAGGAAACAAAAATGCTAAAGATTTACAAAAAAAACCATAAACAATTCTAAAAGCACTAACTCTAATGCTGCGAGACCTATTGCATTTCCAATGCTTGTTTTTAACATCTTACTAAAAATTTGTATAATACATTCAAAAATGTTTATTTTACTCACATACAGAAGCGTTTCACTTTAGAGCACTAATTATATCAGGGCACTCAGAAGTATTTTTTTTAAAAGTGATAGTTTTCAAAACGTATGTAGAAACACCCTAACAACAATGACAATAGTTAACTAAGAGGCAAGACAATTGTCCTGTCGAACCCTGTGGGTGGCCTGGGATGCAATTATACATGGGTACCATTATAGTTTATTAAATCAAACACAAGACAATGTTTTGTACAGTGCATATACAGAAAACATTTTGCAAGCGGGGCTTTCGTGTGGTAAATGTATTTATTTACCCTTGACTCTCTCAAGATAGTGATAGAAAGTAGTGATGGCTTACTCCAAGATGCAGTAGAAAAAGAGATTCAGATACTCCATAGCACAGCATTGTCAAATCTAGTTCTCCTCTAGAGACTAGAGGATTAATTTAGAAGGCAGTATGGAATGAAACCTTCAAAAGATCCCCATAACTCACTGACCATAACTTGTACATGCTTCGTATCCTCAACGCCCACCTGAAGCCCCCAGCGCTTCCCTGCGAAGGCCTACTCCCTCCCAGCTGGCATAAATGCTGCCATCAGGCAGACCGAAGACACTACTTTGGGGCCCCTGGGAAAATGTTTGAGTACCCATGGTCTACAACAATGTCCACATATGGATCTATACATTTACCCAACTCATCCTTCAACATTAACACCAGATCACTCATGGAACTTATGCAATCCTCCCTACTTTCATCCTTCGCATAATTTTGTAAGTGATATTGCATGATGCATTCCTTGCAGGACATACTCGTCCAATTAAAACACAGATTTTCCTTTAAACTTCCTAGATTCAAAAGCCACCATAAATTATAAAAATATGCGTTACACAGAAAGTAATCCAAATCACTAGTTTCACAATTGTGCTCACAACATCTAAGTACTCACTGTAGGAAAAATGGCGCTATGGGACAATTATAAACTACTACAAAACAGTTGTAGGTTTAGCAAACATAAGAGTGAATCAGAATGAAACTGTGTGCACAAATGATAAGTGCACCATACCCAACAGTCTGCCGGTTCCAATGACGAATACAATACATTGAAACACACAGAAGAAATGGAAAAATATTCACTGCTACTACTCGTTCTCCACTGAATGCTTACATCCGCGCCAATTGCCCTGCTGATAAAATTTCTGACGCATTGTCCAACGACTTGCTTTACCTTTCGGACATAGAATACACCCTAGCTTCTCCCCATGATGCGCGCTGTACTCCGCACGCATTCGAACGTTCATCTGTGCAGGCTTAAAGCGCAAACGTGGTCCTTCACAGACGTTGTGCTCCATAATGGGTACACAATGTGTTTCAAGATGCGCTCCACAATGCATTCCACTCACATCAATGTACAGGGTCTGTGTTGACGTTTGCTTCTGATTGACACGGATATCGTGCTCCACAACAGATTAACAATGCGTTCCAAATACTTAGTCGTCCAGCAGAATTTGCTTCAAATGCTGACGCCACCATTTAATCTGCCGCTCTGTACCAGAAAGAACTCCGTTGGCACTCAAGAATACGAATCTGCTCGGGGCTTGCAACATGCCAAGCTAGACGTGCAGCCCGGGAGCTCCCGGCCGATAAATACATTATCCGACTTTAACATGCTAAACATCCACTCGAAAATACCTGAAAACGTGTAGCCTGAAACCCTGAAGCTGCCGCACTATCCGAGGGGACTCGCCGGGGCTCCCGGAGCCGTGAAATTGAAGTTTGGCTGGCCGGCCGGCCGGCCGGCAAGGGCACCAAGGAGGCAAGATGGCGACGCCGGCGCTGATCTAGTGCCGGAGCGACAGCGAGGAGCGTAGAGAGACCCACTGCAGTGGGAAAGACATCTGTGGGTACCGAGAGGCATCGGGATAGTGGTGGAGAGCCTGGCAGCCGGATCCCTCGGTGGCGGGCGGTTCCGACGCCCGGCCGCACTTTATCAACATGGGGGAAGCCGCCCGGACGGGCCCAAGACAGGAGGTGAGCGACCCCAACTCCCGGCCACCCTTCACCAAGATGGCGGCCTAAGCCATCGGTGTTACTCTGGAGTCGACTAGGGGGCCCCGCCTGAAGCAGGAAGGGGAGCGCTGACCCGGGGAGGTCCCGCGCTGCAACGGGGGAGCCAGCGGACCGGGAGCAGCCACCGGGAAAGTGTACGCCTGGCCGCCCTTTACCAACATGGCGGCGCAGTGAGGAGGGACCGCCAGCACCGGCAGAAAACACGCGACTGCACCTGGTCACCCAAGGGGACGTGGTGAGGCTTCCCGACCGAGGCTGAAAGCCGGGACGGCTGGGAGCAAGAGGTCCTGCGGGTGCTGGCAAGGTTGTGGCACCGGGCCTCAACAGGAGGGGGGCAACCGCGGCTGACCAGGCTGGGGGGGTCTGAGGCTGGTAGACCCCAGCGGCGGCCGATATAGGGACGCTCAGTGGTGAGAGAGCCACAGGCACTGAAACGGTGGGGCACTCGTGCTTGGGACAACAAACTGGCTTCCAAAGGTGGGACGACATCGGCATATCGAGCATAGGGGACGTGATCTCCAGGGGAGAACTGAAGTCATTCCAGGCACTTCAGACTGAGTTTGGGCTGCACCACTCACAAATGTTCAAATACACACAGCTGAGACACGCTTGGAGGGCCCAAAATATCACGCTCACGGAGATGCCGGAATACGCGCCACTGGAGGGCAGACTCCTCCAGGAACAGATTATGGGCCAGGCGGTCTCCCTCACATACAAAACTCTGACTAATAACATGCTAGGTGACCTGACAAAACTTAGGGGCATATGGGAGGCAGATGTGGGGGGTAATGGAAGATCTGGACTGGGAGATCGTCCTCATGCATACGCCTCATTCAGTTAAATGTGCTCCACAGAACGTATTTCGATAGAATACAACTCCTTAAAATGGGGAAAATAAGTGACCCCCCATGCCTTCGGTGCCGCCAACAAGGGGACTTCTACCACACCATATGGGCCTGTGCAAAAATACAAACCTACTGGTCACACGTCTTCACTGAACTGGGGGAAGTCCTAGGGGTGGAACTATCGCAGGAGCCTAAGCTGGCCTTACTGGGCATGACGAATGAGGTGGACCTGCCACGCCCACTGTTCATCTCCCTGGTACTAGCTCTGGTAGTGGCCAAAAGAGACATAGCAAAATACTGGGGGGCCACAGAGACACCAGACATTGAGGAATGGAGACGTGGTCTAGACCTTTATATGGCAGCAGAAAGGGTGACCTATAAAGCGCGAGGCTGCCCCAAAAAGTTCTGCAGAGTATGGGCCAAATGGAGGCAGTATCATGGATTGGAGGGGGGGCAGTGAGGGAGGACACCAGGGGAGAGGGGGGGTGCGAGACCGCAAATGTAATCTGGAATGGAACTGAACGGACTAGAAAGCCTTATGTGAGATCATTGGAGGGCCGGAGCGCAATGCGAGACGACAAGAATATGAAGAGTAAAGTTGCGTGTTGGGGGGTGTTGGGTCGGGGGAGGGTGGGCTGCACACTAGTTTGCATGTGTATTTGGAGAAATTACCACGAATGCGGCCGGAAGTGTAAGATGTGGCTAATCACATGATTGTAGCAATGGTTTCAGTTAAAATGAAAGTTGGGAGGGGTGTTGGGGTTAAAAGGAAAAAGCAGAAGATTGACAGGATTTTGAATGCCTAAAATTGGTTCTTGTAGGTATGCCTTCAGCGTGCGATCTACACTTGCCGCCCGACCTCCGGGGTGTGGGCTGAATGGTCGTGTGACACTATACTAATCATCACGACATTCACTAATGTGGTTCAGCTGAAGTGCTCCTTGTAGGCTGGTATTTTCTGTGTTTCTGCAATAAAAACATTTTTTTTAAAAAGAAGAAGAATACGAATCTGCTCACACTGTGTTAAAACAGATTGATTGCCCTCACTAATGAAAAGCAGGTAATTGCATGTTGTTCCAAAAGCGTAACAAAACTCCCACAAAGGAGGTTGATCTGGAGTTTCTTAAACACGTCCAAATAAAATTGATGGCCGGCTGATATCCAGTAACATGTGGGTGGAGTTGAAATCAAATAGTCGTCAATTTTGAAGTGATGACACGGAGGCATATTTTATGGGAGACACAAGTTTAATTGGCTTCCAACTCCACAGCTCACTGTAAAATAACCGCCCCACCTCAACTGTACAGTGGAACATGAACATGCCACATTAGAACACCTCATGTCACAATGGGTGACAGAGTTAGATTTAACCATAGAGTATAACATACTACACATATGTATTTATTTTCTTAACAAATGTTTTTATTACAAGATCCAAGAAAATAGCTAAAGCTATCCGGCCAGACCTTAAAGTACTTCAATTCCGATACATCTAAATACTTAACACAAAAGTACAAGTACATTATTACAGAAGCCCCAACAATATATAAACTGAGGACATAACCAGGATTATCACGGATCACCCAACTCTGGAGGTTAAACAAAAGATGAAGGGGGAGTGCAAGGATAATCAGCATCAAAGGACTTGACACGTACAGTAATCTACAAGATTCAACGTAAGGATCAACTCTTCTACAAGCTTTACCAAATTAGGTAAGCATACTTTAAAGCCAAAAGGCCTTCAAGGTTGGATTGTCTTTACATTAAATAAGTCATGTCTACTGCCTTTGTCAATTTTTTTAAATACACAGACAAGACCTAGGAAATTTGACATATACCTTTTCCCATTGAACCAATCAGGCTTATGCCCCTTCTCATTGGATTGATCAACAAAACCTACTTAACCCTACAGTGCAGAGCACAAGGCCTTGCCACAATGCAACCATCAGGAATACAGTCAAAACATTACAAGTATATACAATATTGCATTTTGCAAAACAATATACAACTCCATCTTTGAGGGCTTAACAAGTATTATTACAGTGTTAAGTTAACTGCTCAGGTTTACCGCAGGGTCAAACACCACCAAAAGCCTTGCCAAATATGGTAACTTGTGAGATTCCGTGTAATGAAATATTGTGTATTGTCTTATACCACCTTTGGTCACATTAACTTCAGTGCAGTTGCCAACACCAAAACGTTACATATCACTACCTGCCCACTGGGGAAATTTGCATATTCTCAATATGCCAACAACACTAGCTACTGTAGATTGTTTTTATAAAAATGTAACTATTTTACCTTATGGACTATTCATGCCTCATGAAAGTATAACAATATGAAGCAGTTTTCTTAATGCATTTCATTCCAATCGCACTACAATGATTAAGTGCCCTGTCCAAATTTTAATTCTTGACCTTGTGTTTAGACCGATCTGTTCCGAATATTTGATTTTTTTAAATTTTACAAATGTTTTATTTGATAGGTGTATAGTGTTCAATAAGGTAGCTCGAATGATCAGTACTAGAAGGGACCCCATAGCTATGATGCAGTGAGGGTAATGCCTGCCTCTACTGCACCCTTGGTTCACCTTCTAATTATCATGCGCATGACTACCAGTGTTTTGCACAAGTAATAATGGTGAGTTCGGTCCCCAACAAGTCTCAGGCCCTCACAACAACCTACTCTTCTATACATGTGCAAAGATTACAATGCAGGATAAATGGGCATTGGGATATGGGTAGGGGTAACACGAGACTGTACATGAATCGATCTCTAAACCATCTGTATTAAAACTGGTGTCGATGAAGTGGAGGCAAAATCTCTGTATGTAGCAAATAAGCACCAACAGGGCACACCATTATCTGGTAACTGCTAAGGCAAACAAGTACTGGCAAACCCAATAGGTCTACCTTTTGGGCCCTTTTGACTTTGCCAATACCATTTAGGTATACTGTACAGCAATGGTTCTTAGCCTTTTGACTTCTGTGGATCCCTACTTTATCATTACTGGAATCTGAGGAGATTAGCAAAAGGGACATCGTTCTTCTAGAATGCACATATGTAGGACGCTGGCTCTCTATAAAGTGCACTAAAATGAAGTACACTGTGCAAAGAGTCCAGTGAGACCCAGATTGGTACACAAACATAAAAGTAGATAATATTAATGCTCTATTTGTGGTAGTATGAGCGAGCAGCTAGGCTTATCAAAGGGTAGTTTTAAGCATTTGTTGTACTCACAGAGGGAATAAATGACACATTCACAAATAAATCGAGACCAATTTATAAACCTAACACTGATTTTTTTGTAATTATTCAGACCAAGAACTTCGTTTTACAGTATGTACTTTTGAGGGTATACATTTTCAGAGTTCACAAAATGAATTACTTTTGTGAGCAATTACCCACCATTGACATTACGGAAATGCTCTCTATCTTGGCTTACCGAAAACCCTCACCAACAGGCTCCAGGTCTTGATGAATGATGCTGCCCGTTTGATCTTTAGACTTCCTAGGAGGTCTAGAGCCACTCCCCTACTACAAAGCCTACATTGGCTTCCAATTAAAGAGAGAGTGGAATTTAAGAGTTTGTGTACAGCTCATAAGGCAATTTACGGTAAGGCTCCAGCCTATATCAAGGAGCGCCTGCAGCTGTACTGTCCGACGAGATCACTTCAGTCCTCGGACTCGCAGCTGCTGACCTGCTCTCGCTATAGGCTGGCGACGAAGGGAGGGAGAGCTTTTTCAGTACTGGTTCCCCAGTTGTGGAACAGTCTGCCTGGAGTGTTGCGCGAGGAAGGAAACCTCCTAAGATTCCGAAAGAGCTTAAAAACGCTATTGTTTAGGAGAAGCCTGAGCATAGCATAACCGGAATGCTGCTCTTTGCTCTGACTTCGTTATGTTGTTGTCCTGTACCATCTTTTCCTGGCGCTTAGAGACCTGCAGGTGATTAGGCGCGGTATAAAATTAAAATAACAATAACAATAACATCAATAGGAAGAAACAAGAAAATGCATTTAAAAAATGCAGTTGGATTTCAAGGTTCACCCTGGGCATTTGAGTAAGTCGCAAGGCCATGCACAATGTTCTACCAGCAGAGCGTCCTAACTTCGGCCGGCAGCAGGGTGCTGAGATCGTTGGTAGCTAGTGTGCTACCAAGAATGGGGCCACCTAAAAACACACTGTAAAAGGAAACTTAAAAGTGAAGTCCGACGGGGCCTGCTTGAGGGAGCGGGTCGCAAGGGCCTCAGGAACACAGCTGGTTCGTCGGTACTCAGGCCAGGCTTTTAATTTTTTAATTTTCACACACTACATTTAAAAGATGTGATGTAATTGAACCAGCTTGCTTGCTCTGCAAAGCGTTCATTCAAGCGTACCAACTACCATGTGATATATTGTAGATTGGCATTTATATTGCTTCATAGCCGTGCAGGGATGGACTCTATTAGAGTCCACTGGAGCCAGAGATGTGAGGCAGCTCTCAGCAGTCATGGACTGCCTATTTATTCAGTACACAGTGGTTAGCCACAGAGATGGATATTGGGTTTTGTATGATGAGGAGTATCGTCCGTGATTCAATCAACTGAAATGTATCATGACGTCAGCATTTATTTGAATTCAGCTTTCACTGTTTATAGTTGGTGTTGGTAACAGTCACCTGTCTGAGTACTTGGGCATGCCCAGAATGAAAAAAGTGAAGTCATCAGTCCTGGTTACAGTGGACAACACTGGTCATTTAGGTGTGGTGGTTTCTAGTTAGAATAAAAGTCTCCGATCAAAGGCATGCACAGGATTCAAGTGGGCTCTCTGGCAACTGTGTGGCCTGCACAGAGTAATCAACCAAGGGAGAATTTCTCTCAGGTGATTGTGGCTCCTTTGAGCAGGATGGGCAGGTATGTTCCAGTCTTTTGCAATAAGCCATGTCGTGATCCAGGCTAGAATTTGATGCAGACATCATGACTCCAATGGTGTAGTTTCATCTTGTGTGAGAATATACAGAATAATAGATAGGTAAAGGTAAATTACAGGGATGTTTTTCACTGTGGGGTACTGAGTGACATCAAATAGAGAGCGTAGCTCGTGTGGTCTATGATGTCCCTCAGAACCTAGAGATGAAAAAAATCCCTGCAATTCACTTTTTACCCATCTATCATTTTGTCTTATGTATGGCTCCAAAATCATCTTTCACTTCTTTCAACAGGTACGCAGGGTAGAGGAGCATTGGGGGAGCCATACATAACAGACTCATGTCAATGTCCCCAATATTTTATTCTTTTTTAATAGAAAAAAAAAAACCTTACCTGCAATACCTTACCAACCCCAACCCCCTGGTATGTCTTCCTTCCCCCCTCCTGCAGCTGTACTTTTGTCAAAACAGACCAATAGCGCTGCACTGACAGGCTCTTCGAGAGCCCAGTGAGACTAGCCTGGTAGGCCACAAAAGTGATGGGCAGCTTTTATATATATATATATATATGACTGATTGATTGATGACATTTAGGAACTAAAATAAACGATAGAGGCTCTCCGTGAGAACCATACATAATAACAAGGTTTGTCTTCCTTCCTCAATTTTAGATGCTGCTGTGTATTTTATACCTTGCTTGCAAGGAAATCCACTTTGGGCACCTGGACTGAGAACGCAGTACATGATAGCCCTTCCTTTTTTCTTGGGGAATGGAGTGTCTTCAAATTTGATGCTTGTGTTTTCAAATGCAATTATAAGTATGACGCACAAACTGCAGCTCAGTCTCTCCACACTGGCTTTTATTTTCGTAGAATGTTGTGCAATAAAACTAAGGCATTAGAGTGGCTGCCTCAACGCAAAAAGTGAAGTACATTTGATTGATTTGACTTCTTGATTTATAAAGCGCCCGAATCACCCCATCAGGGGTATCTCCGCGCTAAGACAGCTATAGCCAACCAGAGAGCAACAACTCAGAACAATAGGGTTTTCAGCAGCTTTCTAAATACCAGGAAGTCAGTACATTGGCGTAGGTGGATAGGAAGTTGGTTCTAATAGAGGGGAGCCAGATGGAAGACCACCCATGCAAGCTTTTTTAAAGAGTGGGATGTGCAGAAGTGCTTTGGACCCTGACCGGAGGGACCTGGATGGCTGGTATCTGACAAATGTATCTGATAAGATAGCTAGGACCCAGGTCCAATAAAGATTTGTAAGCAATGCAGCAGATCTTGAATGTTATCCTTTTCCGAACCGGGAGCCAATGGAGCTTTTGAAGTAAGGGAAGAGAAGCTGTTCAAGGAGGGGCATTGGCAACCAGGCGGGCCTCAGTGTTTTAGACAACCTGCAATTTACTCAAGGAAACCTCTTTGGCTGAAATCAGCAAAGCATTGCAGTAGTCCAGGCGGCTTAGCACTAATGACTGAATCAAAGTTTTCCGTGTGGAGGATGGCAAGAAAGGGAAAACTCTTTGTGTGGAAGAAAGTCCCAGCCGTAGTGGTGGCGTGCTCCTCTAGAGTTAGTTTTTGATCTATACGAACTCCTAGATTTTTCACCACTTGTTTAGTGGTTGGGGCAGAGCTTAGTTCCTCTGGCCACCATCCAGGGGACAAGCTTGTCACAGCGTCTCTGAACAACATTATCTATGATTTTCCTGCGTTAAGCTGGAGGAAGTTATCCCTCATCTAGTCTGCGGTGACCCTCATACCTTCCATATAGGTGGTCTGAGTGTTCGGGTTAGTTTTCCTCAGTAAGCTTGCCAAGGGAGCGACATAAATGATAAATAAAGTGGGGCTCAGACAGGAGCCCTGCGGTACTCCCTTGGTCACTTTTGTGGTCTGGGAACGAAAATGGCCCAGGTTGATGGTCTGGGTTCTATCCGCCAGGAAATTGGACAACCATTTTAGAGCATTCCCTTGGATGCCACTGTCCCCAAGTCTCCTGAGAAGGGTCTGGTGAGAGATGGTATTGAAGGCTGCAGATAGGTCAAGTAGCACCAGAACTACTGCTTGACTATTATCTAGGGACATTCTGATATCAGTAACTGCCACCATTGCAGACTCTGTACTATGTCTGTGTCGAAACCCCGACTGAGAAGGGTCAAGGCAGTTTGAGGCTTCAACAAATTCAGACAGGTGCTTATTGCTGTGCTTTTCTAGGAGTTTGCTCTGTAAGGGGAGCAGAGAGATGGGGTGATAGTTGAGAGCATCGTCCAAGGGGGCTTTAAGATTTTTCCTGATGGGGATAATCTGTTCAGCTTTCCACTCTGAAGGGAGACTGCCATCCTTCATGGAGCTATTAAGTATTGAGCAGATGGGGGCAGCTAGTTGCTTGGATAGCAGGGACATGGTTTTGGCAGGGATATGGTCTAATGGGGATCCTGATTTAACTATTTTTAGAAGAGATTCTACCTTATCAGCCTCGGATTGGTAACGCGGGCATTCGGGCAATGCCCGAGGGGTCGGTGTCTGGGTTACTGCTGTGGACTGCTTTTGAGCACTTTGGGGCTGATTTGGTCGGTGTCTCTATTTTCACAATACAGCCAGCGGCCCAGTGGGTGGCTGAGTGGCCTTTCTGCAGGCAGATGGGCGCTCATTACCACCCTCCCTCGCCACCAACACCGCCGATCCCCTCACCCCTGGTTTAGCAACAGGCAGAGGTATCACTCCCTTTGTCTCGCTGGTCGGCCCATTAATGTGTGCACATACAGAGCGAGGCAGGGGGCCTCAGTAGAAGTGGCCTCACTTGTATTCAGGTGTGTTTCCGTAGTGTAAACTAATGCGTGCATTTTGTTAAGCCCCCTCCTTTTTAAGGCAATTACGCTGAAAGGAATTATGCAAATGAGGGCCGATTTTTTTGTGTGCCCGGGCCGATTTTCAGTCCCAATCCGACCCTGTACCTTATATGGCGTAAGTGCCAGAAAATTCTCCAGAGTTACGGCATTTGGAATAGACGGAGGATAATCTATTTTAGTGCCTTTCTGGGAGTCACTAGTCAAGGTGATTTTGTTGTAGATTGTTTCAATTTTCTGGTTGAGATGAATTGCTATATTTTTGCATACGGCTTGGGTTGGAGCCTCTACGGTGTCGCAAGCCTTATGGTTGGTGAAAGTTTTTAAAATCTGGTAGTATTCTAGGGGTGTTCCATGCCTGCTCAAGTTGCAAGGTAATATACATTTTACAGGCAGATTTCAGATTTGTATGTATTTGGGACATGGGTGTACTATTTGACAAAGTTCTTCTACTTTCCATAAGTGTACTCTGTGATCCAAGTCTGCAAATCTTTGTAGTGGAAAATATCTTCAAGTCTGCTCAAAGACAACCAGGTGGAATTGATAAGACATAATGCCTGGACTACAGCAACATAATTTACATTACCCTGCCCAAGAAACTCATCCACGGGCTTTGACAACACTAGAACCAGGCATGTGCATTGACTCGAGGGAGCACGGCCAAGTAAACCAGCCCGAAGCAACCGATGTGCTCTTAGTTGATGTCAGAATCAGGTTTAAAGCAGTGGTAGAAGTGGGGAGGGATCGGTGGGCACGGCGTGCCCCTACTTCTAAAAAATTGTTCAGTCCGATCCCCTACTTCTTGCTTTCAAAAAAGAGTCCCGGGACGGCAAGAATAGTCCAACTTTAAAACTTTTTTCATTCGCTTCCAGGGGCTGCTCGCACTTCTCTGTGAACTCTAGAGGCTGCAGCAGCCCCTCCCTGAGCTCACACAGACCGAGGAGGCCCATTGTCATTCCGATTGAGGCTGATTACCTCTTTCGAATGACAATGCGCGGCCCTCTGCCTTTAGCATATCAAGTGGCCCTGAGAGTAGAGTTGATGATTAGGGATGAGCTTTCCCCAAGCAGGGTACTGTGGGGAACTTGACACCAGTGGCTATCTTGTGACGATTTGTGAGTGTGTGTGTGGTTAGTGGATGGAGGCGGCAAACTCAACCCCGGAATCTAGCCCCTGGCGCTGTTAATGTTCTACAGATAAGTGTGAATGCGTGGCTTGTTATCTTCACAATCTTTTTTCTTATTTAATGCATTTTTATGTAGCGCGGACTTTATCCGAAGGTGATTGCAGAACAACTTCCTCAGCACCGATCAGCCTCCCCAAGTGAGCTCCGTCGATATCTTGCAGACAGGATGCTGTGGCACAATTGTATCAGCAACTCCTGGCACATACTTTTAGTAGGGGGCTCACATGTGCGAATTTAATTACGTGTTACCATAGTGACTACACATCAGCCACTATGTCCGTTTTCCTTCTCTCACTTCATGGTGCTGCTGTACCCTAACATTTATTCTAGTCAGGATTTAATTTCACCAGTGAAATGGGTTTCAAAACTTAGAAACAGATGCACTGGTGAAGTGCCACCGCGTGGTGCGCGCAGCCTGCTGTTTCCTTTAGCAACCTGCGGAGGTGCATTAGAAGAGCCAGGAGTGCAACAAGGAATCTGTACACCATTATAAGAGAAGGGTTGGAATTGTCTGTATGACTGCAGAACGCCATGCAAACCCTTTTACTGTCTTTTTGTGCTTGGCTGAAAGTCAACATATGCAGGCCCTGGTGAGTTTAAAGTATTTGGCATTACCCTGGCTGAAATGTTAAATGGCTGTGTGTGTGTTTTCAAATGACGTGATTTGAAAGTCTTTCTTCTCATCG
Source organism: Lissotriton vulgaris (assembly GCF_964263255.1). Classification (NCBI taxonomy): domain Eukaryota; kingdom Metazoa; phylum Chordata; class Amphibia; order Caudata; family Salamandridae; genus Lissotriton; species Lissotriton vulgaris. The sequence continues at coordinate 1,734,505,374 of NC_141685.1, forward strand.
ATTTGCGGAGCAAAAGAGCGAGAACTGCGTTAAACACATGAAGTGCAAAATAATGTTTCTTTGTGAATAATTTGAAAGAGCTAGCAATGACACGTTTTGACCTGTCAAGAGTATTGTGCTGGTAGACCCATAAGACGTATCATAAAAGTACCCAGCACCAAGCTTTTTTAACTTTTTCTCTTTTGTTTAATAACACTATTCATTTTACGCTACACTATTGGTACCAGGCTTATCCTGCCCAGTCAACAATATACCATGCCTCCCTTCCTCTTTAGCTTATGCCTACTTATGTTTGCTCACTAATTGATAATTGGTGTCTTCATTTTACACCCCCACCACTTTCAAACTTTACCAGCCAGCACTGCTTGACACCTTTGTCAATGTTGTACACAGAGTGAAGTGAGCTGGGCAGGAGCAGTGACCGGACAGGAGAGGTGACGGGGCAGGAGAGGTGACGGGGCAGAGAAGGTGACGGGCCATGAGCTAGAGCAGTACAGGGTGTGAGCGGTAGGTGACATGACAGGCAGGTGACATGACAGGCAGGAGAGGTGACGGGGCAAGAGAGGTGACGGGGCAAGAGAGGTGACGGGGCAAGAGAGGTGACGGGGCAAGAGAGGTGACGGGGCAAGAGAGGTGACGGGGCAAGAGAGGTGACGGGGCAAGAGAGGTGACGGGGCAAGAGAGGTGACGGGGCAAGAGAGGTGACGGGGCAAGAGAGGTGACGGGGCAAGAGAGGTGACGGGGCAAGAGAGGTGACGGGGCAAGAGAGGTGACGGGGCAAGAGAGGTGACGGGGCAAGAGAGGTGACGGGGCAAGAGAGGTGACGGGGCAAGAGAGGTGACGGGGCAAGAGAGGTGACGGGGCAAGAGAGGTGACGGGGCAAGAGAGGTGACGGGGCAAGAGAGGTGACGGGGCAAGAGAGGTGACGGGGCAAGAGAGGTGACGGGGCAAGAGAGGTGACGGGGCAAGAGAGGTGACGGGGCAAGAGAGGTGACGGGGCAAGAGAGGTGACGGGGCAAGAGAGGTGACGGGGCAAGAGAGGTGACGGGGCAAGAGAGGTGACGGGGCAAGAGAGGTGACGGGGCAAGAGAGGTGACGGGGCAAGAGAGGTGACGGGGCAAGAGAGGTGACGGGGCAAGAGAGGTGACGGGGCAAGAGAGGTGACGGGGCAGAGAAGGTGACGGGGCAGAGAAGGTGACGGGCCATGAGCTAGAGCAGTACAGGGTGTGAGCGGTAGGTGACATGACAGGCAGGTGACATGACAGGCAGGAGAGGTGACGGGGCAGGAGAGGTGACGGGGCAGGAGAGGTGACGGGGCAGGAGAGGTGACGGGGCAGGAGAGGTGACGGGGCAGGAGAGGTGACGGGGCAGGAGAGGTGACGGGGCAGGAGAGGTGACGGGGCAGGAGAGGTGACGGGGCAGGAGAGGTGACGGGGCAGGAGAGGTGACGGGGCAAGAGAGGTGACGGGGCAAGAGAGGTGACGGGGCAAGAGAGGTGACGGGGCAAGAGAGGTGACGGGGCAAGAGAGGTGACGGGGCAAGAGAGGTGACGGGCAGGAGAGGTGACGGGCAGGAGAGGTGATGGGGCAGGAGCTTTACATAAACCTGTATTCCCTATGAGTTTGCTTTTTCCTGAATTAAACCTCAAATAAACATATCCATTCTTTTAATTAAATAACGTTATAAGCTGTAACGGGTCAGTAAAATGCTAAACGTACTAAAAATTGGTATGTTTTGCTATTTCTAGCCACACCCCTGACTCCGCCCACTGATTCAATCTTCGGTTATTCCCGCCCCCTGTTTCTCCACCCACAGTTCCCCTACTTTTTTTTTCCCACTTCGACCACTGGTTTAAAGTCCTCTGGAAATTCACAAAGCCAACTTGGGCTAAAGGCCTTGGCAGCTGTGGGTTTATAGATCTCCAAATCCTCCAGAAACGAATGCCTATCACAGCACCCCTGATCACTCAATTAGACACATGAAACAGAGGGCAGGACCCTGGAAGTACAAGGCCAAACAAAGGCTGTGAAATGAGCAGAACTGAAAGCGGAACCGAAAAAGTGCTTTCTGATCTTAATACCAATAAATCAATCATTAAAAATCGCCTCAACTAAAATGTTTATGGCGGAGCCGCAAAAAAATAAAATGGCTGCAAGCCTCCAAAACCAAAAGATTAAAAAAAATAAAACATGCTGTTGATACGGTTAGACACGGTCTTCTAATCACACTTACATGAAACTAAGCTATGGCAAGAAGGGTGCAAGGCGTTCTGATCTGGGGTGAAACGAACGCCGAGCTTGCGGCTCTCGGAAATGCTCGAGCATCAGACAATAGAAGAGCGGAGTGAACAATGCATCAGCCAACGCGAATGCTGCTTCCTGGCTGAGCTGCTGGCAGCCCAGGCAGTGGGCAGCGAGGATTACTGCTGAGCGCAGCGGGGTGTAATCCCTCCGGAGGGAGGCGAGAAATCATCACCGCGGTAATTGCTGCACGCTTCTGTGTGGGGCATTCTCCATCTGAGGCGGGCGAGATTAATTATTTAGAGCAGAAAACGATATGCTGATCTATTTTAACTCTTTGAGCTGTGTGTTCTTCACAGGAGGTAAAGTGAGAAATTAACCAGGGGCCGCCAAACAATTACCACAGAATACTGGTCTGATAGACCGGCAGGACAGCGTTGGGCAAGGGGCTGCATTAAAAGATAAATAGAAAAGCAACTTACGATGGTTCCTGAATCTTCAAGTAATGTTAATGAAGGAGGAAGGGGCAGTATGGCAGGCATGAGCCACGGGTAGTACAGCTTAATTTAACTGCGGAGTTCACTGCCTTTCTGCTATTGCAGGATGTTCCTTTAGCTATACTTTTAAAGAGTATCTGTGTATTTCTAATATGTGCAAGATGGCTCCGAATTGACATCGAGGGGATCTGGCGATAGAATGGTTTATAAAATGTTACCAATACGTCAAGATGGCAATATCAACTCATGTTATAGTGTACCCTTTATGTAGGTTTTATTTCACAAAATTATTTTGGAGTACATTGAAAAGGGAGGTTTTTTTCCAAAACAGGTAACTATTTACAAACATTAACGGACTATGCGGTTTGGTTGTCTGCAGAGGACAAGACTTAATTATTAGTTCAGAATGTAAAACAAAACTGTATTTTAAAAAAACTCATTCCGATTTGTTAAAGCAATTCTCTTCAAGGTGCAGCTAGTAATGGGTATTGACGGGAATTGGAATGTTTTGTATACCTCTCCTGAACAGACGGTTGCAAAAACAATGGACAATATTAGGGCCAGTGGAATTATGCAGTTCTGCTGCTATAGAGTTTACAGCACTTGCCTCAAATTCATAATTTGAGATTTCAGGAAAAAGTGGTTTCCAGTTCAAATTAATCAAAACAATACTGCCAATGAACATGCAATACAATGAACCTTTTCTCGCTGCACAACTTCGATAAGGCTGCAGCAAAAGTTCGGTCCTCCATTGCCATATAAACTCAGTGGCCCTGACCAAGGTAAAGCTCAGCAGAGTGATTTAGGAGCGTATAATGAAACTCCTATGTCAGAAGAACCTGTATAATATTTTTCTTGTTTCATGGGTCCATGTGAAATACGCGTTTTCTTATACCCATGCATTTAGTGCAATAAAAACACCTAAATACATTACATTACAGGGATATGCAACTGGTATAATATGGTCCAATATTATCTTTGAGTTCTTGTGATATCATAAAACAGTAGGCTGATGGCAGAGTGGTTTGTTAATGACACCAGAACAGAGATGACAGTATAGGACTGTATCATACATTACCAGTTACGTATTAGTTATATTACATGTTTTCAGATTTCAAGTTGGCAGTTAATGCACCAATGCAATTTATTTGAACCCCAGGATATATAGTCTTATTTGGCTTACAGGAACTCCTTTGAAATCTGAAAGGTGAGTACTTCTAACAATTGCTCCTACCAACCAGTGAATCTATCTCAATGGGGGAAAAAAGCACACAGAGATGTTATCAAGAACGTTCCGTGGGATTAAAGCCCACACACTGCACACTATTGGTTGCCTTGGTTACTCATTTCCTGGCTTCTTATTCAATCACTTGCCTTGTCAATCTGGTGCTTGTCCCTCCCATGAGTATAACCACCTTACCCGTGTCCTTCCACTCCTCACATTTAGGAAAGTTCTTGTTTTCTTTCTGTTTTAGCCTTCTGTGAGTGTGCAGGTGTTTTCCATTGGTGGTGTGCTCCCCCCATGTTGATCTCTCTTGCCTGCGTGATTCTCTCCCCCCCTGTGCTTCTTCCAACCCACTCCCCTGCTACTTCGACCTGCTTCTCCTTTGCCCCTTTCCCCCTCGGTCAGTGTTACCTCGCTCACCTCAAGCTCCCAGCTTAACCCACTCCTTCTGCAAGCTCCAGGCTAGGTAGACTAGGACGCCTCCGGTGGCTGGCTCAGTACAGGCACCACTTGCAGGTAGAAGTAGGTGTTGGTTGTCACTACTGCCATCTTGTACTGTGCAGGCTCGTTATTCGGTAACGCAAAATGGAATGGCTCGGGTGTATGCTTGATGCCTTTTAACTGCAAAGTGACCCTGACAAATACTGCTCTATGCCCAGATCAAAATAAGATTGTTTTTCCAGAAGCTTTTTCTGTCCCTCCACTCTTTTTACTCATGGAGTTTCTGTGCTTCACTTGTACCAAGAACATGATAGGGAGAAACACTCCACTAAGGCGTGCTTTTTGCAGACAGCCTGCACTAGCGTTTTGTCAGAACGTGCCCAGAACATTTATGGATTATGATAAACTAGGCCTCTGTATCTCCCCAAGCCAAGTGCTATTCAACTAATGACACTGTCCAAAGAATTAATTGCCAACACATGAAAGTAGCAACACCTCAAGGCAAGTAACTTTTCAAGTTTTGATAGTGAGAAACAACTTGTGAATTTTGAGGCCATACTCAAGCCTTCAGATAGTCAACCCCATTTAATTGTATGACTAGTATTCTGCTGAGTGCTCCTTCAAGTGACTCGGCGTTCCCTCTCCATTGCTTTGCACCATCTCCTCCACACACCCACTCCTAAGTTGCTCCATGAACCCCTCATGCTCCATTACATTTGCCACTAGCTGCTGCTCCTCTCCACAGTGTAACAAGCATTTACAATGCAACGGTCTCGCCTTTGCAAAAGTTAGAGCTATTGGCATTGTAAATGACATTTTTTTTTATTTGTGTTGGTTTTGAAGACAGATAAATAAATGGCATTGTCATTTACAATGCCAATAGCTTAATCTCTCGCAAATGCAAGACCTATTGCATTTGCACACACACACCCACACAGAGCCACACAGAGCTCCACACAGAGCTACACACACACACACACACACACACACACACACACACACACACACACACACACACACACACACACACAGAGCTACACACACAGAGAGCTACACACACAGAGAGCTACACACACACACAGAGAGCCACACACAGAGAGCCACACACACACACACAGAGAGCCACACACACACACACAGAGAGCCACACACACACACACAGAGAGCCACACACACACACACAGAGAGCCACACACACACACAGAGAGCCACAGAGCCACACACACACACAGAGCCACACACAGAGCCACACACAGAGCCACACACAGAGCCACACACAGAGCCACACACAGAGCCACACACAGAGCCACACACAGAGCCACACACAGAGCCACACACAGAGCCACACACAGAGCCACACACAGAGCCACACACAGAGCCACACACAGAGATACACACAGAGCCACACACACACAGAGCCACACACACACACACAGAGCCACACACACACACAGAGCCACACACACACACAGAGCCACACACACACACAGAGCCACACACACACACACACAGAGCCACACACACACACACACACACAGAGCCACACACACACACACACACACACACACAGACTGACACCTCTCCAAAAAGGGCACATTTTATAGGATTCAGTAGTGAAACCAGAACACTCATGGTGAGATCTGACAAAATAGGGCTGTACTAATAAGGTTAAATACAAATTCTTAAAGAAAATATGATACAACTAAGAAGAAACACCTACTTTCATACGTATTTATAATAAGGATAACATTAAACAAGAAATTATCATGATGACTGAGCATTTATAGAACACTAAAATAATAACATCCGGAATGAAATAATAGTCTCCTCAATTGACTCAAGGAAGAGGCCTTGAATTTTTTCAGTCTGTGTATAATGAATGTCGTTGCAGGTTGATTAGGTTGTCATGTTAACGGAGCACGTTTAATTTAAGCAATGTTTTCGAATAATTAAAACCATACCCGCAACCGCAATAGATGCATATGGGTCGAAGGTGCTGATGGCGTTGATGCTGAACTTGCCAAAAGCGATCAAACAAGTTGGAATATTTTACAAAACTGAAGACTAAGTGGGACATCACTTGAAACTATGTAGGAATCTAAGACAGACACGTGGAATGGAGGAGGGTGGAAAACTCAGAAGAGAAGGGAGGGGGGTGGGGGGCATGTCCAAAGTCAGTGAATTGCTGAAATAGTAATATACATAGCCGGGGAGCGCAGAGTTGGTGGAGGGGTTTGAAGGCACAGGCGAATGCCAATAATTTAATAAACTTTCAATAATAAGGTGACACATGCACACAAAATCAGAAATTGAGCCTGTGCCGTAGAGGAAACTTAATATGTAGGCATGGCTTAGCGCCATAGGTCTTTGTCAGCTTAAGTTTCAGGTTATTAAAACGGTTCTTTCTGGGACGGACAGTAGTAGTTTATTTCAAATGGAGAAGCAATCAATCCACTGAGAATGAGTGAGAGACAGGCACAACAGGGGTGGAGATAGGAGACATGGGAGACTGACACAAAAGGCTGGTCTGCTGGAAAAGCGCATGCAGCCCGATATGAAACCTACCTGTGCAGTTCTAGTGACCCCGGCCATCCTTACATGCTTCGGTTCTTTAGGCTCAATGTGATTGGGGTGTCACACAAAAACTACTCCGGCCGATCCTTTAACAGAAACTGACCTAATCCGAAATTGGAAATTATGCACACAAAAAAATAACACTTGCTGACGGAGCAATTTGGTCAACCCACAAAAACACACAAAGGTGGCGCTCTTTCAACGTAAGGCTCGTGGATGGTCTAACACGGAAGAAGCCATGTTTGAGCTATAATTTTTTTGAAAATGTACTCTTATAGTTTCATGTGTTACCGATTTTTCTCTAGGATGAACGTTTATTTGGATGCAATTAATTTTCATGAATACATATTTTATGCAGATGTGGCTGCACACTTTAACTGCAAAACATTACCTGCGTTTAGTGATTTAGGTTTATAAGCAAAGCTGACATTTTACAGTCATTTTTTGATGTAAATTAATAGGTTACAAGATCAAAGCTTCCTGCAATATGGACTTTTTTTCCAAACAAAAGTGGTCCTGGCTGCATTGTCCGCCCTCGCTGTTGCTGCTCGCAGCTGTGCGGAAGTGCAGTTTTTGCAAAGGTTATGGATCAGTATCCGCTGTTCCTCACTTGGGAGAGTAGACCAGAGCCTGGAATTTTCCACGACTCGAGGTCTGTTTTGGAAATGTTTTTTTATACTGCATGAACACATTCGATAAACTGCGGAAACCTAATTTCCGAGTTATGGCTAACTCATTGGTGTTGATTTCATCATAAATAATTGTTCTAAAGTGCACACGCACACAAACCATAGAGAATGTCTGCGTATGCATTTACCCTTTTGTGAAGCATTGCTATTCTAACAAGTATAGAGTCTGCTTCGTTCTTCCAACCAAAGGCCACATTACTTTAACTCGTTTCAGGATGCAAACAAGCGTTCGCCATAACGCGAGTTTTCTCTTTTAGCCCATCCTTTTCATGCGGGGTGCCCTGACTTCCTGCTGGGGTAAAAGGTTTCTTATCTTCTTTATGGGGCCATCTGGACCCATAATGAAGATAAAAAACCTTTTACTTCAGTAATAAGTCAAGGAACCCAATCTGAAAAGGACGGGGCTTAAAGAGAAAGAAGAACGTCACTAGGACCTCTTCTCTAATGGCTGGCCACCGTTTAGGAGGCCAGCCAATGGAGAAGAGGGGCGGGGCTTAACCTCGCTAGTGATGTTCTCTCTATCTCATTAAATCTTGCCAGCGAGACTGCGCAAGCGCAGCCATCGCAGGCTGAGACCTAAAAAGCGCCCTTTAAAAAAAAAAAAAAAAAATGACTACTATTTATTTTTAAAATTGATCCAAGATTGCAGACGCCACTTGGATCGACAAATTTAAAAAAAAAATATATTATATATATATATATATATATATATATATATATATATATATATATGTTATTGCACATAAGATTTTGGATGAGCAGATAAAAGATAAAAAATGGCACTAGCATCGTTCCGGAGGTCTCATATGCATGGTGATGCAAGCATGCGCCTAGGCAATGATGCACGCAGGGAACTCTTTTCTGCCGATGCTACACAGCACTGGCAAACCCAAATAAGTCAAAAAGACAAGACCTATTGGCTTTGCCAAAGCTTGTTCAACTGAATAATTCCAGGGAAGTTATTGGCAAACCTGTGCCACCAGTTACTCTCCACCTACTTCCCCCCGGCCACCCCAAACCAGCGGGTGATATGGTGCCTAAAGTCGTCCCCAAGTTCATCAAGGCCTGTATGGGAAAGAATTCAAAATCCAGTCGATGCGTGCAAGTATTTTCATCACAGAGCAACTGTCCAAATGTGCTTAAAACATACAGTAGTATGTATTCCTCAAACACTGCAAACAAAACAATGAATATGGCAAACAGATCATGAGAAATGTGATGGTCCTTTAAAAATGTACAAGCATAAAAAAATGTCTTCACAAATTATTGTATGCATCGCCTATAGAAAAGTTTTCACATAAATACTGCACTATACCTCGTTTCATCTACTCCTGTAGAGAAGCTTCGAGTGACATGGTTTGTTTCATCAGCTTGTTATACTCTCAATAAAGCTTATATGCGAACCAGAAAAAACACCCCTTACTGATAGCTCCAAGCGCGGACACTGTAGGAAACAGCAACTGCACCATTCTGTAGTCAAACCGTGATATTTTGGAATGACCCCTGCTCCCCCATTCCACCCCAGACAAGGTGACCCAGAAACAAAGCGTTAAAGCAGCTGCTCCGACTAAAATGGACAAAAGTAAAAAACACTTTAGAAAGGAATCCTCCTCACTTAAATAAAGCCACCTTATTTTTAGGATATAAAAATCAACTTATCGTAATTGTAATGTAGCCCGGATAGTAGGGATGCAGAGTAAGCTTTCAACAAGCACTGACCATGCCAATAAGACAAACTTAAAAATGCACTGTCAAGCAAGACCCAAAAATCCATGTAGGTTTAGGACAGGCCTCCTCCCATCTGTGCTGCTACCAGAGAAAAATAGATAACTTATCTACTTATCTAAGACACTTTAATAGAAATACAAAATAATGTGTGCGCCCCTGAAAGTCCAACCTAAGGCAGCTGGATAAATAAACAAAATGATCACAACTGCGTGGACGGCATGCACTTTTTTGTGGAAGCACACAACATCTGCCTAATCAAAACATGTACTTCTGGCACCCAACATGTGGGCGGAGCCAAAGTCCCAATTCCTGGTGATTCTCAGCAATCTTATTAACTCTGACCATAAAAATGATCTCACCAGATTCAGAAAACAGATACTGTACAAGGAGTGGCAGCGAAGAAAATCCAGACTAAGCCCATCGTGTTACTTAATCACCTTTCAGGTCACTAAATCAAGAACACTGAATAATAGTTCACAAAAGACTGTAGTACAGAATACCCAATTGATATTTTAAAATAGTAACATGGAATTTCTATGAAATACACTGCTGTAGTTATGCAGACGATGAGTTTCACTCCCAACGCATTTATTGTTTACATGGTTAAAGAACTGTCATTTAACACCTATCACCTTGCATCTAATAATTATTCTAGTTAGAAAGTCACTGAAACATCACTTTAAGTTTAATTTAGCACTCTGCTTATGCTTATTTCCGGTCGATGGAGGACCTGGGTTGGCAGTTCGGGCTGGACTGTTCCCACACGGAACAAGGTCAAGACTGATTTGCATATGGCTGGGTCCAAACTGGGGTGGTGAGCAAAAGAATGATGGATTTAACCTAGATCCTTGTGACGGGGCTAATGTTTACATTGTCCAGCATTACGTACATCAATTGTTTCTTTTGCACATATCCTGATTACAGCAGGTCTCAGAGGAAGAGCAAGAGCTGCCTAGGCAAGACCTAAAAAGAGGTGGGAGGAGTTTTGCATACCTAGAAAAGGTTTCCTATCAATTTCAACAAGCATTTGCAATGCAATAGGTCTCGCATTTGCGAAAGTTAGAGCTATTGGCAGTGCAAATGACAATGTATTTTACCTAAGTGCTGTGCAGTGAAGTGGCCTTTGGAGCCATAAAAGTGTTTAGCAAATGCAGTATATTATCTTGGTACTGGGCAGCCAGGGATTGAATAGCTGTACAATTATTATACACTGGGACATGCAGTCAGATACAGTAATATACGCTTGCCCCCTCCCTGCCTCCCCTCGGAAACGTTTATGGAGACATTCCAAGACTTGAGGACCCTTGATGTCTTACTAAAATGTGACTCCTATGGCTCCCTCCCCGGCTGTAGAGGCCATAAAACAATATAATATACATTTGCCTTTTTCTGTCCTGCCTGGTAAACACCATAAAAGGATGCCATCTCCTGAAAGTGTTTCTGCTCACTCACGCTCTGAATTGGGGGCTAGAAATACCTTTGATTTTGTGGGAGGACAAAAATCAGTGCATTATTGCAAAATAATGAAATGAGGAAAGGGCTAGGGCATTAGTCTTTTAAAGATGAGAACCCTCATTCACCCACAGGTGACATGTTTATTATTTGGTTCCCTCTTGCACACTATGACCGCAAGGTTCACAGTGTCGGCTACAACTTTCCTATAAGAAGAGGGGCTTGAGGTGTTTTTTTTTGTAAATCATCCAATGGAAGTCGGAGTAAGGGGCAGAGTGCAGCAGTAAAAAGGTTTGTCTGTCAGGAATTTGTGTATGTATTCCCGACAGGCATAGAAAGAAGACAATTTCACAAACATACACTTACGTGAATAAACATAAAATTTTACACTAAACACCCAGGGGCAGATTTACAAGCCCCATGCTCCACTTTTGCGTCATTTTTCCCATGTTAAAAGTGACGGAAAAGTGGCGCAGGGGGCTTGTAAATCTGCCCCCCAGTATATGCACTTCGGTTTCATGGTGGTAATTTTCGGGGGGGGGGGGGGTGGAGTGAGCAAGAATTGATGGGTCAGTGATGGCTTTATTTTACCAGTATTGATAGTTACCCAGCACAGTCAGCCTGTGTATGCACCTTGAAGAGGTGCTTCTGTGAGCTAACGTATTTGCATTCTGCCCGTGCCGCTGTGTGTGCCGGACCTGTGTGGGCCATCTGATCACTAGGTCTTGCGCTCCTGTCCCAGCTACAGAGCAGCCACTGAATCACCCACCTCAGCTGTCATGGGCTACTAACATAAGGCCAAAAGAAGCCAAAGCCCATCAATCTGGAAAAAGGTTTAAAACAAGCATATGCAATTTATAATGTAAACAATAAAAAAACAAAATACACATTTATTTATTTAGTTACAAGCAGCACATTGTCCTCTACTCCGGCGGACTCAGGCAGGTTCATACAGGCGTGGAGGAGTGGGCGTGATGTCCACGGGTGTAGCCTCACGCATGGAAAGAGGTGCTGTTTGTGAACAAATACATTTATAAAACTTAAGCTAGCGCTCAGAAGAAGATACAAGTAAAAATGTGACCGTTATTAAAAGTGGACCGTAACATACCTTAAAAAGTTGCTGATTTTCCATGATCACTGTTAAAGGGTCACACCTTTCTTAGAACGAGTGCCCGCCATTGTACTGGCTGCGCATGTCGTCCTGCCTGCTGTAGTAAACAAGTCGTGGGAAATATAGTGGGGGGAGGGTGATTCATTTGTGTTTTTAATTCACAATGACACCACAGCCCGTGGGGTCACAATAAGTAATGTTAAACCCTTATAAGTGTCCCCGTTTAAAACTCAATCGGACTATTTTCCAAAAGCAACCATTGTCATACTCACAAAGAAATGAGGAAAGAACACGTTTGGTTTGCTTTACGTTGTAGGTTGACTGTATCCGTCTGTTATGCAGCTCGGAAAGAGCGTAAAGAGGCCCTGCTGTGGAGAGACCCGAGGAACTTGGAGTTAGATCCTCAAACTGTGCGAGGAGAGTAAACAAGGCGCTCTAAGGGGTCCGCAGCGCGCCCTACCCCCAGCCCCTGGGCCGCTCTCGCACATAAAGGGAATGCTAGGTGGGAGGGGGGTTTTAAACGTCCCGAGGCCACGCTTTACAATGTTTGTAAACACAACGCAGGCATCTGCCGTGCAGGACCGGGGTCACCCCTCAGCCTCATTCCGGCGCAGGCGAAGAGCGCGAGGCCCCTCTGTAAAGGGAGCGGGTGGAACCGGCTCCCTCCACCCGCCTTGGCCTGCCTTAGGCACAGGTGACAAATAGAACTCGGTGCTTTTCTCCGGGGGCTGCTGCAGCGCTGCAAAGGTGCAAATCTGGTCGAGTCTGTCGGAATGCGGGAGATAAAAAAAAAAGAGATATCTTTCATAATCAAAGGATGTCTGGAAGCTGGAACCGGCACATGGCGTTTTGATTAGACAGGGGATGTGCGGATGCGGACGGCCATATTAAAGGGGTCTGAATCTGCAGATATTCAGGACAAGGGAAACCTCTGAACTGGGTAAAAAAAAAAAATTGAAGGCAAAGGTGACTGGTTGAACGCCCCAGTGCGGTTGGAGGAGAGTCAGATGAGTGAGGAAAAAATATCCTGCAGACACACTCCACGTGTGTGTGCTTCCCAGAGAGACAGGAGATTGGGAAACGCGCGCGGCCGGCGCCGATCGCTTTCCAGAGCGTGCGCGTGACATCTCCTATCTCCTGGGAAGCAGACCCGCCAACAATAGTATCGCGCCTGCGCGATGGCATATGGCTTAGCCATATGCATCGCAGGCGCGAGACCTAAAAATGGTAACATGGGCTGGGCACTGGGAGTGTTTACTTAAACCTGCCCCTTCATTTGAAAATAAAGATTCAAGCAAACCCCATGGTCACAAGACCTATAATAAGAGAAAGATGGTTTGTGATGACTTAAGATACTTTTACTAAGGCTCTGAGGGCTAAAGAACCATGGGCTAAAATGATATCCTTTGTAAAGGTTCCTTCAACAGATCCAATTCAATAATTAAAGACACCTGAATTGACTGTGAAAGCATTATAAACCAATAATGTGGTGTGTAATTTGAAAAAATGCTCTGCATTTCTTGTCAAAAGTTTGAGTTCTCTACCCTGGAAAGTATATGGCCTATGAGCAAAGACAGTTAAACAAGCACACAGTTCCAAGTTTGATGGCATCTCACTAAATACTTGCATACAGCTTCTCACCCACTATCAAATGTATTCTGGTCAAGAGCAAAAGTAAATGAATATTCCGGGGGGTGATGGGGAGGGAACATACCCAAAACTGTGAGTGTTATAGGTTTTCTATACAATAAGAAATTAAAATAATCAACTATAAAACGCATATTAGAGTCACCTTTCCACATGGTTACACAGTACAGATATGAAAGTTATTTACCTCATGGTAGGCATTTAGGTCACATCAGCATTAGGTAGGTCATGTGAGGGTTCTATCCCCCCGTCCAACGGTGTGCATTTCCAAGCTACACACCACATACCAACAAACTAGTGCATCAATCCCTCTTAGCACTCCAAAAACAGCTGAGACATACATGGAACGAGGGCACATAGGGAAATACATAAAGCAGGCACAATGCTTTCGAGACGGTAGAGGCTTCAGTGGACAACAACTAGCAGTAACTACTGTGAACACATTCCTAAATGGACTAGAGGGTAGGAGAGGTTTTGGCTGGAAACCAGTCAGTATGTAAACTTTTATGGCACATCCTACCATGGTGAAGGCCAGCAGTATGTGGGGGAGTTACAAAAGTAGTTAAATTTAGTGTAGAGACATGGTCGAGTTGAAGTTGCCTTAACAACAGTCATAAATGTTACAACAAACCTGTAGTCATTTACTTGCCATGATCATCCAAGTAAAAGGCATCTGTGGGGTTATTTAGCAGAGATGCAGGGCCAACTGGGTGCAGTAAATACAATGAAAACAGAAAGGGAAAAAGCTTTAATATGCAATATTTTCAACATACGTTTAACTACAGTGTTAAACAGGACCGTGTTACTAGCTTCATACCAAGACGAAAAATACACAACTTATTAACAAAACATAATTTTACCCCACCACTTCACAAAATAATTACTAGGGCAACTAGGGCAACATATCTTCAAGAGCAGGAAATGCATGTCTGAGGTCCCCATACTGAACAAATATACCTCAAAGCTGTCCAAAACCAGCCCATTTGTTCTACTACAAATGAAAGTGCTGAATATAGATTAGCGCTACTGAGACACACGACAAGTCTTAGTTTATCACGGAGGTATCCTTTCTTCTCGATTGTTGCCATACCAATGCACTCCTGGAGTTTAATGTAGCAGCAATTACTGACGATCTGTGGTGGAAGCAGAGAAACGTGGGGGTGTTGAAGGAGGAAAAAAAAGCGCCATGCCACAATTTAGTTAACAGCCCCTAGGCGCGCGAGGCAGAGGAAAGAGCAAAAATCATCATTTGACAGGATTGCAGTTAATCCCAGCTCTCTTGACCGAACGCCAATCCCCCGAGTATTAGTCAGAGGGTATAACACTAAAAACTGTTGGGAGGTAAACAAGTTAATAATGCTGTAACCACAGTCATGATCTGGCCCTGCCAAATAAACAAACAGAAACGTATGCTACACTTGCCTGGATAGGAATCTATATCAGGGTAATGACTCACCCAATTCCAATGCCAATGTTTATTTTGTAAACCTATTAGGAATTTCGCATTACATTTTTAATAAGACACGAAATAGTTCAAATGTGTTGGGAGCGAGGCCGAAATGTATTGGTTTCTGAGACCTAGCTGTCCCTCCTTGCGCACTAATACTGAAAGGTGAAAAATAGCGCTATAGTTCGATAGTTAAAAGCAGACAGTGTGCGAGAAATGGTAGTCCAGAAGAAATCAAGGTACCAGTATATGACAGGGAAGCACTGTTTGCTCACTTGTGCTCAGCTTTTTTTCTATTACCAGCACCTGGGGACTGATTCCCAAGCAGTAAACTATGCAAGAAAAAAAATCATACCTCAGGTCAGAATCAAACCGACATCTTCTATAAAGTGCCAGTCTTAGTAAATGCTGTCATGACAGGAGTGGGTGCTTACAGAATATACATGGCCGTGAAAAATATCTTGGGTGACTGGAAATTATCTACAGAGTTGGCAATTTGATAACATTTCTACTTGTACAAGGGACTGACATATCAAATTATGACAGTGTTCTCGTATCAGAGCTCTGATATTATCTTCTCTGATTAGGTAAGGGCTCGCGCTCTGTCATGGTTTGGATTCTAGGAAGCTTTTGGTGAATACACATTTTTTATTATAGCAAACACCTACACATACTAGGGTTCTATTTCTGTCAGATATTGGACTATTCACAGGCTCTGTTTAAGAGCAGCCTTGTATTGAGGGCTGCTTTATGATTACAACAGATCTATGAATATGCCAGAGTTCTGATTACAGTAGAGTTCCGGATACACCACTGCTCCCTTTCATACTTTAGTTTCTGAGGAAGTATCTTGTGAAACACTTTGCCAAATTTGCTTGTACATGTTATCTCGATTTCACAAAATGTTAATGTATATCAGGGGTCTCCAACCTCTTCTGTAATGAGAGCAACTTCTGATCAGAGAAAATGGTTGTGAGCTACTGAAGGCCAAGCAACTCGCACATTGTTACAAGACACCCCCCTCACCTGGCTTCATTGAATTTAAATCTAATGTCAATGGAGCCCGATGCTATGGTTTGGACAAAATACTGTGACTAGTTGTACTATTATAGAGCTGCCGTTTGAGTCAGCGAGTGCATGGTCTGTGGGGATGTATGAACGTGTATGAATGAATGGGATATATGTGTATGGGTGACTTTGAACCTGTGTTGTAAGTACTTTTGGCACAGGACATAACTTTCGCCATATGTGGCACTATTACATGTACAACACAAACATAAGAACCATTTTGCTTATAAATGGGAGAAATTTAAAGTGCAGAAAAATATTCTACAAAAATCTTCGTACTAAGGAAAAAATGTCTGTACTTTAAATTACTCACATTTCCTTCCCAGCCACTGGGAGCAAGATACTTGCTGTGTGCAAACGCGACACTTCTAAAACAGAAGAAAATTCAACTGAAGAGTTAACTGTATGTATATGTATATTACACAAAACTCTTCATTTTAATTTTCTCCCAAGTCAAAGACTCCTTACAAATGGCAGGCATTTTATTCACAGTGGCCTGTAGACATGATGCCATATTTAGAACAGGAAAATACAGTAATTTATTTAAACGTGAGGAATTTAAAGTGAAGAAACATGCTTCATAAATTATTAGGACTTAATTGTCTTAATTTAAAGTAGAGAAAAATCATTAAAACTTAATGTTTCATAGAAACATTAATCTTCACTTAAATTTCTCCCATTTAAAAGAAAATGACTATTTTTTAACTTATGTGTACCAGCCACTGGGAGCAAAGTGCCGGTTTGTAAATGCCACACTTTAAGAATGGAGAACATAAAAATGAAGAGTTAACTTAATCATTAAATTAACTCTCCATTTCAAGTCGCTCTCCAGTAACCCCTTGCGTGCGAGCGTCGGCCAACGGCCGTTGCAAGCACTATTTATTTATAAAGTTCTACCTCGGTAGTGCCGCGCATATCCGTTGGCCGACGCGGCCCCGCCTGTGCATTAGAATGCCAAGACCGCGGCGGAATTGCCGCCGCAGTAAACAGGTTAAAACATTCAAAATTAGGTTGATAATGACGTATTTTAAAGTTGAATGTCTCAGTGCTTCAGTTCAGAACCTCTGTGATCCACATGAGTCATATATTTGAGTGAAGCACTGATCAGCTTCAGGCTCTGCTATCATCAGCCTGATAGCAATGTAAAATAAACATAGCCTTTCTTTAACTTTACAAGGAAAACACATCACTTTTTTACTGCAGTTCTTGATAAAAATGTAGCTCAAGACTTGGAGTTACAGGACCAACTGGTTGGACACTAGCATTAGATGGAGGAATAATGCACTGCATGTGAATGCAGAAAAGATTCACACAGCAAAACAGTAGAACTTGCAGTACTTGACCCAAAACAATACGTCCTCTGCATTGGGCATTAGGAGTTCCATACTGCTGATCTAAGAAGCAGGTGACGTGAAGTGGTGAAAGCAGCAGACTAAATTTCAGTAGGACAGCCTTCCCATTTAGTGCAGTTCTTTATACACCTATTGTATGTAGGGAACAACAGAGGAAAAGAGGCTTCAGAAAGGTAAACACAAAGGGAAATGTTGTTTCTGTGCAGAGATCACCACCGAACACAGGAATAGTACAAGTTGGGAGTGTTTAAGGAGTTCTCGGTCTGAAAAGATTTAAACTTCCTCATGGTTCCGTTCTTTGCTAATCACTGCAAAATTGAGGTATTTTGTGGTTGAATGTGAACAAGTCTCTTTTTTGTAGTATTACAGCTTCGAAAAACCTGTGACTGTGCTATCATCCTTTCTTATGAGAAACTTGGAAATTCCCCATGAACTTGTTGGGGATACTTATTCTAGAAAACCTCTCAACCAAAACCATGCCATAGCTTGAATAAAGAAAGGAGAACATAAATTCATAAGAAAGGTCAAAAGTATCAGCTGGAAGGTACACAAAAGAAATCGGTTACTCCTTAATCGCGGTGGCAATTCCGCCGCGGTTTGGCAGTTTAGCGGAGTGGGCGGGGCTGCGTTGGCCACCAGAAGTTCGCAGCACTACGAAGGTAGTGCCCACGACGGCCGTTGGCAGACAGAAGCATGCAGGGGGTAAAGGACCCACAGAGCTTTTGCTATTTTTAAAGGTACTGTGTGTCTTTTTGCACTTTTGTAGACCTTGAGACCATTCTTGGAGTGAATAAGTGGTACACAATAATGAGGGAATGCTATTGTAATATGTTCTAGTTGGAGATGGGTCTTGAAAAATCAACCTTTACGGTCTAGAAAATTCTTTACAGGTCTTTGGTCCTTGCAGTTTGAAACTTTAAACAGGAATCAATTTCCCCAAATATGTAGACATTTTTGCTAAGGACAGCCTTTGTTTTAAAGACAAGCTCGACAATTTACTTCAGTACTCTAAAAACTGAGAAAGGCACAAGTGAGTCAGGAAATGCACATCCGGCATGCCACACTTCTGTCCACTGCTGGGCAGCACAGTGGAGCTAACGGGCTCAGCCGCAGGACTGCTTCCGTTAGTTGCAGAATCACAGAGGGGCCACTCCAATACCTTCTGTGCATGGGGCCTGGACGCTGCTCAGAGCAGCTACACATCTGATCAATGGTGCACTCAAGAGGCCTCAGAACTAGCTGGGTGGGCCTTGTTCTATGGTGTCAGGGAAACACCATGCTTTGAGGCTTATCAATATTTCCAACAAAGCACACTTTCAGTGTTCCTTGATGGTTCCAGGGCCCATTCAAGCACCCTTTGTGCTTTGGTAGCAGGGCTGTCAATTACTTTATCTGAGTATTAAAAAACGTTTTGAGAAAGCCTAATCCGATTTAGAACCTGTGCATGCACTCTTCATTACCTACTTGAAATGACAGCTTTACCTAAGCTTGCTCCGCCATAGACCTTATTACTCACTTCCCAAACCAAGATGGTGGATATACCTGGTGACATTTCAGCCTCATGTTTAGTCACAAACTAGAAAAGATAGATTGCATTGTAATGCAGTGAGTCGCAGTTTAAGTTCTTCAACCGGTCCACACCAGAGCCTAGTGTTCCAATGCTCTAGCCTTGTGGGTCTCTATAGTATGTAAACCTACAGAACTGTGGAATGTGTGTGTCACATGTATTGGCATTTATATAGCGCACTACTTACCCGTAGGGTCCCAAGGCGCTTCGACCGCTGCGAAACCCTTCCTGGCTTCCCTGAGAGATGGTCCCTTAATGGGTATCTCCAGGGTGAGACCAGGCATCCCCGGCGGTCTGGTGGGGCCGTTAGTGAAGATGAGGCAAGCTAATGCCCAGAGTTGCCGAGTGTGATCGCTGATCAGAGTGGGCACCGAGGCGAGAGAATTATCGAGTCCGCTGACCCTGGTCCAGAAACCTGCCGCGCCGGGAATCGAACCCTGGTCCCGGGCCGTCCTCTGCGCTCGGGTCTGCCGCCTCTAACCAGTGAGCCACACTACTTCACTACAACAATCTAGTTCATCTTGCTGTATTCCTCATCATTATCTTGAATATCATCTTCCCGATCTGACCATGGAGGTTTTTTTCTGTCAGTAGGCTTTTTCTTTCTGCAGACACCTGCTTCACATGTTCTTTTCCGAAATGTTCAGCAAAGTGGCTCCTGAAAAGCATTTTTTTTTTCTTTGATATCACAGGGTGAAGACTTTAAAATATTATTCACGTCCAGCCATTCACACACTTCTAGACGAGTAGCTGGAAGTTGAGCAATATGGCTGGCTGCACTTACGAGATAATTAATCAACTGGTAGGGAAGAGGAAACAATTGTGTCTGTTTTATTTCCCCTGGTGAGTATGGGTTTAATCAAAAGAAAAGGACACTTGTAACAATTCTAAACCATTGGCTAGAAAGATGAAACACCCTCAAAAACTTGGTTCACCGCAGCACTGTTGGCTACGCGGCAGCAGTGTAAGGCAGCCGAAAGAGCCTGGCGTGCACAATACGACTCTGTGGCTAGGCTGACCTATAAGACGGCGGTCAAGGCCTATCACAGGGACATTCGCCTTGGAAAAAAAGCCTACCTTGCAGGGAGGATAGAAGCCGCCTCCAACTCCTGTAAGGAGATTTTTACAATTGTGAGAGAATTCATGGCTCCGCGATCTAATACATCTGAAGAGATTTCCTCTGAATCCTGGGCTTCTGACCTTGCTAATTTCTTTACTAGCAAGATTAAACGTATACAGGACTCTTTCCCACCGGTGGTGCCTGCGGGGCTGACTAATCTTGAGGAGGACATGTACCCTCTGGCCCCGTCTGGTCCGACGTTGGCTGTGTTTCCACCTATTTCAGCCCCTGCTTCCTTAGCGCTTATGGGCAATCTCAAATCTGGGTCGCCTTTGGACCCTTGCCCGGCCAAATTTTTGGCAAAAATAGCGGACGTGATAAATCCGCTGGCGAATCCTCTCCTGAATCTCTCGTTGAGCCAGGGAGTGGTTCCGCAAGCCTTGAAGCAGGCAATGGTCATCCCTTTGCTTAAGAAGCCCAGTCTTGACAAGAAGATTTGTCGACATGTTTCAGCTCCTTTTGGCCCTACAGGGTCTGTGGAGCTTTCGTCAGGACTAACGCACACAAATTAGTTACTCACACGATTAGTGTAGTATTTTAGAGTTCTCACTTTTTGGTACTCTGTTATTTTAACTCTCCGCAATCTGTTTGGGGAAAGTCGTATTCTCCATCAGGGGGGTGCCGCTTCTATGAGCATAGAGCCGCGTGGTGTACAGTTCTCCGACTTGTGCTGACTCTGCCCCCGAGTCAGCACAAGTAGGGCCAAAAGGAGCTGAAACATGTCGACAAATCTTATATAAATACTAAAAGATCCAGTAACTCAATCTTTTTGCAGTATCAGTCTATTTTTACGTAAGTAGAATCTCACCTCACATTAAAGCACAGGGGTGACTTTCTCCTTTTTTGAATTTTTCAAGAATCTTAGTTCTTGTTTTGTTCACACTATTTTTTGGGGGAAACCCTTAATCTCTGGACACTGCATTCTATAACCAGAGGTGCCTCTGGATGAGGCGGGCAATGAGCATGTATTGGAACATCCAATGATAACTGCCATAACTTCAATGTGGGGCGGATGAAACATATATACCGCTAAATTCGAACAACATTGAGTTTTTGCACCTCCGAGATGCCATGATCAAGTGTTAGAGAAGGGTAGAATGCAATCTCTCTAAACAGGAGAATGGATGTGCACGGAAATGCCCATTTAGGTAAGAGTATTGTTTTGACTGATGATAAATATTAGGGATCTAAAACCCTAATGAGGGGTCATTTATTCCTAGGATAAGTTCAACTGTATGTCAGGACCGGAGGCAAGGATTACGCTTTTATCTTCCTTCACTTGAATTCAATATTATTAAACAGAAGCCATTTTAAAACTTTTTCAAACTACATTTCTCATGAACATTAGGTAAACTAAGAACAGTTAATCAGGGGGGCGTGGCTTAGCGCCCGGTGTGGATGGCGGCTCCGACGTGAGCGCTCCGTACCGGCCGGGGGTATCAACAGCTCCCGTATTCCATTCACACTCTGAAGCGGCGGAATGTAATATCGGACAGTGGAGAGAACATTGCGGAACTGATTTCCCACCTCCCACAGCAGTTTTTGGTGCTTTTCTGACAAAGGACTCGGCTGCCGCGGCTTCATGACGGCCACGGCTGCCATTTTGTGCTCCTGAAGCGCGTCCAGTGCACTGCCCTTCAACTCATGCCGAGCTCCTACGCGGATTCTAGCCTTTCACAGCGCTCATGGTGAGCCAAGATTTGATTAATTTGGATGTTCCTGCCACCAGACCTGTTTATTTGCTCTTATGAGTGTCGCTTCAGCTATCTCAATTTTTGGCGGCCATTTTACCTCTACCTAACACTCTCTCCTCACCTGGGTCATTTGTGGCAGCAATTTATGCAGGCTTTTCACCATAGTTCATATACTCCTGCTACACTCTTTGAGTATTGGATTTTCTTTATGCCTGCAGTTCCTCACACCATATGTGCTTTTTCCTTGTTGCTCGTTTCCCACAGGATGCCTTTATTGGCTATGCTGTAGTGAATTCTTACATTGGATGTTTCCTTTTTGCTATTTGCCAATTTGTTATTCCTCATCTCAACGGCCACTCTTTGCTCTGCATCCTTATGTGAGGGCTACATGGCTTAACCAGCTGGACATTTTTCTGTGACTGTGATTTTTACTACTTTCATGTACTTCTGAAGTGCCTTTCTTAGGATATCCTAACTTCCCTCCTGCGTGCTCCTGCAGAATCTGCTGCATTTCCGTTCATTTGTTGACTTTCACAAGATTGGAGCGTCCCACGTGTAGTCTTTCTTTCTGGAGGTGGCACAAGTCTTATCGATAGGGGTGCAACAGGTCATGCTCCTATGACTCCTCGACGCATCTTCATTAAAAATTCAAAAGTTTTTTCTGCGATGGCTCATTTGGAAGCCTCTCAGGCATCTGTTGCCCTCATGTCGCAGTCCAGTGCGGATCATCGTGCTCAGTCCTCAGGGAAGGTTACAACGAAACGCCTCAAAAAGGACCCTACATCACCGTCGGGCTCTTCTTCAGCTGTATCTATGGAGCTGTGGTTGGTGGAGATACGGGCCCTTCGACCCTTCATGGAGGAAACCAATACCAAGTTACAGGTTTTAACTGATAACTGGTCACAGATGGATGCAAGAGTTAAACAGTGGAGCGCAGTGTTTCTTCTATCCAGGAGTCTTCCACAAAGGTTACGCACATGCATGCGCAGAATTCCTCTCTGCAGAAGCGGGTCGAGGAGCTTGAGAATCGCAACCGACGCAACAACCTGCGCATTTACGGCCTGGCGGGGAATTGTGAGGGAAGTTACCCTATTGCTTTCTTCAAACCCTTCCTTCCTAAGCTCCTTCACTTACCAGAAAGTACCGTGCTTAACATCCAACGAGCACACAGGCTTGGCCGCATCTCTTCCTCCGCTTCTGCTTCTTAAAGACCAAGGGGCGTCATCATGTATTTCCTGGAATATACTGACCTTCTTAAAGTCCTCTCAGCAGCCAGAGCTTCTCCTCGCCTCACATGGTCAGGGTCCACAGTGTTCTTCGCGCAGGATTATGCTAGAGCTACAGCCATCAGTCGCAAAGCCTTTTTGGATAAGAGACCAGAACTTCGCTCCATTGGCGCCAGATACAGTCTTTTTCATCCTTGTCTTTTCAGAGTCACTCATAATAACAAGACGACGACCTATGAAGATCCTGTTCGCCTTCGGAGCTTCCTAAATTCTTGTCAAGCATCTGACATGGACCTTTCCAGCTCTTCATCTGCTTTCCCTCCATGACTCACTTGAGTTGCTGTTGATCTTGATTTGAATCGCTTAGTTCATGTTGATTTTGTCATGCTTGTCATGCTACCTTTCTCCTTATATGACTTCCCTTGTTTCTTGTTCCCTCATATTTATATAGCCTGTTCACATGTTTTTTACCCCTGTTCGGCACTGTATTTTCGTTGTTTCGTCTCTTGATGTTTTCCTCCCCTCATATCTATTGTTTTTTGTTTCCACAGAATCTACATTTCATTGCGTACTGTTCCCCCCCCCGGCCTGGTGGTTTGCTCACACTGAATGTCTTGCCTCCCCCAATTTGGAGTTACCGCCCTCAGTTATCTCGTCCGTGTGGTTCCATCCCTCCCCTGCTCCTCATCATCCTCCTCCTCCTTTTTGCCCTCTCCTTTTGTAGGTATGTTCTCCCCCTATTTCCTTTTGTTTCTTGGTTCCCTTTTTCTCATACTTCCCTTCATGTATCTCAACTTTCTTGTTCATTTTGCGGATATAACCTCTCTCTTTTCAAGTTGTAGTTTTCTTATTTCTTCCTCTTTCCTTTTATCAATTTGTATATTTTCTACTATCTCTTCCCCTGCTTTTTCTCCTTACAAGCTCTTTCTTCTTTGCTAATTCCTTTTTTCCTTCTCCTTTCCTCTTCTATATCGCTTCTTTTTCACCTCCTTCTTCCTTCCTATTCCTGACTCTTTTTCCTATTGTTACGTACGTCTTCAATGCACACTATTTTCTTCCTGTTCAACTCACTCTTCTTTTCCTTCCTCCACTTTTTACCACCTTTCTTCTCCCTTGATTTTCTCACTTTTATTGATTTCTTTATGGGTTTCTTACATTACAAAATTGTTGCTTTAATGTATAAACTATGTCTTTAAACATAACTTCCTGGAATTAAATGTTGACATTGCTTTCCTTCAGGAAACTCACCTTTCTGACATAGAATCTGCTAAACTTCAAAGAGGTTGGGTGGGTGAAGTTTTCTTTTCACAAGGGGATGGTAAGCACAATGGTGTTGCTATTCTTGTTCGCAGATCGCTCCCTTTTACAGTTATCTCCCAAGAATCAGATGCTAACGGTAGATGGACACATGTCAGACTATCACTTAGAGGTGTTCCAATCTCTCTTCTTAATGTTTATGGCCCCACCAGCGGCGAACCCCTTTTTTGAGCTGAGTTTTCTCCACGCATTACCCAATTTATGGATGATAATTTCATCCTTGCGGGAGACTGTGACCACCCTCTTGACCCTTTTTTGGATAGAAAGTCTGATGCCACTTATATTTCCACAAAATCACAAACCTTTTACCCAAGCTATATCCCAACATAAGGTTGTTGACTCTTGGCGCTTATGTAACCAGACTTTGCAAGAATTTACTTTTTATTCACCCTCTCACCGTTGCCAGTCACGAATTGATTATATTTTTGTTTCCCATGATCTTGCTCAATCACTCACTGCGGCAGAAATTGGTCCGATACTGCTCTCCGATCATGCCCCTGTGGTAGTTAGCCTTGACGTTATCCCTAAAGTCGATGGCCCCAGAAGATGGCGTTTTAATAATGCCCTCCTTTTAGATCCCAAGTTTTCCTATTCCTTCACTACCTTTTTTGATGATTTTTTTCTTTTTAATGATGTCCCACCCGTTTCAAAACATAATCTTTGGGATGCTTTTAAAGCAGCTGCACACAACTTCATTATTAATTTTGTTGCTAAAAGACTGCTCGCCAATTTACTCCATCCTTCCTTCATGACATTAAGCGATTGGAACACGCCTATTTCACTTCACATTCCTCTGATAGTCTGACAGCTCTAGTCGCTGCTAAGCTCAAATTTAACGAGCAGTCTACTGAAGATGCTGCTTTGTATTTGCTAAAGTCAAGTGCCAAGTTTTATGGTGGTAGGAATAAAGCTGGGAAAATCCTTGCTAATTACTTAAAGGTTAAGCACAATAAGGTGAACATTGAATCGGTTTACGATACTAGTGCACACTTACAACATAAGGATGCTGACATTCTTGCTACATTTTCCCATTTCTACGAAACTTTATATACTTCTGACACTCAATCTTCTCCACAGTCTCTCACTCATTTCTTCTCCACCATTCAAAAACCTACACTTTTGTGGATGGAACAATGTTGGGCTTGTGTAACAAACCTGCCCGGGGTGGAGACTCCAAGCCTGTAACCAGGATTAATAAACAAATGCATTGTGTCAAACCTGTATAAAAGGAGAGCCAGAAGGAGTTGCCAGCAGAACACCTCCCTAAAGACATCCTAGTATCTGCAGTTGACGTGCTCTCCTCTAGAGAGTAAAAAACCTTTTTCTTGTCTTCCAGTTCCCAGCGCTTGCCTCATTATTTTTGATAACGAACCCAAGGTGAATTAGAGGTGGGATCCTGCCACCGGGCAGCATTGGGGGTCTTAAGAGACTCGTTGTTTTTCACAGACTCATGTGCTTGTAATGTATCCTGTTGACTCAGATGAGGGTCCAAAACGAATACTGATATTCGGTATCTTTGCAGAAAACAGATTAAAACAGGATTCGCGAGTATGAACTTTTGGCGTGATTCGCATGAAGAAAGAGGGAGTCCAAGCAGAGCGGATAGACTTTGTTGGTTTCCGTGTAGTGATAATGAAAGAATGACTGACAAACTGTTCTTCGTTTCCCTTCTGTTCATGGGGAATGTAATTTGGAAAAATGTTAAATATCTATGGCTTGATAATACTGAATTAAACCGAAGGAAGATAAAAGCATAATCTTCGCCTCAATGTCCTTAATAGAATTTACAAAAACTTACCTTCACATGGTTAGGCAAATTTTTATTCAAAATGATATACATCCAGCTACTGCACTTAGCCAAGGCTGGCCAGAGCTGAATAAAACCAAAAGCTTTCCAAGAGCAACAAAATACGGCAGGGTTGCTATTTTACGGACCTAGAATTTTCAGGATATGTTTCATGACTAACTAGCAGACAATGAGCTACTTTTACAGAATAATGCACAACATGAAGAGAGATTCTTGCTTCTCCAACATGCCTCTCATTTACTGGATAGTCCATCTTTAATTAATAATTGCTTGTGCCGTGGGACTACATGTGAAAGAAGGATCACATTTAGTGTGTCTTAGGCATTTCTAGCTGTGGTCAATGGATTACAGTGGGTTGAAGGGGGTGGGTGTAGAGACTTATACTGTACCATTTGATTGGCAATGTGTCGCAGTGTCAGAATGGTATTCATGTAAAATTGCTGTTACACTATAAATGAAAATCAATAAAAAGAAAAAAAAACAAATATGCCAATTTGTAAGTGCTAGCTATTTCGTCTAGTTCTGTCAAGAACTTGAGAACATTAGATTGTGTCAGCAATGGCTGAATGGATGTGGATGGAATGAATATGTTGTTCAAAACTAGTAACTTACTTTGAAGGCTTGATTTATTTTAAATCCAGCAGACCACTAAAGCACTTGTACGAAGGCACAGGAGGTTCCTTAACAACTATGCTGTCCACCATTAAGAAATCACAATTAATGGAACCAAAAGGAAAAGGGAAGAGGTGCGTCTAGCTAGTACAGACTAGTAAAACACTTGTAAGGGGCGCAGAGCCAGTTAATCAATGAAAGGCTTAGCCCATGGTGGACAAACAAAATAAAATAAAGCCCTGCAGGATGGCATATGAGATAGCTGCCTACAGTAGGAGATATTGCTACCCAAGGGTGAAAACTCTCTAGTTACAAGAAAAAGTAATCATCAAATTCACAATGCACATGTGGGATAGCTTAATGGTTTTGACATCATTCTCATTACCTTGCATATTTTACTCCCACTTATAACAAGCTTTGGCAAAGCCAATAGATCTCAGTAATGCTCAAGCTATTAATTGGCCTTGTCAATGTGAAGTTTTTTTAGACTTGTTGTCTAGCAGCACATTTGCTGTTATACATGGATGAAAGTTACTGAAAGCCCAGAATGACAGGATATTGAGCTGACGCCAAGTATCTTCGCCCCCCAATTTAAGTTTATTGTCCTACCGCATCGAACACAAAAAAGCGATATGACATGGCCTGTGCTGGCCACATCATACGACTTTTTTCAGTGACTTTCAGCCATGCTGGAAAGCAGATGTGCTACTGGACAACATGGCTAAAAGACATGCACACTGACAAGGCCAATAACTCGAGCATTGTCGATCTACTGGCTTTGCCAATACTTGTTCTGTGTTGATGGGGTGTTGCTGAACAAATCATGAAGTGAGTGAGAAACAGTTGAGGAGCTTTGAAGTGCAGTGAGGATGTGGCGTAAGGGCCAGAGCTGCACACAGGGGAACGAGGTTCAAAGGTCAGAGTCAGCTGGACATTTTTGGATTCTGGGAAATTCACTTACATCCCCCTGCCTATGACAATTAATCTGTCATTGTGTAATGCAACTGGTGAGCACTGAAAGAGCTCCAATACCATCACCTGGTGTTAGCACTATGGCAAGATGGAGGATGGAACAAGCGCTTCAATACCCCTGAATTGTGAAAAATATTATAATATATATATATATATATATATATATATATATATATATATATATATATATATTACCTACTGGCGGTCGCCAGTAGGTATATATAGTTAGGATTTTTTCTCTATGGGATTTTTGAAAATTCTATGTCTAATAACTTTGGCGTTTGTGGACGGAATTGGCTGAAATCTTCAGGAAAATGGAACATTTTGTTTCTGAGCAGACCCTGACAATTTGGGGGGGTTTCATCAAGGGGGGGCCGAGAAAAAAGGGGGGTCCCAAAATGCATTTTTCCCATGTTAATTTCCATAGGGCGGTTGGCCTCACTTTTAGCTCGAACAGCTGAATGGATTTGCACGAAACTTGGCAAAATTGTAGGGACTGTTAGCCCGATGTGCCTTTGCTAGGTCTCAATATATGTGCTCCAGTGGATTTTGAGTAATTTAGGTTCAAAAAAATATATATATCTGGGCGGAGCCTAACCACACATCTGATCTGATTGGCTGTCAGCACTTCATCCAAGAAGTGTTGGCAGCCATCTTGGGACCAATATACATGATAGCACCTCATTAAAAAGCATTGTAGTTAATAGAGGGTTTTAGGACTTTAGTTACATTATAAATCATTTGTTGATGGTACCATACTCGTTTTAGGAATTGTGGTGGGTTCTAAGGTGATTTTACCATGTGAAAAAACCTTCTGCTGTGATATCATGAATATTGTTTGAAAGAAAACTAATATCTCATGATTTTCCCACAGTGGTTTGGAAGGGGATCTATAAGCTAAACTGAAAGCATATTTTCTGTAAATTCACATTATCTTTCTCAGTCATGTGAAAATGAAGTCTGACATTCTCAGTAAAACATGTACATCCAACAAGGACAGAGACTGTCAGTTGATTCCTTTGTGTTCTACTGCAGCCTCCTAGAGTGTTCTAAAGAACAACTAGAGCGCTAACAGTCCTACTTATTACAAAGGTATGGCACACCTGAAGCCATCTTGATTGGAATAAAGTGGTAACTCTTAAAACATTTAATTTAAAAAGAAACAACATGAGGGGGTATATTTTGCCATAGAAAGTATGATTAGTGCTGCAGAATGAAAAATTAGGGCACATTTTGAGTGACTTCTCAAATCCTTTTCTATTTCATTAAAACATTCTGACATGCAGTCTCCCAAAATGGCCACCAGAGACAAAAGAGCCCAAATGTAGCCCAAATATCACCCAGATGTAGCCCGAGTATAACCCAACGACAGAATGTCCCAGAGTGTTCTAAAGAACAACTAGAGCGCTAACAGTCCTACTTATTACAAAGGTATGGCACACCTGAAGCCATCTTGATTGGAATAAAGTGGTAACTCTTAAAACATTTAATTTAAAAAGAAACAACATGAGGGGGTATATTTTGCCATAGAAAGTATGATTAGTGCTGCAGAATGAAAAATTAGGGCACATTTTGAGTGACTTCTCAAATCCTTTTCTATTTCATTAAAACATTCTGACATGCAGTCTCCCAAAATGGCCACCAGAGACAAAAGAGCCCAAATGTAGCCCAAATATCACCCAGATGTAGCCCAAGTATAGCCCAATGACAGAATGTCCCAGAGTGTTCTAAAGAACAACTAGAGCGCTAACAGTCCTACTTATTACAAAGGTATAGCACACCTGGAGCCATCGTGATGGGAATAAAGTGGTAACTCTTAAAACATTTAATTTAAAAAGGAACAAAATGAGGGGGTATATTATGCAATAGAAGGTATTATTAGTGCTGCAGAAAGAAAAATTAGGGCACATTTTGAGTGACTTTTCAAATCCTCTTCTATTTCATAAAAAAATTCTGACATGCAGTCTCCCAAAATGGCCACCAGAGACAAAAGAGCCCAAATGTAGCCCAAATATCACCCAGATGTAGCCCAAGTATAGCCCAATGACAGAAAGTCCCAGAGTGTTCTAAAGAACAACTAGAGCGCTAACAGTCCTACTTATTACAAAGGTATGGCACAAAGGAAGCCATCTTGATTGGAATAAAGTGGTAACTCTTAAAACATTTAATTTAAAAAGGAACAAAATGAGGGGGTATATTTTGCCATATGAATTATGATTAGTGCTGCAGAAAGAAAACTTAGGGCACATTTTGAGTGACTTCTCAAACCCTCTTCAATTTCATTAAAAAATTCTGATATACAGTCTCCCAAGATGGCCACCAGAGACAAAAGAGCCTAAATATAGCCCAAATATCACCCAGATGTACCCCAAGTATAGCCCAATGACAGAATGTCCCAGAGTGTTCTAAAGAACAACTAGAGCGCTAACAGTCTTACTTATGACAAAAGTATGGCACACCAGAAGCCATCTTGATTGGAATGAAGTGGTAAGTCTGAAAACACTCAATTTAAAAAGGAACAACATGGGGGGGTTAATTTTGCCATAGAAAGTATGATTAGTGCCTCAGAAAGAAAAATTAGGGATCATTTTGAGTGACTTCTCAAATCCTCTTCTATTTCATTAAAAAAATTCTGACATGCAGACTGAAACATGCACTTTGAATACCAGCAGCAGACGTCCCTGGTGAGCAGTAGCTTTACTACAGTGATCTAATGTGCAACTAGAGTGCTAACATTCAGAATTTATGGCAAATGTGTGACGGATGGAACCAAAGTAAACAAGCATTGAAAATGCAATAGATCTCGCCCTCGTTTAAGTTAAAGCCATTCTGTTTGTAATGAGGTGGCTTTTTAGCTTTGCTTTTATTAGTGTTTTTTCAACTTTCATGTAAATAACATGCATCTGTATGCATATAAGTATATGTATGCATGCATTTATGTTTGTATTTATATAGATATACAGATGATATATGTTTATATATGTATGTATATATATATTCACTGAAAAAACCATAGGCTATAGACCATATATAGTTAGGAATTAGCATTTACAAAACCTTGAAAATTCACTGAAAAAACCATAGGTTATAGACCATATATAGTTAGGAATTAGCATTTACAAAACCTTGAAAATTCACTGAAAAAAACATAGGTTATAGACCATATATAGTTAGCAATTCGCATTTACAAAACCTTATTTTACTCACACAAAACCATTGAAATTCCATATATAGTTAGTTGCACTAACTATATATCGCGCACCCGCAATCCACTGCTGATGATGTCACATATTACATCATTCATGACATGATCAGTGACATCACTGATGACATCACTGATGACATCACTGATGACATCTCAAATGACATCACTGATGACATCTCAAATGACATCACTGATGACATCACTGATGACATCTCATTTGACATTACTGATCACATCACTGATGATATCATTCATGTGATAATACGATGAACCTCTTCAGACTCTAATATAACCTTAGATACAATCAGTGTAAACAGACACTCACAGACTGTCACTCATCCATGGAGTTACTCACACACCTAGTCAGTCATGCAAAGAATCAATCACACGTCCATTTCCTCAACTATACAGTTATACAAACTTTACTTATTCAAACATATACTAACACATATTTACTCTCTTATACAATCCCTGATACAAGTTCACAATGATCCATACAGCCACTCACACATTCACTGGCTCTTATGCACAGTTATTTATATATGTCAACTCTCACATGTACTGTGTTTTACATATGTACTTACTTTGACATGTAGCACTGAGATATCCATTCACTCACCAATACACTCATGCACACAGTCAACCGCCCATACAGCTGTT
The DNA here is from genome assembly GCF_964263255.1 of Lissotriton vulgaris. Lineage (NCBI taxonomy): Eukaryota > Metazoa > Chordata > Amphibia > Caudata > Salamandridae > Lissotriton > Lissotriton vulgaris. The sequence goes on from NC_141685.1 coordinate 1,734,537,025, forward strand.
TCCACATGCACTTTTGAAACCATACATCTAGTGAATCAACTGCTCACACATCTATGCACAGAGTCATACACCTCCCAGCCACCCACACACACACTCAGTCTCCCATACAAATACTTGGGCAACCAATCAATAACCCATATAGTTACTCATATAGCTACTTATCAACACATGCAACAGTTTACAGAACAACAGACATAATGATGCACAAATTAAGACAGTTTAGTCACTAACCCATGCACTCAGTGAGACACATTTAATCACTCACTCATACAGTCAGTCATGCACCTACTAAATCCTTCATCCAGACACTTATACATCCACTCATTCTTCAATATGTAAGACATATTTTAACTTTACAGAAACATACAGTCACTGGATGTTGTCATCAGTGATGTCATCAGTGATGTCATTTGAGATGTCATCAGTGATGTCATCAGTGATGTCACTGACCATGTCATGAATGATGTAATATGTGACATCATCAGCAGTGGATTGCGGGTGCGCGATATATAGTTAGTGCAACTAATATATATATATATATATATATATATATACACTCAGAAACCATTTCCTTCAAGAAATGTGAAGCGCACTCCAGAGGTAAGGCGGCAAGGTTTTATTTTCAGCCCACAAACACTTCGTGCAACAGATGCGTTTCGGACGCCAAGTCCTTCGTCAGTGTTTACACCTTCAACCGTCTGGCAGCAACATATAAAGTTTACCAACAAACTGAAAAACGGACTACAATTTGTAGCATCGCAAATGCAGCGGCCATTTCAAAGTAGGTTAAATACTACAATCGACATTAGGAAAAACTCCAATTATATGTCAGAAAAGGCCAAAATGGCCTTCAGGTCATGTTTTATAATGCAGTGTATCGGCAAAGCACTGCATCGCAAAGCGCTAACGTACTCTCCGTTTCAGCAGCATGAGAGCACAAACATTTATACACATGTATAAAAATGAGTGGAGATCTTCTCAGTTTTAGACATTCTCTTAAAACTTGGCTGTTTATCCAGGCCTACTGCTGAGCTGTATTTTATTCTGTGTTATGTTCCCTCCGATAGCGCCATGAAGCTCCTGGGCGTACGAGCGCTTAATAAATGTATATTAACATAACATAAAACATAACATGTATATGTAGGTATGCATGCATCAATCACATCCGTGATTCTGATGGTTCTTAAATCAAATGTGCATGCATATTACCAATCAATACATTAAATCAAGGCTGAAATTAATAAAAATACCGAAATAAAGCCGTGTATTGGCATATCACCACACCGTGCCATCCTAGAGGTGAATAGGATTTCTTAAATTATCCAGATTTCGTAGTCACATTCCAAATTTTAAGAACATAGCATAGCTAATTGTTGAGGAGATGACCCATTATCTCACCATAAGGGTCCTACACAGGTCCCCCGCATGAGTCAGTTTATAGTGCATTAGCCGTTTCATACATATGCAATTTCATATTTCAAAGTCAAAAGTTCACATTTCTCAACTCAACAAACTATCAATTTCATCACATTTGAGCATATTTCAACTGCATCCATCATTTTCCCAAATGTACCGTTAATTCTTCCCCACTATTGAGACCCTGTGGGTGTTTTGTTTGCATGTCAATGATGTAACGTGACTCGAGTCTACGAAGACTAAGTAGTCGGTCCCCCTCTCTAGGATTGAGGGGTATGTGGTCCAGGCCGAAGTACTGTAACAGCTCCCTGTTACTTTGGTGTGCCTCTGCGAAATGCCGCGCTACAGGGTATACCATATCTTTGTTCATTATAGCTCGTTGGTGCTCTAAAATTCGCATTTTTTCATTTTTAATCGTACTTCCAATATACTGGAGTCCACAGGGGCAAGTAAGACAGTAAACAACATAGGGAGTCGTACATGTGATAAACTGTTTGATGTGTTTCAATTGGGACATCCCTGGAATCTTATAAGATAAGACTCGTTTACTCTTTTCGCATGCTCGGCATTTCCCACATGGGAAGAATCCCTTCATGTCTTTAAGGGTTGCACTCACTTTGAGATCGATCAAAGACAAAATTGTCAACAGTCACCTGAAACCAGAGAAACCCAATTTCCTGAAAGTTATAAGGGGTTTAATGGGAACATCCTTCCCTATTATAGGATCTGTGTGAAGGCTGTGCCAGTTTTTCGTAATTATCCCTCTCAAAATGTTGGCCTGGTCAGAGAAAGTGGTGATCAGGCGAAATGTATTTTTCATGTCAGTGGATAGATCTTTCTTCTCCTTATTCTCAAATAGATGTTTTCTAGGGATCCCGACTACCTTTTTGTAGATCTTATCCAATTCTGCCCGATCATAACCCCTCATAAGAAACCTCGCAACACATTCCTCTGCTGCTTTTATAAAGTCTGTGTCCTGCGAACAATTGCGCCTCAACCTAAGTAACTCCCCATAGGGGATACTTCGAATGAGACTGGGGGATGGCTACTTGAGGCATGTAGTCTACTATTCCCCGCCGTGGGTTTCCTATATAGGGCTGTCTCTAACTTATCCCTGTGCACAAAAACTCTCAGGTCTAAATAATGTACTGCTGATGTACTGATATCTGCTGTGAATCTCAAATTAAGATTATTTTTGTTTAGGTCCTCAATGAATGTTTCCGCTTGTGTGGTGGAGCCTCGCCACACAAGAAAGATCGTCGATGTATCGACGCCATACCACATGTTCTGCCCACTTGCTGTTGGTTCCTGCTAGGACCACCTGCTCCTCCCACCAGCCAACGAAAAGATTTGCGTAGCTGGGGGCGAAGCAGGTTCCCATCGCAGTCCCTGAGATTTGTTTAAAAAGTTCAGAGCCAAATAAGAATATATTATTCATAAGGCAGAACTCCAAACATTCTATCAGCATGGTGTTGTGTTCCATAAATTTAGCGGGCCTTTTTTGCAGAAAATACCCGACAGCCTCTATACCCTGCTTACGTCTTATGCTTGTATATAGATTTGTGATGTCTAATGTGATTAGAACATATGTGGTATCCCAGGTGATCAATTCAAGCTGTTCTAAGAATTGCTTGGTATCCCTAACATAGGACTTCAGTTCAACAACAAAACAAGATAGGAAAGAGTCAATATATATTGATAAATTTTCTGTCAGTCCTCCTTTCGAGGACACGATGGGTCTCCCCGGTGGACATTCAAGATCTTTATGCACCTTGGGAAGGTGGTAGAATGTCGGAGTGACAGGTTCGGTGTTTCGGAGAAACAGGAATTCATTTACATCCAACATCATTTTGTTTTGCCATTTAGTTAGTAAGTCATTATAGGCTTGGATGCTAAGCTGGTATTCCGTTTTGTCACTCCTTCGATAATTCTCCTCCATTCCCAATTGTCGCAAAGACTCTTCACAATATTGTTCTCTTGTGAGGAGCACAACATTACCCCCTTTGTCGGAGGGTTTTATAATTGTTCTTTCCCTTTTTGCCATGTTGATAAGTGCAGTGGATTGTCCTTTATTTAGATTGTTCTTCATCTTCGATTTCTTGTTTTTAGTTGCTGGTAAAGTCCTTAATTTCTTGAGGTCCTGTATGACTGTCTCTGAGAAAGTATCGATGGCGTCGTAGGGCATTTGTGGATTGAATTGGGAAGGAGCACGGAAATCAGTTACAGGGGATTGTTGCTCAATTCCTCTATATTCACCGACAGTGGATGATGCAGATGTCATTTCATTTCCTAGTTCATCCATGATATTTGCTGTGTTCAGATCACCAACGGAAAGTATATCTGTAGGTTGTGATCCCGTTTTTTTTAGATATTCTCTTTGATTCTCCTGTGGATGGTTTAAATTTATGAAATTTATGCAACTTGATTTTTCTCGTAAGCTTGAAGAGGTCAATTCGTGTCTGGGTATACTCAATTTTATTGTTGGGACAGAAGGTTAATCCAAGCTGCAGTGTTTCCTCTTCTGCCTTTCTCAGGGTATTGGGTGTTAAATTGATGATAGTTAGGTTTTCTCCAACATCTATCACCTGCTGCCCTGCTTCCTGCGAGTATTGTAATTGCTCTTCTTTGCCTTTCCTCTTCCCCTTCCAGCCCCCTCTCCGGGTTCTTAGTCGTCCTCTGGAGGTTTGACCTTGCCCCCTCTGAACCACAGGAGAATCAAATCTCAGTCGCCATCTTGGAGTGGTGCAACATATTATCACATTTGCATTCAAAGTAAAATACAAAATGCGTCGGCGTTATTGCATGTAACCACTTATAACAATTTCATAGTGCCCATGGATGGGCTCACCATATCACGCTTGTTATTTTAATTACATTCATAACGCCCTTAAATGGGCTAGTTAATCTCATTTGCACACTGTTGTTCATGTTACAATCATGCTCTTAGATGAGCTATAGCACTACGATGTCCACAAGGTCCATAATTATAATCAACCACCTACAATAGAAGATCAAAACCCCGAGAGGTCTAATCATACAGCAGACCCAGTTACAATATAACTTTCCAATTCCAAACTCCATCAATTATCCACCAAATGTACTGCCAGTTCTTCATGCGAATTCAAGCCTCCAGGTGTTTTGGTGTGGATATCGATAATGTACCTAGACTCAAGTCTCCTAAGGGTCATCAATCTGTCCCCTCTAGGGTTCTGCGGTACATGGTCTAGGCTATCCCCGTTATGAAATTCTTTAAAATGGCGAGCCACTGGGTATGTCAGGTCTCCATTATTTATGGCCCTAGCGTGCTCTAAAACCCTAATTTTTGCTTGATGAATCGTGCTTCCCACGTATTTCAATCCGCACGGGCACTGCAAGCAGTACACTGTGTACGGTGTGGAGCAGGTCAAAAATTTGTTTATCGCTCTTGGCTGCCTCATTCCTTGTATCTGGAATGTGGAGACTTTCTTACTTCCAGCACAGGCTTTGCATTTTTTACAGGGGTGGAATCCCTTTAGATCCTTTTCAAAACCCTAGGACGCTAGGGCCATAAATAATGGAGACCTGACATACCCAGTGGCTCGCCATTTTAAAGAATTTCATAACTTAGTACATCACCACTTACAGATCCCAGTGTTCTCACAGCTTTCCCAAATGGCCTTGTGGAGAAAGAAGTGCCCCACAAATGCAGTCAAGCCCTTCTTTGGAGGAAGGTTGATGCACAAAATGTTTAAAAGGTATCAAGGACAAACGTATGTTCCAAGATGACATGTTAGTTAGGAGGAAAACCAGAGAAGAAGAATATGACATTAAATTGATGCAGGTTCTTGGTATCCTCGACTTCAAGGGTTTAACCGCTGAGCACAGTAAATGTAAATTTGTGTGTGCTGAAGTAACATATCTTGGACATGTAATTACATGGCATGGTATCATGCCCAAGAAAATTGTTGGACGCCTAACGAAATGGTCCAGAGCCCAAAAACAAGGCGGAACTGCGTTTATTTTTGATTCTTGTTGAATTCTACTCAAAGTTAATCAGTAACTTTTCGTGCTAAACGTACGACTTAACTCAATGACTCAAACTTAAGAACAAGTTTGTGTGGTCAAAAGTGTGTCAGAATTAATTTTGTACTCTCAAAAAGGAAATGTGCTCTGCTCCCCTGTACAAGGTTTTGACACCACATTATCAAACATCATCACAACGGATGCTAGTAGCAAAGGACTGGGTGCTGTCCCCACCCAGAAAGATGCTCGTGGTGTAGAATGCACCACTGCTTTTGCTTCCTGCTTTTTTACACCCACTGAAGAAAAGTATTCCGTCATAGAGCGGTAAGCCCTAGTGTGTGTTTGAAGTTTGAGATTGTGCTTTTTGTATTGATTCTGACAAGATGCAGATAACGTTCAGACTTCCCCTGCATCCTATCATTGCCCAACTGTGCCATGGGAGAGGCTTGGTGTGGACATCATGGGGCCAATTACGGAACAGGAGGAACAGGCGTTTGCCTTTGTCCTCATTGATCATTTCTCTAAATAGCCATACATTGAATTTGTACACAAAGCAGATAGCTGCAGTTAGTAAAATTCTTGGACGATGTTTTCGTCGGGGAAGGTTTGCCCAAGTGCATGGTTAGAGACAATGGTCTGCAATTCACTTCAGAAGTCTTTGAAGCTCATCTTAACAGAACTAAAATAGTTGACAACCCCACATCCGTGTATCATCCCACTGGTAACAGCGCGGTTAAACGTTTCAACTAGGATTTCAAAGGCATTGTACAGTTGGCTCACAACAACAAGCTGGTTTGGAAATCTGAAATTCTAAAGACATTGTGGGCTTATCGCATCACGACCAGTTCCTTTGATCTCATGAGGGGCAGAACTCCAATGTCGAAGGACAATGTAGGTTGGTGGGCAGCTGCCAGAAGGGTTAATTGGTCTGCTGCCCAAGTAAGGTGTAAGCTGGAGAAAGCTCAGATTAATTGTAAGGAGCGTTTCGACAATAACCACAGCAACAAGCCTGTCCACTAGAAAGTTGGTGACATGGTAAGAGTCAAGAAGAGCGGCCACACAAGTAAAGGGGAGAACACATTTTCTTAACACCTCACAGTATGCAAAGGCTTTTGCTATTCCACCCTTTTGAGTGATGGCAGAGTGTGGCACTTTTCATTTTTGTCTTTGTGTAAACATGTGAATGTTGCGATGTCAAAGGTTAACCATGGCATGACTGTTCGCAATCTCAACACTGCTCATAACAGCGGTGTTCTCACCTCTGCTTGTGGAATTGGTAGATGGGGGGACGAAGAAGACTAGAGAGTGCGTGCAACCACACGTAAATCAGCATGAATCTCTTACCTACTTATTCAACAATAGGAGTAGGTTCGGAGAGCCAGGTCGGAGGAAAACAAGCAAAGTGTGGCGTCCTGGAGTTCACTTCCCTTGGGGGTCCTCTTTGCCTCACATTTTTTTCTTTTGTAAATTACAAATGTATGCTTACTAGTATCCCCCCTAGGACCTTCTCCTCATGGATATCTATTTTATATTAGTTTTTGAAATTTTGTTTTGTGGTTGACATCTTATTGTTTCACCTTTCTGTAAAGGGGGGCGGGGGGAGATGTGTTATTGTAATACTATGGTCCACTCAGGTCCATTGTACCTTTTCCCATGGTCAAGTCTTCAGCTGTCCGTTCTAGAATTTTAGCAGCGGACAGCTGATGACTAAACTGGACATTCGCACCTCCTTGGCTGGCCATGACCTGAGCAGTTCTTGTGTTGTAATTTATTATGCCTAATAAATTCTTCTCTCTACACTACGTTGTGTACCCTGCGTCTTTACAAGGTGTTCTCACACAGGTATGGATAAAGAATGGAGGGGACACAAGAAACGGAAAATAAGGGTTGCAATGCTGACTTGCATCCAAGAGTCTTTTGTTTCCCTCTATATAAGCAGGTGCACTTGCTAAAGAAAAAAAAAACTATGCCCGCACACATTTCTCCCTGCAGCTGCATTTTATGTCTGCACACCAAATTTCACTATATAGTCACGAAGATGTAACAAGCCAGAACTGAAGACGACAGCCCTAGCAGGCAAATAGACCGGCATTATGTTTATTTAAAGAATAGTTTAACTTCACCTTGTCAAGGAGTGCGGGGAAATTTCAAGGAGCGTGGGAGGTGGAGAGGGACGATGGGACGGAAAGAAGGACTGTGGACCCAAGGTGTAGGCGGGGAAGAAGCAAACACAGACAAGGGTGTGGGTAGGAAGGAAATAAGGAAAGTGGTACCCTGATATCGAGCCACAGTCCTGAAACTTTATATGAAAGTTTTCTGACTAAAAAAAATGTTCACACAGTGTCCCTATAGTTTAGGGTGACCAGATTTTCAGAACGAAAAACCGGGACTATTTAATGGCCAGATCAGGGGTCTCCAATGAGTAGCTCGGGAGCTACTGGTAGCTCACCAGCACCCTCGGAGTAGCTCTCGGAGGTGAAGTTAAGCCCAGTATCTCAATTAGAGTAATAAAGGCAGGACTTCTCATCTCACAACCCTTAGTGTGGAACCCAGCCAAATCAATGGCAGGGCCTTATGGTAACACAAAGTATTTACAAGTTGAGAGTCAAACACAAAAAATTAATGGATAAAGTAAGTTCAGAATCAAGAGTCGTCGGTCTTGGTTGATGTGTTAAATTCTTTTCTTTATTGATTTTTTTCTATTGATTTTTTTCTAATTTTTTAGGTTTCGCCTATTACCATTCGCTTGCGAATGGAATGGCGAAAATTCATGGGCTCGATCGAATAGTCAAACCACTGCGGTTTCCACTGCGGTTTCTTTACAGTGCATGTGAGGTCACGTGACCACAAAAGCGGGTCACGTGACCACACACGCACAAGCATCTCCCTAATCCGCCTGCCCCACCAGGCTCTCCCGCCCCATCCGGCTTCCCTCCGCGCATCTGCCTATCACACTTCTCCCCTCGCACGCATTCCCGCCCCCCCACCAGGCTCTCCCGCCCCCATCCGGCCCATCTGCCACCAGGCTCTCCCGCCCCCATCCGGCCCATCTGCCTATCACACTTCTCCCCTCGCACGCATTCCCGCCCCCCCACCAGGCTCTCCCGCCCCCATCCGGCCATTTGCTTTTTCGAGCCGAGCATGGCGGAATAGTCTTGCTTTCCCGGTTTTAGCTTCTTTTTCTTTCGTTTCTATTTTTCGATTCCCATCGTTTTCTCGTCATTCTATACCTTCCCGCCCCCCACCAGGCTCTCCCGTCCCCATCCGGCTTCCCTCCGCGCAGCCATCTGCCTGCCACACTTCTCCCCTATTCCCATCGTTTTCTTGTTTCCCCCCTCCCTTTCTCATCACGTTGCTCGTCATTCTATGTTGTTTGCTTTTCAGCCGTCGCTCATGTGCCCCTCTCTCCCAATCTACTTTACATGTTGCTCTGTCGTCAGCGTCCTTCTCCCCCACCCGCTCTACACTGCTCTTTCACCCATTGCTTCTCCTACCTACCCACGCCCTCTGTTGCTTCACCTCACCCGCACCTCACTGCTCGACTCTTCGCCCCCACTCTCTGGTGTTCCTCGTGCACTCCTACCTGCTCCCTCCAGTGATTGTTACATACTGGTTTTGTATGCAAGGTTAGGGGCACCTTACTTAAAAGTGATATGGTGGGGATTCACAAACCTAAAGATTAGGAACCGCGATGCTACAGCACTGTCAAACGGTTCTCTTGAAATATTTAAATTTGGTTTGCGTTACTAATTTTCCTGCATTTTAGTATGACAGGTAAGTGGGCGTTTGAATACATTCTACGTTCGTGCTTTCAAATATACTGGTCCGCTCCATATGCCTTAATTCTGGTGCATCTGCATGGCAAGATTTGCTTGATGGCTCACGAACACACATCCCAGGCATCTGGCGACGGCTGGGTGCATAATGTGGTGCCCTACCCGTACTTCAAAGCCTGAGGCTTCGTTAATGCATCCAGATACAGCGCATCTGACCATGACTTGCACATAAAACCCGCCTGGATAGTGCTTTGCAAATTGAAGTCTGTGCTCTAAAGAAGGTTGACCAACTAACGTACACTGCACGAAACTCAGCTTCGAGTCTGAACACCAGAGCGCGCTCTTGCGGCCATTTTAAACACCCGGAGACTCGTTCAAAGAGTAATGATCAAAAGAAAGTGAAATAAACAGTCCTGGGAATAGCCAATACTAAGGGAGTGAACGATACAATAAAACGTGAAATGAACTGACACTTCAAAAAAACTGCCCTGGATTACATGAATGGTTCATAAATAGTCCCGTGTTTTTCCCTGTTGACTTAAGGACAAGACTTTAGGGAACCGTTTACTTGTCCGTTCTAATGTCACATGGTCTAGGGACTCTGCCGGCTTTAAGTCCTGTTTCGATCCTTTGCAGATGTTGAATTATTTCGTCTCTGGCGCCCCTCACGAACTATTAGTCCATATGTGGATGGCCACCCCACCGTTTGATTTGAGGTTGCTACCAGGGTTACATGGCCGTCTAGAGCATCGCAGTTAGGAGTTTCTTATCCAGTGTAGTTCCTGCGCCATCTAGTGCCCTGTTTGACAAACTAGTTTGATTTTAGTGTTTAATCTTTTCAAACAGTTCATCGGATGAAGTAGAAACCCCACTTACACGACAGAGCTTATATTACCAAGAGCAAAGGGTAGTTTGTCTGACTGAATCTAGTAAAATACTTTTACATCTACCTTCCAAGAGCTTTGATCTAGGCAGCTGACTTGTAGATTTAATTAGCTCGAAGGTTTACCATGTTTAGGAAAGCGTATATTTCTAGGATTTGGGCAGTTCTGTTGCAACATGAACGAGTTACTGGAGGTTGGGGGGGCGTCTTATTGGCTGTTAGTTGTTACATCCCTTCATGGTAGGTTGCCCGTTTTAGCAGCTTTAATATACTATACAGTATCTCACGTGCATTACTCAACTTTCCTTCACTCGTGGGTGGATGACTAAGTTAGTTGGGGAGTTATTGGGCAATAATGCATCTAAAGTGTATTAAGCACATCCAGTAAAAAAAAGCCAATGGTCAAAATGTTACCTATTTCAGTGGGTTGATAAAACTTGAGTGCTAGGTTTCCATTTCATTAACTTGCTAGTTAGTCGGTGTAGAGGTCCACCCCATAGAAACTTTGGAGCACTTGGAATCAATTTGCTGTCTCATGACCATGTCATGAGTGAGACCTACAGCTAATTCTGTCTTTTGAGACAAAAGCACGTTGCATTCTTGTAATTGGGGATGGATTTTGGTGTGGGCGAGCTGGGCCCAGGCCCTGCGTGCTAATTTTAAGAGGGGCGCATGGAGCAGACTGCATTGAAGTCCTTAAGACAGTGTCCCTCGTTGTAGTTTCTGGCTTTACTTGCTTTAGGCCGTTCAGCTTGAAATTGTCCCTCCCCGTTGCCCACACCTTGTTTACTGTATTCTTCTAACACTTTCGGTAAACTTGCATTTAAATCTTATCTCGTCACATTTGCAGTGTAATCGGATGTCAAATGTTGGTCCCTTTCTTGCAGGGAGCTTGTCTTTCTTTCTGACTTTAGAGGGAGTTTTCAAGACGATGCTGATAACCTGTGTAGAAGGATTTTTTTTCTTCATGCACATAACTTAAACAAGCACTGGCATTGCCAATAGGTTTCGCATTTGGAAAGTTGGAGCTATTGGTTTTGTAAATGACATTTTATATTTATATATCGTTATTGGCATTGTCAATAACAATATATAAATATAAAATGTCATTTACAAAACCAATAGCTCCAACTTTCCAAATGCGAAACCTATTGGCAACGCCAGTGCTTGTCTTTTATCTGTTATTCACAGAAGTAGCACAGCCAACGTGTTTCACCATAACCAAGGCTTCATCAGGACATATCAATGTACAAGCCAATCATGAACAGACAAAACTGCGTTTTTCTGCAAAAACATATAGCCAGCTCTTTCACAGTTGATACAAATTGTGGTATCACGGATTCTCAATGCTTCACACATACAGAGGATATAGGCAAAGTAGAGCCAAAGCAGGTCATCACATCCCTGTGGTTAAGCCAATGGGTGCCACCTTGTGCAATGTGAAATCGCTTGTGAAATGACTGAATTCACAAGTAAGTGCCACTGAAACCAAAAAGTTGGGGGAAAATCACTATCTTGGCCAGCACTGACGGAGTCATATCACTTTAGGTTTTTTATTTGCACTGTTCTGAGAAATCCATGGTTTTTAATATAAACTTCAACGGGACTAACATCCCACCTCCTCTCTTACCTGGCTTTTCATTGGTACCCGTGCATGCCATTTACCTTTCCTCCATTTCTATTGGCAGTTTCAGATTTTCCTGCAATTACCAGTGCTTGTTCCTAGTCTGCTACTCTTATCAGTTTGCCCCAGCCCAAATACTGTTAACATCCGCTTTGGTGGAACTATATTTTCATAAAGTTATTCCTTTAACTATTTCAGCATATTTATATACATTTATCATCCAAAGATTAATCCCTTCACTGCTTCCGAAGGCCAACGGCCGTCACGCGCAATACCTCCGTAGTGCTGTGCATGTCCATTGGCCGGCGCAGCCCCACTCATTGCGCTAAACCACCATACCGTGGCAGAATTGCCGCCGCGGTTAAGAGATTTGCATAGAATCATAGGATGGTGCGCGGCTCCACCGAGACTCGGACCGGGATCCCCAGCTCACGAGTGAGCATCCTCTCTACCCCTGTGTTATCTGTCAGGGAGCTCTTTCCTTCTCCTGGAGCTATCGACATTGAAAATGGCAATGCCTTTAAAAAAATTAAAAGGCATTATTATGTACAATACCAAAAGCAACATAGTGCTGTGTCTGAAGACGGCGCTGCGCTTATTAAAGTAAAAAAAAAAAAAAAGTGTGGGGGGGCAGAGAGAGAAGAAATGACGAAACGTGAGGTGGGGAAATCAGGCACGGAGAAGTAAAAGTAAAAGATCCAGTCTGGGTGGGCGGGGCCAAAAGGAGACAGGGCGGGGTTGCCTAGGAAGCCCTGCAAGGTGAATGGTGGACTTCGTGGAAATCCAGCATGTGGCGACCAACACAGATACTTCAAATGAATACACACATACATAAACACACACACACACACACACACACACACACACATGCATACATACATTCAAAAATCTCACTACAAAGGTGCTTGTGTTGATGCTGTCGGTCTGTCCCCTTTCTTCCTCCTGAATCTTTTTCGGTATAAGACATTTTCAAATAACCTATGAAGGCACTTGTTGCTGACTGATGTGCAGGGCGTTCAGGCTGCTATCAAATCATTTGTTTTTGGAGTTAAAATGTGTCTGATTAAATGCGGACGTAAAATGGTGTGATACATGCATAAGGAAACGTATGTGATGATTTATTTTCTCTGACCAGGGGAATGGCCCGATTTCCCTTTACAAGAAGGACTGGCATCTAATAGCTGGAAAATGCACTAACACTATCCCCATATTACACGAATGAGCGGGCATAGCAAGCCCTCCGGCCCCCTACGGGAGACGTCGGAGCGTACTCTGCCTCACTACCGGGGTTTAGCTTAAAACGAAGGATTACTTTTAACTGCATTGGCTTAAAAGCCTTAGGGTTCAGTGGGATCACACTTCACAGACGGTTCTGTGTAGAAAATATTTCAATGCTTGTGTGTCTGTGGACTTCGTTCAGAACAGAAGTCATCGAGCCAACTCGGGCTGGCTCGACTTTCCGTGCACTGCACAAAGCTATTTCCCTCCTCCTGAGACATCTCTATCCCGTCTTAATCTGGAAGGTGACTATCTGCAGTGACCCCAGCTCTACTACATGCCGGCCTTGTCGCCCCCGAAGGCAGCCCCACCTTTGAACCTTTTCGGCTTGAGAATCACGACGTCACGGTTCTCGAACATTCATCTGCATATACCTCCAGGGCCCCATGCACTTTCATAAGCAGACCCTCTCCGTTATTTTGCATTTAAACTTTCATGTTTAGCCCCAAGGGTGAAATATTTCTTTTTTAATGTATGTAACAGCTAGATGAAAAACTCATGTCATTTGGAATTTCCTTTGGAACAGTGCTTAGTTTGTGCAGGTGGCGGCAGACAGCTGGTGCACGCACTCCTCTTGGGATCATGACACATTTGTCATCATCAGACCTTGACACAGTGGTGGCAGAAACCCATTAGTGACATAGATAACTCTAGCATGTAACACGTCATAGCTCATGTGACGCTTACACAACAGGTCTCTGTTTTCGAACGTGCTGTTTTATGCTTGAACATGCCATAAAAAAAATGGAAAAAAAATAAGAAATCTGTCATATGCTGGGACCATGTGTCACATTCCAGGCTGGGGCTCCAGCCCCTTGTCACTGCAGAGGAAGCGGGAGAAAGGCACAAATGGGGAAGAGAAATCTACAAGTGTAAAAAAAAAAATATAGGAAGCCGAGGTGAGGTGAGAAAGCGTCAGAGGTAGAACAAACAAGCACTCGCCATTGTGGGAAGGCAGCCGATTGTTTATATTTGCATCGCGCTTTCACTTTAAGTGAAAGCACTATGCAAAAATAAACACGCGGCTGATGTGGAGATAAGAAACTGCTTCACAGCAGCCGTGCGGCAGACGAGCCAGTCCGGATGGGCCGGACGAAAGCGGAGGGAGGGGGTGGAAAAAAAGCATAATCATCAATAGGAAGCCAGCATTTAGCATAAACACTGACACGACCCAATGAAAATGATGGGCGGGGCATTTAGTCCCCCTCTAAAATCTCCTCTCTCACCAAGCGAGCGACGCCGGTGCTGCAACGCTAGGCGAGACCTAAAAATGTACCTTAATCACAACGCGAGCAGCGGAAGGACACTATGAAACTTAATCAATTAGTACTTGGTCTATGCTCCAGACTCAAGAAGAGGATATATATATATATATATATATATATATATATATATATATATATATTCACTGAAAAAACCATAGGTTATAGACCATATATAGTTAGGAATGAGCATTTACAAAACCTTGAAAATTCACTGAAAAAAACATAGGTTATAGACCATATATAGTTAGCAATTCGCATTTACAAAACCTTATTTTACTCACACAAAACCATTGAAATTCCATATATAGTTAGTTGCACTAACTATATATCGCGCACCCGCAATCCACTGCTGATGATGTCACATATTACATCATTCATGACATGGTCAGTGACATCACTGATGACATCACTGATGACATCTCAAATGACATCACTGATGACATCACTGATGACAACATCCAGTGACTGTATGTTTCTGTAAAGTTAAAATATGTCTTACATATTGAAGAATGAGTGGATGTATAAGTGTCTGGATGAAGGATTTAGTAGGTGCATGACTGACTGTATGAGTGAGTGATTAAATGTGTCTCACTGAGTGCATGGGTTAGTGACTAAACTGTCTTAATTTGTGCATCATTATGTCTGTTGTTCTGTAAACTGTTGCATGTGTTGATAAGTAGCTATATGAGTAACTATATGGGTTATTGATTGGTTGCCCAAGTATTTGTATGGGAGACTGAGTGTGTGTGTGGGTGGCTGGGAGGTGTATGACTCTGTGCATAGATGTGTGAGCAGTTGATTCACTAGATGTATGGTTTCAAAAGTGCATGTGGAAACAGCTGTATGGGCGGTTGACTGTGTGCATGAGTGTATTGGTGAGTGAATGGATATCTCAGTGCTACATGTCAAAGTAAGTACATATGTAAAACACAGTACATGTGAGAGTTGACATATATAAATAACTGTGCATAAGAGCCAGTGAATGTGTGAGTGGCTGTATGGATCATTGTGAACTTGTATCAGGGATTGTATAAGAGAGTAAATATGTGTTAGTATATGTTTGAATAAGTAAAGTTTGTATAACTGTATAGTTGAGGAAATGGACGTGTGATTGATTCTTTGCATGACTGACTAGGTGTGTGAGTAACTCCATGGATGAGTGACAGTCTGTGAGTGTCTGTTTACACTGATTGTATCTAAGGTTATATTAGAGTCTGAAGAGGTTCATCGTATTATCACATGAATGATATCATCAGTGATGTGATCAGTAATGTCAAATGAGATGTCATCAGTGATGTCATCAGTGATGTCATTTGAGATGTCATCAGTGATGTCATTTGAGATGTCATTTGAGATGTCATCAGTGATGTCATCAGTGATGTCACTGATCATGTCATGAATGATGTAATATGTGACATCATCAGCAGTGGATTGCGGGTGCGCGATATATAGTTAGTGCAACTAACTATATATGGAATTTCAATGGTTTTGTGTGAGTAAAATAAGGTTTTGTAAATGCGAATTGCTAACTATATATGGTCTATAACCTATGTTTTTTTCAGTGAATTTTCAAGGTTTTGTAAATGCTAATTCCTAACTATATATGGTCTATAACCTGTGGTTTTTTCAGTGAATTTTCAAGGTTTTGTAAATGCTAATTCCTAACTATATATGGTCTATAGCCTATGGTTTTTTCAGTGAATATATATATACATACATATATAAACATATATCATCTGTATATCTATATAAATACAAACATAAATGCATGCATACATATACTTATATGCATACAGATGCATGTTATTTACATGAAAGTTGAAAAAACACTAATAAAAGCAAAGCTAAAAAGCCACCTCATTACAAACAGAATGGCTTTAACTTAAACGAGGGCGAGATCTATTGCATTTTCAATGCTTGTTTACTTTGGTTCCATCCGTCACACATTTGCCATAAATTCTGAATGTTAGCACTCTAGTTGCACATTAGATCACTGTAGTAAAGCTACTGCTCACCAGGGACGTCTGCTGCTGGTATTCAAAGTGCATGTTTCAGTCTGCATGTCAGAATTTTTTTAATGAAATAGAAGAGGATTTGAGAAGTCACTCAAAATGATCCCTAATTTTTCTTTCTGAGGCACTAATCATACTTTCTATGGCAAAATTAACCCCCTCATGTTGTTCCTTTTTAAATTGAGTGTTTTCAGACTTACCACTTCATTCCAATCAAGATGGCTTCTGGTGTGCCATACTTTTGTCATAAGTAAGACTGTTAGCGCTCTAGTTGTTCTTTAGAACACTCTGGGACATTCTGTCATTGGGCTATACTTGGGGTACATCTGGGTGATATTTGGGCTATATTTAGGCTCTTTTGTCTCTGGTGGCCATCTTGGGAGACTGTATATCAGAATTTTTTAATGAAATTGAAGAGGGTTTGAGAAGTCACTCAAAATGTGCCCTAAGTTTTCTTTCTGCAGCACTAATCATAATTCATATGGCAAAATATACCCCCTCATTTTGTTCCTTTTTAAATTAAATGTTTTAAGAGTTACCACTTTATTCCAATCAAGATGGCTTCCTTTGTGCCATACCTTTGTAATAAGTAGGACTGTTAGCGCTCTAGTTGTTCTTTAGAACACTCTGGGACTTTCTGTCATTGGGCTATACTTGGGCTACATCTGGGTGATATTTGGGCTACATTTGGGCTCTTTCGTCTCTGGTGGCCATTTTGGGAGACTGCATGTCAGAATTTTTTTATGAAATAGAAGAGGATTTGAAAAGTCACTCAAAATGTGCCCTAATTTTTCATTCTGCAGCACTAATCATACTTTCTATGGCAAAATATACCCCCTCATGTTGTTTCTTTTTAAATTAAATGTTTTAAGAGTTACCACTTTATTCCAATCAAGATGGCTTCAGGTGTGCCATACCTTTGTAATAAGTAGGACTGTTAGCGCTCTAGTTGTTCTTTAGAACACTCTAGGAGGCTGCAGTAGAACACAAAGGAATCAACTGACAGTCTCTGTCCTTGTTGGATGTACATGTTTTACTGAGAATGTCAGACTTCATTTTCACATGACTGAGAAAGATAATGTGAATTTACAGAAAATATGCTTTCAGTTTAGCTTATAGATCCCCTTCCAAACCACTGTGGGAAAATCATGAGATATTAGTTTTCTTTCAAACAATATTCATGATATCACAGCAGAAGGTTTTTTCACATGGTAAAATCACCTTAGAACCCACCACAATTCCTAAAACGAGTATGGTACCATCAACAAATGATTTATAATGTAACTAAAGTCCTAAAACCCTCTATTAACTACAATGCTTTTTAATGAGGTGCTATCATGTATATTGGTCCCAAGATGGCTGCCAACACTTCTTGGATGAAGTGCTGACAGCCAATCAGATCAGATGTGTGGTTAGGCTCCGCCCAGATATATATATTTTTTTGAACCTAAATTACTCAAAATCCACTGGAGCACATATATTGAGACCTAGCAAAGGCACATCGGGCTAACAGTCCCTACAATTTTGCCAAGTTTCGTGCAAATCCATTCAGCTGTTCGAGCTAAAAGTGAGGCCAACCGCCCTATGGAAATTAACATGGGAAAAATGCATTTTGGGACCCCCCTTTTTTCTCGGCCCCCCCTTGATGAAACCCCCCCAAATTGTCAGGGTCTGCTCAGAAACAAAATGTTCCATTTTCCTGAAGATTTCAGCCAATTCCGTCCACAAACGCCAAAGTTATTAGACATAGAATTTTCAAAAATCCCATAGAGAAAAAATCCTAACTATATATACCTACTGGCGACCGCCAGTAGGTAATATATATATACACACACACACACACTATACATACATACAAAGTAGGAGGAACAGGTTGATTGATTGTAGGCATCTTCAGAAATCTAATTTTCGGAGTCCGATAATTAGCTGTGATAAAGTGTAGGGGGCATATGTATCAAGCAAATTCGCATTCGCAAAGGCCGAAATTCGCAGAATTTCGGCCTTTGCGAATGCGAATTGGCCGAACTATATGAATGCAAAAGCCAATGAATTTAGGGAATAGTTAAAAAAATGATTCTGTATAATGCGAAAAGTGCCATTCTGCGAAAAAAATCGCGATATTGAACATTTGCGATTTTCCAGTTCGCAAATTGAAAATCGCTAATGTAGTAACTCGCAGAAAACTCGCAGAATAGGACTTTTCGCAAAATACAGAATCGCAATGATATGTATGAAAAAAAACCGCAATTAGCGATTTAAAAAAATAAATAAAATAAATCGCTAAATACAGAATCACAATTACGACCAAGTAGGAGCAGGTGGTAACCAGGTGCAAACTATTTAAGCAGCAACAGAATTCAAACAACTGTTCACCACAATGGCAGGGCTTTACATCATAGCTAGGAGGATGCGTCCGAGAGCTGCTGCACAGAGGAGGCTACGGCAGGAGAGGGTATTCCGTTTGCACATCAACATCTCCCAGCGCCTTGAGGAGGACCTCTACACCCATTACAGGCTTGATAAAGACAGCATAAATGATTTAATAGCAGAACTCAGACCCTACCTTGAACACCCCACCCACAGGACAAATGCCATTCCCACTGAAATACAGGTTCTGTGTTCACTACAACTGTTGGCCTCTGGAAGTTTCCAGGGGGTGATTGCGTCAGCAGGAGGGGTGTCACAAAGTTCCTTTTCGCGATTCTTCCATGCCTTCCTAGATGCCATGGTTCGGAGGATGCAACATCACATTTACTTCCCCAGCACACCTCAGGCAATAGCACAGACAAAGCAGGTCTTCTATCAAATATCGCATTTCCCACACGTGATAGGATGTATTGATGGCACACATGTTGCTATATCCCCCCCTCAAGCAATTAATACATCTTCAGAAATCGGAAATGCTACCCCTCACTGAACATTCAGGTGGTGTGTGATGCCAAACACATCATAACTGACATTGTAGCAAAGTACCCTGGCAGCACACATGATGCTTTCATCTTCAGACCCAGTGGGATATATCATAGCCTCTCAAGAGGGGAGTTTGGCGAGGGATACCTACTCGGTAAATACCTTCATACATAGGGATCATTAGTACCAAGTACCATGTGGATTACACAGGCTAACATATTTTTCTCTAACCCACAGGTGACAGTGCTTATGCAGTACGGGATTTCATCTGGACTCCCTACCTCAATCCCAACAATGCAAGTGAACGCAGGTACAACAGGGCACACATTGCTACCAGAGGCACCATCGAACGGACATTTGGTATCCTGAAAAGCAGATTCCGGTGCCTCCATAAAAGTGGAGGTGCACTCCAATACAGCCCCAATACGTGTTGTAAAATAGTGGTGGCTTGTGCCATGCTCCACAATATTGCCACAAGAAAAGGGACACCAGTGGAGCCGAGTGACTCAGGATCCACTGACGTAAAGGGGCCTGGACCTGGACGTATGGTAGTTGGTAGAGCTGTTGCAGCAGCTCAGCTGGGCGCCAGAGGCGTGATGAGATTACGCGCAACTATTTTTAGGTAAGGAAAAACGACATAATGCCAAGTAATATAAGTGTAAATATTTGTTTTTAATCCTTAATAGCAGGATATGTATCAATTGAAAACGTACAGTAGTCATACAATAAATATTTTGCACGTTACATTCACAGTGCTCAGAAAAGAAATGGAGTGACGCACAAGTCAAATGCTGCACAGCCTAATGTTCATTTGTAGGTGTAGCCCTATTGGTCCTGCCACTACGGCGTCTCTCGCGGTGGGGCGGTGGGGTGGTGCTGCTCCGAACTGACTGATTGTCTTCTTCACTTGGGGTCAGCACTGCCGGCCCTGTTGCGCGTACTTGGCGCAACTCATCCACAGCAGTGGTCACTTGCAAAAGCGCATTTGCTATGTCTTGTTCAGCATGTGTAAATTGCCGCTGCATCTCGATGCTGCGCCTGGCCTGGATGCTAGATGTAGCCGCCAAGCGGTGGATGACCCGGGTGTACCTGTCTTGGCGTTGCCAACCTCTACGCCTAGCACTACCCTCTGCACGCATTTGGTCACATACCGCCTGTAGACCATCCTGCAGGTCCTTCCTGAGTCCACGGAAGCCCTCCCTCATCTCCCTTTGTAAAAGTTTCATGTTTTTTGCCTGCAGGCGCTGCACCTGCAACATGTTGAGTTCCAGTCCTGCATAAACTGATTCCTCGCCCTTCAAATAAGTTGGCCGTGCGTCGTCTGCGCCTGGCTGCACTTTGTGGGACATGCTGGTCTGTTGCAGGTCCCTCTTGCTGTGGCTGTGTGTCCACATTGGTTATATTTTCCCCAATTCCATCTGCCTCATCCTGAATTGGCGCCAGTGGACTGACAATGTGTCTCCTTCTAGGTCTGTGTGTGGTCACAGGGCTGTCCTCCCCATTTGTGTTCACATCTTGGCCGGCATCTCCCGACTCATGACTCAACGACTGTCCCACTACCGGAGGGCTGTGTTGGAGATGGTGCTGTGAACAGATTAATTTACTTCACTAACTTGCACTGTATTAATACATTTTTCACAACTATTTCAATTACAGTGGTCTCTCGTTTCACTGTCAAGACCAACAGTATATGTGTTTGACTATTTTTGCAGCAATTTTAACACTTTGATTTACATGTGACTACATCTCCCATGATGCATTGCTATGTCTGCCTGTGTGCCTGCTCTGGACTACCTATCTTGTTTCCGGCCCCTGGCTAACTGCTGGGGGGGGTGAGGGGGTGTGAGGGTTGTGAGGGCATGGTTCTTACCTTTTCCTGATGCTGGCTGGTCTGAGCTGTCAAAATCAGCCACTCCTCCCACACTCTCTGGTTGCAGGGTCCCTTCACCCAGTTCCTCCAGGGGTGTTGAATCAGAACCACCTGTTGTCCTGGACTGTTCCAGCCTGGCAGCTAGTTTTTCTTTGGAGCGCAGGCCGTACCACTGCTTTCTGAGGTCCTCTACACTCCGGGGTGTCGCACCCACAGCACCCACAGCATTCACCTGGTGCTGTATTTCTTCCCAGATCCTCCTTTTGCGACTCTCTGGCACCTCCCTGGATTTCCTTCCAAAAAGTAATTCATGGTTTGACACCATTTCATGAATCAGAGCCTCCAATTCTGCCTCAGAAAACTTTTGTTTTCTTTACCTTGAGCTCTCACTTTCCTGCTGCTGGGAATCCTGTCTGGGCGTGGCTCCACTCTCAGCCATGTTTCTCCAGGTGCACACTGCTCTGTTCCAAACACACCTTCACTCTGCCTCTGAGTCAAGAAGTCAGGTGCAGCATGGGAAGTCAATCACTTCCTGGTTGTGATGTCATCATGCTGCACCAGAGTTCCTGATTGGCTCATTTGCGAAAATCGCAAAATTGCGATTTTTCCCGTGATTTGCAATTTTTTGCACAAATTGCGATTTTTTGTAGCGATTTCAAATTTTGTGCGATTCCTACAGGTTAAGGAATCGCATTTGGGGGAATCGCAAATAAATATCGATTTTTAAGGAATCGCTATTTATTTGCGATTTCTTTCATACATACCGATTTGCGATTCTGAATGTGCGATTCGGTAAGAATCGCATTTTCAGAATCCCAAATCGGTAGTTTCATACATATGCCCCTAGATCTTTTCAGACTAAAAAAGCAATTTGCATAAATTGTGATAAAACGCAATAAGGATCTTTTAAAAATGTTACATATAATATATAACACGTAATCAATTCTCCAAGGGACTAGATGCTTCCTCCTAGAAGTTGAACGAGTGATTCGGCACTAGTTGCACTCGCACATCAAATAACATTCACCCATGTATCAGAGATTGACACAATTATCCTTCATTGAAGTATACCAATTCTCACTATGGACAGAACATCTTTACAAACTAACAGACAAATAGACAGTGATGGAAACTTCAGAACCATGGGGAAAGTCATCAGTCTACCAAAACTGTTACACTGCCATACCAAAGTGAGCACAACGCAAATACCATAAGAAAGCACAAGAAAAATAAAACTCCTGTAAAAGAGAAGAGCCAATTGACCATTCAACACCAATTTGCTAAAACACAACGAATACCAAACGTCAGCAAAAAATAGTGGCCTCTACCTAGAATTGGAGTGGTCGTTTTGTCACTATTTTCATTACAAGCCTAAAAGGTGTCTGTTGGGTGAATTTAAACATCAAACAAGGAATTGAAGGTTGTGTACAACTAAACATGGAAGTACATTCTCATGAACTACACACGTTTATTGCAGACAGCAGCACTTCTGCCTAAATTTAAAGTTATCTTTTGTGGGCTTAGAAGCGCATGATCATAAAGTGTTAGCGACTCTAGAGGTCATCTTTGTGCAAGAAAGACGCCAAATGAAAACAGTAAAGTTTTATAGGTATCCCCAGTATAAGCCCCTCCATATTGACCCACAAATGTGTCAGAACGGACAATTTACTGAAGGTGAAAAAGATTACGCACCAGCCAATTCATTCCAATGCAACATTGTTTAGGAGACTCCTAACACAGGGATCACTTGTGATATTGGGATTTAGAATACAAAATGAAAAGAGGAAGAAAACCGCTGCACTCCAAAGTAAACCTAATGTAATCGATTTATAGAGGTTCTTGTTTCTTAGGGTGCTGTCGAATTTATCCTTACACGGAGTAAGGTCTTCCAGATATTGGGATTTAGACATGCCCTATAGTAAGTAGATGGAGAATGCCAACTGATTTCACACTGGTGGACAGCAGAAATATATCTAATGACCCAACCAAATAGCGAGCGAAAAGCACGGGCCCGTAAATATGACCCAACCAACTACAGTTTAAGGTTAAAGTACAACACAGCACGCTTTGATCATGCACTGTGATACTTCCAGACCACATCATTTACATATGTAATTTTTGCTCAGGCAGTTCTTTTTTGTTTTAAAATTGAAAAAAGATCAATGGTGTTTTCAATCTTCGGCTATTTAGAGTGTACTCCAAAAACTGCCTCATTTAGCTGAATTTTTAAAGTTTATTCACCAGAATGTAAGCAGACGTCCACATCGACATATTTTAATTTGCACTGTAAAACGGTGCAGCAAAATAAATAAAAATTGCTGCATTTTTTATTTCCCGGACGCCTTCAATCCTAGCAAACTATATAAATTACTCATTGCCTTTTAGTCTCTGTGCTTCTTGCAAGGAAAGCGGTGCCTTGATGGTTCCATTGCTACACTGAGCTGACAAATTACCACGAACAATACTCGAGTAGTAAAAAAATAATCGTAGCTCTAGGAGAAAAATGTTAATTGTGCATTGTCACAGCAAGAACCGCAAACGTGCAAGTAGCAGTACATCAACACGTTCACCTAACGCACATGAAAGCAATACTTCAGCAATGAACTATAGGTTTTGACTGAGAATAGGACAACGAAGAGAGAAAAATAGCACCGACTTTGCAGTTGGCACTTTCAACCGCAACTCTATTTCTTCCCCCACACTCGCACTCTGTGGTGTCCTTTCTGTTGATGCAGCTCCGGAGCAGCAAACAACATCAACGTAACGGGGAGAGGCGCTGTATCATATTTTGGCAACGGTATACTGCAGCAGTAGAACCTTCAATGTACCAGAAAAACAAATACCGCAACACAGACCTACCATACCTGAATTTTCAGCAACTCCAGAAAGTCAAATAATATAGTAAAGTGAACATCATTTTAATGTGATACGATTGTTAAAGAGTGAATGGCAGGAATAATGGGAACATGCCACTAACAGACAAAGAGGCACACACACCTTGCTATTTTCACCTCATTAGTCAAAAGCATCTCAATGGCAAAGCAAGGTCCAGTAGCTTTCCTAAAGTTTACCTCATTCTTACATCCTACTCACAACTCCCACTTAGTGGCAGTAATTGTGATGGTCCTGGATCCCAGTGGTTGCTTGCTTTTTTTTTTTTTTTCTCCACTTATTCAAGTTCACCATATATTTCAAACTACAACCCTTAGCGCTATCTACCCAATCTCCAGCATTTCACTCAGATTAGCGAAGTCTTCAAGTAGCTCTTGTATATAAGGTGATCATTACAAAAACAAAAAACACCCACTACACACTTTTGGGTCCAAGCCACACACTTTTGCTTTGATTACGAGTTATGGTGCTATTTATTGCGCCTGATAAATAACGATACCATGGTGTACATTACTCATTGGCTGCAAAAGATAACACCTATTACAAGCTGGTGGGGAATAACATGCAGATGTTGGTGTTTAATGCAGCAATACCGGCACGAGAGGGTAAATACTGTATGCTTCTCGCCTGTTAAATTAGAGAAGGTTTGAACTGCCAAAATGTGACGAGAGTTGAGGTATTCAACGCATCCAAAAATTATCGAATGCGTTAAATACGTAATGTTCCCTTTTCAACACAGGGGTGTTTATGCAGCGGTCAGATTAGATCAATCAACTCGTGGACATTTAAACCCCGATTACTAGTCACCACTAGATTTCCACTTGAAAACCTTAGGGCAGTTGAGAGGCAACCCGCTTCCGGACAGCCCATTAACTCTTTTTGTTGGGGCAGTAGGATAAGTACAGTATTCCTGAAAGAAGAAAATGTCAAACATTTCCCAAGGAGGCCTGCCAGCGGTCATTCCGAACAAATCTAGCAAATCCTACTGTATTTCAGGGCAGGTACATTGTGTTATTTACAAATATACACTGCTCTGCAGGGTGTCCAATTGACCCACGGTCGAGGGGAGATCAAATTGTGCTTCAGTATGAAATATAGCAGTATTGTTAACCAAAATCCAGGATGAATACTGACATTACTTTTGGGGACACACTTTGAGAGAGGAAGGTGAAGAAAGAACAAAATAAAAGGTTAGAGTGCATGAGTGTCTATCTGGTGACAATCTGGGTACAACAGAGGATTAAAAAATAAAATTCTATGAGGGATACTTGGCTAAGAGAATCTTGAAGGATTGAGAGGAAGTGCATCCTCTCCACATGACAGTGTCTGTACTCGAACCACAGCCATCTGCCTCTTTCTGATCGGCTCCCGGACCCCCCCCCCCCCTCATTTTCCTAGGTGCTCAAACATCTGTTATGGTAGGGGTCTCTGTGTTTGAGGAGGAATGATCTCAAGGATACTGGAGACCCAGTCTTTAAAATCGTCCAACTTAAGGCAGAATGGTGCAGGCCACCATAATGTCCACACGCTAGGTTGCTAAGGCGCCATTGTAATGGAACCCCTACATTCTTGGTGAAGATTGTGCTTGGGCCTGGAAGAATGCACAGCGCAGATCCCCATTTATTTGATGCTAGGGTGTCGGGGCCTTGGCCGTATAGAGAAGAATGACTTTGTGCTATGTTGAACTGGGTGAGAAAGAGTGCAGAGTGGTGCAGTGCAGTTTGGGTCGAAGTTATTATTCAGAACAAAGTACTGCCCACTAGTCGCAAGGACTTCAGGATCTTGGGCTGCTGAATGAAAATGATCTCATGATGTGCTAAGAGAGACAGTGCAGGATAGAGTGGTGTGTACATGTGATGCAAGATGTTTCACATTGAACATAACTCTCAGAGAATAACATTTTTCACGCCCTCCCATGGATTACAACAACGACGCAGACACCATCTTGATCTGTTAAGACACCCTGTCTCCACTCACCCAGCAGCTATACCACGCCTCAACACAATGAACTTACAGTGTCAGATGTGCATTTGGTGCAATTTTTACCACGGAGGGAGAGTGTTTGCATTGGTCAAGGATAAAATACTATGGAACTGTGTCGGAACAAGGTAGGAGTCAGCCGCCCAGGATTAGCATCATCAATCAGTACACTCTACTCCCACAGTTTTTCTACATTTTACCACCTTGTTTGAGGCCAATCAGTCATGCTATTTATTTATTTTTAGAACATTTGTATTAATTTTTTTTTTGGAGGTAGAGAGAGTGACTTTCATGTACAAAATTTCAATGCTATATACATTTTATAATTAGCTCCTCTATTCAAATACATGGCATGTACAATACAGAGGCACTAAAAACAAGAGCGGGCATCTTACCAATACAACATTTACTCAGGGGCATGTCTGCTTCTAATATTAATAGATAACAGAGCTATCATGTAACCATTTCGGGTCAGCCCATCATCCCGGGAAGCAGGCACGACCTAATACAGTAATATTGGTGCATGCTACACCCACCTTTGTATTCTTTTATTAACCCCATGCGCGCTACGCGTTTTCCAGCTGTACGCTGTGTTTTTAAAAAAACCTGCGGTTCATGACGAGCTGAGCTCGTCATGAGCTAACGACAGGCGTAAATCATGACTAGCTGAGCTCGTCATGAGCGTCGAAGGGGTTAAACTCTTCGCTGCTAGCCCCCCCCCACCCCTTTTGTACTAAGCCTTTTGGGGTTCTTTGGGGGTAGTTTGCGCTTAGGCCCCTATAACTTTTTGTCCACTTAAGGTATTTATGTCAACTTTGCACCAGATTTTATTTATTTATTTTTTATGGAAAAAAAGTGCTGCAGAAGAAAGCGTCTGTTTTTTTCCCTGCAATTGGGATCAACAAAGGGTTTGTGGTGCTGAAATTACCATCTCAGTTTTCAGGGACAGGCAGACTTGTCAGAAAACCAACATTTTCTACACAGTTGTGGCAGATTACAGGGACATAGCCTATTTTCCCTATTCTTTGTGCTTATAACCTCCTTCCAGTCAGAGGTAGAAATGGTGCGAAATCAATTATGGATCCCAGAGAGCTATTCATTTCTGTAAAGTAGACAACTTTCTGAATTAAACAAGGGGTCATTTGTGTAGATCCTTCAAGGTTTTTTTCTGTAGAAACTAACTATTGAATGCAAATAATATTGAAATTGAGTTGGAAAAAACAGCTATTTGTGCCAACATTTTCACCTGCAACTTCTTCTAAGTATGGTAGATTTTATAAAGCAATATACTGTTACATCCGTTGGACCCTTCTGGTTGTGGGGAAATATAGATGACTTGTAGGTTCACCAAGAACCCGAGGTACCCAGAGTTAACAATAGCTGTATCTTGCAATGGTTTTTCATTGTGTATTGGGTATATAGCAATTCATTTGGTAAGATATAAAGAGTGAAACATAGGTATCAAGGAAACCTATATATTTCTGAAATGGGAGCAAAATATAGAGTTTAGAAACAGTGGTTATTTGCACATCTCCGAAATTGTGAATACCCATACATGCATGTGAATCAGAAGACATTTTTCAAAATGACTTTTTTACACATTGCCCTACATTTGTGAGGTACAAATGTAAAGAAAGTCAATTGGTAATAACACTTAATTCTACAATTTTGGGTTCCTCTAAGTCTCCAGATAAAAATGGCACCTTGTTTGTGTGGGTAGGGTTAGTGCCTGTGACAGGCAACGGACCAACACGCAACATGGACACAATACATTTTTTAAAGCAAACCCTTTTTTGCACTGTGCCTAGTTGTGGATTTTGGAGCTTAGCTCTGTCAGCACCGAAGGAAACCTATACATTTTTCAAAACTAGACATCCAGGGGAATCCTGGATGGGTTGACTTGTGATACTCTCACCAGGTTCTGTCACCAAGAATCCCTTGCAAACCTCATTCCCAAGCAGGGATCCACTAGGGAGCTATACCATTGGAAAGGGTAGATTTCCCCCTTTCCAAAGATACTTCTCCAATGTGTTTTGGTGCACAGGCGGCTGAGATAGCTCCACGAGCACCAAAACTAAGTTTCAGTTTCGATTTTAATGTAATGATGTCAACACGCCATGCGTGCTATTGTCATTACATTAAAGAAAATGCCTCGGGAGGATCAGTAAGCTCTTGCCCACCTCCTGAGCCCCCCTACCATCCAAAAAAGGAAATCTCTCTGCTGTTTACAGCAGAGGGATTCAGTGCGCTTGAGCACGTGACAGGATGGTTCAGTCATGAGCACACGAGGACTGGTGCTCATGACAGAATCATTCCGTCATTAGCACCGAAAAAAGCAGCATCTAGCTGCCCATTTACCTCAGTATGGCCTGTATTCAAAAAGCCCCTCAAGCTCTAACATTATTGTGCCCCATAAGTCATTGGCCGATATTCTGTTGGGTCTGAAGGAGGACGTAGGCAGGAGATTCACTATCTCGGAGGCAAATCAGGTTGCTATTCAGGCATCCTGTGAGGCACTGGCCCAGAAGGTTGAGGAGGTTTCACAAAGGACGGATGTTTTGGAAGCAGAGATACCCAAGATCAAGGATGCCTTAGGTTCCTCCCCAATGGCAATGGATAAACTGTTACAGCAGAACCGGGAGATGAAGGATGACATTGAGCGTCTCGAGAACCACTCTAGGAAAAACAACCTAAAAATGTGGAATGTCCCGGAAGACCTTGAAGGGAGTGATATAAAGACATTTGTGGTCTCGCTCCTTAAGACGACAATCTTGAAAGATTCTCCTGATGCGGATTTGGATCTAATGGGGGACATTCAGAGTGCATCGAGACCCATATAGGAGGAACCCAGGAAAAGAGCGCCCTAGGAAGATCTTGGCGAACTTTCTTACCTACGCCATTAAGCAAAGAATTTTGTCTCGCCTTTAAAAGCAGGTCCTATGAAGTGCACTTCCTTCTCCAGCCCTTTTTAGGGCTCGCCTGCTGATGCGCTTGCGCATAGCTGGTGAAGCTCTATAGTGGCTTATCCAGAGTTTAACCACTGGCGATTCCATGGAGTGCATGTGCTTTTTAGATCATTGCGCAAGCGCAATGAGTTAAAATGCGCATGCACAGCATCAAATCGTCAGCTCGGTGCCGCCAGCAGCTCTTCCCGCTCCGCCCCCTGCTGCATCAAAGGATTTGCGCTCTGCCTCAGCCCAGCCATTCTCCTCCCCTAATTGCCCCCTGCTGCATCAAAGGCTTTTTCAGGGCCGGCCGGCTGTGCTTTCAGTTTCACTGCTGCCAGGCCGTGTCTCTTTTTTTTTTTTTTTTAACTAGCAGTGGCTATTGACACATAGGAATTTGGTTTCATAGTCATTCTTTCCATCAGTTTATTTCTTTTCATCATCTGTTTGTTTTGTAGGGATTACCGTTTGCCTTCCATTTTATTTTCTGTTTGTTTTCTTGTTGCCGTTTTATTTTGGTTTGGTGTCATGTGAGTTGCTTTGCAGAGAGCATGACGCCCAGCCCAGTTCGCCCTCCGGTTGGGTGACTTGGCAGTGTTGTGGACGTCACGGATATGTGTTGCCCTGGACTAATGCAGCCATTAACACACAACTGGAGTTTGGGAGGTGCTTGGAACACACGTGTAGGACGTTTTCATGCGTCACTGGGGAATCTAGTGAGTGTGCGCTTTCCAAAACGAACCTATTCAAAACAGGCATTTAATTTGTTTGAAATCGATAACTGGGACGAATTATCTGATAACAACATTCAGTTTCTTTCTTTTCAGCATCACATGGCAGTCTGAAAATAGAATTCTTAATCAGTGTTGCAGACTTGTGCAATTTAATGTTTTTAGGTCTTGCGGACAGACAGCTGTAGTTATTAATCAGAGATGCCATTTTACCACACAGTACAGAGAGAGTGTGCTTTTGGTTCAGCCATTTGCTGTTGCCTTTTTTACCCGCTGGTAGCTTGTTTCCGGTCCAGGGAAGGCATGGCTTGGCAGTTCGGGCTGGACTGTTCCCATGAGGCACAGGGTCAGACTGATTTGCATATGGCCATGTCTGAACTGGGGTGGCAGAGTCGGCTAAAGAACGGTGATGGATTAAACCCAAATCAGTTGACGGGGGGGAGAGTGCTTGTATTGTCAATCATTTCCTTTGGTTTTTCCCTGGATATCAATATACTCCCAAGCGTCTTATCAGATCTCGCCCCCATTTCGTTTTCACTTTCGATTATTAGATCTAGGACTAATTTAGCGCCTAGATGGACCCTGAAAAGGGCAATGCTTAATAATCAGGATATAGTCAATGCGGTCAGCACATCTATTGTCAATTACTTTCACGATAATATCGGTTCAACATCGCCTGATTATGGCTGGGACGCGTTCAAGCCCCATATTCGGGGTTATCTGCACAGTTTGATCTGTGTTAAGAATAGGGAGGAGGTGTTGAAATTTAAAAAATTGGAAGACAAGATTTCTTATCTAGAAAGCGCTAAATTGAGTGGTCATCCGGATAATTTGCCACAAGTCCTTGATGACTTGGAACGTTTACATTCGGAGCATAGGGGGCTGTTAGATCTAAAAGTTAAGGCGCAATGGGCTGTCCACGGCATGGAGAATTATACCTGGAGCAATCTTGGCTCGTAAGATTAAAGCAGTTCTATGTATACAGTCCAGAGGTGAGGGTCTCCCTATCTTGGCAGGAGTCCATCATAGTACTTATTCTAAAACCAGGGAAAGACCCCCTTAAGGCAGACTCTTACAGGCCTATCTCCCTGCTAAACGCAGATTATAGCAGGTTTTGGAAAGCGCACACTCACTAGATTCCCCAGTGACGCATGAAAACGTCCTACACGTGTGTACCAGCGTTTTGGCAGGGAGATTGCCTAAGTTGGCTCCACAACTTATTAATTCTGATCAAAAGGGTTTTGTCTCTGGTAGACATATTTAAGAGCTAACTCTGCAATTAATAGGCAGTATTGATCTTGCGTTGGCACGGTCTGAGCCCTTGGCAGTGGCTGCGAATGCCGCGGCTAAGGCTTTTGACCGTGTCAACTGGGGCTTCTTATGGGAAGTTTTAAGAACTATGGGTTTCGGAACAATTTTTATAGAAACACTTAGAAGGTGCTATGAGGGCGCTTATGCTGCTATACTCTTAAATGGCCTCCTGGCACCGTGCTTGAATATAAAACGGGGAACAAGGCAGGGGTGCCCTATCTCGCCCCTTCTGTTTGATATCTATATTGAACCCCTTGTGCAGGCATTGAGGATAGACGATATGATCACTCCCTTTAGAGTTCTGGAATTTAGCTGTAAATTAGCACTATACGCTGATGATCTGCTGGTTTATGCCAGTAACCCGGCGGATGTGCTCCCTAGGGTGGAGGCTGCTCTGCCTGAATTTGGTCTGTACTCTGGCTACCGGATTAACAACTCCAAAACCGAGGTTATGTGCTGGGGGGTAGATAACTGGGCAGGCACCAGTAGTAGTAAATTTAAGTATCTGGGGATAATAATAACACAGGACCTAAACAGCATCAACCAGACTAACACTAAGAGGGTGGCCAAGGAGATTGACCAACTTTTCTCCAGATGGCAGAACCTTCCTCTCACAATATATGCCCGTGTGAATTTGGTTAAGATGGTCATCCTGCCCAAATTGACGTACCTATTCAGTACTATACATTTGGTTTTTCCTGACAAACTTCTGGGGAAAATCCAGGGTAAAAGGCAGTTTCATATGGGCGAATAAAAACTCCAGTCTCTGGAATAAGCTAAAAAGAAACCTTTTAAAAGGAGGTCTAGCGCTGCCGGATGTGCTTTAGTACTCATTTTCCTTTCAGCTAAAAAATATACGTAGTCTGCTTTCTAGCCCCGACGACTCCAATTGGGGTCAGATTTTGACTACAATGGCTAATCTTGAGGGGGAGATACCGGCTTCTTGTATAAATTTGGAGCGCCAAAATTTTACAAGAAAGTCCGACTGAAGGTTTAAAAACTAGCCCTTCTTGTCTGGAATAAAGTCAAAGGGAGATGGGGTATAAGATACTACTCCGACTTTGCCCCAATTTGGGATTCCCCGGGATTACCCGTATGTCTCAGAGATAGTTTATCGTCCCCCATCAGGAGAGCAGGGATTAAGGTATGGTCTGACCTCGTAACATCTGAGGGGTTTCTCCCTTGGGAGGTCCCGAGATTAAAGATAGGGGACTCCTTTACCAAATTCAAATATATGCAACTGTGTTCTTGGTTCCTGGCAGAGAAAGAGAATATTGGTGGTAATTGGGAGATAGAGAATGCCCTCCATTGTCCTAACCCCAGGGAAAAAGAAGTGGGATTCTGGTATAGAAGCCAGTTAGACGCGGAGGATCTACAGACCCCTCCACTTCATCTGGTTTAGAATTCCTCCACGCTGGAAGAAGCTTCAGCTAGTCTATATGAGTCATCCCTCCAAATCTTATATAAGTTCGTCAGGCCAGCTTCTCTAAAAAAAAAAAAAAAAAAAAACTTTTATGTCATCAATAGGCTGTATTACACGCCCAAAAAAATTGCGAAATTTGTGAGTCCTCCCCCCTAAGTGTCCCAGATGTGGCCTGGTTGAGGCAGATGACATCCACACCTTTTTTGATTGTGTTATTCTGGGCACTGGGAAATGTAACACTTAGCCAATGGAAACAAAGGAAAACTAAAGTGACAAGCCCATAAACAAATAAGAAGTGAAGCCCCTTTTATGATCTTTTAAATACAATAGATTTCACAATCACAGAGCTTCAAGCGCTGAGCAGGTGAAACCTAAAAAGGCTGTGGATAACGTCCTGTTCACATGAAGCTTAGCTTTGTGTTGGTAAACCAAAGTGGCAGGACTACAATCTTGAGCTGTCACAACATTCTGGTGAAATATTAAGTCTCAGTTTTTTTCAATGTTTTGTTGGATTATGGGTGCTACACTGAAGGAAAAAAAAAAGGTGTCACTTTTATGAAAGCGATTTTGAAAATAGTCAAGAACGTTATCTGTTCTGTTCACACATACCCTGCGACCCCTGTGCGTGAACACGCAGCCGTGGAATTTAAACTATTATCATAGTTCAATGTTCACATGCACAATGGCGCATCTAACACCGATTTCAAACTAACAGAAGAAAAGCTACTGGTGTGAAATTGCAAATGATATGAATGCGCTTTAAGTAGCTTTGTCAAAGCAATTACACAATTAAAACTGCATGGCTGCAATAAAGAGGTCTATTATCCTGGCACTGTATTGTCAGCAATGGCAAACTGTTGTGTAATTATTACGACGTTCCAATCAACCTACAGTGCTATGATGTGCGATTGAAAAGCAAAAATGTGCTCTGAGACAAGTAGTTCTTTCCTTTACATTTAGAAGGGTATATCTACCCATTAATGTAATGCAATATGCTGTTGATTAAAAGAAAGGATTGGATCAAGTTATCACATGCAACTTGCCAATGTCGGCAGCGGCAGAACGGAAATCAAAAAACTCATCATGTGCAGATAACATCACTGAACTAGGTTGAGAATGTATCTTTTTTTAAAACTTAGTGCTAAAATGGTTGAATCTGCGTCCAATATGTCAAAGCAGAGATGAATGCGAGGAGGAGAAGGTGAAGTTTAAAAAAGGTAGATGTCGAATCTTCATTGTGATGATTAGCATCAACATGATAACTGTGGTAAATTCATAGAAATTAATTTCAGAAGAAGCAAAGAAAAATAGTTGGGATCTAAGACTTGCCAGCTGCTTCCTGTCTTGGGCTACTATAATATAGAATAAACATATTTCTTTGCAATTTATGGATCCACATCTACATACCACATATTGGTGACAAAAGTCCCTTCCACTTGTGGTCAGCCCACGGGCTCGACTTTGCCATTTAATGCTCAGTTCTGCATCAACCAGTTCCAGTTGGTTGCTGGTTTTCACCAGTATTTCTGGTAATCCCCGCCTCACCACTGGTTGCATTTCACTCAGCGAGGGAATCATTGGATTTGGGGATCGCCCCGAGAGTCTTAGAGCAGAGGGCTGCTACGCCGCACGAGCTACTTTGCCGCAAGCTCTCGCTGGATCGGTAGCTGCAAGCCTTTATCATTAGTCTCCTCACACTCTGCTGATTTTTCGTGCGTACGAATGCACTGTATCACAAAGTGACCACCATCTTTACTGTGGAATGATGTAGAACCTAGGCCGCCATTTTAGTTTCATCTGGTCGCAGTGCTCATCCTAGAAGCTGCATTGCAGCCTCACATTTGGTACTGTTTATACAACCACTTTTCAACTTGGCATTGTGATTTTAATCAAGGACATACTATGTCCGGATGGACAGGTACAAGAATTGTTCCACAAGAAAAAAAGTTTGCAATTTATGAAAGTTTTAATTGTTGTTGGTTGTCTTTTGGTGACCCTTGTTCCTTACTTTAACTTGTAGTAATTTTTAGGCATCATGGCGAATTTTCATCAAATTATTTTACGGCCTCCACTTCGGTCAGTCTCAGATGAAGTGGTCACAATGAGGTTTTTTGAAAAGCATTTGGTAGCCATGGATGCCAGAGGGTATAGTTCTACACTTAAATATGCATTATTATTGCGCAGTCTCGAACAAGCTGCTCAGCAGGTTTTTGATAATCTACCTACAGTACCTACTCCAAAAGGTCAATCTGGTGATGCAAATTGGAATTTTTATAGTGAAGCAAATAAAGTTACAAAAACAGTATTTGGATAAATAAATTATTATGCTTGAAAGAATTTCTTTAAACGGAAACAGAATGTGGAGGAGAGCATTGAAGAATGTGTGTCAGCATTAACAGTATTCGCAGCAACGTGCATATGTGGAGTGAATGTGGATATTTTTATTTTAGACCAATTTGGTATCAATTGCTATTAAAAAAAAATTAAGGAAACATTTCTGAGTTGTTGAAAACATAGGCTCTAAGAAGTCACTGATTTGGCCATGGGAATAGAGAGATCCATGGTTTCCTTGAAATGTCTAAATTGAGAAACTGCAGTAAATGCTGTGTCGATATCGGATGTTGAACAGCACATGGATCCTGTATATCTTATGAACACACATGAGAAGTTAAAAAAATTCCAGTGCAAAAATCTACTTGGTATTCACCCAGGATGTCCATATATTGGGAAACAATGTTTGTTGTGTGAAAGAAAATGGTCATTTTCAGGTTGCATGTGAAAGTAATAATGCACCGGTGAAAAATCAGTAGTATAGATATGGTGGAGGACATTTGCTCAGAAAAAAAACTCAGCAATGTGGTTCTTACAGTTAAATGTAATTCTCTATTAAATGCGACTTCTGTAAAGGAGCCGCTTTGTGATGAACCCGATTTAGGTTCATCCATCAATAATAAAAGAGATTACACATTTTAGAATAGTTGGATGGGCAGGGTGACTTCATTGCCAGCTGAAGTAAATTCCAAGGCATATGGAGGAAATGGCATTGATATGTTGGGGTAATTCACAGCTAATCTAAAATGTTAAGGGAGAGAAACAGTTATCAAAATGTATGTTGCAATTAAAGGAAAGGATATAACTGGGTGGCAAAATTGGGTTTATATCTCAAGCCAGGGTCAGGGAATCCTGTACTTGTCAGAGATATGCCCATAGCTTATGTTGGTAGTGTTGGGGAAACAACTGAGAGTATATTCCATGATTCTGATGATATTTCCTGAGAGCAACTGGGTGTTGTCAAGGGTTTCGAACATCACATTAAACTTAAGTCTAAAGCACAACCTGTAGTCCACAAAATACATCCTGTTCTGCTCAGTGTCAAAGAAGAACTAAAGCAGGTTCTTAAAGACCTGTGTTCAATGTATCATTGAATAAAGTGACTTGTAACATTGGGTCTCTAGTAGGTGGAGCTCGAAAGAAATCTGGAGAGATTAGATTATATCATGATCTGAGCACCGTCAATAAAAACATACTGTTCGATTGTCATCCACTACCTAAAGTACATGATTTTGGGAGGGGCAAAATTATTCCTAATTATCGATATACGGCCTACCATCAAATCGCTTTGACGGCCAAATTGCAAAGATCGTACAACCTTTTTAACACCATTTGTTGCTTACAAATAACACAGATTGCCGTTTGGGCTAGCATTGGCAGCTAGCATATTCGAGAAATGTATGGATAATTATTTTTTAGAGACCTAAAGGAAGTACAGGCATATCAAGATAATATCTTGTTTGTTGCCAAACGTATGAAAGAGCACAACCAAATCTTAAGGAGAGTACTAACTATCCAGTCAAAAAGGAGGTATGACTGTTAGGCGGGACTAGTGTACATTTGGAACCGAAGAGTTAGAATGTTTAGGAAATACTGTTTCTCAACAGGCTTAAAATCTAAGTTTTGTTTGATTACAGCAAGATGTTTGATTACAGAGATGCGAAGCCACCAACAGAGAGATGCTCTTCAGTCATTCTTAGGTCTAGCAGTGTGCTATGACCGTTGCGTGCAAAATTATGCACAAGTTATGGAGCCGTTAAGAGCTTTGTTAAGGAAAGGGCAGAAATGTTTGTGGACAAACAAATTGATTGTTGTGTTTGACAATGTTAAAAAACTGACTGAAGATGAGCCTGCATTGAGGGCATTTCATGTAAAGTATGTCTGTAATCACTGTGGATGCTAGTTTAACTGGCTTAGGTTCTGTAATCAGTCAGTGGGTGACTGGAAAAAAAAGCAAAGAGTAGCTTTTGCCTCTACAGCATTGAAGCAGGGAGAATGACATTACAGAATCATTGAACATGAGGGGCTTGCATATGTATGGGCTGTGCAAAAACTTTTAAATGTATTTATGTGGTTGTAAGTTGGAATTATATTTGGACCATAAGCCCTTGGTGCACATCCTGAGTAGACGTAGCTTAGGTAGTTTGTTAGCAAGACTGGTAAAATTAGTGTCAAAACTCCAAGAGTACAATTTTATTGTCAAACATTTTTCTGATAACACTGATGTATTGTGGCTGTATCGGATGCCATCAGTGAGTGCAATGCGAAGGAGACTGAAAAAGATTGGATGGAAGCATATCAGAGTGACAAGAACTTGCAGAAAATCAAGGAGTTTATTGTGAATGGCTGGCCTGAGGTTAAGTATTTGTCAAGAGAACTGAAAACAAACATTTTAGGAAGTTTCTGTAAAGCGGTCTGTAGCAAATGACATGGTCGAGAAGCACTATGTGCCACCTTTACGGGGTAAGATATAATTTTATTGGCTCACCTGGGGCATTTGGCTAGGACCAAGACTTGCAAAATAGTGAACAACTTTCTTGGTGCCCTTTCTTGGATAGTCAGTTCAAGTTTGTTATTGATAATTGCTCTCTTTCAGAAAAACACTGGAAGACCACAGACACACCTTTGGACCCAGTTTCTTTTCCATATGGTGCATGGAACAAAATGGGTTTGGATTTTTCAAGTACATATTCAACATTGCCAGGCACTACTAGGTACCCGATTCATTTACTTGATTATTAGTCCAAATGGATTTGAATCGGCCATTAATATTTCTTGAAAATGTATTTAAGTTATAAGGTCACCCAAAATAAATAGACACTGACAACGATACAGATTTAATTTCTGATCCTATGCACGTGTTTTTAGAGTGCTATAATGTAAACCATTTGAAAGTTTCTCTATATTCACCATCCTCAAATGGTTTATTAGAAAGAGGTAATATGTTCATAAAAAGTGCATAGAAACTGCTCTCTAACATCTGACCATGAGGTGTGTAACTTTGCCAAGAAAAAGGAGTGTAGTTATAATGCATCTCCACACTGTACAACCGTGATTACTCCTTTATTGGTAACTCGGGGAAAAGAAGTTCACATCAGTTTGTTTCCTGGTTGCCTTGAGGATAGAAGGTTTAAGAATATCGTAATTAAATACGACATGTTTGAGATTTCTTTAAATGTCGCTGTTAGTCAGACCAAGATCAAAAGTATCTTTGACGGGAAGCATAATGCACATGCTAAAACATATTGTTTTAGGAAATTAGCAGTTAATCAAAATCCCAATCAGAGGCAGGAAAGGGAAGTCCAAATTTTCGCCACTTATTAGAGTGATTTAAGTTAGTATAGGTGCGGTTTTACTCCAGGACAAGGGATAGTGGAATAGAGGACTGTTGGCGAAACTCACTTGACAATAAACTGAGATTATTGGAAGGAAATCCTGTGAGAATATCGGCTCCGATTGATCGTGTTGGTCGTAGTAAAATGATGGTGCTTATAAACAGTTGCATGTCCGTGATCCTGCTTCATCACAAAATGTTTCACAGTTGATTCCAGATCCTGGACGGGATAGCAACGTTGTAAGGTGCAGTAAAATAAGTATGCCCATTTGTTCTCGCACTGTGTAAGTTAAAAGGAAATGTAATGATTATTAGATGTACTGATGTTTTTTGGGTATTATGTCCTTGTTTTTGGGTTCCTTTTTAAAGGGAGGAGGTGTTGTAGTATTGAGTTCAGCGTTTGTGTCATTACTTTAATTTCAGTACATACTTACCTTGTAATGGTTTGAATGTTACTCAAGTTCTGGAGTAAAATGGTGGCCTTTAATTCCTCAGCAGTTAGAATTAGTTGCTGTTGGGATACAGGACCTGCCAGCTGCTTCCCGTCATGGGCTACTATTGTATGGCATGAACTTATTTGAAAATATCAGGATGTAGTATATTGAGAGCTTGGACAGACATTCTGTATTGAATTGGCATTTTCAGGCGCAAAGGGCATGATTTCAGTCTTCTCAGGATTTTACCTAAGAGGTTTGAGAGAACCTATTTTAATGTGGTTGTTGGACTGTACTTGATAGTCAGCAAGTAAGTAAATAATTGAGTGTCATCTTCAAAGAGGTGGGCGAACACATCTGAATCCTCCATTAGGACCTTTAGCTGCTCTATGTATGATATGAAAAGAGTTGGGGCCACTACAAAACCCTGCATAACTATAGGCGACTGTAACTGGGTCAGAGCAGGTACATTATATTAGAACATTGGAATGTTGGGAGCTCCATTGAAAACAATGGAGTAGCTCTGGGCTTATAATGGCTGGTATAAGCCTGGAGCTCCAATATTCCAATGTTTCTTTGTTCACAGCTGTGGCTGTGAACAAAGGCTTAAGGGAGTCTAATGGGATTTCAATCCCCTCACGCTCCCTGAAGACTTTGTTTTATTTTTTAGAACATTTTGCCAATTCCAACCAATGATCTCAAAACAGGCCACCCAATCTCTGGTACTGTCAAGACTGGACTAAGGGAACGCAGTCCTAACAGGAATCCCTAAATTGCACTTGGCCCCCATCAAAACAACGTTACATGCGGCCGCGAGAATGATCACCGGCATCAAAAAATTTGATCATATCTCTCCTGCACTCAAGGAACTCAAATGGCTTCCAGTAGAAATGCGAAGTAGCTTTAGAACAGCCTGTCTAACCCATAAAGCCCTTCACACCGGCAAACCAGAGTACCTGGCGAAAAAAACTCACAAAAGCTGGCCAATCCAGGAATCTGAGAAGCTCAAACTCCCTCCTACTCATCCCACCTAAAACCAGAAGGAAAAGAACAGCGGACCGTTCTTTCACGGGAAGCGCCCCCCAAATGTGAAATTCCCCCGCACATTAGAACCCTTCCCTCCTTTGTAGAATTCAAAAGACAACTCAAAACCCTGTTCCTCGACCGCTCCCTAGGAAGTGGACAGATTGGGACAGACAGTTATCATCGATCTCTGCTCCACACTTAAGAATCCGAGGAATCTCGAAGCCAAAAATGTCCTGCACTACAATATGCTGCTCATTACTTTGACACTCGTCGGTTGTTATGTCGCTCCTATGTCTTGTATCCGATGATTATATGCTATGCACCTACTGTAAAGCGCTCAGATACCCATGGGTCTGGACAGCACTATAGAAAACTTCTTAACCTCATGCGCGCTAGCGGAATTCTGCTCGCACGCTGAGATTTTTAAAAACGCACTTTACGTGACGAGCTGGGCTCGTCATCAGCGTGCGAGGAGGCTACGCCATGACGAGCCCAGCTCGCATCAGCGTGGAAGAGGTTAAATAAATAAAATATCCTTGGGGAGCAGCCCTGCTCCCATTGGTAAGGAGTGACCACCTGCTTGACCCAGAGAACTGGGACTACGTATCTGAGAGGGGAAGAGTCTCTTAGGTCTGCTGCTTGAAACTTAAGAAAATCAGAAGGGTCTGCGCTGAAGATTTCTGATAAACAAACAAACAAATAAATAAAGCGTACAACTCCTTGCTATCCAGACCGCACAATGGATGGATCCATAAACACACCAACCTTACCTGAAGCTGAAAGCAGGCCATGGACTTAAACGCTGCACAGCTCAACAGCACTTGAACACCAGATCTTGAATCCATAACTTAACTGCTTCTTAACCTACATTGGACTGAATTACTGTCCGACGGTAAGAACATTACCAGTGAGTAACTTCACAATCTTTCGTAACTGCCCAGTTTGTGACGTAATCACCATACTAGATAAACCAACTGTATAGATATCATCTGCCCAACGTAAAAATTGTCCCTGGCCTGATGCCAACGTGTGGCGAAACATATTGGTTGTGAAATCCAGCATTCCGTCAAAGTACTTAGATGCTGGATAACAAATCAAATACAATAAATACATCAATGAATTCTGAACTTGCCAGCCTTTATTTTTAATAAACCAAAGTGCATATGTATAGTGTATTAGCTATTTTCTGTTATGAATTTGAGATGTTTTGCATTCATATTTTGCCCTTTATTTTTCTGGGAGGTAGGGGCCTGACCCATGGCAGCATGCAGGGGGTGTGGAATTCCTATAACCCAACGCCCAGGACATATTGTTTGGGGTCAAGGGCAACAAGTTTTCACATGTACTTGGTCCTTGGGGCAGTAGGCCCAACCCCCCTCAGCACGAACCCTTTGGATGCCACTTTACAGTACGGATCAGGAAAAGGCATTGCCCTAAAGTTAAGGTAATATTTGTGTCTCAGTGTTAATGCTGTTCAAACTTGTATTCATGGTTCTTTAATGCAAAGCATTTATTATTAGGGTGTGCGCTCTAAGTATATGTTGTAAGCTCAGACTGCACTACAGACAGTGTTTCCAGAACGAAAATGTGTACACACGTTTTCAATGTTTAGCACTATGAGGCGAAGTATAATGCTCCCAGAATGCTCTCGGATTACATGCAAATATTTGCCGAAGTTTGAAAGCAGGATTGAGGATTCTTTGCTTTCAAAATAAAATGTTGACCAAAAAAAAAAAGGCAAAAACATTTTGCTAAACTGTCACATTTTAGCACCATCTCTTTGCAGCATCCTTTAGTAAAGTGACAATGCACACACACATTTGCCAGCCGTATTAGTAAAACACATACAATATACCAGGAACAACTTGGCTTTGTGGGGCCATCTTTGAATTCTAGAAATCCCTTCAATTTAGTGAATCCACCAAATACATTTAACTACATTATTAACATTTCTTGATCAGTGCATAAGTCTTTGCCACACCTACCCATGTTCCTCACTAGTGTTATCAATCTTGATCAGCAGATGTTTATGATAGTGCCACTAAAATGGATGGCCAATTTCTACAAACAAAAAACTCTTTAAACACAAACTACATAATCTGATAACCGATCTCCTGAACAAATAACTAATTTTATCCAGCAGAATTAACATTCCTAGAGTGCAACTCGCATTCTGCCCTCCAATAAAATTACATTTTCTGACATTGTGTTACAGCATCATATTTGCAGAACTTGTTGAAAATCTATATTAACAGCAATTTCTCCTACGCTTCCCTGATCGGCTTCTAATGTATATACACCAACAGACAAAACTATATTAAAGAATGTGTACAAATTATATTATGCACAGGTTTTGGGCAAAACAGTTGTTTAACTGCATCAAAGCATCACTGTACACACGTCAGACAATGTAATTCTTCTCAATCAACACAATTAAAAGTAATCAATTTAATACATTAACCCCTGAACGACAAAAGGATATTCTGCAAAAGTATCATGCACAATACGGCGTAAATAATACAGCGTGGGGATTGTAGTTTCAACTTGGAGCTACATAGCCACATTAATTAAAATGTATAGTGTGGCAATACAAATTCCACAAATAGGCAGCCATTTAAATCTACTGGGGTATCCATTCCCCAAGTCTGACAGGTGAATACAACGCACGAAAGGGAGGTTCTACAAATGTAAGCTTGCAGTTCCTGAAATAAAACCGTAAGTAACCCATCGTTCTGCAATGCATTCAAAAGGGTTTGGCAGTTCACACACCCCAATAATTCTGCCTAAACACTAAGATTAGAATGTTTTTTTAAGGGTCACACCTCCATCTGCGGTGTGTGCAGAGATGGGGGTGCAAGAGGTGTGGGGGGGGGGGGGGTCAGTCCAGTCTCTCGGGTGGTTGGGCGGAGACCTGGGCGCTGCCCACCCACCCTCCCGAGGGGTTGGGCAGTCACTCCAAGCAACGATCTGCCCGTCTAACTACCGACGCCCTCCCCGCGACTAACGGCGGAAAGCAGTCTAAAGGTGGATGTTACAAGAGCAGAACTCTCCAGATGTGAGACACGGATAGCTCCGTGAATGCAGAAGGGCCAGTCAGCGGTAGCGGCACAGGGTGGGGCCCAGGCAGGCTGCTATGGAGCAGAGTCAGGAAAAGGAAGAAGGGGGTTAGCTGGTAGGAGTTGACATGCTTTCGGCGACCGACTATTGCGGCGAGGCAGATGCCATTTAGATCAAAACCGTCTTGTGGGGTGGGTCTACTCACCAGCACCGATCCCGTTGGCACGGGTCACTGGACTCTTCCGGCTGTCTCGGGCCCCAGCACCAGCTCACTTAGACGGACAGGCAGAGGAAGGCAACATCCCTGTGCTGCTGACATCACTAAAGCCCGCCCACTGCCGGAAGGCGGTGACGTGCAGCAGCTAAATACTTTAACAGGCTCCGTCCTTTCTGCAACCGCCAACAGCCAATGGAGACATGTCAAGAGTTCCTTCAGCCAATCTTAAACCACTGTAGAGCAATAGAGGCTGACGGCCAATCAACAATTAATTTCACGTTCTCCAACCAATCCTATTACAGGAATATATTCAACCAATCCAATATCAACACAATCTTCTCCCGTATTAGTATATTTTCTTCTAAACTATTGGCTGTAATTATTGGTTGTACTGGCTGTGTGATGGTGGTGTGTGTGTGTGTAACTAGTTTTTAAGAGTAAAGACGGCCGTGGACTACGGATTTCATTTTGACTATAATTAAACAACTAACTTCCAAGCATAACTGGCAATTTTGTCACTTTGCTTATCTGTGACATTTTAGGACCTTTATGTGTGAGCAATTTGAGTAAACAAAACATTTACGCCTTTTAAGTGTACGAAATGTTTTGTGGAAACGGCGTAAAAAGCAACTGGGGTATTTTTGAGGTGCTTATACAATATTTTATTAACAAATTCAGTTTTTTTAATGTCACATTTGCTGAAATCATTTCCGAAGCCATAACCAACAATGTACAGTGTCAGAGGCAATATCCGAGTTACATACATGCCAACGTTTTAGAAACCAAAAGTGGGAGATTTTGAAAAATACTTTATAGGCAAAGTATTTTCTCCAGTTGACTTTTATTGAAGCAGAGGCAATATCAGACAGGAAACAGCTAAAATGAAGCCATTTTTGGCATTCAAAAATCGTATCTCCAATCAATCAAAGCATTTATATAGCGCACTACTCACCCAGAGGGTCTCAAGGCGCCGGGGGAGGGGGGGCCGCTACTGCTCGAACAGCCAGGTCTTGAGTTGCTTCCTGTAGTGTTCCTTCCTTCCCCCAATAAGACACTGGAGCCAGTATTGAAGTTTGCTATTTATTTACTTGTATTAACTATAAGGAGCGCCGAGCACGTCCTCCGCTCGGGCCGGCTCTCGCGCCTCTGCCTTGCTGCCCGCGCAGCCCAACATGGCCGCCCGCACGTCACGTACTTACGTGACGTGCAACGCTAGAGCGCTCACTACATATCTCCCTT
The DNA here is from genome assembly GCF_964263255.1 of Lissotriton vulgaris. Lineage (NCBI taxonomy): Eukaryota > Metazoa > Chordata > Amphibia > Caudata > Salamandridae > Lissotriton > Lissotriton vulgaris. The sequence goes on from NC_141685.1 coordinate 1,734,580,981, forward strand.
TTTTCCCAACACAATTATATGTACAAGTTCTCACTCATGTGTAGTCTCTGAATCTTGCCGGCTGGACCACCGCCCTTCCCCGCCTGGTCAGTCTTACCGGGGTCGTGGCGGTCACTGCTTCACTTCTGTCACCACTGCCTAGCGCAGCCGCGCTAGCTTCTCCTACACTCCGATCCTCTCCGGTCAGCCGCTCCGGTCTGGTTCCATCGGCCTCTGCCTCTTGTTGTACCTCTCCGATGTCCAAGTCCTCTCCCCCGTATTCTAGGGGGGCCTCACTTCCATCCTCATTTCCTCCGTCTGTTCTGTTATCGTTCCAGCATAGAATTTTATTGCACCTTGCCATGCGGTCTTGCGACCAGACGTTCCCATCGCTCAGCAAGGCCGCCCTGCCCCTTACTTCCTTCACCTGCATGGGCTTACTGTATTTGCTTTCACCCTTCCTTTGTAGTGTGGCCAGTTTTACTCTTACCCACTCTCCTTTTTCCAATACTGTGTTCTTCACGTTCCTTCGCGTGTCGTAGTGCTTGGTGTACACTGCTTGGGCCCTCTCCAGGTTGGCTTGCACTACGGCCGGTGACCACTCACTCTTGATTACCTTTTCCTTCCACACCCTGTTGTCTTGGGTGAATGGTTCGCGACCTCTGAGTATCTGGAATGGACTCTAGCCAGTTCCTGTGGGGGTTATCCTGTATGCCCACACCATGTGCCATATCTCCGTCTCCCAGTCTTTGTTGTCTGAGATGGCAGCTTGAATCAAACCCATCACCACTCTATTGAAACGTTCCACCAACCCGTTCCCTGCAGGGTGGTATATGGACGTGTGCTTCGCTGTGGTGCCGTTCCTTTGCAGAAATTGGGACCACTTTTCTGATCGAAATTGGGGGCCGTTGTCGCTGAGGACACTCTTTGGAATACCTTCCCTCACAAACGTCTCAGCCATGAAATTTACAATAGTCTCTGTGTCCATTGCTTCCTCTATTCTCAGCTCCGGCCACTTGGAGTATCGGTCTACCATTACACAGATGTACTTCTGTATCCCCTGGGCGTTTAAGACAGGGCCTAAGATGTCTATGGACAGTTCCTCCCATGGATTCTTTGGAGGGTCGAATTTACCCAGGGCTGGACGCAGTGGTTTAAGTGTTTTGTCTGCCTCTTGGCACCTCGGACATTCCCTGACATGCCTCTCGGCTCTGATGTCCATTCCCGGCCACCAGTAATTCTGCTTGGCCCTCAGTTTTAACTTGCCAACGCCAAGGTGTCCATCATGTAGCGTGTCCAGCAGCTTGGGGATGATGTTGGCGGGTGGTATGACTTTCTCACCCCTAAACATGAATATACCCTGGTCGTCCATCGATAGTTCTTCTCTGACTTCAAAGTACGGGTTTAGTTCTCGCCGGGTCTTTCCCTTGTCAGGCCATACCCTTGTTACGTGAGATTTTACTTCTTCCAGCACCAAGTCCTCTTCGTACGCTTGCTTCCACTCCTGGCGGCTGATGGTCTTTTCTTGGTCTTCTGTGAGCGCCACCCATTCTTCTGTCCCCACTTTGTCTTCCACACTTGGCTCCATGGCTGCTGCTCTGCTTAGGTAGTCCGCCACTCTGTTTTTGTTCCCGGGGATGTGCTCCACATCATATCTAAACTCCAATAGTTTAAGTGACATCTTTGAGATCCTTGGCGTTGCGTCGGCATGGCCGCTCGACGTAAGTACTTTCAGCAGGGGCTTGTGGTCCGTTCTCAATCGGAACCTGGTACCCCATAGGAACTGTCTGAACCTAGACGTGGCCCACACTACAGCCAGCATTTCTTTTTCAATCACACTGTACTTCTTCTCTGTGTCACTCAGAGAGCGGGATGCAAAGCTTATCGTCTCTAATCCTCCTTGGCCTCGGTCCTGCATGAGGACTGCTCCCAGTCCCTTATCGCTGGCGTCGGTTGTCAACACTGTGCTTCCTTGGGGGTCAAACCCTTGCAACGGAATGGCTCCTGATACTTCCTTTTTTACTCGGTCGAATTCTTCTTGAGCCTCCTCCGACCAGCGGAATTCACTGTTTTCCCTTGTGAGTAGCCTCATGTGGTGAGTCTTGGAGGCGAAGTGCTGCACAAACTTCCCGTAGTACTCTGCCATCCCCAGGAACGATCGAACTTCCTCCTTGTTGGATGGCGGGGGCGCTTCACGGATCGCCTTCACGTTTTCTGCCTTAGGGGTCACTCCTCGCACCACGATTTCATGCCCTAGGTAGGTTACTTTTCCCATTCCAATCCTGCACTTGGTCCACTCTGCCGTGAGGCCCTTCTTTTCCAGGATTCCCAGTACGTCACCTAGTTTTTTGTCATGGTCAGATCTGTCTCGCCCCATCACCAAGATGTCGTCCTGGAAGTATTGGACGCCAGGCATGTCCTTGAACAATTGATGCATAAGTTTTTGGAAAACGGCTGCTGCTGAGGCTAACCCGAAAGGCATGCGGCGGAATTGATAGCACCCGAATGGGGTAATGAACGAGGTCAATTTGCGACTCTCCGGGTGCAGAGCAATTTGGTGATAGGCGGATGTTAAGTCTATGGTGGAATACCACCTGATACCCCTGGTGCTGGCCAACATCTCCTCTATTCGGGGTAAGGGGAATCTTTCTACTACGATGTTCTTGTTCAGCTCGCGCAGGTCGACACACAGCCGGACCTTGCCGCTGGGTTTCTTAACCACCACCAGTGGCACCAGCCATTCGGCACACGTGATGGGCTCGATGATCCCTCTCTTTTCTAGCTCCTGTAGCCCGATCTTCACTTCGTCCCTCACCGCCAACGGAATGTTCCTCACTTTGTGGGCCACTGGCACCGCACCTTCTTTGAGAATGATCTTGTGCGCGAATTTATCCAGCCTACCCACCGTGCCCCCGAAGACGGTTGGAAAGTCCTTAATCCATTTATCGAGGTTCGGCCCATCTTCCTGTTCTGTTAGCAGAATTTGCTCCTTGCCTCCTGGGTCCAATATAATGCCTAAGTCGCCTTGGTCGAGCCAGCCTAGGACTGAGGGGCCTTTCACGGATACGTAGAGCTTGCACTGGGCAGATCGTCCTCTGAATTCAAACTTTAGCCTCCTGTACCCGGCCATGGGTATGCGGTCCCCATTATACGTGACAGGGCAGATGTCCAGTCTCTCTAGCTCGGGGCCCAGTTGTGGTGCGAACTTCTCCTCCCATACGGCTCTCTGGACGATGGTGTAGGGTGATCCGGTGTCTGCCACCACTTGAATTTCGACGCCTCCTATCGTCATCACCAGGACTGGCTTCATCGTTCTCCTCCCGTCGATTCCCAGAACATGGCCTTCCACGCTCAGCACTTCCTCATAGATGCAGAGCACCGTCACTACCTCCTCCTCGGCCACTACTTCCTGTTCATCCTCTTCCTGGCCGACGTATTTCACTGTACTCTTAGAGGTTTTCTTCCGACATACCTTCTCATAATGGCCGACTATTCCGCAAAACATGCATTTGGCGCGGAACGCGGGACACTTCCGGTCGTGCGCCTCGTGCGACCAGCTTCCGCACCTGTAACACGACCTTTTGTTGCTTCCCGCCGGCTTACCAGAGGGGCCTGCGTTACTCTGCCATCTGCCCGGACCCTTCTCCGACAGCCTCCTGTTCTGGTGGTCTCTGCGATGCTCTTCGTTGTCCACCTTGTTCACTACGACGCTGGGCGCTGCTTCTTTCCTTGTTGCCGCTGCGCATCGGCGCTCCAGTTCAGCCCTTTTGACAATGACCAGTACGTCTTTAAGCGAGGTGTCGCCTGCAGCCCATAATTTGTCTTGCACGTTCGTGCATGTGGTGTGCATCACCACTTGGTCTTTTATAAACTCATTTTCCCAGTTAGCATACTTGCACGAGGACGCTAGCTTTCACAGCGCCGCCACATACTCTTCCACCGTCTCTCCTGGTTGTTGTTTCCTTTGTTGGAAGTTAAACCTGTCCACTGAAACGCATACGGATGGTTTGAAGTGTTCGTCCAGGTCTTCCATGGCATGGGCGTACACGTCATCGTCTGTGGCTTCTCTTTTTCTTGGAACTAGGCTTTTATAGATCCTCAGGCCCTCCGGACCCAGGTTCAATAGTAAGATACGTTTCTTCCTCGGTGGTCTGAACTTTTCTTCGCTTTCGTCTTCTAGGACTTCTATGAAATTGTCTATGTATTCCTTCCAGTCCTCCCATTTCATAAGGGGTTCCCCCGGCCTGGGAAGGAACTGGACGGGCGCCATGGCGAACCCCGCTTGCGCGCTCATCTTCTCACTCTTAGCCGTTGGCGGCGCACTTCCTAGACCTCCCGGGCTCCCTGGCGCGTTGTCTTGCTCTTCCCCGTGCACTAGGGGTGGGGGACTGTCCCTTTCAGCCCCTTCCCGCTTGGGTGGGTTAGCCAGCTCGGTTCCTTGTAGGCCGTGGTCGTGGCTCACTTTCGGCGCGCTTCCTGTCGCAGTTCCAGGCAGTGTACTCACAGTGGGTCGACTGTTCGCTCCTCTGCGCTCTTGTCAGCTCTGCCACGCTCCCTATAGTGCTCGATTGCGGTACGTCACTGCATGCAACCCTCTGTTCTCCTGGGCCTCTGCTTCGAGGTTCTGTCCTGCTCTCCAGGCACTGTCGTTTGTTTTCTGCGTTGTGGGGGGGAGTTGGGGGGTTGCTCATCCCACCCTCGTCGCCATTGTAGTGTTCCTTCCTTCCCCCAATAAGACACTGGAGCCAGTATTGAAGTTTGCTATTTATTTACTTGTATTAACTATAAGGAGCGCCGAGCACGTCCTCCGCTCGGGCCGGCCCTCGCGCCTCTGCCTTGCTGCGCGCGCAGCCCAACATGGCCGCCCGCACCTCACGTACTTACGTGACGTGCAACGCTAGAACGCTCACTACACTTCCTGAAGGCGAGGTGGTCCTGGGTCAGGCGGAGGTGGGTCGGGAGGGAGTTCCATGTCTTGGCGGCGAGGTAGGAGAAGGACCGTCCCCCTGTGGTGGCTCTTCGGATGCGGGGGACGGCGGCGAGGGCGTGGCCGGTCGATCAAAGCTGGCGTTTGGGAGCGTAGAAGTTGAGGCGGCTGTTGAGGTATCCTGGGCCTTGGTTGTGTAGGGCTTTGTGTGCGTGGGTGAGGAGTCGGAAGGTGATTCTCTTGTTGACCGGGAGCCAGTGCAGGTCTCTCAGGTGTCCGGAGATGTGGCTGCGATGGGGGATGTCCAGGATGAGTCGTGCTGAGGCGTTCAGGATCCGCTGGAGTCTCTTCTGGAGTTTGGCGATGGTTCCGGCATAGAAGGAGTTGCCGTAGTCTAGACGGCTGGTGACGAGGGCCTGGGTGACCGTCTTCCTGGTCTCGGTGGGGATCCACCAGAAGATCTTACGTAGCATGCGCAGGATGTTGAAGCACGACGAGGAGACGGCGTTGACTTGTCTGGTCATGGAGAGGGAGGAGTCCAGGATGAAGCCCAGGTTGCGTGCGTGGTCTGTTGGTTTGGGTGCACTGCCTAGGGCGGGGGGCCACCAGGAGTCGTCCCAGGCGGAGGGTGAGGATCCCAGGATGAGGACTTCCGTCTTGTCCGAGTTCAGTTTCAGGCTGCTGTTCTTCATCCATTCGGCTACCTCTTTCATCCCTTCGTGAAGGTTGGCTCTGGCGGTGGCGGGGTCGTTGGTGAGGGAGAGAATCAGCTGGGTGTCGTCGGCGTAGGAGATGATGTTGAGGTTTTGCTGGCGTGCTATGTCTGCGAGGGGGCTCATGTAGACATTGAAGAGGGTTGGACTGAGCGAGGAGCCTTTAGGAACGCCGCAGATGACTTCGGTGGCTTCAGATCTGAACGGGGGGAGGCGGAATCTCTGTGTCCTTCCGGCGAGGAAGGAGATGATCCACTCCAGTGCCTTCTCCTGGATTCCGACGTTGCTGAGTCGCTGCACTAGTGTACGGTGGCAGACAGTGTCGAAGGCCGCGGAGAGGTCTAGGAGGATGAGGGCTGCTGTTTCTCCGTTATCAAGCAGTGCTCGGATGTCATCGGTGGCTGCGATCAGGGCGGTCTCGGTGCAGTGGTTGGCCCGGAAGCCAGACTGCGAGAGGTCGAGGGATCCGTTTGTCTCGAGGAAGGCGGCCAGCTGCTTGTTGACGGTCTTCTCGATGACTTTTGCAGGAAACGGGAGCAGCGAGATGGTGCGGTAGTTCTTGAGGTCGGTGGGGTCGGCTGATGGCTTCTTTAGTAGAGCGCTGAGTTCGGCGTGCTTCCAGCTCTCCGGGAAGGTAGCGGTGTCGAAGGAGGTGTTGATGATGTCCCGCAGGTGGGGTGCGATGACAGCGTCGGCCTTGTTGAAGACGTGGTGAGGGCAGGGGTCGGTAGGAGTTCCGAAGTGGATGGAGTTCATCGTGCGGACGGTGTCTTCGGTGCTGATCGGGGTCCAGGCGCGGAGGGTGGTGGTGGGGGGCGGTGGTTCGGTCGTGGCGTGCGTCGGTTGAGTGCTGAAGCTATTGTGTATGTCCGCGATCTTGTTGTGGAAGTAGGAGGCGAGGGAGTTGCAGAGGTCTTGCGAAGGGGTGATGTCATTGTTTCCGGCGTTGGGGTTGGAGAACTCTTTAACGATGTTGAAGAGTTCCTTGCTGTGTGTGCGTTGTTGTCCAGTCGTTCCTTGAATGCGGTTTTCTCCTGTCTATTGGCATAAATATAGTCTGTTATTCAAGTTTAAAATATGTCTGACACACAAGCAGAAATACAAGTCCCAAAATTCAAAGTACCCTTGTCTTGAAAGATAGGATTGGGCAAAGGTGTTCACAAAAGACACAATGATTTGCCAGTTATGTCTAAAGCTGCTTTTCTGAGCATGACTAACAGACCATACTACGTGCTTATGTGTTCACTTTTCTTCTAGGCATTTGCCGGAGGGTGGATTCATGTATCTCAGTCTTCACGTGTAATCATTAAATAACTCTAGCTATTGGTCGTATGTGTAGTAAGTAACAACTCCGACACACTGTGAAGTCTAAGTTCTTTATTCCCATAAGAGGGAGAGCGGCAGACGCAAGGCTATTCAAGCCGAAGATAACTGTCAGTGCCAACGGTCCCCCTACCAAACGTTAAAGTCTTGGCATTCTCCCCATGTGCTCGGCAGCAACCTCACGTGACGGGAAGAATGCCAACACAACAGTATGGACATTTGTTCATCAACAAAGAGAACTTAATGAATGAAATGAAAAAGCATTTATATAGCGCAATGGCTACCCTAACGCATCCTAGCACTGGGGTTAGAAGTGTCCAGAGAGAGACCACGATTAGGTGGGATTTTGAAAGAAACAACTTTTGAGGAGTTTCCAGAAGGGCAGCAGGTTGGGTTCCTTACGTATGTAAGGGGGGAGAGTGTTCCATAGTTTGGCAGAGTTGTAAGAAAAGAGCGTCAGCCACATCTAGCTCTCTTTATTTTTGGGAGTGTGGTGAGAGAGAGGGACACGGAACAGAGAATTCTGCTAGGCTGGTATGGGGTGATCATGGAACAACTGATTATTTGCCCCTTCCCCCAGAAGGCCTTTTGTGTGATACACATGGACTTGAACTGGATTCTCTCCCTGACAGGTTGCCAATGAAGGCAGGTTTTGCAGATTGTCGATAAGAGATTTGGAGAAGCAGAGAAGCTGCACAGTTTTGGAGAGTGTGGAGCTTGGAGATTGTGAGTTGCGGTGCTCCTAGGTAGATGGCATTCCAGGCGAGAGAGCCTAGATCATAACACTTCTTGCCTGGAATGGGAGGAGAGGGAGTGTCATGCGAAGCATCCTCAGTAGGCTGCAGCAGGTGGCTGAAAGTTTTGTCGCCTGATGCTCAAAACTGAGAAAGCGGTCCAACCAGATGCCTAGACTTTTAATCTATTTTTTGGGTTCCGGAGCGGGGCCAAGACAATTGGGCCAGAGCAGGTCAGGATTGAAAACTGGGGAGTTGCCGAGAAGCATGAGCTCGGTCTTGTCCCCATTATGTTTTAAACAGGAGAGATCCATCCATTTGGCTACCTCCTCTAGGCACATTCAAAGGCGGCCCGATTACTTTTCCTGGTGGTTTAAGGCCACCACGACCTATGTGTCATCAGCGTAGGTTATAATTTTTATGCCAAATGGATGGACTATCTCTGCCAATGGACGTATGTACACGTTAAACAGTGTGGGGCTCAGATCCCTGAGACACACCACAACTGAGGGACTGAGGGACATACGTTTGGAGATAACATCGCCTTCAAAGACCTGAAAGGAAAAAACCTTCTAGGAAGGACTGCATCCATGTGATGACGCCACCTGTCACACCCATATCCCTAAGCCTATGGATCAATGTATCATAGTTGACGGTGCCGAATGCAGCACTGAGGTCCAGGAGGATGATGACTGCCGCACCACCTTGATCCAAAATGGTCCTGGATTCCTCCGTTACTGCTAAAAGGGCGGTCTCCGTCCCGTGTTGGGGATGGAAGCCTGTCTGAGAAGAGTGAAGTAGTTTGTTAGTTTCAAGAAACTCTACAAGAGTGGCATTAACGTGCCTCTCCAGGATCTCACTTAGCATAGGGAGGAGAGAGATGGGACGATAATTCCCCAAGTTATCTTGATCAAGATTAGGCTTTTTTAGAAGTGCTTCACCATTGCACATTTCCAAGCAGGGTGGACCACACCAGAGGTGATGGAGACATTGACCAAATCAAGGATTACATGGAGGATGTTTTTAGTAACCAAGGTCAGTGCATAGGGTGGTGTGGGATCCCTGGGGGAGCCTGATTTTACACGAGCCATAATGGCTTCTAATGATATAGGGTCCAATAGAGGGATTTCCTCCAGGGCTGGTTGAGTAGGAGCAATCATTTACATTAAACACTGAACAGTGAACTCCATTTGGGGCTTCACAAAAATCAATAAAGTGAGTTGATGTGAGTTAAAGTGTTTAAATAACAGGTTCATTCAAATAAATGTACTCATTCAGGAAATATTAATATTTAGTCATCATTACAGTTTCAAATAATTCATTAGTCGATATTTCCAATCAAGAAAAAATACAACATTTCTAAGAATTACAAATAAAATGGAGAAAATACAGCAAGTGTGTTCCATAAAAGAAATCCCTAATCTAAATATGTTAGGCATTTGTAGTCATTTTTTTCAATGAGAAGGTAAGGTGTCAGTTTAGAAACCCAAATGAGGAGTTCTGATGAGAGAATGAAAAAGGCATAAGCACGAAGCCTTCACACTTAAGCAATGAAAAGTTTGCAAAGCTGGAAAGTTTTCTCAGCTACAAAGCAGGAAGCATACCTAATCTCTGGTTGAGAAAAGGAAGGGCATCAGAGAGGTCTGTCCTATCCAGTCTTGCTCTGTCTTAATACTAAAGAACACACACTAATATAATGCTACCAAAGCATGATTGGCTACAAATATTGTATTCCTCACACCCAGCATCCAATCAATCCTCAGCAAACTCTGGGAGCAGGTAAACTCCCTAGTTTTTCACGTATTCACAATGAAGCACAGTATCGAGTCCTTGAAATGATACACTAAACACATCTTGTGGTTCAGACAGTTCTTCCCACGAGTCTCGTTTCCTGCCATCTCCTCGACTCCCTATCAGTTGCCTAATACATAACAAATGTCTATTCACTGGCTAATAGAAGGCATCTGGAAAGGTACAGCAGTTACAGTGGAAGAGAAAAACATTTTGTTCAAGACAACAGTTTAATGCAAAAACAAGCATCTTAACCATAATGTGTAATATCAACATCTAATATGACATCAGTAGTCAGGCTAACTTAAGCCAGTACATTATGTTATTTCAATTGTGTGCTTACAGTGCCTAAATATGATAACCCACTACAAATTTGCTTTTATATACATGTGCTGTTCAGTATAGATTTGCACTTTTCAGTTAAATTGTGTTTTCTTTTGCAAAAACAAGGAAATTCGCTCCATCACATTGTTCTTGTTGACAGTCCAACTTAATTGTTATTATTCAGGAGGGTGAATTCGCGGGAAAGGGAGAATCCTGTTCTAAAATAATCAACCAAGACCATTACTGAAATATTTGCACAATTAGGCTTCTTCTAGTTCTCACTGTATAGGTTTATTTCATGTCAAATGAATCATTACAGATTACAGGAAGTAGAAACTTAGTATCAGAAGCCACATTCATAAAACAATACGATCATGGAATGTGCCTTTAAGAAATTAAGTGGCTATAGCACACATGAAAACAGTCAATTACCAAAATCAAACCCCAATACGAAGGACCACACAGCATATAATCATATCTAGTATAACAACAGAGTGATGCCTCTCTAAAATATAGAATGGCTTTTAAAATATACAGTTCTGCAAATCAAAAATATCTAAAGCCTAATGTCTAAAATGCCTTAATGGCTAAAGCAAAATGATTTAATGACATAATGTTTACAGATCCTTTAAAGTATTTTAAACAGAGACTGCACACTATTTAATGGAATGACATTTCATAGAAAGGCAGTACTAAAATGTTACTTGTGCAGCAAATCAATAAGACTGTTATACCCTAGAACACCTATTTGGAAACAATTTTCATTTGACAGAAACATGAGAAATGCAACTTAATACAATAGACTGCTCGCAGCAGTTTGGATCTTCGCCCGGGACCTTACCTGTGCCTGACAGCGCCTCGGAGTGAAGCGGGACTCCAACTCCCAGGAGCCCCTCAATTGCCTGCACCTGTGCCTCTCCGATAACTGCTCGCGGCCCCCGTTTCGCGGGAGCCGCTCGAAGCAGTTTGGATCTTTGCCCGGGACCTTACCTGTGAATTGAGTATGGGGTGGGATGTTGGCATGCTAGGCCGAGTTGGGGTTGGTCTGCTGTGGGAGGGGGGTGGAGGGGTTTTGGGATGGGAAAGTTCAGTCATTCAGAGGAAGACATACCGAGCTCCTTCTTGCACAGGGCTTACACGGCGCATACAGGTGCATAACCTTGGCGCTCACAAATTGCACTTATGATGGTAATGGTGGATAACGCAGGCAGCACACCTTCACCCAGGCTTAGGACAATCATGTGGAATGTACGCGGTCTCAACGACCATAGAAAGGTCAGGGAAAGTAATTGGCTACCTACAGCGCCAACGTATAGATTTAGCATTAATTCAGGAGACTCACCTTCCTAATAGCAGTAAGATGCTGAAATGTAGGGGGTCTAGAAGGGAATATAGCTGTTGCGGGCTTTACTACACACGCCAGGGGTGTCATGACATGGGTGAACCCGAAATCCACGCTAACACTGCAAACCCTAGAAGCTGATCTTGAGGGCAGATACGTCATTTCCTGGTGCACTGGCCTTGGCCTGAATTTGGTAATTGTTAACATTTTTGCCCCTTACTTTGACTCTCGTGCCTTCTATCGGACCTTGGCGGCCAAGACCCGACAATACGACCCGAACATCCTTTGGTGGAGGGGAGATAGGAACCACACTCTTGACCCCACCCTTGATAGGTCAGCTGGCCCACGCCGTAAGCCATCGGCGGCAGCGGTGGAATTACAAAACACTATGACTTGCCTGGGCCTGAAGGACGCCTGTCGGTCCCGCAATCCACAACAGGGAGGCTATACACATTACTCTGCTTACCACGACATACATACCAGAATAGACTACTGGCTTGTCCCCTCTTCCAGAATGGGTATAATCAGTGAGTGTAGGGTACTCCGTAGAACGCTGTCAGACCACTCTCCTGTGCTACTGGAGCTACTGGCTCCGGGCAGGTCCATCCCCCCATTTACCTGGCGATTCCCGCCATACTCTTTACTGGATCCGGTATTCAGGAGTGAATTGGCCGAAGCTCTTGAAGTATTTTTTTTAACTAATTTAGGCTTTGTTGAGAGTTTTCAAACCGTCTGGGAAGCTTTCAAAGTGTATATACGGGGGGTAGCCATGTTTAAGCACTCTGGGATACTTAAATCCATTAGGAAGAAACTGGCAGATCTTGAGAAACAGCTAGGGGCCCTGGAGGAGAGACAAAGAAAGCGTGCAGACGAGGTGGTGGGAGCTGAAATCAAAAAGCTGCTGGCCGATTATCACGAGGAAGCGGATAGGGAAATTAGACATATCTGGAAGTATGCCAGGGCCAGAGTATATGGAGAGCGTGACAGACCTAGTGCGCTGCTGGCCAGTATCATCGGAGGGACGAGAAAACGGCATCTTATTACAGAGATAACATCTCCTAACGGGGACACCCTTACTGATCCCTTTGACGTAGCTAATGCATTTAAGGCCTACTACGCAGAACTGTACATGTCACAGAGTGGGGACCTTGAGGATAATATTGATGACTACCTTAGCCACATAGACATTCCCATGTTAATGAACACCCATAGGGAATTCCTCATGCTCCCTAAAGAGAAAGACAAAATATCTGATGCTCTGACAAGCATGAAGTCGGGCAGGGCTCCTGGGGCAGGCGGCCTAACGGCTGGCTTTTATAAAGCTTTCAAGGACCAACTTATCCCGCATTTGTCGGCTCTCTTTGACGATATATGTGTGGAGGGCAGTATGCCAGAGTCAATGAGAGAGGCTTTACTTGTGACGATATTGAAACCGGGCAAGCCTAGGGAGGAATGTAGCTCATACAGGCCTCTCTCCTTGCTTAATGTAGTCACAAAACTTTTTGCCAAAGTGTTAGCCACTCGGTTGGCTCTCCTGGCACCTGAACTGGTGGCCCCTGAGCAGGCGGGTTTTATCCCAAGCAGGAACCTGACATATAATATCCGGACAGTCCTGGGCCCGATACAGCATGTCCCACAGGATAGGAAGTCGTTGGCGGTTTTCCTGGACATGGAGAAGGCCTTCGACTCAGTTGAATGGGCATTCATGAGGAAGGTTTTACTGCGAATGGGCTTGGGACTGCCTTTCCTCCAAATGATAGGAGCGCTGTACTCCTGGCCGCTTGCTAGGCTCAGATTGAATGATGTGGTCACAGACTCTTTTCCAATCACAAGGGGTACCAGGCAGGGATGTCCACTCTCACCTCTGTTATACGCCCTAGTGGCTGAACCCCTGGCCTGTGCCCTAAGGGAGTACCATGGAAATGAGGGCATTTGCTTCCCAAACTATAAGATTGTGGTGTCAATGTATGCTGACGACACATTGCTCTATGTCCGCGACCCTGATAACAACTTGTCATCGGTCCTCAGAGAAGTAGTCCGTTTTGGCGCATTATCAGGACTGAAGATCAGCTGGTCGAAATCACTGGCGTTCCCCCTGACCCCAGTCACAAAACCTACTACCATGGAGTACCCGCTTCACGGGACAACTGACACGATTAGATATCTGGGGATGCACCCACACAGACCCTGAGACCATGTTTAGGGCTAATTATGGAACGGCATTCAGCAAGCTGGAGGATGATGTGGCTACCTGGTGCAAGCTCCCGCTTTCCCTATTGGGGCGAATTGCCATTATGAAAATGGTTGTGCTCCCCAGATTCTTATTCCTATTTACGTCCATCCCGATGGTCCTTCCTAAGTCATTCTTCCAGCGGCTGCAACAATTGTTGACAAGGCTTGCCTGGGCAGGCGGTCAGCCCGTGCGAAATGGTCGCTCCTCACCCTACCTTACTCCATGGGAGGGCTTGGTGCCCCTGACCTCGAATTATATTACAGGGTAGCACAGGCTGCTCACTTACACACTTGGATACACGGGAACCGAGACATACCGCACATGAAAATGGAGACTCTGTTTGCCTGGCTTCTCTCACTGCCTCACACGATTTTCGAACCGACAGATCGTAGGACTGGAATACTAGATTCAATTTTGACCACGAATCACGCATGGTCTAGTCTTTTGCAGGTACAAAATGGTGCGCTGCTGTATTCCCCCATTATGCCTATCGATTGGGCCCGATGGCTGTCTCCTCTCCGGGAGAGAGGGGTGGTAACTGAAATGCAGAAACTGAATATTAAGGTCGCCGGAGACCTATTCGTTGATGGAGTCGTCAAGACTTGGGAGCAGGCAGTAGTTGGTCTTGAATCGCCATCTCTTCTAATGAGGTTCCAGTTTTACAGAGTCCGCCACGCGCTTTCCAAGATTTAGGGAGGGGACATGGCGGAGCCACCAGAGGTGAGAGAACTCACATACGTTATCAAGGCCACTTCTCCCCAGAAACTACTGTCTCACTTATACGCCCTGTCACAAACACATAGAGAAAACACGTACACTAAAGCACGACTGGCATGGCAGTCAGATTTACTAACGGTATTGGATGATGACATGTGGGGATACTGTTGTACCAACAGTAGGAAGCTTTCATTAAATGGCTGACATAGGCTGATACACTTCAAATTCCTAAATAGAATATATTATACACCAGACAGACTCTGCAGGTATGGCCTTAGAGCCACAGCGGACTGTGAGAGGTGTCACGCTCCTGATGCCGGCTTCCTGCACTTAGCGTGTCAATGCCCTAGAATATGGGACTTCTGGGATAAGATCTTTGCTGAAATTAGCGCAGTTGTAGAAATTGACATAGCGCCAGACCCTATGATGGCTCTGCTAGGATACACCAAACAGCTTCCGACATCTGCGCGTAGACTGGTGGACATGGGGCTATTAATAGCACGCAGAGTAGTAGCATGCTGCTGGATGAGAGGCCCTGCACCGACTTCTAAAAGATGGGCACACGAGATGGTATATTGCTGTACTCAATCCGAGAACTATAGCGAACTCCTCCCCCCCACCAGTAGGCCCAAGAACTTCTGGGGGCTTTACCAAACTTATCTTGCGGATAAAGGGGACAGTGCGCTGACACAGAGTCGCAGGGAGTTTGAGTCCGACTGGTATTGGGGGTGACATACCTGGGACACTGAGTGCGCATCTGACCTAGGGGACTGGCGCCATGGATGTCGGTGTTGTTGCTGGCTGACACTTTTACATATGTTAGCAATGTTATGTACTGTAGGCGCCGCCTGCCCTGCTTAATGGGTTGTTGGCTAAATGGCTGTGTATTCACTTGAGAGTAAGAGGATGCACAATTGATTTCATGGGAATGCACTGACAATTTTTGGGATGGGAGGGGGGCTTTGGTATTTACACTCTAGCTCACTGTTTGTTACCTTTTCAAAATATTAAAAATAAAACAATAAAAAAAAAAAAGAAAATAGAGGAACTAGCTAGGAAGAACATGGATTACACGAAAAATATGATGGTCAACCCAGTACAAACCCAAGTATTAACTGCAGTAGATGGGCCCTTGCAACTAACTCTATGCACCCCAGCAATTGTCCCCCAAACCCGCTGGCCAATCCCATTCAACAACCAATTATTGATCGACTAAGTAACACAGGCAATATTGCTGTTGATGAACCACGGCGTTCGGGAGTGGCAAAGCCGAAAACCCCAGGCAGAGACTCCCCAAAGCAATCAAAGGCTGACCACTCTAAGCCGATTTACCTCACATTGACCTACCGCCGGAAAGTGCCCCTTACGTTGTAGTCCTAGCTGGGGTCCCCAAATCGGGCACTAACAGAATTGAATCATACACAGAATTAAAAATAAATCATGTTTTTGCTGAATAACAATAGGCCATTGCCAAGGAATGTGCAAAGTCAAATTCTGTTTGCCAGAAGAATGGGTTGGGTGGGACATAGATCCAAAGATGTGGACGGGGACTGTATAGTAATCAATTTTAAAGATCGTAGGGTAGTTGACTATGTTTGTAGGGGTTCTTTTAGGAGTTCCAACTCAACAATTCAATCATTGGAGCTAAGCTATTTTTACCCGCCACCTTCCATTACCTCTACCCGTCCCCACTTTCGAAACTTTAGCGGTTGGCAAATCCAACATGAGAATAGGAGCGATGGAGAGGAAATGTGGGGAATGTGGGTAACGAGTACCAGCTAGGCTTCCCAGTAAGTAATAGTTATAGTGTATTGGATCAGGTAGACTGACCAGTATCGTTCCCCCCACCATCTGTATCCCCCATATCGGAGAAGCAGAGGACTAAAAATAAAGGAGGGACGGCTGGGGCAAAAGAACACCTAATGCCTAGAGAAGAAGGTGCGAGTGATAATGGAAGACTATCTCCGGATGAAGGTGAGGTAGAGGTTGGAACCCAAGCTCAAGCGATATTTATGGATAAAACGGCTTTATCCACTGATATCAGTTTAATCCCAGAAGTACTATCCCCTTCATGCACGTTTAGTAATCGAGTTGGTAGATTGGAGACCAAGGGGCCTCAGGCAAGCACGAGGAGTGGGTTGGCTGGCTCGAAAGGGGGTCTTACAGTGCTGTCCTGGAATACAGCGGGTCTCGTAGCAAAATTAGATCTTCCGGAGTGGTGATCTTTTGTAGACCTCCATGGGATCTGCCTCTTCCAGGAGACTTGGGCTGTCAACCCTGTCCATAGAATGGGGTATATTACATTTCATGAGCCAACTATCAAGGGCCCAAAAGGTAGACCGTCGGGGTTTGTGCATTTGGGTGGGAATACACCTTGGATTCATGGTGAAAAGAGTCAACACCAACTGTCCTGACCTAACTTGTATCTTACTGACCCATAAAAAAATTCAAAAATTGTCACTCATTAATATCTACTCTCGGCCAGTTCGGTATGCTGGAATTTCCCAAACCTTGGATTGTTTGACATCCCTTCTGAATTCATTTTCGGGTAATGTTGTTTTTATGATCGGTGGAGATTTTAACTGCCACTATGAACCCCTTAATTTAAGGGGTTCATAGTGGCAGTTAAAATCTCCACCGATCAAATGGTGTCCCAGCGATTACTACTGAAGAAGATGACATCTGGTTTGTTCCACCTCCAAAAATATACCAAGTAAAGGGATGGTCCCCGCACGTACTACAAATGATCTCTCTCACCTATTTGTACTCTGTAAGGGCTTGTAATGGGTACCTCCAGGGTGATAATCCAGGGCAAACAACTTATAGGGGACTGGGCAATGCTTCGGTAATTGATTATTTTTTAATCAGTATAGAATTGTGGCATAAAGTCCTAGATTTTAGTGTTGCCCAGCATATGGAAAGTGATCACAATCCTCTGATTATTCAGATGGATTTCTGTATGTATGACGCAGAACAAGGCCCGGAAAGCTCCCCAAGAAGGGACATTAGAATCTTAGAAGGAGGGAGGTGCATTCGATGGGCTACCATCAAACTATCTTGAGAAAATATGGCAAAACTGTACAAGAGTATAATTCCACTACTAGAAAAGGCAAATAGTGCTCAAGAAAATTCCTCTGAGAGTGGTGTTGGAGAGGATTTGGGCAGAATCCACCAGGAATTGGTTGTAACATTGGCGGATTTTTTTCATAATCCAAGGCCCACTAAGACCAAAATTTTGGGTGACAGAAACCCCTGGTTTAACAGGGGCTGCAGAGAAGCAAATCGTACTCTGCTTGCGGCTCTTAAACAAGGCAACAGGTTAAGCGTTGCTGAAGCAAGGCTTGCTTATAAAAAAAAATATTTTTAATGCAAAATCGGAGTGGGAAGCAGAACGTTGGCAGGCTATTAAGTCTGCCCTCGCTGCGAAGGATTTGAGGACCTTCTGGAATTTAGTACACACCGGGAAACCAGAGGGCAAGACTACCATTGATTTTAATATTTCTGAGGCAGCATGGTGCTTATATTTTAAAGAATTGTATTCAAATTCACTAATTGAGGCAAGTGAACTTCCAGTAAGCCTCTTAACCCCAGACCCCATGTGGTGCATACCACCTTGCACAACAGTAGAGGTTTAAATGGCTTTAACTAAGCTTCAACTGAACAAAGCGCCTGGTTTAGACAGGATTCCCGGCGCTCTCTTTAGAGATGAACAGGTGGTGTGGGTACCCTACCTTTCATCATTATTTAATGCAATTCTCCAGGGTTTACCAGTGCCCTGCACATGGATGGGGGTGGAGATTAGCCCCATCTACAAAAAGGGATCACCGCTGGAACCAGCAAATTACAGGCCCATCAGCCTTATCGATGTGTCTCAGAAAATCTATGCAAGGGTCCTACTATAACGACTACAGGATTGGATTAGTGATAACAAAATTCTGACTTCGCTACAAGCGGGATTCAGGGCCAGAACCTCAACAATAGACCAACTATTCAGGCTCCAGGTACTCTACTGGAAGCATGTTGTTTTGGAAGGGGATAGCCTATACCTAACCTTCGTGGACCTGAAATCAGCATTTGGCATGGTGGACTAAAACCAGCTATGGAGCATATTGCTGGCCATGAGGCCCCCACCATATCTATGCTTTCAGTTTAAACGACTCCATGAAGGAACTATGCAAGAGTAAGATATGACAAGAACGGTCAACTGACGGCTCCGTTTCGGGTTGTGAAGGGGGTTAGGCAGGGTTGTGTGCTTGCCCCGACCCTCTTTTCCCTCTTCCTTAATGGGCTGATTGAAGATCTTCTTGCTATCAAGGATATAGACTCCACAAAACTGGCCGCTTTAAGATTTCCTGCACTTATGTTTGCGGACGACACCCTGCTGCTCTCAAAGTCAGCTATGGGTATGCGGCGGGTGTTAAATCAGTTTACCCAGTTTTGGAAAAAAAGGAACCTGTTGTATATGGTCTTTAATGCCAGCACTATCAATTGCCCCCACCCGATGATGGATCCCAGATCCCTGGAAAGGATACCCATTTTCGATTACTTGGGTTTATCTCTGAATGATAAAATGGGGTGGGGCCCCCAAAAGGCCAAGGCCAACTTAAAACTAACACAGGCCGTGGGGGGAATTTTAAAAGTTCAAAAAAATTGTGCTTTGAAAATTGCAAGCCCTCCGCTTGAAATATATAAAGTCCAAGCAAGGTCGGCTTCCCTATACGGGGCGGAACTATGGGGGCATACATCATCAAATGATCTAACAATCACTGAAAATAACTTTATTAGGCAAATTATGACTCTGCCAAGAAACACACCATTAGTGCCGCTGAGGATGGACCTAAATATTCGTCCAATTGCGGATGCCATCGCTTCTCGCCCTCTCCTCTATTGGCGAAGGTTGTGGAGTACCCCTGAACTGGTTAGCTATAGGGAAGAATTAAAGGTGGTAATGGCATCTCTAGGGGCAGGCAGTATTCTTTGGTTATCATTTGTAAGGAACTCTCTCATTCTGATTGGCATGGAGAACCTTTGGACTAATCCAGAGTTATCTTGTCCAGCCATCTCCGAGAAAATTCTGGCAAATATGATAAAAGAGTATAATATAATGAAAGTAATTTGCTCTGTAAATACTTCTAGCCTAACGTATGGTTTTTTGGACTTTAAGTCGCAATACAAATTTGAACAGGTAATAGATTCTATCCAACCTACATTAGCGAAGAAGTTGTACCTCCAATTTAGATATGGAACCTTACCTTTACATGCAATCACAGATAGGTGGGCTGGAGTTTCTATTCGTCCTGCCCTGGATGCCTAAGGGAGAAGGAAACTGTTCTTCATGTTATCCTCTTCTGTGCGGCATATAAAAGAATTAGGCAGAAATGGATTATCCAACTCTGCAATAATTTGGGCATCAGGAATTATACCGTCTTTTTCAGGATCTTAAAGACAGACACCGACCCGGTATATGTGGCTGCTATAGCAAAGTTCCTGTTCTCTATGTGGACAATCCGTAGGAATTTGCTTAATAAAGTTTAGAGTTTTATCACCCGTAATAGGGTTAATCCGCGGAGCTACAATTTATCTCTCTTGTGAGAAGGCGACTTTTTTGCCATGCTTATGCGATGTGCAGTTTAGAGGGAAGTTTTATTATTTTTAAACTGGTGTATTTAACTTACATTTTTTATCCTATTTTTTAAATTCTTATCCACGACGATGAATTTTAATGGTGTTGAAATTGTACTGATAACAAAAAGAATGAACATTATTTTCTTATACTGCAATAATTTGAAATTGTAAATTCCGTAAATGAATGTGCTTTTATGGTTATATCAAACCGCAATAAAGTATTTTGAACTTGAACTTGAACAATAGACGGCATTATGAACAAAGGTTTGGGTCACAACCTTGTAAGGTTTAAGAAACACCCTTTAAGATGAGGAAGCTATAGAAAATGTAACAGTATGGGCACATTCAGAGTAGACCATGGCTGCAGCTGGATTTCAATCATTTTCTGAACAGCTAAATGAACAATGCCTGTGCAACACAATGAAACTTGAACTTTTTATAATGTGACATAGTGTAACCTGTTATGTCAAGTAAACCATTAGCATTATTTTGTGAGGAAAATGATTTTTCCACATCCTTTCTTGTCGTTTGTAGACAAAATGCTATAACTTGTGCAAAATGTAATGCCCTATTTTAACAACAAATAAAATGTTAGTAAATTAAGGTACAGCAATGTAGTATCTATATTTACTTATGTGTTAATTGCTCCATCTTTATTATATGTGATGTGACTTATTCTCCTGTCTTCTTGCCATATCCATCTTTCTTCCCTGCTGTGTATGTTTACAAGCCCCACGTGCTGTTATGTTAACAACGTCCTATAACAGTTGCAATCTGTCTTTTGTATTTACTCCTTCCTTTCTCTCTTTGCAGCCTCTTCTATTTTTGATTTCTTGTCTGCCCTCTCTCTACTCTCTCCACTCACCCCCTGTGTAATCCTGCAATCCAATTTCATTGCCGCACCACTTACTAGCTCTGCTCCCCTTTATTTGGTCTGCCTTCCCTCTTTGCAGCCTCTATGTTTCACTGATTTTTTCCCTGCTCTCTCTATCAATCAATCAATCAATCAAAACACTTCTATAGCGCGCTACTCACCCGGAATGGTCTCAAAGCGTTTGGGGGGAGGGGGCCGCTACTGCTCGAACAGCCAGGTCTTGAATTGTCTCCTGAAGGCGAGGTGGTCCTGGGTCAGCCGAAGGTGGATGGGGAGGGAGTTCCATGTCTTGGCCGCCAGGTAGGAGAAGGATCTGCCTCCGGCGGTGGCTCTTCGGATGCGCGATACGGCGGCGAGGGCGAGGCTGGCGGACCGTAGCTGGCGGGTGGGCGTGTGGAAGGTCAGGCGGTCGTTGAGGTACTTGGGGCCTAGGTTGTGGAGAGACTTGTGTGCGTGGGTGAGGAGCCTGAAGGTGATCCTCTTGTTGACGGGGAGCCAGTGCAGGTTCCTCAGGTGGCTGGAGATGTGGCTACGTCGAGGGATGTCCAGGATGAGTCGGGCTGAGGCGTTCTGGATGCGTTGTAGTCTTTTCTGTAGCTTGGCTGTGGTTCCGGCGTAGAGGGTGTTGCCGTAGTCCAGCCGGCAGTCTCCACTCGTTTGCCTCTCTCCTCAAAGGCCCTGCTGCCTACTTAAGTGTGCTCATCATATCAATAGTGTTGTACTATTTTGACTATAATCCAAGGTCTCCTACGGCATTTGTTGAATAATATCAAATGTAAGGGGTATCAGCTTTAGATCTGTTTTGTTATTGTGACACATTGTGGTTCTGTTAATGGAAAAGCTTGTGAACTGTGTGCAATTCTGTCCACCAGTAAGTAATCCTTATTGCTGCAAAACCCTGTTTCTCACCTCTCTCCCCTGTCCGCCATTCCACTCTCCCTACATGCTCTCACAGAAACAAGTTGTAGATTAGAAATCTGGACACATCTCTCCATCCGGTACAATCATTTATTGGTTGCTGGGCAACTATTTGGCTGGGCCAGCAGGTGAGACTAAGAGCCTGAGAAAGGGTCTTGTGACCTCACCACTAGCACATAGAATCTCTCCTCCCAGAATGTCTCATCTTTGGCATTGAGGCAAAGGTGTAGAAGACACAGACAACTTCAGTGTTTGGTCCTACATGGGCCTGATAGGGCCTCAGGCCAGAAATGCTGCTTAGTTTTATATCCATACACCTTAAGCAGGAGATATCCACATCAACAAACAGGCACACACATTCTCAACAAATACATACCTAGCACTCCCAGCAAAGAGGGTCACTCCACTCAACAGTCACCAACCAGCCACTATCCAGCTCTACAAAAAAGACTCCAACATATCCTTCTAGCCACATCCACCTTAGAACCCTATCACTCCTACACAAACCTCAAATATGTGCTAAACCCAATCCAAATCACCTATCCCAACTATGCCACTATCCTACATACTACATATCCATACTCTCCTCAATCTCACATGCCGTCTCCCTTTTTCTCTAAATCCTTACTCTACCCTTGCCTACTCTAAATACTGCCTTTGCCGACCCTCTCAACCCTTTACACAACCTCTAATAATATTGTCCCCTACACAACCCTCCTCTTCTTGCCAATCAGAGCCCATGACAACTCTCTTTCAACTCTCCATACAACCAATAAGTCTTACCTCTTGCTCCTACGCAGCCTACAGCCAACCCACCTGTAATGGCTGCCCTTTTCTGGCTCTTTTGAGAGGGAGAATGATGGAGAGTGACTCCAGCCTATCACCCCCATAGCATAGGGATTAGGACTATAGACAGGGCCCCTGTCTTACATATATTAGGGCATTTTCGTATCACTTTCCTTAATGTAGGGCTTATGAATTTAAGTTAGGGGATAGATATATGAGTATTAGACATGATTTGCCCATTTGCTAACATATTAGGATGTTTTCCATGGAGTTATACATATTGTGGGCTCCGTAGGCCTTAAACGAGACAGACTCCATTTTGCTTTCTGCCTGGTAGCTCGAGAAGGCTTTCTAGGTCAAGTATAGTGTTTTAGTTTTAAGCTGTTGTTCGCTTGGAGAGAACCGGCTCGGGCTGGCCCTTATCGAAGGAATGTATTTTTCTCCACTCCGAAGACACAACTTCAGGCCGGCAGGCTGGGAACGTGTCCTTGGTACGGGGAGGTACAAGAATTTGGTGGGCGGCAGGTTACTGGCCGTAGATTTCCATGAAGGAACGGGCTTTGATATTAGCGAAGGTGTTAGTCAGTTTGTTAGTTAGTCCGTAGGCGGCATCTAGCCGTTAGCATCTCTGCCATTAATTATCTCATGGCGGACAGTCGCCATCTTTGAAGTCCGAGAAAGATTTAAGACCGAAACTCTCTGAGAAAGACTGAGCGAGAATTAGCGCGGAGCGCATTGATACAGAGAGAGAGAGAGACGGTAGCTAATAACCAGCAAGGTTCCGGTGCCCTGGAGGGAAGCAGACGAGGTTGAGCCTAGCGGTGCAGACGTGTACTTGTGACGGCTGGGGTGTGACTGCAAGGCGAGCCAGGACACAGAGACGAGAAGGGAACCTAGATGACTGCCGAGCCCAGACTTCATATTAACCAGGTGATGTCCGTCCATTTCTCATAGAGCGTGCACTCTAATCTTTACCTTTTCTTTGCAGAAGTTATGTTGCATAGTAATGTGATTTGTGTCTACTGTTAATAAATATCCTAATTCTTATGGAATTATCATGTGCCTCGTGTTCCTGTTAAATCCTGGTAAATGCATCTCCTAGTTGAAAATTGTTTATGTGAACGGATGTGAAATCCCGATCAGGTAAATGGTGATCGAACAAAGAGGGAGTGAGTGGACCTTTGATGTCAAGAGCAGGAAGTACACTATATAATTTGGGAACCGTATCCAATGTCATTATTGTAGTTTTATCCTGAGTAGGTAACTGAAATATTATCCTGATGACTGTTCATAGGAATGTGGTCGTCGTTGATATACGGCGTTAGTGAGAACGCTGGGGGTGTTTACCAGCGCGGATACCCACAGGATTGTGGCTTGAATAAGTGAGAGCGCCAGGAAGGAGACTGGCGTGTAGTTTTGCAGGATTGCGAACAGTTTGGAAAAGGGAGCATCGGGTTCTGCAGGCCCATGTGTAGACACACCGGATTGTGTGTCATATCTGCCCTAGGGTAGAACGGTCTGGGTCAGGGTGGCCGCGAGACCAACTGATGTGAATAAGATATTGTAGAAAATCCGTACATGTATATTGTCATTCCCCATCCTTAGGTGCGACCTGTATATATATCTGTATATCTATCCATGGTGTATACGATCTGAGGAGGGAAGGTGAGTACGTTTTGGCTGGGTTATAGGGCCCCTGGGGGCTGATCTCATCTAAGCGGAAAATCCGGCCATTACACCACCTTACCAGTTTATCCTTTCTCACACTCTCACACTCCACTGTCCTCTAACAGCCAACCCCAGACCCTCTCCTTCAAAATGGACACCCCCCTAATCCTTGGCATTCAAATCCTACACCTCAAGTCACTAAACCAATATCAGACAATACTACCAAACAACACAAAGCCAAACACCCACACTACCTTTCTCTGTAAAATAATTCACACATTCCAAAATTCCCATCCATTCCAGAACACTCACACAAATCCACTCTGCTCGTAATCCCAACATATATAATGCATATGCTCACTCATGAGTAACTGACAGTTTTCAAGCAACAAAGGCACCAACTGCTCACTCCACAAACACACAACATTCACTTGTTGATCTAACATGACTTGCAGAAGTCAAAGTCATAAAACCAGACCCTCATGCTCCACCACCACCACCACCCCTCACCCATACCCATACCCCTTCAACCTTCCACATATACAACAGCAAGCTATTCCATAGCACTCATCATAATCTCACATCCCCATATATATTGCACAACAATGATACTTTCAAGGGCAACTTCACAGCCACTCCCTCATTTTGAACCAGTCTCTCCATCACCTGCACACTCAGACCATACAAAATATCTGTTGAACGAGGATAACAACGCCTATGAGCAACACTTTTTCTGTCTGGCTACAGTTAATACCAGCCCACCACCTACAATTGCAAAAGACAATACTAGTTCTCCAGCGGCACACAATCATGCACCCATAAAACAACACCTTTAAACTGCCTACTAGAAAATGCTAGCTTTATAGCGAAACATAAGTACCACATCTTTGACCAATTGATAGGCACATGAGCTGACTTACTTTTCACAATAGAGTCGAGACTGGGGGAAGGCATGGCCCCAGTTTTGTATGAAGCTGTTCCACCATCCTATCAAACTGTTACACAAAATTACAAAGGGAAAAGAGGAGGCATCTTAGTTGTCATATTTAAGGAAAAACAATGCGTACAATAGCTGAAGATGTTTTCTGACAAGGTTTTGAGGTCTTCTTTGTTAGATGGAACCTGATCCCAACTCCTTCATGTAGTTTCCTCCTTCTTTAGAGACCACTGCCTAGCAATGGAACATTCTCAAGACAGTCTTAGGCCTTCTAACACATTATATATCTTTGATTACCTGAACATATGGTTTGACGGATCTAATATGTCCCACTCCAGAATGAGTCTCAGTGGCCTAGACATACTCGACCTAGAACAGGTCAGTCCCAAACCCACAAACATTGCAGGACACACCTAAAATGTCATTTTTGGCAACCTAGACTTACTCACACTCCTAAGGATTACTCTGGTCCTGTGGGCAGACCATCACCTGCCTTTGCAACACAAGACACCATAACTCACCCTAGTTAAACTTAGGTTATCCACAACCACATATTGACCTTGGAACAAACTTAATTTGGAGGACTTAGAAACCCATTTCACACTTCCAACACAGATCTGGGCACACTAAACTCAGTGAAAAATATTGCTAGATGGCTACATAAGCCTTTGTTAGCTTAATCCCACAGGCAGCTTCTAAACATAACAAAAGGAAATTAGCCCCATGGATGAATGCAGACTTAAAAACAATAAATCAACAAATTGCTGAGTTTCAGTGCACCTGACTGAAAGGAAACAACCCTCTGGACAAAATATGTTTACGCTTGGTGTGTGGCCTGCAGCCAAATATGTTGGTTGAGTCTCCGTAGAGCTCCCACTGGCTCCCTCCCCCTCTAAGTCCGACCACATCCAGTCTTTGGTACCCCCAGAGCTGTGTGAACCAATTCAGCAAGTTCCAAGGGTTGGGGGTGTGGCAAAGAGGACCCCCTACATTGCAACAGGGGGTGATCTGGACTTCTTGGTGACCGCCAGACTCGGATTTAAAGAGAGCCGCCAAGATGCTGGGAGCCGACAGGACCTTGGTGTATGAGCGGGGGGATACTCTGGTGCAGGATATCCCCCAGCTGCTGCGATGGGCCTTATCGGCCTGGCCCCCCTGGACTGGAGGTGAAAATAGGAGCTCCCATGCGACTCCTTGGGTGTGACCTTCTGCTACAGGCCTGAAAGGTGAGGCAGGCCGCTCCTGGTTGGGACAACCCGGCCCTGGACCTGGCTGGTTTTATGGTTTTGAGCTGGGTTCATGAAAGTGGCAGACCCTTGACGAATCTTGGCCCAAAGCCCCCACTCACTAGCATGAGCTATGACAGCTACAATAGTGGGCACCCAGAATACCTGAGGCTTCTCCTCCCTGTCAACAATCCTCAATGGTGAAGGGGGGCACCCAAACGGATTAACAAATCTCCATGGACTAGTACGCGAAACCAGTTTTGGCCAATGGAGCTCTCACATCAGGTATGGAGGGAGACACTCTTAAACATAAGGCCAAACTGTCTACAGTAGCCATACTATAAAAGACTCCAGAGAAGCTCTAGAGGGTAGGATTGATGGAGTAGGGTCCGAAGTATCCCTCATTCACCACAATCTGCATAAGGTGATGAAACCGAAGATGAGCTCATATCCCCGACATCCACATTTCTTAAACTTTGTGGCATAGCCCTCCAACTGGACAAAAAGACCCAATATGCGGAGGGCAGAGTACAGCCAAACAATGTCCACCTGGTGGGAACAGAGGGGCAGGAAGGCAGTATCCTGGAACAATTCTTTATGACTTGGCTTCGTTCGTGGGTCCCGAGTGACAAACTGTCCTCTTGTTTCATCATCAAGCCGGCACACACTTCACTTGCTCTGTGTCCTCTCCAAGGGTGCCCCTCCACAATGGATGATTCTTTGGCTTCTCAATTACATTAACAGAGAGTCAATTCTAGAGTGAGCCCGAGCCCTTCAAACAGTGACACTGGACTCTGCCAAAGTGATGATCTTTCCTGATTACACACTTAGAGTGCAACAACAGTGACATACTTTTACAGCTGTGAAGGTGAAGCTCAGAGTGATGCATATTAAATATATGCTCATCTATCTGCAAAATTAAAAGTAATCTTCCAGGGGACAACCTTGTTCTTCACCCACGAAGAGGCAGCACGGCCATAGGTGAAGGAAAAGCCGCCCACTTCCTGCAAAACCAAGAAATTGACGAGACAACATCGTAGACTCGTGAAGAATATTGCTGACGCCTTGGACATGAAGTAGAGGGAAATGCAGATGGGCCTGTTTGCTGACCCACAGACCAGACAGAGACAGAGAGTCCAACCCCTCAGTGAGATACTCTACAGAAGCCACAGACTTAACAGTGAGCGCTATATAAAACTTTAAACAAGCACAAGAGACTAACTACTCCAAGAATACTAACTACTACAAGAGACTAACTACTCCTGAGGCGAGATAGCCGGGAGACCAAACGCTTATAACAAACTACCTGATTTACCTGATTTTAAAGATTACTTTTAAAATTGTATTATAGCTAAAATTGTTGCACGCTGATTTTAAAGACTGCTTTGATTAGAATTGCACTTTAAAAACTGTAGCACGCTACCCCCGAGCACTCCCCCCACCTCACCTGTTGAGAACTCCCCGCGCTGCCGATTTCAGGGCTGCGGTGGGTCGGAGTTCCTGCCGCCATAATTAGAGCGAGCACAGGCCACGCCCACCGACGCAGGCCACGCCCCCCTCACAAGACCTTAAAAGCGAGCCGCTCATAAGCCGCTAACAGAGACTAACTACTCCTGAGGCGAGATAGCCGGGAGACCAAACGCTTATAAGAAATTACCTGATTTACCTGATTTTAAAGATTACTTTTAAAATTGTATTATAGCTAAAATTGTTGCACGCTGATTTTAAAGACTGCTTTAATTAAAATTGCACTTTAAAAACTGTAGCACGCTACCCCCGAGCACTCCCCCCACCTCACCTCTTGAGAACTCCCCGTGCTGCCATTTTCAGGGCTGCGGCGGGTCGGAGTTCTTTCCGCCATAATTGGAGCGAGCACAGGCCACGCCCACCGACGCAGGCCACGCCCCCCTCGCAAGACCTCAAAAGCGAGCCGATCACAAGCCGCTAACAGAGACTAACTACTCCTGAGGCGAGATAGCCGGGAGACCAATTGCTTATAACAAATTACCTGATTTACTTGATTTTAAAGATTACTTTTAAAATTGTATTATAGCTAAAATTGTTGCACGCTGATTTTAAAGACTGCTTTGATTAGAATTGCACTTTAAAAACTGTAGCACGCTACCCCCGAGCACTCCCCCCACCTCACCTGTTGAGAACTCCCCGCGCTGCCGATTTCAGGGCTGCGGCGGGTCGGAGTTCTTGCCGCCATAATTGGAGCGAGCACAGGCCACGCCCACCGACGCAGGCCACGCCCCCTCCCACTCCACTAGAAATGTGCCCTCCATAAACGCGCAGCGGACGTGCGCAGCGGGTGTGCCGCCGGCGCGCCAACGGCAAGCCTGTCTGCGCCTGTCCGCGCCAAGACCGGGCCCAAGGCCATACCCCCTGTCCAAACTGAACTTGATAAAGGAATATGGAAATACTTCAGTCAGGAACTCCGAGAACTGAGACCCTGCATCACATGTGCCCGGATAGAGCTACACAAAGAAGGTAAAAAATGTCCGTCCTGCTCATACACTTTTGACTTTTCCCCCATTAAGAACCTGGCTAAATCCAGAATACCAAAATTTAGAAACAACAATCTGAAAACCGGCCTAATTAACGTCAGGTCTTTAGTCAAGCACAACATACAGACAGCCGAACTAATAGATAACCTAAATATTGATATACTATTTGTCACAGAAACATGGGCAGACGAAGCATTAGATGCCGACCTGACCCTGGCCATTCCGTAGGGTTATTCCTTCTCTAGAGCTGACAGAAAAATAAAACGTGGGAGAGGATTGGCAATCATAGCAAAAGAAGATTTTAGAATTAAGATTTCAGACAAAGGAAGTACCCCAGACTGTGAAACCTTGACCTTCCAAATAAAAATCACAGATAAATATACGTTTAATGGACTACTAATTTACAGACCACCTAATGCAAAAACGCCCTTAATTGAGCTGCTAAGTCCGTTTCTCGAATCTAGTGTGACAAATCCAGATTATACAATCTTAGGAGACTTTAATCTACATCTAGAGAAAAACTCAGACCCAAAAATAGCCTCATTTATCGATGCAATGTCAAATTTTGATCTGGAACAAAAGGTACACCTAGATACCCATAATGCTGGCCACACACTGGACTGTATTTTCACCTTATGTCAGAGCCTAAATAAAATTGACACTCTCCCGATCCCGTGGTCCGACCACAAATTAGCCCGATTCACTTTAGAAATTAAAGAGGATACTGGGAGACCTGTGGAACATATTAAACAAGTAACTTACCTCGAATGGTCTAAAATTGACAAACAGGCAATTATAGAAACACTCCAATCATCCTATCCCACATTTGATGAAAACTGTAATATAGCCTGCAAACAATTCAACGAGTGGTTGGATGATGCAGTCAAATTGACAGTCCCACGAAAAAAGGCTACTCTGAAAAGAAAACCCCCCTCACAACCATGGTTCTCGAAAGCACTAAAGGCTCAAAAACAGACGTGCAGAAGAGCAGAAAAAAAGTGGAGAACCAACTATGATACCCACCTCAGACAAGAAGACAAAGCTACCTTAGCCAGCTACAAGAAATTAATAATAACAAAAAAAAGTAAATACTTCATCCAGAAAATCAATGAGTCTAAAAACTCTAGCAAAACCCTTTTTGACACTGTTAAAAAATTATCAAAATTTAAGAACAACAACTCAGAAGCACTGTCATCAGACTTCTGCAACTTACTAGGTGAATTCTTTGTTAGCAAAGTATCATCAGTCTACGACTCTTTTAAAAATCAGCGGTACAAAAGGGGGTGGTGATGGACGGAGCATCTGAATCAATCAAACACTCACACCCAGTCAAAAGATCTGGGTTTAATCCATCACCGTTCTTTAGCCCACTCTGCCACCCCAGTTCAGACATGGCTGTATGCAAATCAGTCTGACCCTGCGCCTCATGGGAACAGTCCAGCCCGAACTGCCAAGCCATGTCTTCCCTGGACCGGAAACAAGCTTCCGAGGACCGGTTTCTGGCATTCCAGCCGTCTTCAGCCCGGCTTGCTTGAATCCAGTGGCAAAGTGAGCAAAGGACTCACGTCTGAGCATACCCTGCCACAATTATGGCGGCCAAAAGCGGTACAAAAAGGGGTGGTGATGAACGGAGCATCTGAATCAATCAAACACTCACACCCAGTCAAAAGATCTGGGTTTAATCCATCACCGTTCTTTAGCCCACTCTGCCAGCCCAGGTTCAGACATGGCTATATGCAAATCAGTCTGACCCTGCGCCTCATGGGAACAGTCCAGCCCGAACTGCCAAGCCATGTCTTCCCTGGACCGGAAACAAGCTTCCGAGGACCGGTTTCTGGCATTCCAGCCGTCTTCAGCCCGGCTTGCTTGAATCCAGTGGCAAATTGAGCAAGGGACTCACGTCTGAGCATACCCTGCCACACTTATGGCGGCCAAAAGCGGGACAAAAGGGGGTGGTGATGGACGGAGCATCTGAATCAATCAAACACGCACACCCAGTCAAAAGATCTGGGTTTAATCCATCACCGTTCTTTAGCCCACTCTGCCACCCCAGTTCAGACATGGCTATATGCAAATCAGTCTGACCCTGCGCCTCATGGGAACAGTCCAGCCCGAACTGCCAAGCCATGTCTTCCCTGGACCGGAAACAAGCTTCCGAGGACCGGTTTCTGGCATTCCAGCCGTCTTCAGCCCGGCTTGCTTGAATCCAGTGGCAAAGTGAGCAAGGGACTTACGTCTGAGCACACCCTGCCACACTTATGGCGGCCAAAAGCGGTACAAAAGGGGGTGGTAATGGACGGAGCTTCTGAATCAATCAAACACTCACACCCAGTCAAAAGATCTGGGTTTAATCCATCACCGTTCTTTAGCCCACTCTGCCACCCCAGTTCAGACATGGCTATATGCAAATCAGTCTGACCCTGCGCCTCATGGGAACAGTCCAGCCTGAACTGCCAAGCCATGTCTTCCCTGGACCGGAAACAAGCTTCCGAGGACCGGTTTCTGGCATTCCAGCCGTCTTCAGCCCGGCTTGCTTGAATCCAGTAGCAAAGTGAGCAGGGGACTCACGTCTGAGCATACCCTGCCACACTTATGGCGGCCAAAAGCGGTACAAAAGGGGGTGGTGATGGACGGAGCATCTGAATCAATCAAACACTCACACTCAATCAAAAGATCTGGGTTTAATCCATCACTGTTCTTTACCCCACTCTGCCACCCCAGTTCAGACATGGCTATATGCAAATCAGTCTGACCCTGCACCTCATGGGAACAGTCCAGCCCGAACTGCCAAGCCATGTCTTCCCTGGACCGGAAACAAGCTTCTGAGGACCGGTTTCTGGCATTCCAGCCGCTTCAGCCCGGCTTGCTTGAATCTAGTGGCAAAGTGAGCAAGGGACTCACGTCTGAGCATACCCTGCCACACTTATGGCAGCCAAAAGCGGTACAAAAGGGGGTGGTGATGGACGGAGCATCTGAATTAATCAAACTCTCACACCCAGTCAAAAGATCTGGGTTTAATCCATCACCGTTCTTTAGCCCACTCTGCCACCCCAGTTCAGACATGGCTATATGCAAATCAGTCTGACCCTGCGCCTCATGGGAACAGTCCAGCCCGAACTGCCAAGCCATGTCTTCCCTGGACCGGAAACAAGCTTCCGAGGACCGGTTTCTGGCATTCCAGCCGTCTTCAGCCCGGCTTGCTTGAATCCAGTGGCAAAGTGAGCAAGGGACTCACGTCTGAGCACACCCTGCCACACTTATTGCGGCCAAAAGCGGGACAAAAGGGGGTGGTGATGGACGGAGCATCTGAATCAATCAAACACTTACACCCAGTCAAAAGATCTGGGTTTAATCCATCACCGTTCTTTAGCCCACTCTGCCATCCCCGGTTCAGACATGGCTATATGCAAATCAGTCTGACCCTGCGCCTCATGGGAACAGTCCAGCCCGAACTGCCAAGCCATGTCTTCCCTGGACCGGAAACAAGCTTCCGAGGACCGGTTTCTGGCATTCCAGCCGTCTTCAGCCCGGCTTGCTTGAATCCAGTGGCAAATTGAGCAAGGGACTCATGTCTGAGCATACCCTGCCACACTTATGGCGGCCAAAAGCGGTACAAAAGGGGGTGGTGATGGCCGGAGCATCTGAATCAATCAAACACTCACACCCAGTCAAAAGATCTGGGTTTAATCCATCACCGTTCTTTAGCCCACTCTGCCAGCCCCGGTTCAGACATGGCTATATGCAAATCAGTCTGACCCTGCGCCTCATGGGAACAGTCCAGCCTGAACTGCCAAGCCATGTCTTCCCTGGACCGGAAACTGTTGGATTCCACTGGCCCAAACACTGCAGGAACGACGTATGCCCGACCCACTACCCCGACTCTAATGCGACTCATGAAATAAATTACCATAAGAAGACACACGAGTCTAGGATAGGGGGCCGGAAAGTAAAACAAAGGGAAGGGACGTCAAAATGCTTCACCCCAAGCTGGACTGGACTACGATATCCAACCTCCACCTCCACGCCTCTGTATCTAGAAATACAAGATACACAGAATCAGTATTGCTCCTATTTCTCCTTGTACCCTCCCCTTCCACCCTGTCTCATAACCACACTCCACCATACACAATACACGATCTCCTTACTTGTGACTGATACAGGAACCGCTTTCTGGGAGGTCTCAGCAGCAACGAGAGTGAAACTCCAAAGTGGTTGGGAGCTTCCAGTTCCAGAGGGGGCTTATGAAAGGGAGACTGCACTCGGGAAACAAAATGCCCTAATCAGGTTCTCTAGGGGGAAAAAGCCATGTCCATAGGCGTAAAAAACCCCCAAACTAATGTCCATAAGCGACTTTCCGTCAATAGACAGACAACGTTCCAAACAACAACTGAAACACTCTTCCGGGATCGGCAGCGTCTGCAGCTTTGCCCAGCGCAGCAGAAAACGCCCAGCCGGGACACAAAGAGGCGGATTGCCTACACAAGATGCGGATACCGAGTGCGCTGCTTCCGTGTAGATACCGAAGGCACCGGTAAGAGTCTCTTCTTAGCGCGGACACACGCTTCTTCTTCTGCTTGCAGCCGAGTAAACCGGAGCCCCGGTATACCTCGGCTCAACTAAACAAACGTAACGAGTCTACGAGCTCCAGGGAGCAAGGTGCAACACAAAAGGAAAGGACGTGAGTCTTAACCACGTAAACAGGGGAGGGAAGGGCAAGGAATCGAAGCAAAACAAAAAAGGGATCCAATAAACCAGGGAACACGGGCCCGTGAACCCCAGTCAAAACTATAGCTCAGGAACAACAGCCCAGCACCTGGAACCCAATATTAAAGATACCAAGCACTGATTCAAGGGAGGGGCGGTGCTTATGTTCCCTCAAGGCTGATCATGTGATGGTTGAGCATGGCCATAGAGGACAGACTGGCCCTGGTTCCTAACAGAAACAAGCTTCCGAGGACCGGTTTCTGGCATTCCAGCCGTCTTCAGCCCGGCTTGCTTGAATCCAGTGGCAAATTGAGCAAGGGACTCACGTCTGAGCATACCCTGCCACACTTATGGCGGCCAAAAGCGGTACAAAAGGGAGTGGTGATGGACGGAGCATCTGAATCAATCAAACACTCACACCCAGTCAAAAGATCTGGGTTTAATCCATCACCGTTCTTTAGCCCATTCTGCCACCCCAGTTCAGACATGGCTATATGCAAATCAGTCTGACCCTGTGCCTCATGGGAACAGTCCAGCCCGAACTGCCAAGCCATGTCTTCCCTGGACCGGAAACAAGCTTCCGAGGACCGGTTTCTGGCATTCCAGCCGTCTTCAGCCCTGCTTGCTTGAATCCAGTGGCAAAGTGAGCAAGGGACTCACGTCTGAGCATACCCTGCCACACTTATGGCGCCAAAAGCGGTACAAAAAGGGGTGGTGATGGACGGAGCATCTGAATCAATCAAACACTCACACCCAGTCAAAAGATCTGGGTTTAATCCATCACCGTTCTTTAGCCCACTCTGCCAGCCCCGGTTCAGACATGGCTATATGCAAATCAGTCTGACCCTGCGCCTCATGGGAACAGTCCATCCCAAACTGCCAAGCCATGTCTTCCCTGGACCGGAAACAAGCTTCCGAGGACAGGTTTCTGGCATTCCAGCCATCTTCAGCCCGGCTTGCTTGAATCCAGTAGCAAAGTGAGCAAGGGACTCACGTCTGAGCATACCCTGCCACACTTATGGCGGCCACAAGCGGTACAAAAGGGGGTGGTGATGGACGGAGCATCTGAATCAATCAAACACTCACACTCAATCAAAAGATCTGGGTTTAATCCATCACTGTTCTTTAGCCCACTCTGCCACCCCAGTTCAGACATGGCTATATGCAAATCAGTCTGACCCTGCACCTCATGGGAACAGTCCAGCCCGAACTGCCAAGCCATGTCTTCCCTGGACCGGAAACAAGCTTCTGCGGACCGGTTTCTGGCATTCCAGCGGTTTTCAGCCCAGCTTGCTTGAATCTAGTGGCAAAGTGAGCAAGGGACTCACACCTGAGCATACCCTGCCACACTTATGGCAGCCAAAAGCGGTACAAAAGGGGGTGGTGATGGACGGAGCATCTGAATCAATCAAACACTCACACCCAGTCAAAAGATCTGGGTTTAATCCATCACCGTTCTTTAGCCCACTCTGCCACCCCAGTTCAGACATGGCTATATGCAAATCAGTCTGACCCTGCGCCTCATGGGAACAGTCCAGCCCGAACTGCCAAGCCATGTCTTCCCTGGACCGGAAACAAGCTTCCGAGGACCGGTTTCTGGCATTCCAGCCATCTTCAGCCCGGCTTGCTTGAATCCATTGGCAAAGTGAGCAAGGGACTCACGTCTGAGCACACCCTGCCACACTTATGGCGGCCAAAAGCGGTACAAAAGGGGGTGGTGATGGACGGAGCATCTGAATCAATCAAACACTCACACCCAGTCAAAAGATCTGGGTTTAATCCATCACCGTTCTTAAGCCCACTCTGCCAGCCCCAGTTTAGACATGGCTATATGCAAATCAGTCTGACCCTGCGCCTCATGGGAACAGTCCAGCCCGAACTGCCAAGCCATGTCTTCCCTGGACCGGAAACAAGCTTCCGAGGACCGGTTTCTGGCATTCCAGCCGTCTTCAGCCCGGCTTGCTTGAATCCAGTGGCAAATTGAGCAAGGGACTCACGTCTGAGCATACCCTGCCACACTTATGGCGGCCAAAAGCGGTACAAAAGGGGGTGGTGATGGCCGGAGCATCTGAATCAATCAAACACTCACACCCAGTCAAAAGATCTGGGTTTAATCCATCACCGTTCTTTAGCCCACTCTGCCAGCCCCGGTTCAGACATGGCTATATGCAAATCAGTCTGACCCTGCGCCTCATGGGAACAGTCCAGCCCGAACTGCCAAGCCATGTCTTCCCTGGACCGGAAACTGTTGGATTCCACTGGCCCAGACACTGCAGGAACGACGTATGCCCGATCCACTACCCCGACTCTAATGCGACTCATGAAAAAATTACCATAAGAACAGGGCTTTAAGTGGGCCGGGTCTCAAGGGGTCTGAGCACCGGCAGTTTTTTTCTGGGGGCCTCGAAACGGGTCTCTCTCGGGCTCTGTTTTGAGCCCTGACACAGGCAGCCCGTTTTTTTCCCGGACTGCAATGACCGCTGTTTGGAAAAAAAAAGTGCCATGGCTCAAAACAAAGCCCGATAGAGACCCGTTTCGAGACAGCACCAGGCACAAGGATGTGCGCTGCTCACACTTTACTACTTCTCAGTAGTAGAGAAGTTACAGCATGACGTCATGCCAGGGGAGCGTTGTGGGGGAAGGGAAATCCTTTAGGAGTTATTTTCTTTCTGGATTTCCCATCTCTTTCGGAAACTCAGGAGCAGCAACACTGTGGTAGGGTCACCAAGGATTTAATTGGAAGCTTTGTCAATATTATATACAAGTTATAGTTGCAGCTTATTTATCTTCTGCAAGTAATAACCATTGGCAAAGCCAATATTACTTACTTATTGTAGGTATGATGTTACTTGTATCAAATATCTGGATGCAATGGCGGAAACAGCAAATTACAAGTCGGGCGGCACACTATGCTAAGCACAGATTTTTTGCGTTAGTGATTTAAAGCCACGCCCCTAATTACACTGACCACGCCCCTTTGAGAGACCCCCCAGTTTTTTCATCCCACTTAAAGCCCTGTATAAGAAGACACACGAGTCTAGGATAGGGGGCCGGAAAGTAAAACAAAGGGAAGGGACGTCAAAATGCTTCACCCCAAGCTGGACTGGACTACGATATCCAACCTCCACCTCCACGCCTCTGTATCTAGAAATACAAGATACACAGAATCAGTATTGCTCCTATTTCTCCTTGTACCCTCCCCTTCCACCCTGTCTCATAACCACACTCCACCATACACAATACACGATCTCCTTACTTGTGAATGATACAGGAACCGCTTTCTGGGAGGTCTCAGCAGCAACGAGAGTGAAACTCCAAAGTGGTTGGGAGCTTCCAGTTCCAGAGGGGGCTTATGAAAGGGAGACTGCACTCGGGAAACAAAATGCCCTAATCAGGGTCTCTAGGGGGAAAAAGCCATGTCCATAGGCATAAAAAAACCCCAAACTAATGTCCATAAGCGACTTTCCGTCAATAGACAGACAACGTTCCAAACAACAACTGAAACACTCTTCCGGGATCTGCAGCGTCTGCAGCTTTGCCCAGCGCGGCAGAAAACGCCCAAGCGGCACACAAAGAGGCAGATTGCCTACACAAGATGCGGATACCGAGTGCGCTGCTTCCGTGTAGATACCGAAGGCACCGGTAAGAGTCTCTTCTTAGCGCGGACACACGCTTCTTCTTCTGCTTGTAGCCGAGTAAACCGGAGCCCCGGTATACCTCGGCTCAACTAAACAAACGTAACGAGTCTACGAGCTCCAGGGAGCAAGGTGCAACACAAAAGGAAAGAACGTGAGTCTTAACCACGTAAACAGGGGAGGGAAGGGCAAGGAATCGAAGCAAAACAAAAAAGGGATCCAATAAACCAGGGAACACGAGCCCGTGAACCCCAGTCAAAACTATAGCTCAGGAACAACAACCCAGCACCTGGAACCCAATATTAAAGATACCAAGCACTGATTCAAGGGAGGGGCGGTGCTTATGTTCCCTCAAGGCTGATCATGTGATGGTGGAGCATGGCCATAGAGGACAGACTGGCCCTGGTTCCTAACAGAAACAAGCTTCCGAGGACCGGTTTCTGGCATTCCAGCCGTCTTCAGCCCGGCTTGCTTGAATCCAGTGGCAAATTGAGCAAGGGACTCACGTCTGAGCATACCCTGCCACACTTATGGCGGCCAAAAGCGGTACAAAAGGGGGTGGTGATGGACGGAGCATCTGAATCAATCAAACACTCACACCCAGTCAAAAGATCTGGGTTTAATCCATCACCGTTCTTTAGCCCACTATACCACCCCAGTTCAGACATGGCTATATGCAAATCAGTCTGACCCTGCGCCTCATGGGAACAGTCCAGCCTGAACTGCCAAGCCATGTCTTCCCTGGACCGGAAACAAGCTTCCGAGGACCGGTTTCTGGCATTCCAGCCGTCTTCAGCCCGGCTTGCTTGAATCCAGTGGCAAAGTGAGCAAGGGACTCACGTCTGAGCATACCCTGCCACACTTATGGCGGCCAAAAGCGGTACAAAAGGGGGTGGTGATGGACGGAGCATCTGAATCAATCAAACACTCACACCCAGTCAAAAGATCTGGGTTTAATCCATCACCGTTCTTTAGCCCACTCTGCCACCCCAGTTCAGACATGGCTAGATGCAAATTAGTCTGACCCTGCGCCTCATGGGAACAGTCCAGCCCGAACTGCCAAGCCATGTCTTCCCTGGACCGGAAACAAGCTTCCGAGGACCGGTTTCTGGCATTCCAGCCGTCTTCAGCCCGGCTTGCTTGAATCCAGTGGCAAAGTGAGCAAGGGACTCACGTCTGAGCACACCCTGCCACACTTATGGCGGCCAAAAGCGGTACAAAAGGGGGTGGTAATGGACCGAGCATCTGAATCAATCAAACACTCACACCCAGTCAAAAGATCTGGGTTTAATCCATCACCGTTCTTTAGCCCACTCTGCCACCCCAGTTCAGACATGGCTATATGCAAATCAGTCTGACCCTGCGCCTCATGGGAACAGTCCAGCCTGAACTGCCAAGCCATGTCTTCCCTGGACCGGAAACAAGCTTCCGAGGACCAGTTTCTGGCATTCCAGCCGTCTTCAGCCCGGCTTGCTTGAATCCAGTGGCAAAGTGAGCAAGGGACTCACGTCTGAGCATACCCTGCCACACTTATGGCGGCCAAAAGCGGTACAAAAGGGGGTGGTGATGGACGGAGCATCTGAATCAATCAAACACTCACACTCAATCAAAAGATCTGGGTTTAATCCATCACTGTTCTTTAGCCCACTATGCCACCCCAGTTCAGACATGGCTATATGCAAATCAGTCTGACCCTGCGCCTCATGGGAACAGTCCAGCCCGAACTGCCAAGCCATGTCTTCCCTGGACCGGAAACAAGCTCCTGAGGACCGGTTTCTGGCATTCCAGCCGTTTTCAGCCCGGCTTGCTTGAATCTAGTGGCAAAGTGAGCAAGGGACTCACATCTGAGCATACCCTGCCACACTTATGGCAGCCAAAAGCAGTACAAAAGGGGGTGGTGATGGACGGAGCATCTGAATCAATCAAACACTCACAGCCAGTCAAAAGAACTGGGTTTAATCCATCACCGTTCTTTAGCCCACTCTGCCACCCCAGTTCAGACATGGCTATATGCAAATCAGTCTGACCCTGCGCCTCATGGGAACAGTCCAGCCCGAACTGCCAATCCATGTCTTCCCTGGACCGGAAACAATCTTCCGAGGACCGGTTTCTGGCATTCCAGCCGTCTTCAGCCCGGTTTGCTTGAATCCAGTGGCAAAGTGAGCAAGGGACTCACATCTGAGCATACCCAGCCACACTTATGGCGGCCAAAAGCGGTACAAAAGGGGGTGGTGATGGACGGAGCATCTGAATCAATCAAACACTCACACCCAGTCAAAAGATCTGGGTTTAATCCATCACCGTTCTTTAGCCCACTCTGCCAGCCCCGGTTCAGACATGGCTATATGCAAATTAGTCTGACCCTGCGCCTCATGGGAACAGTCCAGCCCGAACTGCCAAGCCATGTCTTCCCTGGACCGGAAACAAGCTTCCGAGGACCGGTTTCTGGCATTCCAGCCTTCTTCAGCCCGGCTTGCTTGAATCCAGTGGCAAAGTGAGCAAGGGACTCACGTCTGAGCATACCCTGCCACACTTATGGCGGCCAAAAGCGGTACAAAAGGGGGTGGTGATGGACAGAGCATCTGAATAAATCAAACACTCACACCCAGTCAAAAGATCTGGGTTTAATCCATCACCGTTCTTTAGCCCACTCTGCCAGCCCCGGTTCAGACATGGCTATATGCAAATTAGTCTGACCCTGCGCCTCATGGGAACAGTCCAGCCCGAACTGCCAAGCCATGTCTTCCCTGGACCGGAAACAAGCTTCCGAGGACCGGTTTCTGGCATTCCAGCCTTCTTCAGCCCGGCTTGCTTGAATCCAGTGGCAAAGTGAGCAAGGGACTCACGTCTGAGCATACCCTGCCACACTTATGGCGGCCAAAAGCGGTACAAAAGGGGGTGGTGATGGACAGAGCATCTGAATAAATTAAACACTCACACCCAGTCAAAAGATCTGGGTTTAATCCATCACCGTCCCTTGCTCACTTTGCCACTGGATTCAAGCAAGCCGGGCTGAAGACGGCTGAAATGCCAGAAACCGGTCCCCGGAAGCTTGTTTCCTTCCCAGTATAAGAATTGACTTGGTGGTTTGGTTTGCCCTGTTCCCATCATGCACTGGGACAGGAACGGACTAATTTGCATGTGGCTGGGTTCTGAGCTGGGATGGTGCAGTGAGCTAAAAAACGGTGATGGATCAAGCCCTGATCTCTTGACTGGGTAGGAGTATTCTGCATCATTCAGAGACTCTGTCCATCACCACCCCCTTTTCCAAAATCTGTTCTCATGAGGCACAGGGTCAGACTGATTTGCATATAGCCATGTCTGAACTGGGATGGCAGAGTGGGCTAAAGAACGGTGATGGATTAAACCCAGATCTTTTGACTGGGTGTGAGTGTTTGATTGATTCAGATGCTCCGTCCATCACCACCCCCTTTTGTACCGCTCTTTTAAAAATCAGAGCACGGAGACAGCAGAAAAGGATACATCACACTTAATAAACCCAGTGAAACAACCAGTCCAAACCACATCGTTCCTCTTCACCCCCCCCCTACAGCAGAACAGATCCAGAAAGAGGTTCACACCAGTAACTCGGGTAGCCCAACGGACCCCTGTACACCCAAATTAATGCAAATCTGCTCCGAACAGCTGAGCCTAGTGCTAGAAAAACTATTCTCCCAAATTATCAATACCAACATCTTCCCAGATGACTGGAAAGTGATATCAATCAGGCCGCTACTTAAAAAACCTAACCTAGACTGCGAAACTCCTAATAATTACAGACCCATAGCCAGGATCCCTTTTGCCGCAAAAGTCTTTGAGAAACTGTTAAACAAACAGTTATCCCGATATCTGATGGACGGCAACTGGTTGGATCATTCTCAGTTCGGTTTCCGCGAGGGAAATGGAACAGAGACTGCTCTGATTACAGCAGTGGAGGCACTTAGGCAAGTGCTGGACAATGGATCGAAGGCCGCCTTGGTACTACTTGACCTATCGCCAGCCTTCGATACAGTCAGCCACGAGATCCTTACAACACGCCTGAAAACACCACAAATACATGACTCAGCCTGCTGCCCTCATTGCTTCCTACTTAGAGAACAGAACTTTCTTAGTAGAATCGGGAGAAGCGAAATCCAACCTGTTCAACCTGCCATGCGGAGTCCCGCAGGGCTCCTCGATGAGCCCCACTCTTTTTAATCTATATGTGGCTCCTCTTGCACAAATAATAAGGAACTGTGGTTTCACCCCAATATCCTACGCCGACGATACCCAAAT
This sequence comes from Lissotriton vulgaris, assembly GCF_964263255.1. Classification (NCBI taxonomy): domain Eukaryota; kingdom Metazoa; phylum Chordata; class Amphibia; order Caudata; family Salamandridae; genus Lissotriton; species Lissotriton vulgaris. Next base: position 1,734,622,222 of record NC_141685.1, read on the forward strand.
CGTGGTGTCAATAAGTAAGGATGTAGAAGACACAGCAGAAAATTTCAACGCTGCATGGTACAAATCAGCCAATGGATGAGAATGAACTGCCTAAAACTTAACGGGGACAAAAGTGAGGTCATGATACTAGGAGGGGACACAAATATATGGTCCCCATCATGGTGGCCAAAAGATCTGGGAAGGTGCCCGAATCATCAGAAAAGGTGAAAAACCTGGGAATTACTCTAGACACCAATCTCTCATTCGATGCCCAAGCCAGTAAGCTGGCATCATCACTTTGGTACATCCTAAAAATGATCAAAAAAATTCTACCTTACCTACCGCATGATTCGCGCAAGACAGTGGTGACAGCATTGGCCTTGTCCAGATTGGACTACGGGAACGGCCTATATGCTGGAGCCAGGAAGAAAATCCTACTCAAACTTCAACACCTGCAGAATACAGCAGCCAGGTTGATACTCGGAATACCAAAGTTTGAAACAATCAGCCACAAACTAAAAGACCTACATTGGCTACCAATTACAAAAAGGATACAATTTAAATCATTATGCCTAGCATACAAGGCAATCAACGGAACCGGATCACAATTTCTAAAATCCCATCTAAAACAATATAGACTTCTCAGATCCGGCCAAATGAAACTCATCAGGGTCCCGAGATTCAGGAGAGCTAACTGGGGCGGAAGAAGCTTCCTGGTACACACAGCAAGAATCTGGAACCAACTACCGCTAGACATACAAATCAGCCCATCCTTGAAATCCTTTAGAAAAGAAGTTAAAACTTGGCTTTTCTCTGCACAGCTCTAATCAAGATCTTCAAGAGCAAGTGGTACATCTCAGCGCCAAGACGCCCTCGGGCATTCGCGTGCTCTACAAATAGATAACTCAAATCAAAATCAATCAAATCACAATTAAACATTAATAATTCGTTAAACAATTAAACTCATATTATGTTCTTTAAGCTAAATAGGTGTATTCACCCCCCTTATAAGATTGTGGTAACTTTTTGGGAAGTATCGGGGCAAGTAGGGGTTACTGAACTAAGATTGTGACAATCAGAGACTTTTACCACTGGTGATCTGGGACGTAACCTAACTGTTGAACCCCAAACCAAGCACCAAGTACATTTAGCACTTCACTACGTGAGAGTATGATGAGGCATGAAACTGTGTCACACTGCGGCATCATGTGATTTGTTCCTCTTGTTACTCTCCTTATCTCTGTAACCTTTTTAATCCCACAGACCCCCTATTCCTGTCATCCTCATTATCCCTTTCATCCTTCCCATCCCTCTGAACTCACAGTCTCATTACCTTGCCAGTTCCTATCACCTTCCTGGAACTTATCACCTTCTGCTCCCTTCATCAGGAAGGAGGTAGAAGATATTGAAGAAGACCAAATCCACTCCCACACTATAGTATAACCTATTCATATAGAGATGCAGCCCTCTAAAAAGCAAAACAGAAAAATCTAAAGATTCCCGAGGCAAAAATTACAACTGCAAGCAATCACTCTTTTCACAATCTCTACACTTACACACATATTTTAAAATACAGCACAACTGAATACCACAGAAATTGAGAACAAGCATTGGCATAGCTAATAGGCCTCACCTTTGGGACCTTATGAGTGTTTAGTTATCCAGCACAATATCCTTGGTGCAACAACATCAAGTGTGCATGGCTAAAATCTTATAAGGTCCCAAAGGCGAGACCCACTGGCTTTGCCAATGCTTGTGTTGAGTGAGTGGCTTGTGCAGGTATGCAACTGTGAGGTAGAGATGCTGCGAGTGCTTTTACAGGAGCCCCTGTGACATTGAGCCTCTTCAAAATGTATCTTGGGTCTGGTGTAATACTCTTAGCCCCTATTCCCGTCTTCTCGCATCCAATTCATACTTAAATGTCCCATGTACAGCCGGGGTTGATGTGGTAGACATGGTGGACATGGTGGTGGTGGACGTGGTGGTGGTTGAGGTGGTGGTGGTGGACGTGGTGGTGGTGGATGTGCTGGTGGTAGTGGATGTGGTGGTGGATGTGGTGGTAGTGGACGTGGTGGTGGTGGTGGACGTGGTGGTGGTGGTTGTGCACGTGGTGGTGGTGGTGGATGTGGTGTTTTACGTGGTGGTGGTGGTGGACGTGTTGGTGGTGGACATGGTGGTGGATGTGGTGGTGGTGATGGGGGTTGATGTGGTGGTGGTGGATGTGGTGCTGGTGGACATGGTGTTGGATGTGGTGGTGGTGGATGTGATGGACGTGGTGGTGGACATGGACATGGTGGTGGTGGTGGACCTAGTGGTGGACGTGGTGTTGGAGGATGTGGTGGTGGTGGATGTGGTGGTGGTGGACGTGGTGGTGGTGGTGGTGAAAGTGTTGGTGGTGGACGTGGTAGTGGTGGACATGGTGGAGGACGTGGTGGTGGTGGATGTGGTAGTGGACCTGGTGGACATGGTGGTGGTGGATGTGGTGGTGGATGTGGTGGTGGTGGTGGATGTGGTGGTGGTTGTGGATGTGGTTGTGGTAGACATGGTGGATGTGGTGGTGGTGGTGGTGGAGGACATGGTGGTGGACATGGTGCTGGTGGATGTGGTGGCGGTGGTGGATATGGTGGTGGTGGTGGATGTGGACGTGGTGGTAGTGGTGGCCATGGTGGTGGAGGTGGATGTGGTGGTGGTGGACATGGTGGTGGACGTGGTGGTGGTGGTGGACGTGGTGGTGGTGGATGTGGTGGTGGTGGAATATGTTGTAGAGGATGTGGTGGTGACGTGGTAGAGGGGGTGGTGGTGGATGTGGTGGTGGTGGACATGTTGGTGATGGACGTGGTGGTGGTGGACATGGTGGTGGATGTGGTGGTGGTGGACATGGTGGTGGTGGACATGGTGGGTGTGGATATGGCGGTGGTGAATGTGGTGGTTGACGTGATGGTGGTGGACAGGGTGGTGGTGGGCATGGTGGTGGATGCGTTGGTTCTGGTGGACGGGGTGGTGGATGTGGTGTGGTGGATATGGTGGTGGTGGACATGGTGGTGGTGGATGTGGTGGACGTGGTGGCGGTGGTGGAGGATGTTTGGTGGTGGTGGATGTGGTGGACATGGTGGTGGTGGTGGACATTGTGATGGTGGGCGTGGTGGTGGGGGACATGATGGTGGTGGATGTGGTGGTGGTGGACATGGTAGTGGTGGACATGGTGTAATATTCACGTCCACCCCTTAGATTCCGGATGATGCACAAAGGGGTCCACCTCCTGACGTCCCCAACTCTGGATAACACAACAGAGAGTAGTAAGGCAACCAAGCGATGGAAAGGTATTAGGGAAGGAACAGCGGGGAGAGGGAGACCTGCAACAAAAGAATACAGGGTTAACACAAGTGATAATAGTCTGCTACTCTCATATAATTCTCACTGGGACTAACTAGTACCTGTGAACTGGCAGTGGAAATATCCATACTTTTCGGTATACTAATTGCCTCATAGATACTTCTCTCCAAATTACAGATGTACACCTACAACAAGAAATCAGAATATATCATATTTCCATCCATACATCTACCAACAAATAAAGACTTATGACATGTATAGATACATACCCATGAATCATATCATTCTCAAAAGAAAATCAGATCAGCATTCCAAAGGTACTTCCTCTCCCATGGTAAATTATAAACAGGAACTGCAGGAGGTTAATATCCCACTATTTCTCTTACTCCAGAGAAGTTATAAAAGGTAGAACACAAAACAACAAACTCAAGGTCCTTCATGAAATGGGAGATATCCGTGAGAGAAAGTCAAAGTTAATGTCGAGAAAAAGAACTCCAAGGAAAGATACAAGGAAAATCTTTCTGCACCAAAGCGTTCAATCAGCGCTTACCTTCAGCGCGATATTCCGACAGGCACACGCGGCCAGAGGTTCCTGCGCTTCCTTCAGCGCATCAGACTAGTAACAGAATGTCCGGGGATCAGTGTCCTTCCACTTCTTTCACCCCTCCAATCGCAGCGTACATACAATGCTGCCAGCAAAGACCAAATGTGTCCGGAACCACTGCTAACCGCAGTGCGACTCTCCGAACAGCAGCGCTTCCTCTCAGCGCGATCACAGTACAACATCGCTTCTTCCAGCGTGGATAGACTAAAGCACAGTGTTCCTCCTAACTCGGATAGAAGAGATTAGGAACACCAACGAAGGAGACAGAAGTCAGGGATCCACTCGACCAGCCAACAAAACAGGATTACGAGCACTTCCTGTGAGCGTCTTGCTGGGTAATATAGAATTGCTCCACCCATGTTAACAAGAATTCTGGGAGATGTAGTTTATTGCTGGAATTGGATTTGTAGGCACAGTGGCTCAGCGCCTGACACATGGTGGTGGTTGACATGGTGGACATGGTGGACATGGTGGACATGGTGGTGGTGATGGACGTGGTGGGTGTGGTAGCGGTGAACGTGGTGGTGGATGTGGTGGTGGACGTGGTGGTGGTGGACATGGTGGTGGTGGACGTGGTGGTGGTGGATGTGGTTGTGGTGATGGTGGTGGTGGTGAACGTGGTGGTGGTGGTGGATGTGGTGGTGGTGGACGTGGTGGACATGGTGGTGGTGGACATGGTGGATGTGGTGGTGGTGGATGTGGTGGTGGTGGTCGTGGAAGTGGTGGTGGCCATGGTGGTGGTGGATGTGGTGGTGGTGGACGTGGTGGTGGTGGATGTGGTGGTGGTGGTTGTGGTGGATTTGGTGGTGGTGGACATGGTGGTGGTGGTGGACGGGGTGGTAGTGGATGTGGTGGTGGTGGATGTTGTGTGGTGGACGTGGTGGACATGGTGGTGATGGATGTGGGGGTGGTGGACGTGGTGGTGGTGGTGTATGTGGGGTTGGTGGTGGACGTGGTGGACATGGTGGTGGTGGTGGACATGGTGGTGTTGGTGGACATGGTGGTGGTGGACGTGATGTTGGTGGTGGATGTGGTGGTGGACATGGTGGTGGTGGTGGTGGTGGATGTGGTGGGGATAGTGGACGTGGTGGTGGTGGTGGACAACTATTTGGTAGAAGGGTGTTGGCAGAATGCGTAAGGAAAGGAGGATCTCAAAGGGGGCACATGGGAGAGCAGAAAAAGGCTGAATATTAGAAACAAAAAATGGCGAGTTGATAGAACACGAAACAGATTTAACGGGGTAGTCCCTTCTTATAGCGCATGTAAATGTTCCTTAGCACCCTGTTTTTAGTAAACAGGGGGACCATGGGGAGATTAATTGATTAATGACGCATGACGTGCGCTCTGTACAGCCGACGACTGCATTTAAAATTTAAAGCGCATTATAGCGCAATGCTCAGTTAATAAAAAAAAACACGTTATTCCTGCAGTGAGAGTGGCTCATGTAATGTAAGTGGGTGTCTTGTAAAGGTCTCTACTACTCTTGAGTTTAGTTTGCACTGTATGAGTTTGCTAAACAAACAAACAGCCAGCAGACCTTGTAGAGCAAAGCCTATTATATCCGTTCATGTAGTGCACGCACAGCAATGAGGGCTCTGTACAACCCAATACTGCACACTACACAACAAACAAATTTCCGTTCATGTAGGGCACGCACAGCAATGAGGGCTCTGTACAGCCCATTACTGCATTTAAAATTTAAAGCGCATGAAAAGCGCAATGCCCCGTTAATACATTTTTTTTAAAGCACATTAAAGCGCAATGCTCTGTTAATAAAAAAAACACGTCATTCTTGCAGTGAGAGTGGCTCACAAAAAAAGAAAAAAGTGCTCAGCGACTAATTAAGAGACACTGTCTCCCGGCGCAAGTAAAAGATCCATTCCCGGTGGGCGGGGCCAAAAGTGGACAGGGTGGTAACCAAGAGGGACTAAAAAGCCTCCTGGACAATCGTAACACCCAGTTTTGCATAATTGGTGACACAAAATGACGCGCACCATTGCAAAACACAGGCGAAGCAGAAAGCGAGCTTCTGGAATCGTATCGATTCCAAGAAGCCCTCGCATGGCGAGAGCAGCGCATGCACGTTGCTACACCAGGAGAGACCTAAAAATATATATGGCTTTAGTATTATAAACTATCCTTTAAAATCACATATATATAAAAAGACACATACATACCACATGTACATATACATAAAACAGGACGATGTTTAAAACTAGTCTTTAAATAAATACGCTTCTAAAGTTTTTGTCGCTAGGTGTCCATGAATTAAATCTGTGACATATAAGGACCACCAGTGGACCTCAGATTGTGCCTTCACTTTCTGTGGATGAACTTTGATGGAAATAACTTATAACAACCACCTACTTCAGGACTACTTTATAGATATCTCCTTCTCAATATCTCAAATGATACAGACTATTTGTACAATCATTAATGATGCTGTGCACTTTCAGCTCACGATCCACTCTATAGAGGTCACAGTTAAAAGAACCTCAACGGTGTTCTCAGCTCACAGAACATGTTAACCTTCAGGCAATCATTAAGGTTTTCCAAGAGGCCACTATTTCTGGGAGATCATTATAATCATTCCCTCCAGATGATGATAATTCAGTACTAAATAGTATCTCAGCTCTTTAACACATAATCTGCTCCTAATCATTTGAAGGACGTGATACACCCAAGTAACCTCATGGTGTCTAACTATTTCACCATCAATCTTGTGATTCTGTAGAATGCTTGGCCCTCGGCTCGTCTGTGTTTAGCCTCCTAAAAAGCAACATTCAAATTTTGACAATAGCTATGATATGTATGTATCCATAGATACCAACATGGAAATTTCTAGTGCAGTTCCTATATTTGCATGAGTGTATGCATGCATGGAAGCGATAATCTAAGTTGCGAAAAGAATCATGAGGAGGGATCTAAAACTAAAATAATAGCATTGACATCTGTGATCCTGATGAAGCATGCAAAGTCAGATGTAACATGTAGCCCTCCAGACGCAGGAGGACTAATACTCCCCAAATGTCTGCTTCCAATTTGTATCTTGCTATAGGACCCTAAGATTAAACGGACTTGCTATAGGGTATTCTTATAGGCAAATGAAACCATTTACTATGTGGATTCTATGGGTGTAACACAAGTGTAAGAACTCCCTTAATCAAAGTAGAGCCCATCCAAGTGTACTTACATTCCGGATGAAGACTCGACGACGAAGCATGCCCCTGTGATGATGTGGGTGAGAATTCTTTTTACTAAACACACTCTACCAGCCCCTGCCACCTTCCTTATCCTAGTCCCACTTGAAAACCCTGTCACCCTCACAATCACTGTCACACTCTGTGTCCCTATAATCTTCTCCATCCCTGTCATAGTACCAGTCCCTGTCACTCAATCCATTTCTGTCACCTTCCCCTCCACATCACACTGTAAATCCCTTTCACTCTCTCTGCTTCTGTCACCTGTCCTGCCACTCCCCTCGTGCCAGGCAACCTCCCAGTACGTGTCACTGTCTGGTTCCTTTTAACATACCAGTCTCTTTCATACTCCAACTCTGTCACTGACCTATAGAATCTAGAGGCAGGTGCTAGGGTGTCTTGGACCATCTCTGATCTCATCGGGTGCTCCCCTGGTATGCTGTGGGCATTTGTGGTAAAACTGCTGAAAAGTGCATGGCTATACCACGTTTTTTCAAAGTTTTCTTGGAGAAAATAAACCTCAAATATTAAAGGTGAGGGCCAGGCTTGATGTGCACAAAATAAAGACCTTTGACTACACAAGGAAGGCTTCTTCAGAACCAATGTCTTTTTGGCAAGTTTGGGTACAGTCTAGTCTAAAATGCTATATTTGAGGCCATGTTTAAATTTTTCTCCCTCCGCGGGGCTGTAGTCTCGTTGCTTCTTCGCGCATCATTTAAGTGCCATCGTGCCTTTCTTTGGACGACTGTGCCCTCCACGAATAGATAAATCAATATTTAAATGAATAGATAAGTTGTGGCTTCCTCACTTTGCTCTTTCGCTGTGTGCAATGCAATTCATATCTGATATTTAGGCCACGCTGTCATACTTTTCCAGTTCTGCAGCAATGACTGACCATAGTGCTTCACACCCACTGAATTTAACCAATTATGACAAAAGAAGAGGGTGGGCCCTTTCATAGCCCAAAGTAAGGAAGGGTCAGTGTATCTCATACTGAGCTGGAACTTGTAAGACAGACAGAGGAGTCACCAAAGGAAGGCAGACGTATTGAGCAAGTTTATTAACATTATTTTAACCACATTGCACACAGCTCAGCATTAAGAAATAGCTAAAGAACATGAGATGGCATCCAGGGCTCAAATCGGATCACCTTGCAGGGTCTAACAACGCACTCACAGAGATAGCTCACTAAGAGCTGTTGAAGCATTCTAAAGTCTCTTTCTATATTGCCATTGTACAGATGGACTTTCCTGTGAAAGCTAGGTATTGGCAACTGCAATAAACCCAGGGACATTCTGATATTGCCTTTTGCACTTCACACTTTCCTCTGGCTCTAAATGTCCAAGTTTGACATTCTTGCCATCAACCAGAAATGCTACTTGGGAATTGGTATTAATCTTGACTGCTTTCTTTTATAATGTGCTTTTACATTTTAATTCCTGTTTTAATTATCAATGCGATGTTTGTATGTTACAGTTTTAATTAACTGTATAATAAAGATATTGAGCAAGTCGGCAGATGTATTGCCTGAGACAGGCTCAGTGTTTGTCTGAGAGTGACAGACAGGGTTTTTGTAGCAGGATGATTAAAGGCAAGCGAAAACTGCGGCACCAATAGGCTACAAGTATGTAGTTCTGAGCATGAGGAACCCCTCCCCCCCTCCTTGCCTCCAGCAAAGGAAAGGCAAACCAAACTGATAAAAGTGTGAGACCAAGAGATACTGGGTTATGTACTACCTGGAAAGAATAAGGATTTGCAAAGCCAATAGTTTGCATCTATGAGAAATCTATTGGTTTGTCAGTGTTTTTTTTACATGTTACAAAGCAGTGCAGGCTGCTGATTGGGTATGTGTAAGTGTATGTGAAGATTATTGTGAGTATGTTGTGTGTACGAGAGTGTGGGTGATTGTGTTTTGAGTGTGTCAGTGTGAGACAGTGGAACATGGATTGGATTGAGCATGTGACAGAGTATGTGTAAGAGATTGCTGGAAGTCTGATTCTGATTATGTGTGTTTGGATGGGCGTGCTTGTGGGTGCAAGTGTGTGAGCATTTGTGCCTGAGAATGAGTGACAGAGAGGAAGTTCTCAATGACCTCACCTCCTTGGCCGGGTCCAACTCCCATGACTCCAGCAGAGCGAGGAATGGCTGGGTCAGGGGCTGCCAATGCTCATTTGAAGCCATGGGGGCTGCAGCAACAACCTACATTGCAGACCCTGGCAAGGGTTCAAGTGTCAAGTCAAGTGTACATGATGGGCTGGTCGTAGCAGCACACCCGTCCAAACCACCATGCACACTTCACCTCAAGGAGACACCTGCCAATCAGCAAGTAGGCTTGGAGCGGAGAACCCCCCCTTCCAATGTAACTTGTTTGCCGCGTCATGCCGTGCACTGCGGCAATTTTTTTTAATCTTTATTAATAAACATTTTTAATATTATGGCAAACAGGGGGTAGGCGACGCCGCCTCATACCATAAAGAAAACGCAGCGGATCTAAGATGCACCTGGACCCATCTCCTATGGGAGATACACATCTAAAAATACTACATTGCCTCCAGTGCTAACATTTTAAATAGAACTATGTGACATCTTAAATCCAGTTCTTCCTTTTTACACTCTGAAAAAAGACTTTAGAACACAACAAGCACATTTTGCTTCATGTATGACTTGCATCTAAAGTCCTCAAAAAAATAGGCAAATTCAACTCAAGGGAGGGATAATTTTTGGAAGACAGACATGATCTCTCAATGTCAGATACATTTCCCCTTGGATTGAAAAGCATGTACGGATATCTTTGACATTCTGAACAACTGTTACAGGACAGATTTCTGTGATGAGAAAATGAAATGTAATACAGGCTTGACGTGAATGAAGTGGTGGTGGACATGGACATGGTGGCTGTGATGGACCTGGTGGTGGACGTGCTGGTGGAGGATGTGGTAGTGGTGGACGTGGTGGTGGACGTGTTGGTGGTGGATGTGGTAGTGGTGGACATGGTGGAGGACGTGGTGGTGGTGGATGTCGTAGTGGATGTGGTGAACATGGTGGTGGTGGATGTGGTGGTGGACGTGGTGGTGATGGTGGTGGTGGATGTGGTGGTGGTTGTGGATGTGGTGGTGGTGGTAGACATGGTGGATGTGGTGGTGGTGGTGGTGTAGGACGTGGTGGTGGACATGGTGCTGGCGGATGTGGTGGTGGACGTGGTGGTGGTGGACATGGTGGTGGATGTGGACGTGGTGGTAGTGGTGGACATGGTGGTGGAGGTGGATGTGGTGGTGGTGGACATGGTGGTGGACGTGGTGGTGGTGGACGTGGTGGTGGTGGACGTGGTGGTGGTGGAATATGTTGTAGAGGATGTGGTGGTGAGGTGGTAGAGGAGGTGGTGGTGGATGTGGTGGTGGTGGTGGACATGTTGGCGGTGGACATGGTGGTGGTGGACGTGGTGGTGGATGTGGTGGTGGTTGACATGGTGGTGTTGGACATGGTGGAGGTGGACATGGTGGTGGTGAATGTGGTGGTGGTGGACATGGTGGTGGTGGTGGGCATGGTGGTGGTGGTGTATGTGTTGGTTCTGGTGGACATGGTGGTGGATGTGGTGTTGGTGGATTTGGTGGTGGTGGACTTGGTGGTGGTGGACGTGGTGGTGGTGGACGTGGTGGTGGATATGGCAGTGGTGTACATGGTGGTGGTGGACGAGGTGTGGTGGTGGATGTGGTAGACATGGTGGCGGTGGATGTGGTGGTGGATGTGTTGGTGGTGGTGGAGGACGTTTGGTGGTGGTGGATGTGGTGGTGGTGGACATTGTGATGGTGGTGGGCGTGGTGGTGGTGGACATGGTGGTGGTGGATGTGATGGTGGTGGACATGGTAGTGGTGGACCTGATGTAATATTCACGTCCACCCCTTAGATTCCGGATGATGCACAAAGGGGTCCACCTCCTGACGTCCCCAACTATGGATAACACAACACAGAGTACTAAAGCAATCAAGCGAGGGAACGGTATTAGGGAAGGAACAGCGGGGAGAGGGAGAAATGCAACAAAAGAATACAGGGTTAACACAAGTGATAATAGTCTGCTACTCTCATATAATTCTCACTAGAACTAACTAGTACCTGTGAACTGGCAGTGGAAATATCCGTACTTTTCAGTATACTAATTGCCTCAGAGATACTTCTCTCCAAATTACAGATGTACACCTACAACAAGAAATCTGAATATATTAGATTGTGGTGGTGGTGGATGTGGTGGTGGTGGACATGGTGGACGTGGTGGTGGTGGACATGGTGGATGTGGTGGTGGTGGACGTGGTGGTGGTGGTTGTGCACGTGGTGGTGGATGTGGTGTTTGACGTGGTGGTGGTGAACGTGATGGTGGTGGACATGGTAGTGGACGTGGTGGTGGTGATGGGGTTGGATGTAGTGGTGGTGGATGTGATGGATGTGGTGGTGGACATGGACATGGTGGTGGTGGTGGACCTGGTGGTGGGCGTGGTGGTGGAGGATGTGGTGGTGGTGGATGTGGTGGTGGTGGACGTGGTGGTGGACGTGTTGGTGGTGGATGTGGTAGTGGTGGACATGGTGGAGGACGTGGTGGTGGTGGATGTGGTAGTGGATGTTGTGGACATGGTGGTGGTGGATGTGGTGGTGGACATGGTGGTGATGGTGGTGGTGGATGTGGTGGTGGTTGTGGATGTGGTGGTGGCAGACATGGGGGATGTGGTGGTGGAGGACGTGGTGATGGACATGGTGCATTTTGGATGTGGTGGCAGACATGGTGGTGGTGGACATGGTGGTGGTGGTGGATGTGGACATGGTGCTAGTGGTGGACATGGTGGTGGAGGTGGATGTGATGGTGGTGGATATGGTGGTGGACGTGGTGGTGGTGGAATATGTTGTAGAGGATGTGGTGGTGAAGTGGTAGAGGGGGTGGTGGTGGATGTGGTGATGGTGGTGGACATGTTGGTGGTGCACGTGGTGGTAGTGGACGTGGTGGTGGATGTGCTGGTGGTGGACATGGTGGTGGTGGACATGGTGGAGGTGGACATGGTGGTGGTGAATGTGGTGGTTGACGTGGTGGTGGTGGAGGATTTGGTGGTGGTGGACTTGGTGGTGGTGGACGTGGTGGTGGTGGACGTGGTGGTGGAAATGGTGGTGGTGGACATGGTGGTGGTGGACGTGGTGGTGGTGGATGTGGTGGTGGACGTGGTGGTGGTGGTTGAGGACGTTTGGTGGTGGTGGATGTGGTGGTGGTGGACATGGTGGTGGTGGTGGACATTGTGGTGGTGGTGGGCGTGGTGGACATGGTGGTGGTGGACATGTTAGAGGTGGACATGGTGTAATATTCACCTCCACCCCTTAGATTCCGGATGATGCACAAAGGGGTCCACCTCCTGACGTCCCCAACTCTGGATAACACAACACAGAGTAGTAAGGCAATCAAGCGAGGGAAAGGTATTAGGGAAGGAACAGCGGGGAGAGGGAGACCTGCAACAAAAGAATACAGGGTTAACAGAAATGATAATAATCTGCTACTCTCATATAAGGACTAACTAGTACCTTTGAACTGGCAGTGGAAATATCCGTACTTTTCGGTATACTAATTGCCTCAGAGATACTTCTCTCCAAATTACAGATGTACACCTACAACAAGAAATCAGAATATATTAGGTTTCCATCCATACATCTACCAACAAATCTTATGACATGTATCCATACATACCCATGAATCATATCATTCTCAAAAGAAAATCAGATCAGCATTCCAAAGGTACTTCCTCTCCCATGGTAAATTATAAACAGGAACTGCAGGAGGGTAATATCCCACTATTTCTCTTACTCCAGAGAAGTTATAAAAGGTAGAACACAAAACAACAAACTCAAGGTCCTTCATGAAATGGGAGATCTCCGTGAGAGAAAGTCAAAGTTAATGTCGAGAAAAAGAACTCCAAGGAAAGATGCAAGGAAAATCTTTCTGCACCAAAGCGTTCAATCAGTGCTTACCTTCAGCGCGATTTTCCGACAGGCACACGCGGCCAGAGGTTCTTGCGCTTCCTTCAGCGCATCAGACTAGTAACAGAATGTCCGGGGATCAGTGTCCTTCCACTTCTTTCACCCCTCCAATCGCAAAGCACATACAATGCTGCCCGCAAAGACCAAATGTGTCTGGAACCACTGCTAACCGCAGCTCGACTCTCCGAAGAGCAGCGCTTCCTCTCAGCGCGATCACAGTACAACAGCGCTTCTTCCAGCGTGGATAGACTAAAGCACAGTGTTCCTCCTCACTCGGATAGAAGAGATTAGGAACATCAACGAAGGAGACAGAAGTCAGGGATCCTCCCGACCAGCCAACAAAACAGGATTACGCGCACTTCCTGTGAGCGTCTTGCTGGGTAATATAGAATTGCTCCACCCATGTTAACAAGAATTCTGGGAGATGTAGTTTATTGCTGGAATTGGATTTGTAGGCACAGTGGCTCAGCGCCTGACACATGGTGGTGGTGGTGGTTGACATGGTGGACGTGGTGGACATGGTGGTGGTGATGGACGTGGTGGGTGTGGTAGCGGTGAACGTGGTGGTGGATGTGGTGGTGGACATGGTGGTGGTGGACATGGTGGTGGTGGACATGGTGGTGGTGGACGTGGTGGTGGTGGATGTGGTTGTGGTGGTGGTGATGGTGGTGGTGGTGAACGTGGTGGTGGTGGTGGATGTGGTGGTGGTGGACGTGGTGGACGTGGTGGTGGTGGACATGGTGGATGTGGTGGTGGTGGATGTGGTGGTGGTGGTAGTGGAAGTGGTGGTGGCCATGGTGGTGGTGGATGTGGTGGTGGTGGACGTGGTGGTGGTGGATGTGGTGGTGGTGGTTGTGGTGGATTTGGTGGTGGTTGACATGGTGGTGGTGGTGGACGGGGTGGTAGTGGATGTGGTGGTGGTGGATGTTGTGTGGTGGACGTGGTGGACATGGTGGTGATGGATGTGGGGGTGGTGGACGTGGTGGTGGTGGTGTATGTGGGGTTGGTGGTGGACGTGGTGGACATGGTGGTGGTGGTGGACATGGTGATGTTGGTGGACATGGTGGTGGTGGACGTGATGTTGGTGGTGGATGTGGTGGTGGACGTGGTGGTGGTGGTGGTGGTGGATGTGGTGGGGATAGTGGACGTGGTGGTGGTGGTGGACAACTGTTTGGTAGAAGGGTGTTGGCAGAATGCGTAAGGAGAGGAGGATCTCAAAGGGGGCACATGGGAGAGCAGAAAAAGGCTGAATATTAGAAACAAAAAATGGCGAGTTGATAGAACACGAAACAGATTTAACGGGGTAGTCCCTTCTTATAGCGCATGTAAATGTTCCTTAGCACCCTGTTTTTAGTAAAAAGGGGGACCATGGGGAGATTAATTGATTAATGACGCATGACGTGCGCTCTGTACAGCCGACGACTGCATTTAAAATTTAAAGCGCATTATAGCGCAATGCTCAGTTAATAAAAAAAAAACACGTTATTCCTGCAGTGAGAGTGGCTCATGTAATGTAAGTGGGTGTCTTGTAAAGGTCTCTACTACTCTTGAGTTTAGTTTGCACTGTATGAGTTTGCTAAACAAACAAACAGCCAGCAGACCTTGTAGAGCAAAGCCTATTATATCCGTTCATGTAGTGCAGGCACAGCAAAGAGGGCTCTGTACAACCCAATACTGCACACTACACAACAAACAAATTTCCGTTCATGTAGGGCACGCACAGCAATGAGGGCTCTGTACAGCCCATTACTGCATTTAAAATTTAAAGCGCATGAAAAGCGCAATGCCCCGTTAATACATTTTTTTTAAAGCACATTAAAGCGCAATGCTCTGTTAATAAAAAAAACACGTCATTCTTGCAGTGAGTGTGGCTCACAAAAAAAGAAAAAAGTGCTCAGCGACTAATTAAGAGACACTGTCTCCCGTCGCAAGTAAAAGATCCATTCCCGGTGGGCGGGGCCAAAAGTGGACAGGGTGGTAACCAAGAGGGACTAAGAAGCCTCCTGAACAATCGTAACACCCGGTTTTGCATAATTGGTGACACAAAATGACGCGCACCATTGCAAAACACAGGCGAAGCAGAAAGCGAGCTTCTGGAATCGTATCGATTCCAAGAAGCCCTCGCATGGCGAGAGCAGCGCATGCACGTTGCTACACCAGAAGAGACCTAAAAATATATATGGCTTTAGTATTATAAACTATCCTTTAAAATCACATATATATAAAAAAACACATACATACCACATGTACATATACATAAAACAGGACGATGTTTAAAACTAGTCTTTAAATAAATACGCTTCTAAAGTTTTTGTCGCTAGGTGTCCATGAATTAAATCTGTGACATATAAGGACCACCAGTGGACCTCAGATTGTGCCTTCACTTTCTGTGGATGAACTTTGATGGAAATAACTTATAACAACCACCTACTTCAGGACTACTTTATAGATATCTCCTTCTCAATATCTCAAATAATATAGACTATTTGTACAATCATTAATGATGCTGTACACTTTCAGATACACTTCAGCTCACGATCCACTCTATAGAGGTCACAGTTAAAAGAACCTCAACGGTGTTCTCATCTCACAGAACATGTTAACCTTCAGGCAATAATTAAGGTTTTCCAAGAGGCCACTATTTCTGGGAGATCATTATAATCATTCCATCCAGATGATGATAATTCAGTACTAAATAGTATCTCAGCTCTTTAACACATAATCTGCTCCTAATCATTTGAAGGACGTGATACACCCAAGTAACCTCATGGTGTGTGTGTTTGGCCTCCTAAAAAGCAACATTCAAATTTTGACAATAGCTATGATATGTATGTATCCATAGATACCAACATGGAAATTTCTAGTGCAGTTCCTATATTTGCATGAGTGTATGCATGCATGGAAGCGGTAATCTAAGTTGCGAAAAGAATCATGAGGAGGGATCTAAAACTAAAATAATAGCATTGACATCTGTGATCCTGATGAAGCATGCAAAGTCAGATGTAACATGTAGCCCTCCAGACGCAGGAGGACTAATACTCCCCAAATGTCTGCTTCCAATTTGTATCTTGCTATAGGACCCTAAGATTAAACGGACTTGCTATAGGGTATTCTTATAGGCAAATGAAACCATTTACTATGTGGATTCTCTAGGTGTAACACAAGTGTAAGAACTCCCTTAATCAAAGTAGAGCCCATCCAAGTGTACTTACATTCCGGATGAAGACTCGACGATGAAGCATGCCACTGTGATGATGTGGGTGAGAATTATTTTTACTAAACACACTCTACCAGCCCCTGCCACCTTCCTTATCCTAGTCCCACTTGAAAACCCTGTCACCCTCACAATCACTGTCACACTCTGTGTCCCTATAACCTTCTCCATCCCTGTCATAGTACCAGTCCCTGTCACTCAATCCATTTCTGTCACCTTCCCCTCCACATCACACTGTAAATCCCTTTCACTCTCTCTGCTTCTGTCACCCGTCCTGCCACTCCCCTCATGCCGGGCAACCTCCCAGTACCGGTCACTGTCTGGTTCCTTTTAACATACCAGTCTCTTTCATACTCCAACTCTGTCACTGACCTATAGAATCTAGAGGCAGGTGCTAGGGTGTCTTGGACCATCTCTGATCTCATCGGGTGCTCCCCTGATATGCTGTGGGCATTTGTGGTAAAACTGCTGAAAAGTGCATGGCTATACCACGTTTTTTCAAAGTTTTCTTAGAGAAAATAAACCTCAAATATTAAAGGTGAGGGCCAGGCTTGATGTGCACAAAATAAAGACCTTTGACTACACAAGGAAGGCTTCTTCAGAACCAATGTCTTTTTGGCAAGTTTGGGTACAGTCTAGTCTAAAATGCTATATTTGAGGCCATGTTTACATTTTTCTCCCTCCGCAGGGCTGTAGCCTCGTTGCTTCTTCGCGCATCATTGAAGTGCCATCGTGCCTTTCTTTGGACGACTGTGCCCTCCACGAATAGATAAATCAATATTTAAATGAATAGATAAGTTGTGGCTTCCTCACTTTGCTCTTTCGCTGTGTGCAATGCAATTCATATCTGATATTTAGGCCACGCTGTCATACTTTTCCAGTTCTGCAGCAATGACTGACCGTAGTGCTTCACACCCACTGAATTTAACCAATTAGGAGAAAAGAAGAGGGTGGGCCCTTTCATAGCCCAAAGTAAGGAAGGGTCAGTGTATCTCATACTGAGCTGGAACTTGTAAGACAGACAGAGGAGTCACCAAAGGAAGGCAGACGTATTGAGCAAGTTTATTAACATTATTTTAACCACATTGCACACAGCTCAGCATTAAGAAATAGCTAAAGAACATGAGATGGCATCCAGGGCTCAAATCGGATCACCTTGCAGGGTCTAACAACGCACTCACAGAGATAGCTCACTAAGAGCTGTTGAAGCATTCTAAAGTCTCTTTCTATATTGCCATTGTACAGATGGACTTTCCTGTGAAAGCTAGGTATTGGCAACTGCAATAAACCCAGGGACATTCTGATATTGCCTTTTGCACTTCACACTTTCCTCTGGCTCTAAATGTCCAAGTTTGACATTCTTGCCATCAACCAGAAATGCTACTTGGGAATTGTTATTAATCTTGACTGCTTTCTTTTATAATGTGCTTTTACATTTTAATTCCTGTTTTAATTATCAATGCGATGTGTGTATGTTACAGTTTTAATTAACTGTATAATAAAGATATTGAGCAAGTCGGCAGATGTATTGCCTGAGACAGGCTCAGTGTTTGTCTGAGAGTGACAGACAGGGTTTTTGTAGCAGGATGATTAAAGGCAAGCGAAAACTGCGGCACCAATAGGCTACAAGTATGTAGTTCTGAGCATGAGGAACCCCTCCCCCCCTCCTTGCCTCCAGCAAAGGAAAGGCAAACCAAACTGATAAAAGTGTGAGACCAAGAGGTACTGGGTTATGTACTACCTGGAAAGAACAAGCATTTGCAAAGCCAACAGTTTGCATTCATGAGAAATCTATTGGTTTGTCAGTGTTTTTTTTACATGTTACAAAGCAGTGCAGGCTGCTGATTGGGTATGTGTAAGTGTATGTGAAGATTATTGTGAGTATGTTGTGTGTACGAGAGTGTGGGTGATTGTGTTTTGAGTGTGTCAGTGTGAGACAGTGGAACATGGATTGGATTGAGCACGTGACAGAGTATGTGTAAGAGAGCAAGATTGCTGGAAGTCTGATTCTGATTATGTGTGTTTGGAAGGGCGTGCTTGTGGGTGCACTGTGTGAGCATTTGTGCCTGAGAATGAGTGACAGTATTTGAATTCTTTGGAGAGTGCACAGTGCGGCGTGCAATGGAGTGCTATATGGAAGTGTATTCTTCGGCAGAATAATGTGCTGGGATCAATCATGCAACATTTGTATAGTGCTGCCCTGTCACTTCTGGGGGAATCTGGGCACTGGTGTGTGAGGTTTTCTGTCGAAAAGCCAGGTCTTGAGGAAACGGCAGGAAGCAAGAAGAAATGAGCAGTAAAAGGCAAAACAGAGGGCAGAAAAACAAGCAGAAAAGGTCAAACAGAGGGCAGGAAACCGAACTAAAAAAGGCAGAACGGGGCTGAAAAATGAGCAGATAAAGGCAAAACAGCGGGCAGGAAAAGCAAAACAGAGGGCAGAAAAATTAGCAGAAAAGCTAAACTGAGGACAGAAGAAATAGCATAAAAGGCAAAACAGGGCAGGAGAGGTCAAAACAGACAGTAGAAAAATGAGCAGAAAAGGCCAGAGGGTAGGAAAACTAGCAGAAAAGGCAAAATAGGGGACAAGCAGCAGAGGGTAATGTACTGCAGGCAAGCTGGGCAGAAGAACTGTCACAGGGGGAGCTGGCTCGAGGACCTTCTCAATGGGTTTGCACTGCGGCCTCCATTAAGCAGGTCCTGCGGGGAGGGCGGGGTGCTGTGTGGCAGGAGGAGGGAAATGGCGGGAGGAGGGTGATGGCGGGAAGAGCGAAGAAACAAGTGGAAAAAGGCAAAACAGAGGGCAGGAAACAAGCAGAAAAGGCAAAATAGAGGGCAAAAAAATGAGCAGAAAAAGGCAAAACAGGGCAGAAGAGGGCAAAACAGAGGGCAGAAAAACAAGCCAAAACGCAGTAAAGGCAAAACAATGGGCAGAAAAGTGAGCCAAAAAGGCAAAACAGAGGGCAGAAAAACAAGCAGAAAAGGCAAAACAGAGCAGAAGAGGGTATACAGAGGGCAGAAAAATGACCAGAAAAGGCAAAACAGAGAGGAGAAAAACAAGCACAAAAGACAAAACAGAGGGCAGAGAAACTAACAGAAAAGGCAAAACAAAGAGCAGAAAAAAGCAGAAAAAGCAAAGCAAAGGGCAGAAAAAAACAAGTAGGAAAAGACAAAACAGAGGACAGAAAAATTCGTCCAAAAGGCAAAACAGACCAAGAAATGAGCAGAAGAGACACAAACAAAGGGCAGCAGGTTCACAGGCAGCAGAGGGTACCGGACTGTGGGCAAACGGGACAGGTTTCAGTCACAGGGGTAGTTGGTAAGAGGACCTGCGTCGTTGAGGTAACTTTTAATATGTAAATAATAATAAAAACAGCAGAGGGTTTTGCTGAGGTGAAGCAAGTCGGGCAACGAGGGTGGATGCATCGAGAGGTGTGGGTTAGGTGAAACAACAGTGATTATGAGGGAGGAAGGAGAAGGACAGAAAATACCATGGGTTTTGGAAGGGAACTGCAGAGACATGCACACAATAAGAGTCACGTCTAAAACTAACAAAAGAGTGCCTGCGGCCATTGGAAGGACACTAGCCACCGGAAGCAGTAATTGGTCCAGGCTGCCCGGCAAGGCAAAGAAAACTTGAAGGTCAGGAGGAAGACGCAGGCGAGGAAGAGGCACTGACCAATTGGAAGAAGAGAAACAAGAGCAATGTGGGAGCCAACCAACGGTAAGTAAAGTTATGTAGGAGCCATGTGGGAAACACCCAATGGTAGGTAAAGGTAAGGAATGGGAACACTCTAAGCTCCTTTTAACATTTTATTTTAAATACAAAAGATTTCACAAGCACAGGGCAATCGCTGTGCCGGGGAAACCTAAAAAGCACTAACATGTGTAGAGCGCTTTAAATTTTTCTTTTACTTAAGGTGGGTGAGAACACAGACAATGGAGGGTGGGGTTGAGGGTTGAAGGGGGGGACACACATGGACAATGGTAGAGTGGTGAGTAGGAAATAGTACCTAAATCACAATACAAGAAGTATTCAGACACTAAATAAAATGAATCAATCTGTGCTTGGTCCGTGCTTCACACAGAAAAAAGGACATGATTCTGGGCCCGCGCTGGCCAATTAGGAAGCAGAAAATAACAGTGACAAGGATGCCAATGAATGGTAAGCAATGGATGGCCTTAAAGGTCTTTACTGTAAACAATACCCTTCACAGCAACATCGCATGCACGCTGTCAGGTGATACCTAAAAACTGGCTGCATTACTCACTCATGCAGAGGCTCTTGAAACTGCAAAGCTCTACCTATTGTAAAAGATGCTTATCTGTGTGTACAATAAGGAGTGACCTCCCTCCGCACATCTCCTCTCCCCAAGTTGCTGCAAAGAACATTTCGGATACATATAAATATATACATTACAGAGTGGCAGTAGCCGCTCTGTAGTTATAGTTAGAGGACCGGACATAAGGATTTCTTTTTATTTTTATTCCTTAATAACCGTGTACCTGTTTGATGAATGTCCTTTGTAGATCCACTGCTCCCATTTCATTATTGGAGTCCTGAAAGTTTTGCGGAATCTCGTCAATGGGATGCAAAGTAAAAAAGGGAGGTCCCACAACATGCTTGAAATCCAATGCATTTTTCAGAGACTTTTGTATTTCGCCAAGCGCAAAAAAGTTCGTTGTATTTTGACGAAACCTGGAAGGATTATCTATTATAGTGCACAGATGATTTCTGGGATAAAGCAAGTAACTAGGGTAAGTATTTTAGATGTTTTAAGTGCTTTATTTTAGCAAGATCTGTGCCGTGGTAGTACATAGCGATGACAAGTCATAAGCTGATTGGCTGATGACTGTCTTTTCAAAACTTAAAGGCAGCCATGTTGCTTTCACCTTGAGTAACCCTATGTTCTGCCTTACGCCTTGTAATGTAGGTAAATATTTGTTTTGGTATCATTACTTTATTATAGTGGTACTAGGTAGGGTAAAATTTAAGTTTATCTAGATATTTTTTAATTTATGGAGTACCGGGGTACTACAGTGGAACCAAAGATTTTTTTTTAATTGTAAAATGTAGAAAAATACTATAATACACTGTATTTTCAAATTTTAACATATTTGAATAGGCTGAAAAAAGGGTACAGAGTAGCATGTTAATTGCTAACAATTATCCTGCTACCTAAAATAAAACAGTGTTGCCCCTACAGTGCAACAAACATATACTGAAATTTAGAAATACCAATGGTATTTATTATGAAAGTATTATATAGCGCGAACATGACCACCAAGGGTATCAGAGCGCTTTACAGATTATGCATCAAAGGGTATAATACAGATTATGCATCACAAGGGTATAAGCATATAAAACAGAATAAACAAAGCGACAAAATCAAAGTCTAAAATTGTCCAACAATCTCGTGAGGGAAAAGTAAACACACCAACAGAAAAAATCACAGTCTAGAATTCTCCGACCTATTCGTGAACCATCTGGCTGAGCCAGAGTCAACAGATATGGACCAGAATATGATGAAGGTGCCAGGTTAAAGCAGAAATTTCTTCATCAGGAGCCCTTTGACCTCTTTTTTGAAGAAGACAGTAGAGGGGTTCACCCTGACTTCAGGGGGAAGGGAGTTCCAGATCCTCAGAGCCATCCCTGAGAAGGCTTGTTTATAGGTCTTTTTTTCTTTAATTTTTGAGGTTATAGCAAAAGGGTGCTGGTGCTTCTGGAAGCTCTAGAACCGCAAGAGAGTTCCAGTTTCTGTGCTATGTACTGCGGGGTCTTTAAGTGGACATGCAATTTTTAACTGTATCCGAGCTTCATATGGAAGCCAATTCAGTTCCTGCAAGTCCAGAGAGATGTGGTGATATGTTTTTTATGCCAGTTAAGAGACTAGCAGCGGAATTTAAGGTAGCCCTAAGAGGAGCCGTCCTCATTCTAGGCAGGCCGCAAAATGTTGCAGAACCATAGTCCGGCTTTGAGAACACTAATGCTTGTACAGAAGCCTTGAGGTCATGAGCAGGGAGGAAGGGTTTGAGTTTCCTAAGTAAGCTGAGTTACAAGTTAGCTCCTTTGGTGAGGGAACTGATGTGCTTCTGCATGTTCAGGCTTTTGTCTAGAATGATACCCAGAGATGATGCCGAGTCCACAAGGTGCGGTCTGTAGTTAAGAGCAGTCAGCTGATTTAACCATTGTTCCATGACAAGGGATTGGGTGTGGGCTGAGATCATAAGGAATTCTGTTTTAAGAGCATTAAGCTTCAGGTAATTGCGTGTCAGCCAGTTTTGTATTTCCAACAGGACTGAGTTGAGGGACTGAATGTCTTCGGGGAAGGTGATCGTCAGATATAGTTGGGTATCGTCCGCATACATATGATAGGGAATGCTGGATGATTTTAGAATTTCTGTGAGAGGCTCCATGAACAGGTTAAATGATAACTTTGCAAAGTAATTTTGTTGTGCTACCGTAGTTCCGTGCAATTCCCTATTTATAAAAAAAAATTAACAAACTTATAAATATTTTGCAAAGCCTACTACCACTTTAGTAAAGTGTTAATAGGTAGGGCAAAAATACCAAACCAATGATTTACCTATATTCAAAGGTATATCACAGAACACAGGAAAAGTTTACCTAAAAACAACATGCCTGCTTTTAACTTTTGTAAAGGCAGTCTTTAGATAATGAGCTAACAATTTGGCATCCCTGGGTACCATGATAGTAAAGCAAAATACATCCATATTTTGCAAACATACAGCACAAACTGATCTCCCAACCTGTACATAAATGATGTTATAAAACAGTGTCTCTATTTACCTTTACTACCCAAAAGAACCATCTGGGCACCATAATATGTTATCCAGCCAAGATTTCACCAAATCCGAATGATGGATTTCTCAAGACACATATTGAAATAAATTAAGCAACATGCATTGAACTTAACCACCTTTTGGGGCTCCCACAACATTTTCATATTATAGTATATAGTTTGAAGAAAAAACATTTTCATCTTTGCACATACTTTAACGCCAAATTTATTGTAATTTACACACTGCAGTTTACGCCTCTCCATTGTCTAACTGTTTAGTTTACACCACTGCACTCTTCAGAATTTACAGTATGCTACTCCAGTTTACGACACTGCATTCTACACTAATCCACTGTACGTTACTCCACTGTACTTGACCCAACTAGACTGCACACCATTGCGATACATATACTCTATGCTTTTATACTGTTCACCACTGTCTTCTATTACACCGTCGTGCATGCCAGTTTACTCAACGCCCCGAAACTGCTGTAGTGTTTGCAACTCAACGCTATTCCCTTATACACTACTCCAATTTGAAAATTTTCACAACATGCTATTCCACTATGGTCCACTTTATGGTATACTACTGGAGTGTATGCTATTCCAGTATCTGCTACTACACTGTACGCCACTGCATTGAACTGAAATATACTGTATGCCATTGCACTGTAACACAATCAAATGTACGCTATTTACCTTCACAAGAGTACATTCTGCACCACTCCACTAAACCACACTTCACAGTACGTTACTACACTGTTCGGTTTTATAATTAACCCGATATAGTTAGACAGATTTGTACTGTATGCTACTCCACTATATAGCACTCCCATCTACATCTATTATTATTATTATTATATATTTTATGTAAATGTATTTATATAGCGCAAATCACTGACCGAGGTCGGTATCTAAGCGCTTGCTTAGGGAATCCGTCCTGGTATTCCCCTGTGAGATAACCCCGTCAGGGTATCCACAAGGTGAAAGCCAGGCATCCCGCCGCGAGGGGCCGTTGTGGAGATTAAGCAAGCTATTGCCCAGAGTTGCAGAGTGTGAACCAGTGAGTCGAGAAGGCACCGGAGCGAGAATTATCGAGTCTGTGGAATTTTTGAGCCCAAGACCCGCCGAGGCGGGGAATTGAACCCTGGTCCAGGGCCGATCTCAGCTTCCGGGTCTGCCGCCTCTAACCCCTGAGCCACAATTCTCTATAAAGAGCTTGGTTACACCAGCAGGTGTGTCCCCGCGCTGGTTGCTGCTGTTGTTTCCATTAGCGTTTGAATCTGCTTGTGACGAGAGGACCTATTTCGAGCACTGAGGTTTGGGGAACAGGATTGTTTTGAGCTCTCTTCGGAATATAAGCTCCGAGTTTTCCAAGTGCAGCCTTACTGGCAGCTTGTTCCATAACCTAGCAGTCAAGGCTCTAAAGGATTTTCCACCCATTCCTGCTCTTTTTAACTTCAGGACCTGTACCTGCCCTGTGCCACAGGATCTTAATTGGTGGATTGGCTCATACCGCTTAAGATAGTTATGCAGATACCTAGGGCCTCTCCCATGGAGGATCCGATGTCCTATGCAGAGGGCCTTAAACGTCACCCGTTCCCTGATAGGGAGCCAGTGAAGTGTTCTCAGAGCTTTTTGTGATGATGCCATTCTGGGGAGTTGAAGGATCAGGCGGGCCGCCGTATTTTGTATACGTTGCAGTCTAGAGACGCATTTTTCGCTGGCCCCCAGATATAATACATTTCCGTAGTCCAGCCTGGATGTTATCAGGGCATGGACTAGGGTCTGGCGTACCGACATGGGCATAAGGCCCAGTGTTTTCCTAAGGACCCGTAGAGTACCAAAACAAGTGCCTGCCACTTGTTTGGTCTGGTGGTCGAAGGATAAGTTTTTATCCAACCAAACTCCTAGGTATTTCACTAGATTGCTGGGTGTGGGCAGTTCACCCAGCTCGTCCGGCCACCACGTTGAGGTCCACACTGATGGAGATTTGCCTACGATCAGTACCTCTGTCTTATTTCCGTTAAGACGGAGGCAGTTATCCGCCATCCACATGGCCAGTTCCTGCATGCAGCTCATGAAATTTGCCGCACATTGCTCTTCTGGTTGCGTCAGCGTCACAATCAGTTGCGTGTTGTCTGCATACGACACTGTCTCAACCCCAAATTTGTCTTTTATCACTCCAACAGGGGCCACATACAAGTTAAATAGAGTGGGGCTGAGACTGGAGCCTTGTGGGACTCCCTGCTTGAGTTTTATTTCATTGGACCTGAACTGTCCTTGTGCGACCTGGAAACTGAGGCCTGTAAGGAATGATTCCAGCCACTCCCATGCTTTGCCTCTCACTCCTCCCTTTTTAAGATACTGCAGCAGTGTGTGATGCGCTACAGTGTCGAAAGCGGCACTAAGATCCAAAAGGATCAGTGCCGCTGTCTGGCCATCATCCGCATATCTCTGTAGGGCTTCCGTTGAAGACAGCAGGGCAGACTCCGTAGAATGTAGAGCACGGAATCCCGACTAAGAGGGGTGGAGCAGTTTGTTGGTCTCAGCGAATGCCGAGAGTTGTTTATTGACTGCTTTCTCTGCGATTTTGGCAAAATAGGGGAGAAGGGAAATAGGTCGCAGGTTTTCCAGATTTGCAAGGCTAATGTTGGGCTTTTTCCTCAAAGGGAGAACTATTGCTTTCTTCCATGCAACAGGTACTTGTCCTGATGCAAATGAGAGAGCAAGTAAGTGACTGATGTATGGCTCCAGAGTGTTTAAGCTGCCATATAGTTTTTTTGGGGGGCTGGGTCATTCGGTGATCCTGATTTAATGCTGCCTGCTATTTGGCATATTGCAGTTGCTGTTCTGTGTGGTTAGGGGAGTTTCCACGCTCTCATTCCCTACTCTAGCTGCCTCCGGAAAAGCCGCATAGATTTTGTCTACTTTACTGGCAAAGAACTCTGCTATTTTATTGCAGGCTCTAACTGATCCTTTTATCGGGGCTGTCATTGGGGTGAGATCAGATAGTTCCCTATATACTAGGAACAATTCCTCCATGGAGTTGTTCGCATTCTTAATTCTAGTGCAATAGTAGGTTCTCTTTGTTCTCTGGATCAGGGCATGATAGTCTTTTAAGCCTTTCTTATAATCGGCTCTGTCTGTCTCCGAATAGAGCCTCCGCCATTTCCTCTCTAAATTTTTACATGTGGCTTTTTGTCCTCGTAGTTCAGTATTGAACCAGGGGGCCGATTTGGATTTCCTTACTGGCGCATTCCGAGTCCAGTGTTTCGCAGGCAGATTCAGTTTCCTCGCCCTCAAGAGGTCCTCCGGATTCTATTATTTTGTTAAATTCCTCTGGGCAGAACTTAGCCCATTTCCTGCGTTTGTTAGAAATGGTTGTCCCATTCTGAAGTCATTCTGAAGTCCACTATCCGGGACCGCCACCCGAAATGAGACTAAAAAATGGTCAGACCAGATCACAGGAATTGGGGGTGCTACGGTCAAAGTATCCCAATTAGCGTAGATAGGGTCCAAAAGATGACCCTGGCAATGAGTGGGCATTTCTGATTTTAACAGCATCTGTATGCCTGCTAGCTCCTGTCTGATTTCCTGAGCTTCAGTGTTCAGGGGGTCGTCAAAGTGGTAGTTTAAGTCCCCTAGGAGGAGGGGTCTCTCGTGTGTGAGGGCAGAGAGCGTGAGAGTGTCCATCAGTTGCGTGGGAAAACTGGCTCCAGGTCCGGCAGTTTATCAGGGCAAGATTTAATATTTTACCCTTGTACCTAGACCCCAGTTGTCTATTGACAGTGAAAGGACAATGTGCACACTTTTTGTCTCCATTCTTAATAATTATACTGTGCCGGCAGATATTGTCGATAGGAGGTCAAAGGTTTCTGAGTTCAAGGGAACTATAGTACTTCCGAAACTTGAGACCCCTAGGGGTTCCTGCCCCTGGCGCCGGTCGGTCACGGACTGGCACAGGCGGGCTTGCCTTTGGCGCGCTTCCGGCGCGCCAGCTGCGCCCGTCCGCTGTGCCTCCGGTGTAGGTCAGGCATTTGTAGCGGAAGTGGAAGAGGGAGGGAGGGGCCAGGCAGCTGGAACGCTCCCCTTCCACCTCCCCCAAGATGGCGTGTGTTCCTTCGGTATCGGCCCCGTGTCAGCCCGTGAATCGGCTGCGGGGGACCAGCAGAGGTCTGTGGGCACCGGGAGTCAACTTGTGCACAGGTAGTTAAAATTCATTTTTGAAAGGCTTCCGGTCCTAAATCGACAGTCAGCCAAACACACTTTTTTAAAAACAAACATGCTCTTTACCTCCCGGCTTTTCGCCTCAAGAGGAAAGAGTCTCATCATTCAGCGCTGCGCACAGTAGATGGTGAATTTATGTGCTCGCCAGAGGGAGGGAGGGGCCAGGCAGCTGGAACGCTCCCCTTCCACCTCCCCCAAGATGGCGTGTGTTCCTTCGGTATCGGCCCCGTGTCAGCCTGTGAATCGGCTGCGGGGGACCAGCAGAGGTCTGTGGGTACCGGGAGTCAACTCGTGCACAGGTAGTTAAAATTCACAATTTTTAAAAGGCTTTTGGTCCTAAATCGACAGTCAGCCAAACACACTTTTTAAAAAACAAACGTGCTCTTTACCTCCCGGCTTTTCACCTCAAGAGGAAAGAGTCTCATCATTCAGCGCTGCGCACAGTAGATGGTGAATTTATGTGCTCGCCAGAGGGAGGGAAGGGCCAGGCAGCTGGAACTCTCCCCTTCCACCTCACCCAAGATGGCTTGTGTTCCTTCGGTATCGGCCCCGTGTCAGCCCGTGAATCGGCTGCGGGGGACCAGCAGAGGTCTGTGGGCACCGGGAGTCAACTCGTGCACAGGTAGTTAAAATTCACAATTTTTAAAAGGCTTCCGGTCCTACATCAACAGTCAGCCAAACACACTTTTAAAAAAACAAACGTGCTCTTTACCTCCCGGATTTTCGCCTCAAGAGGACAGAGTCTCAGCATTCAGCGCTGCGCACAGTAGATGGTGAATTTATGTGCTCGCCAGAGGGAGGGAGGGGCCAGGCAGCTGGAACGCCCCCCTTCCACCTCCCCCAAGATGGCGTGTGTTCCTTCGGTATCGGCCCCGTGTCAGCCCGTGAATCGGCTGCGGGGGACCAGCAGAGGTCTGTGGCAACCGGGAGTCAACTCGTGCACAGGTAGTTAAAATTCAGAATTTTTAAAAGGCTTCCGGTCCTAAATCGACAGTCAGCCAAACACACTTTAAAAAACAAACGTGCTCTTTACCTCCCGGCTTTTCGCCTCAAGAGGAAAGAGTCTAAACAGTTAACACCATTAAATGCTACTTTATTACAGTAAACACTACTATATTCTACTTTTTCACTCTAGCTCCCTATAGCTTATGCTACTCCACTATACGCTATTGCACAGTACTATATTACACTCTACCCCACTGTAGTCTACAATATACCGCTCTGCAGCACTGCACTATATGACACATCTATATATGACACTCCACTTTACGCAATTTAACTTTACAGCACTACACTCTACATGCTCCATTTTACGTAAGCCCACTGTACACAACTAACCTTTACACACTCAACTATAAAGCACTCCAGTGTACACTATTTCCGTTTCCACCTCTGTGCCGCAATCCACTGTTCGCCACTCCACTGTATGCTATTTCTGTACACGATATTCTAATGTAGGCCCCTAAACTGTACAACACTGTAGTGTATACAACTGCACTGCGCACCACTACAGTATACCATAATACACTGTACAATATTTACAGGATGTCAGTCCTCGTTACTACATTCTACTTTATGCTATCGCACTGTACACCATTACATTCTATGCCACCCCAATAAATTGTATTTGAATTCTCTCTATGGCACTCCACTGTATGCAACTCCACTTTCCGCCACTCTGCTGCTTGGCATTCCACTGCACAGTACTCTAGTATACCTCATTCTACTTTACTATACACCATTTCACTATACCACAATATAGTACACTTTACAACAATGTCCACCACAATATTGTACCTCACTCTACTTAATAACACTTTACTCCATTAAACTAAACTGGACAAATATCACACAATTGTTACTATCCTTGTAAAATCCATTGAAATTCACGAAACAAACCAAAGGGTAGACATCAGTCGTAGTTAATGAAACTTTATTTAGGTTTCATATATAAACCTAAATTAAGCTCCACACACAGTAGAAATTCTATGGTTATAACTACCTCTTAATTTTATTAATTATGCACCACTTGCTCATTTATTTCTAATATATTTTTTCCAATCACACATTAAACTGCACAACCATAACAAAATCATAACTTAGACCTATCTACTCAAATTATCATTTATGCACTCCTTTTCTATTACTTATCACTCACATTTATACTAATGCGCCTTTCAATATATATCACTTGAGCCCTTCTGTACACAGTCTCGTCACCTCACTCGCCACACTACATTACCTATAACTCGCCACTCTACAGTGTTCTGGCTAGTAATATAATTTCTCATGTCATAAGTGTTTTATTTGCTGCAATAAATTCACAGCCTACAACTTTGGTAATATCCATAGGTATAGGTAATGCATGGAGAAGGGGCGAGTTATAGTTAATGTAGTGTGGCGAGATTCCATCGAAGCCAAGTCTGACTCTAGTCCTGGTGCACCCTGAGTTTCCAGGTCCATCTGCAACATTGCAGCAAGTAGAAGCCTACAGGAAGGCAATGCTGAATATTTTCGTCAGTCAGGATTCCGTCTACAGATTTGCCCATGGGGCCCTGTCTGTGCCTCTTGAAGCTGAATCCTGTTCCAATGCCATCCTCTGCGCTGGTTCCCTTCACATGGAAGCTGACACCGCCAATGTGGAAGTGCAACCCAGTAACACCCAGGAAACTAGGTATACATGTACATTTAGAACAACATTCCCTGAAGGATTTTTTTTTCCAAATGCCAATAAAACATATATCTGCTAACTTAATTACACAAAGAATAAATTATAAATCAAGCATTTAGACTTTTATCAAATGTAAGGTGCACTTCTATATAGGTCAATATTAAATACAATTTATTATATCAAGATACAAATCTAAAAAACAGGGTCAAAATATTAAATCTAATAGCACTTTCCCATGGTAACACTCAGATTGATATTACCAAGTCCCAACATGAAAATTTGTGTGCCGCGGGCATCACCCAATAACATAGTCTTCTTTTTTTAAACAGATTATTTCGATCGGTAAACAATTGTTAGACTTGGCATCTTTGTTGTGGTTTTTCATGAATTTTTACTTCTACCCCCTGTATTCTTGATGCTGGGCTGGAATTTGTTTTTGCTGGCTTAGATGCTTTGGGCACTTTGTCATTGCTGATCAGTGTCAAAGTGCAAGCGCTCCCTGTGTAAATTGCTTTTACAAATGGTTCTACGTGATTGGCAAATATAATTTACTAGTAAGTCCCTAGTAAAGTTGCACTGTGTGTGCCAGGGCCTTTTAAATCAATGCTACTCGTGGGTCTGCTGCACTGATTGCGCCACCAACATGAGGAGTCCTGAAAAGGTATCTCAGAACTGCCGCTGCAGTGTCTGTGCACAGTTTGTTAACTGAAATGTCGACCTGGCAAGCGCACCCACATGCCGGGCCGTAAACCTTCCTTTTTCTTACATGTAAGGCACCCCTATGGTAGGCCTAAGGTACCCTCATGGGCAGGGTGCAGTGTCTGTAAAAGGTAGGACATGTACTGGTGTGTGTGACATGTCCTGATAGTGAAATACAGCCAATTTTGTTTTTCACTATTGAAAGGCTATCTGTCATATAGGATAGAATGGGAAATACTTTGTAACATCTTACAAGTATAACTTTCCGTTGCAACAAGATAGGGAAGTTCAGGCTCTCTAAATTCAGGATTTAATAACACATCTTTAAGTAAAAATGGCTATATATATTTTGTGTTTGAAATTGGCACTTTTAGAAAGTAGGCATTTTCTTGTTTAACCATTCTGTGTGCCTCTGCATATTAGTATATTGACTGTCTGGTTATGGAGTGACAGGGGCTGGATATGTGCATTCACTGTAAACAGCTACAGGGGGGGGTGAGTTGAGGTGTGCCTGGCCCTTCCTGGATTACTCAGAGCTGAGCTGAATAGATCTTGGCTGAATTTAGAGTAGTGGGAGGAGTTTTCCTTGCACCTGAATAGGGCCTGTCTCACTTGCACTATCTCCACCCCCTGTGGTCATACTGCACCTTTGAGGACAGAACAGGGTTGGACTGGGCTCAGAGACCCTTGCACAAAGAGAACAAAGACATTTTGAGGTATAAGTAATACACCTGAAACCCCAGAACTCTAGATTACTTCTGGACTGAAGAGGAACATTTGCCAATTAGCAGAGCTGAAGAGCTGTGAGGAGTACTGCCCCTTTGATGTGTGCTGTGTGGGGCTGGCCTGCAGTTGCTGTTTCTGCAAAGGAAAGGACAAAGACTGGTACTTTGCTGGGAACCTCTTTGAAGAAGATCTCCAAAGGCCTGTGTGTGCTGGTCTCCTGTTCTGAAGTCTCGGGGACAAAAAGGCTTCACCCCCAGCTCCCCTGAACTCTATTGGTGAGAGTTCAGACCTGCCAATAGGTGCCTGTTCCAATTTTGGGCCTTTGTTGGTTCTTCATGCTGTTGGGAGCTGGAAGACAAGAAGAACTGAAGAAATCGACTCATTGCTCTTCTTGCGGCTGTTTTTACCGACGCAACACCACCGTTTGAGAAGAATCTCCATGCATTTACAGCTGCCGAAACCAACGCAGCACCTGTCGACCCCCGATGCATCCTGGATTTCCATGCATCGTACCTGTGCGGCAAGATTTCTTGACGCATCACCCGCCGACCGGAATCATCTTAGGAGTCGGCGCATCACTTCCCCGTACAGACCGGAATCGATGTATCACTTCTTTTGCGTGCAGCAGAACTGTTGTATCGCCTCCCCAAGGTCTCAGGAACTGATACATCTCTTTGTTTCCGATGCTTCCCATCTCTGCGGCTGTTTGGCCTTGTGAATTTTGATGCATCTACAGGCACTTAGTGGGAAATCATTCATCCATAGTTTTCAATGGACCCAGTTACTTGAAACCTTTGAAAAGTCATATTCTTATTACACGTATGATGGATTTTTGTCGTTTTGGTCTTCTTGAGTTTAGATAAAGATACTTTATTTTCCTAAACTGGTGTGTTGTCCACTTGTGGTGTTATCACTGTGTTACTGTGTGTTTTGAGTACAAATACTTTACACATTGCCTTTGGGATAAGTCAGTCTGCTCTCCAGAGGGTCAGCAGGGATTATCTAAAGTGTGTATTCCCTTTACCCCAGTAGTTCCCAAACTGTGCGCCACAGCACCCCAGTGCGCCGTCAGAAGTCACCAGGGGCGCCGGGAACTTCTTGGGAATGTGGGAAAGGTTTGCTCCAGTACCATAACTTTAACTAATCTAGGGCCATATGTAGGTAAACTATGAATACCGATTCCTTAATACCGAATATTACCGATTCGGTATTAAGGATTTGGAAAATACGATGTACGTAAAAAATCGGTAAAATTTAGCGATTCGCTAAAATTCGGTAAAAAATACCGATTCAGAAGGAATCGGTAAAAAAAACAAAAACACCAATACCGAATCGGAATTACCGAATTCATTACCAAATCGGTAAATGCTGATTCGGTAATTCAAAAATTCGTAATTTGATGAATCAGCCAATCCTGTGTCATCCAATTACCTCCCAAACAGGAAGTGGCCACACCCAGGCAGCTGCACTGAACCTGTAGCTGACTGTGAGGGAGGCAGGTGAGCTGAGGATCCAGGAGCAACAGAGCCTCACAGCTACAAACCACAAAAAAAAATTGGAAATGGCAATCCAGGAGAGAGAGAATGAGGGAACTGAAAGGAAAAGAAAGCTGAAGTTCAGCGAGAAGGAGCTGGAGGTACTAATTCAGGATGTGAGTCAGGGCCATGACAAGCTGTTTGGAAAGCAGTCCCTCCATGTTCCCGAGTCTCAGAAGAGACAAATCGGGAGTGGCATACAGGGTAAAATCAATGCAATTGGTGTCACCCAGCGTTCCATTGAGGACATCAAGAAGAGGCGGTACGAACTCAGGAAGATGGCGAAGGCAAGGATGGCTGAGAGGCAGAGGCAGGCTGGCAAAACTGGCGGAGGGAAGAACACAGCACCTGCACCAACACCACTGGAACTGATGGTAGAGTCCACCCTCCAGCCAGAGAGTGTGAGTGGCGTGGGAGACGCAGACAGCTCTGCCAGAGATGCAAGGAAACAAGGTAAGATGAATGCCCAGCATGCTGTGCTACCCCCTCCCCAACCCCAATCCCCATAGTGGCATAGGGGCTCCCACTCCACTCCATGTCTTACTCATTACCTGCTATGCATTGTGGGAAATGTAGTCCTAGGGAACTGATGTATAGGACAGTCAGCCTAGCAAACACAATAGCATGTGAAAGTAATTAGCAAGCTCAGGACAGTCACTGTGATCTGTAGGCATGATGCTTAATGCAATGCAAATGCAGCCAGAAAAATGAGTATATCTACATTCTGTCATTACAGGCGAGACATCTCGCAGTGCTGCAGAGGGGAGCAGAACAAAGACAGCCAGGCCAGAGGGGAGGCAACATGATGAAGAGAGTTTGCCTGCCGGGCACAACCACCACCACCAACTACTCCTTTACAGACATCACCATAGCGCCAGGAAACACCGCCATCTCCTCATACTCAATTCCCCCACTGCAACAATCACCAACACCACCCCCACCACAGTCAGGCAGGAGGCATGCTGTGGCCACCCTCCAGCAGATGGAGGAGTCGGAGGAGGAGGGCACAGGGGGCCAACAGTCTCCAGTCAATGAGGAGGGCAACATAGTGAGGGCTGGTACTCCATCTGAGGGCGCCCACACTTCATCAAGATGCCGCAGGGCAAGGCCAGCCAGTCTTCAAGGCTCCGAACAGGGCGAAAGTGTCTTTGCTGGACTGGAAGGCAACATGCTAAAGGTCCAGCACCTGGAATGGAGGGAGATGCGATCATTGCACAGAGAGGTGGCCCACATAACAAACACATGTACAGGATTGAAAAGGGCATTAGTTCAATGGGCGACAACATGTCTGAGGGAATGAGGGAAATTGCAACCTCTGTGGACAACCTCTGCAGCCAGTTGGAGCAGGACCGTCTTTGTAGGCGCAGGGAGAGGCAGAGACTCCAGGCCTATACTAAGGCAGTGAACCGGCTGGCCACTGCTACCTCCCTAATGTGTCGAAGGTCTATCTTCATGCAGGAGGAGATGGCGCATTGTAGCAGGGACGTGGCCAGGGGCATGGTCTCAATGATCTCTGCATTTAAACTGATGCAGAATGTGAAGGCGGCCACAATGGAAGGGGAGGACAGTGAGGCGGCATGGAAGCATTACGCCCTCTCCCACCGAGGGCAGAAGGCGCAGCCAATGCCACAGCGCTGCCCAGGAACATTCTGACACTACAGACGGTGTGGCCAGGGAACGTGGATATGCAGCACGTGGGCGGAGAAAATAGGTCCTACTGCTATTTGGCAATCATTAGATGGGTGATGTAACCCATGTGTTTATGGACACTGCTTTCAATCCTGGTGGTGTGCTGATTAAACACCATTACACAAAAACTGTTACTGGCTCTGTCTCGTTACTCACTCAGAAATAGTTGGACGTTATCTCTGCCCGTCTGTGTCTCCCATCATATTCTACTGCAACACCAGCTGCGCAGGGCTCTGGCTGGGGATTGTCCTCGCCCTCGTCCTCAGAGTCAGTTAGTTCCACTGCTGTTCCTTTTTTTGTGGCTAGATTTTGTAGCATTGCACATGTTGCAATTATTTTGCAACATTTGATGGGGCTGTGCTGACGTGCACCTCCACTTTTGTGGAGGCAACAGAATCTGCTTTTAAACAGTCCAAAGATACGCTCCACCACGTTGCCTGGGCTCTGAAGTGCCACATTGTATCTCCTCTCCCTTGGGGTGGATGGGTTGAGATATGGTGTGAGTAGGTAGGGCATATGCGCTGTCACCTAAATGCAAAAGAAAGTGCCATTAATTTGTGTCACCAATAGGTTGAGCCAAGGTATACATCAGGGTGTGTCACATTGATTTACCTAGTCGGTATCCTTCTCCGAATTCACCAGCAGCCAGTCGTGTATGGATACCACTGTTCCTGAATATGTACAAGTCGTGTGTACTCCCTGGAAATTTGGACACAATGTCAGTTATGATGAACTTAACATCGCATATCACCTGCACATTTATGGAGTGGGTGGATTTGCGGTTGCAGTAAATGTATTCTGTTGCTGCAGGTGGGCAGATTGGTATGTGGGTCCCATCGACGCAGCCAATGACGTGTGGGAACTGCGCCAGTTGGTAGAAATCCAGCTTCGTCTTTTGCAGCTCCGCCTGTGTACTGGGGAAGGTTATGTAATGATGCATTCGGTCCATCATGGCATCCAGGAAGGTGTTGAAAAAACGGGATAGACAGCTCTGTGACACACCACCTGCTATGGCTATCACACCCTGGTAACTTCCTGATGCCAGGAGGTGCAGGCAACAGAGCACCTGTACATGGGTGGGTATTGCATGCGCCCTTGGTGTCTGATGCTCAAGATATGGTTTCAGGTCCCGTATGAGGTCAAGGATGGTATGTGAGTGCAGCCTGTACCTCTCATGAATTTCTGGGTCAGTCAATTGGAACAATGTGATGCGCAGTCTGTACACCCGCTCTTCACGTCTCCAAATCCTTACTCCTGCTGCTCTCAAACGTAGCAGCCTTTCTATGAGGTAGAGGCCCGCCATTGTGTTTACACTGTTGCATTTTGGGGCTGTTTTTAAGCACTGCACCTGATTACCACCTGCTCAAGATCAGTGGTAAATACCGAATCGTTAATACCGAATTTGGTCAAAGTCGGTATTACCGATTTTTGCTACATCGCATTTTGGGATTTTTACAGATTCATTATTTACCGATTCAGTATTTTTTGTTTCAGTGTTCATCGATCGGTAAATAAGGAATCGGTAATGATTTACCGATTCGTTAGAACCGATGGCATTCGGTAATACGTACATCGCACAGGGCTAAATACCGGTATTTGGCCACCTACATATGGCCCCTAATGCTTTTTTTTCATTAGTGATGCGGCCTGCCTTGCATTTGTTTTTCCTGCGGTTCTTTCTTTTTCATACCATTGCTCCCTTATAAAGTCATGCACTTACCTTTTTTGTAATGTGCATGTGCAGGCCCTGAGTAATTTGTGTGTGAATGCAAGGTGGGAGAGTTAAGGAAGCCGCACCGGTCGGCGTTCGGATTGGTTTAAATGAGGTGTGAGATGGGACAAAAAGCGTGTGCGCTTAGGCGAGGCCAGGCACAATCAGGACAGTGATGCCGAGCTAGGGTTATTGCTGCAGTCAGCTACAGTTATAATCGGAAAATTGGGTAAACATGATCATGTGAAGTGAAGAGGTCAAATAACGATCAGCTGCAATTGTTTCTGGACGGGTGTTGAGATTTCTGGCTAAAGTTATATACTTTCCTGCCACTGAAAATACCATGTTCCCAGTTGGCTTTCCTTAGCTTTCTAAGTTAAAAATCCAAACTGCTTATACTCTATCTATTCTTTCAAAATGTTCACCATGCTGTGTGTACTGTAAAACGAAGCATAGCAATGCAGTGGCACACGCATGTTTGAAAACACCCACACATCCATTGAAATGGGCTTATATTTTTCAATAAAATTTCAAAGTAGTTGAAAAACTACTGAATGAGGGCTACGGCTATTTTACTTGAATCTTGTTTATTACATCCCGGTGCCACTGTTATACACATACAGTGCTTCATTTGAATTGAAGGCCAGGTGTATGCAGTGACGTCTTGAGCATTACATGCAACTGGCTGCTTGTTAATTAAGTGAGAACACAAACATCTCCTGTTACAGTCCAATTTACCCACTGAGCTACCTGCAGAGGAAATTAATAGGAAAGTTCAAAATAGCAATTATTATTTTAAAATATGATGCCTCTTATCTAACCACACACTGTTTTAATACCATTACCAAACTACTGGATCTCATGGTAATGAAGGTTATTATAGGTCAGTCAGGAGGTTTGCAGGGCATCTAGATACCTCCAACATGGCCAATTATCGACCTATTTCTCTCCTTCCCTGGTTGAGCAACTTTAGAGTCCAATAATCTACTTCATAACTCTCAGACAGAATTCCATCCCAAACTTGGGACAGAGACTGCCCTTCTGGTTGTAACAGAAGAGGCAAGGAAACTTGTAGATCAGGGCGGCTCAGCAGCAATTATCTTGCTCTATCTCAGTGCCTCTTTCGACATTGTTGATCATAACATCTTGCTTGAGCGACTAAAGAATCTTGGAGTGACACATCTGGCTCTTACTTGGCTTCAGTCCTTTTTAGAGGACCGATTCTTCCACGTCTCTGAGGGCTCTGTCACCTCAAATGAATGGCCACTTAGTTGTGGGGTTCCTCAGGGCTCCTCCCTGAGCCCCACACTTTTCAATTCCTATATGGCGCCTCTGGCTGAGATAGTACTTCCATTTGGCATAAAAATCATTACCTAAGCAGATGATACCCAACTGGTGGTGGCCTTAAACCACCCGGAGGGTTCATCTTGCGCTCTGGGCATCTGCCTAGAGGCGGTAGCCGAAGGGATGGAACTGTCTCACCTCATACTAAATGGAGATAAGACTGAACTGATGTTCCTGGGCAAATCTCCTTCACCTTCTACGTGGATTTTCTGGCTGTCCTGTCTAGGTACTATGCCCGCCCTAAAACACCAGATTTAGGGGGTCATTAGGATCGCGGACGGACTTGAGTCCGTCCGCGGCCCCTGAGTAGGAGGGAACCTCCGCATGGGCTGCGGAGTTCCCTCCTGTGCAATTAGGATGTGACCGCCACCCTGGCGGTCACATCCTCTATTTTTAACATTGCGCGGGTGCGGCTTCAAGCTGCACCCGCAGCAATGTTAAAAATGCACGCATTGCATTTGTATGTAGAAAGTGGCAGGCACCGCGCGGTGCCTGCCGCTTACTGCATACAAGTGCTGGGGGGTACCATAGGTACCCCCCATGTGCATCCCCCACCCACCCTTCACCTAGGGGGCCTGCAACGGGCCCCTGCAGTGAAGTTACACATGCCTTTCCACGGCGGAAAAGCCGCCGCGGAAAAGCATGTTTCCGAGCACATCCTAATTTGGCTGACGGTGTCTGAGAGACACCGTCACCATATTAGTGCTTTTCTGCCGCGGAAACCAGGACCCACCAGCCATCCTAATGTGGCGGTGGGTCTTGGTGGGTCCGCAGAGGATTTTCCGCATCCTCCAGGCCGGCGGTGGCTTCCGCCGGCCCGGAGGATGGGGAAAATCCTCCATCCTAATCAGCCCCTAAGAGCTTAGGTATGTGGCTTGACAGCTCTTCAGCTTTAATCTTCAAGCCACCAAAATCTCTGCCACATGCTTTGGCCTGATGAGGATGTTGAGGAAAATTCTTACTCTACTTCCCTCCCAGGCGCGTAGGATTTTGGTGCAAGCCCTTATCTTGTCCCGCCTGAATTATGGGAACGCCCTATATTTGGGCGCCACTCAGGCTACCCTCCAAAAACTGCAGGTGATCCAGAACTGTGCGGCGCCCCTTCTTCTCCAGATTCCTCGGGGGCAGTCAGCGAGATCTGCCTTGAATAAATTTCACTGGCTTCCAGTCCAGGATACGCTTCAAGGCCATGTGCTTGGCACACAGAGCAATTTGTAAAACCGGATCTGCCATTATCCACTCTCTGGACACTCCTTATCAACCTTCTAGGAGTCTCCGCTCCAGCTCTGCCTTCCTTGCTACTACAAGGAAAGTTCAAAGATCCAGATGGGGTGGACGCTCCTTTTCCTTGAATACTTCCAATCTCTGGAATTCTCTCCCTCATGTTCTTTGTAGGGAACCTAACCTACAGACTTTCCGTAAACTTCTTAAAACTCATCTCTTCAGTGCCACCTTTTAATTTCCTTGTGCTCTCTGTCTGTCCGGTCCTAAGCGCCACGAGGCCTCAAAGGAAGCGCGCAATAGAAATTCAATTTCATTTCATTTCATTCATCGTGAACGAGCACAGGATAGGTAGGAGAACATATGAATTTCCCCAGCTGTGCTGGAGCAGGCAAGATGTTTTGTGGCATTCACAGGAAGAGCCACCCGTGAATAATAATCATAATTGATACCATTAGCAATGTTTTAATTATGGGTACTTCAATAGTTAAAAAGGACTGATTTCGTACATAGCACAAGAACAGATTCAGAGCGATGTATCTACTTCCAAGATAGAGCCTTTCCATGAAAATAACAAAGTGCACACTTTAAAAATGGTAAAATAAAAAAGGCTGTTTTCTTGATCAGGGCTACTGATCATGGTAGTAGTCACAGTGGGTTTACAATGTCAGTGCTTTCAGTGTTTAAACAAAATGAGCTAAAAATATGCGGCATGATAGGAAAATGGGGTACTCCGTGGCATCAGGTGGCACCACAATGCTTTTGAAACCTGTATCGACAACATCTGCAGGAATGTTGTGTAATGCCCCAAAAAGAAATGTCAGGTTTTACCCAGTAGCATTGTTATAGATTCCATGCTGGTGGTAATGAAACAGAAACCACAGGTTAAAATAAATAATCTTGCAAATCTGGACACCACGTTTCCTTGGTTGGACAGAACTGTGCTGTCTAAACGTATAAAGATTGTCATCTTGCTATAAAAAAAGCTAAAGAGTACTTGTAGTGACAAAGTCTTGAGCTGCACAGAGACCTCGGCAGTAAAGGAAAGAGTGAGTAGGTCTTCTAACCTTGACTCGGGCACTGAAAGGTTTACTGAAGAAAGCTGCAAGACTCCGCTGATGTCACGTAACTATCCCAGAATACTTGCCTTGAGATCAACACTCCAGTAGCGACATGGATGATTTTTTTCCATTTCACTTACCTTTTCTTCCTCTGATTACACATTAGTTTACTTTACAATTCACATCAACGATATGTGTTTGCCCACAACACCAGTAAGTCTCCATACCAAATGTAGTTAGGTGACATAAGATTTTCACATTTATTACATCTCCTTCTTAATCACTGTACATTCCAGCGCCTGTGGTCAGGCTTACATCACCCCACTTAAAAAGAAATTGACATGATGGGAGCCACAGCAATGGCCAATTATGTCAAGGGAGCCACAGGTCGGAAAAGTTTGGGAACCACTGCCTTACTCAGACTAGAAGCAAGGGTCTCTATTTGGACAAAGGTACCTACCTTAGCCAACTAGAGACCCCCGTTTGTAACAACAATGTATTAACCTGATATCAATCATTGGGATATATACAGAATCTAATAACCTTCAGCTGAACAAATCAGAATAGAACAATGTGAGGAATATGCGGTACACTGCTCAATCAGTCAAATGAGGATTTACAGCCTATTGTGCTCTCTGACACCAAACAGAATCTGCCTCGACCGAGACCGCACCCACCCCTGACCAGCAAGCAGCAAGAATCTGAAAGGTATTCCCTCTGATTCGGACACTTTGCCCTTAACGCACAATAGGGCCCAAACTTTACACAATCCTTCAGGCATTGACTCAAACAAAACAATTACGATGAAGGGGATGGTTAAATCCATACTATAATGAGGATAACTGGTATGAAGAACTTCAAGATGCCAGTAGCCTAGATACCTCTCCATATATCAGCCTTTTATCCTCCTCTAGTCCTGCTACGGAGTAAAGCACCTCCTTCTTAGTCATTATGCGGAGGGTGGCAGAAGTCTTAGACCTACAGCTACCCACTATGGAGGTCAAAACTAATGTTTTAACTGAGGTACTTCAACCAGGTCAAGTCCCAACTGAACCTCTACTGGCATTTAGATCCTTATGGACGCCCTTTTGGCTTCTTATAGGAAATGCGCCTATTAAAATGTTTGTTTCCATCACACTTCAGAATTACAGAAAAAAACACTTTATTTGTGCTTTCTTGACTGCTGATATATTTTTAAATATGTATACAGTTAATTTATAGGTATTTCAGTTTTATTGTTTGTTATAAAAAATGTACATCCTGCAGCCTTATCTGTGACATACGTCATTTTACAAAATGATCTTACATCGCACTCAGAGATAGAAAAGTGAACACCAGTTTGCATGTTAAAGGAATAAGCAGCAATTTGTAAGAAAATGTATCCTGATATTTAACCTCTGTTTTTGAATGTACAACAAATGTGACAAGGTAAAAATAAAATGTAAAGGCATCTTTGTTGCTAATTCACCTCCGGAACTGCAGTATGCCATTTTGGGTTGTGCCTCAGCACACCCTACACCACTACTTTCAGGGCATATGATCACAAGTAAATTTTTCAGATCAGAAGCAATAAAGCAAGGAATATGTTTATGGGTTGCCAAAAGTGATAATCAATAACTATATATAAATTAACAGGAAGTATAAAATAGGGCAGACTGTGGAAGGCAAATTCGTGGAGCACCCCCATGCATTATTAGATTTGCTTCCACTTTCAGGGGCAATCTGGATTTATCCCTGTAACAAACACGTATCTCAACTACTAGATGTAGACATTATTTGTCAGAATGTCTGTGAAACGACTGGGCTTGTCTCTGGCACAGCTGAGAGATTGCCAGGACTGGTGGAAGGGTTAGCAAAGTAAACAGAATATTGGGTACGGATCTCTCCAAGATCACGCAAGGAGTCAGAGTGAAAAAGAGGATCCAAATGGAAAGCTCTGCCCAAGGGAACAAGAAAGTCAAGGATCAGAAAGAACAGACACTCAAAATGCAATTTGAAATTCAGACGAAAACCCAGTATGGACATGCACTACACATATATAACAATAATAATAACAAGCATTTACAATGCAACGGTTTCGCCTTTGTAAAAGTTAGAGCTATTGGCATTGTAAATGACATTTTTTTTTATTTATGTGTTGGTTTTGAAAACAGATAAATTAATAGCATTGTCATTTAGAATGCCAATAGCTTAATCTCTCGCAAATGGGCGATACCTGGAGAAAACAAAGATTAGGGCCCCCAGAATGCACTGGTATGCTCCATGAAAGCAGAGGTTGAAATACAGCCTTCTGCATGCGACCCCATGGAACTCACAGGGCACCTGCTGCTGCACACACAGCACCGCCATGTTACTTATTCGAGAAGCCATGAGTTTGCCATGGACAGTACCCCATGTGTAATGCTATTCGATATGTTCGGCTAGATGAGGGTGAACCAGGCAATACCAGAAATTTGCCTACACCACAAAGCCCCCTTTTCGAAGTTTTGAGTGTATAAGGCAATGGTGCATGTGTACCTTAAGTTAGAAGCACTACAAATGTATTTAAAAGAGAATTTATCAATGTTGGGAGGTGCAAGCGGTAGGACGGCGATACATTATCCGACTGGCTGGAAGTAATTGTATACATGTTTTCAAACTAATGAGGCCCCGGAGAAAAGTGTTCTCACAAGACAGGCTTGGGATTTAATAACGCCCCCATGAAGCGCGGTACAATAGGACTGTTCATACAGAGATGGGCTGCGCTGGAGCCCCTCAGACAGCTAACTACACCTCAGGCCCAGCAAAGGGAAGCTGTACAAGGGAACGTATGAAAAACGCGAACAATACCGCCAAACCGGGGCAGCCCGGACAGAAAGTAAAGCGCAAAACAGCGAACATTTAATTAGTGTCTTAATAGCCTCCCCTCCGCCCCCCACAAGCAAGGCTTTTTAATTACTGAATGTAGAAACAGAATACAAGTCGTA
Source organism: Lissotriton vulgaris (assembly GCF_964263255.1). Lineage (NCBI taxonomy): Eukaryota > Metazoa > Chordata > Amphibia > Caudata > Salamandridae > Lissotriton > Lissotriton vulgaris. The sequence continues at coordinate 1,734,665,211 of NC_141685.1, forward strand.
AAAAAAGAAGTGCGGGGACGCCATCACCGGAAGTGACGTCATTAAAGGTAGCGAGCTCCTCTTCACAGAGAGGCCAAAGAATGAAGTCGAGCTGTTTGGCAGGGGGGACGGCGTACGCCCGGTAAAATAAGTCGGGGGACGCCATCCACCCGCGTGGTACCCCGACTCGAGCCCTGACGAGACTGTATACATCCAAGAGTGGTATGATAAGATGGCAATCCAATACAGCTTTTCGGTATACACTTGAAAACATGGCCTATGTACTATTTGTTTGGATAAAAATCAATAAGAGCTTATTTTCACAATTTTAAGAAAACACTGGAAAATACCCACTGTAATTTCTAAAAAAGCCTCTTAAAACAGAGACAGCCTAAGCGGACATGAGCGCTTTATTGTGCTATGTGGAAATCTCAGTCTCCATCCTCACCCTCACCCCCATCCCGCCCTTTTTATCTTCCGTCTGGTTTACGATATATGTACATTTATTTTAGACCATTCAGCAAATGCAAATGAACTCATTGCACTGCTCACTGTGCAGTGTCAGTGTGCTTTCAAGAAGCGGTCTTAAGAATTGCAATATGTGATGATACAGTGGCGTAGCAAAGATGCTGTGCACACAGCTCTCGAGTGTCCCAGTTCCAAATGTGCTTAGCTCAGTCAGTCCTCAATTTTTCTATGAATTCTGAGATTTGTAGTGCTGATTTTATCATGAGTTGAGCTGGATTACAAATAGCAGCATGCAACATTTAAGCATGGAACCTGTTCGTTTGAGGGCAATGGTGGTATGCTCCATATGGGATTTGTTTTGGGGTCAGATATGATGTCCAGACTAGGAGTGCTTCTCCTGCATCATGAGAAGATGCCTCTAAATGTGGAATGGCGTTAGAAGGTACGAGAAGTGTCTGAAATGTATACAAAACTTAATTGGGTTTGGTTGGAAAGGTGTGGGTGATGTGTACCGGTATGCAGGGCTCTCAAATTCCCCTGGTACATGTGAAACTACTGCACCCAGTCCGAGTTCCTGCTTTGCATTCTGGGACTTGCAGGATTTTTTTTTAGCCCTTTCTGGAATCAGGACTACAAACTCCAGAATGCAAAGCAACAGCCTGGTTGGGATAAGCTAATCACGCACGGATATGGGAAAATTGAGATGTCTGTTACTGAGCTAATGAAAGCAAGTAGGATGGCAAGGTGATACACCCTCTCTAGGTTATTGTGGATACTATCTCTAGTACTGAACGTTTTACCTACAAATATTTTCTTTCAGGCTTGCCATTTAATTCGTTATATGCAGGAAACACAACGTTATCACCCTGAATGCATTAGGGTATCATACAAACTTCAGGAGTGGAAAATGTCCGTAATGACCTGGAGTAAGGAAGGTGGTCACCCTAGAAAACGGGCCCCTTTGGCTGCAGTTTGGCACTAATATCCATAATATTGATGACAACGGCACCTCACAACCTTGTGTCCCGGTGCCACTGCACCTGCTGCACTATTGATAGATTACAGCCCTGGGGAATCATCATGCAAGCAGGCGTACATGCTCTCACATTTTTGGGAGTGGGCTGAGCACCTGTTTTTTTTATCCCAGGTGTCTAAAGCTGTACCATAGTAACTCGGAATTTCCCCGAGTTAATGCAAGAATTTTAAACAGAACAAGTTGGAAACCGGGAACAAGATTTGCCTCGCTCCTATCCCGACGGGTTATGTCTAAAGTTCATATTCATGTTTCGACTGTTAGACACCTCACACGCAAAAACAAAACAGGTGCTCGGCTCAGCCTTATAGGGCCCTTGGTATGTATGTATGTATGTATGTATAGGCATTTATATAGCGCACTACTTACCCGGAGGGTCCCAAGGCGCTTCGACCGCTGGGAAACCCTTCCTGGCTTCCTTGAGAGATGGTCCCTTAATGGGTATCTCCAGGGTGAGACCAGGCATCCCCGGCGGTCTGGTGGGGGTACGCCCACTGTACCGTTTCGACACCAGCGTTTACCTGCTAAAAGGAGTGACTTTTGATTTAAACATACATTTATAAAAGTGCTTGACATTTGCTCACGGGACGAGCCGGTTTTAAACGGAAGTGCCTAAACAAGTACCCTCTGCCTATATGAAGCCCATTCATCTTTAGAAAAACCTGCCTTTACCACCTCCTTGCTTCTGTTTTGCCTTTTCTTTCAACACACCTGCAGCTTTTGCGGCCAGCGTTGAAGTGTCTCCCTTGATATTTCACAGCCTCTCACCTCAGGAACTGCTGCTAAGGCGCGAATGACAGGTCAACGGTTGGAGATCAGAGGCCGAGCTCGTCCCACGAGCATCGGGGAATGAGCGATATTTGCATATGTACGGGGCGACGAGTGGTAGAGAGCAACAATCACAAGGCAATTCTTCTCGTTAGCGCGTTACTTTGCAATCGTTTTTAGGAGTGTCGTCCAGTGATTACCTCTTCCAAGTAAGTATGCCCGCCTGCGATGAAGGCAGCGAGCGTGTCTGCAGCATTAGCCAGTGCTTAATTTGTACGGGTGGGTGCAGATGTCAGCCACTGGCACTCGGTGGTTACACATTTGTTTTTCATTATCTGAGTTTAAACCCAGTGCAATTGAGGGAAAAGTTAAAGGGGGGTGGGAGGTGAACTAGAGATCGCTAGAAAAATAGTGATAAAAAGAGAAGGCAAGGATGATAAAAAAAACTCACAATAAAGAATACGACAATGAAATGGCAAATAAATAGGGTGAAAGAAATGTGTATCATTAGGACTAGGCAGCTTTGGCATTCGTGATTCCGGGGTCCGTAAGTCCGGGAGGCGGGCTTCTAGAACAATTTTGGGCCTGTAACCTTATTTTTTTTTCTTTTTACGAAATAAAATAAATCAAATGTGCTTAAACCTATGAGCTAACACAGCCCATCCCCAGATGTTCTTGCGTTTTCACGCACGAGACAGGCACAAGCTAGCAAGCGTGATGTATTGTTTTGGAAAACGAGAAAGGGCTGCCTGGGGCTGTTTGCTCTAAGCCTGCACGCGCCTCGTTGTGACGACCCATATCCCGGGCAGTTATCTCCGAGACCTCATGTGGCTTCAGGAACAATTATGCAAGCACCCACAGACCCCTTTGTGAACCGCAATCTCCTTTCAGTATCATTTTCATGGTCATCAAGGGGTTGGCACGAACGGAATTGAAGGATTGTGACCCGGGACCCCACCGCGCTCCCGGCTGAAGGTTGAATTCGGCCATGCCACAAAAGAGAAAAGCACGTAACACTAGAGCTAAACACCCCAGAGCCGAATTTACCTGTCGGCCCCCTACAATCTTTATCCTCATAGTTGTTACGCCAAAATGCATAATCATTTTTTTAAAAAAGTATATAAAAGTCACAAGAGGTGCCAGATAAAACAAGTCAGGTCCCGGGCCGGCAGCCAATCACAGCGCGGCCCAGGACAAAGGGGCGGGACTTAAAAAAACACCGAGAAACGCCCCCGAATCGCGTTTTCTCGAGAAAGCGTGATTGACAGCCTCTGTCTCCCAATGGCTAGCCTCCATTTATGGAGCTAGCCAATGGGAGACAGAGTCGGAACCAAAGTCGATATGTAGGATCAAGAGGTTTCGCCCTGGGCGGAGCAACTGCTACGCAGTTGCAACGCCCAGGGCGAAACCTAAAAAAGGGAATGTGGGGTAAAGCACTTGGGGACACCACACGGTAAGACTGAAGCTCAGCAAGTTCCTTACCCACATTATCTGTTACAGATACTAAACACAAATGCCCACATGTAGCAAAAAGCAGGGTCTGTAGAGCTGATACCTAGAGTGATGTTATTTTTTTTAATATATATATATATATATTTTTTAAAATTTTTGGAAGACCTTTATTTAGGAAAAGGGTGCACACAGCTATTCAGCCAAACATCCCGGAGGCATGGCAGCAAAATTAGAGCATCAAACTGTTTCGGCACACCCAGGAGAGCTGCTCAGGATAAGAGAGGTCAATTTTTTTTTTTAAATTAAAGCAGGATATACACAGTAAATACGTAATACAGTCCCATATGTTAACAAAAAGAGGAGAGAGAAAAGAAAACGGAAGGGAGCCAGCTACGGGATCTAAAGTAGATACAGTCACCGGGTGGGCAGGGAAACATGTCCAAATACAGAGAAACCCACATTTTTAAGCGAACAATATAAGCAAGCATACATTTCTGAAGACTCCCGACTAATGCCCCACCCGATGAATCCAATGACAGGAGAGGCTGAGCTACCACATTCCCAGTACCGCCCAAAAAGTCCAAACAGTAACCTGATATACTGGCCTCCATCCAAGGGAGAGAGGAAAAAGGAAAGTCCAGTCAAACTAAAAAAGAGAAAAAGGCCATGGAAACAGAGAACGGAAAAACAAAAATACCCCACCCCCTAGCCCCCACCCTGCACCCCTGCAGATGGCTACGGCCTACCCCCCTAGCAGTGTGCCTATCGCCCAGCGACCAAAAACCCGAAATATAGTAGAAAGGAGATTTATAAAGGAAGGAAACACAGAAAAAGAAAGAAAAGAAAAGTTAAATTAAGGGAGGAGGAGAATCACACATTCCCGGTCACAATGCCCCCCTCCTGCGATGTAATGTCCTGGTCATTAGACAATAAGCAACAAAGCAAAGTAGATGCGGTAGAACCCAGGAAAGACGTCCTACACCGCCCCGCCCCCGATGCAAGAAAATGGCGGATCCCGGGTCTCTCACAAACCCCTAGCATACGAGTCAAGCACCAGTCTCACCCTTGACCTCTACGAGTGTTCACCATGAGTTCCGCACACCGCATCCGCCTATTCACAGGATAAATCAAAAGACCAGCCAGTCCGCGAATCTGTGCGGCGAGTCCAACGGATATCCACAGTCCACAACAATCCTCAGCCGCCATGACACTCTCCACGGTACGACCAGATCCCGATCGTCCCATACTCCACCACACTGCACAACTCACACGATCGATAGATGTTCACTGTTTCCGTCGGGTCACAGTTTCAATAAAGTCATTGGGGGACGAGCTCGTGAACACGACCACAGGCGGACTCTTCAACGTGGGCGGGCGATACACCATGGCGGCGGATTCAGCCGCACACTGCGGTACAGACATTGCTATCCATGCTTCGACACTAGATGGGCCTCGAGTCGTAGATTCCGGGATCAAAGTCGGGGAAACGGCTCGCTTAGGGGGACCAGACAGATCAGAGTCATTATGCGATCGGGCAGTTTCGGTGGCAACCGCGATCGACTTATGTGAAAGAGCAACCATGTAGGAGCACAGACCCTGAATGGCGGCCATCACGGTTCGCAATGATGGCTCTTCTTCACCCCGCACCGCCGCAAACTGATCGACTCCAGACATCAATGCGCCCTTCGGGTCACCCGATTCTCCCAGGGACCGAAGCGCGATGAGGGCAGGCGGGGGCAGGAGGCACACAGTCCAGCAGCGATAGGGCCTCTCGGACGGGGGCCCCACCCCGGCGGGAAGGGAACGCCGAGAAGGGGACCCCCGGTCACTCAGCCACTCACAGGATCATTACACCTCCTCAATGCGGGTAGAACCGCAGGCTCGCCACCAGTCCAAGGGCAGGTTGCTCTCCACTTCTATCGACCGGACCGTGCCTGGGTCCCCCGGCCGCCGTTGTTACACTGCAACCCGGCAGGGCCAGTACTCGAGGTCCCGGCTCTCGGTCAGCGTTAGGCCAAGAACTTCCACTCGATGTAACTCCGGCAATCCGGGTCGTAAGTTTCCCAGGACCACACCACCAGTATCAGCAACTGGTCACCCACACGGGGGCGAGGCGAAAAAGCAGGATTTGTAGCAGGATATTCAAGCAGCAGGAGGAGGTCGACGGAGCCGAGAGCTTATGCGGCCATCTTCATTCGTCGCTAGGCTCCTCCCCCATATATATATATATATATATATATATATATATATATATATATATATATATATATATATATATATATATATATATATATATATATATATATTTTTTTTTAAGCCTCATTTGCCTCCAACCCCAGACAACTAGAAGGTTAGGAAGTCGCCACTGTTACTCAATTTTGAGACCTAGGCCCTCGAGGGATACACCCAGATCTAATACCCGCCTACCAGTAGCAGACAAACCCCCTTCATGTTGCTGACCTCTCGTTGTCATGGAGAGGGTGGTCGCACTCTCTACTGATTACTCGTAACCGATGACTGTTGCTTAAGGCTCACCCAAAATCGAGCCTGGGCACCAGAAAGGCGTGGCCTAGCACATTCTGAGAGCTTCCCATGAGGCATGATCATAGGATCAAAGAAAATTTAACAGAGCTCATTAAAGAGAGATAACTAATTAATGCTTAACCAGGAGACCAATTAATCAAGCAATCCCGTATAGCTTACTTTTGACTACTTTTCAGTCTGGCCAGGTCTGGCCGAGAGGTTTTATACAAGTAGGACAACCAGTCTGAGTATGTAGGGGGTGTGACCTCAACCCATCTCTAACATATTTCTCGTCTAGCAGCATAGAATAAAACAGAAAACCACTGTTCAGGCCTGTGATTTCACTTGATAATCCAAAAATGACGAGACCGGGAGAAACGGGTGCTGGGAGGTCCAAAATATCTGTTAAGGTGTTGCCTACTCTCGCCCAGAATTATTGGATGACTGTACAGTCCCAGAACATGTCTATAACAGAGGCCTTCATCATACCGCATTTTTTGCAACTGGCAGGGGGACCCTTGGCGATTTTAGAGAGTGTAGCCGGGGGAAAGTAAGCCCTGTGTATAGAAAAACAGTGGTTTCTCCTAAACCAGGCTGGCTTTACAACTGTAAATAAGGTGTTAAAAGAAGTGTGCCACAGATCTACCCATCTATGTCTGGTGTAGACAATCCCCACAAATCTAAAATCCCTATCAATAGTCTCCTCAATAGACCAGTAAATGAAAGATACTTCTCTCTTCCCTGCCGTTTTCTGTACCAGTTGCTCTTCTAGAGCATTCCCTATACCTATAGGTTTCTTAAGACTCTGGCACCAGCTATTTAGTTGTAAATATTTAAACCTAGACATGTCCTCCTTCAATTTGTCATTTAGGAGTGCCCAAGGTAAAAGTGAACCCTCAACAACCAAGTTTCTCCACACCAGGAACCCAGCTGTTATTAGAGGGGCTGCCAATTTATCCTTCCAACAACCCGGGGCCCCCGGAGAATCCCACAGTGGAGCAAGACTTGAAAAGTTGCCTAACCCCATGCATTGTTTGATTCTGGCCCATGTACGAGCCATACTCATTAAGACCATCAGCCTTATTTTCTTGAAAAATTACTGGTCTCCATATTTAAAAAGAAAGCCCTCCTTAGGTAGCCCCACCTGATCCAACATAGCCAAAATCATTACCCCACTCTCTGATGAATCTGGACATTTCAACAACATTCTTGAATGTGTCAACTGGAATGCCCAGTCAAAGTACTGCAAATCTGGTAATGACATGCACCCTTTTTCCCTCCTACACCTTATTTTTTCCAGGATATCCTCATGGCTTTATAAGCCCATGCAAATGAATTAATAGATTGCTGAAGTTTAGCAATTGCCTGTTTCTCAAAATATAAAGGGATGGTGTTGAAAAGAAAAGTGACTTTTGGGAGGATTACCATCTTGATTAAATTAATTCTCCCCAAAATAGTCAGAGGAAGATGGGCCCAGGATTTAAAGAGTTTCTGACATTCTCTTGAAACATTCACAAATTGGTCCCAGAGATCTTGTCTATATTCTGGACAATCTTTACTCCCAGATATCTCATCTTGTTCTTAATTTGATATCGACACCCTGGCGAATTCCATGTCATTATATCGTTTTTTCCTGCATTGACCTCGTCTCCAGAGACTAGACCAAAATCCTGTGCTAGGCGAATGACATGGAGATAAGACACCTCCAGATCTGATGAAAGCATTAGCACATCATCAGCATACAAGGATACAATTCCTATATGGCGCCTCTGGCTGAGATAGTACTTCCATTTGGCATAAAAATCATTATCTACGCAGATGATACCCAACTGGTGGTGGCCTTAAACCACCCGGAGGGTTCATCTTGCGCTCTGGGCACCTGCCTAGAGGCGGTAGCCGAATGGATGGAACTGTCTCACCTCAAACTAAATGAGGATAAGACTGAACTGATGTTCCTGGGCAAATCTCCTTCACCTTCTACGTGGATTTTCTGGCCGTCCTGTCTAGGTACTATGCCCGCCCTAAAACACCAGATTAAGAGCTTAGGTATGTGGCTTGACAGCTCCCTCAGCTTTAAACTTCAAGCCACCAAACTCTCTGCCACATGCTTTGGCCTGATGAGGATGTTGAGGAAAATTCTTCCTCTACTTCCCTTCCAGGCACATAGGATTTTGGTGCGAGCCCTTATCTTGTCCCGCCTGGATTATTGGGCGCCTCTCAGGCTACCCTCCAAAAACTGCAGTTGATCCAGAACTGTGCGGCACGCCTTCTTCTCCAGATTCCTCGGGGGCAATCAGCGAGATCTGCCTTGAATAAACTTCACTGGCTTCCAGTCCAGGATACACTTCAAGGCCATGTGCTTGGCACACAGAGCAATTTGGAAAACCGGACCAGCCATTATCCACTCTCTTGTCACTCCTCATCAACCTTCTAGGAGTCACCGCTCCAGCTCTGCCTTCCTTGCTACTACAAGTAAAGTTCGAAGATCCAGATGGGGTGGACGCTCCTTTTCCTTGAATGCTTCCAATCTCTGGAATTCTCTCCCTCCTGTTCTTCGTAGGGAACCTAACCTACAGACTTTCCGTAAACTCCTTAAAAGTCATCTCTTCAGTGCCACCTTTTAATTTCATTGTGCTCTCTGTCTGTACGGTCCTAAGCGCCAAGAGGCCTCAGAAGAAGCGCGCAATAGAAATTCAATTTCATTTCATTCATCGTGAACGAGCACAGGATAGGTAGGAGAACATATGAATTTCCCCAGCTGTGCTGGAGCAGGCAAGATGTTTTGTGGCATTCACAGGAAGAGCCACCAGTGAATAATAATCATAATTGATAACATTAGCAATGTTTTAATTATTGGTACTTCAATAGTTAAAAAGGACTGATTTCGTACATAGCACAAGTACAGATTCAGAGCGACATATCTACTTCCAAGATAGAGCCTTTCCATGAAAATAACAAAGTGCACACTTTAAAAATGGTAAAATAAAAAAGGCTGTTTTCTTGATCAGGGCTATTGATCATGGTAGTAGTCACAGTGGGTTTACAATTTCAGTGCTTTCAGTGTTTAAACAAAATGAGCTAAAATATGCGGCATGATAGGAAAATGGGGTACTCCTTGGCATCAGGTGGCACCACAATGCTTTTGAAACCTGTATCGACAACATCTGCAGGAATGTTGTGTAATGCCCCAAAAAGAAATGTCAGGTTTTACCCAGTAGCATTGTTATAGATTCCATGCTGGTGGTAATGAAACAGAAACCACAGGTTAAAATGCATAATCTTGCAAATCTGGACACCACATTTCCTTGGTTGGACAGAACTGTGCTGTCTAAACGTATAAAGATTGCCATCTTGCTATAAAAAAAGCTAAAGAGTGCTTGTAGTAACAAAGTCTTGAGCTGCACAGAGACCTCAGCAGTAAAGAAAAGAGTGAGTAGGTCTTCTAACCTTGACTTGGGTACTGAAAGGTTTACTGAAGAAAGCTGCAAGACTCCGCTGATGTCACGTAGTTATCCCAGAATACTTGAACTGAGATCAACACTGCAGAAGCGACTGGGATGATTTTTTTCCATTTCACTTATCTTTTCTTCCTTTGATTACACATTAGTTTACTTTACAATTCATGTCAACGATATGTGTTTGCCCACAACACCAGTAAGTCACCATACCAAAAGTAGTTAGGTGACATAAGATTTTCACATTTATTACATCTCCTTCTTTTTTTTTTATTTTATTATTTTTATTGTTGCATCAGAAGTATCACAGATGTATAAATTAGCATACGGTCGGGTGTCAACATTCCGCCCTGGCCGTCAGTTATGCAACTTTTATCAACTTTTTGTGTTTAAATAACATATTCGTTCGCATACCACACACATCATGAGAACACTTAGCTCTGTATCTTGGAACATAAAAACAATATAAAAAAATCAATCAAATCCCCCGAAACAGCCGCGTGCCTACCCACCCCGATCCCCTTCCCCTCCCTGACACATTCCTCCCCCTCAGTGCAACATCCACCCACCTCGCATATATGATCTGCGCCTTAAAGGTCTTGTCCGGCTATCAGAGCTCTCCTTCGTGCTGTCTGCTGAGGTCGGAGCTCCCCCTCCCTCCCATCTCCACCCCATGAAGCCTCATTCCAGTCCATGGTATGGTCTCCATTTTGCCCATACCCTCCGTAACTTTTTTGGGCAGCCCCTGGCTTTGTAGGTCACTCTCTCAGCCGCCATGTACATATCTAGTCCCCTCCTCCATGCCTCCAAATCTGGTCTTTTGGGTGCCCCCCAGTACCGTGCAATATCTCTTTTCGCTACAACTAAAGCCAACACCAGAAAGATAAGCAGAGGGCGAGTCAGGTCCACTTCTGTCGTCATGCCCAGCAGCGCCAATCTAGGGTCACGTGGTATATCTACCCCCAGTACCTCCTCCAGTTCTAGGAATATTTCCTCCCAATATGCCTGAATGACCTCGCAGCCCCAAAGCGTGTGGAAAAAATCGCCGTTCTGCTGGTTGCACCTAAGGCACGCTGTGTCAGTTATCTTCCCCATTTTACATAGTCTTACCCTGTCAAAGTAGGCTCTGTGGAGCACCTTGAATTGAATGAGTCGGAGCCTCGACCTAATCGCCACCTCGCGTGGGTGCATAAGTACCATCTCCCAATCCAAATCCTCCATGACTCCCACGTCTACTTCCCATTTGTCCCGTAGGACCTGCAGGTCTCCTAGTATATTGTTGGTCAAGGTTTTATATGTGAGTGACACCGCCCCGCCCAGTAGTAGTAGTAGTAGTAGTAGTCTACCCTCTAGTGGAGCGTATTACGGAAGGTCTGTAAGTGCGATGTTTTGTGCTCTCCATGCGTGCCTCAGCTGTGCATACTTGTAGTACTGGGTGTTGTGCAAACCAAATTCTTCCCTTAGTGCCTGAAAGGGTTTCAATTCCCCCCTTGCTATCACGTCGCCCACCGTTGAGATACCAATATCATCCCACCGCCTGAAGCCTCTCAATTTATTAAGTTCTCTCAGCCACGTGCAGCACCATAGTGGTGTCTGTCGGGTGGGTCTCTTGTCCCATCCCATTTGTTTAGTCGCCTTATGCCATGCCGTCAGCGTAATCTTCGTGGCCGGCAGGAACTGTTTACCCACCGTCCCACCATAGAGGTAGTGCAGAATGTTCCTGTTCGACCACTTGGACCTTTCTAGTGCGTAGGTAGGGTGATCGGCCGCCGCATGTAGCCACTCGTTAATCGGGGCAAGGTGTTCTGCCCAAATAACGCCTCCAAGTTGGGGAGCGAAATCCCTCCACTATACTGGTGGCGCTGAAGTGTAGGTAGGGCCACTCTCGGTTGTTTTCCTAACCATATGAATGCCCTCAGGTCTGCATGGATTTTAGTCAAAGTCCCGGTTGGGAGCGGGTAGTATTCGTTTTGTAGTGCGTAGAGAAACTTCGGCAGCAGGACCATCTTATAGAGTGCTGCGCATCCCAACAGGGTGAGTGGGAGCTGTCTCCATCTATCTATCTCTGCCGTCGCTCCTACCATCACTCGGGCAACGTTTTTGTCAAAGGAGCGTTCCCTATCCAGTGTTATATAAACACCTAGGTATTGAAAGCCTTCCGTTGTGTGGATAAGTAGCCCTGGCAGGCACTCCCTCCGTTCCTTGCCTTGTGGATCATATAGGACTGATTTGTGCCAATTTATAGTGTGACCCGCTCTTGCCCCGAAATCGCCTAGGTCTTTGAACAGTTCTGGGATTGTCTTGTCTGGGTCGGTAATGAACAACAGCACGTCATCGGCATACAAGGATATTTTCTCCTGCGTTGCGTCTGAGTCTCCCCATGTGAAGCCCCTGATCGCCTGATTCTGCCTAATCCGTATCGCTAATATTTCTATTGTAAATGTAAAAAGAAGGGGGGACAATGGGCAGCCCTGGCGCGTTCCCCTGCCGATTGCAAATTCGCGGGACAGTCTCCCGTTAACCCGCACTCGTGCCCTCGGGTCCGAGTACAGTAGCTGTACCCATTTCAAAAACTCGGGGCCAAGCCCAAACTGCTGGAGGGTCCCCATCAGGAAGGGCCAATGAACAGCGTCAAAGGCCTTCTCCGAGTCGAGGGAGAGGAACCAGTGGGGTTCGCTTCTCCGCCGAACCTCCTGTAACCAATTGTGCGTGCGGCGGAGATTTAATTTGGTCGCCCTATCTGGAAGGAAACCGGACTGGTCCATGTGTACCAGATCCGTAATGACCTGCCGCAGACGTTTAGCCAGGACAGTGGCCAAAATCTTTGTTTCAATATTGAGGAGGGAAATTGGGCAGTAAGAGTCACATTCGTCCCTGGGCTTTCCCTCCTTGTGAATCGGGACGATAGTTGCCAAGGCCAGATCAGGCGGTAGGCTCCCTTTCTGGTGTGCTGCTGTGAATAGTGCTTTTATATGTCGTTGCAACAAATCCGCCGTACGTTTGAAGAATTCCGCCGGGAAGCCATTGGGCCCCGGTGTTTTCCCCGGTTTCAGCGATGCTATGGCTTCCGATATTTCCTCCAGTGTCAACTCAGCCTCTAAGGTCTTGCTGGCCTCAGGGGACAGAGTCGGCACCTCCATATCTCCCATGTAGTGTAAGGCATCCTCCCTGTCGCCCAAGTCCCTGGCCCTGAAGAAGTTCTCATAATAGGACGCAAAGGCGTCCGCAATGGCCTCATCTGTGTTCGCACGTCTATCACCAACTAACGTGATCTGGTCCACCCACCGTGCCGCCCTTTCCTTCCTACTCAACCATGCCAAGAGTTTGCCGGATTTGTCGCCTACATCATATAATCTGTGGAGTGTTGCAAGTGCCTGGGTGCATGCCTCGTCAGTGACTAATTCCCTGTAGTGTCTCTGTGCGTCTAATAGTTTTCTCTGGGGTGCCTCTCCCTTCTTCTGGTGACATTCCGCCTCTAGGGTTAAGATCGCCACTTCTGCACCCTCTATCTTGTCCTGCCGTTTCCGCCTTACCTCACCCACCCTACTTTGTATGCGATCTCTCAGGACCGGTTTCATTGCCTCCCAAAGGGTAACCTCAGAGGCAACCGAACCCTCGTTTTCGGCCATGTATACCCGTATATCCGCTCGTACACCCCACAGTATTTCTGGCGTTTGGATGTCCCAGGCCGCCAGTCGCCAATCCGCCTTGCTCTCTACCCTGTCTCGTCCCAACTGTACATACAGCGGGTAGTGATCTGAAATTCCCCTTGCCTTGTATTCTGCGAAATCCCTTGCTGAGACATCCTGCCTGGACACGAAAATATAATCTAACCTAGAGAAGACCCTGTGAGCCCCCGAGTAAAAGGAGTAGGCCTCCTGGGAAGGGTGGAGCCATCTCCAGACATCGGTGAGGCCGATGGTGTTCATTTGCCGCGATAGGGCCGAAGGGAGTCCTTTTGTATGTTGTGCCCCCGACCGATCCTGCGAGGCGCACATAACATCGATAAAATCACCCCCCACTATCTGCACCGTGTCGGCCGTGTCTTGTAGTATGGCAGTAATGGCCTGAAGTGTGCGTGTCTGTAGCTTAGGTGGGGCATACACTGATAGGATCGTGTACCTGCGTCTCTTCCATACCCCCTGAACTCCCGCATAGGTTCCCTGTGGGTCCAGCCAGGTGCGAGCGACCGCGAATGGCGCTGTCTTTTTTATGAGAATTGCAACCCCCCTGGAGTCCGTTGTGTACCCTGCATGTGCCAGGAGGATGTGCTGTCCTCTCGCTATAAATGCGCATTGGGTTCTTCTAAGGTGTTTTTCCTGGAGTAGGATGATATCAGGTGCCAATCTCTTGAGGTATGCGTTAACTAGGCTCCTCTTAATCTTTGACCCCATGCCATTAACATTCCATGTCAGTACAGTGACCCCTGCGTCACCAACATGTGTGTTCTCTAGTGTACCTGCCATTGTGTGTCACACTCTCCTTCCCACTTAGGTCCCCGGAGTAGGGATGGCTCGAATCGTGGCATGGCGTGTCGCTGCTGTTTCTCAACAAACCCCCCCTGCCCCCCGCATCCCTCCTGAACCCCAACTTGAGGGAATGTAGACACCAATCCCCCCCGCAACCCCCTCCCCACCTCCCTCCCCTTACAGTCGCATCCCAACCTGGGACCAAACTATCCGCGGGAGAAGGCCTGTCGCCCTCCCACACATCCCTCCCACCATTAACCAACAACCAGTATTAAAAACTCAATTAACAGTAGGGGGTGTGTCAACTTGCGTGCTCCTTGTTGCCGAGCTGCAATCTCCCCGAGCCCCGTACACCAATGTTCAAGAGTGTGAGTCCTGTGTTTCCATGGTCGGCCCCTGCCCCGAGGAGTCCTGTTCCAACTGCTGGATTTCATTGACCAGTGGGTGAATCGAGTCGCCCGTTGCGTCCTCCTCCTCTCCTCCGGACGTGTGGCCCTCTGAGTCCTCCACTTCTTCACCCTCTGAGCGGATTCCATTGCGCAGGCAGCTGAACCTAGAGCCTGCCACTGAATCGGTGCCAGGGGAGGCCGATCTGCCTCCTCTCCTGTCCTCCGTGCCTCGGGTTCGGTATGGTGTCGTCGGGGTTTTCTGTTTCACTCTCCGAGTTTTCCGCCGCTGTGGTTTCGGCAACTTCCAGCGCGGCCTTTCCCTTATTGACCTGTCTAGTACTGCTCGACCCGCCGCCTCTCTACTATTTAAGATAGGGGGTTCCTCAAGCCACAGCCAAGCATCCTCGGGGTGTGTGAAGAAGATGGATTTGTCCTTATATATCACCTTGAGTTTAGCTGGAAAAAGGAGCATGTACGTTATGTTCAAGGACCTCAGTTTTGCCTTCACGGAGTCGAACGAGCAGCGCTGCTTTGATACTTCCTGGCTGTAGTCCGGGAAAATCATAATGGTGGAATTCTCCAGGCGGATCTCCCCCATTTTCCTGGCTTCTCGTAATATCAAGTCTCTGTCTGTGAAGTTTAAGAAGCGTGCTATAACCGGTCTCGGTCTTGCTCCCTCCGGTGGTTTGGCCAGAAGGGCCCTGTGAGCCCTCTCGATGATGAAGCACGAGGAGAACTGCGCCGCTGGGAAAGTAGTTTTCAGCCAGGTGAGGAGGAAGGCGGACATGTTCTTCCCCTCAATTCCTTCCCTAAAACCCACAAAGCGAAGGTTGTTGCGTCTTGATCTATTTTCCGCATCGTCTACCTTCCAGAGCAGCTGCCGGTGTGAGGCTTGTAGTTCCGCCATGTCTTTCTTCAGTGACGAGATCGATTCCT
Organism: Lissotriton vulgaris; assembly: GCF_964263255.1. Lineage (NCBI taxonomy): Eukaryota > Metazoa > Chordata > Amphibia > Caudata > Salamandridae > Lissotriton > Lissotriton vulgaris. The sequence continues at coordinate 1,734,680,683 of NC_141685.1, forward strand.
CATTGTCGGTTATTCTAGTCTCCGTCGCCGTCACTCTTTCTGCTAGGTTTCGAAAATCTTGCTGCAGCAGCGTTACTTCGGAGCCCATCTCTCCAATTTTCACCTCTAGGGCAGTTCGCGATGCCTGTATGTCCGTCCTAGACGCCTGGATGGCCTCCATTAGCATGGCCATATCCGTCCTTGGTCCTGGCGGCATGGACTGCTGTTCCGCCACTTGTCGCGGTGCCGCAAAGTTGTCCATAGGGCCCTGCTTTGTAGATCTGGGCACCGGGTCCCTTTTCCCCATGGCTGCTTGTCCCTTGTATTGGAGGCTCACCGTTCACAGTGGTGGTGGGGCAGGCAAGCGTGTTCTGTAGTCGGGTGCAGAGGCTCTGGGTAGTGTTTTCCCCTGTGCTCCTCCGAGGGGCTCCTCGCCACCCTCCTGGTTGTGGCTCTCGCCTCCTCAGTCACCCCCTTGTGTAGAGGGGGGCCGGCGCTCTATACAGCAGGTGAGGCGATGCCCTGCCAAAGTGTGGTAAAAGCGTTCCAGTAATTACCACCTCAGGTGTCTGCACCACCGGTGGGCTGTTCCTCTGCTTTCCAGACCCCAGTGTTACACTAGTTCGGGCCGGGTCCGATGGCATCAGTTTCACTGGGCGTCCCCGGCCTTCCGCCGCCACATTTGGACGTCCCGGCTGCCCGTGTTACTCGGGCTCAGCTTTTCACTGCCTCCACACAGCGCTGCACTTCCTCCTGCCGACCCCCGGTCCCACAGTAATGCGGGGAAGACCGCAGAGGGCGGCCTCTCTTCACTGTTCTCCACCGGCTAGGATACTACAGCTCCGCCGGCCGCCATCTTAGTAAAGGCGGGCGGACACCGGCTATGTCCCGAACTTTCCTGCGTTGCCCCAGCCGTTGCCGCACAGTACCTCCTGACCGGCGGGTGGGTCTTGGCGTCTCCGCAGGCTGGAACCGCCTCTGCGGGGCTGTGAGCGGGCTCCTAGGATCGCCGCAGCCCGTCTGGTATCGCAATCGCCATCTTGTTTTCCCAGGGAGTTGCCGGGTCAGTTCGCAATCTTGTGTTCCTTGGCGAGTTCGAGCACCACCGCCACTGCAGCTCTCCTTCCCGCTGCCAGCGTGATCCGTCTGTCCTCCGGTTTCGTTTCTGGCTCCAGGGGCAAGTGAAAAGTCGGATATTGTCGCAGCTCGGCCGAAGCTGCAGTAAGGCACGTCTATCCGGCCATGCTGCTGGCCACGCCCCTATTACATCTCCTTCTTAATCACTGTACATTCCAGCGCCTGTGGTCAGGGTTACATCACCCCACTTAAAAAGAAATTGACATGATGGGAGCCACAGCAATGGCTAATTATGTCAAGGGAGCCACAGGTCGGAAAAGTTTGGGAACCACTGCCTTACCCAGACTAGAAGCAAGGGTCTCTATTTGGACAAAGGTACCTACCTTAGCCAACTAGAGACCCCCGTTTCTAACAACAATGTATTAACCTGATATCAATCATTGGGATATATACAGAATCTAATAACCTTCAGCTGAAAAAATCAGAATAGAACAATGTGAGGAATATGCGGAACACTGCTCAATCAGTCAAATGAGGATTAACAGCCTATTGTGCTATCTGACACCAAACAGAATCTGCCTCGACCGAGACCGCACCCACCCCTGACCAGCAAGCAGCAAGAAGCTGACAGGTATGCGCTCTGATTCGGATACTTTGCCCTTAACGCACAGTAGAGCCCAAACTTTACACAATTTTTCAGGCATTGACTCAAACAAAACAATTATGATGAAAGGGATGGTTAAATCCATACTATAATGAGGATAACTGGTATGAAAAACTTCAAGATGCCAGTAGCCTAGATATTTCTCCATATATCAGCCTTTTATCCTCCTCTAGTCCTGCTATGGAGGAAAGCACCTCCTTCTTAGTCATTATGCAACGGCCCCCACAACGCTAAAGGATGCCTGACCTCCACCTTGGAGGTGCCCAGGAGTGGATGCCTCACAGGGAAAGCCAGGATGGGTTACATTTACATTTTACATCGCACTCAGAGATAGAAAAGTGAATTCCAGTTTGCAAGTTAAAGGAATAAGCAGCAATTTGTAAGAAAATGTATCCTGATATTTAATCTCTGTTTTTGAATGTACAACAAATGTGACAAGGTAAAAATAAAATGTAAAGGCATCTTTGTTGCTAATTCGCCTCCGGAACTGCAGTATGCCATTTTGGGTTGTGCCTCAGCACACCCCACACCACTACTTTCAGGGCATATGATCACAAGTAAATTTTTCAGATCAGAAGCAATAAAGCAAGGAATATGTTTATGGGTTTCCAAAAGTGATAATCAATAACTATATATAAATTAACAGGAAGTATAAAATAGGGCAGACTGTGGAAGGCAAATTCGTGGAGCACCCTCATGCATTATTAGATTTGCTTCCACTTTCAGGGGCAATCTGGATTTATCCCTGTAACAAACACGTATCTCAACTACTAGATGTAGACATTATTTGTCAGAATGTCTGTGAAACGACTGGGCTTGTCTCTGGCACAGCTGAGAGATTGCCAGGACTGGTGGAAGGGTTAGCAAAGTAAACAGAATATTGGGTACGGATCTCTCCAAGATCACGCAAGGAGTCAGAGTGAAAAAGAGGATCCAAATGGAAAGCTCTGCCCAAGGGAACAAGAAAGTCAAAGATCAGAAAGAACATACACTCAAAATGCAATTTGAAATTCATTAAAGAGAGATAACTAACTAATGCTTAACCAGGAGACCAATTAATCAAGCAATCCCGTATAGCTTACTTTTGACTACTTTTCAGTCTGGCCAGGTCTGTCCGAGAGGTTTTATACAAGTAGGACAACCAGTCTGAGTATGTAGGGGGTGTGACCTCAACCCATCTCTAACATATTTCTCGTCTAGCAGCATAGAATAAAACAGAAAACCACTGTCCAGGCCTGTGATTTCACTTGATAATCCAAAAATGACGAGACCGAGAGAAACGGGTGCTGGGAGGCCCAAAATATCTGTTAAGGTGTTGCCTTCTCTCGCCCAGAATTATCGGATGACTGTACAGTCCCAGAACATGTGTTTAACAGAGGCCTTCATCATACCGCATTTTTTGCAACTGGCAGGGGAACCCTTAGCGATTTTAGAGAGTGTAGCCGGGGGAAAGTAAGCCCTGTGTATAGAAAAACATTGGTTTCTCCTAAAGCAGGCTGGCTTTACAACTGTAAATAAGGTGTTAAAAGAAGTTTGCCACAGATCTACCCATCTATGTCTGGTGTAGACAATCTACACAAATCTAAAATCCCTATCAATAGTCTCCTCAATAGACCAGTAAATGAAAGATACTTCTCTCTTCCCTGCCGTTTTCTGTACCAGTTGCTCTTCAAGAGCATTCCCTATACCTATAGGTTTCTTAAGACTCTGGCACCAGCTATTTAGTTGTAAATATTTAAACCTAGACATGTCCTCCTTCAATTTGTCATTTAGTAGTGCCCAAGGTAAAAGTGAACCCTCAACAGCCAAGTTTCTCCACACCAGGAACCCAGCTGTTTTTAGAGGGGCTGCCAATTTATCCTTCCAACAACCCGAGGCCCCCGGAGAATCCCACAGTGGAGCAAGACTTGAAAAGTTGCCTAAACCCATGCATTGTTTGATTCTGGCCCATGTACGAGTGACTTTTGGGAGGATTACCATCTTGATTAAATTAATTCTCCCCAAAATAGTCAGAGGAAGATGGGCCCAGGATTTAAAGAATTTCTGACATTCTCTTGAAACATTCACAAATTGGTCCCAGAGATCTTGTCTATATTCTGGACAATCTTTACTCCCAGATATTTCATCTTGTTCTTAATTTGATATTGACACCCTGGCAAATTCCATGTCATTATCTCGGTTTATCCTGCATTGACCTCGTCTCCTGAGACTAGACCAAAATCCTGTGCTAGGCGAATGACATGGAGATAAGACACCTCCAGATCTGATGAAAGAATTAGCACATCATCAGCATACAAGGCTACTTTCCTCTCCCATGCTCTACATTTAAATAGTGTGATACTCGTGTCCTCCCTGAGACGTGTAGCAAACGGCTCTATGTACATATTAAATAGGATAGGGGAGAGGGGCAGCCCTGTCTGGTTCCTCTTTTAATCTTATATGGTTTGGTCACATTTCCGTTGACCAAAAGCCTAGCTGAAGGGTCATTATATATAAGATTGCGGGGGGCGTGGCTAGCAGGCCATGATGGTGGACGTAGTCTGCTAGAGCTCCGGTGCCGCCGGGAAGAGATGATCCTGTAAGAGGTTTCTGGGGGACTGAGTGACACTTCAGAGGAGCGGCCCCAACTGCGCTGGGCCCCTCGCAGACTCGGTAAAACTCTGACGATCCTGGAGGCCGAGATTATCGAGCGGCTGAGATCGGGGAGCCTGAGGCCTGCCTCCTTGCGAGAAGTCGGGACCTCAAGTGGAGGGCACGCCCGGACTGCAGGGCACCAGCCGCCGGAAAGTACCGGGACTGCACCCGATTGACCGCTCGGGGCCCTGCCCTGCATAGCGGCTATAACGGACAACGACGAGGCCTATCACACCCCCAACGGAGACCTTGGCTGATCCGGGAGTACGCCACCACGTACGCGACGGATTGCCGAGACGGGAGTGCACCAACTCGGGGGCCCTGAGCAACTGCCTGGATGGACACCGGGAGGTAGGGGGCGCAGGGGTGCTGCACAGGGGACATAACTGCTCCTTTCCCCCCCCTCCTTTCTCCCTCCTATCGCGGCCAGGGAACGAAGCCACTGCCGGCCATTGGGACCAAAGATAGAAGACCGCGTGGTGGGGCCCTAGGAGGCTATGAGGTCATTACAGCCACCCTGTACCGTGTGACGGCCTCCTGGACCCCTGCTGTGTGCCTTCAAGGGGTGGAAAGAAAGACTGTTGTGGAGCCTGCTCTACTGTGGGTGGCCCCCTCCCTGTTACCTTGGACGGAGGCCTGCAGGTACCAACAACTGCCCGCCAAGGAGAGACCCGGGTGGACCCTATATGACGCGGCAAATCTCCGCCGACAACGTTCTAAGACACGAAGATAGGGCTGTGCCTAGCAAGGGAGGACACTACCATTAGGAGGTGCCCTGAAACATACCCCACTTCTGGACACTGATCACACCTGGATGCGGCAGCCATGTTCCGGAAAGGGACGAAAACGCTGGACGGTAAAGACGGCCCATTGACGGCGGGACACGCCCCAGAGACCGGATCAGAGGGGTCCACGCTGACACCAACTAGCCAGCCCCTTGCTGGGGACCACCACGCGGACAAACTAGACCTGATACTACAAGAAATTAGGGACTCCAGAGTCGCAATGGAAGCACAAATGGGAGTCCTTACTACTAATCTCTCTCTATTAAAAGCCGACCACTGCAAACTAGAGGACAAGGTTAAAGACCAAGGTGCGACGCTGACGGACCTCACCCTGACGGTGGCTGACCATACCACCTCCATCCAACAACTGCAACAACAAGTGAGGTCGCTAATGGAGCACGTGGAGGATGCGGAAGGCCGCAATTGACGCAATAACATCCACGTCATTGGGCTTCCGGAACGGAGTGAGGGGACCCACGCAACGGAATTCATGGAACAATGGTTCCGAGACTACGTGACCACGGAAGGCCTGTCGCCGCTCTTCTGTGTGGAGAGAGCACACCGAATCCCCACCGGACGGCCGAGACCGGGACAACCGCCACGACCGCTGATTGTTAAGATCCTTAACTACCGGGATAGAGACATGCTGCTTCAAAAGGCCCGGGAGAAATCTCTCATTGAATACGAAAATCTACGCATCTCGCTATATCCGGACTACACTAACCTGGTGCAAAAACAACGGTCCTCTTACTTTGAGATCAAAAAGAGACTCCAGAAAGCCAACCTCCGTCATACCTTACTGTTCCCGGCCCGCCTTAAGGTAATACATGACAATAAGACCCACTTTTTCGAGAGCCCTACTGATGTGGAGGAATGGTTGGAGGTAATGGACATCGAGGAGAATCCAGGACCGACTCAAAGACCATCGTCTAACAGCTCCAAGAACGACTCGGAACGCACAGGTAGAGCTTCCACCACGCAGACCGCGTGGCCGAGACGACACAAGCCCTCTAAAACCCAGCAGAAAGAGGACCAGATGGGCGCCGTTGCAATGGTGGGCTCCTTCCGAGAGGAGCGAGAGATAATTAACACGGACACCGACGACAGTACATTGCCCTCGGACTCGGAACGCAGCATGGTCTTATTCCCGACTGTGACACAGAGAGCAGCAGATGAACTTTTGGACATTGGACAGGAGTACCTGTCCAACATGATGGGGCCTGCAGCCCTATGATCTACTGATATCCTTTATCTGTTGCCTAGTGGTTGATATGCTGAGTGAGGGGGGGGCGAGGGCCTTGGGAGGAAAGAGATGATTCTGTTACAATATCTGGATGCTGGGGCTAGGTTTACGTGTGGTATGCCTATTACATGAAAGTTGCAATGCGTAGATCTCACAATTTGCATTCCCGAAGGAAGCTGTGGCCTGGTGTTAGAGGGTGACCCTCCCAGAAGCTACAAGAAATAGATACTTACATAAAGACTTCCCTGGCGGCACCGTTGAGCCGGCAGCGCAGAAATGTATGAATACATGGACTTGGTACATGCTTAGTCAACCCCCCCAAAAGAGTATGCACCAATGATCGGTTTGCTATGTTTTGCATTTTCTTGTTCGGCACAGCAATGTTCGTAGGCTGCGCCTATAGAGTTAAAGTTTGGGGTGGGAAGAAATATGTCTCCTGGCTATCACCGGTAATACGTGCACTACAGTACAAGGCACTGTCTAATGTGGCGTTTGAATCCGAGTATGGCTGACACGAAGGGGAAATATAGGCTGGCTAACTTGAATGTACGGGGATTTGGAGCAATACAAAAAAGACATAGAATACATACTTTTTTACTCCGTCATCAGGCTCAAATAGTGTTCCTACAGGAGTCCCACTTAACACTATCAGAGGCACACACGCTACGAAGGAAATGGAGGGGAACTATATTTTCTACATCATACTCAGCCTTTTCCAGGGGGGCTACCATATGGGTGCGACACAGTAAGTACTCCCTTTGTGGAAATAGAGAGGAAGGTAGACGACCAAGGGAGATATATACTGGTGAAAGGCACACTGGACGGTACACTACTGGTTCTGGGCAGCATCTATGCCCCGAACTTCGCCCAAGATATGTTTCTTGCAAAAGCAGGCCGGGCTTTAGCTGACTGGATGGACATCTCCTGGATCTTGGGTGGGGACTGGAACTTGGTTCTGGATGTTGAATTGGATAGATCGCATCCCCCCCCTCCAGACGACTGGTGTACACAGAATGACGAAATCTTTTAAAACCCGGCTCCAGGGATGGGAACTGACAGACGTATGGCGCACCCTGTACCCGACACATAAGGAATACTCTTATTATTCTCCGGTACATGCCTTACATACTCGCCCAGACAGATTCTTGTGTACCAGCTCTCTGCTGTCTAAATGTGCGTCCTCAGAATACCTAGCTAAAACCTTCTCTGACCACAGACCACTGACACTCGATCTGCAGTGGGGGAGGGTGCCGGCACAGGTACCTACCTGGAGACTTAACCCATTACTACTAGAGGACGGTCCCTTCCGCGCATCCCTATCGGATACATTAGACAACTACTTCCGGGAGAACTGGGACTCTGCGACCTCGAACCTGACGGTGTGGGATGCCATGTAGGCTGTGATAAGGGGGGCTGCCATTGGTCAGTTAGTGGGCGCCAGGCAGGAAATTCACAGGAAACTCTGCGAGGTTGAAGACCGCCTGAAGGATCTAGAGACGGCGGCGGGAGCAGACCCTAGGCGCAGTGGGGACTTGCAACTATGCAACATAGAGCATGCGGAACTCCTGGAAACATTAAGAATTATTGATCACAAGGACTACTTGAGACGCCAGCAGGCAGAATCAGACAGGTCAGGGGCTCTGCTGGCTCGCCTGGTACGAGACAGTCCCGAAGTCCCAGTGATTACACAAATTAGAGATGGGGCGGGAAGGGTGATGTCCACACAGTCGGATATTAACGCTGCATTTAGGGATCACCTGGAAATGCTGTATGCCCCTCCCCCGCGAATGACGGAGACGAAATGGTAGACTTTCTGAGGGACCTACCATTCCCATCCCTGACCCTGGATGAGCAGACCGAGATGGACGGACCCATTACACAGTAGGAAATCAGAATAGCCATCCGCTCCCTCAATCGAGGTAAAACTCCCGGCATGGACGGCCACCTGTAGCATTTTACCAGACTTATTCTGCAATTCTAGTACCCATCTTGGATAATATTTATAAGACATCTTATGAGGTCGGTCACCTGCCTGTCTCGACAATGCAAGCCTCAGTTATATCCATACCAAAACCTGGTAGGGACACCCTTGACTTGACTAATTATAGACCCCTCTCAATGCTCCCCACAGAGTATAAAATACTTAGTAAAGCTATCGTCCTGCGAATACAGGCCCACCTCCATACCCTAATACACCCGGATCAATGCGGCTTCCTCCCAGGGAGGAGAACTTCCAAGAACACGAGTAGGCTCTAAGCCCTAATGTCTGCCACGCCAATAGACCTTCCTCAGGCCGGCTGTATCGCCTTGGACCTTCGGCAGGCATTCGACTCCCTGACATGGAAGTTTATGTTCGAGGTCCTACGGCGTTTCGGCTTCCCCAACTCCCTAATCAAATGGGTTCGTCTATTGTATACGAGCCCGACGGCCAGAGCACGCACTGGTAGGCATATCTCGGATAGTTATGACATCCACAGAGGCACCCGGCAGGGTTGCACGCTATCGCCCCTGTTGTTTGTTCTGAAACTTGAACCCCTAGCGATAGCCCTCCGAACCCGCATGGGCAGGGTGGGCATCTCCATTGGGGGAACGCATAATCTGATATCAATCTATGCCGATGATATCTTATTGTACTTCCAAGATTTGGATGGGAACCACTCGACTTTAGCAACCATTTTTGACCGTTTTGAGGACGTGTCTGGCCTGGCTATTAACCCGCCGAAATTGCTGGGTTTCTATTTCCGCGAAGGGCAACGACCCTCCCACATACAATTTGGTGACTGCCAGATACAGATAGCGCCGACCTCATTCAAGTACCTGGGCATTAACGTTTATAGACGACTGGAAGACCAGATTGAAGGTAATGTTCGGAGGGCCATTAACATCCTCCGTAGTAGCCTAAACTTTTGGACGTCCTTGTCACTATACGTCATGGGTAGGATAGCAGTTTCTAAAATGGTCATGCTCCCCCGTATACTGTATTATTTCGTAAACCTGTCGGTTCTCCTCCCACAACAACATATTTGCTACATTAAACACGATCCTGATTACCCTCATATGGGGCTCTGGGCGACGGCGCATAAGTCTCAGGAAACTACAACTGAGCACCAGACAGGGACGCCTTGGAGTACCAGACCTGCGGGGTTATTACTACGCAAGTCAATTGCAATGGATGTCACGCTGGGTGGCAGGTAAGAACCTACACGAAATTGACATCACACAGGACCGATTAGCACGTGTAGAGTTGCACTCCCTTCTATTGCCCGGCGCCAAGATCCCGCGAGACTGCCACCCCCGTTTACATACTGCTCTACTGTGTTGGTGTAAGGCATTGATGTACACGGCAGGAACCACACCTTATGCAGATAACATCCCCCTGTTAGGGCTCCCAACACCGCAGGGACGTCTGACGCAACGCAGGTTACAACCTTCGATAGAGGCGGGAGTTGACAGAGTGGGCGACCTGTTTGGGGACGACACATTGCTGGACCACGCCTCCTTCGTACAGTCAACGGGGGCCCCACCTCGATTGTACTTCCTACATGCCACAGTGACACACTATGTACGGCGCACATGGGCCTCACAGCATAGTAAACCTGAGCAACATGAACTAGTACACCTCCTTCATTATATGGGGACTGGGGGACACTTAGTACAATGGCTCTTCACAGGGATTAGGGAACATGCTGCTCTGCCTCTTACCACACTCAGAGACACCTGGACTCTAGACACAGGAGAGGCTATGACAGACGGGGCCTGGAAAATTGTCCTCGAACACCACAGAAGAGTGTCCAGAAATGTCAAGTTCAAATTCATACAGGCTATGGTGCTGCATAGGGCATATCTTACCCCCCAGAGGCTCCATAGGATGTTCCCTGCTTCTTCTTATAGTTGCCCCCGATGTCTGATGGATGAGGCCAGTCTCCTCCAATGATGTGGACATGCCCACGCTTACACACCTACTGGGGGAGAGTCCGCCACATACTAAACACTGTCATAGCCATGCAGATACCGGAGGGGGCACTGCCTTGTCTGATAGGGCACAGGAAAAGACCCAAGAACCATAAGGCCCAGCTGAAGCTCTTAGACCTGGGACTATTGTTGGCAGTTAGAGTCATAACTATGAGGTGGAAATCAGCCAGACCCCCAGTTGTGGAGATGTGGCGGTCTGATTTGCTGAAGTGGGGCAGGACGGAGGGTGTAGTCCTGCATAGAGAGGAGGAGAAGGGGCTCCGGAAACACCCAATTGCGCAGGACTGGGAGCGGATGCTGTTGGAGATAGAGGGCATAGACCTGACGCCCTCACAGGCGGATACCCCATAACTGGAACTATAGGGAGGAGAATAAGGGGAATACAAAGGGAAGATATGTCCACCAAGTACACAGGTTAGTCAGCACCGCGTGAATACAACTTCCTGGATAGGACTGACCCCCTGGGCCTCTATGCCGATGGTCACAGTGCCTAACCAATGGAGAAGCCAGGAGACTTATGGGGTGGGGCGGGAGTTGGGTGGGACGGAGACAGGTTACGAGGCGACTATATGATACTAACGCAGCACGACCGCTGATGTAATAAGTGGTATTTATATTTATCTGACTTCATGAAGAACTGATTTACAAAAGGGGGTGGTGATGAACAGAGTGTCTGAATTGAGCAGACCACTCTTACCCAGTCCAAAGATCAGGGCTTGATCCATCACCGTTATTTATCTCACTGCCCCATCCCAGCTCAGAACCTGGCTATATGCAAATCAGTCTGTCCCTGGCCCAGTGCATCATGGGAACAGGGCAGACTAAACTACCAAGCCAATTCTTTACCAGAAAGGAGACAAGCTACCGGGGACCGGTTTCTGGGATGGTGCAGTGAGCTAAAAAACGGTGTTGGATCTAGCCCTGATCTCTTGACTGGGTGAGAGTATTCTGTTTAATTCAGAGACTCTGTCCCTCACCACCCCTTTTTGTAAATATTTTTGTCCACCCTAAGCGTGGAAGGGTATACTCAGATGTGAGTCCCTTGCTCATTGCACCATCAGGATTCAAGCAAGCCGGGCCGAAGACGGCTGAAATGCCAGAAACCGGTCCCCGGTAGCTTGTTTACTTCCCAGTGTAAGAATTGGCTTTTGTAGTTTGGTTTGCCCTGTTCCCATCATGCACTGGGACAGGAACAGACTAATTTGCATACAGCCAGGTTCTGAAACTGGGATGGTGCAGTGAGCTAAAAAACGGTGTTGGATCTAGCCCTGATCTCTTGACTGGGTGAGAGTATTCTGTTTAATTCAGAGACTCTGTCCCTCACCACCCCTTTTTGTAAATATTTTTGTCCACCCTAAGCGTGGAAGGGTATACTCAGATGTGAGTCCCTTGCTCATTGCACCATCAGGATTCAAGCAAGCCGGGCCGAAGACGGCTGAAATGCCAGAAACCGGTCCCCGGTAGCTTGTTTACTTCCCAGTGTAAGAATTGGCTTTTGTAGTTTGGTTTGCCCTGTTCCCATCATGCACTGGGACAGGAACAGACTAATTTGCATACAGCCAGGTTCTGAAACTGGGATGGTGCAGTGAGCTAAAAAACGGTGTTGGATCTAGCCCTGATCTCTTGACTGGGTGAGAGTATTCTGTTTAATTCAGAGACTCTGTCCCTCACCACCCCTTTTTGTAAATATTCATGAAGAACTGGGCAAGATCACATGTCAATCGGCCGAAAGTTAATGGGAGAAAACGAGAAAAAACTGCATGATGATAAAGTGTATAACTGTAAAGTGTGATAATTGATGCAGTCACGAATAAAGAGTTTAAAAAAAATATATATATATAAGATTGATGACTCTACAACATTTTGGCCAAAAATTGAACTTCTCCAGCACCGCGGCTAGGTAGATCAAGTTGACCCGATCAAATGCCTTGGTGGCATCTAGTGTCATTGCTGCCAAAGGAAGTGAAAAGGTGTAGGCGAAATCAATGGCACCTATGAATTCATGAGTAAGATTGAAAAAGTTCCTCCTTCTCAAAAAACCCTTTTGATCTGCATGCAGCAAATCACCCACCACCACACCCAGTCTGTCGGTCAGAATTCTAGTAAAAAACCTTATAGTCAGTGTTTAAAAGTGAAATAGGTCTATATGACCCACAATTGACTGGGGGCTTTCCAGGATTTAAAATCAATGTTATGGTGGCTTTTCTCCAGGTGGTAGGGGGCCTAACTCCTACGAGCACTATTTTATTGAAAAAGGATTGTGATTATCGGTATTATCGTCTCTCCCAAGAATCTATATAATTCTACAGGAAGGCCGTCTGGCCCCACGGCCTTACCCGCCTTACAAGCAGAAATGGTCTTCCTGACCTCCTGTTGAGATAGCTCTAGGTCTAGGTTTTCTCGTTGGGAGGCACTTAAGGTAGTTAGGTTGACCTGATTCAGCCATTCTTGTGCACTATTGCTATTAAGCTCATTTTCTTCATTGTACAGATCTTGAAAAAAGGAGAAAAAGGCTCCTCCGATCTCTTCATCGCTGACTGCCGGTGCATTAGTATACTCATTATCGATTTGTTTTATTAAATTTCGTACCCTGTCCGTTTTGGCCTTCCAAGCTAGAAGTTTACCAGCCCCCTCATCGTATTCAAAATGGGTAAGCTTACTAGCTTCCCATCGTTTTGAGATCCTGGTCTGAATAATATCTTCTAAATTATCTTTCAAAGTTCTTAATTTTGTGACATGTGCCTGGCATGTTACTTGGTCAACCTCATTATTGATCATCCTTTCAACCTCCTTCATTTCACATTCGATATGTGCAATTCCCTCCCTATATTGCCTATTCTTGTGAGAGATCCTACTTGTTACTAACCCTCTCAGATAGGACTTCAGGACATACCACACCACCGGACTCTCTGCCAAGCCTGTGTTTGTATTTAGGAAAAAACTCAGTCTCCTGAGAAAGATAACAAGTTTCTGATTCATCTAGAAGAAGTGTGCGATCAAATGTCCACACTCTTGATTGTTCTTTTTCTACTATATTTAGATCCATCCACACCGCCGCATGGTCTGATAGGTGGGGAGTTAGATAACCTATGTGGGGAGAATAGGCTCTAAAGATGTACCAGACGTTGTTCTGAAATATTGGATAGATGGCCCCCAGGAGGTATCTGGTACATCTCTGGGTTAGTAATCTTTGTCTCACGGTGAATACAGGAACTCCACTATGGACCAGTGCACGTCATCGGAGAGAGGTTTACAACAGCCATGGCTGTGCTAAAACGTTTTGAAAGGTATGAGTCAACTGGAACATGTATTATGATATAGCATGCATTGGATTTCTAGAATGTAATATTTGTTTTTTCTTGAGACTGCCTAGCAGAAAGTGTGCCAAAGGTATCTAAGGTTATATTTTTGAGAGGTAAACGGGGTTATATGTGCTACTTGTAAACAATATTGTTGGGGGATGGGGCTATTTTCTGATGTTTCATGGCCTTATTGTGTGATATTTGTTATGACTGGTAGTGTTATTTATTACATGTTGTTCTTTCGTGGCAATAAATTGAAAAAACAAAAAAACAATGTTATGAAAAAGAAACCCATGTTGAATCTTTCTAAATTCCTGGAACTATCCATCTCACCCTAAACAGTTAGTTCTCAGTTGGCCCTCAGTGTAGTCACATTGTTGATATTAAAAAATGTCCAATTACCTTGACCCTTCAAAATACCCTTCTTATCAATCAACTTACAACACCTGATCCTAATACACTACTCGAAAGCCTTTACTTGTTGTGTGGTGTTCCAAATAGATTATCCCTTTTGTGTTTTCTTCACACCACCTACCTATGCTCTATACAGACCTTCTTGAACTGAAGCAGACAAACGTCTAAATGTATGCCAATGGCACAAATCCACTTATTATTGGACAACGGTATAGAGAATCTAATGACATTTTCTTATGTATAAATCACATGCACTACCAAATGATGGACATCTTCCTGTAGATGAATGTTGCCTGTCAAATCCTGCTCCAGAGGCCACAGGTGAGGGCTAATGTGTCCCAACCATGGCGGTTGCGGTCTTTTTTCAATAGTGTCCTGGGGTCAAACCTACTGTGGCTTTACAGACTGGGCCAAGAGCACCCTTAATGTATTAGGCTCTCAGGGTTGCAATGGCAAGCAATCACAAGCTTCTCTGGAAGGTTGTGTGGGGAGCAAGAGCTCAGAACTATAGAGTTAAACATCAGACACAAGGTACATGCTTGAAAAGAGAGATGCCAGTTTTGAAATAAACAATCAACATAGCAGTCTCATAAACAGTTGAGCACTTATAGCAGTGGAAGACCACCGTTTATCACACCCTGGACATTCTCATCCCAACAGGGCCAAGACTGAAATTATAGTGATCAAAGATTATGAACTCGACACACTACTGTTTCCCTTATTCACAAGCCCAGGAAAGTCCCCCTTTTTCTCACCAAAAGAAATGAACTTGAGAGGTCAACACTGTGCCATTGGGTGTGAACATTAAGCTCTCCATTCTTCAGAAAATGCTCCCATTCCTCTACTCAGACTGCAGAATCAAGCTGAGGAAGTCTTTTGTGCTCACATGCCTGGATTACTGTTACATTACCTACTCTGGTCTCTCCAAACATTAATTGCCAAATACTGTAATACCAGGCAGCCATGATGTTCCCTGACCTCCATAATGTGATCACATGAAACTAGCCTGTAAAGCTCTCCACTGGAAGATCACTGACAGAATATCTGAACCAAAAATTTAGTGTTGACAGAATATTGTGTCAAAAATATTGAGGACCAAAATATCGAGAAGGTAAGTACAAACAGCTAAGTACTGATTTACTATTCTTAACTCCACATCTATGTACCTTGAAGATATATATTTCGTCAAGGTACATATAAGTGGAGTATATATGGTAAAACTTTACTGACCTATCGAAACTTACATTCATGGTATTTTTGTCCTCGATGTATCTTGTCCCGCAATATTTCTGGCATGATATTCTGTGTAAACATCCCATTGGCTTCAGATGGAAAGTAGGAATAATTACAACACGTACTGGAGTAAAGTTTTTGCATGCCAGCAAGAAACTGACATGTCACGTCTCCACCAGAGCTATATCCTGTGAATCGCTCAACAAACCTTCAAGAGTGTGAAATATAGTGAGGGATCTCTGGGCATGCAAGGTCCGGAACAATTGAATGGCCTTACTCTCAAACAAATGAATTTCAGGAAACTCCTGAAGTCGACAGACCAATATTCTACTTCTACTGATCTCAACATGGCACGTGGGCCATGCAGAAGAATATTGGTCATAGTTCTTCAATTTGTACAATGAGATGCTAACTTCCCTTTCTGACACAGTAGTGCCAGTATTTTCTTACCTTCAGCAACCTGAAGTCACCAAAAGATAATGCACAGTGCTAAATAAAATCCAAAATAAATACAAAAAAGTAAATTACGTCATGTTAATTGATTCACCTATTTACACCAACATTGCATTGTCAGAAGTCACTCACTAATACTTTCACAAGTTTAAAGTTATACAAATATGGACAATGGTGGGGGAACCCTTCCTTTATCTACGTACATTGGGTGAGAATGATCTTTATGGATGTGTCAACGGGGAGAAATGCATTGGCATTGTTTCAACAAAGTACTATGTACCACCAATGACATTATGAAGAGCAACATAAACCAATACTTTTGAGTACCACAAAGGTCTTCCAGAAGAGAGTCTGTGCGGAGTCTGGATTACTGCTAGCCCATATTAGATGAGAAGAGGAAGTGGACAGGATTTATGTCTAGTTTCAAACCAGCAGTGATGTACTGAACGGGAGTCCTTACCTATTCCACTAAAGGAAATACCACAGTTGCAATAGTGGGAACATTGAATATGTTGAGAATAATGCTGAAGTATATTTTGGCATGTATGGGTCATTACTTGAAGAGGCCAGGGATAAGGATCACAGAAAGTTAGACGTTTTTCGAATGGGATATTTCTGATCGATGGACACCCCAGAGTTATTCTTATTAACAGTGGAGTACAATTAATCTCAAAAGAGATACATTTTGTTTTGTTCAAGCATGGTGTTGAACACAGGAGGTGGATTATATAAATCACACCAGTGCCTTTTTTGCACCAACAGTTCTGCATTATTTTTATTACACTGGTTTAGTACATGGTGTCCTTACAATTTACACCAATATTGGACTAAGCTGGTAAAATGTTGTTTTTCACTGGTCTTCTGGTGAAGCTGTTATTTTGCTTGCCATTCAGAACAAATGTTGGTTTTAGATTGTAGTATTACCAATGCAATCTATATAGCCTGGAAAAGGTTGGTGCAAACAGTTACAAGTGTATAATTTAGCCCTGAACCTCCTTGCTCTACCATCCTGAAATTAGTAGTCATGTTGAGAGGCTCAATGTCAAATCGAGTATCCAAGAAAATGTGGACAACACAGAATGAGATGATTTTAATAATCTTTTGTGTAAATCCATGATTACATTTATTCATAGAGATGCTGGGTTTGTAGCAAAGATGTATAGGAAGAAGAGTCCACTAAGAGCAAACATGGTTTAGGAATATAGTGAAGGCTATGGACTGACTAATTGGTCATTATTCTTGTTGTCCAAGTGTGAAACATGGCCAAAATGAAAGGATAACGTTGTAGAGTTGTGCAATTGTTGAAAAATACCAGTATCTTGGGAGAAACAATTACAAATCAGACTCCATCTTCATTGGCAACATAAGT
This sequence comes from Lissotriton vulgaris, assembly GCF_964263255.1. Lineage (NCBI taxonomy): Eukaryota > Metazoa > Chordata > Amphibia > Caudata > Salamandridae > Lissotriton > Lissotriton vulgaris. The sequence goes on from NC_141685.1 coordinate 1,734,697,808, forward strand.
GACTCACTTAAAATAGATCACACTGCAACCACATTGAGCAAAACCTCACTATTCACAATGTATGCTGTAGTTTTATAGCTCACTAGTAGGCTCAAAGCTTAAAAATGTGTACACTTCTCTAAAATTACAGCAACATATTCAGGAAGAATCATTTACACTAATTGCACAGTGCGTGAGATTCTACATGAAAGAGCAGAATTCCTAACCCTTATACTTGAAATTAAGCTGTGCACTTGCGTTAGATAAAAAAAGAGAAAGTAATCCAGCCGATATAAATAAATCGAAAATACAATGATATTTATGACTTTATTAGTTACTGTAAAGCAAACTAGGCGGCTGGGCTTCCAAAATAAAAATAAACAAAAGCAGCTACCTAATGAACAAAGATCGAATCCTGTTATGTTGGCATTAAGGCAATTTTGCAACAAAGAAGATAACCCACACTTCTAATGGTTTAACACCATTCTGTTTACGGTGTGTCGTTAAGGCAAGGCAGCTCTGAAATGCCTGAGAGATCTAGTGTAATTTTGCATGAGTAGCAGTCAGGAACTTATAAAGAGATATTGTATTTTTAATATTTATGTATACTCAGTATCAATAAACAAATACCAGAAAGTGTATAAGGGAACGGCATGAGTCATTGCCTATCACTCTTGTGCTCATGTGACATTTTTGCTAGAGGATGGTCCTGTATGGGGGTATTAAATGAAGATATACTTTAAAAATAAAGCAGCATATACATTAATTGATTACGGATTGTTCCTAGTAGGTCCAGAATTACCCCATTTAGGGATACTATGCATTCAAAGCAATTAACGATAATGAACAGTTGACATGGCGGCATTTAAAAGGCATTTGCTTATTTTTATTTTATTTGCATTTTAGGTACTTGAAATAGCACAGACACAGTCTCAAGAAGCAGTCATTCTTCCTGCAGCAGTAAGTGGAACATTAATTAACATCAATTGGAATAATTGTCTTTGTTTTCACAAATTTACAATAAAATAGTATGTTAATCATAGCCACTTTACTTGGCTATATTACAATTTAAGGTGCCAAAGTACATGGCTGTTGTGTATCTGTACTCTTTACCCGAATATTTTGTGTATAAGTATTTTATTTATAACTTAGTGAAAAAATATAAATAAATTATCAATCAATCAATCAATCAGGGCTTGTAAAGCGTGACTACTCATCTGTGAGGGTCTTACGGCACTGGGGGTTGGGGGCTGCTGGTCGGACTGGGTGGAGGATCATTCAAAGATCCAAGTCTTGAATTTGTTCCTGAATTGAGTCAGTGACGCTGATTGCCTGAGGTGCAGGGGCAAGGTGTTCCATGTCTTAGCGGCGAGGTAGGAGAATGATCTTCCGCCGGTTCTGGTCTTGTGGATCCTGGCGATGGAGTAGTCTGGTGGGTACATGGAATGTGAGGTGGTGGTTCAGGTATTCTGGTCCATCGTTGTGTAGGGCTTTGTAGGCATGAGTGAGGAGCTCAAAATCATGTAAAAAAAGATATCAAAAAATGTATGAGCGGGAACATAACTAAAACCTTAAAAGGTCTATAGATAAAGATAATGGCAATGGTGTTGTATTAATTGAAGCAGTGTGGGCCACCGAGGGCTAAACACTAACCCATCTCAGTCGAGGGGAAGACCAATGCAACTAGAGAAGGGATCCCTTTAACTGCAATAAGAGAACTTATTACAATTTGAAATGTCACCAACAAGAGAATGCGAATGCAACGCGTTCACAGGACAGCATGTCCACTGCAGACTAGGGGCCAGATGTAGGAGCCCAAATACCGGTCGGTAACGGCCGAATTCAGCCGTTACCGACCGGTATTTGGTGATTGGGATGTAGGGGCATCATTTTACAGATTCGGTACATTTACCGAATCGGTAAATTTACCGATTCTGTAAAATACCGAATCGGTAATTTTACTGATTCGGTAACACCCAGATGTAGGTGGGACTCTTCTGAGTCCCAAAGGCCTTTCAGATTTGGTATTTTACCACCCAATCCAATTGGGTGGTAAAATACCGAATCCTGGTGTGCATGCACATGTGTGCATGCACACCTGTGCAATGTGACACACAGACATGCCCTTAGGGCATGTCTGTGTGCCACATGGCACACAAGTCCGGAATTGGGGTGCTAGAGGGTGTCAAAGTGACACCCCCTGCACCCTTGCAGGATTCGGTATTTACCGATTCGGTAAATCCGAATCGTAATTGCCCATTGATTCCTATGGGCTTCATGGCCCGTAGGAATCAATGGGCAATACCGATTCGGTATTTACCGAATCTGTAAATACCGAATCCTACCGATTCGGTAATTCTCAATTTGGAATTACCTACATCTCCCCCCTTCATATTTACAGACTCTTAAATACCGAATCGGTAAAATTCGGTATTTAAGAGTCGGTAAATATGAATTACCTACATCTGGCCCAAAGGGACATGTGCACAAAACACACTCTCCAAATTTTGTTTACAGGCCCTGAAAAATGAATGAAAAGCTAAAATAAAAAGCACACAATGATAAATTAGCAAATGGGTGAAACTCTGAAAGCATAGAAGTAAGCACATACAAACAAAAGGATATAGAGTCCTGGCATTGGTGCATAAAGTCCACTTAACTTTGCCCTGAGGAGAGTACAAAATGTCAACAATTATTTGCAAAGCTCTTATGGAAAAGAAAGATTATTTGAGACCAAGTTTATTATTGACTAACTGCCTCATACAAACATTAACAAGCATTAAACTTATTGTGTTGTGATTTCAAAGAAAAACAAGGGCTCTTAAGAAAAGAGAAACAAAGATTTTCTGTTTAATTTATGTTTAATAAATTAAATATATATGTCTATATATATCTGTGTATATATATATATATATATATATATATATATATATATATATATATATATATATATATATATATATATATATATATATATATATATATATATATATATATATATATATATTACCTACTGGCGGTCGCCAGTAGGTATATATAGTTAGGATTTTTTCCCTATGGGATTTCTGAAAATTCTATGTCTAATAACTTTGGCGTTTGTGCACGGAATCGGCTGAAATTTTCTGGAAAATGGCACATTTTGTTTCTGAGCAGCCCCTGAAAATTTGGGGGGTGTTCGGCAAGGGGGGGCTGAGATAAAAGGGGGGTCCCAAAACACGTTTTTCCCATGTTAATTTCCATAGGGCGGTTGGACTCACTTTTAGCTCGAACGGCTGAATGGATTTACACGAAACTTGGCAAAATTGTAGGGACAGTTAGCCCGATGTGCCTTTGCTAGGTCTCAATATATGTGCTTCAGTGGATTTTGAGAAATTAACGTTCAAAGTAAGATGAGCGCGATGAGCGCCTAGTACGCGAACCGGAAAGCGTTCTGGGCAGCGTACTATAAGGATAATAGAATGATACACTTTTCAAAGACTGTATGTTAATTGTTTGTTGTTTTTGTTGTTTTTTTTTGTTTTCTTTATTTTTAAAGTTTTTTTTATTTTGATTGTTTTTCATAATTTATTAAACTTTCTAACATTTCAGTGTCTGAAATGTCATTATTTTCTTGAAATATTGTTTGCAATCTGTGAGGTTGTAAAATGTCCTCATTTTCAAGGAGGGCATCTACTGCTTGGACACATTGCAGCAGTTCATTATCCAAGCTTTCATCCATAAATTCCATGTCAATTTGTTCAATCAATTCTTGGCTGCTCTCTTGCAGGTCCATTTCAAAAGAAACTTGGTTTTCGCCTTCCATTTTGCCTGAAATTTGGATTAAAAAAATATATATTAGTAGAGATAGGGCACTGTTGGGATTAATTTTAGATAGGCAGTTTTTATCAGTGAATTTATCTTTTGGCAGTGTATAGTATCAGAGTGGAAATAGGACTATAAAAAGTGTATGTGATTTAACCAAGACAAGCCTAACTCCATTCATAACTATAACAGAGAAGTCTATCTAAATACATTACTACTACAGAGGGATAGTGTATATCTAGCAGAAAAAGTCTACTATATTAAGTTATAGTGCACAATATATTTCATTTTTAAAAATTATAACTTACCTTCACAAAGAAGTTGAAGTTTTTGGAAGCTATTGAAATGTGATGTACAACAAGAAGTAGTAGTCAAAATGGCTGTGTTTTCTTCTCTTCCTTTATATATATTCAGGTATATAACCAATCAAATGTCAGGTAATAAAAGTAGAAAATGAAAGTAACATTTTCATTGGTTGTCAATTCCAACACTTCAGATGTGTTTTGTGAAGTAATTTACCTCACGGTACTTGGAGAGGTCTACAGGCTAAATGGCTAAATGAAATTTCAATCAAATTTGTGAGAATGAAAGGGATTGTTATGTAGTATGAGCTAATCTATATTTGGTGAGAGTGTCTCTAGTCGTTTTTCTGTAAATTACTTTCCCACCTTTTTTTTGGACCGCTTCCCGGAAAGCGGTCCGGTCCGCGAACTAGGAGCGTAACGGGAGTCCACCATTTTGTGTTTCGGTCGAATCAAGGTATAAAATGGAGGGTAAATAATGTTCTGAATGGGTAGAAGGGGGCATGGTACAAGTATTTTGCCCCCCTACGTTTTCTGAGGGTGGCTGAGGAGGACTATATGTGCGAAGAAAAAACTTTTTTTTTGAAATTTTGCGCGGTTAGCTTCCAGTTCGCGTACCGGATAGCGCTCTTTGAGCGTAGTTTGTTGAAAATTACAGAAAAAAGTTAGAAAAAAAATAATAAAAGTGTGTGATCAGATGAAGGGTAGCTCTGAGAAGAGCTTTTGGGTTTATGGTACATTTAGGTACTTATAAGTAGGTACCAATGCACAGTCTTAAATTCAGAATGAAAATTCTGTTGCCCTCATCTGAGAAGTGAACTCCATCTCCTCTGTAGATATCTTGCATGTAGTAACGCAAGTTATTGTTGTACAGAGAGCCCATTCCATGGTCTCTCATGAAAGCTGAAACAGATTTGTTTACATGCTTCCTCGCTTTCTCAATTTGTGGAGAAAATTGGTTGGACCACCTCCATTTCTGTCTTTGGCATATATTGGAATATACCAAGGCAGTTTGAGGAAAAAGTGCCATTAATTGCTCAAAGGTGTCCTTTAAAAGCATTTCCAGACCTACCCCTGTCAAAGTGCCCAAATCATTACCTCCACAGTGCACTATTAACAGGTCAGGTTTTGGCAAATGCATAAAGGTTTTCACCAATGGTATCAATTGGTGACATTTTAATCCTCTTTGGCCCAACCACTTAATTTCCACATCCTGTAAATTGAGGTTAGGTAAATTTCTGTTCTCAGCATACCTTTGAGCCCAGTGGATGTAACTATGTCCAACAATCCAGACCTTAAACATGGTGGGAGAAGGTTGTTCTGCAGTCAGATGAAGTGTGGTAATGAAAGGGCAGTTGAAACAGTAGGAGTTTGTAAAGAAAAAAAACTGTGGTTTTCCAATGCTAATGAATCATTAGCAGTGATTGGTGCATTTCCATTTCTGAAAACAGAAAGTTAGGGTGCATGGATGTGTTCTTTGAAAGATGTAATTTGAATGGTCAAGGAAGAAACATTTAATGAAAGATTGCACTGGATACGCAGGTGCACTGAGAGTTCAGAGTTCAATTGAAACATTGTTGTGTGAATTTGCAAACATGAGAAGTCTTCCAGGAGGTGGTTGCTATGGAAAAAAGGCAGAGAGGGCAGAGGGGGGAAGGGTTTTGATTTGAAAAAAGTGAGGGAAGAGTTATGATTGGCTAATATGAGAGATATGTGAAATGAATATCTGTATTTCTGTGCTTTCAATAGCTGCAGCCTCTGGAGTGCATCCTTTTTCTTCTGCTGAAGATAATTTGGTGTATTTCTGAGATTGTTTTCAAAACTCAAAAAATATTTGCTAAGGTGAGAAAAGATGTATTTAATTTAGATAGAGAATAGTATGATTTAAGGAGAAAATGATGAAGAAAGCTGTGTTTTTAAAATGTGGTTTTGTCTCTAGTGATATACAAATAGAATTAGTTTCTTTGAGAAATTGTAATTGCATATTCGGTGTAGCATTCTGGCATGCAGTAACACAAGTTATTGTGGTACATGGAGCCCATTCCATGGTCTCTTATGTAAGCTGAAACAGATATGTTGTTTTTAAAAACGATTTTAGAAATCAATTACATTTCTGGATATGTACTGCTAGAGCTTCATAGGTTGTTTTGGGCCATATTTATAAGGCATTTGAGTGTCTTTGATGTTATGTTTTCCTTTTTAAATGGAAAGTGTTCCTCATGGGGCAAGTGTCTTGTAAATACGCTCCCACTTGTGCTTTGCAAATTTAGATTTTGATTATGGGAGTTACATAGCCATGTTAATAATGTCCAAACAATGGTGGTAGGGCATTCAAGAAAACGCTTTCCTGTGTCTCTAGGACATTTTCAGTCCTTTCCTCTTGAATACAGGTATACAATTGATTTATATGCTGTGTTTAAAAACGAATTTTGAAATCAATTACATTTCTGAATATGTACTACTAGAGCTTCATAGGTTGTTTGGGGTCATATTTATAAGGCATTTGAGTGTCTTTGATGGTATTTTTCCCTTTTTAAATGGAAAGTGTTCCTCATGGGGCAAGTGTCTTGTAAACAAAACAGGTGATGGACCGAATGTGACCCAGGGTGGTGTGGAGTGGAAAATAACGATGGATTTAGGGCCAGATCCTTGGACTGGGGTGAGTGTGTGACATTGATCCACATTCTGTCCATCACTTGTTGTGTTTGCAAGTGTCTTGTAAATACGCTCCCACTTGCGCTTGGCAAATTTAGATTTTGATTGTGGGAGTTATATAGCCATGTTAATAATGTCCAAACAATGGTGCTAGGGCATTCAAGAAAACGCTTTCATGTGTCTCAAGGACATTTTCAGTTATTTCCTCTTGAATACAGGTATACAATTGATTTATATGCTGTGTTTAAAAACGATTTTTGAAATCAATTACATTTCTGGATATGTACTGTTAGAGCTTCATAGGTTGTTTGGGGTCATATTTATAAGGCATTTTAGTGTCTTTGATGTTATGTTTTCCTTTTTAAATGGAAAGCGTTCCTCATGGGGCAAGTGTCTTGTAAATACGCTCCCACTTGCGCTTGGCAAATTTAGATTTTGATTATGGGAGTTACATAGCCATGTTAATAATGTCCCAAAAATGGTGCTAGGGCATTCCAGAAAACACTTTCATGTGTCTCAAGGACATTTTCAGTCATTTCTTCATGAATGCAGGTATACAATTGATTTATATGCTGTGTTTAATAACGAATTTTGAAATCAATTACATTTCTGAATATGTACTACTAGAGCTTCATAGGTTGTTTGGGGTCATACACCATTTTTGGGAAATTATTAACATGCCTATGTAACTCCCATAATCAAAATCTAAATTTGCCAACCGCAGGTGGGAGCGTATTTACAAGAAATTTGCACCATGAAGAACGTAAAATAGCATAATAGACACTCAAATGCCTTATAAATATGACCCAAAACAACCTATGAAGCACTAGCAGTACATATCCAGAAATGTAATGGTTTTCAAATAATGACTTACTTCATTGGTAGGCCTTCACATGTATTTTCTCCTTTGTTTTCTTCAGTGAAAATCTTATCTGCAACCATGTGTTGGCCTCACCTCAAATAAACAAAACAGGTGATGGACCGAATGTGGATCAATGACACACATTCACCCCAGTCCAAAGATCTGGGCCTAAACAAACCTTTAGATAGGCCACATCTTATCGTCATCCTGAATTAATCATTTAAAATATTAGGGAGTGATTTATGATTGTTCTATGCCTGTTTTGTACCATTGAGTGTCATTTTTGTGATGCAGTGCTGGTGCAAAATATTTGCTATGTTAAATAATAAGTAGGGCATTAAGTTTTATTCATTTACTGTTTGGTAATAGTGGTTAATAACATTTTTTATTATATTTTTCCACAGATTCAACTGCAGATCTTTTTTATAATTTGAAAAATGCCAACGAAAAATCGTATTAGAAAGGCTAGAAAACGTCAAAGACAGCAGGATGATGTTTTATTGCAGCAGTCCTCTTCCCCAAATACTTATCAAAACACCAAGAAAGCTCCGGGTAAGAGCACAAAATCATTCTCAAGAAATATTTTTAGTAAAAAAAGTATTTCAACAAAAAATGTTTCAGTCCAGAAAAAGAAAAGCAATTTAAATGGAAAGGAAAGACCCATCAAAAATGTTACTGGTAGAGGAAGAGATAACTCTGTGCATGATAGTAGAAGGAAACAACAGTTTAGGGACATTCGAAATCGAATGTTCCGTAACAGGATAATAGTTAATTTATTGAAAAATATTTAAAAAAAGGCCAACAGAAAGCGGCATTTTATAAGAAGAAGAAAAATGTAGAGAAAATTATTGATCATGCTTTTGAAATTAAGCGAAAGTTGTTTATTTTGGTAATCAATAGAATTAGGAAACTAAGCAAGGTAATTTCTGATTTCAAAACAAAAAGTAGATGGAAGAGAGTAGTAAATCGTACTAACTTTTGTGAAGTTTTTTCCGGAGAATGGATGCATAGTTCAAGTTGTGAGGCATTTTTTAATGAGGAGAGTTATTTTCAGGATAATGATTTGGTGTTTGCAGTTGACACCAGTGGTCGAGCTTATGAAGTGAAGGATGGTTGTCCAGTTGAAAAAGAACAACTTGTGACAACAGAGACAGAAGAGGCGCTAAGTGATGAGGTTTTAGGAAGACGTCCTAAGGGTCCTGTGTCCATTTGGAAGTGTAGTTCTATTTGCAGTGTGCGACAGGTTTCCATCAATTTGCTTTGTGATTTTATACGGACATTTAATAAGAAAAGTTTGAAGCAGAAAATAAAGTTGTTGCAAGATTTAGATCCTTGCAGAGTGAGACAAATGACAGGTTTGCGTGGTCATTCACTGGCTTGTCTTTCCAGGAGAGTATGCCAGAGTGTTTTTCATCATTTCAGGATGCTAGCAGTGCATCATAATAAAGTGAGAAAATTAGTGAGAATGTTGTATTATGCTAAGAGTCCAGCAATTATGCTTAAACAATTATGTGCTGCTCTTTTGCATGGTTCTGAAATAGATGTGAAGAATATTTGTGAAGAAATTGAGTTTTGTTACTTTGGTAGTAGAGATGAGAATGTTCAAATTGACCCAGAAGTAGAGGGTTATGTTGAAGATAATATACAGGTTTCTAGTTCAGATAATTTTCAGAAGGAAATTGCCACGTTTCAGATGAAATCAAGTGAGAGGCCTAATTTCACTTGTGTATGTTGTCGACGCACTTATTATAAGAATCAGACTAAGTTAGTGGATTTATATGCAAAAACTGAAAGGGAAAATAATAGTGAATGGAAGGATTTTGCCACATACTTGATGGTAGAAAATTGTTTTGATTTGGGAGTGGACCAACGTGTGTGTACTTATTGTTGTAATAAATTAAATCAAAACCAGATGCCTGCTATGGCAGTTCATAATAATCTGGAATTGGTTGAGATTCCTTCAGAATTGAAGGATTTAAATACTTATGAATCTATTTTGATTCAAAGTATCCATCCCTTTCAGGCTATTGTAAGAATGGAGCCAAAGACAGGGAAGTTGCCTCCAACAGATTTACAGAGAGGATTAAAGGGAAGAGTTGTTTATTTGCCTCTAGATTTGAACAAAAACATTAACACAATTGGAGTTGAGAAAGTGGAAGAGGAACCTCTGGTTATCTTGGTTAATGGGGTTCCGACAAAGAATAAGAAAATATGGCAAGATTTAGTGGATGTTAGGAAAGTGAAAAATGCAACTTTGTATTTGAAGAAAAATAATAAGTACTATAAGAATGTATATGTTGCAGAAGAGGAAGTAAGTGATGAAGAGGATAGCGTTTTGTGTGCTGGCCAAATTGAGAGAGTAGAGGTGTCTAATAGTGAAGAAATATATGAACATTATAGTGTTCATCCTTTGCATTCCAAGGAAGTCATGGGGAATGCTATTGAGTTGTTTCAAATGAAACAAGTCAAAGGGAGTCCCATTAGTGTTTGGGAGGAAAGTTTGGAAGCTCGGTGTTTCCCACAGCTATTTCCCACAGGTCAAGGCGGAAGATATGATGAGCGACCTCATCAAATTCCTGCGTCTGAATACCGGACTTCACGATTGTATGCAGAAGATCCTAGGTTTCGTCAATGCATTCCCTATTTGTTTCATCTCCTGTTTGAAAGCGATCTGTCTTGACTGTCATATGCAGTGAACCACATTTTAAAAAGTGGTATACAGATGCGAAACATCTCGGCAAGTGATTTTATGCATAAAATCAATGTCCAAGACAGTATTTTGGATTCTCACTTAATTAATCTCATGGCGTGTCAGCGTGGTACTAATGAGTACTGGTACCGTCGTCATGGTGATTTAAAATGTATGCTGAGGAACTTAGGAACTCCGACATGGTTCCTCACTCTGAGCTGTGCCGAGTATGGCTGGGAAGACTTACTTGAATTTCTACGAGAGGCAAATGGAAATATTGAAAACATTGAATTCAAGACACCTGGAGAACTGTGTTCTTTGGATCCAGTGAATGTATGCAGGTACTTCAATCATAGATTTGAAGCTATGATGTCTTTCATCACAAATAAGAAGAATCCACCTCTTGGAGAGGTGTTGGATTTCTTCTGGAGAAAGGAGTACCAAGCAAGAGGTGCTCCTCATATACATATGTTGTTGTGGATCAAGGATGCACCTAAATTTGGAACAGATCCGGATGACTTAGTGATGAATTTCATAGAACAGTATTCTACGTGTGCTGTTCCAAACGCAACGGAGAAGAAAAGCCTAAGAGAACAAGTTCTACGTTTCCAAAGCCATCGTTGTGGAAAGTACTGTCGTCGTAAATTCAGAAACAAGGACAAGTTCTACACCAAATGTCGTTTCAACTTTCCACGACCGGTGATTTCTAAAGGTAGAGTGAACAGTTTGATGTCTTCGCTGCGACATAATGTGACGAGGAAATCACCCAAGAATACATACAATTTGAAAAGGAACGAAGAGTCCAAGTACATCAATGACTACAACCCAGTGATTTTGTCCATGTGGAATGCTAACATGGATATACAGTTTGTGGCTGACAACTGTATGGCTGTGGCTCGGTATGTGACATCTTACATCACCAAAAAAGAAAAGACAGAACTGAAGGATATGTGGGAGGACATTTCCCATGAAAAGAGCCTCAGCAAGAAGTTGTTCAGTTTCAGTCTGAAGATGTTGTCGCATCGAGAAATCGGAGCTTACGAATGTTCTGATCGATTGTCTTCAGCAAGTCTCTATGCCAAATCCAGGAGTATCGTTTGGGCGAGTCTTGGTCTTGCTGCAACGCGAAATCGAGTTCTAAAACCTGTCCGGGAAATTGAGTATTTGGCAGAAAAGGAACCAAACAGTACCGACATTTTGAAGACCAACATGTTGGATACATATTATCCAAATCGAAGCAGTCACCTTGAGAATGTTTGTCTATATGAGGTTCTCCAAAATTATATATTCAAGAGGAACATCAAAGAAGATATTGAGAAAGGAGTGCATGCTGTAATTGGAAGTGAGGGATGCCTGGTCAAGCAAAGAAAATGCCAATTAGTAAACCATCGAAAATTGAGTGGTGAATCTCCAGAAAAAAAGGAGTTTTTCTATTTAGCACTTTTGCAACTTTTCAAGCCTTGGCGTGCAGAAGAGGAACTGCTTGGAGATTTCCTCTGTTACGAAGACTCTTTCACTGCTGCTAAGGAGACCATAGAATGTCCTGCTTTTCCCAAATATCAAGAAATGCTAACTTTGGAAATTGAGCAGGAAGCAACGATTGCAGCCGAGATTGCCAGAGACAGTTCTCAGGACAGTCAGAGTTCTGTTTCATTGAGTCAAGATCCACTTGGAGGACCTATTATCGAAAATGAAGCTGCCACTGCTATGAATGAAGTGGAAAGAGCCATGGCACATGCTCAGGAGGATTCAGTTAACTTAGAAGACTTGGAAAAACAACTCAACGTTGAGCAGAGGAAAATATATGATGAAGTTACCAAGCAAATTGAGCACGGATTAAGTCATGAGAAGAAAGAGTGCTCATGTACATCGTTGAAGCCTGTCCGACTGTACGTGAGTGGAGAAGCGGGAACTGGAAAAAGTTTCCTCATTAAAGCAATTTCTTGTTATTTGCAGGAAAGGACTGAGTCATCGCTGTCTTGTGTTGTCACCGCTCCTACTGGACTGGCAGCACATAACATTAAAGGTATTACTTTGCATCGTCTACTGATGCTGCCAGTGGAGCATGACAACAAATTACAATACCACAAGTTATCTGGGGATGCTTGCTGTGAAGTTTCAAGAGTCTTGAGGAAAATGAAACTACTTATCATTGACGAAGTAAGCATGGTTTCCAATGTCATGCTTGCCTTTGTGCATTTGAGAATGCAAGAAGTACTTAAAACTGAATATGATGTGTTATTTGGTGGCAAACACATCATTGTTTTCGGAGATCTTCTGCAGCTGACACCAGTAAAAGGTCAACCTGTGTTCAAAATACTCACGCATGAAGATACCAGGAAGTGCCTAGGGAGCATTGGCAACGTCAATATATGGTTAAACTTCAATTATGCTGAACTGCATGAAAATATGCGTCAGGCAAAGGATGAAGATTACAAGAATATTCTACAAGATATTAGAATTGGAAAAGTGACCGAACATGGGAAAGAAGCTTTAAATGCACGATTACTGTCAAATTTATATCCCAAACAAGAGATTGTGCCTGAGAATATTTTTCAGAAAATTACTGAGAAGAAATCCGGGATATGTTTGATGCCAACTCTTGCAGAATGTGCCATCTTCAACAACAAAATGTTGAATTTAGAAAAGCAAGAGATTGTGAAACTTGAAGCTATCGACAAAATAGAGCATATGGGATCAACAATTATTTTGTCAGAGAATTTTAAATCAAAATTGGATTCATTAGAGAAGACTATATCTAAAACTGCGGGTTTTGAAAAGACTCTGAATGTGTGCTTAAATTGCCGAATCATTTTGAGAAGGAATTTACATGTTGAAAGAGGTCTGGTAAATGGATCAATGGGTAATGTTGTTGATTTTGAGAAATACAGAAATAGAGATGGAATAGAATTTTTAAAAATTAAATTTGATGGCATTGAGGAAGTACAGCTAATTGGTCGTTGTTCTGCTAGGTTTTTGCTTGTTAAAGACTTATATGTTCGCCGTAAACAGTTTCCTGTTTGCTTGGCATATGCGGTGACAATCCATAAATCGCAAGGTTTAAGTGTAGACAGTGCATTGGTGAATATTGGCAGTTCTGTGTTCAAGGAGGGTATGGCATATGTGGCATTGTCACGAGTTAGAACTTTATCGGGATTGTACTTGATTGACTGTGATGTCACAAACATTTGTGCGGATCTAGATTGTGTTAAGGAATACAATAGGTTAAGAAGAGAGTATGCGCCACATTTGCCTCAATATCCTTTGTTTGAGAAACGTGTGGTAGGCCGGAAACGTAGAAATATCAGTAATAGTAGGGAGGTTGTAGCAAAAAGACCAAAAGTCAATGAACCAAAAATTGTTAGCAGAAATAAAGTGGATTCTGTTGAAGATGTTGTCGGTTTTCAATTTGAAAACAGTTCTGGTGTCAACTGCTATGCAAATGTAGTGGTTAATGTTCTCTTTTCACTAGAGAGTTTAAAAGAACAGATTCTGTTGAATTCAGAACAAATTTTATGCTGTTTGTTGAATTCTGTTTTCGAGAAATGTAGCACTGATCGAACAAAAGTAGAAAGTGTGTCTGAAGTTCGTTATCTGTTAGATGAATGTTCAGGTCAAACAGACTTCTCTGAAAATAATCAGCAAGATTGTCAGGAGTTTTTAATGTATATGCTTGATGTATTGCAAGATGAGGGTGTAGATGTAGATCACCTGTTTGGGCTTTCTTATCAATGGCAGCATGACTGCGAGAACTGTATGGTATCAAGTACTACTAGTGTTGACTCAGAAAGATTTATATATTTAACTTTGCCAGACAGTAAATCAGTGTCCTTTAATAAGCTAGTAAATGCAGCGGATCACAACATGGAGTGTAGCCAATGTAAATGTGATATGATGTCAACATTATTTATACGTAGATATGGCCAGTATGTCATTTTAATGATCCAACAATGTAGGCCTGATGGATCAAAATTGTCAACTTTAATAAAAAATTTTGTGGCTTCTCAGCTGTCAATATCAGGGAGGACTTTTGTAACTGTAGCAATTATCTATCACGATGGTCCTTCAACAACATCAGGACATTATACAGCTTATTTAAAGTCTCGAAACGGCTGGTCATTCTGCAATGATTCCGTTGTAACTTTCAAAAACAAATTGCCGTTTGACCTTAAAAATTCTTACCTGGTGTTTTTAAAACCAAAATTTTAAAGAAAGAATTTTGGGATTTCCTGTGAGGAATTGGAAATTGTTCATCAAGTAGAGGGAATGTAAGTCTGCAATGCTGTCTAGATTATTGGTCCAAAACTTTTAATTATAATGTCAATTTAAAAATCCAACTATATAAACCTGATGCAAGTAAGTCTGCTTCATAGTAAGCAGTATCAGTGTCATAGGAAAAGGAGAACATGAGTGACAAAGAAGAGTAAGATATTAGTAGTCCAGGATTGTGAAAATAATCTCAAATGTTTTCTTTTTGAAAGATGCGAAAATAGAAAATGACGGGATTTGATTGGAAGAATTACAAGAGTTGCGAATCGCTGCAACATGATTTGGCCTAGTGGAAACATGTGATAGAATGTGAGAAGTCTTTTCTTGTATGTAACATATTTTTCGAAATGATGGAGGTTTTCTTTCAGAAAGTGGCGGGCTGAAAATATTTATAGCACAACAGAGTGGACGCTGTTCATAGGAGATCCTTCGACGTTATTGAAAGTAAGTTAATTTTAAGGAGTTTTGAATTCAGATTTCTTAGGTTGTATGGGTTTTTTAAACACAATCATTTTGATTGTGTTTTTTTTCCCCCGCTGTTACATGATGAATACCTTCAAGTCACTGATTTAAGTGAAATTTGATACATTCTGAGAACAGCAAAAATAAACCATTTAACATGTATAATTAATGTTCTGCTTTTTGTACTTATGATATACATTTAGAAATGTGAGGTAGATATGGAGAAACTGAGTCTTCTGTAAGTGTCAATTTTAATGCTTACAGTGCTGTACTTCTGGGTACTGTTTTTTAAAAAAAAAAAGAAATAGGCCTCACCTCAAAGAAAGCTCTTGAAAGCACACATCTTATTTGCATCCTGAAACAATCATTTAAAATGTTAGACACAATTTTATGATGGCTTTACATCTCTTTTGCGCTGCTATTGCATCACTATTGTGAGACATAAGCAATGCAAAAGAAGCATCATGTTTCAAAATAGGCCTCATTTCATCAGCATGAAGATACTGTTTGTTTAAAATAAATATCTTTAGGATTGTGTACGGGTCGTAGAGAAGTAGAGGCTTCTGTAAGTGTCAAAGTTGTTTAAAAACTGTTTCTTCTTGAACCTTTTCCCTTCTTTTTTCTAATTTTTAAATACATGTTTTAATATTTTTGGAAATGTTTGTTCTCTCTTTTACAGATTGAATGTATGAAAAATTTTCTTTAAAAGTTAACAAGAATTATAAGGTAAATGTTTTCTACTTTTTTAACCCGCATTCCACTGCTGATGATGTCACTGACTATGTTATGAATGATGTAATAAGTGGGCATGTTTTACTACAATGGTAGGTCTTCACATCTATTATCTCCTCTGTATTCTTCAACAAGCATAAATTTGATATGCAACCCTGAGTACGGTTCACCTTAAACAAACTTTTAGAGAGGACACACCTTATCGTCACCCTCAATCAATCATTTAATCTATCACATTTAACATCTATTAGTTCTACTGCTTCATTTCTTTAATCTTTACTTTCCTGTGTTTGCTACTTCTCTCATTCTTTTCTCTATTACTTAATTATTCTACTCCTTCCAGTATTTTTCTCACTCCCTCTCTTCTCATACTTCTTCATTATTATTCACTAATTCTGTCTCTATTAATGTTACTGTTTCTGAATGATCTCCAAAAATTTTTAAAACAAGAACAGTAAGTATAAGGATAGGAAAAGACATTTATGTTACAAGAAAGACAGCTATAGGAAGTAAACAAAAGATACTGTTACTCGCAATCCACTGCTGATGATGTCACTGACCATGTCAAAAATTATGTAATATATGACATGATCAGAAGTGAATTGCGGGTAACAGTATCTTTTCTTTACTCCCTATAGCTGTCTTTTTTGTAACATAACTGTCTGTTTCCTTTCCTTATACTTACTGTTCTTTTTTTAAAAAAATTTTTTTGGTTCGCTCCTAGTTCGCGTACCGGAGTGCGAACTGGGAGCGAACTAAAAGAAATAGAGCTTGGCAGAGTTCAAAGAATTCTACCAATTTTTTTTTATAATGGGGAGGTAGTTCTGAAAATAACTTTTTTTTGTTTTTGTTGTTTTAAATTTTTTTTATTAGTTTTCTGAACATTTTTTATATTTTTTTGTTTTTTTCTGAACATTTTGTATTTTTTTTTATTTTTTGGGGGGAGGGGGGAAACAAAAATGATTCATCGAAGAGGGCTCAACAGGAGCAACAAAAAAAAGAAGAATTTATTTTTGGGAGTGTATTGGACATACATGATTTTTGATTGCTCTTATTATAAGAGTTATGCTACTTTCGCGGTAGCATAATATTTGATTGCACCTCACACAAACTTGTTTCACTTCCCCCATGTCCATTTGAATATTCGGGATCAACTCCCTTGCTTCTGGTCCCGAAACTTCTGGCACGACCGATCTTCTGGCTATTGCTGGGGAATTCTGTTGTTCATCCCGAAGCTGAGCAGCACTATAATTATTTGGGTGCCACCTACTCATGTGCCTGTGCATAGTAAAATTCCCATAACTATATTTTTTGTCCGTCCCCCTTGAAAGGCGATCATCACAGATACGGCAAAAGACATATCAGGCGTTCACTTTCTTTTGCCCTGGTGGAAATTTAAAAAATTGCCAGATGAAATTTTCCTTCCTGTTGTACCTCCTGGGCTCCTCTGGCAAATATTCAGGCTCTTCCTCCTCTTCCTGATCTTCCTCTTCTTGAAAGATTGGTTGAGTAGGTGGTCCTTTCTTTCCATGAGGAGGTGGAGGTGGTGGTGGGGGAACACTACCAGAAGCAACAACTGAAGCCATTTCTCTGGAATGTAAAAAGGTCTTTCTCTCACCAAGATGAAAGTCAGAGTGAGGAAAGAAGGAGGGGTTTTCATCATTTGGGAAAAGCCAAAGTTCTAAACCAATGAAAAGTGTTAATTTTAGATCACATGACCTAGTATTACATCATTAGGAAACCAAAAGTGAAATGAACCAATGAAAAGTGTTATTACCGAGTCACATGACCTGCTGTGTTTACGTTTCGCGCTTTGCGCCGCTTTCCGGTCCGCTTCCGGGTCCGCTAACTTGGCGCGTCCGATGACGTATTACGCGACAACGCAAAACGTCATTCTAACGTAACAGTTACGCTAAAAGAACGTTTACCGGTTCGCGGACTGGGAGCGGAACAAAAAAATATTTTTTTTAAAAATGTATTAAAAACATGTAAAATATATTTTAAGATTTAAAAAAGAATACATTTTACAGCTACAGATATTAGCTTTCAAAAAACCATTGAAATTCAATGAAAAAACCATAGGTTATAGAGAATATATAGTTAGGAATTAGCATTTACAAAACCTTAAAAATTCACTGAAAAAACCATAGGTTATAAACCATATATAGTTAGGGAATAGCATTTTCAAAACCTTATTTTACTCGCATAAAACCATTGAAATTCCATATATAGTTAGATGCGTTAACTATATATCGCGCACCCGCAATCCACTGCTGATGATGTCACATATTACATCATTCATGACATGGTCAGTGACATCACTGATGACATCACTGATAACAACTCAAATGACATCACTGATGACATCTCAAATGACATCAGTGATGACATCACTGATGACAACTCAAATGACATCACTGACAACATCACAGATGACATCATTTATGTGTTAATACGATGAACCTCTACAGACTCTGATATATCCTTAGATACACTCAGTGAAAACAGACACTCACAGATTGTCACTCATCCATGGAGTTACTCATACACCTAGACAGTCATGCAAAGAATCAATCACACCTCCAATTCCTCAACTATACAGTTATACACACCTTACTTATTGAAACATATTCTAACACATATTTACTCTCTTATACAATCACTGATACAAGTTTTCAATGATCCATGCAGCCACTCACACATTCACTGGCTCTTAAACACAGTAATTTATATATATCAACTCTCGCATGTACTGTGTTTTACATATGTACTTACTTTGACATGTAGCATTGAGATATCCAATCACTCACCAATACACTCATGCACACAGTCAACCACCCATACAGCTGTTTCCACATGCAGTTTTGAACCCATACATCTAGTGAATCAGCTGTTCACACATCTATGCACAGAGTCACACACCTCCTAGCCAATCACACACATACTCAGTCTCCCATACAAATACTTGGGCAACCAATCAATAATCCATATAGTTACTCATATAGCTACTGATCAACACATGCAGCAGTTTACAGAACAACAGACATAATGATGCACAAATTAGGACAGTTTAGTCACTAACCCATGCTCTCAGTGAGACACATTTAATCACTCTCTCATACAGTCAGTCATGCACCTACTAAATCCTTCATCCAGACACTTATACATCCACTCATTCTTCAATATGTAAGACATATTTAAACTCTACAGAAGCGTACATTCACTGGATGATGTCATCAGTGATGTCATCAGTGATGTCACTGACCATGTCATGAATGATGTAATATGTGACATCATCAGCAGTGGATTGCGGGTGCGCGATATATAGTTAGCGCATCTAACTATATATGGAATTTCAATGGTTTTATGCGAGTAAAATAAGGTTTTGAAAATGCTATTCCCTAACTATATATGGTTTATAACCTATGGTTTTTTCAGTGATATATATATATATATATATATATATATATATATATATATATATATATATATATATATATATATATATATATATATATATATATATATATATATATATGTATATATATATATATAAGAGCTCCCAGTTGCACCGGCAAGCCCAAGGCACTCACCAGCGGGTGCGATTCCGCGCCGATACTCGCGTCAATTATCCAAGCTCAAACCATTTCCTTCGAGAAATGTCAAAACGCACTCCGGGGGTAAAGCAGCAAGATTTTTTTTTTTCACAACAAATTTTATTGAGCATAAGAGTATCAAGAATGTGGTATCTTCACACACCAAGATCACCACAACTGTATCAATGTAATGATGACAGAGAGACAGTAATGAATGAAGCAGATGCCAATGAAGCTCATCTTTAAAAATGCCCTAGAAGCCTACTCTAAACCCCAACTACACCCCCCCCGTACCCAACATCCCCCCCCACCACACGTGTACAGAAAGCAACACAAAGGAAATGTACAAAGAATAAGCAGGTATAGCGCAACCAGGGCTTTGCCACTTGAGGCCAGAAGTGTCACTGCGGTCAAATGTCCTCCTCCTGCTCCGCCGGGGGTTCCAAGGACAGGCCACGGTAGTCGGCCCACCGCTTCCAGATCTTGAAATGTTCGCGCGGGCAGCCCCGCGCCTCAAAGACCGGTTTTTCAAGGCCCATGAAATAGTCTAGCCCAGCCTTCCATGCAGACAGGGGGGGGGGGGCCCTCACAGACTTCCATGCCAGAGCCAGGTCACACTTGGCCACCACCAGACCCAGAAGCAACAGATGACGCTTATACATGTTGCCCCCAACCCCTTCCATGATATGCAGCAGGCCCAGCCGGTGGGTACGAGGAAGATCCCAACCCAGGACCTCAGTCAGGCAGCTCCACACACCCCTCCAGAATCCAGCCAGGCGACCACACGACCACACCGTATGTATCAGGGAGCCAGGCACCTCCCCACAGCGCAGGCATTCCGGTGACGCAATCAAGCCTGCCTTCCATAGACGTTCACGTGTATAATAGGCACGGTGCAAGTATTTGAATTGTATCAGGCGGAGCCGAACCGCAACAGCGGTGCCGCGCGGGGACTCCAGCGCCTCCCTCCAATCGTCCTCATCTAGGGCGCCCACGTCCACCTCCCACGCCTCCCGAAGGGAGCGGAGAGTGGAGGAGCAGTGGATAACAAGCGACTGATAGATCCTAGAGACCTTATTGTCTCCCAAGTCTCCCATAAACACTTTTGCCTCAAGCGGGCTGAACTCCGGCAGGGAGTCGAGGCCGGCAATGCTCGGGGCGAGGGCATGCCGCAGCTGGAGGTAGCGGAAGAACTGGGACTGAGGCATCTGGAACTCCGCGCGGAGTTCCTCGAAGGACTTGAGGGTGGTGCCTGACATGACCTGGCCCAGTTGTGTAATTCCAATAGCCTCCCAACCCTCAAACCCAGCCAGGGCCGCCAGTTCCGGAAGCAGGCCATTGTGCCACAGCGGCGTTTCAGCTGTTAATTTGCCCCACCAACCCATGCGGCGCAGGGACTGCCGCCACACCGCAAATACCACTTTAGTGACCGACGGCAATCCACGGCGTACGCGAGCCGAATAAAGAATAGTGTGAAGCGTGCGATCTCCCATGAGAAGTCTCTTCAGGGCATAGGCCGGGTCACTCCTATCACCATACCACCAGTCATTGAGGACAAGCAGGTGTGACGCTTGGTAGTAGGAGAGGAGGTCGGATGTGGCCAAACCACCACAGTATGTGGACAAAAAGCACGTCCTCAAGGCCACCCTGGCTGCACCGCCATCCCACAGGAAGCGGCCCAGCACAGAGTTCACCTGGCGGAACCACTCCATGCCAATAGGGTGCGGGAAGTTTTGGAGTTGGTACAACAGCCTCGCCAGTGCCACCATCTTAAAGATGGCCGACCTCCCAAAGATCGTGAGTGGCATTCTGGACCAAGTTTTAACATCTGTCTGGACCCGTTCCCACACCGGCAAGACACTGCGTGTCCAGGCCACAGCCCGCGAGTTCGAAAGGAAGACGCCCAGATACTTCAGGCCGTCCGTCGCCACACGCAAGTCGGCGGCCCATGGGTCGGCAACCACTCCGCCACCCAAAATCCACAGGGTCGATTTATTCAGATTAAGGTGAAGCCCCGAGACCTCGCCAAACCCCCGCATGATCTCCAAAACCCGGGGACCCGAGCGCCGCAGATCAGTGAGGAACAGAAGGACGTCGTCTGCATACAGTGCAATCCTATCCGCCAGGTCATCGTTCAAGACAAAGCCACGTAATTGGGCATCAGTTCGTATCCGCGACGCCAGGGGCTCCATGGCCAGGGCGAACAGGTAGGGGGGACAGCGGGCAACCCTGTCGAGTACCACGTCCGATGTGAAAGCGCTCAGAGACCGCGCCGGCCACGCGGACCGACGCCGTGACATTAGTGTAGAGGAGACGAATATACGACAGGAAGACAGGCCCTAGATTGAGGCGGGCCAGCAAAGTGAACAAATATGCCCAACTCACCGAATCAAAGGCTCGGTCCATGTCCGCAAGAAGGAGTGCAGCCTGTTCATCCCTAGCACCCATGGCGTCAACCGCCGCCTGCGCCCGCCGGATATTGTGCCGGGTGGCCCTGCGCGGCATGAACCCGGCCTGGTCAGGGTGGACCAGGTCGGCAATGTAGGGCAAAAGGCGGTTCGCCAGGGCCTTCGCCAAAATCTTGGCCTCGATGTTGAGAAGGGAGATCGGCCTGTAAGAGTCGTGCCGGTCCGGCGCCCTGCCCGGCTTCAAAAATACCACTATCTCGGCATGACGCCAGTCTGGTGGCAGCTTGCCCCTAGCCCGCGACGCCTCTAGGGCTCTGCGAAAGTGGGGTCCCAACTGGACGTGGAACTTTTTATAAAATTCGCTAGGATAACCGCTCGGGCCGGGCGCCTTCCCAGTGTTCAATTGGCCAAGGGCCTCCCCGAGTTCCTCAGACGTAAGCGGGGTCTCCAAGGCGGTTCTAGTCTCATCGGGGACTGCCTGCGGGAGCAGGTCGTCCAGGTATGAGGCAATCTCGCCCTCCATCAAGGGGTCCCGAGGAGCGTATTGCGCCTCGTAGTAGCGGGCAAAGCTAGCCGCCAGCAGACCCGGGTCGGTCATGACCGAGCCGTCATCCGCCGTGAGACCAGGCAGCTCTAGGGGCTGGAAAGTCGCTTGGCAAAGCCTATGCAACATGGTGCAGGACTTGTCGCCCCACTGGTACACCCTGCTGCGCGTGGCGAGCCACGCCTGTCGGGCCTCCTCGTACAGGACCGAAGCATACATCTGTTGGGCCTGCAGGAGCTGTCTCACGACGCCCTCATCACCCCGAGCCGACCACGCTGCTCCAGCTCCTCTACGCGGGCCGCGGCAGTCACAATGGCTTCCCGATGTTTCCGCCGAGCAGCCACACACCAAGCTATATCAATGCCCCGGAGCGTAGGCTTCAGCGCCTCCCACACAACTAGTGCATCGACATCCCCCACCAAGTTCTCGCGCCAGAAGTGATCAATCGCTTCGCGTAAATGGTTCACGTACTCCGGCCGCTGCAGCGGCCAGGCGGACATACGCCAGCGAAAAGGTTGTCGTTTAGAGGGGAGGGTCACGGTGGCCAGGACAGGGGAGTGATCCGAGAGGCCTCTGGGGAGTATTGCGGCATCCCTGACGCGACTCAGGCAGGCACCCGGCACAAACAAATAATCTAGCCTCGAGAAGGACCCATGGCAGCAAGATTTTTTATTGCTGCTTTACCTCCGGAGTGCGTTTTGACATTTCTCGAAGGAAATGGTTTGAGCTTGGATATATATATATATATATTCATAAATTTCTTAAGAATAGTTTCTTGAAGGCATTCAAACTGATACAAATTACATCATTTGTAAAAATAAATAAATGCCATCACATTTTCAACAAAACATTTGTTCCTGGTATCGAACTCACAATTCTTCTGTATACACGTGACCTTTCTTCAGGTCTAATCAGTTGAGTTAGTGTGATTTCAAGTTAATACAAATTACATCATTTGCAAAACTAAATGACAATACATTTTATGGTAAAAACGTTGGTATCAGTTTGAATGCCTTCAAGAAACCATTCTTAAGAAATTTATGAATTCTGGTTTGCCACAGTATGCCACATATTGCTGACTTAGTAGTATGAATCTGTTTTCGTAGCTCCAGACAAATAATGAATAGGTAGTCTGTTGACTATATTTATGTTAACCACGATCACGTGATTTCTTTAAATGCTGGATGTAAACAGACACTTGTACTCGTGAGCAAGGGAAGTTGTTCCCGAAACGCGTCGAGTAGGGCTGTGATTAAAAATCCAGTTTGAACTGAATTGCTGGCCTGGGCATCGTTCTTTTGAAGGTGAACGTGTGTGGTGGAAGTTGTGGGGTTTAGCGATCCCGTCCAGGCGCGCCGCTGCAAGGGGCCATCAGAGCTTCTCGCCAAAACTCTGTGCTGGATATATATATATATATATATATATATATATATATATATATATATATATATATATATATATATATATATATATATATATATATATATATATATATATATATATATATATATATATATATATATATATATATATATATATATATATATATGTATAAAAAACATAGGTTTCTTGCACGTTATAGTTAGTTGGGAGTAACGAAGAAAATGTTGGTGGAGGCAGTAAAGTCAAAATCCCAAACTAGGATTAGGGAGGCCAGGAAGCTCTACTCCCAGAGTTTACAAATAGCTAAAAAAGAATGGGAGGAAAAGTTCTGGGCGGATCTTTTGGCTGCCAGGCAAGGGAAGGATGCTAGGGGTTTCTGGAACCTGGTGGGTTCTAGGAACCGACCCGATGACACACTGAGGACCTGTACCATCCCGTCCCAGTCCTGGTTCAATCATTTCGGGGCCTTATACTCTCCGGTAGAAGGGCCCCTAAATGAGCCAGTTTCACCCCCCATCTTGGCAAGAGATAGTGTCCTTGAATCTTTCACCGTCCGGGAGGTAGCTAATGTAATCAAGTCTGTGGCACCCCTGAAAGCAGCCGGCCCTGACGGACTTCCAGGGGATTTACTCCGAGCCTATCCGACTGAATGGGGCATTTTGATTTCCGCCCTTCTGAATGCCATCATGGAGGGTGGACCTGTACCAGAATCTTGGAGGGGGCGGAGGTTGTCTCCATATTCAGCAAGGGATGTCGGGACAACCCAGGGAATTACAGGCCGATAAGCCTGACTGACTCGACAGAAAAAGTGTCGGGGAAGGCGATTTTAGGGAGGACCCTCCATTGGGCGGAGGAAAACCATATCCTATCCGATTTCCAGGCAGGATTCCGTTCAGGGACGGGTACTATTGAACAAGTTTTTAGACTAATGCTTCTGCATTGGAAGGTGGTGGAACTGGGAAAGGGCAGTCTTTACTTGGCCTTCATTGACCTGAAGACTGCCTTCGACCTGGTCCCCAGGGAGGAACTCTGGAGGGTCTGGCAGGGTCTTGGGCTGCCCCCCTATATCCTGTCGCTCCTGATTAAACTCCATACTGATAACTATGCCCAGGTGCGGTGGGGACAGAATGGGGAAACGACTGATAGGATCCCGGTTTGTAGGGGCGTCCAACAGGGTTGTGTGCTAGCTCCCACCCTATTTTCCTTGTATGTAAATGGTGTGGTAGAGCACCTGCTTCAAGAACCAGCGGACGCACCCACCCTGAGGGGCGTACGGATCCCTACACTGTAGTTTGCAGACGACACCCTTCTCATCGCCAAGACTCCCCAGGGTCTTCAGAAGCTTTTGACCCGATTCCAGGATTTCTGTTTGGCAAGGGGATTGGTGATTAACGTGGACAAAACAAAATACTTGATTATGCATCCACCCCGGAAACCAGGACGCCCTCCAGTCTTGAACTCTGTCCCTCTTGAGAAAGTTTCCGAGTTTGATTACTTGGGAATACGCCTGTGTGACACTATGAGCTGGACGTCACATATCAACAAGATGGTCCTCAGCCATAAAAGGGTAGGGGGTGCGCTGTTAAGGGAGTATCGCGCTTCATCCAAACAGTTTGTGGCACCCGCAATTGATATTGACAAAGCAAGAGGAGTCACTTCAGCACTCTACGGGGCGGAGCTATTGGGCTATTGCAACTTGGAGTCCCTATCCAAGTCGGAGAGCAAATTTTTGAAAGACCTACTTGCTCTCCCCTTTAGCACCCCCACAGTCCCGGTATGCTTGGATGTGGGCTGCAAGTCATTAAGGACCAGGCTCGTCTCCGGCCGCTGCTTTTATGGGCTCGTTTGTGGAGGGTTCCAGGGTTAAAATCATATGCTGATGGGCTGTCTGAGGTGATGGAAATGGGGGGCTGGCACAAGATCAAGTGGCTGAGGGATATCAAAAACCTTTTGGGGGAGCTGGGTTTGGGAGACTCTTGGGTTACAAAATCTGCTCCACCCAAGGCTATCCTGAAAAAACTGTATTGGGACTGGGTATCCTCTCAATTTATCGGTAATCCACGCCACTGCAACTCGACCACAGCATTTCTAAGAATTAAGGACGTGGAGGCCTATGAACCCTATCTGGACTTGATCACCATGCCAGTTGATAGGGCTCTTTACATTAAGTTTAGAGTAGGTACTCTTCCGACAGGGGACCTTCTATCTCGATGGAAATTGCCAGCGCAGTCATCACCCTTTTGTGCCCTTTGCTCTACAAGGCCCGAGACGGTGGCTCATATCCTCTTCGAGTGCCCTGACTACATTCGGCCAAGGAGGTGCTGGCTTAAACCCCTATTTAGACGCTTGGGGACACGCCAACATTTGGTGGCGCTACGTATTTTGCTAACTGATACCCCCCCCCCCATAGTTTGTGGTGTCTCCAAAGTTTTAAAATGGTCATGGTTGATTCGCAAAAATAGACAGTCTATCTCAATTTAATCCAGTTTTAGTTAATTTATTGCATGCACAAATGGCATTTTTACTTGTTCTTAACTTTTTAGACATTTGTATTCTCGGTCTGCAGTTTTTACATGTATGTAATGCTTTCAAGATATAATTGCATATCGAAATAAAGCTTTCAACCAACCAACCTCAACCAACCAACCAAGTTAGTTGGACAGTTCACTCATACAAAACAATAGAAATTCCCCTGTTATAGTTAGTTGAGCTAACTAAAACTCGCACCCCCGCAATGCACTGATGATGACATCACATATTACATCATTCATGACATGGTCAGTAACGTCACTGAAGACATCACTAATGACATCTCAAATGACATCACTGATGACATCATCCAGTGACTGTGTGTTTCTCTAAAGTTTAAATATGTTTTATATATATGCCAAGGTGTATAAGTATCTGGATGGAGGATTTAGTATGTGCGTGACTGACTGCACATAAGTGAATGATTAAATGTGTCTTACTGAATGCATGGGTTAGTAACTAAACTGACTGAATGTGTGTATCAGTATGTCTGTTGTTGTGTAAGCTGCTTTATGTGTTGGTCAATAGCTAAATGAGTGTCTACATGGGTTATTGATTGGTTGCCTGAGTATTTGTATGGGAGACTGAGTGGGTGTGTGGGTGGGCGGGAGGTGTGTGACTCTGTGCATAGATGTGTGAGTGGTTGATTCACTGGGTGTATGGATTCAAGAGTGCAAGTGGAAACAGCTGTATGGGTGGGTGAGTATGTGTATGGGTGTGTTGGTGAGACATTAGATGTCTCAGTGGTACATGTCCAAGTAACTACATATGTAAAAGGCAGTGTATGTGAGAGTTGGAGTATATAAGTGATCATACATGACAGTCAGTGCTTGTGAGAGTGGCTGTATGGATGACTGTGTACTTGTATCAGGGATTGTATAAGAGAGTAAGTATGTGTTAGTATATGTTTGAATAAGTGAGGTGGTGTGTGTATAACTGTATAGGTGAGGAAATGGGAGTGTGATTGATTCTTTGCATGACTGACTAAGTGCGTGAGTAACTGCATGGATGAGTGGTGGTGTGTGAGTGTCTGTATAGGTATATGAATGCATATGATATTGTTGTATTGATGATTGACTGTATGTATTTGTGAATGGGTGGATGTGTGTGTAAATCTAGGAATCAGTGAGTGCATATGTAGTAACTGGTATTGGTGTGTCGATGGTTTCGAAAATGGTAGTCTGTATTTTACAGTGGGTGTATCAAAGGTTATATTAGAGTGTGAGAAGGTAATAATAATAATAATAATAATAATAATAATAATAATAATAATAAATCCACATTTGTAAAGCGCACAATCACCCGCAAGGGTCTCTAGGCGCTGGGGGCCGTCGGGAAGATTAAGCAAGCTTTTGCCCAGAGTCACATGGTGCTGGGTTAATCTGCCGCCAGTGCTAAGGATCGAACCGTGATCCCCAGATTCCGGAGTCAGTCACCCTAGCCGCGGCACCACACCTCTTCCACCATCAGATTTTCATGAGGATGATGTCATCAGTGATGTCATTTGAGATGTCATCAGTGATTTCATCAGTGATGTCACTGACCATGTCATGAATGATGTAATATGTGATGTCCTCAGCAGTACATTGCGGGGGCGCGACTTATAGTTAGCTCAACTAACTATAACAGGGGAATTTCTATGGTTTTGTATGAGTGAAATGTCCAACTAACTATAACGTCCCTGAAACCTATGGTTTTTTAGTGAATTTCTAATGTTTTTTAAAAATTCTAATTCCTAACTATAACGTCTGTAAAACCTATGGTTGTTTCAGTGAAATTCAAAGGTTTTTTAAATGTTAATGTCATATTTTAATATTTATAAAACCTATCTTTTTTTGAATAGTTTTTTAATATTTTGCAACTCTATTATCCTTTTTTTTACCTTAAAAATGATGTAATATTTTATATATTCCCCCAAAAATATGTATATCACTTTTTCTTTTTTTTAGAGAAAACTAAAGTCCCGTACTGGTAGTCTACCAAGCTCCATCAGCACGCAAATCCTATCCACCATATTAAAATAATACGCATTTGGAATGCAACGCGTTCGTGACAGAGCATCCCGCGTAACAACATATACGGACAAGGTCGAGCCACCTACTAGTTTTGTATGTGACAGACATGCAGTACCAAGCCGCGCATTACGTCAAGTATGTATGGGATTGCGCCACTGCATGTTGTGCATGCGATGAGTGTACACTGCCAGGCCCGGTCTTACATCATAGATGTATGGTTTTGCGCTGGGTAAGCCATTCCCTCATTTTTTTATGTCTCAAAAGTATATGTAAATAACTTTAAAGTGTGTATAACAGCAAGTGATAATCTAAAATACTTCAAACATTTATATATTTCTAACTGTAATAAACATACTATAGTAAATTTATTGTTTCAAAATTGCATCGGGTGCGATCTCCTTCCGCTCTGAGTGCGCTATTGCCATGTGACCTTAAAAAAAGCTTTTTATTACTTCATAACATTTCCCATTGTAGCAGTTGAAGGACACAACCCATTTTAGTCATTCTCTCTACAGCATTTCATGAGACACACCTCTTCTGCTTAGAGAACTTTTTGAAACTTTTTGCTATGTACACATATCTTGCACTACACACAACATTCAACCATCATCTTCAATATTCATTGTCTGTAAAGTAGCCTTCCACCTGTGATAGCCATACACCTGAAAGTTACATAACCAAACTTTTCCCCACTCCCAGAGGTAACATAGTTACACTGCCCACAGCACAATGTAATGTAATACGGCCCAGGGGCGGTATCATTCATGGATAATAAACACACAGATAGATAGTGGAAGTGCGTATGGGCACGTGCGCTCAACACCTTTTTATTAGCAGGGTCACATATCCAGAGACGTCTGTGGTGGATGTGTGTGGAGTCAGTGTAAATCAGCCTCAGGGAATAGTTGCTGCTATCATCAACTACAACAGTAATCATTGGATCACACACAGACATTCAATAATAAAAGAATCAATAGTTTGTGCTCCAGTAAGGTAGGGACAGTAGATGTGAAATAATACAGAAAAATATTCTATTGTAAAAGAAACACTTATGGTATACTGAAACACAATTAATAGATCTGAAATAATACACAAAAAGAGTGTATCATAAAGGGTCTATCAGTTCCAGTGCACTCAGATAGCCACATCAAAATCATTCAGCATGTCAACAACCAGCGAATATGTGTGCTGTAGACGGGCGGGCCGTACTAGGAATAATATCTGTTGCCATCAACACAACATCATCTGCAATAGCAACTCAATCTAAATTGTGAACACTGATTTCTACAGTGTAGGCCAGAGGGAGCAGTCAGCAAGGGCCCACAGCTACGTCAGGTGGAATTCAGCTACACAGTTTGTCATACGCAAAGCACCAAAAAGGGTGTCTGGAGCCTGTGATAATACGTATGCATGGTGTAGACAGAGCGCACTGGAGCAATGTCTTTTCCTACAGAAATGCGTCATCTACAAGACCAACTCGATCTGAATTGTGAACACTACTGTCTGCAGTGTTAATTGTAGACAGTACTCACACAGACATTCATGAATACTTTCTCTCACTTCCTCTTCACAAAAGACAACAACATAAATTGCAGAAAAATCAGCAATAAATAAAACAAAACAATTCAAATACCATTTCTGCTGTCTACAGTGAACACTATTCAATGTGCCTTTGCACTTGCAAATTAAATGTGGTCATTGTACAAAACCTATAAGTCATTTAAAAACATGTCTTCAAGAAAGTATACTAAAAAGATAATATGTATATTCCAATATACGTTGTAGATACTTGACAACTGGATTCTATAAATAAACAATCAGCACTCGATCTGAATTGTGAACACTTCTGTCTTCATTGTAGGCTAGACTCACTATTCATTAACGCCTGACAGCCATGTACCGTTCAATTCGAAAGCATGGACTTGGTTGCAGCAGATCAAAGGGTGTACACAGAAATAATAACAAACTTGAACTTGTGACATCCTCAATCATAGAATCAAGACCCCGTTTCACTGTTCGAACCTGCTGCACCACGGTGTACTGCACCGACTAGTGTCAACCAAGCACAATAATCATGTGCAGCAGTTAACTACACAAGCACAGAGTCTGATGCACCTCAACGGAGGGAGTTCTATCAAAACCAAGCAGCAACTAATATCAGACATCTTCCATTGTGGAATCAACACACCGTTCCACTGTTGGAACCTAGAGTTACTTGCACCTCGTTGAAGGGAGTACCTTCATCTCCACTCTCAGATGAAGTTCTAACATCCTCCATTGTGGGATCAAGACACCGTTCCACTGTTGGAACCTAGAGTTTGATGCACCTAAGCGGGGGAGTGGGGGGTACCAGAAATCATCACAAACTATAACTTCTGACATCCTCAATCATAGAATCAAGACCTGTTTCACTGTTCGGACCTGCTGTACCGTGGTGTAGTCCACCAACTGCAGTCAACCAAGGCCATTAATCATGAGCAGCAGTTAACTACGGAAGCACAAAGTCTGATGCACCTCAACAGAAGGACCTCTGTGAAAATTTACCTGCACAATATATCGGACATCATCCATTGTGTGATCAAGACACCATTCCAATGTTGGGACCTAGAGTTGGTTGCACCTGGTCAAAGGGAGTACCTTCATCTCCACTCTCAGATGCAGTTCTAACATCATCCATTGTGGGATCAAGACACTGTTCCACTGTTGGTCAGTAGAGTTTTATGCACCTCATCAGAGGGGGTACACAGAAATCATCACAAACTTTAACTTCCGACTTCCTCAATCATAGAATCAAGACCCTGTTTCACTGTTCAGACCTGCTGTACTGCGGTGTAGTCCAGAGACTGCAGTCAACCAAGGCCAATAATCCCTGTGTTGATGCACCTCAACACAGGGAATTCTGTGAAAAACAAGCAGCAAGTAATATCGGACATCGTCCATTGTGGAATCAAGGCACTGTTCCACTGTTGGGACCTAGGGTTGGTTGCACCTCGTCAAATGAAGTACCTTCATCTCCACTCTTAGATACAGCTCGTAGCCGTTTGTTGAGGACAGAGCACTTCGGGGGTTTTAATCCTTTCGCCTGCACGGACTACTACGGAGCCAGATTACTTGGAGGATTTGCCGACTTTGGACCAATTAACGTGACTTGCATGGGCCGGGACTGCGAGACCCAGTGTTCACCACGTTCGACCAACACAGCGCATCTGGTGTCTCTTCCTGCCCCCAGCAGCCCGATTTAACCACACCCTCTTCCGCGCATCACGGGACGCTCGCGGGTGGGCGCCGGGCGAAGCCCGGGCCAAGGGCGGGCCCGTAGTAGCCCGTTAGAGACCGACTGAGACCGGACCGGGCCCCCCCCTCTTGGCTGTTACACCAGGATATCGATCCAGCAACTCCACAGGGGTAAGATTTGACTCTGATTCTGAACAAGGATTGTGACCACATGATTATAAAATGGCGGGACGAGAAACCAGGAGCAAAGCGGCAAACTCTGCTGCACACACAGTTGGCGCTATGGACAATTTTATCATTAGAGCTAATTCTCTCTTGACACACGAAATTGACACCCTGGAGCACGGACTTTCCCAGGGAATTGAGAACGCTAAGCGGTCCTCCCTAGGCCATATAGCCAAAGCGCTAACCCCCGCTAGACAGGAACTTCCAGTGGAGGCTAATGTATTAATTATTACTCTATCGATTCAAGAAAGTACTGCGGCCCAACCGAGGGATTCCCCTTTGAACATTTCCGTTATCTCGGAGTTAGTCCCATCATCAAGCACTGTAGTTATACCATCTGTAAATGAGAATGTTGGGTTACATAATCAATCTCACCAAGGGCATAGAGAAGGAGCAATCCCTAAAAGGAAGCGCGGGCCGCATACATCGGGGGTAAAAAGTCGAAGGTCCCTAAACATCATAACCCTACAGATAATAAGAAGGGGAGGAATGAAGGCGAGCCCATACCTTCAGATACCAATATCCAAGCTAACACACAGGTTCATAATCACCCAGTACTCTCAGTTAGCTTAACATCAGCTGATGGTCTACGAGGGATGGGTGTAGACTTAGCTGAGTATAACAACTTGGGCAGTTTGCGTGAGTCTTTAATTCACTTGCTTGAAGATAGACTCTGGCAAATGGAGGCTAGGCTTACATGAATAGAAGAAGTAACAGGGGCTACCGCAGATTACCTTAAGGTAGTTAATCACCAACAGGGGAAGTCGGCTAATAATAATCATGTGGCTGATATCCCAGTGGGACCAGTTCTTCCTATAGCCCCCCTACCCCGAGTATTCCACCTCCATCTTCCCAACCCCCCTCCTCTTATCCCTCCTAGTAATCTATATCTTGGCACAACTAGGACCATGGTGTCAGAGGGGCAAATTGTCCCAGAGGGCAAAACCCATAGTAATAAGCGAGCTATTCACCTTCCCCCTGAGGCAGCCCCGTTTGTGGTTATCCTAAGCAGAGTTCCTGAGCTTTCAACTTCTGCTAATGAAACTTTTACATCTCTGAAAAATAAGGTCCTTAGTTGGCTAAATAAATATAGACCTCTCCCCCTTGGGGTCAACAGTGAAATTATGTTAGTCAGACGAGTACCATGGGTGGGTTCGACAAGGAAAAATATCACTGGTGATTGTGTCCTGCTAAACTTTAGGGACCCGAGGACGGTAGCCCATATCTGTAACTGGCCTCTGGCTTCACCAGACACCAATACAAACTCTGCCACTGTCTTCCTTCTATCTTGACAAATTTGAGCGGTTTGGGGATGAGATGGATGAGGGCTGGTCATGGGTAACACCCAGAAGACCTCGCAGGGGTGACTGGTCAAGGCCGCCACCAAGGGCCCGTGGGAGAGGTGACTGGATCACGCCCCATCATCAGGGCCCTTATAGTCAATTTTTCCACCCCAACGGATTCAGTTGCCTGGACATGGTCGACTGACATGGCACCAGGGGTGGGGCTAATTAGCCGTGGTGCACTAGCCTAGCTGGGTCTAGCTGCACTCGAGGGATAAGGGCGCTTACTACCTGCGATCCGAGTAATTAAGGGGGCCGAGATGTTGATAACGGACCACTTACTTTACCCGGGGCATGTGAGAAATATTCCCCCAGTCCCAACGACAGAAGTACTATCCCTTGTAACCGGAATCGTCTGCAGGTCATTCAGGATTTATCTGATCCAGTTGTAAATGGGCCAAACAATTGCACTAATAAAGATCTGAGCGATATGGGCCCTATCTCCATTGTTTCCTGGAATTTGGCTGGACTGGCTAATAAATTTGACTCCCCGGACTGGGGGTCATTCATAGATGCACAAGATGGTTGCCTTTTCCAGGAGACATGGGCTAGGGAAGACCATTGGCATGCGGGGTTTGCCACATTTTCAATCTTGGCGAAATGGGGGGGGAAGGGACGCTCATCTGGCGGACTACTCATCTGGTTGGGCTCCCGCTTGGGGTGTAATGCAAGGTCCCTCGAAACCAACTCTGTAGACGTCCAATGTGTACTTTTGGAGTGGCCAAATGCCGTAAAACTGGCATTGGTCAATGTTTATTCAAGACCAGTGAGTATAGCAAATGTCTCTAGCACAATTGAGGAATTAGCACTGTTTCTGAGTTCCATCCCGCAAGGCACCCCGTACGTGGTTGGGGGAGACTTCAATTGTCAATTCGAGCCCCTCCCATCATTTCTGGAAGGCGCAACTACGGAGGAGGATGACCAATGGGGAATCCCTCCCCTGGTAGGCCCCCCAGTAAAGTCCTGGACACCCTTAGCCACTCAAAGTATGTGCTTGACCCTAGCAAATTCTTTAAGGGCCTGTAATGGCCGGACAAGCGGAGATATCCCTCCTAAACCGACCTTCAATAAACCGGGACACAATTCTCGCCTGGACTATATATTTGTGGAAACGTGCGATTGGGTCAGAGTTGTGAACTTCAATGCAATCCCCTGAGATGAAAGTGACCACAATGCGCTGATTTTAAAATTTGCGGTGCCGGGTGTCACTCTTTCCACCCAGGGGGGCGATGATTTTATGGAGCCGAGTTTGATCCTATCTAGCAACCGGTGTAGCGTTAGATGGCCCAAAATTATAGGAAACCCTGAAGATATTCAGAGGTTGTACGCGAAGACTGTCCCAGTTTTACAGAAAGTTGAAAATCTTATCCAGCAACTCCCGTCTATAGAGAGCTATAGAGAATTGGGGGACATTCACCTGGAGCTGTGTGGTACCTTAGCAGAGGTGTTGAACCCAGTACAGAGTATAAAGAAAGGGAAGGGGACGCGTGCTTCGTGGTATAACGCTGCCTGCAGGAAGGCCAAAGCTGACCTACTAGAGGCCATGAAGCAACATGATAACATTGTACTGATTAGGGCTAAGAGGAAGGAGTACAAACATCTTATCCATAACGCCAAGATCGAATGGGACAATGACAATTGGATGGAACACGATGGGTGCTCTCAAATCCAGAGACGCCCGGAAATTCTGGCAGATTGTCAAAAACGGCTCTGCTGATCCCACTCCAACAGTTGAGGCTAACATTGCACCCAGTGTGTGGGAGGCCCATTTTCGATCCTTGTATGTCCAGGCCAACATAGATCAGTCCGGGGACCAAGCAGACCTAGTGGCAGGCTCCACCCTCATGCCATTTGTGGAGTCGGATAAATTTACCATGGTAGAGGTTGGGGCAGCTATTTCTAGACTCTCCGCAGAAAAATCCCCAGGGTTGGATAATCTCCCTGGTGATTTATTTAAACACGAACCTATGGTGTGGGCTCCTTACCTACAGTTGGTATTTAACGCAAATCTAAGAGGGATGTCGGTGCCTACTACTTGGCTGGGGGCGGAGATTGTCCCTATCTTCAAGAAGGGTTCTCCTCTGCTCCCAGCCAACTATAGGCCCATCAGCTTAATCGACATCCCACAAACGATTTTTGCGAGGCTGATCTTGGATCGCCTACTAGAATGGATGCTAGACCACTCTGTCCTGAGCCCCTACCAAGCCGGGTTCAGGAATAAAGTATCCACTATAGATCAAGTTTTCCGTCTCACCCTCTTATTCTGGAAAACGGTACAGTTGGAGGGTGGCAGCCTCTATACTGTATTCGTTGACCTACGAGCGGCCTTTGATCTTGTACCCCGTAGGAAACTCTGGTCCGTGCTTTCTAACCTGGGGGTCCCGCAACATCTCCTAAATATAGTTATCAGATTACACACTGATAACTACGCTCAGATCAGATGTGGCAGGGAGGGAACTCTATCCAACAGATTCCCCGTTGACAGGGGGGTTAGACAGGGTTGTGTGCTAGCACCGACCCTGTTCTGCCTCTACGTCAACGGGGTCATTGCCCATCTGAATGGGGTTGAAAATAGTGATGCCCCCAAACTTGCAGGCAGCAGGGTGCCGGTGATTATGTTCGCAGACGACACCCTGCTGCTGTCCAAGTCGCCAATGGGGATACAGCGAGTCCTCGATGGTTTCGAGGCATTTTGTCTAGATCATGGCCTTGAAATCAACGCATTGAAATCCTAATATATGGTTTTCAATCCACCATCTAAAACTCGCCCTAATCCGTATATTGGTGCTAACAGGCTAGAAATGGTCCGAACCTTTGAGTACCTGTGGATCACCCTAAACGAAAAGATGTCTTGGGGGCACCACCAGGAGAAATCTCAACTAAAGCTGGCCCAAATACCAGGTGGAATTATTAAGCTCGTCAGCAAAAATAAATCTTCCTCCAAGCCGGTTGGTCCTCCGTTAGAGATCTATAGAGCACAGGCCAGGGGTGCGGTTATGTAAGCGAACTCTGGGGCTACGCGTGTAAACATGACATAGTAGCAACAGAGAACAAATTTATTAGAGAGCTTTTATCACTTCCCCCTAGCACCCCCTTGTTGTCAATGAGGCTTGATTTGGGTTTGAGACCCCTTGATGAAGATTTGGGCCTACGGCCTCTAATATTTTGGCGTAGGCTATGGTCTGTACCAGAGTTACTCAATTATAGGTCAGAATTGCAGGAAATCCTTACCCTCCCAAATGTCGGGAAAATTCCCTGGTTAAATTATATAAAGAATGAACTAGGGCGATTAGCACTACTCACCTTATGGCCGATCCACTGTCGCCATGCTCTAGGGTCACATGGAGGCAGCTTGTCACACTGTATCAGGAAAGCAAACTTGCTGCATACTCACAAATAACAGGCTTGGGCACCTTAATGGAATCATTTTTAATGGCTAAGGACATCTACAGGTTTGAACCCGTTCTAGATGTTATATTCCCAATCACTCTCAGGAAATTGTATCTTCAATGGAGGTACGGCACTTTGCTGATTCGGGCTTATACCAGTAAATGGTCCGAGTCCTCCCCGAGCCATTGCCCAGGGTGTAAACTAGAGCAGGAAACGGAGTTGCACATACTGTTTTTTTGCAATGCTTATACGCAGGCTAGGAGGCAATGGATTGCCCCGGTGTGTAAAAACCTTGGGTTCTCCCATTGTCTGCATGCATATAGGATCTTCAAAACTGACTTATCTGGGCTTATAGTTTTTGCAATAGCCAAATACCTGGGAACAATCTGGCACAAGAGAAGACACCTATTAATTGGGGATGTATGACAACTGCTAAAATGCAAATCTATTACAGTAATAATGTTGTATGTATGAGGCTGGTCCTCGTTTTATAAATTGGTTTTATAATGTTCTTAATCGTCTATTTTTACCTGTTCTAAATGTAATGCTTCTTTGTACCTTTTATGGCAATATGTTGCCGAAATAAAGTTGATGATGATGATGATACAGTTCTAATATCATCCATTGTGGGATCAAGACTCCATTCCACTGTTGGTACCGAGGGTTGGTTGTACCTGGTCAAAGGCGGTACACAGAAATTATCACAGACTTTAACTTCTGACATCCTCAATCATAGAATCAAAACCTCGTTTCACTGTTCTGACTTGATGTACCGCATTGCAATTTCAACTTCATGCATAGCAATGGCTGCTTCATTTTTCAGTATTGGTCGTCCAAAAAGATCGTGACTACATGGACCACTAGTTTCACTATCTTGAGAACTTTCATTATGAATTTCAGCTGTAATAGTCTTTTCCTGTTCAACTTCATCATTCAACATTTTTAAATATATAGCAAAAATTGTATATGCAACGCTACCTTTACATGTATTACAACAATCTTCATAACAGTCAAAGTCTCCAAGTAATTCACTTTCACTACACCATGGCTTAAACAGTTGCAGAAGTGCTAAATAGTAAAATTCTCGCTTATCTAAAGTTTCACAACTTACTTTCTTGTGGTTTATGAGATTACTCTTTGCATGTTTTACTAAACAACCATGACATCCAATTTCTGCATATTTTCCTTCTTTTACATTCTGTTTAACATTTCCTTTCAAGCCGTAATGTTGAAGTAATTCATACAGACATAGCTATTCCAGATCTTGACTCCTTTTTGGTTAGTATGTGTCCAACATATTAGTTTTAAGATTGTCTGTACTGTCTGTTTCATTTACTGCTAATTCTTCAATTTCTGAAAATGATTTCAACACTCCATTATGTTTGCAGGCAAGACCTAAACTTACCCAAATGATTCCTCGTGACTTTGAATTTAAACTTGAAGAGCACAAGCGGTCTGAACATTCTCACAATCCAATTTCTCGGTGGGAAAGCATTTTCAAAGCAAAGCTGTACAATTCTTTACTAAGGCTTTTCTCTTGTGCAATTTCTTCCCACATTTCTTTCATCTCTTTTTTTTCAGATTTTGTTATGTACAATATAACCTAACATGCAACAGCAATTGAATTATCTGCAACATACTGAATGTCCATGCTCGCATTCCACATTTTTAAAATGACTGAATTGTAATTATTGATATACTTTGACACTTCTGTTCTTTTTAAGTTGTTGTTATTCTTTGGAGATTTTTCGAGTTATTATGTGCATTACAAAAGAAAAAAAGAATTTACTCTTCCTTTACAAATGACTGGACAGGAAAAACTAAACCGACATCTGGTGTATTATTTTCCTTTAGACTTGTATTTTCTTCTGCAATACTTTCAACAACCGTGACTTTGGAAACGTAAAACTGCTTTCCCTAGCTTCTATCTCCTTCTTCTCTTGGTATCTCACATGTCACATACTATTCAAGGAAAGACAATACTGTTTCATCAGAATCATTTCCAAATTTAGGTTCATCCTTGATCCATAGTAGCATATGTATATGAGGTGCACCTCTTGCTTGATTGTTCTTTCTCCCCAAATAATTGGTAACCTCTCCAAAGCTGGATTCTTTTTATTGCAGATAAAAGACATTGTAGCTTGAAACCTATCATTGAAATATCTGCACACATTTACAGGATCCAATGAACACAGTTCACCACGAGTCTTTATTTCAACATTTTTTATATTGGAATTCGCTCCTCTTAGAAACGCAAGCAAATCTTCCCATGCATACTCTGCACAGTTAAGTGTGACAAACCATGTTGGTGTACCTAGTTTCCGTAACATACACTTGAGTTCTTCATGATGACAATACCAATACTCATTTGTTCCACGTTGACATGCCATCAAATTGATTAAGTGTCCTTCTAAATTTTCATCTGTTTCTTGAACTTTCTCCACAAATTATTTCGCAGAAAGAACTTATTGATGAACTTTAGTTTTAAGTATGTGGTTCACTGCATACGGCAGAGAAGACAGATCACTTTCAAATAAAAGGTGAAATATGTATTAAATGCACTGTCGAAATCTAGGATCTTCAGAATATAATCTGAAATTTCAAGTGGTCGAATTGAGAAAGTGGACAAGTCAAGGACTGAAGATATTTATGAACATTACACAATATATCCTTTGCATTCAAAAGAAGTAATATGAAGCAGCATTGAGTTATTTGAAATGAAAAAAGCACAAGGAACTCCAATGTGTGTATGGGAGAAAAGATTGGAAGGTCATTATTTTCGACAGCTGTTTCCTACAGGAGAAGGTGGACAATATAATGAACGACCTGTACAGATTGCAGCTTCAGAATATCGGTGAACAAGATTCATAGTCTAAACTTATTACCTGTTCACTCACTTTTACAGTTTTGTAATAAATATTGTTCTCTATAAGATATAAGGTAGCCTTTTCAACGTTATTAACACCCACAAATTCTTGCCATATTTTCCGACTTTTTGTTACTACTACATTTACTAGAATGACTACTGCCTAATTTTCCTCTTTCACTCCAGCAATAGTTTCAATATTTTTCTTGAATTACAAAGGTAAGTACACCGCTCTTACTTCAAACCTCTTTGCAAGTCTGTTGGTGGCAGTTTACCTGTTTTAGGCTCCATCCGAATTATAGTTTGAATAGAATGCACAATTTGAATTAGAACAGACTCATATGCATTCAATTCTCCCAGTTCCTCCGGAATAGCTACTAATTCTAAGTTATTATGTACTGCTCTAAAAGGCACTTTGTTCTCTTCTAATTTGTTGTAACAGTATTTACATATACATTGATCACTACCTAACTCAAATTGACCTTCCACCAACATGTAAAGTGCAAATTCTACCCACTTACCATTGTTCTCCTTTTGACTTTTCAAATACAAACCAACATTCCTATTTTGACTTTTATAATGAGTACGTCGACAACAAACACAAACATAGTTTCGTATTTCAGACCACACTACATTAAACTTTCCAATTTCTTCTTCAAACTAATCAGTGCTAATCACTTTCCCATCTCCTCCAACATCTGTAATTGTAAAACTTTCACTTTCTATGAACTCCTTCTCTGAACCAAAATATCGCATTTCTATATCATCACAATTTTTTTGAACAACTAATAAAGAAGCATATAAAACACTTGTACTCAGTTCACTTAAAAATAATGCAGGACTTTTTACATAGTACACTTTCCTCACAAACGTCCGCATTTCTGAATGACGTACAGCTAACATCCTCAACTAATGAAAAACACTTTTACAAACTTTTCTTGAAAGACAAGCCAGAGAATGCCCATACTTCTCAATATATTTTCTCACATGACATGGATCTAGTCATTGCAACAACTTGACCTTCTGTTTAATACTTTCTCTTCAATATCACAATGAATAACTTCTGTTTTAAATTGAAAGCACTATCCACTATACTTTCAATACGCTGCTTCTCTTTGAATTTATATTTGCAGCACGTTTTCATTAAATTCTGAATCACTCTGGATCGAAAAAGTCTCTGAAGAATTTCATGAAACTCCTTTTGTCTCCGAGTAACAGATACTATTTCTTTATCATGTTTCTTTTTCCTGATATTTGAAATTGAACTCTGCTTCACCTTACTTGAAAAATTCTTCTTTTTCCTCTGTGATCTTTTTTCATTAAATTTTCTTAATATTTTTTTTTACAAACTATGTTGTACTTATAGTAGAACAAACTATTTCTATAATACTCACATTTTTTTCTAATTGAAGATTTAGCATTTTGCTGAAATATATATTTTTCTTCTCTTCTCTTTTCTTTTTTTTCACTTCTTCTTGGCATTTCCACATTTTAATCCAAATAAAATCATTTTCTGAAAAACAAAACATAGGTTCAATTATTTTTCACATTTGTTCACTATATTAAAATAATAACATACAATTAGAAAACGTCCACTAACGACTTCCACACCCAGTGCTGCAACGTGATGGAGCACGACAGAGGAGCACTATGATGACAAGTTGTGCCATAGAACACACAACAAGTGTTTATTTCATTATTTGCATACAACTTTTACAATTTATATGTAACTGCACTACCTTATACTTTTCACCCCCCACTCCACAGCACTCTCTCTGCAACCCACCACACACAACTTTAAGATAGTATTTTTAAAAATTGTAATCTATGTACTTAGGATGATATTATCAACCCAACAGCACACACAAAAAATTACCATTATTAGCCTACAATTTTATCTATAACTTCCCAAACACGACACTACACCCCGGGCTTTAAGTGGGGGAGGGGGGTGTCTGTGGGGGTCTGAGCACCAGCACTTTATTTTTGGGGGCCTCAAATCAGGTCTTTATGGGGGTCTATTTTCGGGCCTCGCAAACCTCATCCATTTTTTTCTCTTTATTTCACTGCAGTGAGACTGTGAGAGCACATTACTCACTACTTAGAAGTACAGACATCATGCCAGGTGACTCGCATTGTAAGAGAACAGAAATCCTTTAAAAAGACACATTTTCTCTCAGAATTTCCCTTCTCTTTTTGTAACGCAGGAGCAACATCATCGTGGGGTAATTACCAAACAGACCACCAGGCACGCAACGCCCATTGCCCGGACTCTCTTGGACAGCTTCCAGGGCGCACACACAGAGCCAAACCCGAGTGCTTCACAGGTCTTAAAAGATAATTTTTTTGTAAAGAAGACTCTGTTTTTTACCACCCCTTTTTACAGCCCTACATCCCCACTCTGCCTATTACTGAAAGAATTAGGCTCTGCCGAAATTTCACTCTGGTTGCGCCTCTAGAAACAACCACAAGCAGGCAACTCCAGCACGAACCTCCTCTGACCTTACACACTCTCTTGTTTTAGCACTACGAAATCACACGCTTTGCCTGGCTCACTTAGTTCTCACACCCCCACTTTAATATGAACATAAAAGCTTTCCAATTACTTTTATATTACAAAACTGTGCTTTGCATGGAATTATAGAACTCAAGGTTCTCACCACCCCAAATTAGCTCTCTGGTATACTTTCTCAAATGTAAGAAGTACAGGTATTCAGTATCTGTCAGTCACGGCCACTTTAAAACAGTGTACCTATATACAACTCGACAAAACGTTATGTTTCTAAATTAACGTCTTACACTTAAACGTTCCTTTACATTTCTTTTGCTAGATGTACCTTTGTTTAAAACACCACCAGAGAAGGGTGTTGAAGTATGCTCCACAAAGAGCAACTCAAAACTTTATTATTCTTTATAAAAAAATCTGCCTGTCAATGCTTTTCGCAAGCCTTTTCGACCTCTTAAGAGGCTGGGTGGATGAGGGAGCGCTAGGTGGCGCTGGACCAAGATGGCGGCGCGCAAGTGAGGCTCCTGCCCTGTCGAGCAGGATATCATCCTTCAGCATCATCCTAAAGCATATTTCACTGCTATACTGTTCGCTATCAGAAGCACAAAACTGTGCAGAACCGGCTGATGTCACACTTTTGCCCCTTTGCTTACAGCTGCGGGCGTTTCACTGGCGGAGACTCCTGACCGCGGCCTGTCACCGGACCTCGGAGATCCTGAAGCCCGGCTGCTGAGACCACGAGAGGCTGGGGATCTAAGGCCTGCCGAAGCGTGGTGTCAGGAGATCAGAGGTGCATCGATCGGGAACCGGCTGGCGGACTGCGTCGCCTGCCGTGCAGAGATCGAGACTGACAGCGGCGGTAAGGGGGAAGAGCGGAACAGTGCTGACTTTAGACGTCACGCGGTCTGTAGCGGGTTGACGGAGGTGTGAGTTGAACCCCCCCTCCGTGGAGAATTGCGCGACTGCAGACAGCGTGCGGATTGCCCCGGAGCTGCTACCACAATTTGCCCCGCGGTGCATGAACAGAACCTCATGCGGAGCGCCGACGCTATTTGGCGCCTCTGAAACTGTGAGCTGCTGATGTGTGCGGCTGGGGCTTAACGACGGCAAGTCCGTACAACGATACATAGCGCATAATCGCCCTGCAGAGGAGGTGTGTACACTGCAGTGAGAGCCCGCTATTCGTGGTGGGGCAAGCGGGGCACGAAGACTGGAGAGGCGCTGGAGAGGAGCGCTGACGGCCCACAGCCGCCATTTTGCGTGGGTCCATACAGCTAAGGTCTTAGCCTCGCTGGATGTAGTCGTTCATCCCGCCTGCAGTGCTACTGGCATGCTGATATCTCGCCTTGTGAGGACTATATATTTTTAGCACACACTACCATATTGCTTCACCTGGCCCGCCATCTCAATGTCGCCATCAGATAACTTTTGACTGCGGGGGAGCGTCTTGGGCTGTTTTCTGTGAATGCTTCGTCTGGGTGGGACCTCTCAATAGTTTGTGGACCGTTGCACTAGTGATCCGTGGAACCCTCCTCCCCCTCTTTCATATATCACGCTGGTATACGCAACCTGCACTGGCCGCCACCGGACATTATTGCTCAACCTCAATATTGAGCTGCCACAGTAGAATCAAAAGTGGTCATTTCCCGCTGGAACCTATCTTTGCGCAGTGCCGTGAGAGATACGTTGTGCTGCCCTGGTCTGCACCAACGGGTGCTACCTTGCATAGGCCTGGTGCCCTGTGGCACACCTTCCTACCCATCAACGGCGTGGTGTTCATCCAAACTGCTTCATCACTGCTGCAATATGGGGCACACCGAAGCCTGGCAATCTAAAATCCCCTTCGAATCCCGTAAGAACCCCAGGTCCCAGTCGGTGGATCTCATGGAGTCCCTGACTGACGTACCACCATCGGAAGACTGGAAAACACTCTTGTTGGGGATGAAACAGAGCCTTACATCAATTGATTCTAAAATGGAAGCGTGAAATATGCGGATGGACACCGTGGTTGCTAAATTGAGCCAGCACGATACCCGCATAAAGGAGGCGGAGAGTAGGATTTCGGACCAGGAGGATAATGCTGCAAGTAGCAGTCGTCATGTCATGCAACTGGACAAGCTTCTAAAGGTAATAGCGGATAAAAATGAGGACCTTGAAGCCCGGTCCCGAAGAAATAACGTGCGCATCCTAGGCCTGGCGGAATCAACCAACACGGGCCGTATGGAGGACTTTGTCGAAAAAGTTGATTGTGGAACTCTTCGGAAGGGAATCTTTTTCAGCGCATCTAACAGTGGAACGAGCACACAGATCTCTGGCAGCTCGCCCCCCTCCTGGAGCGACACCAAGACCCATCATCACACGTTTCCTAAACTACCGGGACCGAGATACTGTGCTCTGCCTAGCCCGTGAAAAACGACAGGTACCTTACGAAAACACGACATTAGCGTTCTTTCCTGACTTCACACCAGCGGTACAGGAAGCGAGGCGCAAGTTCGCTGGGGTAAAAAGGAAACTCCAAGCACAGGAAATCCCCTATGTTATGCTCTATCCTGCCAAACTGAAAATCACGCACCATGGGAAGCAATTTTTCTTCAATACCCCACAGCAGGCTGAGGAATACCTCAAACAGCATAAGAGAGCATCCTCCTGAGAAGCAGCTGCCCGAGAACGATTGGGATCACACTCTCCGCTATCACAGCAGGAATGATACACAATAGAGATGGGGACATTGGCGAAGCAGCCTGCAATCTCTTCAAGACGTGACAAACTGATCTACACTGGTAATGTATATGAGTGACTGAACATGATTAAATATGCAAAAAAATACCCTGCTTGACTACCCACCTCCGTCGCACGCATGTCCGCCCTGCTGCGTAGTAGAAGCGCTTGTGGGTGAAAGTAAGGAGGTGAATGGG
The DNA here is from genome assembly GCF_964263255.1 of Lissotriton vulgaris. Lineage (NCBI taxonomy): Eukaryota > Metazoa > Chordata > Amphibia > Caudata > Salamandridae > Lissotriton > Lissotriton vulgaris. The sequence continues at coordinate 1,734,742,513 of NC_141685.1, forward strand.
TGGGTCGTGTGCCCCATAGCAGTTCTTCCCCCTAAAGGGCGAACCCCCTGATCCCCACTCTCTGTTGGGAGTGGCCTTTCTGTTTCTTATCATAAGGTTCTATTTGATGGGTGGGAATTGCATACCCGGCAAGTTGGGGGCGCCGGTTTCGGTGGGGGGATATTGTGCTACAACAAACGTATTGTTATATGCCGAAGGGAGAACAGTACTTATTCAGCATGTAGTGTATGGTATACACTGTTATAGGATCAACAGGTGAGACGCAGGCACTTAGAACCATTAAGGTGACCTCTTGGAATGTTCGGCCTCCATGACCCTAGGAAACACAGACAGATATTGGGGTACCTGAACAGACATGGGATAGCCATTGCCCTCCTACAGGAGATGCACTTGGCACCCAATAGCACCTCACACTTCGCGTCTAGATGGACCTCATGTCGCACTTTTTCATCCTATTCTAGTTATTCCAGAGGAGTTACTATTTTGATTCAACGGGGGTGGCCTTCACGCCTAAAGGGATGGACTTTGACGCGGACAGCAGATTTTGCTTGCTATGGTGGGGACTGCACTCTTATGAGGTGTTATTTGCTAACTACTATGGCCCCAACATTGATAATCTTAATGCTCTACTCTTACTGTGGGGGAAGATTCAGACGCTAGGCATACCATATGTCATTCTGGGGGGCGATTTTAATACTGCTCTACGGCCACAGATGGACCGGTCCCAAGCTTTCCCAGCCCATTACACGACCACACAGAGGACACTGTGCGATATAGTAGATAGTAACGGCCTGATAGATGCCTGGAGATACACGCACCCCACACTCAGGGAAGGCACCCACTGCTCGACGTTCCACTCCACCTGGGCTCGTCTAGATTATGTCTTTATGTCAGCGGGGATGGCACATTGGTTGACCCAGGCGACTCACTTGGCCCTCACGTTCTCGGACCACTCCCCAGTCACCATAGAACTTCGGATTCCCCTGGATTGCTCCCCATATTTGAGCTGGCGGCTTAACCCCTCTCACCTCTGCGATGCTGCGTTTAAGGCATAATTGGAGCAGGACATTCAGGATTTTTTTGAACGCAAGTTGGCGTCTGTATCTAGCATCATGACAGTGTGGGAGTCCTTCAAGGTTACGGTCAGGGGCTGGTGCATAGCCAAGGGGGGTGGGATTCTTAAGTCCCTGCGAAATGACCTCCACAAACTAGAAACTGAACTGCGCGAGCTGGAGGATACCCTTAACCATAGTCCGAATGACAGTGTCACCAAGGCCCGCATGCACGACAAACTGACTTAATACGAGACAGGGAATGTAAATTCTGTGGAAAACCACACACAGCACGTGTCTACGGGGAGGGAGACCGCCCGGGGATGGCACTGGCAAACGCGATCAAGCCCCCTAAATTTGCCAATTACGTCACTGAAATCAGGGGACCACATACAGGAATCTCCCGGACCAACTTCGCATCTTCCAAGAGCATTATAGCGCACTCTACTCCTCACACAGAGGGGAACCACTTGACTTGACCACCTACTTTGAGGACATCGCACTAGCCTGGTTAGGAGACACTCAGCAAACGTTCCTTAACTTAGAATTGGAACTGGACGAGATCACGGAAGCTATCATGACGATGAAGTCTGGTAAGGCCCCGGGCTCCGACGGCCTCTCAATAGAGTTTTACAAAACTTTTGCCCCCTTGCTGGCTCCCATATTAAAAAAAGTTTTTTATGCAGCACTGGAGAAGGGACGCCTCCCCAGTACTATGAGAGAGGCTTTCATAACTTCCCTGCTCAAACCTGGAAAATCTCCCACGCAGTGTGATTCCTATCGCCCCTTGTCTTTGCTGAACTGCGATACTAAAATATTGGCCAAAGTCTTGGCAACGCGACTTAATCTCTTTATGGAGCGCCTGGTCCTACCGGACCAAGCTGGATTTGTCCCAAATCGAGCAACCTCACATAACTTACGCACCCTGCATGCAGTATTGCAAGGCATTGACCCAAACTGCGTGGCAGTGGCAGTATTCCTGGACGCCACAAAGGCCTTTGACTCGATGGAGTGGGACTATTTATTGGGCAACCTGGGGCACATGGGAATGCCTTTCAGCTTCGGCTGTTATACTGTCAACCAACAGCTATGGTACTATTGAATGGATCTAGGTCTTCCCCATTTAAATATTCACAGGGGTACACGCCAGGGATGCCCACTATCCCCCATTCTTTTTGCGATAGCTATTGAACCTCTGGCTGTGAGACTCCGACAACGCCATAATCACCCTGCCTGTCAGCTGCTCATCTCACTTTATGCTGATGACATGACGCTATATATTAAGAAACCCCAGGATAATCTTAATCCAGTGTTAAACGAGATCACGAAATTTGGGGGTATTGCTGGAGTACAGATTAACTGGGCTAAGTCTGCAATATTCCCGCTGATGAGAAAAACGCAATCACACCAGCTAGACTATCTCCTTGTGTGAGAACTAGATGAGTTGAAATACCTGGGCATATGAATCACTAGGCAGAGAGATACCCTGCTGAGAGCTAATTATGGAACGGCAATGGATAAAATCACCGATAGTATCACTAAATGGATACTTCTCCCACTCTCAATGGCTGGTCGCGTCGCCCTCATTAAGATGGTGCTGCTACCGAAATTATTGTATCTTTTTATCAATATCCTGTATAACCCTGGGAGGTTCTTCTTCCACACACTGAAGGCCCAATTAACAAGACTTATCTGGGGTGGGAAGCAGGCGCGACTTAGCCTTAGCACGCTTATGCTGCCATACCATCAAGGCGGATTTGAAGTCCCCAACTTCGAGCGCTATTATGTTTGTGCACAGGCCAACTTCGCCATGTATTGGTTCCACCCGCCACCATATATGGCACATATGGCGGTGGAAGATGGTCACATGGCCCCAGTGGTCAAGTCTGACTATATATTTACACAGGTAGGTGCCAGGGAGCGAGATCCATCCACGGTGGACTGTACGGCAACAGCATGGCAGCCCCTTCCTGTACTCACCCAGGATGCCTTTGCCGAATGATCCTCGGCTACAGGTCACCTGTGAGGTGATTTGTCGCAAAATGTTGTTGGAGCTCAAGTACTGTACGTGGGGAGATCTATATGTACAAGGTCAGTTTCGCACCATAGAACAGTTTTTTGGGGAGCGTTTACCCACAATAATGGACACCTTCTTATACACCCCGCTCCGGCAAAGCGTCCGAGCTATTACCCCCTCATTTCCGGATGAACCTGAAACCCTCACACCCCTACACACTATGCTGCAAGTGGAGGCCCCGCATCATGTTATATCGCTACTTTATATACATGTACAAAACGCGCCACTGACAGACTCCTTGCGAGCTCGTCTGGATTGGGACAAAAATCTCGACATACCACTGACAGATGAGCAATGGTAAACCAGTTGCACACAAACGAACACAATCACGGGTAATAACAGATTGCATCTCATACACTACAAGTTTTTACACCGACTGTACTACACCCCTGCTAAATTACATAGGTTCCACCTGCGAGATACGGATCGCTGCCTCCGGTGCGGTGAGGCTGGGGCGGATTTCATCCACCTGGCTTGTACTTGCCCCAAGGTTGCTGAATACTGGACGCTAGTCTTTGCGGGTATTTCTGATATGCTAGGCACTGTTATAGCTCCATGTCCACTACTGGCGCTACTAGGACTGACACAAAACACTGTAACTGTGCATAAAAAGTTTTTGGCAATGAGTTTATTATTGGCTAAGAGATTAGTGGCGTGCAGGTGGGGCAGGGGGCGCGCCCCCAAGTTTAAACTCTGTATACTGACCATGACCACGTGGCAAGACCAGTTGCATACATATGCGGAACTACTACCACTGAAGTCACGACCGAAAAACATTGTGGGCCCTTTAACGTCCTATCTCCTTCGGCAGCAGGCGAGCGAGGAGGAGGAGTTGGAAAGGGAAGAGGTGATGGCAATGGACACCCCCAAACTGCTACCTAACACCGCATCTTTGGGACAATAAACGAACCACCACTCATCAATGATGCCTTGGGTACACATGCCTTACTAGAAACGTTGCCTATGATACTGTTGGACATTTGGGCTGGACCAAGACTGTGGCTCCACGGAGGAGGGATGCAGGTCCGTGGAGAGGGGCCAGACTATTACCCATTTCATGCCGTAACTGTAATACGTGTTGAAAGGACCTTATCACAGTGAATTCCTTTGTTGCTAGCTTGAATTCTAGGACTTACTTCGGCAAAATGTATGTAATGTTTAGAAGGTGGGAGGGTTGGGGTTTTCTTTTTATCTTAGTTTTAGTTGGCAGAATGCATGATGCAGTGCACGGGAAGGTGCTAATTATTTGTATGTTCATTTGATTTGTTATTGGACAACTTTATTGCGCTGATGTACCGTGCTTTATATACAATAAAGGTTTTTGAACTTTAAAAAAAAAACTGTACCCAAATGCAAACCAGAAACCATGTTCATATTATATCTCAACCTAGAATCACATGATTCAAACTATGCGTACATATAAAAGGAAATGATCGCTTTTACTATCTCCATCTCCTCTCCATGTGATCTCCACACACTGTAGATGGCCTCACAGTACAACAACCTACCTTGACTTAGATTCAAATCTACCTCTCAGTTTCAAAAATGAGACCACAACCTGCCCATATAACATTTCTGGGTTTCGTTTTATCTCTTTTAACTTAATACCACATACATCTCCTAGCCCCCCCCCCCCCCACCACACTATTTCCACAAAAAGTATAATTTGCAAACGTGGGATATTTTGTTTATCTCCCTGAATACATTACAAATCCAAATTAACGCTGTACCTCATTTTCAAACCCATACAGTCCTATAAAGATGACAAACAACACTTCTTCTTTGTGAAAAATTCATAAACATATATAAAGTACTTATTTAACAACAGCTCAAATTTTATGCATATTTTGTAACCAATATCAAATACCACACTTTACTAACGCTATATTACTTTGAAATGAAAAATACTTTCAAAATTAAAAACATCACCTCAAATACTTAATCACTACTACAGAACACATAACACACCTTGTTCATTTCTAACTCACCTTAGTAGTTATTATGCAGATTTCAAATGTCACACACGCATACAATTCTTTCTTTCTCACACAGTACATGTACCGTACCGCTTTCATCAAGAATGGAACCAGGAATGGCACAATTTCTCTGTCGCTCCACACATAAATACATGTGAAGAATAAGTCAGAATACTTCATTCCTTCAATGACATTCCAAAACTTATCTCCATTGGTTAATTTAGAATTTCCTATATGAAAAGCTAGTTAGTATTCAGTGCCACATACAGGTCACAAGTTTCACCTATTTTATCACCACACTTTCTGGAACATTCTGTTACACCAAGTTAAAAGTTCATCAATTCTTTTTTAACCTAACGATATACTTTTGCAACATTTTATCGAACATTTAACGGCACGTGCAGGTTATAAATTCAAAATAGGGGTCAGTAGTTCATCAGCTTTATCCCCAACTCCAGCAGCACCTCAGCTTACGCCCCCAGCACCATCAGACCCGTAGAAGTCAGTGCTTTCCACTTTCCAAATACCAAATTCATTTCATACACGCAAATTTACCTTCACACTCCCAATATAACACCCCCTAAGCACCATACACAAGTTACAATGTTCAAAACAAAAGTTCCTCCGAGTAGGTATAACTATATGTTCACAATACTTGGACAGATGTGGCACAGCGGCCAGAGCACATGACTTCACACCATATGACACACAGTTTGGGATCACTCTTTCATCCCCGAGTCCTGCAGCACCTCACCTTAGCAGCATAAGACTCTAGACACTACCTCACATATTTTCCGTACCCCAAGACTTTCAGACCAGCACGGGTCAGTAGTTCGTCCTAGTAGTTCTAAACACATGCTGACGCTACTTCCACAGCTGTAGTGCAGCGGCCACGGCACATGACTTCCCAGCATAAGACACACAATTTGGGCTCACCCTTTAATCCCCGAGTCCTACACCAGCTCACCTTAGCAGCATCAGACTCTAGGCAATACCTCACTTAATTTTCGTAGCCTAGCACTTTCACCTCGGTAGGTATGAGTAGTTCGCTTTACTCCCCCTGTATAGCATACCCTAAACACCCCACAGGGGTTACAGTGCTCCTACCCTCCTCTTTCGTACTTTTTTTGTCCTTTTTTCCCCTTACTCGCTTCAACAAAATCACAAAATGGCGGTCAACACCTCACATATTGACTTCACACCATATGACATGCAGTGTGGGATCACTCTTTCATCCCTGAGTCCTGCAGCACCCCACCTTAGCAGCGTAAGACTCTAGACACTACCTCACATATTTTCCGTACCCCAAGACTTTCAGACCAGCACGGGTCAGTAGTTCGTCCTAATAGTTATAAACACATGCTGACGCTACTTCCACAGCAGTAGTGCAGCGGCCATGGCACATGACTTCCCAGAATAAGACACACAATTTGGGCTCACCCTTTAATCCCCGAGTCCCACACCAGCTCACCTTAGCAGCATCAGACTCTAGGCAATACCTCACTTAAATTTCGTAGCCTAGCACTTTCACCCCGGTAGGTATGAGTAGTTCGTTTCACACCCCCTGTATAGCATACCCTAAACACCCCACAGAGGTTACAGTGCTCCTACCCTCCTCTTTCCTACTTTTTTCGCCCTTTTTGCCCCTTACTCGCTTCAACAAAATCACAAAATGGCGGTCAACACCTCACATATTGACTTCACACCATACCCAGGACTTTCACACCAGTATGGATCAGTAGTTCATCCTAGCACGTATAAACACATGCTGACACTACTTCCACAAGTTTAGTGCAGCGGCCACGGCACATGACTTCACAGCATAAGACACACAGTTTGGGCTCACGCTTTTATCTCTGAATCCCGCCCCACCTCACCTTACCAGCATCAGACGCAATACCTCACTTAATTTCTGTAGCCCACCACTTTCACACCACTAGGGGTGAATACTTTGCTTCGCACCCCTTCTATAGCACACCCTAAACACCCCAAAGAGGTTACAGTGCTCCTACCCTCCTCTTTCCCACATTTTTTCCCCTTTTTTCCCCTTACTCGCTTCAACTGAATCACAAAATGGTGGCCAACACTTCCTAGTTGCAACCGCTCGCACCACTCACAGCCAATCAGCAGCAAGCTCGTGCTCGTAACGCCTCAGCCAATCAGACGGCAGAATTCCCAAATATCGAAATCTGTAAATTTCGATATTTCTCAAAAACTACTGAACGGATTTACACTAAAGCGTCCTTTCTAGACCAAGACCCTTCTCCTTGCCAAATTTGGTATAATTCCGTTCACCCGTTTGACCTGTAGCCTTGTCTAAAGTTTCCTATGGAAAATTAACAAGGAGAAAACACGTTTTGGGAACCCCTTTTCCTCAGCCCCCCTTGACGAATCACCCCCAAACTTTTCAACATAGGAGCTGAAAACAACAAATAATTAGTTCTGAACATTTCTTGAAGAATCGTTAATCGACGCCAATGTTATTGGGAATAGAATGTTGCGATTTTCCTATGGTAACTAGGTCCTAACTATAACTAACTACTGGCGACCGACAGTAGGTAATGTATATATATATATCAGATTAAATATGACATGCGATATTAGTTAATGATATTAAACATTCTATAGGAGAACATGTTTACAATCCATATAACCTATATAGATAAAACATAATTGGAAACATTGACATGTGATGAGGTGTTCTCTTTAAAGAAATACAATATATCCATCACCAGGTAAGAGCATTCTTTTTTGTGGTATTGTTTATTACCCCCAGGTCCCTCCTTTCCTCGTCCCATTCCTTAACTAATTGGAGATGACCATCTCCACGACAGAAAAAAAGAAAAGGAGCATGCTGGATACCCAACCCACTCCCTCCCACTGGGAGTACATAAGCTGTACCAGCCCAGCATGCAGCATGTTCTTTTTTTCTGTCTTCCGACAGATAGGAAGTGTTTGGGACTTACCTGATGGATTCTTCTCTAGACGTCTCGTCAGGGCTGCTGGGCTGTCCTCGCCGTCCTCTTCCGCGTTCTCCTGGCCTGCCGGGCTTGTCAGGAGTCGCGTTGTTTGCAGACCGGCCTTTTGCGGCTGGGGCAACGTTCTTCCCGGTCTCTTCCGGGTTGCAGTTCGCATCTCCCTGTGGCTTGGCCGATCTGGGGGACGCGCTACTGCGGCTGTTTGGCGGGTCCTGGGGCTCTGCTGGGCTATGCTCCTGAGCCCCCTGCCTGTCGTTTTGGAGCCTTCCAGGTGGCTTAGCGTGTTGGGTGCTCGATGCCTCGGTCAGTTACTGCGTCCTGGATGTAATGAGTTTGGATCACGACATGCCGAGTGCAGCTCCTCACCCTTTCTCCTCCCGGCCTCCTCCAATCTTCTTGGCGCGCCTGATGCATGGTTGGGTCTGTCTTAGCTGGCCTTGTTGTGGTCTCAGAGGCCGTTTTTGGCAGACTTCTCCAACCGACGCTGGTTTCCTGGTGCATGCCTGGGATGGCTGATAGGGGGGCAGTGAGCTTGTGGTGCGCTCTTCCCGCCCCGTTGATGAGTACTGCGTAGCAGTTTTCATTTTTTCTCCAGTGTCCCGTGAGCTGTTGGGGATATGTCTGCATCTCCCTTCTCTTGTGTGTGCTCTTTTCCTTTGTGTATTGTGTTGTGTGGTGCTCCTGCTGTGCTAGTTGTTCCTTCTGCAGTGGTTTGCTGGCTCTCTGGGCTGCCTGGATCCGCACAGCCCCCTGCCCCCTTGCATGGGTGCACATACATTTTGGTGAGACCTGCTGGTTGTTGTTTCTGCCTCTTCCTCTCCAGGTTTCTTGTTCGGCCTGCAGCCTTCCTGGCCTGCCAGCACATGCTCTCGTCTGGTCTCAGTCGTTGTGGTGCTTCAGTCCTGGGTAGTGCCTGGCTGGGGGTCGGACTTGGGATGCCTGGTGCTGTGGGTGTCCAGGTGTTTGCTTGGTGTCGGGCTGTCCTGGCTTCGAGCTGTGCCTCCCTGTGTGTCCCTGGTCTTGTCTTCTTTCTGACTGGGTGTTCGCCTGGGCATTCCTGGTTCATTGGGCTGTTGGGCTTTCCGTGGGGTTCGCTTGCTGCCCTGGCTGGCTTGTCTTCCCCCTTGCTCCTGGTTGCTTCCACCCTGTGCGCCAGGCCCTCTTGGGGTGGTCAGTGTTTGTTCCCGGGGCCTCCTGCTTGCAATGCTTGCGCTGTGCTTTTGTGATGGGTTCGGCTGGTCTCTTCCTGGTGCATTGCCTTATGGGTTCCTTGCTTTCTTCTGGTGCTGGTGGTTCCCGTCGTCCTCTGGCTTCTCCAGGTGTTGATTGGTTCCTGCTGGGGCTTCACTTTGCTGGCCCCTGTTCCTGCGTGCTGGCCCTCTGTGATTGGCTGGTTGCATGTGGTCCATTTACTGTCTCGGTCCAGGGTCCTGGTGTCTCCGGCCTGGTTCTTTGACTCCGCTGCCTCCTGCGACTGGGTTTATGGCGGTCCTTCGACATCCTCGGCTGCCTGCGACATTGGCTCCCCTTCCTTTGCTGTCCTGTCTTGGGCCTTGGTTTCCCCGGGGTCACTGTCTTTTTTGGGGGGGTTCTGCCTCGGTAGGGAAGGGTCCGTCTGGGCTTCCTCCGTGGGTTGTGTGTTCCCTGGCCTTCTGGCTTCTCGCTTGCTCGATGCTTGTTGGTGGTTGGCGTCTGGGCTGGGGGTTTGGTCCCCTTGGTGCTTGCCACCTGGCGGTTTCTTGCTGGCATGTGCTGGCCTGCGGCCTTGGCATTTGTGGCGCCTGCTGCCCGCCTTGTGGTTTGGCCGGGTCAGCTCTGGTTCCTCCCTGGGATGGTGTCTGCTTGCTGGGCCAAGGATCACTTTGGGGGTTCTCTACGGGGGTTTGTTGGCTTCTTCTTGTGGCCTCTTTGCTCTGTCTTCTGGGCCTTTGGCCATCCTGCCCTGCGGGCTTCTGTTGTCCCTGGTTCGCCCTGGGGGTTGCGCATGGGTTTGCCTGTTGCTGTGGCCTGTTCTGGTCGACCCTGGCTGCTTGTCCCTGGTGCCTTGCTGTTCTTGGGCTTCCTTTGGCTGCTTGTGGCCCTTCCACCCATTGGTTCCTGCCCTTCTGTGGGTTCGGGCCTAGTGCGTGCCTGTCTGGGTGTCTGCCTGCATGCAGTTTTTCGCTCTTGGGCGCTTCTTGCGTCCTTCCGGGTGCTTTTGCTTGCCCCGTGCTTGGGATGTCTGCCTTCTGCAGGTTCGCTGGGCCCTCCCCCTTGTTTCTGGGGGGGGGGGGGTGGGGGGGGATGGGGCTGTTGTGTCATTCCTCGGTTTTAGTTGAACATCATTGGCCTTGTTGGCTGTTGGCTCTGGGGCGGTGCTCGTCGGGCCCCTGGTGGGTTCTGGCTGGTGTTGGGTGTTGGCTTGTTGGGCTTGCCTTCTTGCCTAAAGCTCCTTTTGCCTCCTGTTGTTGCTGGGTGTCTTTGGTCTTCATTGGCCTCTGCCTTGGGTGGCCCCTTGTTCTTCGGGTGGTATGCCTTTGGCTTCTCCAGGCTCCTCTCATGTGGTTTTTGGAGCCTGGGTTGTTCCGGTGTGCTCTTGGGGCCTGGGCTCTGCTTCTGTTGGGTTTGCCTTTGCAGTTCCTGTGTTTGGCCTCCCGTTTGCTTCTGCGTTTGAGTCGCTGGTGTGCCTCTCTGCTTGGTTGTGTTGGGCTTTGTGCTGTGGGGTCCTTGTTTGCTTAGGGTCCTCTTTTGGTCCCTGCTTGGGTCCTTTCCTGGCCGCTCATTCTCTTGGGCTTTGTCGCGGTCCTGGGCTGGTCTTCTGTCCTTTCCTGTGTCGCTCCCAGCCGCGGCCGGCAGTGGGAGTATCTGCAAGGCGGTGTTGTGGGGAGGTGGAGGGGCAGTGGCGGGTGTAGTAATGTATGGATTACGGAGTTTTACAGGTAAGGAAACATTTAAATAAATAAAAAGAATTTTGTTGCGAGCACTGCATCGCATTTGGGGATGCAGTGCACTCAACGAAATTCGTTTTAGGCACTGGAAACGGCTTTTGAGGATTCCAAGGGTCCTTTCAATGGTGGCTCTTGTGGCTCTGTGAGCAGAGTTGTACCTCCGCTCAGCAGCTGTGGATGGATTGAGGTAGGGTGTGAGGATGTAGTCCCGCACATCATATGCACAGTCTCCTGCAGGGATAAAGTATGTTGATGTTTAGTGAGATACTTCAAGTTTAGACATTTCATACTACTGTCTGTGTGTGCCATACAATTACCTACCAGGTATCCCTCTCCAAACTCGCCATTTGTGAGTCTGCGATGTAAACCAGTGTCGAAAAATGAAGGAATCATGAGTGCTTCCTGGGAATCTCGCTACTATATCTGTGATTACATGTTTAGCATTGCAGACTACCTGGATGTTTAAAGAATGGTAGGATTTTCTGTTTCTAAAAACATACTCATTGTGTGATGGGGGACAGTGCGACATGTGTTCCATCTACACAGCCAATCACGATGGGGAATTGAGCAATCTGGTAAAAATCTTGTTTTGTTTGGTGCAGTTCCTGCTGTGTCTCTGGGAATTTGATGTGGTGCTGCATCCTCTGCATCATAGCATTGAGGAAGCGTGGAAAAGGAGCGAAAGTGCACTCTGGGACACCTCTCCTACTGCGGCTATTACCCCCTGAAAACTCCCAGACGCTAGGAGGTGCAGTGAGCACAACACCTGTATGTGTGTGGGAATGGTATGTGGGGTGCTAAAGCATGGGTGTCAGCTCCTCTATCAGCTCCAGGATACTTTCTGGATGCAGCCTGTAGTGCACATGGATGTCCTCCTCAGTGAGTTGGAAGAGGGTGATGCGTGTCCTGTAGATCCTCTCCTGGCGTCTCCTTCTCTCTTCAGCCTCTCGGATACACAGCCTCCTGGCTATTACATAAAGCCCAGCCATTGTGAGAAGCCACTGTTGCATTATGGCCCAGTTTAAATAAGTTGCACCTGATTACCACCTGGTCTGAGTTGGTGGTATTAGAGAAGTGCAAAAAAGAGAATTTCGTAAAATCGCAATTTGCGATTTTTACCTACATAGCAAATTGCGAATTCGCATTTTTACATGGCGTGTTTGCGATTTTCGCAATTATTGGGACGCAGCTTGCGAATTCACAATTTTATTCGCAGAATCCTTTACACTCTAAATTGGTAATCGCAAATTTTGCGATTAACTATTTTGCATGGCACATTACTTACCTACATCACATCACACGCTTTTGCGATCGCAAACACCCAGGATTCTGCGAATTTCGGGGATTTTGATCGCAAAACGCCTACCTACTTATGGCCCCATATTCTGTACTCACATAAGGTAGCAGCAGTCCCAACAAGTTCGAGAAGGTTGTACCAAGAACCTTAAAGTATCCAATCAGAGAGAGGGAAAGTATTCATGGCCAAATACTTAATTACCATTCTGGCGGAAGTCTCTTCCTCCCTGGCCTGGTAGCTGAATCTTGGTTAGGCGATATTGCTCTAAAGGACAAGTGATTCCCTGGGAGATAATCAACTAATAATTTTTGCTTGGTGGAAATCTAAAAGTGTAATTGGTATGCATTATTCAATATTCTAATGCAATGTAGGGCAAGGATCTGATTTTATGCTAGCTTAGCAGTACATTTTAGTGATAGGTTAAATTAATCCTATTGGTTGTTTTGAATGAGCAGTGGTAAATGTTTTTATTAAAAACATTATTGATTCATATTCTGATTAGAATAAAACTTTGAGTTAATAATTTTTAGTGGCTCGAATATAGCAGGTGTTTTCATGATACTGAGTGTTTAGTGTGAGATCATCTTCTATATATATAAAAAACGAATGTATGTCTGTCTGTTTGTCCTTTATGCATTACTACACCATTCCTCCGATCGGCATGAAATTTTGGGAAGTTGTTGAGTACCCTCCTGCGAATGTTTCTGGAAAAATCAGAAAAGAAAAATGTGTTAAATATCTACCCCCCCGGCCCCCCAGGGCCCTCAAATCTTTCCAATACTGAACGTTTACAGTTTCCGGTGCGACTCGCTTTTGCAATGACCATCAACAAAGCACAAGGACAATCGCTGCAAGTGTGTGGACTAGGTTTGGAGAATCCGTGCTTCTCACATGGACAACTGTATGTGGCCAGCTCGCGCGTCGGTAAACCTTCTGATTTATTCGTGTACTCACCAAGCACTCGAATAAATAAACAGAATTAAAACAACACTTTAAAATGTTTTCCATATTAAAATGAATAAGTTTCAATAAAAATGACACTGTAAATTGAATGTTATCATAGCAAGTTTCCTTAAATTTCCTTTCTTCTGAGATCGAAGCAACACGCGACGGGTAAGCTAGTTAAATATAAATTACATGTGGCTGTGGGGAAATATAATTTAAATAAAATGAGTGATAAAAGGAATGTATACATGAAAGCACCAATGCAGTCTGGTCAATCATCCTTGACACAGCAAATGTTATTACTGCATACCATCACTGGGTCTGTGCTCCGTGAAGGGAAAATGCAACACCAGCGGTGTCTCTGCAGAGGTGTATGAACTAGAAGAGTCTATGTTGGAGGTTAGCATTGAATAAGCAGCAGTATGATGTTGTTGAGGGTGTGGGAGAAGCAAAGATTTTGAGAAGTAGTTACTTCTGGATGCCGCTTTCCAGGGGAGGGAAGGGTGATAATTCTATCGAGGAGGTGCTGCTAGATGGGCAAGTTAGGGAAATTAACCAAACTGTAATGTTAAAGGGGTTGAGCTGTTGCTGGGAAGAGTCATAGGTCATGACTCGTGAGCAAGAGCAAAGAAGATGTATTCATACTTACAAGCATATTCAGTTTCGTTTTTTTTGTATTGCTTGTTGGGTTATCAGGAGCTGTACAGTATTTTAGGAATGGGCTGTGCAAGAATTATGTGTGTGGGCGTGCTTTGTATTTTTGTGAATGGTGGTTAAGTGAGCCTGTGAGATGGGTGGCTGGTGAATGGTTGAGTCCTGGCAATCCATCCTGCTCTGGAAGCCGCCCCTTACCATGCAGCCTATTAGAGAAATTGCCGAGTGGCAGAATTACCGACCCTGCACATCTGTAGTTATTTGCCTCAACAGACCAAAATGTCATTAACTGAGGTAGGCGAAATGTCTACTAAACTTAACCATCCAAAGGTTGCAGTCACTGGCAACAGCCGGGCCAAAGGTAAAACAAGCATTTACAATGCAATGGTCTCAGCATTGTTAAAGTTAGAGCTATTGGCATTGCTCATGACATTATTTTTATTTATGTTTTTGTTTTTAAAACATATAAATAAATGGCATTGTCATTTACAATGCCAATAGCTTAATCTCTCGCAAATGCGAGACCTATTGCATTTGCACCCACACACAGAGCCACACACACAAAGGGATGTATGACGGTACGACACGGGCTATTACCACGCGTACTGTTACAACGCGTGTTTTACAACGCAAGTCGTTACCACGACTTGCGCTGTAGGGTGCGGACTTAAGAATAGTTTAATTTACTATTCCAACACCAGTTCCCGTGGATAGTAGGGAAGGTGTTGGAATAGTAAATTAACTATTCCTTGTACTTGAGCGCCCTCCAGCGCAAGTCGTGGTTACGACTTGCGTTGTAAGAGACGCGTCGGAATGGTAGCGAGGGGTAACATCCGCGTCGTAAAGGATGTTCCCCCACACAAAGCCACCCACACACACATACAGAGCCACCCACACAGAGCCACCCACACAGAGCCACCTACACACACACACAGAGCCACCCTTACACAGACCCACCTACACACACACACAGAGCCACCCCCACACAGACCCACCTACAAAAAAAGCTACCCACACAGAGCCCAACACAAACCGAGCCCAACACACACACCGAGCCCAACACACACATAGAGCCACACACACACACGGAGCCACACACACACAGAGCCACACACACACAGAGCCACACACACACAGAGCCACACACACACCGAGCCACACACACACACACACACACACACAGAGCCACACACACACAGAGCCACACACACACACACACACACACACAAAGCCACACACACATACAGCCACACACACACAGAGCCACAGACAAAGCCACACACACATAGAGCCACACACACACACGGAGCCACACACACACAGAGCCACACACACACAGAGCCACACACACACAGAGCCACACACACACACACACCAAGCCACACACACACACACACACAGAGCCACACACACACAGAGCCACACACACACACACACAAAGCCACACACACACACAGCCACACACACACAGAGCCACAGACAAAGCCACACACACAGAGCCACACACACACACACACAGAGCCACACACACACACACACAGAGCCACACACACACAGAGCCACACACACAGAGCCACATACACACACGCAGCCACACATACGCACACACACGCAGCCACACACACACAGGCCTCCTAGTCCTTCTGATCTTCTACCCCTCTCCACAGTCGCAGTGATGTCCTAAGGCATATTCACAGCCCTCCAGTCCAGAGGTTCTTATCCTGTTGGGCCTCTCTGTAGGCTTTAAGTGATTCTGATCCCTTTAGACCTCTGTACATCTCTCTCATGGCTCTGCTCCTTGGATACTCACCTCAGGCCTTCTGGTGGCCCTCATCATGAGAGACCCGTCCACAGGCTTTCTGGTGTCCCTCATCACGAGAGACCCGTCCACTGGCCTTCTGGTTGCTCTGATCTTCTTGGCGATATTCACAGTCCTCCAGAGGTTCTTATCCTCTGTAGGCTTTGGATGGTTCTGACCCCTCCTAGACTGCTTCATTGCATCCTGTGTCTCTGATCCCTTTAGACCTCTGCATAGGTATCCTGGGGCTGAGGCCTGTCCATGTCCCTCTTTCTGACTTCCAGAGGCTCTTATTCTCCTGGACCTTGCTACAGGCTTCCAGTGACCTTGACCACTGAGCTCTTGGCATACCTACCCCATGAACTAATCCACTATGATCTCCCCAGAGGCCTCCAGGGCACACTGATCTTCTCAAACCTCTTCACAAGCTGCTGGTGACCTGAATCCCCCAAAGTATGCTCACGCAGGCCTCACATGCTGCTTAAGGTTTTATTCCCCAAGAACTCCCTGCTGGCTTCAGGTGCTCTCATTCCCTTGGACCACTCAAAGCTGTCCTATTGTGCGAATCCTGTAAGATCTCTCAACATTCCTCCAGAGTGGGCCCATATCTGAGATTACAGTTGCTATATCTTAAAACTATACTGTACATCCTTTGAATTGTTGGTCATGCGGCCCTAAAGTGAAAATAATGATTGACTGTTATGCCTGACAGAATGAATGCCCTTTCCCTGCAGTCTTATAGGGCAACTGGGTGCCGAACATTGCAATTTCAGATATTGGTAAACCTTGGAGTTTGGTCTGAATCACCATGAACATTTCTTTTCAAATGTAAATATTACGTCACAAGCTTTGTAACATCTCAAAACGTGGAAAGCATCAATCCCTGACTCCACTCGAAAGCACAAACAGTTTCCCTGTGACCCCTTTTAGGCACTTTCTGTTGTTGCAGGTAAGAGAGCAGGGGCTGGGGCAGACCCGGCAATGTGTTTACATGGGGAGTGTGCAGTTCACATATACACCACACATCTCCCTCTCTGTGACTGAGTGACACCAGCATGCCCAAAAAATTATACGGGAGATATCAAGACTGAAGCCAAACTTTATGGAACCTTGTATCATAACTATCTTTGTACTCTCGTAAGGTGCTTTCAATTCACGTTTCCGGATACAATACCAAAATATGAAGATTTGAAAAGAAAATGCGATGCAAAGGTAGAGAATTTGCTGAGCGTCTGCAGTACACAACTGGTTAAACTCTGTTATGGTGCAGAAAAGCACCATAGTGACACAGAGAGTGTGGGCAGTACCCTGGGGGGTTAAATTCTAATAATGATGCGTACATGTATAAGCATAAAGCTCGTTTTGACTAGCCAAAAGAATTCCTTTCGCGACCCTTTTTAAAGTCCACCCTCTTGGCGCTCTACCCTCCACCGTTAGAAAATACTCACTCCAAAGCAATCGAGAGGACAGAATATAACTACTCAAGGAGGAGGAGAGTATCAAGATCTCACCTGAGTTTCCGCAGGAGCGTCGAGGAACTGTAGAATAATCCACTTCTTCCCCCTATCACATATGATGCCAGACTAAATACAGTCAACAGAGGTAACTAGGGGAAGAAGGGAAACAAAACAAGGTAAGAAGTAAGGGATTCTTCGTGGTATCAGCCAGCAGAGAGCTTCAATAAAGGCAGTGTGAAGACAATCCTCAAGGAATAACTCAAACCTGTAGGAACAAAGGAAACATATATTAGAAAACAACCCACCTTACTACTTCGTAACACTCAATTCTCTACATGAGAACCACCTGTAGCTTAAAACTCCCTTCTTCCGCTAAGGGGTCTGTGTAGTTTAAAATAGCCTCTTGTAAGCTGAAAATGAAGGAATAAATGTTAATTGGATGGAGACTACTTAAAGATTGCTTAATTGGTGCATTGGTTCCCTGTCACTCGCTCACCTATTAAGAACGTTGAAAAGAAGATGTAAAAATAACTTTTCTTCATCTGTGGCTCTATAGATTTATGATACTTGAAATGTGCATGAGAGGACAAAACTGATACCAAAAACTCCAGACTCCTTTACATCAGGAGAGTAACACCATAATAATAAACATAGATAATAGCACAACGTGCTATCACCGACACCCCGGTAGGAGTAAGCACAAATAAAGTAAAGCGCTGTTACAAGTTCAAGTAGAACGACATATTTCACTTCTTTTTTACAGTGAGCACAGGAGTACCGGGAAGGGAGGTGAAACTGACACCTCACAGAAGACTGGTAAAAAATACGTAAATGTGCGAGCAGGTAGAGGTTTGGCGAATGGAGAGGCACAGGGACACCCTGTGAGGAGGATAGAGACTTACTGCTGCAATACCGCTAATGAGGAGGAGAGGGACGTATGGCAGCTCTCGACGTGATCCCCTGAAATGCGACTCTCTTCGATAAAGCTCTGCACGCACCTGGGACGTTTGCAGCTTCCGACACGAGAACCCGGAAGAGAGGCAGAACGCGGAGCCCTGGAGAGCGGTAGAAGCCGTCGCTTCCGACGCGGAGACTCGAACTGGGCACGGACGAGGTTTCCGATGTGGAGACTCGAACCAGCTACGGGCGGGGCTCAGACGCGGAGACTCGAACTGAGAATAGGCCAACCAGGTGCGTGGAGGTTGCGAATAATAGGTGCGGCAACAGAGTTCTCCAACAAGGAGGCAGGAACCAGGAAACGGGGATTCGAAGCGCTCATACTACAGGGGCCTGGCTTTTTGACTTGCGTGATTGCCCCTGGGTCATACGTACGTATGTCGGCCATCTTTGTAGTTTTGACAATCTGTAGTCCCGACACTCATGACAGAGAGTATGCAAACTTTGGAGCTTGGAGGCAGGTGCGAGTACGGGCGTCGGCACACTTTTAAGTGACTCTGGGGAAACAAGCATTCGGCATGACGTTGTGTTTTCACTGTAAACCCTGTCCTTTTCAGACTGGGGGTGTGTTTTTCTTTCTCCCCTCTGAGAGAAAGAAACGAAAAAAACACGCCCCTCAAACCGAAAAGGATGGGGCTTACAGTGAAAAAACAACATCAGAGAGAGCTCTTCTACAATGGCTGGCCGCCGTTTAGGCAGCCAGCCAATGGAGAAGAGGGGCGGGTTCAAGCCTCCCTACTCTAAGACATAAGATCTCACAAGCGAGACTGCACATGCGCAGCCTACGCCAGCCGAGACCTAAAAAAGGACGTTTCATTTTCATTCAGGGCTATAACTACAGCCTTGGCTCTGCTTAAACTAACTGTCTAATGGTTTCGTCTATAACTGTTGCACATTTTTAAAAGCTGAGCAACGACTATAAACATGCTCCTTGGCAGATGAAAATGAATTCCCTAGGTACACTCTGATCCTGCACATGGGATTGTGAAAATGGCAATTTTCAAAGCTGCTTGATGACATGTGGTCACGCCCTCATTGGCTATTTGAGTATTAAAATTGATACAGCTAAGAATGGCTACGTCTGCCAAATACAAGTGGAGAAGCATATCCTAAATACTTTCGAAAATGTGTTTGTTTAATTGTATTAAAGTCACCTTTTAGTTATCTTCTCAGTGTATATTAGAATTTTCTTTCTCTTAGAGTAAGATGGCGGTCGCTTGAGACCGTAGGTGCACACAGATCAGCATAGAGTCGGAAGCTCAAAATGCTGCACTGAGAAGCACGGAGTGATGAACCCAGCAATCTGTAGCGCGGAGTTACATCACTCTCCAAGGACCTGCAGGAGTTATTTACATTTACTGGGAACCGTGATTGAGCTGGCGGCGCTACGGCATTTCAGTAAAATAATATCAAAGGTTGCTACAAATCACCCCAAGGGATCTTACCTGGCAGCGGCGTCTGGAGCTGAAACTGGGTCTGCTGAGATGGGTCCCAAGATGGGGTTGCTAAAGCGAGAATGGCCCAGCTGCCTTTGAGGGGACTATCGGAGGCTAGCGACTCAAGCGTGGAGACCATGGTGTCAGGAGAGGGGGGTCACCCGCGCAGACGCCGAGACAGGGGTGTCGGGGGACAACTGCCGACCCAAACCCGGAAAAAAGAGGGAGAGGCAGGCTGCTCTGAAAGAACGCCTGGCCAGCCCTACAGTGGTTGATCTGCTGAGGGAGCCGACCGGGAAACCAGCTCCGGGTCACGAGGAGATGATTCAGGGCAAGGCCTGCCCGGAGACGGCAGTAAATGCTGAGGATGTGCCGCGGGAGGAGCGAGAGGAGCAGAGTGAGGAAGAGATTATCCTTGCATTGGAGACTGATGGTCAAGACTGGGGCCCGGTTGATACTAAAGGTAGGTCTGGGGACATCCCCCTCTCCCTGTGACTGTTACTGGGGGTGAGGAGAATAATATGCTGATGGCGGGAAAGGTTCCTAATACAGGCAAATCAGGCGAGGCTGATATGGATGGGGTGAGCAGGTTTACCTACAGGATACCTCAACCATACCCCCCAAGAGCAACCATCAAGCGCTGCATATGTAAACCAGCCTCAAGGCGCTTCTAAGGCTAATAGTGGCAATATGGACAGAGATCTAGATAAGGAGCCTAGTGACTTTTTGTTTTCTGTATCAGATGGTGGCGAATGGTCGGAGGACTCGTCAGCAAATATTACAGGTTTGAGTAATAGTGATCTGGAGGAGGATGATGGTAATAAGACTAAAACAGTTTTGAGGGGGGAAAAAAGGAGACAGGGAGGCAAGGATCTTACTTGGGATTATACCCCTATAAATCAACTCACCAATCCTATGCCTAACGGCCAACCTGTTTCTGATCCATCTGGGCCTACTCCTCCAATGCTAGAAGCTATCTTTCAGGCCATATCAATTCACCATAAAGTAAAACGCCAAGATGGACGTAAGGCCCATGCAGCGATGCGAAAGGTGCAAGGGGTGGTACGAAAATTGACCAAGACCTGCAGGGTATTTGGGGAACGGCTGACCAACCTCAAGTCTAGGATAGTCTCTACTGAATCAGACCTTGCAACAAACCAAACTTTATTAAATTTGCATGAGGCACAGCCAGTTGACGTCAAGTGGAAGCTGGAGGAGTTTCAGAACCACCAAGGGAGAAACAACCTGCGGGTGCTTGGGGTCCCCGAGGGGATGGAGAGGGCTGATGTTCGTTCGTAAGTTGTGGACCTGTTACGAGATACGCTCCCGGAACTTACGGATTGGAATTGGGCTCCCTTTTTACAGAAACAGCCAGCAAGGGTAGGGGCTCTTCCATGTGCCATTTTGGTGTATTTTGGCAATTTCCTACTGGACCAAGCTGTTTTTGAGAAAGCTAAGCCAGAAGCAAAGAGAACCAGGAATAAGAGTTCTGATTTTGTTCGACCTGATTTTGCCACTCCACCGTCACCGGTGGTTGAGGTTGCGACAGCTTATTAAGCCATTTCAGGACAAAAATGCGCAAGCCTTCTTAAATAATCCAGCCCATCTAAATGTGATTTGGGGACGGGGCAAATAAAAATTTTGTCAGAAGTTAAAGCTAAAGAATATCTGGATGGTTTGTCTGGCTAGATGCAGACCGGTATTCAATTTAATAAAGAGAACGTGATCATGCATAAGGGAAAAAAGTGGGGAAGAGGGGGAAAATGCATATAAGTAAATGTATATAAGTAAAATGAATAAAATGTGTGTTTATGAAACAGGTGTAGGGTGAGAAAGCGGGGCAAATGGGAGAGCGGGTTCACTTATCCTCCGTTCTGGGGGGAACTGGGGATTTTGGTATTTTAGAAGCAGCATGTTGTTAAACAGTATAGGAAGGTCCGAGTATCAGGGCTCTCGATCTTTGCAGCACACTCTTCAGTACAGGAGAAGATGGGGTAAAGGAAGTGTGGTGGATGAAAATTTGGGGTAAAAAAAGCATAACCAGAAATGATAAGAAAACAAAAGTACAGCCATAGGAGAAGACTAGGAAGCAGATCATGAGAAGAAAGAAAGGAGTGAAATATTACTAAGAGGAGGACTCTGGGAATCTGAAATTAAACCAAGATGGGTAGAATAACAATTTGCTCATGGAATGTAGCGAGATTGAATGATAGGGCAAAGAGGGCAAGACTCGCTGAATTCATGAGGCTGAATACCATGGGCATAGTATTTATAAGGTGAACCCAAATTCCCTGGGGGAAAAGCAAATTACTGAGGGTTGGTGGGTATAATACTTTGGCATGTACAACTCAGACTTGTCGAGGGGTGGCTATACTAGCAAAGACATCTTTAGGTTTGGCCAAACGCAAGGCCCTGGATGCTTTGGACAGGTGGGCTATAGTAGAACTTGCAGTGGGAGGTACGATGTGCTCTATCTATGGATCAAACCAAGACGATCCTCAGATATTCAAATATTTGGAAGTAGAACTTGCTACATGGCCGAGCCCTTTAATTGTATGTGGAGATTTTATTATCTCTCTGGATATTGGATCCGGGCAGTGGAGACAAGGGGGATATTCTGGTTGAAAGCCTAGGGTTTACAGGGCGTTAAACTCCCTTAAAAAAAGTCACGGCATGGCGTATATCTAGGCTATAAAAATCCAAATAACATCGGATACACGTATTACTCCTGTCCGCACAGAAAATATGTCAGGATTAATTATTTTTATAGTACAAAGGATCTATTAGAACACGCTGGTATCAAGGAACTTCTTAAGAAAATATCCGATCATAACCCTTTGATTTGAGAAATTGAAATAGCGAGCTTTAAGAGACCACAGAGTAAATGGACGTTTGATAGGAAATTACTAGAGAATATATCGTATTTATTAAAAAGTGGGCACACATTTTTTTTATATAAATAGATATAGTGCTAGCAGGGGGATTGTGTGAGATTCTTTTAAGGCCGCCCTTTGAGGTAAAACTATTAGTTTTGTTGCCAGGGCGCAGCGGGAGATCAAGAATCAACAAATAATGTGGGACTTGGCCAGGGCAGAGGAGGAGCATATTTCGATAATAACACAGGGACATGAGGGGCGTCAAACTCAGTACTGAATAACCGCCTAAAAAGCGGAACTAAATAGCTGGTTAACACAGAGATCCGCAGAGGAATATCAATCCCATCGGAATACCACTTATGAAAACGGAGAGCAAGTTGGTAGGAGGCTGGCTCGTACTAGGTAAAAGATATCTTTGAATGTAATACCCTCTATTAAAATAAACGGACAAGTATATACCGATCTAGAAGATATCATCAAAGGGTTTCAGAACTATTATCAAATTCTGTATCAAGATGATATTAACAAAGGTGGAGCAGAAGTCGCACATGATATAGCACGGTTGGTGACTCTAGCAGCGAACTTGCTAGGAATGGCACCAGGGAAAGCTGGTGGTCCCGACAATATACCATTGGGGGTTTATAAGATCCTAGGAATAGTTATAACACCTCTTCTACTTGACCTGTTTGGGGTGTACTGCAGCCTCGGATTGGTAACACGGGCATTCGGGCAATGCCCGAGGGGCCAGTGTCCGAGTGCTGCTGTGGGTCTCTTTTTTTAGCAGTCTGGGGTGGCCATTTGGGCGCTGTCTCCATTGTTCGAATACAGCCAGCGGCCCAGTAGGTGTCTGAGTGGCCTCTTTAGAGGCAGATGGGCACTCATTACCTCCGTTTAGCAACGGGCTAGAGGTGTCACTCCGTTTCTCTCTCTGGCCGGCCCATTAATGTGTGCACATACTGAGTAGGGGCAGGGGGCCTGAGTAGAAGTGGCATAACTTGTTTCGCCACTGTAAACTAACGTGTGCATTTTTTTTTTTACCCCCCTCCTAAAGTTTTTTTAATATGATTACGCCATAGCAGTGATTTGAGGAGTGATTATGCAAATGTGGGCCGATTTGTTGTTTGCGTGCTCGGGCCGATTTTCAATCCTAATCCAACCCTGGTGTACTGTATAATGGAAGCCCCCCCTGAGTCCTGGAAAGAGACGGACATCATAATCTTTCCCAAAAATGGAAGCCAGTAGATAATCCATCTTCTTATCGGCCAATTGCCTTGATTAACTTAGACACAAAAATGTATTCTAAGATTCTGGCAAATCGGCTAAGGAGGGTTATAGAACATCTGGATTCCCCCTGGCAACACGGTTTTATCCCTGGTAAAGGAACAACAGACCATATTCGCAGGGTTATTTCTCTTTTTGACATCATAACTGGGACGGGGGCCAGATGGCTATGATTCTCCTCGAATTAAGCCTAAGGGGAAATCCCTGGAAACAAGCTATATAAGTTCTCACATCACTCTCTCATTCTTACTTCCCGGACTCTTGTTTGGTCAACTTCTATTTCCAATATATTCACACTAAAATGTAGCGCTTACAATGTTTTTTTTATTAGTATAAAACGTTCTTTATCATGACATTAAAATTTCGGAAATATTCCAGAGAAAGTACACATAAAAAAAATTTGAGTTAAAAGATTTTATTTTAAAACACTTCATTTCATATCAACAAGAAAAATGTATACTACATATACATTTCAACAAGAAAACGTGACATAAAATCATAGACCACTGTAGTTACCCCTTCTCACTAAATCAATGTAATGCTTTTGATAAACTTTAATTTGATCCAATAGCCCTATATGTTTTATATGGGACACTCGATACAGGAATTCCCATGTATCTACTGGTTCCCAGGCTTTTTTTGGATTCTTTTTGGCATGGGCGTCGACGCGTTTCAGTGGTTTAAACCATTGGATGTGGTGCCACCTTCTTCAGGACACTGATTCTTAAGGGGTTACTTCCTTCAATTGAATTGATAATGTCTGTATATGCAAAAAATATTTAAAAATTAAAAAACATTTAGCTAAATTACTTTCTTCATACTATCAGACCTCAAAACATTGTCTCTTTATATCAGAGAAGATCATTGCAGGGTTGTTTTCTACATCAAAGGACTTTACACCATACTAGAGAAACATCCATTGAAGTTGGCTGCTTTTACTACCCATAGTCAGTTTGTGCCTTTACTGTTTCCTACGGAGACTTTCATTAAAAATCATTCTAGGTTTTTTCATTTTTTTTAAAACATACACATCTCAAGGGCACAATTTTATAGTCTGTTGGCAATAATTATTTTCTTCTCTGCATTTACATGTGTAATATCTTGATCAGTTCAAAATACAAACTCTTTTCTATGCATTACATTTTAGTCTGAAGACACAGCGAATACTTATATCTACTCACACTCATACCCTCCACATACATACTTCATCATTTATTGTATTCCTATGTACTAACCTTAAAACAACTAATGATGTCTTATAAATAAAGCATAGACTTCCACGTTGATCTTGTGGGAGGGGTGATATTCCCAAAATTCGTTTTGCTTGTCTAATATAATAAAAGCAAATAATGTGTGTCATTTCATTTCTCCTAATGTTGGCTACATCCCTGTCTTTTTTTGATTTCTCTTATTACCTTTTTTATTTTAAGACAGTGGTGCCAGTATAGTTTCTTCTGTTAGCAGGAGTGGTTGTTCATACCATCATAAAATTTAGCGTCCCCATATATCTAGAGTGAAAATATAAATACAGTATGGGGAGATTACACAAATGGTTGTTACCATATGTTATTCTCTTCCTTCATAATCTATTCCACTCACGCTTACCTCGTATTTTAATACTTGATACATATTATCCAGGTAGATATTATGGAGCGCAAAGACAGACTGATATCTTATGGGTTTGGTTCTGCCCTATTCTTTGACCCGATAGTACTGGTCGCTTTTAAATTCTGTAGGCAAAAAAGAAACCTTTTTTTTAGGAAAAAAGGAGCTAATCAGTTTTTCAAATTATATTTGCAGGTTTGTATATTTTGTTTTATCAATTTTTAACTCAAATAATCTCCCCACTTTCCTATATAGCTGCCTCACTCTTATATGTGCAGTACCTCTTTGTTACATCATTACATAAGTGGGGTTTTCTTTAAAAAAAAAACAAGAGAAAACAAGTACTAGTGCTCTGTCAGCCCCCAAGAACTAATGGCATATCTGATTTTGTCCCAGTTAAGGTGGATTTCCTTTTGTCTAAGGTTTGGGTTCCCCCGTATTCTTCTAACCGATATCCCTTTCTTCCATCTAGATTTTCGACCGCCTCGCTCCGCTCCTCGTTTCTCGATCTGTCTACCCCCCTTCTCTGGGCGTTCTATTTATACTCAAGTTAATCATGTCTAATTGGTTCAAATTAGTTGTAGTTTGTGTTCCACCTTCACGTAACCTGCTATCCACTGCATATGACTGGCGGCCATTTTGGAGTGGGTTTTTTAACTCCTAACTCCGGTTTCAATATAATGAACCTTTTCTGTTGGTACTATCTATCTCTCTTTTTTAGTATATTAAATTAAATTGAATCAGTTTCGAAACACCTCCGAAACACTGTTGTTGTTACTAGTGATCTATTTATATTCTCCTCGATGCTGAAAAGACTTTTGACCGGGTGTCCTGGGAGTTTTTATGTGGGATATTGGAGCTGAACGGTTTTGGATTCCAGTTTATAAAGGCAATCAGGGCAATGTACTTTCAACCAACTCATAGGGAAGGAATCTAGTAATATCATTATATCAAAGGGGACCAGGCAGGGATGCCCTTGCTCCCCAATTTTATTTGCTTTATATATTAATCCTCTAGTGGTTAAGCTCCTTCAGACTGGAAGATTAAACCAATAATAACTATGGGGTATGAGACCAAAGTATTGGCGTGCGCTGATGATGTTGCGGTGTTAACCACGCATCCAGCTGAGACAATCGAGGGAATAGTTAAGATTGCGGAGAGTTATGGGCTCCTCTCTGGATATGCACTGAACGAAGAGAAAACGATTGTTATATGCACAGACAATATAGATTTTAATGACCCTAGGCGAGCAGATTCAGCAGGTTTATCTTGGGGTCCGAGTAAGCGCTAAGGTGGACGAAAAAGTTGAATGCAACTTTGAACCACTGATCAAATCAATAACAACGGACTTAAGGAGAGTTAATGGGTTACATTTGTCTATTTTAGGGAGAGGGATTTTTTTTTAAATGACCATGCTACCGACAATTTTGTATTTGTTTTGTGCAATACCACTTGCTGTGGAAGATAGTATATTGAGGGCGTTGGAGTCAACTTCTTCTAACTTTATATGGCAATACGGGAAGGTCAGGAGGGCTCTAAAATACCTGGCTTTACCACAAGATAGGGGCGCTCGTGCAATTCTCAATATTACCCTATATTACGGGGTGGCTCTTCTCCATCAGATGGTCTCCCTGTTTGTAGTGGATAGTAATAATGAATTAGAGCAAGGCCTGAGAATACCTACAATTTATGAACTCTCTATTGGGAATGAAGCTCCGGGGCTGCTAATGAGACAATTGGAGCCGAGTTATTACAATAAGGTACGTTTCAAAGTAATCTGCAGCTCATGGAAAATATGGAAACAGGTCTCTAAATGTATGGCAATCCCGAAGATTTGTAGATATATGCCTCGCACAGGAACTACTGGAAGACTTGGAAGCCCTCCAACTCCCCCAGCTGGTGGCTGCCCCGACCCATGGAAAAGGCAACTTGCTAGATCCCATATTTAGTAACTGCCTGGACCTAACAGTCGACCAACCCATTCCCCTTCCGTGGTCAGATCATTTTCTGGTCCCCTTCTCCTGGGCCACTCATAAAACCCCCCAAGCACCCCCCCAAGTTACCATCAGGAGGAACTGGTCAAAACTCCCCTTGGAATCCTGGCTGCACAAACTGGACTCCACCCGCCCCACTGTCTGCCCAGATCCCAATATGGGAAATGACACCTATAGAGACTGGATTACTCGCTCATTAGACTCAATTTTACCGCTGCGTAAATCCTCCTCGAAAAGACCACATAAATCTGCCCCCTGGTTTTCTGACGCGCTAAAACAGCTCAAACGCACCTGCAGACAACGCGAGAGAGCCTGGCGCCTAGATTTCCTCCCAGAAAAAAAGACCTCCTATAAAGAAGCCATCAAGGTATATAAAGAAGGGATTAGAGCAGCCCAGGCCACCTACTTTTCTGAGAAAATAATGGGAGCGAAATCTCAACCCAAGGTAATCTTCCAAATCATAAAACAATGCACTAGTGTCACTACGGCTCCCCCCCCCATCAAATCCCAGGAGCAATGTAACGAGCTGGCAGATTTCTTCCATGACAAAGTTTCAAAAATCTATTCCACCTTCCCACCTATAGCCACCCCCCCAGAAGTGATCAAACCACCCTCCCTCAGACCACTTCCCCGTCCAGACCAGCCATCACTCGAGCACTTTCTCCCTCTTGACCTCGACACTCTAAACAAAGTGGCCCGTTCAGTCAAATCCGGATCTCCTCGTGACCCTGCCCCTCCAGACATCCTGATGCAGGCTAGTAAAACCATTCTACCGGTAATCTTGGATCTCCTGAACACGTCCATTTCTGCATGCTCTGTCCCTACAGCCTGGAAGCAGGCCATGGTACGGGCGTTGCTAAAGAAACCTAGCCTAAACCCAAACGACCTGTCAAATTACCGTCCCATCTCGCTCCTTCCCTGGACGAGCAAGGTGCTAGAGAAGCACATAAATGCACAACTGGTGCAGTTCCTGGAGGACCACTCGCTGCTACACACATCCCAGACAGGCTTTAGACCACAACATGGGACAGAAACCGCCTTATTAGCAGTCACCGAAGACACCAGAAGGATCCTAGACCAGGGAGGATCAGTGGCAGTGATCCTCCTTGATCTAAGTGCCGCCTTCGATACGGTCAGCCATCCCACCCTGCTGGACCGTCTCCATAACATCGGAGTTTCGGGTGACGCTCTAAGGTGGTTCGAATCCTTTCTGTCTGGGAGGTCGTTTCAGATCTTCGACGGTGTAACAGCATCCACCAGCAAACCCCTGAGCTGCGGAGTACCACAGGGCTCCTCCCTGAGCCCTGTGCTGTTTAACGTCTACATGAGGCCGCTGGCAAGTGTCGTCGAACCGCATGGCATTAAAATCGTGTCATACGCCGACGACACCCAGCTGGTGGTCTCACTGGCCACCGAGAACAGCAAACACTCCTCAGCCGATCTGCTACACTGCCTAGAGGACATAAGGGGTTGGATGACCAACTCCTCTCTCAAATTAAATGGAGATAAGACGGAGCTCATGCTCCTAGGCCCACCCTCTCCAGTCCCATTCACCTCCCTATGGCCCAATGCACTGGGTCCCCCCCCAACCCCCAAGGAAAGTGTGAAGAGCTTGGGAGTGTGGCTGGACAATAAACTCTCCTTCTCCACCCAGGCCACAAAACTATCTGCTACCTGCTTTGGCCTACTGAGAACCCTGAGGAAGGTCCTTCCGCTGCTGCCATTAGAAGCTAAAAAGGTTGCGGTCCAAGGGTTAATCCAGTCCCGGCTTGACTCGAACAATGCCCTATATTTGGGGGCGCCTGAGTTCACACTCCGAAAACTACAGGTTGTCCAAAATTGTGCAGCACGTTCCCTGCTGGAAATCCCGCGCACTCAATCTGCTAAACCTGCTCTGAGAAGCCTCCACTGGCTACCAGTGAGGCAGAGAGTAGCCTTCAAAGCATTATGTCTGGCGCATCGCACCTTCTGGAACACAAGCCCAGCGATTAATAGAAATCTTGTCATCCCCTATCACCCCAACAGGAACCTGCGATCAAAAGAAGCTTTCCTTGCCGTCATTCCCAGGGTAAAGCGAGCCAGAGCTGGGGGAAGACTGTTCTCATTGAATGCCGCTAAGCTCTGGAATGACCTTCCCCTTTCACTCCGGTCTAACTCAGATCTCCTCTCATTCCGCAAACACCTAAAAACCTGGCTGTTTGACAAATCCTCTGCACCTTAGCACCCCCTCCGCCACTATTCTGGTCAGCTTAGCGCTTGGACGCCCACGGGCAGCAATCGCGCTCTATAAATATGGTTACAATTACAATTACAATTACTGTGGAGTTCATTGCTATTTCCATCCCACGTTAATGATGCTATGGGGAAGAAATTGCAAAGGTACGAGGTAGGAACGATTGGGGACTTCTGCGGGGGGAGCAAGACTTTAAATTTTCAATTTGCTAGGCTTCAGCAGGTTTTTGGTATACCGGATAGTCAATATTTGAAATTTGTTCAGATTAGGAGCATTCTTACCTTAGGTAGATCTACGATTAAATAAGACAAGATACCATTGATGGAAGCTATATCTAGGAAATCTAGCAGAATCAGGAACATTTATAGCCTGATACTTGAAAATGTACCAGCCGATCTAGAGAAAACTGAAACAACCTGGGCAGCGAAACTGGAAAACCCAGATGTGGATATCTATATGAGCCTATCCCCAACTGCCAAAATATTTTTATCTACAACTTTAAAAGCTCAACTGTACAAAACAATATTTAATCTATGTTTTACACCGTCTAAATTGTATATATTGGGGAAAAGGACAGATGATAAATGCCCTAGATGTAGGTTAGGACCAGCCACACTGATTCACATGCTGTATGATTGTGACAAACTGGCACTATTAAAAGAAGGGCTGCTAGGTTCCTGGGAAGAACTATTTGGTCACAGATTAGAATTGACCCCTACTCTGCTGATTCTGGGGTACGATAGCTCCCTGGGTCTTAACACCGAACAGGAATATTGTATTTTTTTGGGGGACAGCGATATTCA
The DNA here is from genome assembly GCF_964263255.1 of Lissotriton vulgaris. Lineage (NCBI taxonomy): Eukaryota > Metazoa > Chordata > Amphibia > Caudata > Salamandridae > Lissotriton > Lissotriton vulgaris. The sequence continues at coordinate 1,734,772,859 of NC_141685.1, forward strand.
GGATAATGCTAGCCGCTAGATGAAAAAATGCACGACCACCGACATTTCATATGTGGCTTGCTAGGCTTCTCGGAGTTTATAATCAAGAGATGGCTATCTATGCCTGTAGGGGCAGGCAGGCCAGAATCTGGCGGAAGAAGATATGGGCACACATCGCCGAATGGAGCAGAGAAGCAAGGGTAGTATAAGAGAGAATTAATTGGGGGTTTTAAGCTTGAGTATAGTTTCGGATTAACTGATTTGTGATTTACCTAGTTGATCTTTATACTAATGTACTGTAGTAACTGCCCAAGGAGGGAAAAGGGAAAGAAGAAAAAAAAAGGTTGATTTAGTTTTTTTAGCTAGATTTCTAGGTTAAAAAATGTCCTCCCGCTTTTTGAATGTGCTTTATACTGTATTAACGTTTTTATGATCAATTTATTTAATAGCTGCCCTTTTGTACTGTATAAACTGTTTTATGAGCTGGTTGTTGATAGGTATTTGCTGTTTTTTGTGAATGGTACTTTCTGGATATGTACAATAAAAATACTTTAAAAAAAAGATAATTATAATTTTTTTTCTCAAAATGCCCGCCAAGAGACACTTTCAGCTCTGGGACAGTCCCAAAAGGTTACAGTATTCCTTTGCTCGCTATTATTAAAATTTACTTTTTAGGTCGAGCCTAGTGGCAATGCGCATGTGCTACTTGGTCTGCGAGGCATGCTGTAATAGAGTATGCTGTGGAAGCCGCACCCACTCTCCTCCCATATTTGTAATTGGCTTGTGTCATTGTCCTTGGTAAACGCTGGCTTCAGATTCATTATGAGGCTTGTTAGACCCGCCTTGGTACCACCATGTCTCCATTTGTTAGCGCTCATAAGGACTGGGCCTTTCACTTCACTCGTTTCACGGCATGCTTTATTTAGTGGGTGAGCACTATTTCATTTATTGACAATTGCGGCTGCTTTTTTTTGTTGTATGTGCATGCTGAGTGCGGCGCCCGCTTTAGGGACACCGCACTCAGTTAACATTTTATTTTTAAAAGTTAGAATTTGAGCGCGGCGCCCGCTTCAGGGACACCGTGCTCGGTATATATATATATTTTTTTTACTTTAATTCTGAGCGCAGTGCCCGCTTCAGGGACACCGCGCTCTTTCTTTTTTACAATGCCAGAGGTTAAAAATCGCAATTGCAACATCTATAGCATTGTAAAGGCTTGTTGGTACTGGCCTTTGAGACAGCATTTGTAGTCTCACCAAGCTTGTGTCATTGTCCTTGGTAAACGCTGGCTTCAGATTCCTTATGAGGCTTATTAGTCCTGCCTTGGTACCACCATGTCTCCATTTGTTACCACTCATAAGGACTGGACCTTTTACTTCGCTCGTTTCACAGCATGCTTTATTTAGTGGATGAGCACTATTTCGTTATTAACAATGGCGGCTGCTTTTTTGTTGTTGTATGTGCATGCTGAGTGCGGCGCCCGCTTTAGGGACCACGCACTCAGTTAACATTTTATTTTTAAAAGTTTGAATTTGAGCGCGGCACCCGCTTCAGAGACACCGCGCTCGGTATATATATATTTTTTACTTTAATTCTGAGCGCAGCGCCTGCTTCAGGGACACGGCGCTCTTTCTTTTTTATAATGCCAGAGGTAAAAAACTTGCAATTGCAACACCTATAGCATTGTAAATGCTTGTTGGTACTGGCCTTTAAACCAGCATTTGTAGTCTCGCCAGACTGTTGTATTAAAAAATAAATCTATCTTTCTGCCTACCTGCCTCTCTATGTATCTAGCTACGCATACATCTTCTGGTCAGTGGATTCCATGCATTTGTCTGTTAAATTGTCATTCACATTTTGCTTACGCCCCCCACAGCTTCCTGCATGGAATTTGAATCCTTGGTTAGGTTGTGATTTATTTTTGTCTTCTTCCCATAATATGCAAGAGGCAATGAAAGGCTTAGTATTTTTTTTAAACTACTTGTAAAAAGCTGCATTTCGTTTTCTTTAATTAAAAATCTTTATTGCAAACATAAGACACATTTATGATATGACATGTTTTCTATTTTGTGCACGTTTGTAATAAATTATAAAATAAAACTAATCACTGCACCAACTTGCCAGTGCCAGGCCTACTGGCTTTGCCAGAGCTTGTTACCTTGAGTAAGGGTTAAATACTTTTAAACGATTCCAGGATGCAAACCTGCCAAGCGCAGCTCATTCCTTAACTGTGCAGACAGCAAACAAGAGGGAGGATAGCAATACTGTAGCAGCAGTGCTACTTCTCCCTGACAAGAAGACATTTCACAAGAGGGAAGTTGTATAGGGAAGTCTGAGGCGGGCAACTTAGCTACACAGTAAAAGATATATGAGCATTTGTGTGCCATCAACAAATCTTATCAAGACTGGTGTTAGTCGCACAGAGGGAAACAATAAAGGCCACATTAGTTAAAACTGACTTACAAAAGGCAAATTCCCCCAATCAGATGGCCAATTTTACCTTCCTTTTAAGTAGCCACTTATTTCCTGTAATGAATCAGGGAGGAATCGGTCCTAGAATTTCCAATTCCCCATGTAATTCCTCATTACTTAGTGGGCTTTCTGGGTCCAACTTGTAACAGGATGGATTTCCCCAGTATCTGTAGCTCTGCGGGAGGGGAAATATTGGCCCATTTGCAGGGCCATTCTTACTGAGGGTCTAAGTGACAGGCTTGTCTCATTATAACTTTTACGGCATGTTTAGCAGCTAATATTATGTTTTCCAATTTTGCTAATCTTTAATATAACCTGTATGTCAAACAAAATATTCCAGTTGCCCAAAGTCGATAGAGTAGAAATACAAAGATCAAGAAAGTGGATGAACACAGTTATTTAGGTCTATGTAAAGATCCCATTGGTACTGACTTCTTCTTTTCTAGCTGCTAAGCCACAAGGTTAGAGGGGTCTAAGTATACAATATCATTATTTTGCGCGGGTGCCACATGCAGTGAATTTCATTCCAGACCCTTATCAATAGTGAGTCTCCTGGTGGCTCTGAGCCTGCTTGCACATATGACTTTGAGCAAATCTAATGGACGCTGTGCATGAGAACACATCACGAATAATGTAGAATTGTTATTTAAACATCCGTTACACTCCTTTCTGGATCATTCTTTCTGCTTCTATAAAGAAGAAATGTATCTCTTCATGAGCTGACAGAGAGGGGAAATCCACCATAATCTGATGGAGTGATTGCACACTAGTTTAACACATCCTACAGATTTTGAGGTCTCTATCAATAACCATCCAGGGGCCGGTGATCTCTAGAAACTGCAGAATACCCACAGAAATAGGTAAATAGGCCTTGCTTTGTGGAGCAGGCCAACCATTACATTAAGATGAATGATCAATTGCGAGGGCATAACAACTAACTAGGCATCGATTCCACAGCAGGGCAATGTCTGCATAGCTCATATATCTACTTAGGCGTGTGTATACTGCAGCTATGACATGTGGCCAATATACTTTTTACTTTTTGAATTCCTCCTTCAAGCCCAATGACCCCACAATATAATTAATCTCTTGTAATTTTTTTGCCTTATGTGTAAATGGTTGAGTTGTGTTCAATCATCATTTTAAAAATTAACAAAGAGTCAGAGGCTGGTCAAAACACATGCCATTGCTAGTTTGAATACCTAGCCAAGGCACTGCTAAAGATACTTTTAATCTTATGCCCTTCAAGGAGAGTTAAACTCTTCAAGACAAATACCTTCCCCCAGGTAGGAGCTGCAATTGCTACCAAGTTTTATTTATAGTCTGGGAACCAAATTTCAGTTCTGGAGGTCAACAGAGGCAGTACCGTCTCTAAATAGGCTATCTTAAAAGATAGACAACAATAGACCCTCAATGCCGGATTAAATTTTGCTAAACTATTAACTAATATAACAAATGATCTCCTCTTTTCGGAGAACATTAAATTCCAATTCAATTCACTAATGAAAGTAAAATTGGGAGGTGCTTACGGATTCTGAAGGTCCTGATACCTAGTGGTACCATGGCCAAAACAAAGTATTTTGATCTTATCCAAGTTGCGCTTGAGGTTATTTTCACTGAGTCGGATTCTAGATGGTTAAGACCACCCTAAAAACTCTTGGGTGTCCTGTCCATTAAAACGATGTCTTTAACCTACAACAGTGGGCCGATGTGCTCAGCCCGAGTTTTGGATGAAACCTTAAACATCCCTCTTCGCTAGTCAAAGAATCGAATTGAGCACATAGCCCTGTCAAACACCTGCACGCCATCTCTTAGGTTTTGAATACACATCAGGACCAGAGCCGAACCTCAACACAGCCAATGTGTCTCTATACATTTCACTGATAATATATGCTAACCAATTAGGGGCTCCACAGTCTAGCATTGTTTCCAAAGAAAAATCCTGTTGATGATATCAGATGCAGTCGAGATGTTCACGAATGCGGAATCCAGCAGTCCATCGGTCCCATGAATGGCAAGTCCCGCTAAGAGTCCTGCATTGTGCACAGTGGAGATCCTGCCACGGAAAATAAATTGAAGTTTGGAAATGACCCCCTGCTTTCAAGCTACTCCAGTAAATTAATCATAAGATTTTTTAACATATTTTTGAGCAGGAACATAGCATGGATAACAGTCGATATCTGGTGGACAGGCTCCTGTCATTTGTTCTATATAAAGGGAAATTACACAATCCCTCCAGTTAACATGAACAAAATGGGAGTCAGGCATTGCACGGAACTGAGCTCTGAGAATGGAGATCCACCAGTCAGTTTACCTCTTGTGATCGTTGGAGTTCAGGCCATACAGGCTAAGCACCTTAAATATTTTTATCCGTGAAATTATATTGGGGATCACATCTGGACAAAGGAAGTTTGCAGGGGTCTATCCGTATGAAGGAGCCTTCCTGTTGGAAATGATAGAAGGATTCAACATACAGAACTCATTTCGATTTAATGATATCCCCATTCGAGCAATTACTGGTGTTTTGAACCACCGGTTTGACAACTATTTAACAGAATAACCAACATTTTTAGTCTCCTATTATATCCGAAATTATGAACCATTGGTTTTTACATTACTGTTGTTTCTTAGATGGAATGATGCTTTTATATTGCTGTTTTTTTCCAAATGGACCATAGTCATTGTGCTTCATTGCATGCATCCTGACCTGACAAGTTCTGGAACGTAGCTTCCTATGGAAAACCCTCAAGTCATTCCGAATGAAAGCACATTTAGGTTTGTCACATGTTGCCCCCAAATCTACTTACCAGAGCTTGTGCCAATCTGCCATATTGAGAAAAATGTACTGCTTAATTAGTTTGAGTTTCAGGAAAACTGGAGATTATATATATTCTTCAAAATTTACAAGAGACTATAAACTGTTTACAACTACTTGCGGTATTTACAAGCATGCTTCCGTTGACTTCTGCTGGTATTGACACTCAATCATTTGAAGCCTATTCCAGTTAGAGGCACCATGGCTTCCAGAGCCTTTTGGGCTAGTCTGTGACTAGAATACTTTCTTATAAGGGCTGATGTTTGAAGAGTTTCCATTTTCAAAACATTATATGGTAAACTCATGGCTTATGCTCTTTGGCACTTGTTAATATGATTTAAACACATATAATTCGAGCTTATGGTCTTGTCATTAAATACACATTTCTTCACTAGACATTAATATAGACACTGAGGTGTCCTTAATCCCTCTAGCGTGTCATACAAAAAAGATCTATTTCCCGCCCTACTCAGGCAAATATTACTTTACGTTTATATTATTTTCGATTTTTAGCTCCAGCAGTCTCTGCTATTTCTACCTAGGAAGGAATCATTTTGCAAATTTAGAGCTGGAACCATGCTGGCCCTTCTAAGTTTCTTCTTGTTGATTGTTTTCTAATACACAAAGAAACATGAAGTGGCTACATAGTGGAACCCAAATAAACAGCTTTGATTGTGATTGGTTCATCTACTCCAATGAGCTTTGCAATTCGACCACGAATACTTCTGTAAAGAGTAATCTTTTATTTCACTAACAAGGGTTGAAGGCTGATATTAGTGTTTCTATGTGTGATTAATAACATCAGGACTTTCTTTTACGATTCAAGTTAAGGAAATCTGCATTGTACTGTTTTGTAGCTATGTTGTCTCTCCCTGCAAGACCAGCTGATTTCTGAGTACACTGTGTATAAGACTGACCAATAGCTCCTCAAACCCTCCATGATAATGAGGAGGCCGCACTTTTGAACCTTGATGGTTACTCTGCTCCTGGCATCTTGAACTTTAGATGAAAGGTTGTTACAGCATGATATATCTGATTTTGAGTGGCTCCCTTGAGAGGCAATTTAAGGTACCAGAAAGCCCAATTTTGAGAAAACACATCCACCTAGTCGAGGTAGAGTTGAACAGGGCTCTACTTGTTGACACTTGGCCAGTATGTTGTCAGCTCTCTGGTAAAAAGACCAACACAGCCTTACCACGATCTGCTAAAGCCACAACCATTCCATATGCATCTTTTTTTCCCACTCTACGTTTTTTTTCATGTCGCCACAGGTACCCTTGTCTGGGACACTGCTTTGAAATAACCGTTATTTTAACAGACGAAGCAACATAAATATGTCATAGTAATTTTTCAAACGACTCTCACCTTCCACTTTCAATGTGGCTTCCCTTGGGGGTCAGTCTCATATACCAGGAGTCTGTCATTTGTTTTCACTTTATTGTCTTCCTCATGGATATTAAAAGACTTTGATAGACTTCTGTATCAATGGGGGAAAATACTTTTTTCAATTTTCACATCACATATTTGTTGTAGTTTTTTTGTATGTTTAGAATTTTAAGGTAATTTATCAAGGTTCCAAGTTCAAATAATCTTTATTTGGTCAGCAACATGACCATAAACGCACATATTAAAAACAAATACAAAGACATGACACAAGTCAGTATCACAAATAAAAATTACAAAAATGTAGATCATCATTGGCCTTCCGTTTTGTGATAGATAAAATCATGCTGCATATTGTTTCCTTTGACTTATTGTCTGAGTAATAAAATGTAGCACTGCATCACAGATTGTTGGGCACTAAAAACATTGTAGAATCAGTAAACCATATTGATGTTTTTTAAGATCATTTCCTGATAAAATTAGATGTAGAAAACGGGTTCTAAAACCAGAGTATAAAGTGCAAAATAAAATGAAGTGCTTAGTGGACTGTGTGGACATACCGTCGCAGGGGCAACAGAGTAAAGAATCAAACCAAGGTCAGTAAGGGTAAAGGCCACTAAAAAATGTATCATGTTTACTCAGAGATTAGTTAAAATGAATTTGTGAGCTGGTGCCTTTATCCAAGCTAAATAGGGCTCCATGCCTTTACAGGTTACCAATGCAGTGTATTGAATTTGACCTTGCTCAGTCTGTTTTACCATGTACGACAACAAATGGATAACTGTTACGTGACTCATGTATGCTGCTTGATGGATAACCGGAAAAACAAAAACGACTGTATGTAAACAAATATTTTCCTAATGTACATGCTGTAATGCGGTCACCAATAAAGTGTGTTAAAAAAACAAAAAAAATGCAGTGTATGAATAAACAGTAAGCATATCTAAACTTTTTCAAGCCTCATCTTATCTCTGTGGGCATAAAATCTATCCTTTACCAAGATCTTTGTGAGTGGGGATTTCACACTGGTATTCTCAAAGAGACTGGATAACCCTAGATCTTGAAGAACAATTTTTACGTACTTGATCCATGGGATAGCCAGCATGTTAGTCTGTTTCAAGCAATCATCCACTATTTCCTGAGTAAAATGTAAGTCTGCGGAGGACCAAGTTTGATGGGGGCCAAGCCCACCCTGTCTTCTAAAAAATCTAGACCCATTTCATTGGGAGTAATGAAACTCGCTGAAGATCTGGGGAGTCCTAATAGCCTGTTTAGAAATGTATTTTCTGCTGCCTGAAGGACCTTTATAGGCGTGTGCCTTCACACTTCAGCACCATATGTGCCCACAGACAAACATTTACTTTTACATAACATGGTCAGTTCTTTGGGAGGTATATGTCCCACATTTTTTGTAAATCTAAATAAAAATACTGCCTCCATCGAGCATTGCGTGGGTAATTAAACGGTCCCATCTCAGGTTGGCACTAAATAAAATACCCAAATAGATCAAATTAATTGTTTTCATTATAGGTGTATTTACATCAAAAAACGTCTTTGAGTGGATAGTCTTTGGTCCATATGTTAAGATGTAAGATTTGTCATTATTTTCCTTAAGATTCAGCCACTGCATAAAACTATAAAATCCATCTAAAAGTGTTTGCAGGCCATTTGCAGTACGAGCCAGAAGGACAGCATCCTCCGCATACAGTAAGACAGAAACTAAATGCAAACCATTTTTTTGGGCGTCAGAAGTGCAATTAGTTAAAAAGGAGTCAGTGGCATTAATATAATAAGGAAATAAAAAAGGTGCCAAAATACAACCTTGTCTCACCCCGCACGTGATTTGAATGGGGGACGTTTGTTCACCCTTCTGGCTGTAACAAACTCTCATATTTGTGTATTGGTGGATACTTTTTACCACACTCATTAAAGGTGATTCCACTCTTTCGTGTCCCTTAATGTCCCACAGTTTATTTCTGTCCACTTTATCTTTTTTTTTAAGTTTAAAAGAACTTTATTAGGTTTAAACAAAAACAAATATACTAATGCAATAAAAGTAATTAAAAAACTGTAAATGAAGGGAAGAAAGCGGAGAAGAAAAAGTACTTTATCTTTTAACTTAATCGAGATTGTGGGTATGGATTCCTCCGCCTCACAGCAGCTCCAGTGGAGTTTAACAGTTTTACTTTGACCTGCGCCATAATGGAATACAGCTTCTCTTTACGGTAAGAATGTGGTGAGTGAAGAGAAGAAGGTATTGCATATGTATATTGTGCCAGGTTAATGATATGTCTTGTTTAGTAAAGTGACTGCTGCAAAGACATTGCTTAGGTGTGAAATAACCACACTAGACTGCGAGCTAGACTGTGTCAGTGTATTTGGAAGTTGTAATGCATATTCATTGTTCAAATTAGGGATTAGTGGTTGAAGAGTGACTGACTATGTTTGAGAGAAACTTGAGTAAGAGCTTGAAGAATGAATTCCACCATGCAGGGTGTGCTTCTATAGGGGTGATCACCTGGACCTCCAGGCCAAAACTTAGGCTGATTCCAGGGGCATCCGGCATCTGGACAGAGGCTAGCTGGGCTCCCTTGAGCCACTGAAGACTAGTCTTACTCCCGCACCTCAGAAGGACAGAAAACGGTCTGGACCTCAGTATGTACGCAGGGAAGGAGGGCTCAGAAAGAAGAACAGCAAGCGGGAAAGCTGCCTGTACCTCTACGATCAGTAGGTACCCTGTAGGTTGGGGACATATGAAGGGTTGAAGCTGTTTGGATGAAAGCAACATACGAATAGAAAGTCACTTATACATATTCAATCAGACGACATTAGTCTTGTGCCGTTATTGGTCTTTTATTTCCAATATGTTATTGGTATGCAAATGATGAGACCAGCCAACGCGTTTCGCCCAAACATGGGCTTCTTCAGGGCAAAGTACTGATGGTAAAGATAAGTACTGTATCAAAGGTGTCCAGAACGGAGAATCAGCCGTTTCTGATCAAAGTGTGAGACACTCTCGTGATGGAGAATAAGTCTTGAAGAAAGCAAGAGGACCTTAAGTCGCAGAGTCAGCGACGATGTGAAGGAGCCGTGTCCGGAGCGCGTCCTACCGCCAGCGTATCTGGTCGACACCCTGAAGAAGCCCATGTTTGGGCGAAACACGTTGGCTGGTCTCATCCTTTGCATACCAATAACATCTGGAAATAAAAGACCAATAACGGCTCAAGACTAATGTTGTCTGATTGAATATGTATATTTGACTTTCTATTCGTATGTTGCCTCTCATCCAAACAGCTTCAATACTTATTTTTGTGGTCTACAGGCAGCAGATCATTTGAGGTGGGCAATATAGATCTCCAATCTTGTGACTAGTCTTGGGAGTGCAGTCATCTAGAACTCAGCTGCTTGTTCTGTAGAAATACTGACATATGAAGGGTAACCAACAGTTTATTGTCCTAAGCAGGTGCTAGGCCATGTTTATTTTCACTTTCTGTAGTGACAAGATGCCTCAAATCAAAGGCCATGGTAACCAGGTTAGAGTCCACCCCTAGAAATGAGTAAGAAAGGGAACCCTTAAAGTAGACGAATCATTAAGCTTACAAGCCATCTCCTTATGGGGCTTTGTTTCTACCACAAATGTTATGTTATATTATGTATGGATTTTTATTGAGCGCACATTTCACCCAAAGGTCTCAAAGCGCTAGCCTAACACAGGAAAACAGGGAAGGGAGAGAAGAGGGGGACTAACTTGGAACAGGAGGACTCAGAACAGCCAGGTTTTGAGAGACTTACGGAGATTTCTGTGGTCGGACTCCATACGGCGATGCAGAGGGAGTGCATTCCACATGGTAGGGGCGAGATAAGGGACAGATCTCCCACCATTCCTGGGAGTACGGATCGTGGGAAGAATAAGAAGGTGTTTATTCGCAGATCGAAGAGTTCTGGAGCGGTAATACCTTTTCAGTTTATTAGCAAAACAGCAAGGGCCGTGCCCACTGAGTGTTTTGTGGACTACACAGTTAATCTTGAATGTTATACTTTTCCTGATAGGGAGCCAGGGGAGAGCTCTCAAACTGGGTGCCGAGGGGGAGTGGGCTGTAGATTTAATACCAGTCTGGCCGCCGTGTTTTGAAGGACCTGAACTTTGGTTAGGTGCTCTTCATTAATAGAAGCCATAAGAACATTGCATAATAAAGCTGGCTGATGATTAATCCTTGAACCAGTGGCATACGAGATGACAATGGGACCATATAAAGATCTTACGGAGGCTGTGCATTAGTCAACAGCTGATGCTGGCCACATGAATGACATGATCGGACATGGAAAGTTGATTGTCAATCAGTACTCCAAGATTGCAAGGGACATGTGCCTAGATTGGGAGGCCACCAATCACTTGACCACAGGGTTTGTGCTTTACCGAAAAGGATGATTTCGGTTTTACTGGCATGGGCTGTAAATGATTATTTTGCCCCCAGCAGTGTATGTCAGACATACACGGCCTGAATCGAAGTTTGGTATCAGTAGGATCTGGTCCAAGCGTGACTAGCAGCTGAGTACCACCAGCGTAAGATACTGTTTCAAAGCTGTAAGGCCTGCATCATTGGAGCCTGCAGGCCTCTCGCACCTTACACTTGCTGCAGAGAACATCTCAATAACCCGATGCCAAGTGTTTGGGCCCCTATCAGCTATGTTTTTTTTGTGATATGCCATAAATGAAGATGGGCGTGAGAATACACATGATTTTCCACTTCTCTGTGAGAGTGCTACCTGCCTGGCATTCTCACAGAGCGCAGGTCCTGGTCAGGCATGGGGACTTCGCTTCTTATGTGGGCTGAACCCTTAGCCACACTTGGCAAAATGCAGAGTGCAGATGTGCGCTCAGCTGGCTGCTAACGTGCCGCAGCATGGAAGCCATCTCCGCACAGAATGCCACTGGAAGGTAAAAAGCCCTCTTGTACTGTGGCATGGCTGCCTACTGGATTTCTTGATGTTATTATTAAAGGTCGCTCGATCTGCCCTCCCGCTAATGATCGCATCTAATAAAACAAGTACTCTCGGGCGAACTCCCTGCACTAATTCCAGCAAAGCACAAAGAGCTGACAATGCCCCGGAGAAAGATGGTCACACGAAGCGACAGGCGCCCGCAAGAGGCAGTTTTCAGCCAATTATTTCTGCGAGTCCCCGACTGCAAACTTCTGTCTGAGCTCCCTTTGCTCTGACATGCCAGATCGCTAATTGGTTTCAATGAAATCAAACGCACAAAAGGAACGAGGACAGACCGCCCGGCTTGTTTCAACAAGGCAACATAAATGTCAACAAACAAATATGAAAGGGAAGAAACACGAACATCATTTTCTGTATTTCACAGCTCCAGCTAAAATCGTTTATGCCTGTGGTGGGTTACACGTATCTGAGTCCTAAATATTATATCTCAATGAAATGCCTCAACACACTGTCCTTGGAACATCGGCAGTCGCTGGAATATTCTTAAATTGCCTCAAACATGCAATCAAAAAAGGATCTTCATGGATAACGTCACTCACCATCTGAGCAGCAATTTAATCTCAAGGTCATCTCAAGGTCGTGGTCTTCTAATAGCTACCGGGGAAGCTCACGATCTACAAACTATTTCCACATTTTTTTGGCAGTCTGTCCTGAAGCAACCCAGGGAGAGAAACACCAAGGAGAACTTCTAGTTCCTGCTCTCTCTCTGGATTCACAGCCACGTCGCGCCCAGAGCAGGGAGCACCGTGTTCTCCCCATGTCCATCACTTAGCCATCACGGTGGTAGCCGCTGACATCCCTCCCTTGCCTTTGGTACCCATCAGGCGCGCAACGCCCTTTGGGCTCAAAGTGGCTTCAGCCCCCTCCCCCGTCGTGTGTCTGCCCAGGCAGAGACAGCTTCCCCGGCACACACACAATCGCACCCGAGTACTTCACAGGTCTTTAAAAGACCATTTGCTTGGTAATGAGGCGTTGTTGTTTTTCACCCCGTCTTAGAACCCCTGCATCTTCACTCTGTCTATTGCTGGAAGAATTGACCCCCCCAAATTTGGCTTTAGTTGCGCAACTGGTACCCATGGTATTGCTTTGTAATTGCTGGTCTCAGGAGTTAAGTAGGCAGCAGCATAGGTGGGAGCTGAGAGTCCTGTTTACTTTATGTAGTTTCAATCTCTTACATTTTTCCAAGATCTTTACCAATGACTGAGACTGAGTGCGACTAAATGCCAATACTATGTCACCGGGGGTTTAGAGTGTGCCCTGTGTCACTTCGGTCATGCGGTGAATTGACTTCTATAGTTTTCCTTTCTCAAGTCAATTAAATGTCTTTTCCCGAATCTGTGAGATACACAGGTAGTGCAAAAAAGATTCTCTTTCTTGGTCCCTAGAGTGTAGTACACCAATAGTATCTATCTAGCGATCCCAGCTTGTCTGTTGAGACAGTTACAAGAGTTAATAAAACTACTGATCTGCAGATTGCGCTGTAACAGGTCACCAGACCAACAGTGGCCAAACTACACTGGGTGCCTGGCCAAAAGCAGAAAACAAACCAAGGTGCTGTGTGTGGTGTAAAGCATCTTCATGTTAAGAAATCATTATTTCTCTCTCTAAACTTTGCAGACTATGGTGTAACTCCCTTGCCACTATACATTTTATTTTTTTTATGTGTCCCAGATCTGCAATTCAACCCTTCCATATTTATGAAGAACACAAAATCGCATTCCTTCTCGAAAGAGATCACTGTTAACTTAATCTGTACTATCAGACACTCAGGGGTCATGTAGATCAGCAACAAGAGCCGTTCTAACTAATTAGTGTAACAATTTCTCAGTGCATTCATTTTCGACGAAGTTCAGATGAGACCATCAGGTCCTAATCACCACTTTTGGGTGTGTATCACCATGATTAGGTTTTAAGGATACAAGTGTGTGCAGGCTTAAATTATTTCTATCTCTAAGTGAAATGATCATAGAGTCTAAACACTAAATATAGTTTAGTTGCACGGGAGAGTAGGACTCATTTCTTTATTACGTTTTTCCGTATCAGACAGATACTAAGAGTTTAGATTTGTTTCACCCTTCAGGGAATTCATTTACGGTTATTAATATTCAAGTAGCAGGTCATTAACTGTTACTTGTATGGTCCTCCTTCATGAGTCACCAGGAACTATGGGGCATATTATCAAGGGGGTTTATCTCCGCTTTTTTGGCTTTAAAAGCCAAGAAAGCGGAGATAAAATTATCTCCCTATTACCTAGCTGTCGCTAACACCAGTTAGCGACAGCTAGTAGGAGATAGTGACCATCTTGGGCCCCGCTTTGCATGTCAGTGATATTTATCACTAATGACATGCAAAGTGGGCGTGCCAAGATGTTAGCGACTGGAAACAGTCGCTAACATCGCTATCTCCTATTACCAACTTTTGGAGATATTCGCGCTAAGCGCGAATATCTCCAAAAGCTAACACCTGCCCCTGAGCAGTTCTTAGCCTTGTTATCCAATGGTAGGTGGATAACATGGCTAAGAGCATTATCTCGGTAATGCATGAATATCGCTGACTTTTCAGCGATATTCATGCATTGCGGCCGATTTTTATCGCATTTGAGATAAAACTTGGTAATACCAAGGTTTATCTGCGATAAAAATCACGCAGGTCGGCAATACATTTTTGTCTCTAACCAAGCAATAGCGATAATTATCGCTATTGCTTGGTAATATGCCCCTATATTTGCAAACATTGTGTTCTCCGTTTTGCCCCCAGTACTTCTATGACTCTCAATTTCACATGACAATCCTCTTAAGTTTTCACAGCAGTGCCCTGGTCTCGTGGAAGTCAGTAAGCACCAATGGTGAGTTTTGGTATGACTTAGCAACTAGTGGCACCGCATGCCACTGTGACCAACTCATTCTCCATTGAGATTGTAGTGCCTTATTCTATCCGATTTTGTTAATTTAGGGTTATTTTTACCACCAGTTGACATTTCATCAGGATCAGAGTCTTTGAGATGTCACCTTTCATGAAGTCATTTGGGTTAAAGAGCATTCAATTTCACTTCCTCTGAGGCCATCAAGCGGGTCAAAGGGAGTGCTATGGCACTTCTGCTCTTATGATTTGAGTAAAATAGGATAGGTTTATTCAGTGGGAGTAATAACATTACGTGGTTAGCATTTTGAATAGTTTTTCCTTCAACTTCAGCTTACATCAATAGTATGTATAACGCGATTAAGGAAACCCATAAATTAATGACTCGTGTAAAATTACAAACTCGGAAAACTATAGCCAAGTATTGCATTAACTTTTGCATGTGAAATTGTAGAATGGAGGGCCATTTACATGATGGAGGGTTCTTCAGGAATTAGCTATTTATGTCTAATCCATGATAAACGACGAGCAAGAAGTGGGAAGCATTACAGCTGATTAATTTAATTAATTTAGGGAACTTTTTTCTTCAACCCTGAGAAAACTGAAAGAGGGGACGCCTCAGGTTGGGGTCTGCAGTAGAATATAGGAACAACTAAGTATGTATGAATTTGGGGAAATTTGCATAGCCAACCCCTATCTGGGAAGCAACTAATGTTGAACAAGGCTGATGGCACTCATAGGAAGTAAAGGCCAGTCTTCATAGGATTGATCTTTTTAGTTGACTGAGTGGCAATGGAGTTAACAACAAATTTACAATTTAACTTTTCATGTAGCCCATTTGACCACACAATGAGGACCAGGAATCTGCAGGCAACATTTACTAGTTTTATTCCAAATTAGTAACCAATCCAATTAGGTGCATATCAATCACATTATAAAGATACAAAATCATACCCGGCAAGCTGTAATGCTGAAATAGGTTCAGTCTCAGTAACATAAGGCATACAAAGAATACCGTCACAGCAACACAGATACTAAGAAACTGGAATTGGCACTTCTTAAAGAAACTCCAATCTTCCTTTCTAAACATGAACAGATTTAAGGGTCATCTATTCCAAGCTCTAAGCTATAATGAGGATGGTTTAGAATATGGATCTTAAAGGATTCGGGAATAAAGGAACAAAGATGTCAGCATAGTAAAGTCTCCAGTAAAAGGCTTGTGGAAAGGGAAATCAGTGTTTGGCATGAAGCTCCACACTTGTAAGGACCAAAGGAAGCACAGAGGTCTGCACCTGTCGGTGTCCAGAAGAATCAGCCGTAAAGGGCCTGATTTAGATCTTGGCGCATGGGCTACTCCATCACAACATGTGAAGGATATCCCATTTGCCAAAATATAAAACTCATAGTATTAAACGGAATTTATATTTTGGTGGGGGATATCCTTCACCGCTGTGGCGGACTTACACGTCCGACAAGATCTAAATTAGGCGCAAAGTCCAACAGTGTGATCACTAATTAAAACCAGAAAGTTCCAAGAGTATCCTTATCTCTGAACACGTCACCCGAAACCCCAAATATTCTATCTCGCACAGTATGCATCTGCAACATCTGTTGATTTTCCCATCCCACAGAGCTCGAACAACCATGTTACCCTTAGGCACTCTCGTTCCTGATACGCGATGAATAGGAGGCTTCGTCTGCTTGTTAAATTGTCCTGTTCTTGCCAAGATTTCTCTTCTCAGGCCTCATTATCTCTAATACACAATACTCCTTTCTCTAGCTTTGAAATCACAAAAACCCGCTTGCAGAGGAAATGAACAGGGAGAACAAGGAAAAATACATTTTATGTTAGGAATAATGGCCTAGTTAAGCAAACTTTAGTGAATCATTTCAGTGTTCACTTCAAATACACAACTATGTATGCATGCATAATATCAAAATAAATGCAAAGTGTGAATAAATGAATTTATAATTACATATTCAATGTACTTTCAATAAATGCAGGGCATCTTGAAATTTAAATGTAAATGGAATGAGAACTACAAATCTTCCTGTTATTATTAATAGTACATTTCCTGAAGCGCATTGCTACCTAAGATGAGGTGTCCCAGTGCTAGGTACAGGTATCCACAGGCCTAGATGCAGCTGTTAAACCTCCATAGATCCTGCACTAAAGAAGCACTGTTTCATTTTTTTCCTAATCACGCACTCCGACTGGACCTGACGAACTGCCAGTGGCAGATCATTCCACAACTTCGGTGCCAAATAGCTGAACGAGCCTCCCCGTGATTGCACACTTTACTTCAAGAACAGACATCAACATCTCCCCTGTCGACATACGTCCTAAACATGAAAACACGTGAATAAATCTACAGTGATCACACCTGAGGAGTACGTTTTTGGTGATTCACTTTACATTAATAAAGTTAGAACACGCAAAGAATAAAGTGTCACATACAACATTTATATAGCTTCTGTGACGAGTACGGGTGGAGCCTAAATTATTCTGCTCCTAACCCCTCTTTGATGGCAATTTTAGCCATCACAGGCAAGATAAGAGCCTTATCAGATGGACCAATCAAAACCTCATAAGTTTCATGTATTTTCGTCTACTCTCTTCCAGATGTTTCATTTCATCATAGTATCTACATTGCCAACTCTACAACCGCTCTCTTTCTTTTCACTCCACTTTTTTCTTGTATACTACTATGCACCTTAAAGATCACAACGAAAGATATTATACAAAGAGCAATATTCACAACGGGTCTCAAGACCAGAACCCAATATTCTACTTTCTATGTTTCCAAACCATTTGCCTACTGCACCAAATCCAATTCCAATTGCTCCCGAAGCACCTGTTGCTTCTAACGCCTTCAAATCTTTCTTCAAATTAGTTATGTTCTTGATATATGCCTTCAAGTCTTTGCTCTTGTCAGAGATGTAGGTTCAGCATTTCTGGCCTTTAACATCCAGATTTTGACATCTTTGGCAAGGAGAATGTCTAAGACAAGTCTGTTTTGCAAAACCATGGCGCTCATAGCTACCATTTCAGTATCTACAACCAATAAAGCTCCTGCTGTACTGTTGAACAGCTTATCCACTATGGTAGACAACTTTCTAATCTTCATGCCTTCACACCTACAGATGAAATCATTGCGCCAAAGATGTCTCCCACTACTTCTCCAGCACTAGCACCTTGTTTATGTCTAGAATTTGCTTCCCACACAGGATTATTAAAATGCTCCACATGATATATTTTTGGGAAAACAACACTAAATAACATACGCCCTACCATCCATTCGGCAACATTGAAATATTCATGTTTTCCACAACTATAGCAAACTACAGGATTAAAAGGATCTTTACCTACCAAAAATAGCTCCCAATTTCCTCTTTCCTCAAATGTGTGATCACATTAACTCTTTCCCATGAATTTAGTGTCAACTGAAGATTCATCTGTAAGTATGCATAACTTCCCTTTATGTTTCCAATCCAAAGTCAAAGCTGCTTGATTTCCTGACTCTATATGCTCAATTACTTCTCTAGCCGACTTATGTTAATTCTTAGTATTCTTATAGTTTTGACTTATTTTCCATATCTCTCCTGCTGTCTTCAACTAAATCTAGAAATTTCTTCTCAACATCTGTCAAAATACAAGTCAAACTGTTTTGGTGAGAATAAGCAGTGTCTAATGTCATAGTGGGTTTAAAGAACCTTTAATTTATCTCTATCTCCTGAGCATTGGGGCAACCATTTAAATGCTGAAGTATGGGCACTTGTGCAAAAACTAAAGTATAATTTGAAAAAAAATACTGGGAATGACTTTGTCCATAAAAAAGGCTCTTTAAAAGACTATAAGTAACACCATAAGTCAAAGAGATATGATGGTGTTTAATACCCTCTGCAGCAGATACAAGTAATTGCATATAAATGCAGCAATCCCTTGCATCCATAGTGTCAATATATTCATAAAGCAATTTAAGATAGGCGTTTGAAGAAAAATATCCCCTAGGTGTGTCTACATGTAATTCTCTGTCATCAAGTGACTGCAAACTACTATCAATAGGAAGGGGTG
Source organism: Lissotriton vulgaris (assembly GCF_964263255.1). Lineage (NCBI taxonomy): Eukaryota > Metazoa > Chordata > Amphibia > Caudata > Salamandridae > Lissotriton > Lissotriton vulgaris. The sequence continues at coordinate 1,734,791,446 of NC_141685.1, forward strand.
GTTTACTGGTAGTGGGGCGTGGCTTGCCGGCCAATATGGAAAGGGTGCTCTGAGAAGGCTCCGTAATTGCGGCCCAATTATCCACTGTAATCTAGCCTCTAGGGGCGGCGACTCATTGCCCCGGAAAGTGCACAACATAGCGGAAAAGCAGGTGCATCCAATGAGCAGTCGTGCACGAGGCATGGTGCGCCCTGACCTACACAGACCGCCAGTGTAGGGAGTGTGAGAGGAGTGACTACGGGCGGCTATCTTAGAACGCCAGGAGATCTCGCTAAGGCACCCGGGCTTCCGCTGCTGACTCCGGCATGCGGCTGAGTCAACCACTTCAGATCTGCTAACTCCTGGACGACAGCGAGGCATAAGGAGCAAGTGAGTTAAGCGGGGGCGAGAGGAACGCGGTCAAAACTGTCCCCTGCACGCAGATACGCTTGGAGCCCCCCTTTTCTCGCCGGTGCACCAAAAGGCGAGAGACATATGGATAGGGGAGGATCCCCAACCTGTGGTGAAGGCGGAGGACCCAGGCAATAAGTGCAGATGCTCCTACCTCATGTGAAGCTGATGGGGCCTGAGTACTGCCATGCATGGCCAACCCGTCAGAGCTGAGAGCAGGCGGAGGCGAGGAGGAGTCTAGTACCAAGCCCACGAGGATGCAGCCCCCTGCAAGACTGAGGAAGACTGGGGCAACACCGGGTGGCAATAACAGAACTGTCGGGAAGGGGGGGCTGACTGCCTGTTTTTGGACTGTATGGACGCCTGGGCCCTCCTAGCTTCCCCCCTCTTCCCTGCCCCCATTTCTCCCTCGTCATTGCTTGACACTGGCGGCAGCCCGGGCCAGACAGCAGAGGCTGAAGCAGAGCTTTAAGAAGCAGACTGGGGCCGATGTGGTCGCGGCACCTGGGGTGAACTGCTGGGGGCCTGTATGTATTTGTATTTGTATTTTGTAGAGCGCATAAATCACCCGTAGGTCTCATAGCGCTAGCAGGTGCTCAGGTGAGAAAACAGATAGCCAGGCAGAGCTAGAAAAGCCAGGTTTTAAAGTTTGTTCGGAATTTCCGGTGGTTGCTTTCCGTTCTGATGTGTAGAGGCAGAGTGTTCCTGGTTTCTGGGACTATTTTAGAAAAGGATCTGTCGCCGTTTCTAACTGTGCGGACTATGGGAACAGTTAGGAGAGGCTTGCTGGTGGATCGGAGGGTTCTGGTCGGGCAATAGTCCGTAAGTTTTTTTTCGAGGTATTTTGGCCCTTGACCGTTGATGGTCTTATGGACTAGACAGCATAATTTGAAGTTGATGCGTTTTTTTATGGGAAGCCAGTGTAATGTTTTGAGGCTGGGCACAGAGGGGGTGCGGTGGGAGGTTAAGCCCCATCCTGCGGTGTTTTGCCGGACCTGGAGTTTTGCCAAGAGGCTTTCGTTAATGGATGCAAGCAACACATTGCCATAATCCAAACAACTTATGATTAAGCCTTGAACTAGGGGCATATGGGACGGAAGGGGGATCCATTAAAAAATCTCCTTAAAGCTGCGCATCAGTCCAAAACTGGTGTGAACTATCTTGTTAACATGGTCAGTCATGGACAGCTTGTTATCAATCGTAACCCCCAAGTTCCGGGCTGTGGTCTTAGGAGAGGGGCAGGGACCCAAGGCCGGTGGCCAGCATTTGTCTGTCCAATATTTATGGTCATTTCCAAAGAGCAGTATCTCTGTTTTGCCGGCATTGAGCATCAAATAGTTGTTGGTTATCCAGTCCTTTATTAAGATCATGCATTGTTGGAATCTTAGTTTGGTGTCACTGGGGTCTGGGACTAGGGTGATTAGTAGCTGTGTGTCGTCTGCGTAAGACACGGTTTCGAAGCCGTGTGCTCTGATTACCTTTGCCAGTGGGGATAAATATAAATTAAAAAGTGTAGGGCTCTGTATTGATCCCTGGGGAACACCCTTGTCGTTTTCCGGGTTTGATGAGGAAAATGATCCTATTTGGACCTTTAAACACTGTCCAGTCAGGTACCTTTTGATCCAGAGTAAGGCTGAGCCTTCGACACCAATCTCAGCCAGGCGTTCTAAGAGAATGCTATGTTAGATGGTGTCAAAGACAGCCTACAGGTCGAGCAAGATCAGAATGGTGGATTGTCTTGCATCTAGGGTCAGCCTAATACTGTCCACAATCTTGAGTAAGGCTGTTTCAGTGCTATGAAACACTCTGAATCCTGATTGGGATGAATCCAGCAGCTTGTTGTTCTCTAGATGTTTGCATAGTTGTTTATTTATTAAGGATTCCATGACCTTTCCAAACAGTGGCAGAAGGGAGATAGGGCGATAATTGAGAAGCTATTTTGGGTCAGCAGTGGTTTTTTAATAAATTGGTCTAATTATGTCCTCTTTCCAGTGAGAAGGAAGAGTAGAATGAGACGGTGAGGGGTTATGGATTTTCATCAGGTCGGGAAGCAGAGCCCACACAATTTTGGATAAAATTTGAGAGGAGGCTGGATCGACTGGAGATCCTGATTTAATTCTGTTCATTGTGAGGGCTACTTCTTCCTCTGCAAATGTTCGGAATTCATTAAGAACAGTGACGTGGGGTGAGAAGATTCATTGGCAGTCTGCTTGGACGGTAAATTGGTTAAGGTCGTGTCGGTTGCTTGGGGAAAAGTTTATGGATGTCGTTAATTTTGTCATTAAAAAAGGATGAGAGGGAGTTGACCCATTCTTGGGACTCGGTGAGTGGGGGCAGACAGGCTAGGGGATTTGTAAATTCTTTGACTATTTTATATAGTTCTCTGTGTGAGTTTGCTGCCTGGTTTATCCTGTTACCTAGATAGACTTTTTTTGCTACAGTATTTTTGTCTGTCTGTTAAGTTTTTAGGTTGTCGCCATTTGCATTCGGCTGTCATAGCAGCGAGTTTGGTTATTTTTAAATTTGGGGTGAACCATGGGGAAAGTTTATTAGGACATCTAGTTACCTTCCTAGGGGCAATTGTATCTAAAGTAGAGGTAATGGCGCGTTCTAGGTCGATTGCTGCCTTGTTAGGGTGGGTAAGCTCTGTGATGAGGGGGGGAGAAAAATGAGTAGAAAAGGAATTCAGGCTGATCTTTTTCCAGGGTCTTCTCAATTTCACTTCTTTTTGTGATTGGGGTTGGGTTGGGTTTACAAGAATGCTAAACCTGATAACATAGTGGTCTGACCATAGGACAGGGAGTAGGTGGTCAACCTCTACTTTCGGTGAATTCGTGAATAGGAGATCTAGAAAGTGGCCTGCGATGTGTGTGGGGCCAGTCGCTAGCATTTTTTGTCCTAGTGTGTTGATGCAGGTAATAAGGTCGTTGGTGTGGGGATCTTGTGTTAGTTCAGCATGATAATTAAAGTCCCCTAATAAAAGAAAGTTACTGGATGCCAGGACGTGGGGAGCTATTCCCTCCATGACCTTGTTAACAAAGTTTGCTTTATTTCCGGGGGACCTGTAAAGGAGGGTGCCTTTCCATGACTCCTTGTTCCACATCTCTATGGTGAAGATGCAAATTTCGCCCCGTCCGCTAGGTGGGTGTCAATGACATGTAGTTTGATATTTGTCCAATGGACAATTGTGGTGCCCCCTCCTCTTTTTCCAGTCTTGTCCAATCTGGATATGTTATAGTCAGGGGGAGGGCTACTGCGATGTCTGGTAGAGATGAGTCTTAGAGCCAAGTCTCTGTGACAAAAAATAGGTCTGTTTTTTCAGTGTCTAACAATGACCAGATTTCTAGTGACTGCTTAGGAAGGGACCGAGCATTGCAGTATAGACAGGTTAGGTGTTTAAGTGTTTCGGGGGTGGGCTCATTTTTCGTTCACTTAATGCTGCTGGATGCATTTATATATTGCCGACTAAGTGGGTAGAATTCCTGATTTCCGTGACCGTCAGATGGTAGGGGTGGGGGATTACCCTGTGGGTGGTGGGGGGCTGTGTTTAGGGAGTGGAGCTCCTGACTCGTATATTTAAAGACGGCCATCTGTGGTCAGAGGAGTCTAGGTAAAAACGGGCAGGGTACCTGGCGACTGGTGGCGGTCAGGCATGGACGGGCGCAGACGGTTCGCACTCACTTTTGAGCAGGGAGTGGGCGGGACCGCAGCAGCAGTGTGTGAAATGCTGACCTTGCGTTCCACGCAAGGAAGTGAGTGCTTTGGCGGTCCAAGATGGTTCTTTAGCCCCTCTGTGCAATCGGCACAAGCCGCAACGGACCAGGGGGACACCAAGGACACAGGAGGAGAGAGCAGTTATGAGGTTGGCAAGTGCAAATTCTTAAGTAAAGTGCGGTGTGGCAAATACAGTTTTAAAAGTTACAATAAAAGATCGTTTATGTTTTTAAAAACCTGGCAGGGTCAGTGCTTGAGAGTCTGTATTTTCTCGCTGGGCTGAGTTCGGTCTACTGCGCGCGTCCGCTCGGCGCACTCGCTTTTGAGCTGGGAGTGGGCGGGACCGCAGCAGCAGTGTGTGGAACACTGACCTTGCGTTCCATGCAAGGAAGTGAGTGCTGTGGCAGTCCAAGATGGTGCTTTAGCCCCTCCATGCAATTGGCACAAGCCGCGATGGACCAGGGGGCACCAAGGACACAGGAGGAGAGAACAGCTATGAGGTTGGCAAGTGCAAATTTTCAAGTGTGCCGAACCTAGGCCCAGGCCCACTCGCAAACAATACCTCTCATGGCGCAGAAAGAAGTGTAGTGGAGAACCCCTGACCGGGGGAGGAAGAAAAAAGCCCTAGTGCAGACTGCAAAAGAATCTAAGTGCAGCTGAGCAGAGTCAGCAGTCGCGCTGTTGGTGCCGCCAGGGAGGCCAGAGGGCACCACACATATGGCAACAAAAGCAAATCCATTGAGATCACACGGCAGATACTGTGAGGCATTCTGGGAAACCCAACTTCTGTGCTCCTCCTCAGAAGATATGAAGGCTGCGGGGGTCAAGGTGGACTGCATTCTCTTTTTAACGGGCCCAATCTGATAAAACCTGGGTGGTGATCAAGAGACACCTGTGTCACCAAGACATCACACTGGGGGGGGGGAAAGTGTTGTGAGGAGGCGCATAGGCGCAAAGATAGCGTGATGGGCAGACAGCGAGCCGGGGCAGGCGCGACAGCGGTGCGGCCAATGGAAACAACCCAGCAGTCCGTCCGGGAGCGGGAAGGAATGGAGCCCACCGGGCCCCCTGCTCCAGAGTCCAAATTAGATGCAGTGCTCAAAGTAGTTGAGAAAATTGGTACCTCGCTGTCGCCCACCCGTGCATCTCTGGTGAGCCGCATTGATAAGGTGACCTCTGGCTTTAGGCTGCTGGATGCAGATCAACGCAAATTGACGGGGAGTGTAACCGAAGTGGAAGCAGCATTGAAGGAGAGCCTCCCGACCCTTAAGACAAGGTCTACGAAGGTATGAGCGCTGACCGAGCGGATGTGCTACTTGGAACGTAGAATGGATGATTCAGAGGGCCGCTCCAGATGCAACAATATTCATCTCATTGGTCTACCAGAGGGCTCAGAAGGCCGAAACGCAGTTGCGTACATGAACAGTGGCTGAAATCCTTGATCACGAAGGAAACGCTGTCTCCTTTCTTTGCAGAAGAGTGGAACAATGGAATACCCTCGGGCCGCCCGCCACCAGGAGCCGGACCAAGGCCATTCCTGATCCGGCTGTTCAATTTCAAAGATCGAGATGCAGTACTAAGAGAAGTGCGCAAATTCGAAACCGTCAAAGTAGACAATGCCTCAGTTCTTTTCTTCCCAGACTATGCATTAGGAGTACAGACGCAGTGGAGCACATTTCTTGCAATGAAGAAGCGAAGGTGTGAACTCGACATGCGCTACTCCTTACTGTTCCCTGCCCGTTTGAGGGTGATGCGGTACAAAAGGGGGTGGTAATGGACGGAGCACCTGAACCAATCAAACGCTCACATCCAGTCAAAAGATCTGGGTTTAATCCATCACCGTTCTTTAGCCCACTCTGCCACCCCAGTTCAGACATGGCTATATGCAAATCCGTCTGACCCTGTGCCTCATGGGAACAGTCCAGCCCAAACTGCCAAGCAATGCCTTCCCTGGACCGGAAACAAGCTTCCGAGGACCGGTTTCTGGCATTTCAGCCGTCTTCAGCCCGGCTTGCTTGAATCCAGTGGCAAAGTGAGCAAGGGACTCACGTCTGAGCATACCCAGACTCACTTATGGTGGCCAAAAGCGGTACAAAAGGGGGTGGTAATGGACGGAGCATCTGAACCAATCAAACACTCACACCCAGTCGAAAGATCTGGGTTTAATCCATCACCTTTCTTTAGCCCACTCTGCCACCCCAGTTCAGACATGGCTATATGCAAATCAGTCTGACCCTGTGCCTCATGGGAACAGTCCAGCCCGATCTGCCAAGCCATGTCTTCCCTGGACCGGAAACAAGCTTCGGGGGACCGGTTTCTGGCATTCCAGCCGTCTTCAGCCCGGCTTGCTTGAATCCAGTGGCAAAGTGAGCAAGGGACTCATGCTAAGCGTGACATGAACGGTGGCGGATAGAACCAATACTGCGCATAATGTGCCTGTGCACACAAGTAGTAAAGTTCAGGGTCCGGAGCTCCGAACCCACCCTTGGCGAAGGGCAAGGTGAAGGTGGCTCACTTTATTCTAGGCGGTTTACCCCTTCAGGCAAGGCGAATCAGCTGTGTCTTCAAGGCCTTGAAAAAAGGGCTCCCATGGGCGTACGGATATTAATAAATATGTAACGCAGTCCTGGTAGTATCATTTATATGAGTGATATGCGCCCTGCCATAAAAGGGGCATAGTGATCAACCTTGCAATGGACTTGGTTATGCTGTCCAAAGCCCTGCCATAGTTCTCTCTAATCAGTTCCTCTCTGCTGCGACAAATCACAATTCCCAAATATTTTAATTCCGTCTCATTCCAGAGTGGGGAATCTGAAGAAAAAGGCGGAGTGTTAGGAGTGAGTGGGAAGTTCTGGGATTTTTCCCAGATTTGATTGTGATACCTGAGTACCCTCCAAACCTGATAAATTTCTGCAGAACTCCATGGAGATTTTCCTGGGGTCTGGGATGTAAGGCGTGATGTTGTCCACGTATAGGGACACCAGCCCATGCCTGGTAGGGTACCTCGGTGCACAGCCGCCAGGGGCTGGACCGCGAGGGCAAACAGGAGTTGGGACAGAGGGCATCCCTGCCTTGTGCCCCTAGTGATATCAAACAGGGGAGAGACCGCACCATTAATATGTTGTTTTGCCCTGGGTTTGCGGTACAATAATTGTACCCATGCACAGAACCTTAATAGAAAGCCCATCCGCTGCAGGACAGACAGCAAATAGTCCCATTCCAGGAAGTGAAAAGCATTAGTAGCATCAAGGAATACTGCCACCCCCCTGAGCTCCGGATCAATATCTTGGATGATAGAGGACAAGGTGCTTAGGTTATATGAGGTGGCCCTTCCTGGGACAAAACCTGCCTGATCTGGTCGCACAATCCCATCCATCAGCAGGCTTAGGCGATTTGCAAATAGCTTAGCCAATATTCATACATCACAATTTAATAATGGCAGGGGCATCTAGGAGTCAGTATTATCGGTAGGCTTGCCTTATTTTAAAAGGGATATATTGAGGGACTCTCTTATGGTAGGCGGGTGTGTTCCCATCTGTAGCGTCTACTTGTAGATTTTTTTAAGAAAAGGAGGAAGAATGTCTATGTATGTTTTATATAATTCGGCTGGCAGCCGTCTGGTCCAGCAGCCTTACCCGACCCCAGCTGCATAATGGCAGTTCTTATTTCATCCTCCTAAAATTCTGATGCAAGGAATTTCACCCGCACTGCGGCGGAATTCGTGCCACGGTCAACGGGTTAATGGCCCCCCTGACCACACATGAGACTTGTTTCTGCACAATAATGGCAGTCCCACTTGAGTAGGAGTAGTAGGAGGAAAGGTGTCTAAGCACTACCCAGCACGAGGCAAATGTAGGGGTGGTCACCAGGGCCGTCTGTATCTCCTGTATTAAGCCGATGTGTGTGTTGTGCCTGTCGAGGTAGCGCTGGAGGTGCCTCTGCTTTCGTGGATTTCCCAGACTCTAAACATTCCATGTTAATAGATTCAGGCCTTCCGGCCCATTGCTAGTGGACATACCCACTGACTATCTTGCAAAGAGCCAATCGCGTTGCCCTCTCCAGGTCTTGCCTTTCAACTGTCCGTCTTTAAAATACTGCTTACCTGTATTCTTATAATGCATTTGCTGTGTTGTCTATGTGCCCACCCATCCCCCCTCCCACATCAGCTCCCCAACTTGCCTTGAATTGCCCTACTCCCCACCCAAATTCCCTAATGGGCAAACAAGCCCTCAAATCAACATAGCATCCCCAGTGTAAGAGTGTTCCAAGAGTTCGTGACCGGATTTGTAATTTTCTAAAGTGCTTTGGGGTGCATTTGTAAAACAATGGTCAGAGCGACCAGGGTAAACAAGTTCCAACACAAAGTGGTGATATAGTAAGACAAAAGGAGAGAGGTCCATACAAACAGCGAGTGAGAAGGACCCATATTGCCTTAGAGGGTACTCCTACTGGGTTATCTCGCTCTGAGGGCAGTGCAATGCAGTGTGTCCTGTTGTCCTGCATTCTCAAGCAAATTGTTTGCAGGGCTGTAAACTGACAGATGAAGCACCAGTGTTTTCATGTGTTGGCAGGTGACAATTGTAGTTGGCAGGTATTTTTTAGCTAGGTGGTAGATTGTAGGGGTGTTTGTTGACAACTCACACAGAAATGTGTGTGTGTGTGCAAGGCTGTGCTGTTTCCCATGGTTAGGTCAAAGCCCACCTCACAGCACAGCTGTCTTTTTGCTAAAGACTTCTTGGGGACATTCTGAAAGCTGACCTAAGAATGCAGTCCGTCCATTGCTTACCATTGGTTCTGTGTTTTGTACCTCACATTTCCTTGCTTTCTGTTTGCTTGCTTGCTTTATGCTGTCCAGCACGTCTTTGTCCCTTCGGTACAGAATACCCTGTTTACTGTATTCTTCCTCTAGTGCTCACTTCCTGTAAAAAAAAGGCTTTTAAATATTGTTTGTCTCGTCACATTTGCTGTGCATTCAAATACAGAGGTCAAATGTCATGCTCTGTCTTCTGAAGGGTACAAAACGGGGTGGTGATGGATGGAGCATCTGAACCAATCAAACACTCACACCCAGTCAACAGATCTGGGTTTAATCCATCACATTTCTTTAGCCCACTCTGCCACCCCAGTTCAGATATGGCCATATGCAAATCAGTATGACCCTGTGCCTCGTGTCTTCTGAGGGAGCGAAATGGTTTCTTTTCTTTGCTAATACAAATAGAGATGTACCCCAGTAAATATTTTCACGTGAAAACAAGTTCATTCAGATTACAAGATTTTTCATTCTTCACCTTATTACAGTGAAGACAGCCAGTGCATTTCGTCCACAGAAATTGACTTCTTTAGGGCATTGTAGGTTAGAGACCAGCAGAGTGAGCCAGACTGAACTCCAAGGAGCACTGTCAAAATTCCTTTCTTAAGCCTGCACAAACTCCGTGGCCTGGGAAGGCCAGGAATGCCCTGAAGAAATCCAAATATGTGAACAAAACGTGTTGGCTGTCGTCGCTGTAACATTTAACGTTCCGTTTTTAAACAAAGGAAATGAAGTAAAGAAATGGAAAATCTTGGAATTTGAATGGAACTTTTTTCCATGTGAAAATATTTCCTGGGGTGCATCCCTATTTGTATTAGTATGTTTCTTTGACCAAAAAGTTGCACCTTGGCAGCAGGTGCCTATAGTGAATGCACGCTGACATGAACTGATTGATCACTGTTTTTATTGGAAAACGGGATAGGTGCAGCAGCTTATGGTCTACTGTCCAGCTTGCCTGTTGCATAGTCACTTTTCTTTCTCATATTTCAAAGTAAGAGGAGTTATCAGTCAATCTAGGGGTGGGATGGGAATTTTTTTTTCTAGCACCCGATAAAATGTTATATGTCTGTAAATGAACTGTGCAAATATTTCAGAATAATTTAGAACATATCAGGATTAGGAAAGCATAAATGAAGCATATTTTTTATAATTCTGAAGTGTGCTAGAAATACATATTTAAATACAATCAAAACAAATCAATATACTAGGTGATGCTATTTACACTCATTAGTGTTTGTGTGCTATATAGTTGTATCAGTAAAACTGGACATCTGTGCAATTGTAATGGTCATTTCAAATGAAAATATTTTGTCTGTAATGACAGTGCTCTAGCACCACATGTACACTCCACTCTACGACACTCTATTCCACTCTATGCCACTCTTCACCCCTCACTCGATTCCACTCTGTGCCACTCCGCTCTACGGCACTCCACTCCATGACACTCTACAGCACTCCACTCCATGACACTCTACCCCACTCTATGCTACTCTACTCTACTCCTCACCCCTCTATTCTACTCAACTCCACTCTATGCGATTCACTCCACTCCACTCCACTCTCTGCCACTCTACTCTACTCTACACCGTCTACACTGCTCTGTGCCACTCAATTCTGTGACACTCCACTCTGCTACACTCCACTAAATGGCACAGTACTCTCCTACACTCTACGACACTTCACAACACTCTACTTCACTCTACACCATTTCACTCTATGACACTCTACTCCACTTTGCTCCACTCTAGGCCACTCTACGAAACTACACTCTATTACACTCTGCTCTATGGCACTCTACTCTACGACACTCCACTCTACGACACTTTGCTCCATTTCACTCCACCCCCACTCTACTCCACTCTACACACACCACTCTATGACACTCCACTTTACGACACTCCTCTCCATGCCATTCCATAACAATCCCCTCCACTCTATGCCGCTCCACGCCACTCTACGTCATCCTATTCCACTCTATGCCACTCCACTCCATGTAACTCTCTTCTATGCGCTAACTTTTAGCCATGTTGAACAGCAACCAAGCTGGTATACAACATGGCTATAACATATTGGCAAAGCCAATAGTTCTTGCAAAGGTGAGCCTTACTGGCCTTATCAGTGCTGGCTTTTTCACGCACTACGTTTCCAGTATGCTTGAAATAGCTCACATTGAAAATAGGGACTGCTCACAAAGCAGCAAACGGTGGTTTTCAGTTCTCCTTTTTATGTTCAGTTCGCTTTCCCAGCTTTATGCGCACTTTATGCACTCTTGCAGTTGTTTCCCATAACGGCACATATATTACAAAATGGGAAGATGGAGTTTACTAGAATTTGCTTTTCACTTCAGCTCCAGTTTCGTTCCGACTTCTGTCTCTGTTTCATTTGCTCATACCACACCGAAAGTCCGCGTTTTTTTGCTTCCACTTCCTCCCAGAGCTCTGTCCCACTTTACATTTTACACAGTGCCGGCAACAAACCTGCAATCTAAGCATTTGTCAGGGATCAGATGTTATTATCACCCCTGAGAGAGTCTGAGAGTTTTCACAGAGCCATCATGAAAGCATTATTCTTGCTCCGAGTACAGCACTTGATAGCAATCTGTTCTGCCTTCCTTTAGCAGAAGGAAAAGGGCAGCCTCTTACACAGTACACTCTGGCAGGCCTCAATTTATTTTATAACCGCCACCTTGCATGGGATTTGTGGTTTAAGTAAGTGCTTCAAGCCATAGGCAACAATGCTTCTGCAAGCCGCAATAAATAAATAAATATGTATATAAATATACATATAACTATATAAATGCATATTGCCATGAAGAACCCAGATTGTGTGGTTTAAAAGAAACTTCTTGCAGATTCGTGGATTGTGCCTAAGTTATTAAGTAAACAAAAAATAATTTTCCAATGGAAACTCTGACCTAACTATAACTACACTTGCTCTCTCTCTCTCTCTCTCTCTCTCTCTCTCTCTCTCTCTCTCTCTCTCTCTCTCTCTCTATATATATATATATATATATATATATATATATATATATATATTTTAATTATAGTTTTCTCTTTCACACTATCGCACACTGTAATAACACACTTCATTCCGGTCAACTCCATTTCAACCTCATCTTCCACTCCACTTCATTATGTTCTACTCCACTCCAAGCACTCACTTACACAGACTTCACACACTCTGCACCACTTCACACACCTCCTCTCTTCTCCACTGCGCTCCACTCCCTACACACTCTACTCTGCTCTTCTTTAGTGCACTCGTCTCCACTCCACACCACTCACTCCATAGTACACCACTCACTCCACACAGTCCACTTCTTGAACTCTGCTCCACTCCCTTTTGCTCCACTCTACTCCAGTCTACAAGCTTCAGTCACCTCCAGTCTGGTCTGTGCACTCGACTCTGCTCCACTCAACCACACTTCTCTCCACTCCACTCCATTCACTCTTGAATAAGCTCTCTGACCTGTGTGCCGAGGCTCGCCTTTCTGTTCCCTCCCATCTCCCACCTTCATCGTCACCGTCGTTGATTCCCGGTTTCCGGTTTCCGGGGCAGTTGCAGCGGTGTCGGCGGCGCAGCGTTGCGTGGATGCCGCCTGGGTTTTGCCTCACTGTCCTGCGCTGGTTTCGTTGGAGTCGGCGGTGAAGTGTGGTGCTGCACAGGACGTCACACGGTGTGGCTGCTTCTGACCAAGTGTCGTCCTCACTGTCCCCCGTTTGGCAAGGAGTAAGAGAGACGCCACAGGAGAGTCAGTAGTCTCTGGGCATCTTGGGCGCCATCTGGTGGTCGGAGATTGCTGGAAGTTGCTGGGTATCGCCACTAGCAGGTTAGGGGAAGGATAGTGCCCCCTGGATCTATAACCTGCAAAGTACACGGGAGCCGAGCAGGACTGGAAGCTCGTGTACCTGAAAAAAGTCGGAGGAAAGGAGGAAAAGGTGGTGGAGACATAGAGAGTGGCAGAAAGCGGGCTCACAGGACAGAGGTAAGTGGATAACAAAAAAAAAAAAGGGAAACATTTATAGCGGAGGGTCTTTTGCAAGAGGTAATTCCAGAGGTGGCTGTAGTACACCTTGAAAGCAAAAGGAAAGGAAAAGCGAAGGAAAACAGCCTGGAAAGTCCCTACTCCCTTGGAAGCAAGTAAGCGGAGAGGGAGAGCTTAAAGACATGGCGCCAGGAAAGAATAAACGTCGGAAAGCATCTAAGAACTCAAAACTTCCAGGTAATACAAGCGAAGGAGAAGAGGATATAATAGATCTTCCCACTGACTTGGAAAATGTGTTAACAACACCTACCAGAAATATAACATCTGTACTGGTGTCAACAGCATTCTCAAGTACAATTAAACAAAAGGGGCCGATGTCCGCTAAGTCTGCAGGTGGAAAGGGTGGCTCCTCAGTCTCAAAATCTATTAAAGACTTCTTTGGTAAGCATTTTAAAGAAAAGGAGACACCAGAAAGGGAATCAAAAGCGGTGGAGACCCCAAAACTGACTGAGATCATGATATCAGACACCGATTCGCTGAACCAGACAAATTTTGACACTGCTAACATCCCGATAGTACCTCGGCTGTCTTCCTCCCCACGGCTGTTTCAATCAGTATTAAGCCAAGACTCAGAGGGAGAGGGGGAGGAGGAAGAGAAAGAAAATGAAAATCAGACCGATTTACACCCGGCGAGGGAAGCTGCTGAAGCTGGTCCCAATGAAAAAGACAGTCTAGAAAACGTAAATCTGGCCTATACTGTGATATCAGGCCTACCCGTGAATAGTCTAGAGGTGACGGGTACCTCGAGCTCATCAATGCTTGAGGTTATGTTGATGCTCCAGAAAACTCTACAAGGAATCCTAAAGGTTTCAGTGGTAAATAACCAAATTTTAAAAACCCATAGTAAGCAGTTTAATAACATAATTGGGGAATTGATGCAGATTAAAGTCCAAATGCCTTCCCTTGTAAGACCTGTAGAGAACGAAGCTAACGAGGTGGGAGAAACAACAAGGACAAATACACCAAATGAGGAGGAGCCCAATGTATATATTTCCCGCTGTCCCATGATCATAAGGAGATATGGCGAAAGTAGGCGTTGCCTGAAGAGGAGAATAGGGAAAAAGGTCCAACGGGTTAGACCGGCTGTAGAAAAGGTGATCAGGAAACAGGCACCCTATGACCTAAGGCCCAGGGACAAGGCAGGAAGAGTAGAATTGGATAATGTAACCCCAGTAGACACTAAGGCAAGCACCCCAGGTCCCCAGGAAAAATCAGGATTGGTCCAAGGTAAATGTGTGACCAAGAACGCAAAGGCCGCTAAGAGGATGACAAGGGGGAGGAAAGAAGCTTCAGAACCTATACGGGAAATAGAAACGTCTACCGAGGCAGGGCCCAGTAATTTATCCCCGGTAAATAATTGGATGAAGGGTGAGAGAGTAGTAAGTAACCTGAAGAGAAGGAATAAAGGTCCAGAGGAAAGTCATAAGTCTCTACAGGCACCCAAGATTGTGGACACCTGGCTATACCTAGAACCATTGAGTCAGGGATATGGGGGGAAAAGGGGTAAGAAATTAAAACCCCTAAACCGCTCGCAGTTACTATTCTCATTTGCTAAATGCCCCAGCTTAAAATATGTCAGTTCTGAGGATTTAAAAGAAGTGGGGTTTTTGGTTAATGCTAAAGGTGAGGAAATAACAAAGGTCCTTCTCCACTCAGCTTTGATAAAAGTCGCAGTGGAAAAAGCGGAAGCAGAGATGTTAAGAGAAGGAATTAGATTAGTAAAGAGAGAGGATCTGAATATGGTTAACCAAGAGCACAAATTTCTTAGAAACCATGCAGGGCTGGGAGAACGGCAAATAAAAATTATTTCATCTGGATGGAGTAATAAGGAAGGCCTGGCAATTACAATTGTTCCTAAAAAGCTGGGGTGGGGGGATGAAGATGTCTTGGATGGGAACAGGTATAGAGAGCTGGCTTACTTAGACCAGGAGGAGGAGGAGGGGAATTTAAGTAACATCGATTAGGAAACTGGGTCGTCGCGCAGCCTGCGTATCTTGTCTTGGAATATTAATGGCTACAAAAGAATATGGCCTCTAGAGACTTTCAGAAATCTCCTCGGAAAGACCGATATCTTGTGTCTACAGGAGACATGGCTGTGCGACGAATCCCTTGTTACGGAAGGTTTTACCAGTCACATAAAACCTGCAAGAAAGAATAAAAAGGGTAGGGCGTCAGGTGGTCAGATGACGCTGGTCTCCACAAGGATAGTGAGAGACATCTTCCATCTCGACTTAACATGCATCTGGGCACTAGGGAGCAGAGTGTTGATCCTAAATAACAACATAAGGGGTGAAGGTTTTTGTATCATCAACGTGTACATACAGAAAGGCGAAAAACATGAGTATAAAGCAGAGTTGGATCGCTTAAAAAAGGATTTAGAGAATTTACAAGAACTCTATCCAGGAGATGTGATTTTAATTTTGGGGGATTTTAATCATAGATTGAATCCCCTAAAAATAGATGCCTGGAATAGTGATATACTAAAAGTGTATAATATAGAACCTGCAATGTTCATCAACACCGAGCTCTCAAATCAGGATGTGGAGCTTGGACGGCTGTTGGGGGCTATGGGTCTGGTTTGTGTGAACGGTAGGAAAGAAGGAGATCGGCCCGCTAAGCGGACATTTAAAATAGGACAGCAATTGTGCCCGATTGATTATGTTTTTATTCAGGCCTGGTGCTTCCACTCAATTCTACATTTTGAAATTCTTCAAGTAGAGGGCAGCGATCATTTCCCATTATTGTTAGAAATGTTGGTAAATAAGGCTCCGCCAAGACAGAAGGTGTTGAACGTCGAGGTCGAATATCCGAAGCGACTTACAACTCGGATAAGTGAAGAACATCTAAACAAACTGAAGGACTTTCAGTTAGTAGCTGACTTAGAAAACCTAGTAATGGGGGAAGAGCTACCCTGGTATGAGGAAATGATAAGACAACTTGTAGAATGCCTTAGAATAAACATTAAACGGGGAAAGCACAGTTTGACAACGAAACTCCCATTACATGCTACTAATAACCCATGGTTTGATGCAGATTGCCGCAAAGCAAAGGCTGCTATTAGAAAGAGTGAAAGAAGCCTTAGGCGCAGTTACAATGAATTAGAACATCAAACCCTTAAGAAACAAAGGATAAAATATAAGGCATCAATTAGAGACTAAAAAAGATCTTTTAAAGAAAATTGCTGGAAGAGTCTATTAGTGGCAATTGAAGAAAAAAATGTCAAAGGCTTCTGGAAATTGATACAGGAATGTACAGGGAAAATAGCAGGGTCCATGCAATGTTCTGTTCCAGAGGATAAGTGGGTAATTTACCTTGAGGAGATCTATGGCAATTGGCCAAGGAGGGAGGCAATACAACCATCTAGTTGGCCAGGAGTGAGGGAAGAAGTAATGGAGCAGTTCTCCCTAGGTCACATCAAAATCGTGATAGCGACCTTAAATTTAACACGAGCTGCTGGCCCAGACAATCTACCCGCCATTATTATAAAAACAAATATAGATTGGTGGGCCAATTTGTTTGCAAAGACGTTCTTAAGTATACTAAAAACAGGAACATTACCAGATAGCTGGAAAGGGGCTATCATTAGACCCATACACAAAAAAGGTGATGTAAACTCCCCCAAAAACTACCGCCTGATAAATCTCTTGGACATTGGGGAAAAAGTGTTCTCTAAAATTATTTTGGGGTTGCTAAAAGATTGGGCTGAAGAAAATGGTATAGTACCTCCTGAACAGGGGGGTTTTAAAGAAGGTCATTCAACTGTGGATCATTGCTTTTCCCTCTGGGCGGTAGCGCGGAAGTCCATAGAGCAAAGGGGTAACCTGTTTTGCTGCTTTGTGGACTTCCGCGCAGCATTTGATCTTGTAAGCAGGGAGCAACTATGGTCTACCTTGAAAGGCTATAAATTATATGCAGACTTGTTAGCCCTTATCCAGGCCTTGCATACAGACAACTGGGCCCAGGTAGTCCTGGATGTGGAGGGTGGATTATCTGGTAGGATCCAGATTGGAAATGGCCTTAGGCAGGGGTGTGTATTAGCCCCGTTGCTCTTTTCTTTGTTTATAGCGGACCTACCCCAGATCCTAAAAGAGGTTAGAGGGGCGAGTCCAAAGTTAGGGGGTAACCATATATCCTGTCTGCTTTATGCAGACGATCTGGTGATCATGGACCAGACGGAGATAGGTTTGCAGAGGAAACTAGATATGTTCCATAAATACTGCCTAAATAAAAAATTGGTAGTAAATATGGAAAAGACTAAAATCCTATGTTTCGGCAAAAGTAAGACCCGGTTCCCTTGGCATTTGGGTACGGAACTTCTTGAGAGAGTATCGGAATATAGATATTTGGGTGTATGGTTCACGAGTAACCTGAATTGGACCACCCATCTGGAAGCTTTAAAAATTAGGGCAGCAGCTTCTATAAAGGGCTTAAAAAGGTTTAATAGCTTTTACGGAGATTTGTCAGATGGGCCGGTTATTAAGGCCTATCTGGCAATGGTCCCCGCGCAATTCCTATATGGATCAGAGGTTCTCCTCCTCAGTGGGAAAAAAGGTTGGGATAAAGAGGAGGGTATGATCCTGAAAAGCTTATTCTCGTTACCTAAATCAGCTATGGTACAGGCAGCAAGATTGGAGATGGGAGTCACTTCCTGGGCAATTACAACCAGGATGGCACTAATACGGTTTTGGCAGCGTCTGGAGATAGGGGAGGCGCCCAGAAAAATATCACAGTGGTGTAGAGAGGAAATTACCTCCAGTGAGTTATCATGGGCTAAAGAAGTCAGACTCTCATTAAAGGAAGCTTATGGGAAGTTAGGAATAGAACTAGATGCCCAGTTAGGACACACCAATATAGGCAAAAAAGAACTACGGTCATTGGGAGCGGATGTGTCCCGTACATGTGATCACGAGTACCTTCGGCAAAAAATATCAGTGTCCCATATGATCCAAGTATGGAATTCAGAAGATCATCCCTACCCGTACTTGGATAGGTTGCCGAATCAGAAATTAAGAAGAGAGGTTTTAAAACTGAGAATGGGTGTAAACCCCTGTTATGTAAATACCAGGGTTAAAAACCTCATGATTAATAGTAATGGCAATTGCACATGTACGTTGGGCTCCACCTGTGACATTACTCATGTTTTATTAGACTGTAGGAGGACCCTTGATATACGTAAGGAGATTTTAGGCCCGTTATTCAAAAATTACAGGATTCCGAATAGGAAGCAAGCTGCAGAGCTCCTGGTGGGGATGGGAAACCTGGATATAACCTGCGCCTTGGGGAAACACATGATTCGAGTTAGGGAGCTCCTCCAGAATACAGAGTTATAGGCATATGTTATCGAAACTGTACTCTCATGTATGTATTATGTTTGGAAGGTCTAGTCAGATATGTTTTCTCATGTGTTTTTAACATCTCAGGAGGATACTGTTAGAAATAATGTTGCCAGGGTTATCCTCCGGGAAATGACTGAATTGCAATTTTATAAATTTTAACTCGTGTTTTTATAAAGTTTATAAATGTATAGTGTATACTTTTATGGTTGTAATAACTCAAATAAAGTTTTAATGACTGACACTCCATTCACTCCACGCTACTAACTTCCACATACTCCACAGACTACACACTCTGCTCTGCTGCCCACCTTACGCACTCCACTCTACACACTCACTCTACTCTAGTCCACTCTAGGGCTCTGCACTTGAGTCTCAGGTTTCCTTACATAAATCCATCTGCAATGTTGAAATGCTTTGCACGTAAACATTATGATAAGCGAATATTAAACTTTACTTCTTATATTATAAACTTATATAGCTGTATTAAAGAAACAGGCTGCATTTGAATCTGTGTTTGTAGCTCTTGATTTTAACAATAATTTAAACTTTTTTGTGTTATGCTGTGCAGTGCTTGAGTTTACAAAGCAGCGTAATACTTTGTGTGTGTGGGGAGGGAGTTGTGGAGGGTGTGGGAGAGATCTCTTCCCTGGGTGGGTGTGGTGGAGAACGACTAGGCGCCCCCTGCAAATAGCAGTAGGGCACCCGTAGTTGCCCCATGGGCAGGAGTCAAAGCAGGGAGTCCCTCATCTGTTTTAACAGGAAGGGGGTGCCAGTGACATCATCTGGGGGGTAAACATTGTTTACCGCACATGCAATACAACACATGCCATTACAACACGGTCATTACAACGGCTGTGTTGTTACATCGCATACCATTACAACGCAAGTTGGAACAACGACGACTTACTGTAGGGGGCAGAAGGTGTTGGATTTAAAATCCAACACCTTCCCTATTGTTGCACAAACTGGAGTTGGAATAGTAAATTATACTATTTCAAAATGCAGTGCCCCCGCTACAGCAAGTCGTTGTAATGACTTGCGTTGTAATGGTATGCAATGTAACAACGTGGTTGTTGTAATGACTGCGTTGTAATGGCATGCCTTGTAAACGCATGCGATGTGGCCTACTCCATCTGGGGCTGCCCGGAGCGGCAACCTATAAAGCATTCTGAGGCGAGGTAACAGCCTCTTCTTTCTCTCCACTGCGCACCACCGACATACTGCATCAACCACCCACTCCTAGAGAAAGGAGTAATTGGTGGAATTTCTTGCAGCTGAAAAAGGAGGCTACCCAAAATTTGCACTGATTTACTAAACAAATGTATGGCGTTACAACGCATACATTTACAAGGCATGCACTTACAACGCAGTTTTTACATCGCAACATCCACTACAACGCATTCCATTACATAGCATGACACTACATCACATTTAAAAAAAACTACCTTTACAACGCATTCCATTACATCGCATACTACCTTTACAACACATACCATTACAACGCATACCATTACATTGCATTTAAGGTCAGTATTGGATAGTATGGGGGTAAAAAATACTATTCTAACTCCAGGGGGTGCAACAGTAGGGTAAGTGTTGGATAATGTAGGGGTTAAAAATTACTATTCTAACTCCAATAATATGTGTTGTAATGGTATGCGTTGTAATGCCTGCATTGTAGTGACATGCGATGTTGTGTCATGCATTGTAATGGTATGCGTTGTAATATCATGCGTTGTAAAGGATGTTGCGATGTAACACCTGCATTGTAAGTGTAGTGTGATGTAACGGTGGTTTGTAAAGGTTGTTTCCCTTACTAAACGTGCACCTTGGAGGGGTGTTGTTTTGTGCGGGCACTAAGCAGGCAGGAGGGGGGACTGGCCTGCTGGTGGTCCTGGACCTTTCTGTCCTACCCTCTGGTGCCTGGAGTGGAACATTTTGGGTGGTTTGCCTGGTGACAGGTACCCCGGCAAGGATGGAGCGCTATGCAGTGCCCTGGTGTATGTGCAACTGTGGGTATTGCCTATCCCTCTAAGTGATGGAGGAGAGGTTGCCACTAAGTGATGTCCCGGATGCCCTTGGGCAAGTGCCTGGGCGATGGATATGAAAAAGGTTCCTGTTGGCACTTTTACATTCCGAACTGTTGCTGACTTTTTTATTGCTTGCATAATCTTTGAGCTGTTTTTCTGATCTTATGTCCTTATTCTCATAACAATAATGTCTTTGGCGGATCTTATGTCCTTTGTTCTTATATCAATAATGTATGCTTAACTATGGTTATTATCTCACTGATGCGATGTGACTATGGCCCACATGCATCATTGTGACATTTTGCACTTCCTAATTGGCGAAAAGTAAGGAATCGCAAATTAAGAAGTGCAAAATGCTATGCATCATTATTTTCGGTATTCATTTGTGATTCGGTAAAAATCGCAATTTTTACCGAATCCCAAATGAATACCGAATTCTTAAGTTAATTTTCGCAATTCCCATTGATTCCTATGGGCCAAAAGGCCCATAGGAGTCAATGGGAATTGCGAGTGGCACTTTGAAAATTTCATGGGTGCAGGGGGGGGGTCCAAAGGACCCCCCCATGCACCCCTGAAATGTATTTTTCGCATCATGTTTCACACACACATGTCCTGAGGACATGTGTGTGTGAAACATGAATGTTGAAAAAAAACCATTTTAAGCATTTTAAACACTTTTTCCAAATTTACCGAGTGGTTCAACCACTCGGTAAATTTGGCACCCTAATTGCGAATTTACAGTTTTAAATTTAATGATGCATTGCTTTTAAGAAATCGCACATCTGCGACTTCTTAAAAGCACCCGCAATTTTAGAACTCGCAAACATGTTACGAATTCTAAAATTGCTTCATGCATCCCAAAAAGCACTTTTGCATTCGCAAACGGCCGATTTTAAGGAATCACACCGTTTGCGTCTACAAAAATGCTTGATGCATGTGGGCCTATGTGAATAAAAATCTATGACCTTGGTTAAACCACATTAATGGCATTTGTCTATCTCCTTGGGAGTTGTTTCAGTGTGGGTGGGGGCAGTGAGTTGCACATTGGGGCGCACTAGGAACAAGTCTTATGGTCCTACAGGCAAACAGTATGTTGCATTATTATTATGTTTAGTACCTTTAGTTACACACTAACCATTTTTGGCTAGTTTTACAATTAAAAAAGAGTGTTTATTGAAATTGTACATTGTATGATTTCTTTATTCCATCAGTTTATATCACACGTGTTTTCACTGCCAGATGTATTTTTATGTTTATAGACAATATACCTTATTTTCTGCTTGGTCAATGGTGATTCCAGGTCAAAGCTTCTTAACCCCTTCGATGCTGTTGACGGAACGGTTCTGTCATGCACGTCGGTTGAGCTGTGCGGATGACGGAACCGTTCCGTCATGACTCCGCCCGCGCAAGGCGGAGTCAGCATGGGCGGGGAATTCGCGCCGCAGAGATGCGGTTAAAGTACTACTAGGGGAAACCTGACAAAATTGTAACCCAGTAACCTGAGTTACTTTTAGACAGGGATACCATGCTGGGCCATAACATGTAATCGTAGGTAAAACACGTCCAATCTATATGCCCCTGTTTGCTTTGTTTTAAAGCTATAGAGCATAGAAACACGCATTGCTACATAAAATCTCAAATGATAGGGGGGCGTGGCTTGGACGGCAATGTGGACGGTTGTCTGAGTCCGTCAGCTCCGCAGCCCAGAGGCCATTAATGGCGAATTTATGCCAGCCAAACAAGTCCGATCCTGCATCGGAAACTAGAAATCAGCATCGGAACATCTACGGAACGGAAGGAGCCAAGAAGAAGAAGACAGGACAGCAAGACAAGGGGTCAGGATCAGAATTATCTACCGATTTGCTCTCCGGGCACAAGAAGAGATCGCGAGGCAAGATGGCGACCAAGAACCTTAAGCGGGGATAGGAAAAGGAGGTGAGCACCAGGCAGCAGTGCCAGCTATACCCGGCACCTCATCGCCCCCCCCGCTCCGCACTCGCCAAACAAAGCACCCCACCTGGCTCACCGCGCTTGCACCAGCACAACCAAACCCCCGGAGCCGCCGAAAGTAACCTGGGCACAAAGAGAAACGAAACCGAAACTCGAGCAGGGCGACGCCATTGCAGACCATAGGGCGGTGCGAGAAGGAGTATAAGCTGCGCGGAGGCTCCGCTACAGTCAATCGTGGCGCTAAACACCGCGGATACCTACCGGGACGTGCACGCCATAATACATCATCCCCGTATACGGGGAGACGAGCAGACAGCGAAAGCGAAACCACCTCCAACGCAAGGGCCCTGCCATTACCGTAAACGCCCAAAAAGTAAACAGGAAACAGGGAATAAGGGGCGAGTGCAAGGAGCTCACAGTGACGAGCGGATCTGATGGCAAAGTAACAGCCACATTAAAGGGACAGTGAGCGCAAGAGGGAGCACGGAAAAGGGAGCGCGACCCCCCGGAGGCAAAGGCAGCAAAGAGACGCCCTCCTATGCCCTCCACAACACCCAGGCCCACAGCGGAGCAAAAAGGGAAGCCGCCTGGTACACCCACGCAACGAGAGCGCGCAATCGCTCGATAAACCAGGCCAAGCGCACCAGCCATTCTGGAGCCATTTCGGAGCCCCAGCAAGAGAGTGGCATGAACCGGGCAAGGAATAACGTGAGCCGGGGGAGCAATTCCGGCACAACCTGACTAGGAAGCCAGGAATGGAAGCACAATCCTACACTGAGCACTGCCACATATGAGAGGTCAAAGCGGGGGAAGGCCCAGAGGCACGCTGGAAAAAAGGAAGCACAATAACACACGTGCTGGCAGGAGCTAAAGCGAAAACAAGAACTAGGAACATCAGAGAGCCTAGCAGGTACCGAACACACAACACAACCCCGGTACCAAGAGCGGAACCAGCCAGAGCCCTAGCAACAATACAGAAAGAGGGCAGACTGGGCAGCTTCCAATCAAGAAGGGGCATCGGAACAATGGCTGGACACGAAGGGAAAGCTGCCAACGATCAGAAAAAGGCCAGAAAGGAGACCCCCGAGTCGCCAATGAAGCAGAAAAATGACACAATCACCCTAGAGACTATCCTAAAAAAGGTCAACGAAGGCAACGCAGTAGCAAAAGAAACAAAGCTCACAATAGACAATATGCAGCTGGAACTAGCGGCGATAAGAGCTGACCTCCACAGCACCAACACAAGAATAGAAGCTGCAGAAGGACGAATAAGTGACATCGAAGACGTGACCGTCAAAAACGTAAAGGCCCTAGCAGAATGCTCAAAGACCACAAAGGCCATACAAAGGCAGCTGGCTGAACAAGACGATTGGGCAAGGAGAGGCAATATAAGGATTTTGGGTGTCCCAGAAGGAACAGAAGACTCAGAGGGTACATGTGCAGCCATGCTAGAAGACATGCTACCCAAGCTGACCGGCCTGAGCTTCGATAGGCAATTTGAAGTGGATAAGGCCTATTGTGTACCAGCAGGGAAACCAACCCATGGGAAAGGACCAAGACCAATAATCTGCTGCCCGCTAAGATCAAACCACACCGACACCATTTTCGCCTTTGCCCGGAAAAACCAAAACCTGACATGGGCGAGTAACAAAATAGTCCTAACACAAGACTACTCAAAACCCACAGTGGAGACCAGAAAGAGGTTTCTAGCACTGAGAGACTCCCTGCGCAGAAAGAACCTCAACTTCAGTTTCGTTAAGCCTGAGAACAAACTGGAATATCACAAGTTATCTGGAAAAGCTTATTATGAAGTTTCAAGAGTGCTGAGGAAAATAATACTCCTAATTATTGATGAGATAAGCATGGTCCCAAACTTAATGCTTGCTTTTGTGCATTTAAGAATGCATCAAATTCTTAAAACAGAATACGATGTCTTATTTGGAGGAAAACATGTCATAGTTTTTGGAGATCTGCTGCAACTTTCTAAAAGGACAATCAGTATTTAAAACACTTGTGCATGAATACACCGGAAAGTCTTTGAGAAGTGTTGGAAACGTTAATATTTGGTCATATTTTGAATAGAAAGAACTCATTACAAATATGCGACAGGCAAGTGATGTTGATTATGGAACTATTCTTCAAGATAAAAGAATTGGAGTTCTGACAGAACAAGGCAAACAAGCTTTGCAAAGTCGACTACTTACGAATTTGTTTCCAAATAAAAATATAGTTCCTGAAAAAATATATATGAAAATTGCAGAAAGTAATAAGCGAAGTCATAGGCTCACCGGCACAAAAAAAAATAAGAACTGAGTTATTACAGTAATCAGCAAGAAATCAAAGCTAGTACTGAGAAACCCACAGGCTGATGAAGAGGGCAGAGTCCTAGTGACCAGTCTAGCAAAAGGGGAAGAATCAATACATGTAACCAACATCTACGGTCCCAACACAGAAGACAGACCCTTCTGGGACAGGGTTGGGGAGCAATTGAACACCTTACCACTAGGAGAACTCCTGATAGTAGCAGGCGATATGAACCAGGTCCTAGACCCAGCCATAGATAGACACCCACACAGACCAAGCCAACAATCACAAAGAGGGAACATCCTGGGGAATCTGTGCACGAAACTCAGACTCAAAGACCCCTGGAGACTTCAGAACCCGGATGGCAGAGAGTACACCTTCTACTCAAACCCACACAACTCCTACAGCAGAATCGACTACATTCTAATAGCAGATTCACACACTCACCTTATTGACCAAACAGAAATAGGCCAAAGAACCATCTCTGACCACTCACACATCAGCCTGACGCTGACGGGTAAACACAATGAAAGATCAACACTCAGGTGGAGGTTTGACGATGACCTGCTCAAGAACACAACAGCCAAGGCAGAAATAGAGGCTGCTATAAAAGAATACCTAGTACTTAACGATACCCCCGATATGGACAGAAACCCCCTATGGGATGCCCTAAAGGCCATGATCAGGGGCAAAATACTCTGCATCAAAGGCAGACTCAATAGAATGAGGAATAAAAAGATTGAGGACCAAGAAAAGGAAATCAAAAACCTGGAGGCAGGACACATAGCCAACCTAACAGATAGAAATACCCTCACAACACTGACGAAAAAGAAGTACGAGCTAAACAGAATTCTTAGTGAAAGGGCTGGAACTTGCATAAACAAGTACAAAGCCATAAATCTATGCACCGCCAACAAAGGGGGGAAGGCGCTAGCATCCTACCTCAAAAGCAAGCAGAAACAACCCTCGATAGCAGCAGTCACAGATAACAAAAACAAATCATAGACAGCAAACAAGGAGATACTCAATGTCTTTAAAGACTTCTATGAGCAGCTCTACAAAAGAGACACCACCTTAGGCAGTAACGGAGGTAAGGCACTCCTTGGAAATATAACAATGCCAGCACTCACTGACGACCAGCGTGAAACACTGGAATCAGACATTACAGGCGATGAAATAGAAAGGGCAGTAGGCAGCCTCAAAGATAACAAAGCCCCAGGCCCAGACGGTTTCACAGCGAGATTCTACAAGCAATTCCTACCCATACTTAAGCCCATGATGACTGACATGTTCTCAAACTGCGTCCAACAAAGCCACATGACACCAACAATGGCGGAAGCTAACATCATAGTAATACCCAAAGAAGGGAAAGACACGCAACACCCAAGAACTACTGACCAATCTCCCTTATAAACGTGGACTGCAAAATATATGCGAAGATTCTATCGACCAGACTCAATGCACACCTACCCAAACTCATACACTGCTCACAGGTAGGCTACCTCAAAAACAGAATGTCCCACAACAACACTAGACTTCTCTGCCACATAATCAACCATGCCTCTAAAAGCGACAACGCCGCAGTCATGATAGCCTTAGACGCAGAGAAGGCTTTTGACAGAGTGTCCTGGCCATTCCTGGACCAGTGCATGCAGAAATTTGGCCTGGGACCTAACTACAGGAAGATGGTACTTGCACTCTACAACGAGCCCAAAGCATGCGTTGCAGTAAACTGAGGGATATCAGAACTACTCACCTTAGAACGCGGCACTAGACAGGGGTGCCCGCTATCACCGGCCCTCTTCCTACTGGCGATTGAACCACTGCTCAATATGATAAGAACAAACAAAGACATAACAGGAATTCCTATGGGGGGAGAGGAGGTGAAGCTAGCAGCCTATGCTGACAACGTCCTTATCACAACAGCGAACCCAGAGAAGTCAATAAAGGCCCTCATGAACACCATAGAGCAGTATGCACACGTATCAGGATACAAACTAAACAGAGAAAAATCAGAATGCAAACCTCTGAACGTACACACCCACGAAGACTGTAGTGGGAGAATCAGGGCTTACATGGCAGAAAAAAATCAATAAAGTGCCTGGGCCTGCTCTTCGAGAGAGATCTCAAGTCCACGTTAGACCAGAACGAACAGGCGATACTACGCAAACTGAAAGAGAGAGTAGAAGGGAATCACCTTTTCGAGGCTGCGACTGGGAGGCTTGGAGACATGAAGACTGCTAAAGGTGAATATTGATATCACCGCCTATGGATACGAATTTTGGCATCTTGTATCACTTCGTTATACAGCATTTGCAGAGAAACTTATTCTTCTATTTCTAAAAAACAAGGATTCCCTCTATTTACCTTCTGAAGACCAGGACTGTGTCTTACTTTTAAAAAAATCTTGAAATACATAATCCCTGACGTAAATCTGATAATCATTCGCCCTGAAGAAGTCCTTCGGACGAAACGCGTTGGCTACTTATGTGTGAAGATTTGGAATAAAAACAAGAAAAGAGAAAATTCCATGGCTTATTGCTATTTTCATTACTGTTACTAAACATTGTGTGGTGTGCTGTACCATTGTGTTGAATTGTATATAGTGCATTGGCACTGACTTTGGAGGCCTAGGGGTATATGGTCTCTGGTTTCTGGCACCCACAAACAAAACTAGACCTAGATATAGAGATTAGAGTGCAGTCAAGTCTCTTACCCTGTACCCCTTTCTTAGCATCTCTAATTGAAAGAGAGAGTAGAAGGGTGGTCACCCAAATTCACCACATGGTGGGGGAGAGTGGAGACAGTCAAAATGATGCTCACACCGATAGTGAACTATATGCTCAACATGCTCCCACTGATTAACACAGTGGATTTCCACAAAAAGCTAGATAAGCTAATCAATAACTTCCTATGGAAGGACAAAAAACCCAGAATTAGCCTGCAAAAACTCAGGCTAGCTAAGGACCTGGGGGGCCTAAATATAACTAATTTCAAAACCTTCCAATCTGCATGCATAGCGAAACAGGGGCTGTACTGAGTCACCCCCAAACAAGACTACACCCCAGCATGGCTCTCACTAGAGAGGAGACTACTAGAAGTAATGGAGCCCATCGCCCTCCTCACAGCAACCAAACACCCCGCAATAAAGCACAACCCCTTACTGAGAAACACCAGGACGGCCTTCCTCAAGATAGACAGGATGTTGGACACAAGCATGAGAAACACTCAGTGGGAGTCTATATGGCACAACCCCAAGATCAAATAAAGGAACAGAACACTAGACATGCACTCCTGGTACAAGCACGGAATCTCCACAGCTAGTCAACTACACACCCAAGGCACACACACCCCCTTTGACTCACTCAAGAACGAACATAAACTAGACAGCATTGAGCTATACAACTTACTTAAGATCAAAGTAGCGATTAGCAAGGCAGACCTCAACAAACAAACACCTTCAATACTGCAGTATGCTACCAACCTAAATAGAACAGGACACCAGGTAGCATACCTCTACAAATCCCTGTTCCCAAGATCCACCAAACTTAACAATAAAGCCACGGCCTACTGGGAAACACTAATGGGGAGGGAACTCAGTGAGAAAGAAAAGTCCGCCCTCTGGACATCCACCTCGAGAAAGAAAGTAACGACCACCCTAAATCCAAACCAAATTCTGGCTGTTACACAAAACATACTGGACCCCTGCCCGCCTAGCCTCCGTAGGGATCTGGGAAAATGACACATGCTGGAACTGTAACAGACAGAAAGGCGATCTAGCACACCTGATCTTTCACTGCCCCAAGGTTAAAAAATTCTGGCGCAAGATAGGCGAACTTATAAACGACATAACAGGCACCCCACTCCAGCTCGAGTTTCACAGCTTAGCCACAGGCTTTATGACCCAAACAATCAAATCCAGAGAGGACAAGGACCTGATTGACCTACTATTGACAGCAGCGGTCAAGACAGTACTGAACAACTGGAAAGACACGGGGAAAGCCTCTTTCAAAACCTGGTTCAACTGGGTCACCTTTCTAAGGGGGGCAGATACCATAACGGCCAACCACACACCGAAAACACACACAAAGTGCGAAATGTGGCACTCTCTGGACAACTACCTGTCCTCGCACAAGCCGCCGTAAACATCGTAGCGAGCGAAGCTCCTGCAGGAGTCATAATCCGGCCTAGAATAGTAACGCATGCCATCCAGAACCACAACCAACTAAACTCTCCCTATACCTCCCACCTTTTGCTCCTTCTCTCTCTCTTTTCCTGCCACTGTGGGGGTGGATAAATCAATGGCCGCGAAAGGGACAATCTCACTGGCCACACCAATGTATACACAGCCAGACCGCAGATGCGGGAAGGGCAGGGAAAACGGGGCAGAGAGCCGAGATGTAACCCACAAGATGACACGAACAACAGGACGCAATGCCAAGACTACGCAGCCAGTCAGAAATGCCAAAGCCAATGTTATGTTATGGGATATTGTTACCTCTGTGCCCATACCCCCCTATTCCCCCCCCCCCCCCCCCCCCCCAGCGGTTTTTTTTTTCTGAATCTCGTCTATATTGCTACCCATGTAAGTGTAATGCACCGTGTATATATAATTTCAATAAAAAATGTACTGAAATCAAAAAAACCTCACATGATATAAAAAAAAGTATAGCCTAGACCATAGCATATCAAATGGAGCATTTAGCAGGGCACAGATTACGACTGAAGACTGGAGCACGTGGCAGGGCACCCACCATGTTGCATGTAGCAGCTTACAGATCACCACATACAGAATGGTCAAATCACCACAAACAGCAGTGTACCAATCCCTGGATGTAAAATGGAGTATGAAGCAGAGCTCAGTGTCTGATTGTGGTGATGTTCCCAGCAACCTTATGAGCCCACACAACAGTGATTTGCTATACTATAGTGTTCCAGCCAGAGCCGGTCCTCGTTCGGAGTGCGCCCTGGGCGGAAAGGAATTTGCGCCCCTCGCTGCTGTGAAATGGGGCGGCAGGGAATCGCTGTTCACAGGCCAGTTCCTGACTGGCTACATCAAAGCAGTGATTTGCCTCGCATTTCAAACATCTTACACCCTCCCCCATTCACCTGAATCACCCACAACTTAAGTCCGTCAGGCTGCTCAAGTTGTTTGTTGGGGTGGGGAGGGGTGTTGGTGTATGCTGGTGAAAGGTACATGGGTGGGCACAGAGAGGACTGATAGTTGTTAAATACAGCCATTGCAACACGTTAAAAAGAATAAAATAACTTAAAGTAAATTGCTGGA
Source organism: Lissotriton vulgaris (assembly GCF_964263255.1). Taxonomy (NCBI): domain Eukaryota; kingdom Metazoa; phylum Chordata; class Amphibia; order Caudata; family Salamandridae; genus Lissotriton; species Lissotriton vulgaris. The sequence continues at coordinate 1,734,821,312 of NC_141685.1, forward strand.
GCTAACAGGCCCTTAATGAAGAGAGCTCCGTGAGTCTCGCTGCAGATTGGCGCCCTGGGCGCTCGCCCATGCAAAAGCCGCCCCCTGCAACTCCCTGCATTGTTATCTTTCAGTCGGTCCCTGTTCGTGCTCACAAGGTCCAGGACTCTCTCACAGTGTTCCTGTGAGTGTTGTCACTTGCCCAGCAATTCAGCTTCCCAGCACCAGATTTCTGCAGCACTGTAGGTAGGCTGCGCAGCACCTAGCAGGCCACGCTTTCTCCCAGCAGTGCCATACCAGTGCTTCCCGCAGTCCATCGCAGACCGGGTGAATTTATAGGGAGCTTTCGACAAATTCCTGCGACTGTTTTTGATTGCAAACTTCCCTGGAATGCAAGGCCTTCTCCCTGTTGTCCTCCCGCACATATGGTTAAACACATACAGATGCACCCAAATGTTTACCGGAAGAGAAGCAGGAAAGGCTAGCCATGCAGAAGGGCATTGTATTTATTTTATTTACATCGTGTTGTAAAGCGCAGACTAGGCTTCTGAGCGCTGTGCAGCGCGTGTACCCTACAAGTAGAGTGTATGTACAATAGTGTCAAGCTACAGGTGCTGTAATGGCGCGACAGTCCAGTAATCCGAGTAAACGAACAGTCAGTATGTAAAGCACAAACATAAAGGTACAGAATACGTCGGCATTATATACAATATGGTGTTGAGACTGAGAGCAGTCGTGCCTAATTAGGTCAGCAATGCAGTGAAGCAGATCTTCAGACAGTCAGGACTGCCAAAACGGGAAACAGGTGTACAGCTTGAAAACCTTGGTAAATTGGATTATTTAATAGATAAATATAAATAGACTGAATGGAGCAGACGAGAGACTGAGTTACAACATGCTGGGTAATTACACAACGGTAAACCTGTTTCTAAATATGGCTCGGCTTCCTCCCCATCTTTATCTCTATTGTATTCACTCTCCTCCCATCCCTGCCTCAGTTTTGGTTCTCTTTCCCTCTCAATTTCTCCACAACTCTCAACATTTTGAAGCACCTCGGTGGGACATGCTCCTAATGCCAGCAGTGGATGCTCGATTTCTATAACCAATCGGTGACTTGTTTAACCTTTAGGCTGTCTATTTTACCCGCGATGTTTATTTACAGACTAGATAAACTTTGACGAACTGACAATGTCTTATATGTAAGGATGTAGGGCCACATGTATGAAAAGTTTAGCGATTCTCAAATTGCGATTTTCAGCGAATAGCAATTTGAGAATCGCAAAATGCAATGTATGTGGGATTTGCTAATAATTTTGCGAATCCCACATATTCCTTATTTGCGAATCGCAAATTGAGATTCGCAAATAAGGAATACCTTCCCATTCATTTCTATGGGCTAGGAGGTCCATAGGAATGAATGGGAAGGCATTCTCAATTTGCGATTATCAAATAGAGATTCGCAAATTGAGAATGCAATTTCAAGGGTGCCAGGGTGTCAAAAGGACACCCTGTTGCACCCCTGAAATGTGCTTGTGTGTGCACATTTCAGGGGTGCATGTATGTGCGCCACACAGCACTTTAAAAAATGCAAATAGTACATGTTTAAGTGAAATCACAAATTACCACCAACTTGAAGTTGGTGGTAATTTACGATTCCTTAAGGCCAAATTGCACTTTCTTATGTGCCTCTTACATTGCATTTAAGGAATCACAATTTGCGATTCCTTACATGCAATCGCAAAATAGGGAATAGCAAAATTTACGATTCCTTATTTTGCGAGGGGGGTTTTGTGTGCTACATTGCACACTGCTAATTTGCGATCGCAAATGCTGAAATTCTGTGAATTTCAGCGTTTGCTATCGCAAATTGGCTTCATACATATGGCCCATAATGTTTTCATACAGGGTAACTGTCCTACAGCACTCTTCTATCAGCTGTGAAAGCATTCCCCTTGTCAAGGGAAGCTCATTTAGTTCAATGTCATCAATTGAATGTACTAATGAGCAGCGGATGGTGAGATTGAACCCGTCATGGCCGACTTCGCCATCCTGCCATCTACTGACTGATGAAAAATTGGGAAATAGTAACGCCTGCTATTTAAAGAGGTAATGAGTGCTGTATAGAAATTAAGTTATAAGGAAGCTGTAATGCCATAGGTGAGATGCATGATTTTTTCTCACCCTCTTTTTCTCAGTTTCCCTTTTTGCGGTTGTAAGGAATTGGATTATTACTGGAGTTGGACGACTGCCCACTTCAAGGAGCAAGCACAACCCTTGTCAGGGTGAATCCTCCAAGTCATAAATTAACTGATGAGGTAAAAATTCCCAGCAGTCACCCTACCCACTTTTATAGCAGCTCCTGTCTGCACTGTTACATACAGGACCAAAAACCGATGAGTTAGATAATTGTTAAGATGGTGAAATTCTTCAGCCACATTAGGGCTCTGAGGACTGGGGGTTTGAGTGAGGAGAGCACTATGTTAATCCTAGTATCCTCCCACATCTAACACTAAAATCCAGTTTGAAGCAGGCACTGTTCCGGCAACAAACCCAGAGACAGAAGTCTAAGATGAGAAAAGCAGAGCCCTTCAGCAACCAGACAGTGGATACACAAGAATTGTCTTGCCATCCGATGCTCTCTCTTTCAAGTGTGCCCCACATGTTACATATGCCTCAAAATACCTGCCAAGCAGGATCTAACAGTGTGGTGTCACAAGCACCCCACAGCCTCCACTCTAAATATTCGGTGGAGTTCAGAGGAGTCATATCTGCCCATTCAGGTCAACATATTGCTTGCTACTGGGAGGTATTTCACATCTATTTCACACATATTCAAGGCTGAGCAGAATATGAGAGTGGGCAGAGGCTTATGTTAATTAGCTTTCTGACAGTCCAGGTAAAGGGTAACTTTCTAAAACTTAAGTTTCCTTAATATTTACTAAATATACGACTACATCTTTGAATTAGATTTTTACTACATTTTAAAAATAGTTTTTTATTTATTTTTGAAACTGTTCCCTTTCCTGAGTTATCATTATTAGATTGTAACCTGTACTATGTTTTCTACATAGGACAGCTAGGCCTGCCACAGTAAAAATAGGTTTTGGGGCCTTGTCACTATAGGGACATGCTAACATTCATTTTCTACATATCTTACTTTTAAATATCATGCACCGTAACATTTGGGCTACAAAGCCAACATAGGGGTGATTTATTAATGTTTTAAAGGAAATGTTTCATCTGTTAAAAAGGGTTATTTTGACAGGCTTTACTATAGAGGTTAAACTGCTTGTCAGGCTACACATGGTAGGCATGAAGTCACGATTGCCCTGCCACTATAGTGAACGGCACACTGGGTGCTGTAGTCGGTTCCATGATGAAATATCGATTACAAAAACATCGTCCTACAAAAATATCGTCACAAATATATCATCTACAAAAATATCGTCATCATATACTTAAACAAGGATTGACACAAATATCGATATTTTTTTATCGACTACCCTAATATCGTTAACACTTATATCGACTACTTAAATATCGACTACTACATTATCGACATTCTTTAAAATAACATTACCTTCTACATTATTATCGACAACACTAACATCGACTACCTCTCGACTTATATAAATATACAAATAATATCGTCCTATTCTTAACAACCAAATATACACAATACCTTTATATTATTCACATTTTTATCATTATTTTATGTTAAAAAATACTTTTCGCACATATATGTATTAACAATACCTATTCTTTATTTATATATAAAAATAAAATATCGTTTAGTAATAAATACATTAAAAAACACTATCATACACTCCTACTGGATAATTTTAAAGCACATTTCACTAATTTGTACATTTTAAAAATGTCATTCTATTAAAATAAATCACATATAATACATTTTACTATTTAAATTCGCTAACAATTATTGATGCAACAAACTCTTTCCAAAATAACGGCTTTTAAATTCAAAATAATGTTCTCAACCAATGATTTTAAAATATATTTAATTGAACCAATCAAATGCTACCATTAATTAACTCACTACTATAAATACAATTACACACTTAACTTAATTTAGCTTTTTTTGGCCCAAACTTGGAGAAAAACGGTTACCTTGCTGAAGAGAAGAGAATACACACCTACTTCAACAACTACAACACTTCATACTATAATTCAAGTAAGTGAAATCCCATTTCATTTATCATTCAAACCTGTCGAAAACTACCTGAACTCCCTAATGTAAAAACCTGGTCTTCTTTTCTGTTAAAATACAACTACAAAAACCTATCAACAACCACCACAAATTAATAATTAAATGAAATTATGAACTGCCTTATCCATGTCTACTTAGATAGCTGTAAAATATTTAAAAAAAATTAGCAAAGTAAACTTGCAATAGACTTCATATGTTATTAACTACTATTATCATAATACAATAAATAACACAAATAATTTTTTTTTTACAGATTATACAAACTTCATCTACCAATCTACAACTACACTACCAACATCTTCTACTACATTAAGTAAGTATAGTCACTGTATCTATTAAAAATCAGAAAGTTAAAACAAACAACTATAACACTAAATCTTTTTTTGTATTATTCTTTACCACAACTACAGAACATTAAAGAGAGAAACTCAAGAAAGAAAAACAAGAATTATATAATTAGCAGGAAAACAACATTGTAAGTACGTTTTTACACTTTTTCCTTCTCATATACACATCTCAAAAAATGTTTTTCACTTATAATAAAAATACATATATATGTTTCCACAGATCTACCTTAGACATGGCAACTGGAGCTACTTTTATTACTTCTCAAAAAGGGAAAATAATGCTGAGCTACATGGGTTACACCTACACCCAAGAAAGAATCAAAGGGAATAAGACCCATTGGAAATGTAGTAAATATTACTCAAATGCATGCTATGGTAGAGCAACTACTGTTGATAACAATGTTGTACATGTACGTGAGCATAACCACCCACCCAATGTAACAGAAGTCGATGTAAGAGAAGCACTAGAGACATTGAGAGATGCTAGTACAGGCTCACAAGAAACAAGCACTAGTATTTTGAAAAATGTTTTAAGCAAAGTGCCAGAACATGTAACAGGACAGTTACCTTCAATCCCCAACTTGAAAAGATTAATAGCTAAAACAAAACGTGCTTCTGATCCAACTCCACCAACCCCAGAAACTTTTCAAGACATAAAAATATATCCTGAATATACTATTACACACAATGAAGATAAATTCTTAATGTATGATAACCACAGTCATGACAAAAGAATTTTACTTTTTGCAACAAATAGCAATTTGCAAAAACTAAAATCATGTGAAATCTGGATGATGGACGGAACTTTTAAAGTATGTCCCAAACCTTTCTATCAACTTTACACCATCCATGGTGAATACCAAGAAACAAATATCCCTTTAATTTATACTCTGCTGCCAAATAAAACAAATGCTACCTACGTAGAAATTTTAACAACTATCAAAGAATTTACAGATAATTACTATCCACAAAGAATCATAATTGACTTTGAAATTGCCATGATTCAAGCTATCCTTAAAATATATCCCCACACCTCAATACAAGGTTGTTATTATCACTACAACCAAAGTATATGGAGGCACTTACAAAAATCGACTTTAAGCATTGAATATTCAACAAACAGTAACTTTGCTTATCAGATAAAAAAGTTAATTGCATTGGCATATGTGCCAACAACAGAAGTTGCTAACTACTACAATTTACTACTTGACAGCCCTTTCTACTGCACCAATGAGAAAAAATTAACTCCCTTCTTAGACTATTTTGAAGATACCTGGGTGGCAAGATTACATCGTTCAGGCCACCGCAGACAACCTAAATTTCAAATTCCATGGTGGAATGTGTATGCTAGTACTATAGCACAGAAAGCAAAAACTAACAACGCAGTCGAAGGATGGCATAATGCCTTCCAAGCCACTTTAGGAAGAACACAACCCACACTTCATAAACTAATCCAAAGCATAAAAAAAGAACAAAGCTACCAAGAACTCAGAATAGAGCAATCTCTATCTAAAATCGGCCCTAAACTAAGTAAACAAACATTAAATATGTACGAATACCTACAGCAAAAAAACAGAATGTACCCAAGTATCGAAGGTCTAGAATACTTAGACCTAATAGCAAAATCCATCCTTTAACAAACAATACCTAAAAACGTTGCAAAAAATAAATAAAGCAAACATTTTTTTTCAATGTAGTTAAATTATGTCATGTAAAAATAAATGTAATATATTATGACAAGACATAATAAAATGACATTAAACAAAATTGTACAATATAGCACAATCCACCCCAAAATTAAAAATAATAATAACTTATGGTTCTGCTGCTGTAGAATATATTCCAAGAAGATTGTTTCTACAGGAATAGCACAAAAATCAATCCATATAGTTTAAAAAAATACCCACAAAATGCAAAAATACAACTGTTTTATAAGGGTCCCACGTCGCAATCCTCTGGAGAATGGAACCATTAAAAACCCAAAAAATAATCACGCGAAAAAAGCTCCAAAATCCCGAAAAATCAGGAAATCTAATTAAACATTTACCTGTATTTAAAAAAAAAAAACGAGATAAAATCCATCTGCTCACCAAAACGAACACCTGTAAATAAATACAAACAAAACCCACTCACAATACATACGAAATACACAAAGCCTAAACATAACATATAAAACATAGGAAAACACCTGAAGTAATCTATTAATACAATACATAAACCTTAGTTTCATTAGAAATACCTAACAAAGTACGTTATCAATAACGACCTGAAATAACACGTACTTATCACATAAACTGTAAATCACAACACATATCGACACGTACACACTACAACTAGCTCTCAAATACCTTAAAATGTAGTTAAAATTAATGTAAAATAAACTTACCTTCACCAACACGAAGCAGCTCCCAACCGCGAGGTTCCGTTTTCTGAAATGACCCACACAACAATGTCGATAGACTAAAAAGTGAAGTTCCAAAAACAAAATGGCAGCAGAATAAAAACAAAAATAGGACAAAATACCCATTTTTTCCCAAAAAAATTGTGATAAATAGCATTGTTTTTTCCATGTTTACTAATAATTTTCTTATTATTCTGAAAAAACATATGAATAATGTAAAATATACAATAATATTTTTAATATAATTATGTATTAATTAATTATTGTATATTAAAATATGTTTCTGATTGTTAAATATTTTTTTGTAATGTACAAAAACATGCACTATTTTATGTACATATTTTTGGAAAATACAATTACATGTAAATTAATTAACATATTAAATTTTAATAAATACAATTAAAATTTAATATACTAATTAATGTAATATAAAAATGTATATATGGCAAAAATTGCAATGTAAATTGTAAACAAATAATTTGTTAAATTTGTATTCAAATTATATAAATGTTTGCATCAACAAATGAAAGTATGAATAAAAAATTATTGTACAAAACTAAATAACTATTTTACTTAATAAATGTTGAAACTTGTGATATGTATGTAAAAATGTTAAAAAAATTATTAATTGTTTATTTTTTAAAATAATATTACAACATTACATATATTATTATCATTATAACTTTAAAATATATATTTTTAAAGAAATATATTTTTAAATTTAAATAAAATCATATAAAATAAAATACATATAAAACATAACTCATTTAAAATACTTCAGAGTAATCAACAATAAATCACTATTTTAACTCCAATCCAACATAAGTCAGGGAAAGTGCTGGACAGTAAACTATAATAATTTACTATTCTAACTCCAATCCAGCATAAGTCAGAGAAAGTGCTGGACAGTAAACCATAATAATTTACTATTCTAACTCCAATCCAACAAAAGTCAGGGAAAGTGCAGGACAATAAACCATAATAATTTACTATTCTAACTCCAAATATAACATTACTCAGGGAAAGTGCTGGATAATAAACCATAATAATTTACTATTCTAACTCCAATCCAACATAAATCAGGGAAAGTGCTGGACAGTAAACCATAATAATTTACTATTCTAACTCCAAATATAACATTACTCAGGGAAAGTGCTGGATAGTAAACCATAATATTTTACTATTCTAACTCCAATCCAACATAAGTCAGGGAAAGTGCTGGACAGTAAACCATAATAATTTACTATTCTAACTCCAATCCAACATAAGTCAGGGAAAGTGCTGGATAGTGAACCATAATAATTTACTATTCTAACTCCAATCCAACATAAGTCAGAGAAAGTGCTGGACAGTAAACCATAATAATTTACTATTCTAACTACAATCCAACATAAGTCAGGGAAAGTGCTGGACAGTAAACCATAATAATTTACTATTCTAACTCCAATCCAACATAAGTCAGGGAAAGTGCTGGACAGTAAACCATAATAATTTATTATTCTAACTCCAATCCAACATAAGTCAGGGAAAGTGCTGGACAGTAAACCATAATAATTCACTATTCTAACTCCAATCCAACATAAGTCAGGGAAAGTGCTGGACAGTAAACCATAATAATTTACTATTCTAACTCCAATCCAACATAAGTCAGGGAAAGTGCTGGACAGTAAACCATAATAATTTACTATTCTAACTCCAATCCAACATAAGTCAGGGAAAGTGCTGGACAGTAAACCATAATAATTTGCTATTCTAACTCCAAATATAACATTACTCAAGGAAAGTGCTGGATAATACACCATAATAATTTACTATTCTAACTCCAATCCAACATAAATCAGGGAAAGTGCTGGACAATAAACCATAATAATTTAATATTCTAACTCCAAATATAACATTACTCAGGGAAAGTGCTGGATAATAAAGCATAATAATTTACTATTCTAACTCCAATCCAACATAAGTCAGGGAAAGTGCTGGACAGTAAAGCGTAATAATTTATCTATTCTAACTCCAAATATAACATTACTCAGGGAAAGTGCTGGATAGTAAACCATAATAATTTACTATTCTAACTCCAATCCAACATAAGTCAGGGAAAGTGCAGGATAGTAAACCATAATAATTTACTATTCTCACTCCAATCCAATATAAGTCAGGGAAAGTGCTGGACAGTAAACCATAATAATTTACTATTCTAACTCCAATCCAACATAAGTCAGGGAAAGTGCTGGACAATAAACCATAATAATTTACTATTCTAACTCCAAATATAACATTACTCAGGGAAAGTGCTGGATAATAAAGCATAATAATTTACTATTCTAACTCCAATCCAACATAAGTCAGGGAAAGTGCTGGACAGTAAACCATAATAATTTACTATTCTAACTCCAAATATAACATTACTCAGGGAAATTGCTGGATAGTAAACCATAATAATTTACTATTCTAACTCCAAATATAACATTACTCAGGGAAAGTGCTGGATAGTAAACCATAATAATTTACTATTCAAACTCCAATCCAACATAAGTCAGGGAAAGTGCAGGACTGTAAACCACAATAATTTACTATTCTAACTCAAATTAAACTTAAGTCTGTAAAATGCTGGACAGTACAAAAACACATTTATGGTCTTCTAATAAAATAACAACACTTTAAATATATATAACTAACAACTATTATCTATGATACTACAAAATGAACTATTACATTCCAACTATACAATATTCTAATTTTATAATAACAATAACAAATATTTTTTTAATTTTATTTTAATTTTTGAAATTATAATTTTTTTTACATTAAATTTAAAACTTTATTTATCTTTCTATTTTTTGATAATTTTTAATAATTCTTATCATATATTATAACCAAAAACAGATAAATAAAATATTAAACAAATAACTTATTTAAATATTATTAATTGAGAAAATTTCGAATTTAAAATTAATATTTCAAAATGAAAATATTTAAATTTCGAATTTCGTTTTTTTCTAAAATTTATTTTTTTATGGACATTAAATTACATTAATCACACACTTTATCAGAAATTTTTTACATAATACATAAAATTGAAATCCAAGAAAACTAAAATTTTGTTTTCTAATTTTACATTATTTACATTTAAGATTGCATTTCATATCACTTATTAGTATATACTACCCACTCTTATCCCCTGTATCAACAACAACTCGCTACTAAAATATTTTTTATATAAAATTAAATTTAACAATTTTTTTTTCTTTTTCAAATTTGAAATTTAACATTTCTAATTTAAAATTTTAAAATATTTCAATATTGTTAGTATTCAATACAAATTATTTACACTACATTTTTAAATTACTACCCACCCTTATCCCCTATAATACCAATAACCCGCTCCTAGAATTTTTACTATTATTATATTTTTTAATTTTTTTTATACACATAATAATACTAATAGACATTTTTTATTAAATTTTTAAACATAATACATACTTTTAGACACTTATATAACACATTCAATTATTTTGTCGATATTATATACAACGATATTTTCCTTAACGATATTCTATTCAACGATATTTTATTTTGACAATATTTTTGTCATTCTAAAAAAAGATATTTACTACAACGATATTTACAACTACGATATTTTTGCAAGTCGATATTATTACCTCGATATTTATGCTAGTCGATATTATCCCGTCGATATTCCTGCTTTACACCGCTGTAGTCCGCCAGTGGATTTAATCCCAGGCCTGGGAGCACTGTCTACTCCCTACTACAAGTTTAATGTGCCAGTTAGGAATAAGCGAGTTCAACCAAGTTTAAAGGGGGAGCACTGGCACTCAATTCATGGTTAGCTGCGTAAAGTGCACAGAGTTCTAAAGCCAGCAAGAATATAGGGGCCAGCAATAGGTATAAATAATCTGGGGTTACTAAGCAAAAAAGGTGGAGTTCCTACAGCGAGCTTGCCAAAAACTGCTTTAGCTGCCTGTGGAGAAATCATTGTAATCAATACTTTAACATATACATAGAGAGAGCTTTGGGACTGCCCCTCATGTGAAACTGCCCCTTCCTCGGGACTGGGTGACTTTCACATCTACTTAATTCCCCTCTTCCTGATTCAATGGCTTTCCCCTTATTCATGTGTCTGCTCCATCCCTGGAACATTTAGGTTCCAGGCTGCATCTTGATTGTTTGACTGTACCCTTCCACTATTGATATCAGGGAACTCATTGTTTCCATGTTTCTGCAGCATTCAGTTTGTTACACTACAGGTGACCAGTGGCCCTTCTTTCCCTTTATATGTGATGGTGATTGTGTGCCCCCCTCTCTTCCTAGTTATACTGCCTTGGTACTTCTCTTTCTCTCCCCATCACCTTCCTAGGCCTCAGTATCTCTCTCGTGAGTGTTGACTCTCTCCCCCTGGCATGCATCTTGTGCACCCACCCCCCCCTGCGCTGAGACCGAACTCTGCTCTTCTCGCTCCACCTTCCTTACTGACACCAAACACTGCAGCTTTGGACTTTTGATCATGCTCTGACACTGAGGTTGCATTGTGGCCTATCTTTCTCCCTTCACCTCACCCCTCCTGTCTGTCCACTCCACTCTATATCCCTGCCCACCTCCTCCCTCCGCGATGCCTTTTCCTTCATTGCACGTCCACTCGTTCTCTTCTTCCGCAGGTTTCTGCCCCACCCCCCTGCTCATTGCTCATTTCGCCACACGTGTCCATATTTGATCCAGGGCACATTATTTTTGGATGGAGCTTTTTCTGCAGTCAATTCTACTTCTTTTATGAAAAAACGGAATTAACTAGAGAAAAAAGCCCTGAGATGCTGAGGAGCAGCAGGAGATGCTGAGCAAATGAAGCTGCCTTCAATGGCTTTGGATCATTAATGCTGCTCTGCAGGTTCTAAGATGATAGGTAATGCCCTTAGAGGATCAAGGCTGTTATATCCTCTCCACTGAAGTAGGAGCACATCTGGAAACACCTCAAGCCACACCGAGACATGATAACCTAATTACAAGCTTTTCAGTGATGCATGAGCCTGCTTGAATCTCAAAGGTTCTGTTTTTGCTATGGATTTGTCTCCTTTCTAGAAAGCTTGTGCTTGTTTCTGCCTCAAGTCCCTTTCACTGCCATAAGTGCAGCTCTATCAGTTCTCTGCGTAAACCTGATAAAACAGCAGCCTTCAATATATTTGTATCAGCAGCAGGAGAACACCTCTGACTAAATACTGAGTGCTCAAAATGCATCTTGTAAAATGATGAGTAAATCTATCTGAGGCTTCAGTCATAGATGTACACCTACTGATATTGAGGAGAATATTAAACATATTTAGCCCAATCGAAAGGATAGCTCAACTGTTGCTGCCTTCTAAGAGACGTCTCACCTTTCTATCTTTCCCAAATATCCCACCAGTCCGCTAACCCCTCACTGATACGACCTTGCTGAATCTTTTTTTCAATTTCATAAGGTCTTAAAAAAGACATTTACGTCTAAAGGCAGCAGCGATTTGGTGCAGTGTTCCATCAATAGGTGCACTTCTCTCCTCCTGGTTTCTGCATACGATCTTATGAACCATTCATTCAGTTTATCTTCTCTGCACTGAGAGTATGCAAGAGAGGCTTGGTAAGTGGCGTGCATGGCCACGGTGAAGGATGTCCATCACATACCATTGTTCGCGCCTCTCATGCACACTTTAGAAATGCGAAGGAGATGGGACAGTAAAGTTTAGCCTCAGGTCCTCCCCCAGTGTATCTGATAGTGGGATGCTATCAATGATTTGCCTAATTTGATTCTTAAGTTTTTTCACATAAACATGATTATTATTTCTCATGCACACACAACTGGAGGTCAATGAACTCTAAGGGCCAGATTTACAACCGTTTTTTGCAGTCGCAAACCGGAAAACGGCCCGTTTGTGACCACAAAAAAGGGTCCTGGCATGTACAAACACTATTTTGTGAGTCAGTGACACGCAAAATAGCATTTGTAACTCTCGCTATTAGGAAGGGGCGTACCTTTCTAATAGCGATTCACATTGGAATGTACCATTGTTTTGCGGCCTCAAAACTCTTGCAGTTTACCACCTACTTCAAGTAGGTGGTAAGCCACTCGCAAACCCTTGTGAATGGATGCAACCACTGCCAGCTCTTAAAAAATGAAACAGAAACCTTTCATTTTTCTTTTTTAAATGCAGCTCATTTTCCTGTAAGGAAAACGGGCTGCATTAAAAAAACTGCTTTTTTTAAAAAGCAGTCACAGACATTGTGGTCTGCTGACCCCAGTAAGTACACCATCCCTGGGAGTGCTAGCCATTCCTAATGGGGTCGCAAATTACACCTGCCTCATGAATATTAATGAGGCATGCACTTTGCAACCCCATTAGGAATCGCAAACAGTGTCTGAGTACATTCTAATTTGTGAGTCGCAAATTGACGCAATTTGCGACTCGCATATTGGTAGAGTCGTACATCTGGCCCGGAGTCTAGCCAAGGTGTGCAGGTTAGTAGAGCATACCTTGTTGTAGCATTGACGGTTAGTTCTAATAACTCTTTTTTTATGTCATGGCTAGTTGTTTGGTTGTGAAAGACCTATTCTCAGATTACCAAAGCACTTAAAGCCCGACCATTGCTTATGATTCAATAGCTTTATTGTCACTCTCATCTGCTTGCTTTTGATGGCTTGCCTTGTCCGTCTTATGTTTGTCCCTCCCCTGGAGTATAGCCTATTTACTTGTGTCATTCAACTGCTTACTTTTTAGAGAAGTACTTTTTTCTTTTTGCTTAAACACTCCATGAGAGCGCATGTGTTTTCCAGCTGTCTCCCTCATGTGCTTCTCTCTTCATATTGCTGACTCATGTCCATATGCTTCTCTGCCCCATGTGCTCTGTGTTGCTCTCCCTCGCCTGTGTACTTCTGCCCTCCCACACTCTGACTTGCTCTCAGCCATATGCATCTCCCTTTGCTCTATGCTCTCTCACTTGTGTGCATCTCCTCCATCCTCCTTGTTGCTGCCTCTGTGCTTCTTTCCCCTTCCCTACCCGATACCATGACCAGCTATGGAAGGGACAGACAACAGATTGCTGCCGGCCCTTCCACTCTATAAATAAAAGTACTGTTGTGCTACTTCATTGTAATAGTGTTTTTTATGTACGATACATCTCAGATCGGTAGTTAAATATATTTTGCCACAAAGAGGGGTGGGGTCGCACACTACTCACACACCGGCGGAAGTTGCCCCTAAGGACTCTGGTCATTGTAGTATAGTGTTCGCGATGCATCATCTTTCGATCTTGCTATCTTCGCTGTCTTCGCCATCCCTGGACACGTGTTTCGGGTTATCAACCCTCGTCAGCAGGGATAGGCAGTGTTCTGGGGTCGCCGATGGCTGCCAATATCTGCCAGGTATAGTACCACTCCGGCGCGTAGGTGCGGGATCCTAGGCTCGTCAGCCCGCTGCTCAAGGGAGCTTTAAGTTACAAAGAGGGGTGGGGTCACACACTTCTCACACACCGGCGGAAGTTGCCCCTAAGGAATCTGGTCATTGTAGTAGAGTGTTCGCGATGAATCATCTATCGATCTTGCTATCTTCGCTGTCTTCGCCATCCCTGGACACGTGTTTCGGGTTATCAACCCTCCTCAGCAGGGATAGGCAGTGTTCTGGGGTCGCCGATGGCTGCCAATATCTGCCAGGTATAGTACCACTCCGGCGCGTAGGTGCGGGATCCCAGGCTCGTCAGCCCGCTGCTCAAGTGAGCTTTAAGTTACAAAGAGGGGTGGGGTCGCACACTACTCACACACCGGCGGAAGTTGCCCCTAAGGACTCTGGTCATTGTAGTAGAGTGTTCGCGATGCATCATCTTTCGATCTTGCTATCTTCGCTGTCTTCGCCTTCCCTGGACATGTGTTTCGGGTTATCAACCCTCGTCAGCAGGGATAGGCAGTGTTCTGGGGTCGCCGATGGCTGCCAATATCTGCCAGGTATCGTACCACTCCGGCGCGTAGGTGCGGGATCCCAGGCTCGTCAGCCCGCTGCTCAAGGGAGCTTTAAGTTACAAAGAGGGGTGGGGTCGCACACTACTCACACACCGGCGGAAGTTGCCCCTAAGGACTCTGGTCATTGTAGTAGAGTGTTCGCGATGCATCATCTTTCGATCTTGCTATCTTCGCTGTCTTCGCCATCCCTGGACACGTGTTTCGGGTTATCAACCCTCGTCAGCAGGGATAGGCAGTGTTCTGGGGTCGCCGATGGCTGCCAATATCTGCCAGGTATAGTACCACTCCGGCGCGTAGGTGCGGGATCCCAGGCTCGTCAGCCCGCTGCTCAAGGGAGCTTTAAGTTACAAAGATGGGTGGGGTCGCACACTACTCACACACCGGCGGAAGTTGCCCCTAAGGACTCTGGTCATTGTAGTAGAGTGTTCGCGATGCATCATCTTTCGATCTTGCTATCTTCGCTGTCTTCGCCATCCCTGGACACGTGTTTCGGGTTATCAACCCTCGTCAGCAGGGATAGGCAGTGTTCTGGGGTCGCCGATGGCTGCCAATATCTGCCAGGTATAGTACCACTCCGGCGCGTAGGTGCGGGATCCCAGGCTCGTCAGCCCGCTGCTCAAGGGAGCTTTAAGTTACAAAGAGGGGTGGGGTTGCACACTACTCACACACCGGCGGAAGTTGCCCCTAAGGACTCTGGTCATTGTAGTAGAGTGTTCGCGATGCATCATCTTTCGATCTTGCTATCTTCGCTGTCTTCGCCATCCCTGGACACGTGTTTCGGGTTATCAACCCTCGTCAGCAGGGATAGGCAGTGTTCTGGGGTCGCCGATGGCTGCCAATATCTGCCAGGTATAGTACCACACCGGCGCGTAGGTGCAGGATCCCAGGCTCGTCAGCCCGCTGCTCAAGGGAGCTTTAAGTTACAAAGAGGGGTGGGGTCGCACACTACTCACACACCGGCGGAAGTTGCCCCTAAGGACTCTGGTCATTGTAGTAGAGTGTTCGCGATGCATCATCTTTCGATCTTGCTATCTTCGCTGTCTTCGCCATCCCTGGACACGTGTTTCGGGTTATCAACCCTTGTCAGCAGGGATAGGCAGTGTTCTGGGGTCGCCGATGGCTGCCAATATCTGCCAGGTATAGTACCACTCCGGCGCGTAGGTGCGGGATCCCAGGCTCGTCAGCCCGCTGCTCAAGGGAGCTTTAAGTTACAAAGAGGGGTGGGGTCGCACACTACTCACACACCGGCGGAAGTTGCCCCTAAGGACTCTGGTCATTGTAGTAGAGTGTTCGCGATGCATTATCTTTCGATCTTGCTATCTTCGCTGTCTTCGCCATCCCTGGACACGTGTTTCGGGTTATTGCATCGCGAACACTTTCCTACATTGACCAGAGTCCTTAGGGGTGACACCGCCGGTGTGTGAGTAGTGTGCGACCCCACCCCCATTTGTAACTTTAAAGCTCCCTTGAGCAGCGGGCTGACGAGCCTGGGATCCCGCACCTACGCGCCGGAGTGGTACTATACCTGGCAGATATTGGCAGCCATCGGCAACCCCAGAACACTGCCTATCCCTGCTGATGAGGGGTAATACCCCGAAACACGTGTCCAGGGATGGCGAAGACAGCGAAGATAGCAGAAGATCGAAAGATGATGCATCGCGAACACTTTCCTACATTGACCAGAGTCCTTAGGGGGCGACACCGCTGGTGTGTGAGTAGTGTGCGACCCCACCCCCATTTGTAACTTTAAAGCTCCCTTGAGCAGCGGGCTGACGAGCCTGGGATCCCGCACCTACGCGCCGGAGTGGTACTATACCTGGCAGATATTGGCAGCCATCGGCAACCCCAGAACACTGCCTATCCCTGCTGATGAGGGGTAGTACCCCGAAACACGTGTCCAGGAATGGCGAAGACAGCGAAGATAGCAGAAGATCGAAAGATGATGCATCGCAAACACTTTCCTATATTGACCAGAGTCCTTAGGGGCGACACCGCCGGTGTGTGAGTAGTGTGCGACCCCACCCCCATTTGTAACTTTAAAGCTCCCTTGAGCAGCGGGCTGACGAGCCTGGGATCCCGCACCTACGCGCCGGAGTGGTACTATACCTGGCAGATATTGGCAGCCATCGGTAACCCCAGAACACTGCCTATCCCTGCTGATGAGGGGTAATACCCCGAAACACGTGTCCAGGGATGGCGAAGACAGCGAAGATAGCAGAAGATCGAAAGATGATGCATCGCGAACACTTTCCTACATTGACCAGAGTCCTTAGGGGCGACACCGCCGGTGTGTGAGTAGTGTGCCACCCCACCCCCATTTGTAACTTTAAAGCTCCCTTGAGCAGCGGGCTGACGAGCCTGGGATCCCGCACCTACGCGCCGGAGTGGTACTATACCTGGCAGATATTGGCAGCCATCGGCAACCCCAGAACACTGCCTATCCCTGCTGATGCGGGGTAATACCCCTAAACACGTGTCCAGGGATGGCGAAGACAGCGAAGATAGCAGAAGATCGAAAGATGATGCATCGCGAACACTTTCCTACATTGACCAGAGTCCTTAGGGGCGACACCGCCGGTGTGTGAGTAGTGTGCGACCCCACCCCCATTTGTAACTTTAAAGCTCCCTTGAGCAGCAGGCTGACGAGCCTGGGATCCCGCACCTACGCGCCGGAGTGGTACTATACCTGGCAGATATTGGCAGCCATCGGCAACCCCAGAACACTGCCTATCCCTGCTGATGAGGGGTAATACCCCGAAACACGTGTCCAGGGATGGCGAAGACAGCGAAGATAGCAGAAGATCGAAAGATGATGCATCGCGAACACTTTCCTACATTGACCAGAGTCCTTAGGGGCGACACCGCCGGTGTGTGAATAGTGTGCGACCCCATCCCCATTTGTAACTTTAAAGCTCCCTTGAGCAGTGGGCTGACGAGCCTGGGATCCCGCACCTACGCGCCGGAGTGGTACTATACATGGCAGATATTGGCAGCCATCGGCAACCCCAGAACACTGCCTATCCCTGCTGATGAGGGGTAATACCCCGAAACACGTGTCCAGGGATGGCGAAGACAGCGAAGATAGCAGAAGATCGAAAGATGATGCATCGCGAACACTTTCCTACATTGACCAGAGTCCTTAGGGGCGACACCGCCGGTGTGTGAGTAGTGTGCGACCCCACCCCCATTTGTAACTTTAAAGCTCCCTTGAGCAGCGGGCTGATGAGCCTGGGATCCCGCACCTACGCGCCGGAGTGGTACTATACCTGGCAGATATTGGCAGCCATCGGCAACCCCAGAACACTGCCTATCCCTGCTGATGAGGGGTAATACCCCGAAACACGTGTCCAGGGATGGCGAAGACAGCGAAGATAGCAGAAGATCGAAAGATGATGCATCGCGAACCCTTTCCCTCATTAACCAGAGTCCTTAGGGGTGACACCGCCGGTGTGTGAGTAGTGTGCGACCCCACCCCCATTTGTAACTTTAAAGCTCCCTTGAGCAGCGGGCTGACGAGTCTGGGATCCCGCACCTACGCGCCGGAGTGGTACTATACCTGGCAGATATTGGCAGCCATCAGCAACCCCAGAACACTGCCTATCCCTGCTGATGAGGGGTAATACCCCGAAACACGTGTCCAGGGATGGCGAAGACAGCGAAGATAGCAGAAGATCGAAAGATGATGCATCGCGAACACTTTCCTACATTGACCAGAGTCCTTAGGGGCGACACCGCCGGTGTGTGAGTAGTGTGCGACCCCACCCCCATTTGTAACTTTAAAGCTCCCTTGAGCAGCGGGCTGACGAGCCTGGGATCCCGCACCTACGCGCCGGAGTGGTACTATATCTGGCAGATATTGGCAGCCATCGGCAACCCTAAGAACACTGCCTATCCCTGCTGATGAGGGGTAATACCCCGAAACACGTGTCCAGGGATGGCGAAGACAGCGAAGATAGCAGAAGATCGAAAGATGATGCATCGCGAACACTTTCCTACATTGACCAGAGTCCTTAGGAGCGACACCACCGGTGTGTGAGTAGTGTGCGACCCCACCCCCATTTGTAAATATATTTTGCCTCTGTCACTCGGATGCATCGTAACACACACATGCACGCATCTACAAAGTGATAGGGCTGCCTGCGGCCGTGTCAGTACGCTTCCCCCCCTATTTTTCATGTTGTACAGAGTCTGCATTCTTACTGATGCTGTACAGCATGTACCAAAGATACTGGCACAGTCAGTAGGTATCAAAGTTGGGACATATTGCCTTTGCTAATGCTTGTTGGTTCTAGAACTGAATTGCTGGTGTTCACCTCGTGTCTTTTACGGAATGTATGACGTTACAATGCATACATCAATCAATCAATCATAACATTTGTATAGAGCACTCAAGGTGCTGGGGGAGGGGCGGTACGTTACTGCTCGAAAAGCCAGGTCTTGAGTTGCCTCCTGAAGGAGAGATGGTCCTGGGTTAGCCGGTCCGGTCCTCGGATGCTTGATTCCGTTCTGGGAAGGACATGGCTTTTGTAGTTCGGACTGGACTGTTCCCATGGGGCACAGGGTCAGAGCTGATTTGCATATCGCCATTGTCTAACCCAGGGTGGTGTGGAGTGCAAAAAAACGATGGATTTGGGCCCAGATCTTTGGACTGGGTTGAATGTGTGACATTGATCCACATTCGGTCCATCACCTGTTTTGTTTGCAATTGCCGCCATAAGTGCGCTGGGGATGCTCAGACGTGGGTCCCAGGCACTCCACACCACTGGAGTCAAGCTAGCCGGGCTGATGAGAGGTGTTACCTCGAAACCGGTCCGGTCCTCGGATGCTTGATTCTGTTCTGGGAAGGACATGGCTTTTGTAGTTAGGACTGGACTGTTCCCATGGGGCACAGGGTCAGAGCTGATTTGCATATCGCCATTGTCTAACCCAGGGTGGTGTGGAGTGCAAAAAAACGATGGATTTGGGCCCAGATCTATTGACTGGGTTGAATGTGTGACATTGATCCACATTCGGTCCATCACCTGTTTTGTTTGCAATTGCCGCCATAAGTGCGCTGGGGATGCTCAGACGTGGGTCCCAGGCACTCCACACCACTGGAGTCAAGCTAGCCGGGCTGATGAGAGGTGTTACCTCGAAACCGGTCCGGTCCTCGGATGCTTGATTCCGTTCTGGGAAGGACATGGCTTTTGTAGTTCGGACTGGACTGTTCCCATGGGGCACAGGGTCAGAGCTGATTTGCATATCACCATTGTCTAACCCAGGGTGGTGTGGAGTGCAAAGAAACGATGAATTTGGGCCCAGATCTTTGGACTGGGTTGAATGTGTGACATTGATCCACATTCGGTCCATCACCTGTTTTGTTTGCAATTGCCGCCATAAGTGCGCTGGGGATGCTCAGACGTGGGTCCCAGGCACTCCACACCACTGGAGTCAAGTAGCCGGGCTGATGAGAGGTGTTACCTCGAAACCGGTCCGGTCCTCGGATGCTTGATTCCGTTCTGGGAAGGACATGGCTTTTGTAGTTTGGACTGGACTGTTCCCATGGGGCACAGGGTCAGAGATGATTTGCATACCGCCATTGTCTAACCCAGGGTGGTGTGGAGTGCAAAAAAACGATGAATTTGGGCCCAGATCTTTGGACTGGGTTGAATGTGTGACATTGATCCACATTCGGTCCATCACCTGTTTTGTTTGCAATTGCCGCCATAAGTGCGCTGGGGATGCTCAGACGTGGGTCCCAGGCACTCCACACCACTGGAGTCAAGCTAGCCGGGCTGATGAGAGGTGTTACCTCGAAACCGGTCCGGTCCTCGGATGCTTGATTCCGTTCTGGGAAGGACATGGCTTTTGTAGTTCGGACTGGACTGTTCCCATGGGGCACAGGGTCAGAGCTGATTTGCATATCGCCATTGTCTAACCCAGGGTGGTTTGGAGTGCAAAAAAACGATGGATTTGGGCCCAGATCTTTGGACTGGGTTGAATGTGTGACATTGATCCACATTCGGTCCATCACCTGTTTTGTTTGCAATTGCCGCCATAAGTGCGCTGGGGATGCTCAGACGTGGGTTCCAGGCACTCCACACCACTGGAGTCAAGCTAGCCGGGCTGATGAGAGGTGTTACCTCGAAACCGGTCCGGTCCTCGGATGCTTGATTCCGTTCTGGGAAGGACATGGCTTTTGTAGTTCGGACTGGACTGTTCCCATGGGGCACAGGGTCAGAGCTGATTTGCATATCGCCATTGTCTAACCCAGGGTGGTGTGGAGTGCAAAAAAGCGATGGATTTGGGCCCAGATCTTTGGACTGGGTTGAATGTGTGACATTGATCCACATTCGGTCCATCACCTGTTTTGTTTGCAATTGCCGCCATAAGTGCGCTGGGGATGCTCAGACGTGGGTCCCAGGCACTCCACACCACTGGAGTCAAGCTAGCCGGGCTGATGAGAGGTGTTACCTCGAAACCGGTCCGGTCCTCGGATGCTTGATTCCGTTCTGGGAAGGACATGGCTTTTGTAGTTCGGACTGGACTGTTCCCATGGGGCACAGGGTCAGAGCTGATTTGCATATCGCCATTGTCTAACCCAGGGTGGTGTGGAGTGCAAAAAAACGATGGATTTGGGCCCAGATCTTTGGACTGGGTTGAATGTGTGACATTGATCCACATTCGGTCCATCACCTGTTTTGTTTGCAATTGCCGCCATAAGTGCGCTGGGGATGCTCAGACGTGGGTCCCAGGCACTCCACACCACTGGAGTCAAGCTAGCCGGGCTGATGAGAGGTGTTACCTCGAAACCGGTCCGGTCCTCGAAAGCTTGATTCCGTTCTGGGAAGGACATGGCTTTTGTAGTTCGGACTGGACTGTTCCCATGGGGCACAGGGTCAGAGCTGATTTGCATATCGCCATTGTCTAACCCAGGGTGGTGTGGAGTGCAAAAAAACGATGGATTTGGGCCCAGATCTTTGGACTGGGTTGAATGTGTGACATTGATCCACAGTCGGTCCATCACCTGTTTTGTTTGCAATTGCCGCCATAAGTGCGCTGGGGATGCTCAGACGTGGGTCCCAGGCACTCCACACCACTAGAGTCAAGCTAGCCGGGCTGATGAGAGGTGTTACCTCGAAACCGGTCCGGTCCTCGGATGCTTGATTCTGTTCTGGGAAGGACATGGCTTTTGTAGTTCGGACTGGACTGTTCCCATGGGGCACAGGGTCAGAGCTGATTTGCATATCGCCATTGTCTAACCCAGGGTGGTGTGGAGTGCAAAAAAACGATGGATTTGGGCCCAGATCTTTGGAGTGGGTTGAATGTGTGACATTGATCCACATTCGGTCCATCACCTGTTTTGTTTGCAATTGCCGCCATAAGTGCGCTGGGGATGCTCAGACGTGGGTCCCAGGCACTCCACACCACGGGAGTCAAGCTAGCCGGGCTGATGAGAGGTGTTACCTCGAAACCGGTCCGGTCCTCGGATGCTTGATTCCGTTCTGGGAAGGACATGGCTTTTGTAGTTCGGACTGGACTGTTCCCATGGGGCACAGGGTCAGAGCTGATTTGCATATCGCCATTGTCTAACCCAGGGTGGTGTGGAGTGCAAAAAAACGATGGATTTGGGCCCAGATCTTTGGACTGGGTTGAATGTGTGACATTGATCCACATTCGGTCCATCACCTGTTGTGTTTGCAATTGCCGTCATAAGTGCGCTGGGGATGCTCAGACGTGGGTCCCAGGCACTCCACACCACTGGAGCCGGGCTGATGAGAGGTGTTACCTCGAAACCGGTCCGGTCCTCGGATGCTTGATTCCGTTCTGGGAAGGACATGGCTTTTGTAGTTCGGACTGGACTGTTCCCATGGGGCACAGGGTCAGAGCTGATTTGCATATCGCCATTGTCTAACCCAGGGT
This sequence comes from Lissotriton vulgaris, assembly GCF_964263255.1. NCBI lineage: Eukaryota > Metazoa > Chordata > Amphibia > Caudata > Salamandridae > Lissotriton > Lissotriton vulgaris. The sequence continues at coordinate 1,734,844,165 of NC_141685.1, forward strand.
GGTGTGGAGTGCAAAAAAACGATGGATTTGGGCCCAGATCTTTGGACTGGGTTGAATGTGTGTCATTGATCCACATTCGGTCCATCACCTGTTTTGTTTGCAATTGCCGCCATAAGTGCGCTGGGGATGCTCAGATGTGGGTCCCAGGCACTCCACACCACTGGAGTCAAGCTAGCCGGGCTGATGAGAGGTGTTACCTCGAAACCGGTCCGGTCCTCGGATGCTTGATTCCGTTCTGGGAAGGACATGGCTTTTGTAGTTAGGACTGGACTGTTCCCATGGGGCACAGGGTCAGAGCTGATTTGCATATCGCCATTGTCTAACCCAGGGTGGTGTGGAGTGCAAAAAAACGATGGATTTGGGCCCAGATCTTTGGACTGGGTTGAATGTGTGACATTGATCCACATTCGGTCCATCACCTGTTTTGTTTGCAATTGCCGCCATAAGTGCGCTGGGGATGCTCAGACGTGGGTCCCAGGCACTCCACACCACTGGAGTCAAGCTAGCCGGGCTGATGAGAGGTGTTACCTCGAAACCGGTCCGGTCCTCGGATGCTTGATTCCGTTCTGGGAAGGACATGGCTTTTGTAGTTCGGACTGGACTGTTCCCATGGGGCACAGGGTCAGAGCTGATTTGCATATCGCCATTGTCTAACCCAGGGTGGTGTGGAGTGCAAAGAAACGATGAATTTGGGCCCAGATCTTTGGACTGGGTTGAATGTGTGACATTGATCCACATTCGGTCCATCACCTGTTTTGTTTGCAATTGCCGCCATAAGTGCGCTGGGGATGCTCAGACGTGGGTCCCAGGCACTCCACACCACTGGAGTCAAGCTAGCCGGGCTGATGAGAGGTGTTACCTCGAAACCGGTCCGGTCCTCGGATGCTTGATTCCGTTCTGGGAAGGACATGGCTTTTGTAGTTCGGACTGGACTGTTCCCATGGGGCACAGGGTCAGAGATGATTTGCATACCGCCATTGTCTAACCCAGGGTGGTGTGGAGTGCAAAAAAAGGATGAATTTGGGCCCAGATCTTTGGACTGGGTTGAATGTGTGACATTGATCCACATTCGGTCCATCACCTGTTTTGTTTGCAATTGCCGCCATAAGTGCGCTGGGGATGCTCAGACGTGGGTCCCAGGCACTCCACACCACTGGAGTCAAGCTAGCCGGGCTGATGAGAGGTGTTACCTCGAAACCGGTCCGGTCCTCGGATGCTTGATTCCGTTCTGGGAAGGACATGGCTTTTGTAGTTCGGACTGGACTGTTCCCATGGGGCACAGGGTCAGAGCTGATTTGCATATCGCCATTGTCTAACCCAGGGTGGTGTGGAGTGCAAAAAAACGATGGATTTGGGCCCAGATCTTTGGACTGGGTTGAATGTGTGACATTGATCCACATTCGGTCCATCACCTGTTTTGTTTGCAATTGCCGCCATAAGTGCGCTGGGGATGCTCAGACGTGGGTCCCAGGCACTCCACACCACTGGAGTCAAGCTAGCCGGGCTGATGAGAGGTGTTACCTCGAAACCGGTCCGGTCCTCGGATGCTTGATTCCGTTCTGGGAAGGACATGGCTTTTGTAGTTCGGACTGGACTGTTCCCATGGGGCACAGGGTCAGAGCTGATTTGCATATCGCCATTGTCTAACCCAGGGTGGTGTGGAGTGCAAAAAAGCGATGGATTTGGGCCCAGATCTTTGGACTGGGTTGAATGTGTGACATTGATCCACATTCGGTCCATCACCTGTTTTGTTTGCAATAGCCGCCATAAGTGCGCTGGGGATGCTCAGACGTGGGTCCCAGGCACTCCACACCACTGGAGTCAAGCTAGCCGGGCTGATGAGAGGTGTTACCTCGAAACCGGTCCGGTCCTCGGATGCTTGATTCCGTTCTGGGAAGGACATGGCTTTTGTAGTTCGGACTGGACTGTTCCCATGGGGCACAGGGTCAGAGCTGATTTGCATATCGCCATTGTCTAACCCAGGGTGGTGTGGAGTGCAAAAAAACGATGGATTTGGGCCCAGATCTTTGGACTGGGTTGAATGTGTGACATTGATCCACATTCGGTCCATCACCTGTTTTGTTTGCAATTGCCGCCATAAGTGCGCTGGGGATGCTCAGACGTGGGTCCCAGGCACTCCACACCACTGGAGTCAAGCTAGCCGGGCTGATGAGAGGTGTTACCTCGAAACCGGTCCGGTCCTCGAAAGCTTGATTCCGTTCTGGGAAGGACATGGCTTTTGTAGTTCGGACTGGACTGTTCCCATGGGGCACAGGGTCAGAGCTGATTTGCATATCGCCATTGTCTAACCCAGGGTGGTGTGGAGTGCAAAAAAACGATGGATTTGGGCCCAGATCTTTGGACTGGGTTGAATGTGTGACATTGATCCACAGTCGGTCCATCACCTGTTTTGTTTGCAATTGCCGCCATAAGTGCGCTGGGGATGCTCAGACGTGGGTCCCAGGCACTCCACACCACTAGAGTCAAGCTAGCCGGGCTGATGAGAGGTGTTACCTCGAAACCGGTCCGGTCCTCGGATGCTTGATTCTGTTCTGGGAAGGACATGGCTTTTGGAGTTCGGACTGGACTGTTCCCATGGGGCACAGGGTCAGAGCTGATTTGCATATCGCCATTGTCTAACCCAGGGTGGTGTGGAGTGCAAAAAAATGATGGATTTGGGCCCAGATCTTTGGAGTGGGTTGAATGTGTGACATTGATCCACATTCGGTCCATCACCTGTTTTGTTTGCAATTGCCGCCATAAGTGCGCTGGGGATGCTCAGACGTGGGTCCCAGGCACTCCACACCACTGGAGTCAAGCTAGCCGGGCTGATGAGAGGTGTTACCTCGAAACCGGTCCGGTCCTCGGATGCTTGATTCCGTTCTGGGAAGGACATGGCTTTTGTAGTTCGGACTGGACTGTTCCCATGGGGCACAGGGTCAGAGATGATTTGCATACCGCCATTGTCTAACCCAGGGTGGTGTGGAGTGCAAAAAAAGGATGAATTTGGGCCCAGACCTTTGGACTGGGTTGAATGTGTGACATTGATCCACATTCGGTCCATCACCTGTTTTGTTTGCAATTGCCGCCATAAGTGCGCTGGGGATGCTCAGACGTGGGTCCCAGGCACTCCACACCACTGGAGTCAAGCTAGCCGGGCTGATGAGAGGTGTTACCTCGAAACCGGTCCGGTCCTCGGATGCTTGATTCCGTTCTGGGAAGGACATGGCTTTTGTAGTTCGGACTGGACTGTTCCCATGGGGCACAGGGTCAGAGCTGATTTGCATATCGCCATTGTCTAACCCAGGGTGGTGTGGAGTGCAAAAAAACGATGGATTTGGGCCCAGATCTTTGGACTGGGTTGAATGTGTGACATTGATCCACATTCGGTCCATCACCTGTTTTGTTTGCAATTGCCGCCATAAGTGCGCTGGGGATGCTCAGACGTGGGTCCCAGGCACTCCACACCACTGGAGTCAAGCTAGCCGGGCTGATGAGAGGTGTTACCTCGAAACCGGTCCGGTCCTCGGATGCTTGATTCCGTTCTGGGAAGGACATGGCTTTTGTAGTTCGGACTGGACTGTTCCCATGGGGCACAGGGTCAGAGCTGATTTGCATATCGCCATTGTCTAACCCAGGGTGGTGTGGAGTGCAAAAAAGCGATGGATTTGGGCCCAGATCTTTGGACTGGGTTGAATGTGTGACATTGATCCACATTCGGTCCATCACCTGTTTTGTTTGCAATAGCCGCCATAAGTGCGCTGGGGATGCTCAGACGTGGGTCCCAGGCACTCCACACCACTGGAGTCAAGCTAGCCGGGCTGATGAGAGGTGTTACCTCGAAACCGGTCCGGTCCTCGGATGCTTGATTCCGTTCTGGGAAGGACATGGCTTTTGTAGTTCGGACTGGACTGTTCCCATGGGGCACAGGGTCAGAGCTGATTTGCATATCGCCATTGTCTAACCCAGGGTGGTGTGGAGTGCAAAAAAACGATGGATTTGGGCCCAGATCTTTGGACTGGGTTGAATGTGTGACATAGATCCACATTCGGTCCATCACCTGTTTTGTTTGCAATTGCCGCCATAAGTGCGCTGGGGATGCTCAGACGTGGGTCCCAGGCACTCCACACCACTGGAATCAAGCTAGCCGGGCTGATGAGAGGTGTTACCTCGAAACCGGTCCGGTCCTCGGATGCTTGATTCCGTTCTGGGAAGGACATGGCTTTTGTAGTTCGGACTGGACTGTTCCCATGGGGCACAGGGTCAGAGCTGATTTGCATATCGCCATTGTCTAACCCAGGGTGGTGTGGAGTGCAAAAAAACGATGGATTTGGGCCCAGATCTTTGGACTGGGTTGAATGTGTGACATTGATCCACATTCGGTCCATCACCTGTTTTGTTTGCAATTGCCGCCATAAGTGCGCTGGGGATGCTCAGACGTGGGTCCCAGGCACTCCACACCACTGGAGTCAAGCTAGCCGGGCTGATGAGAGGTGTTACCTCGAAACCGGTCCGGTCCTCGGATGCTTGATTCCGTTCTGGGAAGGACATGGCTTTTGTAGTTAGGACTGGACTGTTCCCATGGGGCACAGGGTCAGAGCTGATTTGCATATCGCCATTGTCTAACCCAGGGTGGTGTGGAGTGCAAAAAAACGATGGATTTGGGCCCAGATCTTTGGACTGGGTTGAATGTGTGACATTGATCCACATTCGGTCCATCACCTGTTTTGTTTGCAATTGCCGCCATAAGTGCGCTGGGGATGCTCAGACGTGGGTCCCAGGCACTCCACACCACTGGAGTCAAGCTAGCCGGGCTGATGAGAGGTGTTACCTCGAAACCGGTCCGGTCCTCGGATGCTTGATTCCGTTCTGGGAAGGACATGGCTTTTGTAGTTCGGACTGGACTGTTCCCATGGGGCACAGGGTCAGAGCTGATTTGCATATCGCCATTGTCTAACCCAGGGTGGTGTGGAGTGCAAAGAAACGATGAATTTGGGCCCAGATCTTTGGACTGGGTTGAATGTGTGACATTGATCCACATTCGGTCCATCACCTGTTTTGTTTGCAATTGCCGCCATAAGTGCGCTGGGGATGCTCAGACGTGGGTCCCAGGCACTCCACACCACTGGAGTCAAGCTAGCCGGGCTGATGAGAGGTGTTACCTCGAAACCGGTCCGGTCCTCGGATGCTTGATTCCGTTCTGGGAAGGACATGGCTTTTGTAGTTCGGACTGGACTGTTCCCATGGGGCACAGGGTCAGAGATGATTTGCATACCGCCATTGTCTAACCCAGGGTGGTGTGGAGTGCAAAAAAAGGATGAATTTGGGCCCAGATCTTTGGACTGGGTTGAATGTGTGACATTGATCCACATTCGGTCCATCACCTGTTTTGTTTGCAATTGCCGCCATAAGTGCGCTGGGGATGCTCAGACGTGGGTCCCAGGCACTCCACACCACTGGAGTCAAGCTAGCCGGGCTGATGAGAGGTGTTACCTCGAAACCGGTCCGGTCCTCGGATGCTTGATTCCGTTCTGGGAAGGACATGGCTTTTGTAGTTCGGACTGGACTGTTCCCATGGGGCACAGGGTCAGAGCTGATTTGCATATCGCCATTGTCTAACCCAGGGTGGTGTGGAGTGCAAAAAAACGATGGATTTGGGCCCAGATCTTTGGACTGGGTTGAATGTGTGACATTGATCCACATTCGGTCCATCACCTGTTTTGTTTGCAATTGCCGCCATAAGTGCGCTGGGGATGCTCAGACGTGGGTCCCAGGCACTCCACACCACTGGAGTCAAGCTAGCCGGGCTGATGAGAGGTGTTACCTCGAAACCGGTCCGGTCCTCGGATGCTTGATTCCGTTCTGGGAAGGACATGGCTTTTGTAGTTCGGACTGGACTGTTCCCATGGGGCACAGGGTCAGAGCTGATTTGCATATCGCCATTGTCTAACCCAGGGTGGTGTGGAGTGCAAAAAAGCGATGGATTTGGGCCCAGATCTTTGGACTGGGTTGAATGTGTGACATTGATCCACATTCGGTCCATCACCTGTTTTGTTTGCAATAGCCGCCATAAGTGCGCTGGGGATGCTCAGACGTGGGTCCCAGGCACTCCACACCACTGGAGTCAAGCTAGCCGGGCTGATGAGAGGTGTTACCTCGAAACCGGTCCGGTCCTCGGATGCTTGATTCCGTTCTGGGAAGGACATGGCTTTTGTAGTTCGGACTGGACTGTTCCCATGGGGCACAGGGTCAGAGCTGATTTGCATATCGCCATTGTCTAACCCAGGGTGGTGTGGAGTGCAAAAAAACGATGGATTTGGGCCCAGATCTTTGGACTGGGTTGAATGTGTGACATTGATCCACATTCGGTCCATCACCTGTTTTGTTTGCAATTGCCGCCATAAGTGCGCTGGGGATGCTCAGACGTGGGTCCCAGGCACTCCACACCACTGGAGTCAAGCTAGCCGGGCTGATGAGAGGTGTTACCTCGAAACCGGTCCGGTCCTCGAAAGCTTGATTCCGTTCTGGGAAGGACATGGCTTTTGTAGTTCGGACTGGACTGTTCCCATGGGGCACAGGGTCAGAGCTGATTTGCATATCGCCATTGTCTAACCCAGGGTGGTGTGGAGTGCAAAAAAACGATGGATTTGGGCCCAGATCTTTGGACTGGGTTGAATGTGTGACATTGATCCACAGTCGGTCCATCACCTGTTTTGTTTGCAATTGCCGCCATAAGTGCGCTGGGGATGCTCAGACGTGGGTCCCAGGCACTCCACACCACTAGAGTCAAGCTAGCCGGGCTGATGAGAGGTGTTACCTCGAAACCGGTCCGGTCCTCGGATGCTTGATTCCGTTCTGGGAAGGACATGGCTTTTGTAGTTCGGACTGGACTGTTCCCATGGGGCACAGGGTCAGAGCTGATTTGCATATCGCCATTGTCTAACCCAGCGTGGTGTGGAGTGCAAAAAAACGATGGATTTGGGCCCAGATCTTTGGACTGGGTTGAATGTGTGACATAGATCCACATTCGGTCCATCACCTGTTTTGTTTGCAATTGCCGCCATAAGTGCGCTGGGGATGCTCAGACGTGGGTCCCAGGCACTCCACACCACTGGAATCAAGCTAGCCGGGCTGATGAGAGGTGTTACCTCGAAACCGGTCCGGTCCTCGGATGCTTGATTCCGTTCTGGGAAGGACATGGCTTTTGTAGTTCGGACTGGACTGTTCCCATGGGGCACAGGGTCAGAGCTGATTTGCATATCGCCATTGTCTAACCCAGGGTGGTGTGGAGTGCAAATAAACGATGGATTTGGGCCCAGATCTTTGGACTGGGTTGAATGTGTGACATTGATCCACATTCGGTCCATCACCTGTTTTGTTTGCATATGTTCTATAGAGGGCCTATTGTAGTTTTCCCTATGTTAGCCTAAATGAGCACGACACAGGCCGCATTAGCTTTGCACATGTTACTACATAAACAGGTTTGCTTCCCTGTCACATTATATTTTCACACAGAACTTGTAGTTGTTTTCTTGTTCTGTTCTTTCCTGGGATTTAGTCTGAACAGCAGACAAGGTCAAATAACAATGTCCTTTGTGATTTTGTTCTGGTCAGGCACTCGCACCTAGACACAATACAGAAATGGAGCTTTCTTTTATGAACATGTTAACCTCATCATATAGGTATGCACAGCAATGTAACAGAGAGAGAGATAGATATTTGTTGAGAGAAGATCACAGCTGTATCTGAGTTCTAGAACGTAAACAGGCCCCAGTCTCCCCCGGCACTTCCACAAACCCTGTCACTGTCACAATTCCCGGCTATTGAATTGTATGAATCACTTGCATACCTTAAGGGCCTTAAGTCGGGCTCACCGGCAGATGCATGCCCTGCTAAATTATTACCCGCCCTAGCCTCCACCTTACACCCCTCAATAAATAAGGTGATTAACTCATCTCTTACCACGGGCATTGTGCCATTCCTCTGTAAGCAGGCAAAAATCCTGCCACTCCTTAAAAAACCTACAGCAGACCTGAATGTTCCCACAAATCTCCCTGCTACCGGCCTTCTCCAAGGTATTGGAGAAACATGTCAATAGGGCGATCTCGGATTATGCTGAAAGTCACAATCTTTTACATTTTAATCAATCTGGCTTTAGGGCTAACTATAGCACTGAGACAGCTCTGTTGGAGGTGATGGAGCACCTTAAAGGCAAGCTCCACCAGGGGGGCAGAGTGATTCTCTATTTGACGTGTCAGAGGAGTTCGACACAGTGCCCAATGAGATGCTCCTTGGTATACTAAGGAGCATTGGAATCTGGGGTCTGGCACTAGCCTGGATAATGTCCTTCCTGAAGGATAGAAATCAGGAAATAGGGATTTCCCTTTTTGCAGCCCCCATGCCCACCATGAATGTAGGAGTCCCTCAGGGCTCTGCCCTGAGCCAGAATCTTTTGAACCTATATATGTCTCCCCTAGCACCTCTGGCGGAGGCCAACGGCGCCAAGATAATTTCATACGCTGATGATACTCAGCTGATCTTCTCTTGTGACAAAGGTGCAGACTTTGACGGCGACGCAATCAGAACTTGTCTCACGAAGGTTTTTAAATGGTTGAAGGCAAACCAGCTTAAATACAACCTGGGCAAATCAGAGATTGTTTTCTTTGGCCTGCCTTCGGTGAACAACTGGAGTCATTGGTGGCTGGAGGAATTGTCTCTCCCCAAGCGTTGCCCAAACTACGGTTAAAAACCTGGGCATCTACATTGATAATGCCCTCTCTATGAGATCCCAAGTCCAAGCCCTGGTGGGTACCTGTTTTGGCTTACTCCGCATGCTTTAACAATTCCTTCTGCTCTTCCCACCTGACGCCAGGAAGATAGTGGTTCAGGGTTTGGTGACATCTAGATTATACTGTGCCAATGCAATGTCCTTTACATGCGCCTGTCGGGTTATCTCTTCCAGCGACTCCAGGTGGTGCAAAACTCAGCGGCAAGGGCGATTCTTAGGCTGAAACCCAGGTCTCATATGGCCCGTCATCTGAAGGCCTTACACTGGCTTCCAGTGCAGGATAGGGAAAAGTTCAAGGCCTTGGTAATAATCTTTAAAGCCCTTCACGGTAAAGGAGCAGGTTACCTCAGAAGGTGTGTGTGATAGAATCAGGGATTTAACACTTAAGGGCTATTCAAGATAGTTGCAGGGATCATTATCACTATTTATTTAGAGATGTACAGTTTTCTAATTGTCAGAAGATGGGAGTTTCAGTCTAACTTTTCACAGCATCTTCTTTTTTCTTCCAGGTCCTTCGGAGTTCCTCTCCGCCATCACCCTCAATAGAAACAGAGAAGCAGGTAAGTGTCTGCCCGTATTTCTCAACAGTGAAGGTTAGTGATAGTGAAAAGTGTGCTACTATTTAGGGGGAGTGCACGTTAGAAGGAGGTGGGCCAATAAATAAAAGGACAAGGCAGCCCCTCTTTTTTATCCAAAAGAAAAGAAGGATATTCTCTCTTCTCTTTCGTTGCTTCAATTTCTTTCCTTTGGTTTCCCCTTTGGGTTGCACCTTCTTTTTCTCTCCCCTCCTTACACTCCCTTTGTTTCACTTCCTTTTCTTTAGTTTCCCTTTTGGTTGATCCCTTCTTTTCCCTTCCCTCCTTACTCCCCCTTTTCCTTACTTTGTTGCCATTTTTGTTTTTTGCCTAGAAAACAGGCACGCACCCGACGGAGCCACGCCCCTCCTTCCTAACACAGCAGTGCAAACTGACATCAGTCCAAACCCATCCCCATAGCAATAATCGACTAACCATTAAATGTTTTAGTAATATGCGACTAACCATTGGCATTTTCTGCAATTTATCAGCTAAAACGAAGGGACTCGCAGGATAGTATGGTGTGCAGTCATGACAAGTGTGAAAACAGACAAAGGGTTGAAGTACCACTACTCCCTTAATGTGCTGTCGTACAGACATATAGTGTGCGCGGACACACACACACACACACACACAAACACACTCTGTATCAACCAGAGCCAAATGCTCTGGTTTGAATCATGCGGAGTGAAAGAGGGAAAGACATTTGAACGGTTATGTGCCCTAACATTACAACAAAATACATTTTCCATACGCTTATACATATCTTATAACTTTATTCTATATTTTGCAAAATAAAATGGCAATAAGGGAGCAACATAGGGGGATGGAAGGGAAGCACACGCGTGAAACAGGTACATGTGGGTGGGAAAGAAGCACATGAGGGACACAGCAACACAGAACATGGGGGAGAGAAAAGCACAAGTAAGAGATGCAACATGGAACACTTTGGGAAGATAAGGGAACAGGTGAGAGAGAGAAGGAGTCGAGAGGCACATGAAAGAGAGAGAGCAACACAGAGAGGAGAGAGAAGCACCGCTGGCATGTACTATCGTGGAGTGCTTAAGCAACAAGAAAAAAGTAGTTCCCTAAAAGGGAGCAGTGGAAGGACGCAATTTAAGAGGATATACTCCAGGGGAGGTACAAGCACAAGCTGGACAAGGCAAGCCATCAAATATCAAGCAGTGACAAAGTCAGTAGGTCTTGCAGGTGTGAGAGCTATTGGCTTTATCAATGTCTTTTAACCATCTTGTACAGCAGCAAGACATGACTAAAATGTAGTGGCATGGAGGAGAGTGAGTTACAGTGGAATGGTGTGGAGTGGTGTAAGGTAGAGTGGTATAGGGTAGAGTGTCGTTGAGCAGCATAGAATAGAGTCGCATAGAGTGGAGTGGCATACAGAAGAGCAGAGTATAGTAGAGTGGAACAGAGTAAAGAGGCATAGAGAAGAGTAGACTCAAGTAGAGTGGCATAGACTCAAGTGGCTTAAAGTACACTGGTGTAGAGTGGTGTGGCATACAGTGGAGTGGCATAGAGTGGAGTGGAGTGGAGTGGCATGGCACAGAGTAGAATGGAGCAGAGTAGAGTGGCATAGAGTAGAGTTGACGGGGGTACAGTAGAGTACCTTAGAGTAGAGTGGCATAGAGTAGAGTGGCGTAGAGTGGTGCAGAGTAGAGTGGTGTTGACTAGAGTGGAGTGGTTTAAAGTGGCTTAGAGTGAATTTGAGTAGCGTAGAATGGAGTACAATAGAGTGGCATAGAATATTACAGTTGTGGGTGTATGTAACTAAAGTGTAAAGAGAGACGGCAGATTGGGTAAAAGCAACATAAATAAGAATATGTATGCCTATGTTAAAAGTAGGAAAGCTCAATGCATGCCCAGGAATAATCCTTCAATGCTTATAAAAGAAAAAAATGGTGTGTTGCAAAAAAGGCACGGAAGAACAAGGATGAGAAAGAACACATGTACTCTTCCCATGCTCCAGGGAGGAGCTAACACAAGACAGGAAGGGGAGCCTACAGGAGCTAAGAAATCGAAAGATTGCAAATGATAGTGACAACTAAAACAATTAATGATATGGTGTGAGTGGGGAAAAAGCCCATTGAATTGTAAACAGTATGTGTCACAACATAGCGTATGCACTGTGTAGGTGAGACCTAAAAAACAAGTAAATGAAGGTGACAGTAAAGCCAACCAATGGTAAGCAGTAGCAATGGACAGGCTTTGAGCTCACTCTAAGTTCTTGATAAGCTGACAATAGGTCTTTCGCAACCAGACAGCTTTCACTGTCTGGTAGTCTTGATCTAAAAAAAATGACACTCGTAAAATTCCTTCTGCTCCTGGGGATTGGAACAAAAGAATCCTATTCAAATGTGGTAAGCTGTTTCTGTGAAGCATGGGGCTTACAAACCAATAAAAGCACTTTTTGACAAAGCAAAGATATGTGAAACGTCCCTTAGCTTCTGGCCCAAGGGCCCATTATTTTCTTGTTATCACTAAAGTGATAGATCTCCTTTGTGGTGCTGAAGCGCTACTATGCTTAATCGTACAAAGCAGGGATTGCATGAAGTAATGCCAATCAAAAATATAACCAATGCTAGTTGTAGCTCTTTTTATACTTTCTCTTTGTATGATTTGTAATGAATTGTGGCCACATCTCAGAACCCAAAAATACATCATTCAGCTCACACCAATGTCTCCATCATGCAATGCATGATGCTCACATTTTTTACTGGAGTTTTATTTTATTTTCTTGTGCTGTTATTATATATTCACAAAGCCTCACATTTTCCTGAAGCGCCCATACTGTGGCATGCTGGTGTTATATAAAAACAATGGCACAAGCATACAGATTCAGAGTATGCCAAGGCTACTCATATGACCGAAAGGAGGCAAGCTGCCCATTACAGAGCTAAGAAATCTTATATGGAGTAGGGGATATGTATTCATGTGCATCAGATCAGGGACAGAGTCACTTGAAGATCCTCCGTCACATTGTTAGAATTAATAAAAAGGACCACACACAAGCATCTTGTTTAGACTTCATTGAACCATCTGTCTTGCCCCATGTTCTGTGGACAGACAGTGTATGAAAGAAGTACAAAAAAGGCTTACACATGTGGATGCATTATGCTTTATTTGGACTGTTCCCTTCCTAAGTCGAACACTTTAGCTTGCTGCAATGTGATTACCAATTTATAGGTCGAGCCTATAGCGCCAGTGCGCATGCGCTGCTCGCTTTGCAAGGCATGCAGTATTCAGTATGGAGTGGAAGCTCTGTGGAAACTCCAACCACTCTCCGCACATCTTTTTCATTGGCTTAGTTCCTAAATTTTGCCTTCTGATTGGTTTTAGGCTTATTAGTCCCTCCTTATGACGACCATGTCGTCATTTGTATCCTTCCATTTCTACTGGCCCCTTTACTTCGAGTGTTGCACAGTATGTTTTATTTATATTGTGAGCACTATTTTCTTCCCGTGCCTCCCCCCCACCCTCCAGAAGTCGTGCCTTCTCGGCCCCCCCCCCCCACTCCCGTTGTTCGTGCCTTCTCGCCCGCCCGCACTCCCGTTTGCAATGCAATAGGTCTCGCTTAAATGCGCTTCTTATTGCATTGCAAATGCTTGTTTAGAAGCAGCCACCCAAGGTGACGTTCAGGAAGAAGCTGCCGCCATTGCCCGCAGGAGTTCGAGAGGGAAGACAAGGAACCGTGCTTGGATATTCACGGAACCCTGCAGAGGGAAAGTACTGACCCCATTACTTGGATACTGGAAGGACTGAATTGTTTGTGCCCGCAACCCTGTAGGATTGACAGCACTTGACCCGCTTGATACAGACGCCCAGCTCCCCAGAAGGACTGAGGGTCTGAGCCCGGCCTCTCATAAAGACTCAGTACCAGCACAATCCAGAAGGGGGGCTGAGACCAAGAAGGGATCTTTAAATATGATTAAATATGATATCATTAAACTATGCTGATGGCCCACGGGCTGAAACTATAACTGTTTGTACTGACAGTGAAGCCCGAGTACACTTGGACGTTGTCCCGTGAAGCTGTCCTGTGCAGCTATAGCGGAGCCTGGCTCTGGGTCACCTCCTCAGCTATCAATTACCCAGTCATCGGACATTGTATTTCACGGTTCTTTCCAGTTTTATCTGTCTCTCTCCTCGGCTGCCTTCACTGCTTTGTTCCCCTTGGAGTACTTTCCCCCTTCAAATCTACCTGACTCTGTCTGCTTTCCTCTCCCCGGTTTACCGTTCCCCCACTACCTCCCATTCCCCATCTGACGTTTGCCCTGGATATGCTAAGCGCTAATATCTTATAATATTGTGTACGCTCACGTTTCTCTCCTAAGCATATACTGGTAACTGTAACTGATGTAACTTTGTAATAATGTTGTGAAACAATGTCCTGTCTCATGTAAAGCGCTCTGATACCTCCGGGTCTAGCCAGCGCTATATAAAACTTTTCAAATAAATCGCAGCCCACAAGAACTAATATACCGAGCGACACCCAGGTATCATTTCCAGTAAGGACTGAGGTGCTTCGCTAGGGCGGCAGACATCGGATTCTGACTGCGGACTACTTCGCCCCTCTGGTGCTCGGCTTGTACATCTGTTCCTCTCTCATTACCTTGTGCCTGGCCCCTTGCTCTAATACACGCTGTGCAGTTATGTATGTTGCTTTTCCACGGTGTCCTTCGGGTAGAGTCTGTGCCCTGCTAGGAGGGCCCGAGTCCCTGTATGTGTGTGGTTGGTGGGAGCTGGAGTGTGATTGTTGAAGGGAAGGAGTTGGGGGTCCCGTATCTTTGGGGTGAGGGGGTCAAAAAGCCTTTAACATGTCATGAGTGCATTACAAGTTTTCCTCCAAACTGAACTATGACACAGTGACGTTCGACCGGATGCACATCTCCCTGTGGGACCTGAAGAAGCAGATCATGCGCCGGGAGAAGCTGAAGGCGGCTGACTGTGACCTCCAGACCACCAACGCGGCGCAGGATAAGGAAGGTAGGAGCCAAGAACCGTCGAAACATTACGCCCGTTTGTGCTTTTTTAGGTTTTGCCTAGCCAATGCGTACGAAGTACGCATGTGCTAGGAAAAACCTAATGAGTATAGTATAGGGGTTGGAATCCGCCCCGTCTTCCATTGGCTAGCTCCATAAATGGAGGCTAGCCATTGGAAGACACGTTTGTCCGTCAATGCAGGACCAGATTCGGGGGCGTTCCCGAGAATTTTTGGCTTTTGGCGACGTCAGCCGAAAGCCTGTTCTCGGGAACGCCCCCGAATCTGGGCCGGCATTGGAAACACCGGAAGAAGATGTCCGGCCTGCCGCCTGGTTGTGGGCGGGGCCGGGAGGACGTGGTTTTCGCTTCCCCCTTCCTTGGGGAAGCCATTTCCTGCCTTGCCGGTCTCCCGTGTTGTGAGGGAGACCGGAGATGCTGCCCGCAGCGAGATCCGGCCCGAAGGAAGCAGCCGTGTGCCTCCAGCCAGGGCCCAGCCAGCCGAGCCTCCGCCACGTCATCCGGAGGAGGAGTGGACAGCGAGTTCCCCGTCTCTCCTGCGCTCTCAGCGCTTCCGGTCACCTTCCCCGTGCTCCTCGTTATGCCCCCACAACAGTCGGGGATCTCTGGTGATGAGTTCGCCACACGCGGGGTAGGCAGCAGTCACGCGAGGGCCCAGGGGCTGGCAGGAGGACTTCCCCGGCAGCAGAGCCTCTTCTCGAGGGGCACAGGGGCGCGTCCAATCCGTGCGCGGCTCTCAGGACGAGCCCCTGATGACGCCGCACGCCTCTCCGGTCCTCGGCCAATAGGAGCGCGGCTCCTTCGTGTAGACCCTGGCGGTGGACCAATGGCAGCGCGTCCTTCTCAGGCGAGCCTCCCTGAGCGAGCCAATCCCAGCGCGGCCGCTCCGATGCTGCTCACGGGTCCCGGGCCGCTGGCGGTGTGTTTTCTTAGCGGTTATGAGTCCCGGGTCGCGGCGGTGATGCGCGGATCTGGCACTTCGGGGCACAGCAGTCCCCACTACAGGCACACGAAGTAGGGAGGCCGCCCTAATGTCTAGCTCTTGGTATCAATTCTAATCCTAGCTTTGATGTCACGAAAGCCCTTTAAGCAAACACACCCGTTCCCTTCAATAAAAGAAAATACTCTCAATTTTTTGGGAAAATTGTAAATTCACCGATTGAAGAGACCGATAGGTGTATGGACCCAATGACCCCACGGCATCAATGTGTGGCACTTTTTTATAAGCACTACAACATTGCCACTTTAATAGATATGCCAGGAATCATAAATAGTAGTGATTCCCCAAAATTACCCTAAAGGGAGGTATTAAAGTGCTAGGCCTAAATGGGGGTCCCTATTGACTTATTCAAAGACAATAGATTGGTGAGCCCCACTATTATTCAACGTATTGAGGAGTGCAGAATACACTGACCCCCTGCTTCTTGGTCTAACTCAGTCATTGCCCTATTTTCATGTTGATCCCCAGTGTGTGTGGGGGGTCTCTCAGTGTGTGTGGGGGGCTCGCAGTGTGTGGGGCTCGCAGTGTGTGTGGGGGCTCGCAGTGTGTGGGGGGCTATGTGTGGGTGTGTGTGGGGGGCTCTGTGAGGGGGGCTCTGTGTGGCTGTGTGTGTGTGGGGCTCTGTGTGTGTGTGGGGGGCTCTGTGTGGGTGTATGCCAGGAAGCATAAATAGTAGTGATTCCCCAAAATTACCCTGAAGGGAGGTATCAAAGTGCTGGGCCTAAATGGGGTCCCTGTTGACTTATTCAAAGACAATAGATTGGTGAGCCCCACTATTATTCAACGTATTGAGGAGTGCAGAATACACTGACCCCCTGCTTCTTGGTCTAAGTCAGTCATTGCCCTATTTTCATGTTGATCCCCAGTGTGTGTGGGGGGTCTCGCAGTGTGTGTGGGGGGCTTGCAGTGTGTGGGGGGGGGCTCTGTGTGGGTGTGTGGGGGGGCTCTGTGTGAGGGGGCTCTGTGTGGCTGTGTGTGTGTGAGGCTCTGTGTGTGTGTGGGGGGCTCTGTGTGGGTGTGTGTGTGGGGGGGCTCTGTGTGTGTGTGGGGGGGGGCTCTCTGTGGGTGTTTGTGTGTGGCATTTGCGAGAGATTAAGCTATTGGCATTGTAAATGACAATGCCATTTATTTATGTTAGAAAAAAACATAAATAAAAATAATGTCAAGAGCAATGCCAATAGCTCTAACTTTAACAAAGGCAAAACCATTGCATTGTAAATGCTTGTTTGTGTGGTGGTGCTGGTGGCGATGGGGGGCGAGAGGTGGAGTAGTGCCGGAACATCTTACAAAGTTTATCTGCTGAAATCCAGGTATGAACTGCAGAATGTAAACAGCCATTTCTGTACGCAAAGTTTTTTTTTTTTATCAGACAGAACCACGATTTCCAACCAGCACTGTACTTGGCCTACGAGTCTGTCACGTCTTCTGTACTAAAATGTTATTTTCTTTGTATGTAGCGGTGAAGCTTCTTTAGTGTGTGTGTGTGTGTGTGTAATCAGAGAATCCAAAACTTTTTGCACTCGTGCATAACGGTCTGAGCATTTAGTAGTATCGGAATAGTGCTGGTTTTGATTATTTTCCACGTGGTTTAGTTTTCTTTTGCATCTGAATAAGTGCACGTTATTATACTTGTGACACATTAGAGGTGCGGTTCTTTTGTATGGTACTTGGTGTGGTGCAGTAGTTGGTTGGACATAACAACTTTCATTTACATCAGCCAGCGAAGTTTTGGGGGAGGGCCAAACTATACTATTACAATTCTTGCTTTCTCGATTTGATAAATCGTTTGTCCCCGTTAATCTTCCACGAATCTTACTCATTCGTAGTCGAACAGTATGTATGCTCCGGCAATCTGCACTCGACAGTCTGTACATTTAAAGTCCGCTGTGAACGCTTCCAGAAAACAGGCGGTTCGCCTTTCAAATAGATTATGATTCAGTGGTAACTGTGCAGTCAAGGGACCAGACTTAATGCTTTAGTGGTATAAAAGGATAATTAAGAAATTGTCAGTTCACCAAAATGACAATGTGCCAGAAGTGACCTCAACAACCCATAAAGTAGTGGATGACATCAGATGGTTGTCTCATATTGTGACCTATATGACATTCAGGTTAGCTTGCCCAAAACACACCCGCTCTCTTGATAGTTGGTGCCAAGTTTACTCAGTACCTCTTTTAGAGTTGAACTACATTTTCACAATGTTGTACAACACAAACGTTTTGAATATTATAATCAATATGAGATGAGAGTCATATTCTTGTTCTCTGCTAGTGCTACAGCGGGACTCCAGAAATAAATTCTAAATTGACATGGCCATTTCTCTAAAACCTCAGAAACACACATAACATTCAACAGTGGGGCCCATTACACTGCATACTTACTCTGTTCATATATTCAGCTTCAAACATCTGGCCAACAACCCAGGAGTCCTACTATAACATTGGCGGAGTGTCTAAACCTATTAAACTATTTTATTTACACCTGCAATTTAAAGCATTTACCATGGTTTCATTTTAAACACCATTTTATTCAGACACACCGCCATAATGGCAATGGATCTGCTAGAACGAAAATTAGGCGTAGGAAGAATCAAAGACCAGCTTTTACTTCTTCATTTATCTAATTTTTATTCAAGGCAAACTTTAGTATGTCCGACATTTAGCATTTAATTATTTCTTTATTCAATAAGAATCTTTAACTTTATTTTCAAAATGATCATTTATTTTAAAGCTCAGAAATAGACATTTATTTAGTAGTTTAGCAGGAGTTTAGCAAAGAACAGATAGTTCCAAGTTCATTCTCTCCTAACATCCCTAACTAACACCCTCATCTTATCCTAACGGACCTGCAAAGGAAAACCAAACAGTCAGAAATTAAAGTTCTTACGTTCCATGCAATCGATGTTCAGTCCGGCAGCATCTCCAGAGGAAATCGAAAGAGCGACCCCTTCTAGCCAAAACCAGGGGTTTTTATACACTAAATCCCTAACTTAATCTATCTAAAAAGTAACTAACATCTCCAATTCGAGCTCTGATTGGACACATTTGGGGTAGATGAGCACTTCCTTACCATTACAGCATTTGCTTTTCAAATGATTCAGCAAAAATATAAAAGTTCTTTGTTTAAGACAGTTCGTAGCCTAAGCGCATCCTGCTTTAG
This sequence comes from Lissotriton vulgaris, assembly GCF_964263255.1. Classification (NCBI taxonomy): domain Eukaryota; kingdom Metazoa; phylum Chordata; class Amphibia; order Caudata; family Salamandridae; genus Lissotriton; species Lissotriton vulgaris. Next base: position 1,734,862,703 of record NC_141685.1, read on the forward strand.
CAACATCACTCTACTTTCCCAGGGTTTGGGCATTAGATCGTCGATGTTTGGCACCCATCCTAGGTTCCGGGTAAAGTGGCCTTGAACTCTCCATCAAGCATAGTCAGCTCACTCGCGTTGGCAGGAATCTTTGACGCGCCTGCGCAGACCAGTACCCACTCGCAGTGGCTCAGAGCGGCCATTTTCTCACTAGGCCTCACTGGCCACATTTGGAACTATCATAGAAACAAACAAAAATTCATGTTAATTATAATAATGAAACCTAATCTGTTTACCTCCCACCATTCTAATATTTCCCATTAGTTGTTACCTAGCAAATAATACACACAAATGCGGTTTTATACTTACATAATCAACCCTTTTAGCACAAGACGTTTACAATAAGCACATTTAAATTGCGTTTTGTTTAAAATTAAGCTGCGCATTAATTCACATCACAATGACAACATATATTAATTAGTTATTTCACTCCATGCAAGCAAGATTAATACTTCCCATATGTTTGTGAATGCATATTACTCTAAAGTTGATTATTTAAACACATCACATTATTAGTAAATGTTATGTTATGGAAAATTAACTTCACAAGGGGTATACAAACTTTTGTGTTTACCACCTCGCTCCATCACTAGATGTAAGTTTTTTCTGCCATCTGCTCTTAAGTTACAGCTTGAGTTACAGCTGGCAGTCACCTTAACTAGAGCGTGCTTTTGGAATTATCATAGACTAAGAACACTGGTCTGTAGGGAACGTTGCTTATTTGTCTTAAACTAGGAAGGCTTTTGCTTCCAGTTGTGGGTGAAAATGCACTTGGTTGTTAACGTGGTGACACAAATATTAGCAGTGTATTAGGGAAGTAACACAGCCTACTCCATTTAGTTATTTACCTTCAAAGTTGTATGCTCGTTTAAGTGTACTGAAGAAACTTCACTTTTATAAGTATCAATGTTTGTGTAGTTCACTTAGAAGTTATAGCTTTCTAGGCATGCCGTTAGGCTTGAAAAAGTAGCCCTAATTCAGGTGTTGCAGTTGGCAATAAGCCAATATTATCGTGCTCTGTCTGCTGCTTTTCAGTGTTGACACCAGAACATTATTTACAGTTATCTCAGAATGCCAATTGCAAACTATTGGTGAGACAAATAGATGCCCCATAGATTTGGTGAAATGAGGTTAGTTATTGTTGGGGTGCATGGATATGGGGTGAAAGAAGGGGTTATTGTGTATGAAATGAGTTGAAGACGATTTGCTGAAAAACCATAATAATAAAGAAGTGAGGCATGGAACTTAGAATAGTCTGTGCTTCGAGAGAAGGAATGTGGAGGACATTGGTATGGAGAGGCAGGGTAATTCAAAAGGATAGAGGGAATAATCACAAGATTTAATTATGGTCAGAATTACAGGTATGATTTTAGGAAATCTTTTGGCGTAGCATGTCATTTGAGAATGTAAAACTGTAATATAGGTATTTTAATATCCACTAGAATCATATAGTCTGTCCAACTTTAAAAACATTTTTTGTTCATGTTACAAAATAAGAAATTGGCGTTGTCATTTACAATAAATAAAATGCAAGACCTTTTGCATTGCAAATGCTTGTTGAATCTATTTGTTGTGTTTTTTCTTTTGACTGTCATTTTTTCCCTACCTGTTACACGCTTCCTCTTTGTGCAGTTTAAAATTCTAACACTTCATTTTGTTCAGGTGACACAATATATTATCAAAACCTACTCAACACCCTCTCCTCAACAAAGGTGTCAATAAGTCAATATCATTGTCCATCTGGCATTCACATCCTATTTGATTAACAGATCCCAGCTGGTGAAGATGAGAACCCAGATCTCACATGTTTCACCTGTGTCTTTCAGAGTGCCACAGGAACCCATCCTATCTCTAATAGTCCTCAACATATATACACAACCCATTAAAATGTCAAAAGATTTGTCAGAATGTGCAGGTCGCTGACCTAAAAATCAAATCACCTGATTCAAATAGTGCCTTACCCCCTGTGCGTCAAGCCTGGCATTTACATGTGTAAGCTTCTTTGAGGAGAGACATTTATACAACGAAATGAGTCAATTTTTTGAGAATGTACAGAACTGGGTCCGTTTCATAGACAATATTTTTTTCATATGGACGGGCCCAGAGGAAGAGTTATTGGAGTTCCTGGAATGGATCAATTTAGGGGATAAAATCTTAAAATTCACAACCCAGTGCAGTAACAGTAAGATATTAGTATCAAGTATGATGAGGGACATTTGGCGGGGGAACTATTTTCTAAAGAAACAGATCGCAATACATTACTGCATTACAATAGTTACCACCCGAAATGGTAAACAGATAATATACTGTTTCGCGAATTTCTTCAAATATAAAGGAATTGCACCTCATTTCAAGATTTTTATAAACATTCATAGAAAACTAAGGGCACGTTTAAAGCAAGAGGTTATCCCAAGAAACCTATTAATCATTTGTTTAAAAGGGCAAGATTCTACGATAGAGACAGTCTCCTGGAGGGAAAGAGGAAAGATAGGAATAGGGACAAAATAGTGATGGTCAGCCAGTTTTCCAACATAAGTAACAAGGTGAAGAACATCATTAATCGTAATTGGAAGATTTTAAATGATGGTGAAGAAACTAGATTGCCCAACCCTATGTTCGCATATAGAAAAAACAAGAACCTACGCAACTCTCTTGTACATACATTTAGAGAGGATGTGGTGGAAACCCAACGTACTATCTTGGGAAATAAGGCTATGGACAACCACAAATGCGGAAACTGTAGTGTATGTGATCTTTGTATCACTACTAAGAGTATAACATTAAATACAGTGAAATATGATATAAAAACACTAAATAACTGTAGAAGTAAAAGCATTGTATATCTCATCCTATGCGCATGTGGGCAGGGATATATAGGTGAAACAGGGAGAAACTAAGACAGAGAGTGTGTGAACATAAATCTGCGGTCAATACTAATAGGGAAAGTGCACCCCTACTGGGCCACTGGAGAGAGAAGAGACATAAGGCAAATTAAATTAGATGGGTTATACTAGAAAAGATGAAAGAACAGAGGAGAACAGGAAATTGTACACAGCGTAGAAAACATCAAGAACAGTGGTTTATGATTAAATTTGACACTATTAAAAATGGTCTGAACAGCAGGGAGGATTGGGAGAAGATTATCTCAGAATAAAGTAAGAAAAGAAAATCCTTTCTGATAATACAAATAGTTGTAGTTAGATAACGAATACATTTATATATGAAACAATATGAGGAAGAACAAGGAATGCCATGCAAAATTAATAAGGATCACAGTCAACATCTTAGAGCTATGGGTTGTAGTTCTTCCCGGTTAAAAAGGAAGGAAAGCGGTAATGGTAACCAACTGCAATATCGGGGAAAGACCACTTTGAATATGAATGTAGGGTTTCACGAGATGACTTTTAACATGGAGAGTAATATAAGGTACTCTCGGGATGGCCGCGGGGCAGCGCAGCAAGGGGAAGTGCCGCGTGGAGAACACAAGAGTTCCTGCGTGGTTTGGAGCAGTAGAGACACATAAGAATGGAGTGCAGAGTAGCCACTTTTACATTGGAGGCGGTCGGGAGATGGAGACTGTGAAACAAAGGTGAGAATATAGTGAGGGATCAGGAAGGATTCTCTGTTGCAAATGGGTCACTTCTTAGAGCAGGAAGAAGACCTAACTATAGGAGGTGTGCAATGGGGTGCTGTAATCCGGCCCCTTATGCATGGATACGAGGGGGTCAATAACGTTTTTTTTTATAAAAAAAGAAAGAGCTCTCTTCATAAAGGCAATGCGTTCGGATTATCGAAAAGGTGCCAGACTTAACATCGCACCTAGTAAAAGCTAGCGGGATATTGGTCATAAAAACTAATAAAATGACCAATGTAATAGATTGAAAGATGGATTTAGAAGCTACGGTCAGAGAATAAAATCAAGTATGTATATCCTTACTATTCACAGATACAGTGGGTAAGTCAGAATTACCGAAAGCCTGTAAACTCAGGATCTCCGGGATACCTGATTACCAGATTACAGAGTATCCAGGCGGCAGCAGCGAAGTTAGCACTCTCCCGACCCCGTCGATCCTAAACAACACAAGCACTGGTGGATCTACCTTGGTTCCCAGTAGCTCAACGGATCCGGTTTAAATCATTGTGCATTGTGTTTAGAGCACTCCATGAACAAGGCCCTAAGCCACTTCAGGATAAGTTTCAGTGGTACAAGCCTACCCGGAATCTTCGTTCCTCCTCTGCCAATTGTGCAAGAGTTCCCAACATAAGGAGGGTGACCCTGGAGGGAGAGCCTTCAGCGTGGCAGCAGCTCGCCTCTGGAATGATCTCCTTTTAGAAATCAGGAGAACCCAAGGCTTGCTGCTATTCTGTAAGAAAATTAAGACCTGGCTCTTCCCCAGGGTATAATATGTCTCTGCTTGAGGGTAGTAGTAGATTTGCTTGATGATAGGCTCCCTTTTTTCTTATGCAGCCGATAGTTCCTGTGCTGGATTGTTCTCTAAGCGCCAGTATGCCCGCAGGGTTACAGTACGCTTTATAAATGTTTTATAATTATAATATAATAATAATAGACACATCAGAAGTCTACAGGATTAATTGCAGTATGTGGGTACATTAATGGAATCCCACACTATGTTGTGCAGATCAAACTAGTATTAAAAGCTAAGGTGTTGAATAACATTTTAGGACCCTATTGTAATTTTCCCGATTTATGCCCTTATATAGGTATAAATCACCATATCCTTATATAGGCATAGACATCATAACCATATTTAGACAAAGCTCATGCAGTCCAAATACGCCAGGGCTACTTCCACTAGTTCCAAAAATCTACAACGTTTTCTTTGAAAACTCGGCTTCAGCAGCTAGGAACTTCCCCTTGCTCGAAAACTGACTTGTCCAAGAACTCATGGAGGTGGTTTGGAGCAGTTCGACTATCTACTTGTCAGACGCGCCCTGCTACTGCAAGTGCCGAAGGAAGCCGACCCTCCAGCAGACGCACTGAGAGAGACGCTGTCTTTTCTCCTGCCGAGAAATCCAGCTCCAGTGTTTCCAAGCTACCCTTGCGAGTTGTTGGGAAATCCAGTCCTGAGCCTTACCTTCTTCATTCCAAATCAAGGTACGGGGCTGATTAGACCCTAAGAGAAATCTTGGACTGATTCTTGGCAAAGAATACTAAATTTATTCTACACCTCACTTACTTGTTCCCTCGTACTAAGCTTAGGTTAGGTACATCGGGATAGGCGTATTTTAGAAGCACCAGTTGAGTACTTTTTAGCCTATGTTATTTATGTATGTATTTATCTATGGTTTAAGAACCATACAATGCTCTTACAGCATTATTTTATCCTACTCTTTTTACTGTATGCATTATATTTTACAACCAGCTTTATGATTGTAGCAGTTCATTTCTTATGCTTGAGAAAGAAGACTTTCAATAAATCCTTTTATTGAAATCGCCCGTCTCTATTTCGCTGCACTTCTGGTGAAACGAAGCATGTACTATTGACTGAGTGAAATATCTATCTATTGTTTCCACGACTCTAAAGATCAGTTTTATCTTGGGGAAACAAAGTTGTCATGTTTATGCGGTTGTCAGAAACTAAATCCCTTCTTGTTTATTCAAGAAAGTTTCTAGTGACTTCTGAGCTAGCTGGCACTCACAATTAAGTCTAATATATTTGATAGCGACCTAGTAGACATAAGTCCTACGTCACATCTATAGGATATATTATTCCAATGCGCAGAGCCTATTGGGAATATAGGACAAACACTACAAAGTTAAGCATTGTAAGCATCCATTAAGGAGGAACTTTATTAGTAGGATGAAAATAAAGATAAAACAAGTTTCTCTCCCTCTCTTTATGAATTCTATTAAAGGTTCATCAGCCAAATTGGTATATATATACGGCACCGCGTGCATCTGGTCAGAAGAAAGGTTGATGATTTAGCGGTGAGATAGAGTACGTGGCGGTGCATTTTATAAAATACCAAGTCCTGAGGTAAGAGACAAGAGGCAGTAGTGAAGATGATAATACCTCTATTTGATTAAAAAAAAAAGCTTAACAAGAGCGCCGCTTACCCACTCTCTCTCCCCGATATAGATTGAACGAGGTGTGGTCGCCTGCTCTAAAGTAAGGTTTTTATACAGGACAAGGCGCACATGGACTGTGTGATATAACCCTTCACTTGCTACGGTTAGTACAATGAGGAGGAAAAGGAAACTATTTTAAGTATGGATGTTTAAACATGGTATGAAAGAATGTACATTAGGGATAAAGAAGGGAAATACGCAAGATAAGGGAATGGCAACCCTTTGGTTTTGCTCTAAATTGGAATGTAGTGCATGTAGATATGATATCCTCTAGGGGGATGAGAGGGTGTCTAGAGAACAATGTAAACCTGTACACTTGTTTATATATGATACAGGGACCATTGAATTATGCTAAAGAGCAATTATAGATGTGATATGAAAATATATATGGTTTAAAGCTTGGCTGATACCTGTCTTTTCTCATGTAGATAAAATTTCTGTAAAGGGGAGAAACTTGACCCTCTAAAAATGTTGTCCTGAAGAAGGTGGTTCTTTTAAACGAGCTTCGATACCACCGAAACGCGTCGACGCACTTTCCTACAAAGGATCCAAAAAACAAGGGATATTTGGATAAGAATAATATTTTTTACCAAGAAATCTCTCTGTATAATGTATGATGTTTGGATCATATTTTGGTTATAACTGAATACGATAACTGCCATGTTTGGGTCTCCGTTTTTTTAATGTGTTTTTTTAATGTAAAAGATAAATGTCTTTATAAAAAGTACTGTATTGGTTTTTAAAGTGTATGTATTATTTCACGTTTATCCTTTGAGGTACTGACTAAGGACTTTTAATATATGTATGGATTGAGGCATATTCTTGCTTCTTTTTTATAAATAAAATTGTGTTAGCACTACATTGCAGCTTGGGGTTTAATTTTTATGCCACAGTTTGTGGGTTTATTAATGGTTAACAATTAGGACTTTGTAATCGCTGGTATGGAGCCTTTTGAGTGTGTGAAAAAGGATTTGAGTGCATGTGATTCCACTTCCAGGGAAATAGTTTCTCTTCTTACACGTTACCCCCACCTTAGCCTGGATGTCCAAGTTGTACCCGAGTGCCATTAATACAACCAAAAGGAATGTGTACAGTAATGACTTTAAGGAATTAAGTTTGACAGCTTCACCTCTTAATTGGCCAAATGCTCCAAACCAAATGTAAAACAAAATGACAAACAAGCCTCACACTGCCCAGCATGGTGTGTTTAGTGCTGTGCAAAGTGAAAGCTTTTCTCCTTCAGGCAGACTTTATACCAGCTCTACAAGCCATGGTCTTAGCTCACATAGTCAGAAGGCAATAAACCTTGAGTGGTGATATGCGTTTATAACATCTGACATTTCTGAAGAGTGGTCTTCATGCTATTCTTTGACTGATCAAGGGTATCAAGGCGTTTGGAAGAATCTCACTTATCCACAGAGAACTCCACAATCTCTCTCAACGAGCCTGCCTCACCTTCAAAGTATTGGAGAGAGGTGTGGCTCATCAGCTGACTCCAGAGCACCGGGCTCATAGTTCGATCCCCAGCACCCAGCTCAACTCAGCACCATGTGACTCTGGTCAATAGCTCACTTAATCTCCCCGATGGCCCCCAGTGCCTTGAAACCTTAAGGTGATATGTTTGCACTTCACAAATTATTGATTATAACCTATACTGCAGTGAACCTAAGTACACCACCATATCTGGAAAGCAAGATCAAGATTTATGGTGAGCTATACAACACTTGTTAGAACAACCTTATCAGGTTTACACAACAAACTACATGAATGTTGAGACAAGATAGCAAAACTTGTCTTGAAATGCTCCTAGGATCTGAAACACTCTCCCAAGTCAGATCCAGCAAGCTCCATAATTCTTGCTTTTCTGAAGGAATTGAAGATTGTCTCTTCAAGCAGCACCTCATCCATGTGTATCCCTCAGGGTGATGGACGCAGCCTTTATCTGCTCCCTCGTTACCCTCCTTTGTAATTTTCCTGTTTACGACCATCTTTGTACAAATCTTCGTGCTTTCTAAGTTTACGTTATGTCAGCGGGGAGAAGGGGAATTTTATTTATTATTTCCCTGCCACTACTGTGGAGTACCAGACATGCCTCGGAATGCCATTTGATTCACCATCTAGGACTGATTACTGATGTCCAGAGGTGTCTATTGGTTTCTGTAGGTAATTTACTTTAACCAGCCAAACTTCCTTAATTTATTTCACCGTGACTAAAATAGCCAATATCCCAAAATCCATGTGATGGAGTAGGGTCTAACAGAAACTAATTTTAACTGCTCAAAAAAAGCTGATTATGTGGCTTACAGGGCAACATTAAAGGGACAGGAACTTAATCCTGCTACACAAAGGGCATCCACGCGCTTTTCTGAAGAAAAAAAACACCCTACTGGGTACCCTTCATTAACATTCTTGCTTCCTTATTGATTACTCTGATTGTGTCTGTTTCCTTCAATCTCTTCTACGTCCGAAGTTGCACGTTGATTTACAGGCACTTCATCCTTGATTACTTATTACGTGTTTGAGGAGGGGGTGTTTGGGGTGTGACACCCCCCAATTAATGTATTTTCTGATAACTAATTGAGTTCAGCTGCTCTCAGCCGGGTATGGTGAGATGTCTGTCGGATTTCACCAGGAATTTTTACATTCTCACAGACAAAAATGCAAACACATTCTCTCCCTCTCTCTGTTTTAAAAGTCCTAAAAAAATGCTAGCAATATTCCAAAACATTGCGTTTTCTCTCATTTAGTGCTCCCACCAATACACCCTCTTCTCCCTTTCCACTGCCCCTTAAGCCCCTCTCATGCACCCTGCTTGTCCCTGATATCGTAACTGCCAACTGTCCTGTTTTTGCTGGGACAGTCCCAGCAAGTTGGAGACTGTCTCAGGTACTTCACTATCCCGGGACAGTGCTGGCAATTACACTTCTAGCTTTGCCAAGTGTGACACATCTCTTGTTAGTAACGCTTTTTAAGTCACTGTACCGCATTACCACAAGTTAAAAGATTGTCACGGTGACAATCCTTTTGCTTGCGGTAATGTGGTGCAGTGACTTAAAATGTGTTACTAACAGGGGCGGCTCCTCCATTAGGGTGGAGGAGCGTCGCCTCACTGCTTTCTCGCAGCGCTAGAAGCAGAAACATTAAATGGTATTTTAAATACCATTTTATGTTTTTGCTTCTCGCTCTGTGAAAAAGCAGAAGGGGATGCCTGGTTGGGGGTAGGCGGTTGGGCGGGTTGGGGAGGAGTGGCTTGTCTACTGTTGTGGGCCCTGACTGTTTGGTCAGCTCTCTGGGGCCGACCAAACCAGTCATGTGCACTCTGGATGTTCTCTATGTAGGCTGCATGCAGCTTACATAGAGAAAATGGCCTCCCCATAGGGGCCCGGCTGGGCGCCGTCCTCACCAATCACGATGCTGCCATTGCAGCGTTGTGATTGGCTTTGGGGAGGGAAGGGAGGCTGCCTTCTTCCTGTTCCTGTTGAGCGGGAAAGCAGCAGGAAAATTTGGGACCTGTCCAGGAGTGGACGCGGCGCAGTACCCGGGAAAGTAAGTTTTTTGTTTTTTTCCCCGCGCGACCCCTACCCGAGAGTCCTGCCGACCGCGACTGGTTACTAATGCGATTTGCTGGGAACTTGGGCCCGATTCACAGAATTAACTTAAGACAAAATCCTAAACTTACTACTTTTGGTATTCACAGAATGCACTTACTACTTTTGGTATTCAAAGAATGCACTTACTACTTTTGGTATTCACAGAATGGATTTACGAGTACTAACTTTACGTCTGCACTCGGGCCAGAGCTTCCAGCCCGGAGGCGGAGCTTCCGGCCCAGAGGCGGTGCTTACGGCCCAGAGACGGAGCTTCTGGCCTGGAGGTGGGGATTCCGGCCGGTGGTGGAGATTTAGCCATGGCCGAAATCTCCACCTCTGGACTGGAAGCTCCGCCTCCAAGCCGAAGCTCCGTCTCCAAGCTGGAAGCCCCGCCTTTATGTAGTTGTAAATCCATTCTGTGAATACCAAAAGTAGTAAGTGCATTCTGTGAATACCAAAAGTAGTAAATTTAGGATTTTGTCTTAAGTTAATTCAGTGAATCGGGCCCTTGGTGCTATAAGGACCTACTCAATAAAGAGAGAAATGCAGGTAATTTTGATCAGAATTTCAATCTTTAGGCCATAATAGCCAAGTTATTTTCCAATGCAGCTGAATGGGAGAATTTTGCCAAATCAGTTGCTTCGGCCTTAAGTTTGAAACTTGAGTCTCAATTCCCTGCAGTTCTCTCTTCATTGAATAGATCCTATAATCTGCAATATGATAAGTAGGCAGAATTAAATTACGATAATTATGTGGGTCGGGCGGACTGGGCACAGCTTTAGGGCAATGCCATGGCTGTGGTACATTTTCAAGTGAGTAATTGATAGCTGCTGCAAAATGTACCTGGAATTTTTTTTCGAATATTGCCAACTATGTGATGTGCCAGCGTGATTGTTGGAAAATCTGAGGCTCACCACCCCTCCCCCACCAAAACGTACTGGCCAAGTTACGCCCCTACGTGGTCCTCTGCTGGCAGCTCCCCTTCTCAAGTTGATCGTTACAGTAATGGAAGCCGCCGTTAAATTGGACTCGCCTGTCATGTCAACCAAGGAAACACAGCGTAAAATCCACTCCCCATTGGAGTATGTTGCATTACGAGCACTGTAATTGCCAGGGCTGTCTTCACATAAATTAGACTTTTTGTTGAAATGGAAGGGATTTTTAAGAGCATATATTCCCGCGCTGGCCCTTGGGGGCAATAACTGCCTCTGACTGATTTTAGAAATCATTTCAGTTACGCCACTTGAGCGCCGGCGGCACGTCAGGCAGGCCATGACTCCGGAATCCAGCTGTCGCGTGAAGAGGTTCTGTCATAATAAAAATGTGATTAAATATGACTTGAAAGAAATTACCAGCCAGTGATTTAACCGGGGGTGCGTTGCTAGTCATCTGCACAGCTGTGTGAAAAGGAGCCAATTGCAGACGATTGTGGCCACGGCACTCTCACGCTGGCACCGGCATCTGGTACAGTAATTATCTCTTCTGCATTATCTGAAAATTATACTTATTTCACGTGGCCGATGTTCAGCGCTCGTAAGAAACCATGCAAGGGAAATGTTTTGCAAATAAAGACTTGGAGTAGTCTACAGCTCTTCGCCAAAAATGTGTTAATTATATTTATAATCGCTCAAAATTAGCATTAACAACGATAGAGAAGGGAGGCAAAATGGTTGCCAGCAACGATAGGGCTTCCGCGAAAGAAAAATACAGAGAAAACAAACAGTCAGAACTCATCCCAGTGAAAAACTAGCGCCATCGACTGCAGGTTGCAGCCAGCCAGTGGGATGAGGCCGTGAGGGCACGTTGCCCATCCTTCCCTGAGAGCAGCTCCTTGGCCTGCAGCCTACCGGGAAATGACCGAGTTCCAGATTGGCCAGTCCGGCCCGGAAGCGGAATTTCAGCTCATCTTTGTTTTCCAATTCTTGCTTCTTAGTCAACAGCAGTTTGCTGTTTGGATATGTACATTCAGTATTACAGCGACAGGCCTACAAGTTCCAGCACGCAAAGCGATGTTGGTTTCAAAATCAGGAAGTCATGACAGTGCTTCTGATTAAATGGGAACCGGTGGCCAGAAAAGGGGATGGTGAACTGTGCCATGCGGCTGCCTACTGGGCAGGCAATCCATTGTCCATACATGGCAGGAGTAGGTAATCAAACCATACTTTTACTTTTAAATTCTAGTTCTTGTAGTCCCACATTATTAATGAGAAGTTCAAGGCTGCCAGCAGTGGCTGGGTGAACTACACTGACAACGAACCATGTGAAATGTTTACCACCCACAATAATGATGTACTCAAAATACCTCATTTTATCTTTGCAAATGTTGCCGAGACATGACTCGAAGATGTGAGCTTTGGATCGGAGGGACAGTCTAAAGAAAATTTAGAGGAAATGTGTTTGACTCAAAGCAACAACAATTCTTGAAGTAAAATCGCAGCAGGAGCCTGGGTGTGAGAGTGGATGATGTGATTGATGGGTAGCAAGTAGTTGCATTTCAAAATGCATTTCCTCCCAGGGCAAATGCTAAAAATGTGCCTGCTCTTCCATTAATTTACCACAAATACGTTGAATCTGATTGTTAAGGATGGGGATGTAGACAGCATACAGGACAGGAAAAAGAAGCAAGCTTGCTATGTCTTTGCAGTTATGCTGTGGATAAAGCACCCCTGAAAGACACTGGTCTAGCTATTCTGCCTCTAGGGTATTTCCCCAGTGAGTTGCACGCTGTGAAGCTGCTTTCAGAACAGGGTCGGCTGCCATGATTCAACCATACCCTCATTGCTCTTCTTAGAGACAGAGCCTCCAGAAGTGTGGAGCCACTTGAACATTTTTGACAGAGCAAAGTTTAGTTTAAATCCTAGGCCTGTTCAAAACTAAGGACCACATGTATGAACCTATTTTGCGTTTTCAAAAAGACAGATTCGTAGAATAGGCCCGTTTGCGAAAGCAAAAAAGGCTTTTCCTATGTATCAAACCCTAGTTTACGATTCGGCAACCTGTTACCGAATCGCAAAATGGGTTTGTGATTCGGTATTTGGAAGGGGCGTGTTTAGGGCATCCATTCCAAATACCGATTCGCAGCAGTGTATATGAACTGTGACCATGAATGCGGTTGCAAAATATTCGCATTTTACCACCACCTTCAAATTGGTGGTAACCCATTCGCAAATGGAAAGGGGTTCTCCATTGGCAATGGTGGCGAAAACATTTTTTAACCCATGGACCACTGCCTGCTCTTAAAAAATGACTAGAAAACATTTAATTTTTTTCTTTTAAATGGATCCTGTTTTCCTTTATCAAACATGATTGCTATATTGAAAAGCATTCACAGACATGGTGGTCTGCTGACCCCAGCAGGCCACCATCCCAGTGATTTTTGCGATTCTTAGGGGCTCGCAAATTGCCACCTAACTTATTAATATTAATGAGGTAGGTCGATTTGCGACCTCCAAGGAATCGCTAAATGAAAAGTCTTGGAGTTTCATACATGTGGAATAGCGATTACCTAATTCAAACTCGCAGAAAAACACATTTAGGTAATTTCTATTCATAATGCCGAAACATGTGGTCCAAAGACTCACTCCATTACTCAAGCACATTTTAAGAAGGGAACTCAAGAGACCCTTTCCGTACCTCCCTCCCACCCATGTGTGCTCGTCCCTTGCGAAAGTGCGATGCAGCTACCTTCTCATAGACCACAACGTAATTTATTCTAAGATAACTTAAAAAAAATATGATTTGCACAATGAGCAAACCAATCTAGTTTTAAAAAGTTGAGGTCCTGGAAAGGGTAGAGCCCTGACCTTAATACCATGCCATATGATAAAAAAATAGTTTTTCAGCAGTTTACTTAACTTGGGGGAGTGCTTTCCTCCCTGACATTCATGGGTAGTGCATGCCAAGTGTCAGTCAGAAATACACACACACACAACGTGGTCTCCCTTGGTTGGTTGTGTGTATGCCATGGATAACTTTGGTTTGTCTGTGAATGTAAAACTCCTGCTACCTCAAATTCTTTCCATTTTGGGGCACTGATTGTGTCTGCACGCGTTCTGTCTTAGAGCCTTATTATGAGTTTGGCGGTGCAGGAGCGGCACCGCCCGCTCCAGCACTGTCAAACCCGTGTTTGACCTGCCCGCCAGATTAGGAGCTTTCTCCTGTCTGGCGGGCTGTTCTTTAGCGTTACCAGGGCAGTGCCTATGAACATCAAAGGCAGTACCTGCACAGCCCGGACTGATGCAGTCTATGCTGTGCAGATACTGGTGTGCTTGCACACATGGGTGCACACGTTGTGACCCCATGTGTAGATCCACATGGTGTGAGGGCCCAGCGGGCCCTGTAGGGCCCCCTTTGTTTCCTCACCACCACACTTTTCATGGAGATCACACTGCCAAGAAAAGTGTGGTAGTGAGGTAACTCATAATATGCTTGGCAGGGCTGCAGCGTCCCTGCCAAGCATTTTGCGGCCTGGATACCGCAGCGCAACCTGCGGTCGTGGTGGTCCCAGGGTGGCCCAACCACCCTGGTCGTAATAGGGTGGTCGGAAAACTACCACTGCAGCGCCCCTTTGATTCAGACGATCCGTGGACCTCCAGACTGGTAATAACCCCTTAGTTTTACAATGTCACATTTCGTCATTTTTTAGGTTTAGGATCTTGATTCCCAGATATTTTGCAAGTGAGGACTGCAGTGTTGAATTTTAATAAGATGTCAGAGGTAACCATTGCAGTCTATTAGTGTCTTGAACATTGCATTGTGTTGCATTTTAGCATTTGTAGGGAGGAAAGTGATGGGGTGCTGAAGGGCTCATCCACACAAATGGCACACTACTCTGTGTTGGTGTGTGTTTTGGACGTGTGCTCTCGTTGCTTTGACCCTATGTGGAAGGCTTTAAGGGGCACATGCATCATTGCACCCGTTTGCGATTCCTAAATTGCGAAAATTAAGGAATCGCAATTTAGAAATCGCAAACGGCAATGCATGATTAATTTGCAAATATTTTTGCGATTTCTTAATTTTCCTTAATTGCGATTCACATTTTGCGAATCGCAATTCAGGAAAACCTTCCCATTGATTCCTATGGGCCAAAAGGCCCATAGGAATCAATGGGAAGGCATTAACATTTTGCGATTTTCATTTTGCGAATCGCAATTTGTTAATGCATTTCAAGGGTGCTGAGGGGGGTCCAAAGGACCCCCCCTGCACCCTTGAAATGTCATTTTAAGTGCAAGTTTCACACACATATGTCCAAAGGACATGTGTGTGTGTAACATGACACTTTCAAAAATGCTATTTTGAGCATTTTTGAAAGATTTCGCAAATTAACCGAAGTTCACCATAGTGTTAATTTGCTCCCCCTATTTGCGAATTCGCATTTTTTTAAACATTCATGCATTGCATTTAAGGAATCGCAAAAATGCGATTCCTTAAATGCAATCGCATTTTTAGAAATCGCAAAAAATTGCGATTTCTAAAAAATTGTTTAATGCATCTCAAAAAGTGATTTTGGAATCGCAAACGGACGAATTTTGAGATTCGCACCGTTTGCGACTCCAAAATCGCTTGATGCATGTGCCCCTTAATGTTATGCATGATGACTACCAAAGTGCAGAGACTGTTATAGAACGCAGGGCTCGGTAGTATTATATATGAGGAAGTGTGAGAGACAGGCACATTTTTTATGGTTGCAGTTTGCTGGAACCTCTGATTAGCTCTGTAGGTTTGTGTATTGCATTGATCATTTTTTGGTCTGGCGTTTGCTAAGACCTTTTGATTTTGCTGAATATTTATAAGTAATATACTTAAATGTAGTTGTTTTATCCAGCCCTCTTTATCCTTTTGTCTGTTGTGATGCTACTCACAAATGTCTTCCGCCTGCTACAACATACAACTTGGGGCAGTGGGTCAGCCCACCCTGGCCGCTGGTTAACTCCACTGTCAGTGCCTCTAAGTGTGTGGCTATTTGGGACATGAGGGTTGAATATGTTAGAGTCCTGTAGTGACCAGCAATATATGGCAGATATCTCCATTCAAAATTGAGGTACGGGTTACGCACTCCGCGTTTGGTTTTTTGGTGAAAAAGCTGTGGTGTGCATCAAAGATATCACTCCCCGACTGGAAGGTGTGGCAATCAATGTAATGTCTGTGGCACTTAGGATAAGTGCCAACTCTCTGAGCACATTCTCTGAAAAAACGAATAACGTTT
The DNA here is from genome assembly GCF_964263255.1 of Lissotriton vulgaris. NCBI lineage: Eukaryota > Metazoa > Chordata > Amphibia > Caudata > Salamandridae > Lissotriton > Lissotriton vulgaris. Next base: position 1,734,878,628 of record NC_141685.1, read on the forward strand.
TTATCCAATTCTTTAATTCCAATAAAGTTTAAACCAAAATTGCGTGGAATTTTCTCATTATTTATTTCATGTTGTTTTCACATGAGTATTATTTGTTCAAGAGGTTAAAGTCTGTAAATTCCATATTCCATTTCTGATACCACGAGTTGTGTTACATCATAACCTCATCACCCAATGCATTTCGGACAATCAGTCCTTCATCAGGGGTTGTCTGTGAAATAATATAAAAACAATCTATGTATGATCCACCAAGAAAATCTATATGTTTACTTGCATGCTACACATATACTGAATACATGCTGTATTGGATTATACCCCACATGCTAGAATCATGAAAGAAAATGTTGTTCCCTGAATTATATAACCCCCAAGTGTGCATTATCCAAAAATATATAGCTTTATATCCTATAATTGTGCAGAGTGAAAAAAGAGGCGTTGAAGTGTTCAGGAGGTTGAAAACAAACGTCCGTGAAAAACAACGTGCGGGAGACAGAGTAAACAAACTTCCGTGCTAGCACCATCGTGAAAAGCAGACCCACGAGTGCGGCCACATGTTAAGATAATGTAAACAAGTTAAAACACCAGTGTATAAACTTACTCGTGAAGGAGTGTGAACCCGCGCGTCTCACTCGTACGCCCTTCGCTATCAGAGAATAGTAAAGTGTGCCGTATATACGGAAGTGTGAGGGCTATGACATGAACATAGAAAGAGGACCTCGTAGTTTGTGGCCATATTGTAGAGGTAAAAAGTGCCGAGAAATTAGAGAAAGTATGATTTACCAAGCTGAAACGTGGAGAAGAAATTGATGACAAGAACCAAATAAACTGTTGTATGAAGAGAACGTCATGTTGATGCAAACTGTCTTACACTTATACAAAACATCACAATTTATGAAAAATGGCATTCATGAAAGAATCAAATAGTTATAGGTAGCATGTAAACTCCATCCGGTCATTAAGACCAGAAGGTTTCGAAGATTGTAAACATTTTATCCAATGATTTTCACGTTGCAAAAGAAAATTGTTATTGTCCCTGTCATCATGCTTGGCCACAACCTCTACAGCAGCAAATCTAAGTTGACTGACATTGTGTCTGTTGTCTTTGAAGTGTGGTGCTAAATTCGATTTCACATTTTCAGTCCTTATATTACTTTTGTGTTCCTTGATTCGTATTTTCAATTTTCGAGAAGTCTTTCCAGTATATACTAATCCACAAGGGCATTTGATGATGTAGATCACGTTCTCCGTGTCACATGTTGTGTTAATTCTCAAGTTGATATTTGTACCTTTCATTGGATGTTTAATGATCGGTCCTTTAATGAGGTTGTTGCAATTTTTGCAATTGAGACATGGTTGATTGCCTTTGAATGTGATGGAAGGAATTTGTTTGGGGTTTTTTATGATTTCTTTCAAGTTGTTACCCCTTTTGTATGCAAATAAAGGTTGGTCACGGAAGATGTCTTTGAAATCTTGTTCAGTGCTGATGATAGACCAATGTCTTAATATGGACGCTTTGTATGCTTTTGAAACTACTGAGTATTTGGATACGACCACAGGTCTCTTGACACTGTCTATCTTCTTCATTGTCAAAACATCTTGGCGATTCAGTTTATCACAACGTTCTTTTGCATTTCTTAAGATAGTTTGTGGGTAGCCTCTTTGTTCGAAGCGTCTTATCATGTTGAAAGCCTGCCCCTCATATTTAGTTGTGTCTGATACGATCCGTTTAACTCGAAGGAGTTGAGAAAATGGAAGATGATTCTTCAATGACCTTTGGTGAAACGATCTGTAGTGAAGGTTGTTGTTTTTGTCCGTTGCTTTTCTATACAAATTGGTTTCCAGATGGTTCATGACTCTTGTAACACTAACATCCAAGAAAGTGATGGTCTGTTGACTCATTTCAAAAGTAAATTGAATACGATCATTGATACTGTTGAGTTGTGTGAGTGCTGTTGTTAGAAATTCCTGATCTCCTTGCCATAAAACAAAGATATCGTCGATATATCTCAGAAAAATCTTGGCATGTGTATTCCAAGGGGCATGGTTCAAGATATTGTTCTCTTCAAAGTACTTCATGAACGCGTTAGCGTAGACCGGTGCCGCACAATTGCCCATGGAAAATACCGGACAACTGTACATAACATTGATCCTCCTAAAAAAAGTAGCTTTGGTATAACGTGAAGTGCATGAGTTGCATGATGAAAATCTGAAAGTCATTGTCTAAATCCGAGTGTAGTAGAATGTTTTCAATTGCTTCCATACCAAGGTCGTGTGGTATGCTAGTATAGTGTGATTTGACGTCTATAGAGCATAGCCAAATGGTTTTGTTGTCCTCAAATGTAATGTCGCATATCTGGTGTAAAAAATCTGTGGTATCCTTGACATAGGTGCGAGACCGTTGGATCAGAGGTTGTAGATATCTGTCAATGAGTTTTCCAGTGCCTTCATGGATGCTACCACGAGTGGATACAATTGGTCTGAATGGGGGTCGTGTCAGATTCTTATGAACTTTAGGTAGCATGTACATGCTGGGAGTTTTTGGATTCCTCGGAGTCAAGAACCGTTTGGTTTTTTGATTGATGATGCCATTATCTTCAGCTGTAGACAATATGTTGAGTAATACTTCCATATACTGTCTGGTCGGATTGAGCTGTATGGGTCTGTACGTGTTTGCATCTGAAAGGTGTTCTTGAACTTGTTCTCGATAGAAAGCTGTATCCATGAGGACTAAAGCTCCCCCCTTGTCCGCAGATTGATATGTGATTTCCGCTTTTTTGGCCAAATTGTTGAGTATGGAATATTCCTTGTTCGTCATGTTGGTGTGTTTTTTCTTTCTAGTGTAATTAAAGCCACCAATGTCGTTTTTGACCAGATTTTCAAAGATGTTGAAGGATTTTTGGCTAACAGGTGCCATGAAGGTACTCTTAGCACGTAAACCTTTAAGTTGATCCATTTGATCGCTATCTTGTGGAGGCATGATGTTTTCGAAGAAATGTCTTAAACGCAGATTGCGCATAAATTTAAACAGGCTGATTTCCAGCTCTAGTTCGTTAGTATGACTAGTGGGGATGAAAGAAGTGCCTTTTTGTTATACTGACTTTTCTTGATCTGAAAGAGTATAAGACGAGATATTAATCACTAAGTTGGTTTCTTCTTCGGTTTCTCCACCCTCTTGTTGAGTGTTGTACTCCTGACATCCCTTTCCGTCTCTCTTTCCTTCTCTTTTTCTTTTGTTCTGGCCCCTCCTGGGTCGTCTCTTTCTCCTGGTCCTTCCTCTAAAAAAGGAACCGCAGTGAGAGTGGAAGATTCAGTGCCTGTAGAGGGTTTTTGTGTGCTTGAGCGCCTAGTATTTGTGTGCGTTTCTCCTTCAGAAGACGAACTTTCTGTTTCTGTGTTGGTTTTCGGTGGCTTGTTTTGGCGTCTCCTGGCATAGACTTCAGCCCAGGAGTACACCTCCCCCAACTTATAGTCAATAGTATCTCTTCGATACTTGCGTATCTTACGTTCATTTATTTCTCTTGTGTGCTTGTCCAGTTGAATGGTGATGTCATCCAATATCTTGGACCACTCATCCTTGGGTAGCATGTCTGATAATTCTTGTTTGCATTGTTGTATATCCTTATTTAGTTCCTCTAGAGCTCTCGACAGCTCGTCCACAATTAGTAATATAAGGTCCAGCGAGCATTTATTTAAGATGGCGTACCATCTGTCCACGAACTTTGAGCTGTTCCTGCAGAGTAGCGGTTTCAGCGGGATTCGGAGACCCCTTGGAATGCGTTGTGCCCGGTGGTAACGTATTAACGTACTGGCATGAAGCCTTTGACTAATTTCCTTTTTTGTGAAATATAGCAACTGTTTCAAACAGCTTTCCTTGTTCCTGGTGAAAGCCTGTGGAATAAACACCTCGGGGATCAAAGCATAAATTTTGTCTATATCTTCAGCGTTGAAAGCAAAAGTATCGGCTTTTAAGTCGGTCAATGCTGTTATGTCCTCATACGCCATTGTTTGTATATGGTGGGGGGGTGCAGTAACCCAGGTCAGGGTCAGTAAATTCAAAATTGAGGTACGGGTTACGCACTCCGTGTTTGGTTTTTTGGTGAAAAGCTGTGGTGTGCATCAAAGATATCACTCCCCGACTGGAAGGTGTGGCAATCAATGTAATGTCCGTGGCACTTAGGATAAGTACCAACTCTCTGAGCACAACCTCTGAAAAAACGAATAACGTTTTTATCCAATTCTTTAATTCCAATAAAGTTTAAACCAAAATTGCGTGGAATTTTCTCATTATTTATTTCATGTTGTTTTCACATGAGTATTATTTGTTCAAGAGGTTAAAGTCTGTAAATTCCATATTCCATTTCTGATACCACGAGTTGTGTTACATCATAACGTCATCCCCCCATGCATTTCGGACAATCAGTCCTTCATCAGGGGTATTCTGTGAAATAATATAAAAACAATCTATGTATGATCCACCAAGAAAATCTATACGTTTACTTGCATGCTACACATATACTGAATACATGGTGTATTGGATTATACCCCACATGCTAGAATCATGAAAGAAAATGTTGTTCCCTGCATTATATAACCCCCAAGTGTGCATTATCCAAAAATATATAGCTTTATATCCTATAATTGTGCAGAGTGAAAAAAGAGGCGTTGAAGTGTTCAGGAGGTTGAAAACAAACGTCCGTGAAAAACAACGTGCGGGAGACAGAGTAAACAAACGTCCGTGCTAGCACCATCGTGAAAAGCAGACCAGCAAGTACGGCCACATGTTAAGAAAATGTAAACAAGTTAAAACACCAGTGTATAAACTTACTCGTGAAGGAGTGTGAACCCGCGCGTCTCACTCGTACGCCCTTCGCTATCAGAGAATAGTAAAGTGTGCCGTATATACAGAAGTGTGAGGGCCATGACATGAACATAGAAAGAGGACCTCGTAGTTGGTGGCCTTTGAAGAGAATAATATCTTGAACCATGCCCCTCGGAATACACATGCCAAGATTTTTCTGAGATATATCAACAATATCTTTGTTTTATGGCAAGGAGATCACGAATCTGTAACAACAGCACTCACACAACTCAACAGTATCAATGATCGTATTCAATTTACTTTTGAAATGAGTCAACAGACCATCACTATCTTGGATGTTAGTGTTACAAGAGTCATGAACCATCTGGAAACCAATTTGTATAGAAAAGCAACGGACAAAAACAACACCCTTCACTACAGATCGTTTCACCAAAGGTCATTGAAGAATCATCTTCCATTTTCTCAACTCCTTCGAATTAAACGGATTGTATCAGACACAACTAAATATGAGGGGCAGGCTGCCAACATGATAAGACGCTTCGAACAAAGAGGCTACCCACAAACTATCTTAAGAAATGCAAAAGAACGTTGTGATAAACTGAATCGCCAAGATGTTTTGACAATGAAGAAGATAGACAGTGTCAAGAGACCTGTGGTCGTATCCAAATACTCTAGTTTCAAAAGCATACAAAGCGTCCATATTAAGCCATTGGTCTATCATCAGCACTGAACAAGACTTCAAAGACATCTTCCGTGACCAACCTTTATTTGCATACAAAAGGGGTAACAACTTGAAAGAAATCATAAAAAACCCCAAACAAATTCCTTCCATCACATTCAAAGGCAATCAACCATGTCTCAATTGCAAAAATTGCAACAACCTCATTAAAGGACCGATCATTAAACATCCAATGAAAGGCACAAATATCAACTTGAGAATTAACGCAACATGTGACACGGAGAACGTGATCTACATCATCAAATGCCCTTGTGGATTAGTATATACTGGAAAGACTTCTCGAAAGTTGAAAATACGAATCAATGAACACAAAAGTAATATAAGGACTGAAAATGTGAAATCGAATTTAGCACCACACTTCAAAGACAACAGACACAATGTCAGTCAACTTAGATTTGCTGCTGTAGAGGTTGTGGCCAAGCGTGATGACAGGAAACAATAACAATTTCCTTTGCAACGTGAAAATCATTGGATAAAATGTTTACAATCTTCGAAACCTTCTGGTCTTAATGACCCGATGGAGTTTACATGCTACCTATAACTATTTGATTCTTTCATGAATGCCATTTTTCATAAATTGTGATGTTTTGTATAAGTGTAAGACAGTTTGCATCAACATGACGTTCTCTTCATACAACAGTTTATTTGGTTCTTATCATCAATTTCTTCTCCACGTTTCAGCTTGGTAAATCACACTTTCTCTGATTTCTCAGCACTTTTTCACCTCTACAATATGGCCACCAACTAGGAGGTCCTCTTTCTATGTTCATGTCATAGCCCTCACACTTCCGTATATACGGCACACTTTACTATTCACTGATAGCGAAGGGCGTACGAGTGAGACGCGCGGGTTCACACTCCTTCACGAGTAAGTTTATACACTGGTGTTTTAACTTGTTTACATTTTCTTAACATGTGGCCGCATTTGCGGGTCTGCTTTTCACGATGGTGCTAGCACGGATGTTTGTTTACTCTGTCTCCCGCACGTTGTTTTTCACGGACGTTTGTTTTCAACCTCCTGAACACTTCAACGCCTCTTTTTGCACTCTGCACAATTATACGATATAAAGCTATATATTTTTGGATAATGCACACTTGGGGGTTATATAATGCAGGGAACAACATTTTCTTTCATGATTCTAGCATGTGGGGTATAATCCAATACACCATGCATTCAGTATATGTGTAGCATGCAAGTAAACGTATAGATTTTCTTGGTGGATCATACATAGATTGTTTTTATATTATTTCACAGAATACCCCTGATGAAGGACTGATTGTCCGAAATGCATTGGGTGATGAGGTTAGGATGTAACACAACTCGTGGTATCAGAAATGGAATATGGAATTTACAGACTTTAACCTCTTGAACAAATAATACTCATGTGAAAACAACATGAAATAAATAATGAGAAAATTCCACGCAATTTTGGTTTAAACTTTTTTGGAATTAAAGAATTGGATAAAAACGTTGTTTAGTTTTTTCAGAGGTTGTGCTCAGAGAGTTGGCACTTATCCTAAGTGCCACGGACATTACATAGATATCTCCATTCATCACATATGTTGGACCTGGGCCCCTTTTGCAGGGTCTCTCCAAGATGTTTGTCTTCTGTTGCTGAATGACCCTTTGTAGGTATTAGGACTCTGTTCACTTTAACACTGCTATCTAGTGCTAAAGTGCTTGTACGATTTCCTTCAAACAAGGTAAACCTCTAATTAGCACATCTAATTTACTTGTACGTCCCTAGTGATTGGAACTATATGTGGAGAAGTGTGGCTCAGGGGTTAGAGGCGGCAGACCCGGAAGCTGAGATCGGCCCTGGACCAGGGTTCAATTCCCCGCCTCGGCGGGTCTTGGGCTGAAAATTCCATGGACTCGATAATTATTGCTCCGGTGCCTTCTCGACTCACAGGTTCACACTCTGCGACTCTGGGCAATAGCTTGCTTAATCTCCACAACGGCCCCTCGCGGCGGGATGCCTGGCTTTCACCTTGTGGATACCCTGCCGGGGTTATCTCACAGGGCAATACCAGGACGGGTTCCCTAAGCAAGCGCCGGGAAACCCACTGCGGGTAGCTGTGCGCTATATAAGCTCAAATACATTTACATTTACATTTACCCAGGGCCTATACATGAATTGCTACTAGTGGGAATAACCAGGCTTTCACCTCTCTTCTGAATTTTAAATGCTCCTGACAATGAGTTCAAGAGCCCGACTGCTTGCACCACGAATGCAATATGTCCATTCGTGGTGCTAACCTTTTTTAGTGCCCTGTTTTGTTTGGGTTGATTTTTTTTAGGATTAATGGTCCTTTTCCCTGGGTGGCTCAGTGGATTATTCAATATGCCTGAACATGCTTTGTTCTGGGTAGTGGTGCTATTCCACTTGCTATATGGTTCGTTTTTAATGAAGGCAGATCTCCAGTTTTTTAGGGCTCCTTGAAACAACATATTGCAATAGTCTACGTGTATGAAAATAGTCACTTGGCCATGACAGCTCCTTCTTTCTTTTCCTGAAATGTGATCAACATATGTATTAGAAATGTAGGTCAATTGCTGTGATTTTGTATGATGTTCTGATTTTAAGAATGATATTTACTGATTTCAAATGTAATCTGCAATGCCTTTGGGACTACCCCTCATGAAACTAACATACTTTAGAGAGGATCCCTATAGGAAAACTGCAAATTTGCAATCTGGTTGATGTAGTCTTCTATTGGAAATGGTAAAAAAACGACAACATTTTATTTTACTAAACGGATGTTCAATTACATAGAAGACACCACAAAAATGCTTATCACTTGTGATTATATACTACTAAGGCAAGTAACTTATAATGATTAGGATAACAATAAGGGGTATTGTAAGGCTTAGATAAGCGTTTGTGTAAGGTTAAGGTGTAGGTTTAAGGTGACATGTAAAGTTTGGGCGAGGTTTAGTGAAGAGGTGGGGTCTATGATAGCATTTGGTGTTAGTTTAGGTTACTGGCAGAACCAAGTTTAAGTCAGGTTGGTCCACCTCTAGGTCAGGTTCTCTTCTTTGAGCTCATGCCTTTGTTGGATTATCATTTTCATGGCCATGAGTGGGACTATTTTTAGGTCTCGTAGAGAGACCTTTTGCAGTCAAACCAGAAAGCTGAGGATTTGTAGAAGTGCACATGCTTGTGAACGCGCTTCTATCCCCCTGCCTTGCTCTTCAAAGGCTCCCCTTACCATTTGCTCCTGCCTCCCCGCCCACTGCTTCACACTTCACGGCCGCCATGCCGTGACTCGCATTTCTGGCCAGCAGCTCCAAAGGGATCTGCTTCCCCGCCCACTGCTTCACACTTCACGGCCTGGCCGCCGTGACTCGCATTTCTCCTTCCCCCTCCCCACAGCAATGCCAAGAGCTTGTTTTTTTTTAGGCGACCTTGTGTTCCCTCATTATCGGACTTTGATTTACTTCTTCTGACCTGCATATTAATTGAAGCATGCACACTCTGAATATTAATGGATGCTAACTTGATGTTTGCCTTCTGTAAACCATTAACCTTTAATAAACCTACATGGTTTGGAACCTAGACATTCTCTTTCCTTATTTTGGAGCCTAATATTCTTCGCCATATTTGAATGTTTGATTTGTTAATCAAGCCCAATTGTGAACTCTGATCGATCCGATGCATTATGGTTCCTGAAAATGGCACATAGAAAGCGCTATCAAAGTTAAACAACCGAAAGCAAGCGACAAGCTAACATAAAAGTTTGAATGATCGATCTTTGCTCAGGGGTATAACAAAGGATCAGACTGCTGTCCATCTCGAGGTTTCCACCCAGGCAGACATCTTTTAACAACATGGCTCCGACTGTGAATATTAACAAACTAAAGGAAAACATTACAGAGCACAGCCAAGCAGATCCTTATGAATAAACCAAAAACCAAAGCAGATGGAGCTCTCCGCAGGCTTGGAGCCCTTCAATGTTTGTGACTGTTGCAGGAGGACGGGTGCCACTATTTTTCAATGGCATGGTGCAATAACTTCTCATTTTCTCGCTCTCTGAAATAGATACATGAGTCACATCCTAGCTTTGCCCGCTCTAAGCCACGGAGTTTTGGCAGCTTCCCATTTTGGGAAAAACAAATGCGAGGTTTGAAGAGATTGTGCAAAAACAACGAACCGACGGTTTCCCGGGATAATTGTCTACAACCGTTTTTTACGACAAGTCAGAATTTACGAAACAAGCAGGGCACGCATATTGGGAACTCTAGCCCCCCCCCACCCACAAAACTCTTTAATTGTTAAGGAAACAACGTGCTTGGTAGGTGCAGGAATGTATCGCTGCTCCTCCCCGGAGGGGGGCATGTCCCGGTGTGGGGTCTGTCCCAGCCCGAGGAACCTTGGACTGGCACGGAATGGAAAACGGGCACAGCTCTCCGGAGGAGAAAGTGAGCCGACGCCAATAACATGTTTTTGATGTCACTCGATATATTCCCCATCAGACGCAGACATCTCAGGATTGTGTCCATCACAAGCTTATTGTAAGAAGCTACAGGTTATCCGGAAACATATAATGGTCGCAAAAAAGTGCCTCGTGGCCTAGCCTCCCTTAGCCCTATCTTCAGATTAATTTAGCAAATAGCCCTTTGCAATATTTTCTTTTGGATTAGGTGCTCAGATTTGTTTTTGAAAGGAAATCGAAGGCTGTCCTCGACAACAAAGAAATCAAAAAGTAAAAAAAACAAAAGTTGCATGAAAATGAGGTAGTAAACGTTGAAATGAGGTACTGCATTTTACAATACAAACGAAGCACGCAAATTGTATTTTGTGTTCTGTTCTCCAACAATAGAGTATTTCAGAATGAAAAGCCAAGAACGTCTTTGGAAAGCACCATGATGTTTGCTGGAAGTGGCAAAGTACAAGTACAAGGAAAGCATTGGGCACACACATGTCATACATGCCGCCATGGTGCGGTAGTCTTCTGTGCGGTTGGTAGCTGGCACTCAGAGTTTGTGGGGCCGGGACAATTAAAGCCTAGGAAGACTGCATCTATAATAACAAACACTCTCCAACTATGGCAGCCAGTGCTTCATTTGTATAAAAATAATTGCCAGGGCTCTTGTCAGGAGGCCACTGCAGCTTCACCTCCCATCCCCCCTGACAGTGCTGCCATTGACAGAACCAACAAAACTACTAATCTCACTCCCACGAATGTGACAATTCAGACTATTCCATGTCCCTAAAGCTATAAGAAAGACTTGGGCAGCAGGTATTACTAAGGCTGAGATCAAATAACCCTCCTGGCCCACCGCCTGCGGACAACGGGATGGTAGAAATGTTTTGCACTATTTTAAAACACCGTGTGCCCTCCACCCACAGCAAACATTCAAATATAGTTTTGTTATGGGTCTCGTTATATATATTACACCTACTAGTGTATTGCGTAACTATTTACTAACGCCGTGCTTGAGGCATTATATCCTTGCCACCAGAATGCAAACAAGATGTTAACCTAGAGCGCTGCAAATTTTAGATAGTATATAATCTGATAGTATATGCAATCTAATACTAATATTTATGTCATGGTAGTCAAAATTAATGAAGCCCAATGATGCCTATTAGTTGAAGCTAATATGCTAATAAATATGAATCCACACATTCATTAATACAGTGCCAAGGTCAAATTCTAGTTGATTACCACAGTACAGCAAAATGTACACGAGAAAAACATGGTACTGCCTCACCTCACAGATTGCATGTAACAGTCAAGTTACATGGGAAACAATTCTTCCCAATAGCCACGTATTTCTTCAATGTAATTTTACCCTGCAGTACAAATGTAACTCCTTACTTCCTGTTTTTTTTTTTAAAACATATTTTATTGAAGATTGGACACAACATGCAGGTCTCTGTACCCCAGAGATAACTGCAGGACCTTTAAGCTTCAAGCAGTAAAACACAATCCAATTTTTAATGAGATGGTCAATAAACAATTACAGGAGCAGGAAATATACATTGCCCCCCCCGAATCCACCCATTAACCAACTCCCCCCTCCCCCATCCACCTCCTCCCCCCAGCCTCCCCCCACCCTGTCGCATGGTCAATATTCTTCGTTTTCGCTTCTGTACAGTACAACCCAACCCCAAGGCGTGCATCTATCTGTAGTGTCTCAGCCCACGTACTTCCTGGTTTTTATTAAATATCTTTTGTTACAAAAAATATACATGAAAACATATCATGGCATAAACTACATATGCAGATGCACAGAGTATGGTATGCTACTTATTACCATTGGGGAGTGGAGGCAGGATATCATGCTGGCTGGCAACTTAAGTCATAATGGTCTCAGAGCTTTTTTAGGTCTCGCCTATTCCATTCTGCAAGGAATGAATATACGAGTCTAATGCAGCTAAACCACTACTTAAACCCAAGGCTCTCAAAAGGCTCTCCAAAAGCGGATTTTCAACAGTTCACGAGAATCACGTGACCACAAGCTCCTCGTGCACGAGCTCGCGTTCCATCATCAAAGGCAGCCCAGCCAGCCCAGCCTCCCTCACACAAGCTTCTCCCAGCAGGCAGCCCACCCCCCTCCCTCTCCATATGGTCGCTCGAGTTGCCCACCCCCTCCCTCTCCAGCGCCTGCCTTCTCTCTGCCCACGCATCGCAATTAGTTTAAATTTCAGCTCCTCGAGATTTTTTGCCTTAAAGTGCTTTGGGTCGAAACTACCCACTCACCCTCTTTGTCATTCACATTACTTGCGGGCTACTCTTTTATTTAATACGCAGACTTGCTCTTCACTTCACCTTTCACGGCCGCAGGCCGTGACTTGCATTTCTACTCTCCTCAGCCCATGTAGACACCACACCATGACTCGCGTTCTTGAAGGCAATCTCCGCCCCCCCTGGTGTTTCTGGCTTTTCTCGAAAGCTTCAAAGGCTTCACGGCTGCCAGGCCGTGCAAATCACTTCATCTCAATGTGCTTGTTCATCTATGTGCACTGAATTGTGGCTTCATTCATACTAGTCATGCCTTAATCCCCAGTTACGAGAGTAATTCACCCAAACTTTCCTCATTCAGCCGTTATCCCGTAAAAGCAGTCAACCTGTGTCTGGCCTCCATTAGGATTCCAATCTTTCAGCCAGTGTCCCTCATCAGCAAATTAACTGTCCCAAGCCCCCATTATCCTCTCCCGCCCTTGACAAGCTTACTTCTTCAAGGGTCGGTGTTGCCTTATCACCTGGGGTTTATAAATGAGCCTCGCCGCATTAAGAACCAATCCAGAAATACTACATTTCTTTAAAAATGTATAAATAAATCAAAACAAAAGATAACCCTTTATAATGCAGATAGCTCATATCGTCATCTCCTATTTCCTTCTGACTATTTTCCAGCGTGGACGCGCCCGAGCCGCATGGGGAGCAGCAGCCTTTGATGTGCCAGACGGCCATGCAGTGAATAATTAGGGGAGGAGAAATGCCATCTGTTGCTTTGTGCTCGGCCTCAGGCCGGCATTTCTCCTCCCCTAATTATTCACTGCATGGCCGGCCAGCACACCAAAGGCTGCTGCTCTCCATGCTATGTCGTCAGTTTCCTCTGCCTTTAACTGTGCTAGCAAAGATGTCAGCATACGGCCTCTGAGACTGGCTGCTTCACCCCGTTGGGTTCCCCAGAAGTATCAGACTGTCTCACAAGTGACTGACTCTGTCCCAGCCTTATTCTGCCCATGTCACTCACTCTGCCCGAATATTACCAGCCCTTCAGGAGCACCAAATTGTCTCAAGAGTTACCGACTCTGTCCCAGCCCTACCAGCCCTATAGAAACACCCTCTTGCCCAAGTCACTGACTCGGCCCCAATATTACCGGCTCATTTGAAGAATCAAGCTGTCTCACGAATGACCAACTCTGTCCCAGCCCTATCGGCCCTTCAGAAGCATCGCGCTTTGTTTACTTTTGAACAGCCGGCAGAACAGTAATTAGCTACGCGCTGCTCATGTAATCTTTCGCAAATCAATCAGGCTGACAGTTTACTTCCATATGAGACATCAATTCCACCGTAAATGCATTGTTTTGATCTTTTCACAAATGAATATTGCTTTAGTAATTTATGCCAACATTTCCTCACTTTTCTTGTAATCTTTAAACTCTTTTGTAAACACTTTCACGTCGTCTCTGCTCCTTCGTGCTCAGTTTATTTTTAAAGTATGCAGATTACAACAGCAGATAAAATAAACAGTTTTCTATAATTCAAGCTGTTTGCACATTCTAGTCATCTTGCACGCATTAGAGGCTATTAATTTTGTAACACAGCTTTCTACAATTGTATTAATATCTGTAACACAACTTTCGCCAGTTCAAAAATGTCGTGACTGACTAAAATAAATCTATTTACTTTAACTTCCAGAAGATATTCTCCTCCACAATGCCAGAACTTCCCCCGCCCCCACTCCGCGCAATGCCAGAGCTTTTTACTCCAAAACATCACACTAAACTTGCTCACATTTGCCCCTCCGCCCTCATCAGACAGACAGCAATAAAAGATCCAAAGATAGTGCTTATGTGTTTGGGCTGGCGAGGGATTTCACAAACAGACTCTCTCTTTTCCACCACGGACTCATATGTTGTTACTATAAGGAATTGTAATGTTTTCGCTCTTCCTTCCACTCCTTTGTGCCTAGTGAACTTCTCCTGTCTTTGCGCCTACTGCCTTCCCTATGAGTATTTAATTAAATGGTGCTGTTATTGTGCTAGGGTGTGAGTGTCCCCCCCCAACCGAGCCTATCTGGCACTAATCTGTCTACCAATGACATCAGGCAGACACTTGACTGTGCTAGCAAAGATATCAGCATACAGCCTCTGAGGCTGGCTGCTTCACCCTATTGGGTTCCCCAGAAGTAGCAGACTGTCTCACAAGTGACTGAGTCTGTCCCAGCCTTATTCTACCCATGTCACTCACTCTGCCCGAATATTACCAGCCCTTCAGGAGCACCAAATTGTCTCACGAGTTACCGACTCTGTTCCAGCCATACCAGCCATTTAGAAACACCCTCTCACCCAAGTCACTGACTCTGCCCCAATATTACCGGCTCATTTGAAGAATCAAGCTGTCTCACGAATGACCAACTCTGTCCCAGCCCTATCGGCCCTTCAGAAGTACACTATTTACCAAGTTAATGAATCTGCCCCAATATTTCTGGCCCTTCATCCACTCGCCAACTCCACCATCCAACTCCACCATCCAACTCCACCCTCCAAATCCACCCTCCAAATCCAAATCCACCCTCCAAATCCAACTCCACCCTCCAAATCCAACTCCACCCTCCAAATCCAACTCCACCCTCCAACTACAACTCCACGCTCCAACTACAACTCCGCCCTCCAAATCCAAATACACCCTCCAACTCCACCCTCCACCCTCCAAATCCAAATCCACCTTCCAACTCCACCCTACAACTCCACCGCCTCCTTCTCTAACTCCTTGTTCTCTTCTCTTCTCCTGTGCTGATCTGCTGCTCTCTTCCACCCGCCTCCTTCTTTAATTCCCTGGTCTGTTCTCCCATGCTGAACTGCAGCTCTCTTCCACCTGCCCCCTTCTCCAACTCCCTGTTCTCTTCTCCCGTGCTGATCTGCTGTTCCCTTCCACCACCTCCTTCTCTAACTCCCTGTTTTCTTCTCCTGTACTGATCTGCTGCTCTCTTCCACCCGCCACCTTCTTTAACTCCCTGTTCTCTTCTGCTGTGATGATCTGCTGCTCTCTTCCACATACATCCTTCTCTAACCGCTCACAAACACACACACACATTCAACCACACACACAACCACACAAACACACACAATCACACCACACACACAATCTCACACCCAACCACACCCAACCCCACACCCAACCACACACCCAAACCTACACACAACCACACACACAACCACACATACAACCACACGCAACCACAACCACACACCCAACCACACACCCAACCACAACCACAAACACAACCACACATACAACCACACACAACCACACACCCAACCACACACAACCACACACACAACCACACCACAAACACAATCTCACACACAACCACACACAACCACACACACTACCACACACAACCACACACAACCACACACACAACCACACACACAACCACACACACACAACCACACCACACACACAATCTCACACACAACCACACACAACCACACCCAACCACACACACAAACACACACATAACCACACACACAACTACACACACAACTACACACACAACTACACACACACAACCCCACACATACAACCCCACACACAACCCCAAACACCCCGACACACACAACCCCACACACAACCCCACCACCATACACACATACAACCACTCACACAAACAACCCCTCACACATACAACCACTCACACATACAACCACTCACACAACTACACACACACACACACAACCACACACAAACACACACATCTGTTGCCCTCACTCTATCTATCTATTCCCCTCACTCTATCTATCAATTGCCCTCACTCTATCTCTCTATCGCCCTCACTCTCTATCTATCAATCTATCTATCGCCTCACTCTATCTATCGCCCTCACTCTAACTATCGCCCTCACTCTATCTATCGCCCTCACTCTATCTATCGCCCTATCGCCCTCACTCTATCTATCGCCCTCACTCTATCTATCGCCTTCACTCTATCTATCGCCCTCACTCTATCTTTCGCCTTCACTCTATCTATCGCCCTCACTGTCTATCTATCGCCCTCACTCTGTCTATCTATCTATCTATCTATCTATCTATCTATCTATCTATCTATCTATCTATCGCCCTCACTCTGTCTATCTATCTATCGCCGTCACTCTGTCTATCTATCTATCGCCCTCTATCTATCTATTGCACCACCACAGCATCACTCAGGGGCACCACAGCATCACTCAGTGCAACCATTCAACATCAACTAGTTCAAATATGTTCTCTCAATGTTTAAAGCTTTATTACAAATGTCACAAAAAGACGTTAATATTTCTCTTCTGTTCTTGGATTTTCGTCACAATAACATACACTGAACATAATCTTCACAAAAGGTATTTACAAAAGTTTAAGCCATTATAAATTACAATAAATGTTTTTTAAGTATTAATTGTTTAAAAAAATTAAAAGCCATTGTAATTTGTAATATCAATACATCTAAGCCACGTAAATACAAAACATGTTGCATTACAAATGCTATGTGTCACATTTGCAAAAGTTAAAAGTATTGGCATTGTAAATGACAAAGCTATTAATTTCGCTATTTTATGTGTCATTTACAAGACCAATAGCTCAAACTTTCCTAATGCAAGACCTATTGCATTGCAAATGCTTGTTCTACTTCTGGTTGTGACTGGCCTTGTTTAATTTCTCTGTACCCTTTCTCCTCATCGGTAGGCTGGTTTACAATTTACCTTTCCTTATCTTTTGAGCCACGTGTTGCCCTACACAGGTGGTCCTATTTAATGTTGGGGCATTTCTGATGATTGTCTCCCTTTTCATCTACTTGGGAGGCATTTACATTTGCGCCATATGGCATTTTTGAGGTGTCAGAGATGAGCTTCCAGTGCAATTATGATGGTGTGTTGGTCTATGCTGATCATGCTTGTGGGAGAAAGTGTTTTTGGGGACTTGGATTTCTTTATGGTTGCTCTGGAGCCCTAATCTATGGTACAGTTGTTGGGGTGGAGTTATCCTCATGATCTCTGAAGATGCACAATGATTGTTGTGGGCGGGTACAGAATATGCAAATTATGTAAAAACCATTATGTTGATATCCCATTGTTATTCTCCTACTGTGCTGCATTTTCCAACTGCACTCAAGGCACCTTGTGTCTTATCGAAAGCAAAAATAACAGATGATGGACGGGATGCTGAACAATGCAAACATTCACCCCCCCAGTCAACAGATCTGGGTTTAATCCATCATTTCTTATTGTCCACCACACACAGCAGTGAAGAATCAGCCATATGTACAGATATATGGGCCTAAATCCATTGTTTTTTTTGCTCCCAGTGCCATTCCAGTTTAAACTCAGCCATATGCAAATCAGTCTTGACCCTGCTCCTCATGGGAACAGTCCAGCCGGAACTGCAAAGACCTTCCTGGACCGGACACAAGCATCCAGGGACCGGTTTCGGGGTGTCAGAACTTATCAGCCAGGCTTACTTGAATCCAGAGGCCCAGTGAGCACAGGACCCACATCTGGGCATACACTTCCCTCTTAGGCCGACAAAAGCAAAAGGAACAGATAATGGATGAGTCCTCTAACAAGCCACTAGTCTCTGTGCTTTTTGTGATCCTTTTGAGTTTCTTTTTCATTGATCTTCATTGACCGAATTAACAAATGGATAAAAAGAGAAATCTGAATGTACAAATGAATTAATATTATTGTCATGATGTTGTTATTTGAAATGCAAATCATCTGATAGGTAATTTGTGTCTAAAGAAGAGAATATATGAGGTTTACAAGATATCATTAAGAAAAACAAATGTATTTATATTTTGCATATTTTCTATTTATTTAAAAAAATATTTTCTACAAAAAAAATGTAAGAATATCAAAATGAAAATGATATATAGTATCACTTGTCTATCAGTATTGTTATTCTTAGTATAGACATTCCAGTTGTATCTAGAGTTGAGATGCCAATTTTTTATATATACACACTGTGCTTAGTGTTTTGTGCTTTTCAAATGAGTGCTGAACAATGCCACTATTCACTCCCAGTCAACAGACCTGGCCTGGCAGTTCAGGCTGGACTGTTCCCATGGGGAGCATTGTCAAGACTGATTTACATATGGCTGAGTTTAATCTGGAATGGCATCAGGAACAGAAAGCAGTGGATTTAGGCACAGATCTCTGTACTGGGGTGAATGTTTGACATTGTTCAGCATTCTGTCCATCAATTGTTCTTTTTTGCAATTTTCACCCTTAGTAGGACAAGTATGTCCAGACCTGGGTACTGTGCTCTCCATGCTACTGGAGTCAAGCTACGCTGGCTGATGAGGGGTGATACCCTGAAACTGATACCAGGATGCGTGTTTCCGGTCCAGGGAGGACCTGGCCTGGCAGTTCGGGCTGAACTGTTCCCATGAGGAGAGTGATCAAGACTGATTTGCATATGGCTGGGTTTGCATAAAAACGGATGGATTTAGGCCCAGATCTCTGAACTAGGGTGAATGTTTGACATTGTTCAGCATTCTGCCCATCAATTGTTCTTTTTGTATTGTTCCTAATCGGGCACAGGTGTCTGGAGCTTGTCAATATGCCACAGCATGTGGTTTCTGCTGACCAACAGGTGGGTGTATATTCCAAAGAACCCCTCTTTCTTGGATACGGAGGAAGATGATTGCAGAGTGACCGAACCCTTTATTTACATTGGCCACATGGAATATCAGCCTCCTCTTCTGGTAATGTGAGAGAGATGAACGTGGTGGGCTGTGATTTTCCCTAAAGCTGCTAGATTTATCATCCACATGGCAGGTGTTGCTGGACATGGTCAGGATGGAAGCCATCAGATATTCATCGGAATGACAGCCCGCAAGATCGGGGATATGGAAGCCTAAGTCTTTTGTCGACAATAAGAAGACTGTTTTAGGCCATGCAATAATGGGTCCCTTGTTTGGTTACTGCTGCTTCTGCCCGAGGGCTGTGAGGATTTGTGCATACTTTGAGCAAGGCAGACTAAAAGTATTGAAAAACGCCTGTATGATACAACTGGAGCATGTCTTGTTGCACAATGGATGTCTAGGTCCTTGGTACTCTTAGCCCAATTTAGTGAGTAATGGCACAGGTTTGAACTGGCTTCTGCTCATAGTATTATAGCATTGCTTTGGTAGTGTACCAGTAGCATGTGTCTGCTCTGGGGTAGATTGTCTCTAATTCCTCTTGTTGGGTGGTTGCAGATAGGCGAGGCCTGCCATAGGGTCATGCCACTGGGCGTTTGTAAAGGGTTGTGGCCTTACAGAAGCTGGAGATGGGAAATGTGGTGCTCAGGGACCTGCCATTGCACCTTATGGATGTTCCAGAAAGGCCTAGGTTCAAACTAAGAGTAAGCTTACTGGCAGAATATTTTTCTGTTGAGGCTGAACTGATTAATGCTTGGTTTCTCTCATGTCCGGTTTGAGGTGATACCAGATACCACAGTCTCACTTATCTGGGGAGGATTGATAAAGTGACCTGTACACTTCTTTTAGGACATATGGGCATCCTGGAGTATGCACTCTTGGTGCTGGTACTCTCCACACCCTGTGATGGGCAGTGTCTTAAGTCATTAGTATCCTTGCCAAGTGATGCCTGGTGAGGACCATGCGGGAAGTGGGTTTCATGACAGCAGATATGGTCTGATGCAAAGTGTAGAAGTGTAGCAAACCCTCAGGAGTTCTGCATTGACTGGAAGGGGACTGTCTACTCTGTTGACAGACAACTCAGACTTCTGGTCGGGGCAGGCAGCAGTGCCAACCTGCTAAATGCCATTGTAGCGTGCGATGAAACAGTGAAAAATAAAGGGCAGGCATACAAGTGACTGAAAGTTATTCTTTAAAGGAAGGCTCTCCCTTTACTGGTAGGCTGGAGCTCAGCACCTCAGGGAGACTTCCATATAAACTACGCACACCATTCCAGGGGGTGCTCTAAATGACACTCAATACAGACATCCTTTAAGAGGAGACAAAGTAATGTCCTTGACTGAACCCTGCCCCAGATTGAGGCCCAAATGTAGAAAGTAGAATCTTTGAGCACGGTCTTTATTTGTCCCAGTTCAGTTTATTCTGTGCATTCTAGAGGCAGGATTGGATCTGGAAGGCTAGCATTTGGCTGATGCCCAAAACCCTATAGGTGAGACAAGCTGTGGGCTGTTTCTTTCCTTCTACTTACACAAATGCTCTAACTGGCTCACACTGCTTCTCAGAATTAGAAAGGTTGCAGCAGTTCCTTCGCAGCCCAGCACAGACTGTCAGCAGGCCCAATGTCACATACATGACCTGATTAGGTGTGTGGACAGAATAGCGAATACAAAATATTGAAATACATAAATATTGTGTCAAGAATATCGGGGTGAGGGCGTGGCCTAGCAGCGAACCGTGATGGCCACCGAACTCCACAGCTCTGAGATCCTTACATTCCCCACGTCTATACGCCACACTGATCCGTCTTCCCCGAGGTGCGGAAAACACACAGGAGGTCCTGCGGAGCAGTCTCCCGCAAATCCCGATCTCGACCGACACCTGCAGACAGATATATCGGGATCGGCCACCCGAGGCCTGTACTTCACCCTGAAGCCGAGGCCCACAGTATTTATCGGTGCCGCAGCTGAGGCGAGGCAGACCTGTCTGATCACTGTGCGAACCCAGGGTCTGGTCGGCGGCCCATCGGGATTATTCACATGTTAAAACGGCAAAAGTAGGAGCTTGGTGCACGCTGCTGGGCCTGAGGAGAGAGGCCCACCTCAGCCTGAAGTCGAGACGGAGGCTGGGTGCGCAGCGACTGGCCGGGATGCCATTACTCCATACTGTCGGCTCATTAGACTGCGACGCGAGCCGGGAGGAGCGGTAAGGTACCGGTAGGGTCCAGGCCTTAGCTGAGTGACTCGCGCTCTGGTGGTAGGCCCCCACCCATGCATATTGAAAATTGCCACTGAAATCTTGAGCCCCCCCTGAAAATCGAAGATCCATGACCAGCTGAGCGGGATAGTTGATGTGTCAGCCTGCTTTATACCCTGAGATTGCGACCATCCAGAGCCTCCTGTGTAAATTAGTGGGTCCCTGGCATCCACTTGAAACCGATTGGCTGCCCAGCACTTCCACACCACTTATTACACCAAGGGTCGGGCACGGGTGGGTCGGCTGGGCGCGCTCACCCACCTTCCCTCTCCCCCTCTCTCTTTGACTTGCTGGCCTCCTTCGATTGTCTGGGAGGGCAGCAGCCCTTTTCCCTCATATCTCTCTCATTGCTGTCAGACCAAGACACTATTAAAAACCTGCAAAGTAAGGAATGGCCACAATGGAGAGAAATAAGCCCTCAGGCTCAAGAGGGCCAAAAACGACGCAGACCAACAAACTGGACCACTACACTTTGCTCAAAGACATGATTCAGAGTCGCCAGTCTAGAGGTGCATCCCTGGGGGAAGAAGGGGACGAGGAACAGGAACTTTCACTAAAAGATGTCATGGACGCTATCAGAAGTGTTAAAACCTCCCATGAGCACAAGATGGATGCTATTGCTATTGACGTCAATCTGATTAGAGTGGACCTTACCAAACTTAATGAGAAAGTCAAACAGGCTGAAATCGTTACAACCAGTCTGATGGGAGATGTCACGCAGCTCCAAGGGGAAGTCCTGGACGTACAAAACTTTCACAAATTCACTGAAATGAAGCTAGATAATTATGAAAGACGCCTTCGGCGCAACAACCTACGTGTTTTGGGAGTTCCGGAGCGGGAGGAGGGGCAGTCGCCTGACCTCTTTGTTGAGGACTTGATCCTAAAGCACCTCCAACCCAAAGGGCTTAGCAAATTAGTTGTCATTAAGCGGGCCCACGGAGTACCGGGGGGCATCCAAAGCTCAGGGCCCCTCCACGACCGATTCTAGCGAGAGTGTTGAATTTCCGGGACAGGGATGTTATTCTCCAAAACGCTAGGACAGGGGCCCTGCTTCGATATGAGAATGCAGATGTCTCCTTCTTCCCAGACTTCACGCAGAGGGTGCAAAAGCAGAGACAAACTTTCAATGCAGTGAAGAGAGAACTTAGGGAAAGAGGCCTAAATACTCTATGTTGTTTCCTGCACGTCTTCGGGTCGAGTTGGAGGGGAGAACCTGGTTCTTCGAACATCCTGAGGAGGCAACAGACTGGATTGAGAGCAGGAAGACCTGGAGCCAGCAAGATCGTCACTCCAGGAAGGACGAAGCATTACAGCCTACTGGATGAAGGCACCACAGAAACGAGGTGATGCCAATCCAGGCTTTCCTAGCCCAGAAAGGGACTGCGTCAGGTACTTGGTGGCCACGCTGTTAATGATCGGGGAGGAACTTCTCCATGACTGTTGCAATTCAAGACTTTGATATGTGTTTTCTCCCTTGGGGTGCTACCATTTTACTTTGGGAAAGGGGGCGGGAGAACGGCGATCTGCACCTCCCTTTTTTCTCCTTTTAGTTGTTTGCTAAGGCGACATGCACTCTGCATGTTTCGAATGGGCAGTTTCGCGCCCAGAGTGCAGGGCAGCAGGGCAGGGGTTTGTTGGGAGGGAGACAATTTGTTTGTTTATTGTTGTAATTGTTACATCGGTGTGATATATGGGTTCACCTACAGAAGGGGTGCCACATGTGTTAGTATGGAGGATTTCGAGATTTACGAACTGAACGGCAAGTACAATGGGGGACAAAAATGTTAAAATTTTAAGTTGGAATGTCAACGGGCTTGGGGACAAAATCAAACATAGTGTGGTCCTCCAATACATTAAACGTCAGGCACCAGATGTCGTCCTGCTCCAGGAGACACACCTGATCCGAAATGTGTGCAAGGCAATGCATAGAGGGGGATATAATATGGTCGCACATGCAGGGTTTACATCTGGTTCCAGAGGTGTGGGTATCATGGTGAAACACAAGCTCCCACTCGTCATAAGCTCCAAATGGGCAGATGATTGAGGAAGGTATGTTGGTGTTTCGGGGATGTGGGATGGCCGACTCATCACCTTTATGTCTGTATACGTCCCCCCAGGCCTGCAGGGCACTACTTTTGCTGCCTTAGGTGCAGTCCTACTCACCATTCGAGATGGCCTTTTACACCTTGGAGGTGACTTTAATGCTGTGGTCTCGGGAACGTTAGATAGATATCCCCTCAGGAGGTAGGGCCCTCTGCTCGTTGGCTGACAGATTTCCTTGAAGCTATGGGACTGGTTGACGGATGGAGAGTTTATAATCCGGACCAGATACAACACACCTTTCATTCTGGGGCACATCACAGCCTCTCCCTTAGACTATTGTCTTGTACCAGCAGCACAAGTCACTTACACAAATGAAATCAAACACTTGGCTAGAGGCATCTCCGATCACTCGCCAGTATGGGTTCACATGATCCTTAACCAGAGTAAAGTAGGCAGATTAGCCCCAATTAATCCTTGGCACCTCTGCAACCCTAAAATCCTGAAGGGCCATATTGAAGCCATGGATGAATATTTCTCCAAAAATGTGGGGTCTGTATCCTCTTTCCAGACCCTATGGGAAGCCTTCAAGACTATTATTCGCCGGCAGGCTTTGTCATTGATCTCTGGCTCTAAAAAAGATAAGCAAAAGGATGTTCTAGAAATCGAAACTGAAGTTTATAGCCTGGAGAGTGACCTGGAATCTGGGTGACACCTGAGAACCTCCATTTACTGAGTCTAAAACAGCACGACTACAAGACTTTAGTCTCCAATAGGGCCAAGACCCTAAGTAGGGAACAACAAGGTAGGATCTACGACCTGGCTTTTAAAGCAGGGAAGCTCATAGCATGGCCAGACAGGAGGGGTTGGGCAAGCAGGCTGGTCTCAGAGCTTAAGGTGGGAGGAAGCATCTCAATCACAGAACAGCAGGAAATAGTTGACTGGTTTGCCAGTCATTTCCAGACTGTTTATACGACAGTGACTTCCCTCACTGAGGTGGATTCGCAAGAATTGCTGCGTGATATTAAGCTCCCTTAAAGACTGTGACTATATGGACAGTGCCTTGAAAACGGATGAGATAGCATTAGCGATTTGCTCTTTAAACTCGGGAAAAGCTCTGGGTCCTAATGGCCTCCCCATTGAACTATACAAACTACGACCGGATAAACTTGCCCCATATTTGAAATCTGTTTGAAGAGTCCAGGGAGGTAGGAGTATTGCCCAGGGAGCAGAGGATGGCCACCATTGTTGCTATTCCTAAAGAAGGAAAACCCAAAACAGACTGTGCCTCGTAGAGGCCAATCTCTCTCCTAAACACTGAGCCTAAAATATTAGCCAAACTCTTAGCCAATCGCTTGGTTAAAGTGATTAGTAGTTTAGTATATCCGGACCAATCCGACTTTACGTCACATAGAAACACGGCCCTGAATCTGCGCAGAATCCAGGGAGTACTAGACAGAACCCATACCCTCTGAGAGCCAGCTGTGACCGTGTCCTTGGAGGTGACCATGGCCCTTGATACCATTGAGTGGCCTTACCTCTGGGTAGTTCTGGCAAAGATGGGATTCGTCCGAAAATACAATGAGCGCATCTTTTATATGTTGAACCTCTGGCTCAAGTGGTAGTAAACAAAAAATCATCTGCTCCATTTCTGCTTAGTTGGGGAACTCGTCAAGGTTGCCCGTTGTCCTCTCTCCTTTTCTCCCTAGCCCTGGAACCGCTTGCAGCCCGGATCCATTGGGACCCAATGATACTGGAATAGCGATGGTCCCCCGGCTGGGAGGACCGCATCTCACTCTATCCGAACAACATTTTACTTTATTTGAACTCCCCTAATAAATCCCTTGTAGTGGTTTTGGGCATTCTCGCAGTGTTCGGTAGATTCTCTGGGTTTTCCGTCAATTGGGAAAGTCCCTGTTATTTGTTTTGAGGGGAGACTCACCCGTCCCTCCAAGAAACTGCCCAATACAAATCAACACCGTTGGGTTTAAATATCTGGGGATTTTCCTCTCCCTTGTACCCTCGGCTCGCTATGCCCAAAACCTTCTTCCCCCCCTCTCCGCAAACTAAAAAAGGATATTGCCAGCTGGAAGTCACTTCCCCTCTCCCTCTTGAGCAGAGCCGCCCTGTTCAAGATGATGTCCCTACCAAGGTTCCTCTATGCCCTGCAAAACACACTTGACCCAGTTCCGGCACGCTATTTTAAGGAGATTGTGGGCCTACAGAGGGACCTGCTCTGGGACGGTAAACCTCGAATTGCCCTGAGTAAGCTAACGCTAAATTGGTATTATGGAGGCATTAGCCTCCCGGATATCAAAAAATTCTATTGGGCATCCCATCTTGCAGCCGTCAACCATGGCACATTTGGTCGCGCTGATGATGCAGACTACGCCATGGATAGATGGCTTCGTCCAGGTGGCATTTACAATAGAGCATTGTATTCCCGACCTAAACGATTCACCTTAACTGGCCCTACTAAACACTCTGTTCAAATTTGGCATGGCGCCAGTAATTCTCTTGGATGGAGACAGAGACTGACATTAGCCACCCCTCTTTAGAACTGGGCGATTGTGGAAAACAAAGGGGTTTGACAGGTGGGACCTTATTGGCATCTCGTATATTAAAGATGTCTGGGGAGGTGGAGAGATCAAGTCCTTTAACACGCTTCAGACTGAATATGAGTTCGAAGACACAGAACGCTTTCGCTATACACAGGTCCTACACTCTCTCCAGTCTTCTCTGCCTAAAGGGACTGTTCCCCCGGAGGCCTCTCCCCTGGAGGACTGCATTTTAGACGGCCACCTTCCTGATAATACTATTTCCTTAATATGTAAGAAGTTAATCAACCAGATGATCGACCCCATCCAAACACTGCGGGATAAGTTGGTGAAAAATGGCGTTGAGCTGGATGACGAGGATTGGTAGATGGCAGTGTCTTCCCCCAGAGTTGTGGCTATCCCTGCGGGCCTGAAGTTGGTACAGATTAAGATCCTTCATAGGATATACAAGTTCAAGTTCAAATGATCTTTATTCGGATTTTAGTGCATCCATAAAAGTACATACAGAATGAAATACATTTAAAACACATTAAAAACATGTATAAAAATTAAAAACTGATTTTTCCAGTTGGGTTTAAGCAGCATATATGTCGTAAGGTGCGAAGTACATAATATAAAGTGCGAAATACATAGTAAAGGGAGAAACATTGATCTATTAGTATATTTAGTCACAGGATTCAATTTATATACTCCTGAAATGATCGTATATATCCAGACACATATATAATTAAATCTGTAATCAAATTAAAACAGAATGATAAAGTGCAAAGTGCATAAAATAGCATAGTACTGTTGTCCATTATGCATGTTCCATACTTGCCCTCGATCTCACACAAACTTTTATAAAACAGCTTACAGTATATATAACTTCATCTGTTAGCAGCATTTGTAAAAATCTCAATGCCAGATTTAAATCTCTTAGGTTGTATTTGCGAAGAATCGGCCTTAAATATTGGCGGGTATACAATTCATAATGGCCACAGAAGAGGAAATAATGCAACAGACTTTGTTTTCCGCCTTCAGAGCATGGGCAATCCAACTCTTCTAGTTTTTTGTTATAGCCAAGGGGGAAGCTGAGTAAATTGACTATTCTTCCATCCCGGAACCTGAACAAAAGGCTCCGATTCCATCTTCCTATTGGGATTGACAGGTATCTGCAAAAATTATTCAAGTTATCGTTGCCTAAATCAATAAGGGGCAAATATCTGATAACAACAGGTTTGATAAATTCAGATGTCATTCGTTCCTCTTTATATGAGTCAAGCAATGCCCGTTTGACACTGTTCTTATGAGCCGGTACAATGGTATTAGGAGAACTGAACAGAGAACCGTGTCCCACGCTCAGCAGGCTATTCTTGACTGCATTTAACCAGGGTATGTGATGGAATCTTTCGCATAATAAACAGTCAGATATTATACTGCGCGTAAAGGATGCCGCTGGATTTAACCATATTTTTATCCAGAAAAGCACGGGCCTAGACCTGATAAAATCAACAATGTATGGCAACCTCAGTTCATTGTGACAAATAAATGTAGGGGCACAAAGAACTCCCCCCAGCACCCTCCTACAAAATCTATTTTCCTCCAACTGGAGAGACGTGCTGTTACAATAACCCCACACTTCTGCTCCATATGTCCCAGTTGGTTGGCATTGGGTACGATAAATATTGAGCAGGGGGGTAACGACATCAGCCAGTTTGGGTTGTCGGAGAGATAAAATTGAATTGATTGACTTACCAATTTTATTTCTCGCATAGGCAGCATGTGGCTGCCATGAGCCTGTGTTAGAGAATAATAACCCTAAATAAGGGAAAGTGCTAGTGCATTTTAAAATGTTGTCGCCGGATTTAATTGAGGTAATATTGTACTTTTTAGGTCCACAGTTCATAATAAAGGATTTTTTAAAATTGGTATTTAAACCAAGGTTGGACATAAAGGCAACAAACCCATGATTAAAGTGCGTAAAGCATTCGGGGTGCGCCCCATTAATACTGCGTCATCCGCATAGAGTAGAGTAGTAATGGGGGAACCATTTATAATTGGTACATCCTTAGTGATCTTACTCAAAGTGCTACTCAACCCGTTAATATATAGAATAAAAAGCAGTGGGGCGAGTACGCAGCCCTGTCTAACTCCTCTGCTAATAAAAACATCATTGGATAATTCGCCATTATTATTAATTCGTACTCTCGCTTTTAAATCCCTATGTAAATAAGAAAGAAAGTACACCAGTGAGTCATCCAAACCATAATCAAGCAAAAGTGACCACAACCTAGAACGATTAACAAAATCAAATGCGGAACTCAGATCCATGAAGCCTAAATAAAGAGGGGATTTTTTAACACTGGTGTATTTGGCCATAATCAAATTCAAATTTAGACATTGTTCAACAGTGCCTACATGGCTTCTAAATCCCAGTTGACTGCAATGTAGAACATTATTATCCTCAGCCCAATTCCTTATCCTTTTAAAGATTACCCTTCCAAGGACCTTTAGCGTGTTATCGATCAGTGAGATCGGGCGGTAACAGGCAGGGTCCGACCTGTCACCTTTTTTGAATATCGGTACGATGACACTGTTCTACCAGGATTCGGAAATTGAGCTGTCAGTCAGGTTATTAAATAGGTTGCATAATAAAGGGGCCCAAAAATTAATTTCAGATTTAATCTGGTCAATAGAAAGACCATCCGGGCCGGGAGCTTTATTACTGGCGCTATCGATTATAGCATCCTCGACCTCGAGTAGTGAAAAGTTCAGTGGTTCAACAGTATTGGATAGAGGGACAGTATCTAGAGAAGTGGCTGATATAGCATAAATTTTAGAAAAATGCTCTACCCACGCCTCACCCGTTATATTACAGTTGATTGGTTTGATGTTAGAACCAAAGGATCTTAGGGACTTAACTTCTCTCCAAAAACCTGTTGTGTCCTTTAATGTGGCAGTACGCGTGAGAGATTCCCAGTGGTTAATCACTAAGGCCTCAGATCTAGTGCGTAGCGCAGTTTTGTATTTTGATCTTAATTCTCTCACGAGTGGAGCATCCCTTGGATTAATTTTTAAGGCAGCCCTCAGGCCCCTGTTGGCCTTAGAGCAGGAAGAATCAAACCAGCGAGGACCATGATCTATATTATGCCTGGCTGGTTTAGAGGATTCTCTTTTAATAGCCCCACATAGATTGCCAAAGGCAACAACCACATCACCGCCAGGACTCGTGTATGACAGGCAAGTCTCTACTGTCTTAGGATATTTTTTAATTACTCTGGCTAAAATATCTTTGTTGTCCACTCCTTTCCATATTAGTCTTAATCTGTCAGTAGATAATGCCAGATTTTGTGCCCCAGTCTCTAATCTCGCTACAACCTTCATGATCTGTGGATTATGTAAATATATTCTAAGCGGATAGTGGTCGCTATATGCGGAACAGATGACTTCTGCTTTTAGGATTATATTGCTTATTGTTGGGCAGATAAATATATAATCTATCGTAGAGGCATAGCCCTGACCTATATATGTAGGTGTTGTTATATTATTTGCACTAGAACCTGCAATTTCCATTACATTTACTAGGTCACGGGAGGCTAGATGGTTTTTCAGCTCCTCACCGTTTTTGCATAGTGGGCTATTGCGATACATATGGGCATTAAAATCCCCTCCAATGCAGATGCCATCAAAGGGCCCATACTTCTGCCCCTCCATAATTTCATCAATAAAAATAAACAATAACATAAAATTGTCATTGGGACGGGTAACAAAATCATTATTATAAAAATTAATTATACATAATTTCATCCTGTTAGTGTACTTCATAGCCATAAAACAATTACCCGGTGTAGGGATCAGTTTGGTTTGCACCCCGTATTTTATTTTGGACCAGATAGATAGACCCCCACTGGGGCGACCCATAGGTGAGGGGGAAGCCTTTAAGTTATAGCAACAAAAACCCTCCATTGTCGGTGTAGTTGTGCACCAAGTCTCTTGTAGCATCAATATGCCACAGTTGTTATCAACCCAGTCTAACCATTCTTTAATTTTCAATTTGGAATTAAGTCCCGCTATGTTCCAACTAACAAGAGATAGTTCGGAATCCTGGGGCAATTGTCTATGATTCGGGGATTTTTGACTCACAACAGTCCGTGGCAAAGGTTGTGGGACTTCCTGGGGTTCAGAAATTGGTGCCAGAGGTAATTCAACTGGGTTAGTCAAAGGTGGTCAATCTTGCATATCCAAATCCGACAAAGGTGCAAATCTATTAAACGTCTTGAATGGAAATGGAGCTGGTTGGAATTGCATAGGGGGTGGCTGAAAATGCATTGGTGGTGGTTGAAAATGCATTGGTGGTGGTTGAAATTGCATGAAGGGTGGCCGAGATTGCATTGCCGGTTGTCTGTAGAAATAGCTCAAAGGTAACATAGTTGCAACAGTAGAAATGGCAGAACAGTTGCTGTTTCTGTTGAGAAGGTTTCTTACGGTCCCTGGATTTTTAAAATTGAGAACTATGCAATCGCCTTCCTTATCTTTGAGTAAGGGCCCAACCCACAACACCCTGCGAGCCGATAGAATCTCTCTTGAGATGTCATATCCAACACCTTTGTGCTTAGTCAGCCAGTCTATGCATTTGTTTCGCAGTTGCACCCATGATTCCCCCTGGTCCTCCCTCAACGGCGGTACTCCTGCAAGAACCAGGAGAAAAGGACAGTCATCCGGTGGCAAATGTAAGGCAGGCCCTTGGTGTTTAAAAGGCTTGCTTGTCCCTTGTTGCCCAGTACCCTTATTGTTAGCAGCAGTTGATCTTGTTGCTGTTGTAGGTTGGGTAGGACCATTATTGCGGTTGGAAGCGTTGTTGTTGATAATAACGGGGGGGGGGTAGTTTTTCTAGGTGCAGGCGTGGGGGTCGGTTTAGTAGGTAAATTGGGTTTTGTCGGATTCTTCCCTCCATTGACGGATCGGGGTTGAATTGTAGGTGGTGCAGTAGGCGGGGGTAATGATCCAGGGTTACTCATGCCCCCACCCGATGAGGTGGAAGCTTCCTGTTTCTTTAGTGACAATGTGTTGCTTACAGATTCCAGTTCTTTTAAGAGACGGTAGGCTCTGATTTGGTCCAAGATGGCAGACCCCTTTCTTTTTGTTTCTCCATTTTTGACCAGGTTATCTAATCTATCAAGTCTTTTAAAAACGTTATTAAACTGGTTGATCATTTGCTTCTCTAGTAGGTTAAAAATAGTATCAACTATAGTTTCTATAAGGTTCCCATTTTGTTTTGAGAGATTATAGTTATCTCCCATTAGTGTTGTTTGGGTCCATATAGTATTAGAGGTCCCACTTGAATGAATGGTGGTTGCGGCAGAAGTAATGTCCGTGTCCACTAAGTCTTTATCCACAACAAGAACAGTTTGTGCCCCAGTACATTTTTGTTTATTCCACAAACTTTGAGGCGTGGGCTGATTCTTGCTAGTTGAAGGTTGTTTCCTTTTGTTGGCACTTTGCTTGGTGATGACTCTTTTGCGTTTTTCCCCTCCCTGTTTATTACTACTAGATTCCATAGTACCCGAGGTAATGGCATCGTCCTGGGAGGCTATTGTAATAGTGGGAACAGTTTCAGTCAACAGGGATACGGGGGGTGTTGATATCAGTACCGGCTTTGTGATGACAACAACTGGTGATAGTGGAATGCCAGGGCTATTTGATAGTGATATCGGCTGTGTAGTATTGTTGGTACAACTCATGGACATTCTCCTTTCTGTATCAGCTATTTCGTTTGATAACAAGGTAAGTGCGTTTTCAAGTAGGGACTCGAATGTAGGGGGGGGGAAAGGGAAATCATCCTGTGTAGCAGCTGCGACAGCAGGCTCCATGGTGGTAGAAGTAAGTAAACTTACCACGGGCAGGATGGCAATGTTAGAGGGGTGGCCCGCCCGACCACTGCTGACCACTGACGGCCACAGACGGCCCGCCCTCTGCCCGGGCTCCGCCTGGCGCCGTCCGCGCGCGTCCGCGATGCGGAGGGAGCTCCGCGATTTTAAGCACCTCCTGGTGCGCGGGACAGGAAGTGGTGGTGTACAGCCGCAAGGGACGCTGGGAACCGTAGTTCCTCCCCTCGGCAGCCGAGATGGTGAATGGCGCCGTCAACGGGGGTCACAAACGGCGTCAGCAGCCCAGCGCCCAGCAGCAGCATCCTCCAAAGGGTGAGTGCGTTCCAGCCCTGCACTCGGTAGATTTTTCAACAGTCCCCGCTCCACCGAGGGAGCTCCGCGATTTTAAGCACCTCCTGGTGCGCGGGACAGGAAGTGGTGGTGTACAGCCGCAAGGGACGCTGGGAACCGTAGTTCCTCCCCTCGGCAGCCGAGATGGTGAATGGCGCCGTCAACGGGGGTCACAAACGGCGTCAGCAGCCCAGCACCCAGCAGCAGCAGCCTCCAAAGGGTGAGTGCGTTCCAGCCCTGCACTCAGTAGATTTTTCAACAGTCCCCGCTCCACCGCGGGAGCTCCGCGATTTTAAGCACCTCCTGGTGCGCGGGACAGTAAGTGGTGGTGTACAGCCGCAAGGGACGCTGGGAACCGTAGTTCCTCCCCTCAGCAGCCGAGATGGTGAATGGCGCCGTCAACGGGGGTCACAAACGGCGTCAGCAGCCCAGCGCCCAGCAGCAGCAGCCTCCAAAGGGTGAGTGCGTTCCAGCCCTGCACTCGGTAGATTTTTCAACAGTCCCCGCTCCACCGAGCGAGCTCCGCGATTTTAAGCACCTCCTGGTGCGCGGGACAGGAAGTGGTGGTGTTCAGCCGCAAGGGACGCTGGGAACCGTAGTTCCCCCCCTCGGCAGCCGAGATGGTGAATGGCGCCGTCAACGGGGGTCACAAACGGCGTCAGCAGCCCAGCGCTCAGCAGCAGCAGCCTCCAAAGGGTGAGTGCGTTCCAGCCCTGCACTCGGTAGATTTTTCAACAGTCCCCGCTCCACCGAGGGAGCTCCGCGATTTTAAGCACCTCCTGGTGCGCGGGACAGGAAGTGGTGGTGTACAGCCGCAAGGGACGCTGGGAACCGTAGTTCCTCCCTTCGGCAGCCGAGATGGTGAATGGCGCCGTCAACGGGGGTCACAAATGGCGTCAGCAGCCCAGCGGCCAGCAGCAGCAGCCTCCAAAGGGTGAGTGCGTTCCAGCCCTGCACTCGGTAGATTTTTCAACAGTCCCCGCTCCACCGAGGGAGCTCCACGATTTTAAGCACCTCCTGGTGCGCGGGACAGGAAGTGGTGGTGTACAGCCGCAAGGGACGCTGGGAACCGTAGTTCCTCCCCTCGGCAGCCGAGATGGTGAATGGCGCCGTCAACGGGGGTCACAAACGGCGTCAGCAGCCCAGCGCCCAGCAGCAGCAGCCTCCAAAGGGTGAGTGCGTTCCAGCCCTGCACTCGGTAGATAATGTATATCCTATGATAATGTATATCATAGGATATACATTATCGGACCCCGATTAGTACACATGGGGTGGTCAGACACTGGGGAGTGCAAATGGTGCTGTGGCCTCATGGGCACGTTCATGCACATTATCTGGGAATGTGAACACATCAGCTCCTTTTAGCTCAAGATACATGACACAATCAGTGAGGTGCTGCATGTCTGTCTCTGCCCGGAGGCGAGACGATGCCTCCTAAATATTTGGGAGCCCACGGACCTAAACACTCACCAGACACAGTGGGCCTCACTGGATTTCATGCTGGCGAAAAGAAATATTGCCCAATTATGGAGGGCAACTCACTCACCCACACTAGAGGCCTGGGAAAGGAACGTTGACTGGTGTATGTTTAGAGAAAAGACAGTGAACTTGGCAAGGGGATGCCCCAAAAAGTGGTCCCGTATATGGGGCCCGTGGAATACCTACCGAGGTGAGATCTATGCACCGCCTCGATGTACTGAACGGAATGACCCACCCTCCTCGCGACGTTCCTCTCCTATGTAATGATTGTATAATTTTCCCTCTGTGCTTATTGCAATGTATACATTGTCTGATTCTCTGTACTGTCTTATCTACATCGATGTCTGTTTAATAAATAGAATTATAAAAAAAAAAATACTGGGATGGAAAAAATACTGTCAACAGGAATATTGAAGGAAAGAATATTGTTTTACGTGTTGTTTTTTGTATCATTGTAAAAATATCAATAGTGAAAAAATAATATATAGTATTTTTTATGTGTTAATTTATCAGTTTTTTTGTAATGTGTTTTTTTTATTTTTATGTTATATTTTGTGTTAGTATGTTTTGTAACTTCTTTTAGTTATTTCTATTGATTTAGTAACTTTTTTATTATACATTTTCATAATGTTTATAATTAATATATATGTAATTATGGAATTAGACCGGGATCTAAGATTTTTAGGGGAAAGGGTGGGGAAATTATTAAAATTGGTGATTACTAATTTGCTTGTATGTTAATGTTTTTATAAAATATGTTACATTTTAATTCTTAAGTGTATTAAAAAACAATTATTCAACATTTGTTAAATTAAAATACAATTTTAATTTCATGTACATTTACTCTAATATTTTGAAAAGATATGTTCATTTGTCTGTATGTAGTTTACTAAAATCTGAAACTTTGTAAGACAATTTATTAATCTTTTTAACTATAAGGAAAAGATCATTTGAACATATTAAATAATACATTTGTAACGTTTGACTTAAAATATATTTTAGTTGGAAAGTAATTATATATGTTTACATTCAAGTTTCTTAGTGATATTTATATTTATTTAAAATTAATCACGATATTTGATCTTTTTGTTGTACTTTAAACATCAATAGTAAGTTTTGTTTTACAATAATATGTGTATAAAATATTTGGGAATTATATGTCAAGATTTAATATTGGTATGCATTCACAAATGTATTGTTTTTTATATGTTTACTTTTTTATGTTGGAAGCAAAAACTATGAGATGATGGACGGTGCGCTGAAGCTTTTCAGACACTCACCCCCAGTCACGGATCTGGGTTGAATCCATCATCGTTCTTTAGCTCACTTCGCCACCCCAGTTCTGACACAGCTGTATGCAAATCAGTCTTGACCCTGTGTATCATGTGAACAGTCCAGCAGCAACTGCCAAGTCATGTCTTCTCTGGACCGGAAACAAGCATCCTGGAATCAGTTTCGGGCTAACAGCCCTCATCAGCCAGGTTAGCTTAAATCCAGTGGCAGAGTGAGCAAGGGACCCACGTCTGGGTATACCCTGCCAACTAAGGGTGAACAAAGCAAACAGAAGGAGAAGATGGACGGTACGCCGAAACCTTTCAGACACTCACCACCAGCCACAGATCTGGGTTGAATCCATCATTGTTCTTTAGCTCACTTCACCACCCCAGTTCAGACACAGCTATATGCAAATCAGTCTTGACCTTGTGCCTCATGGGAACAGTCCAGCCCGAACTGCCAAGCCATGTCTTCCCTGGACCGGAAACAAGCATCCTGGGACCGGTTTCGGGCTAACAGCCCTCATCAACCAGGCTAGCTTGAATCCAGTGGCAAAGTGAGCAAGGGACCCATGACAAGAGAATCAAATGCCTTTCTGACATCAAATGGAGCAGCTGCCACTTTCACCTCGGGGTTGATTTGGTTTAGCACTGCAAAGATCTATGTGAATCCAGTGTGTTAGATCTATATGGAACAAACCCAGTTTGAGTGGGAGAGATCAGGGCTTCCATCAGCAGGGAGAGTCGAGTGGCCATGATTTTAGCAAGTATTTTGTTATCGCAATTGAGGAGTGAAAGTGGGAGCTAGGATGTGCATTTAGTGGGATCCTTGTCAGGCTTAGGAAGAATGGATATGATTGTTACCTGCCTAGTGGGCAAAGCACCTTGTCTTTCAGGACCTCGGAGTGGACTGCCATAAGATGCAGAGCAAGCAGGTATTTGTAGGCTTTATAAAAATCTGTGGCAAGCCTGTGAGATCCTTGGGCCAAACATCATAGCAGCGAGGGCCTCATCTTTTTCTATAGGGTGTTGGAGGAACTCCCTATGCCAGACCAATGCAACAACATCTAGGTATGTATGGATATTGTCACTAGTATGAGCCCCACTGGAGGTATACAGTTATTTAGAATACTGTGTAAATTCTACAAGTATATTGTCACCACCTATGAGCATATCAACTGCATTACTGACAATACTCTCTATACTAGGTCTGTGTCTCTCTCTCATGAGGAGCAAGGCAAGTGTCCTGCCTGGTCTGTCCCCTCTTGATATTGCCAATCTAGTAAGTTTTTGCCTAAATGTAGAACTTCCCTGTTGGCTACGTTGCTGTATTGTTGTAGAAGTGTGGTTTGTATATGTAAATGGGTGTGGGCGAGTAGGAAAGTAATTTTATCTTCTAGGTCTCCGAGATCAGACTCGATCCATCCCAGTTGTCTAAGGATGCCCTTAAGACACTGACATGCTTACCAATTACCTCCCCTCTAATAAACCCTTATAAGCCTCCACAAGTTGCCTGCTTATGCACTGAATCGGTGATAACTTGAAAAAATCTGATCATAGGAGTCTCCCTGAAAACTGGGTCTAGAAATGAGTCGCTGGGATCACCAGTGCAGCCAGCGGAATTTTGAGTCGTTATTTCTAAACTTTACAGTCATAACAGCATAGCATATTAAATTAATGTTTACATCACCGTAGCCCCAGAATTAATATCAGGGTGTAATAATGTCATTTTATCCAGACCAAATAAATTGTCCCAGTTCGTGTTACCAATAAGGGTAAATGGTAACCCAAAATCTGCTAAAACTACAGCATTTTGTAACCAACTACAATCTTATGTTGAGGCATAACCAAGGGATCTGCATCCACTTCACAACAAGTTCCCTTACCGGCAACTCAAACACATGCAAAATTACTTTCTGTACACAGCTTGCCAAATCTTCAACCACTTTCATCTCAACCCTTTAACATACGTGAGGAAAATAACCTAATTGTCAACACTTTTTGCACATGGCATTTCTTGCAAAACTAGTTCCTATATGGCCAGGATTACCACATTTGAAACATTTTATCATTAAATCCTTGCCATATTTATATATTTTCTGTTTTGACTGTTTGAACCACATGCCATTTGCCTACTTATGGCCCTTTAATAGGTGCCACCACACTCACATCGTTTGTTTTATCCAACCTGTGTCCAAGCAACTCTATTACCCAATGTGAGGGGTGTTCCGTTTCAATACCTTTTTTGAGTGAGGGATTCTTAGCAAGTAGTTTATCTTGTACCTGTGAATTGTTTGTGCATCTCACTAACTGATCTCTTATCGGTGAGTCTGTTAGTTACTCAAACGTGCAAGTCTGTGATGAGTTCTGGGAACAGTAACATAATTTATCACCTTTTCATCTCTAGCTTGAAAACTGGGAAAACTGTTCAACTACTAGTTCAGTAATCCTGGGATCAAAAGGTTTTTTCAAATCGTTTTACCGACATTTCATGAAAATCCCAGCAGAAGTACCTAATAAAAGCCCTTCTATCCTTTTTTGATGTTTCTTCCTCCAGTTCCTAAATTATGTTGTAAAATTCAATTGTTTTACCGACGGAGAAAACTTTTCATCTCTCCGGCCCCCTTAATGTACAAATTGAACAATTTTTCCAATTCAACGTTTCCCTGCTACATATAAAAAAGCAGGATGCGGGGACACATTTTTTGAAGTCATTGTTGAGAATATAGCCCAATATAAAAAAACAAACAAGCATTTACAATGCAATGGTCTCGGCATTATTAAAGGTAAAGCTATTGTCATTGCTCATGATTTTTTTTTCTTTTAATCATAAATAAATAGCATTGTCATTTACATTGCCAATAGCTTAATTGTTAAATAAATGGCATTGTCATTTACAATGCCAATAGCTTAATCGCTCGCATATGCATGACCTATTGCATTTACACCCACACAGAGCCACACACATACAGAGCCACCCACACAGAGTCATTCAAATAGAGCCACCCACACACACACAGCCACCTACACAGAGCCACCCTCACACAGACAGAGCCACACACACATAGAGCCACCTACAAAAAAAGCTATCCACACAGAGACACACACACACAGACTGGCTTGTTAGTAGAAAGTAGGGACGCCCTTTCATCAAACGAATAGCCTCACCACCAAACCCAACGGTTACTTACAAATGCTCTTATTATAACTAGGCACTGCATGCTTAGTGCTATTGGCTGAAATCTCAGTAACGCTTTAGGATCATCGAACCGTCAGTCTGTGATGCAGAGCTTGAAAAACATTGGAACTAGCAACAAAGACGGCAGGGGAAGTTAAGGTAGGCAAGTAACAAGTAGGATGAGAGGAGGGGCAAACAACTATGATGGGAGGTGAGCGGATGGAAGCAACAATAGGCAAGCATCAACGTTTAGGAAGCAACGGCAATGAGGGAAGCAAGTAGAAAAAAAAGTACCTGAATTCAAGCATTTGTCGCGGAAGGTCACTAATAAAACAATTAATAAATATGTGGTACATGTTCCATCAAAGGGAGGAACACAAAAAAGGAAAGTGAAACTAGCATGTGCTGACCAATTAGAAGCAAGGAAATGACAGTGACAAAGAATGTCCTGCTTGTTTGTATTAAGCCCGGCTTATGTGCGTGGTAAGCCGGCAATGCAGCTGCTTTTATTTTGTGTATGAGGGAAATTTGCTCTGTTGCCTGTGCTGCCCCTGCCTCATGAAAAAACTTGCACTGCTACTGTACACACTGTGACTATGTGGAATGGATATGCGATGCTACTTCCTGTATTGGGGCAGCTATAGAACAAACCAGCCATGATTCAAGCGCCAAAATGTCACCCCCAACGTAGGCACCCGGCCTGTTTTAAGGATCATGACAAGGAGTCCTATTATCAGGCATGGTATTCTGATTTGATGTCAGTCAGTACATATGCCATACCCCCATCTTTTTTATCAGGCTGTTTAAACGACAGTGGCCTAATTTATGGTATTTAAGGTTGTGTGCCTGATTATAGCGCTAGAGCAGCCATGATGCCATGGCTTTAAGTGGGCCGGGTCCTATCAGTGCTCTGCACCACAGTTCCATTTTTGTAGCACCACTGCTCAAAACCTATGATGTAACTTCAGAGACTCGTTTTACTTCTTTCACAGTCATCATTTCAGAACTGGATAATTTTCAATAATATTAGGAACAACGCCATAGTTGTTGCTTATTAATTTTATGTAACTAACAAACATTGACTAAGCCAATAATTCTAGCTTGTTGCAGGTGTAATGTTACTTGTATCATGTCTGGATGCAACGACAGAAACAGCAAAATACAAGTCGGGCGGCACCCTTTGCTAAATACATATTTTTAGCTTATGTGTTTTAAGCCACGCTCTTAATTACATCGGCGAGACCCTCTTTTTTTTATCAGACTTAATGCCCTGTATGCTGGGTTTGAGTGAGCTTTACAAAAAATCCTACATATTCTTTTCGCACAATTGCCCTGTAGCTCCCTCGATATCTTCCTTTGATATTTTGCATAGAGGCATGACTTTTCTATCACTGATCCTGAGATAAAAGACTTCAAGTCCCCGACTGTTAAGGCAACATTTGTCTCTCTGTCCTGGATCTAGCGCTCTCTGCCCTCTTTCAGGGAATTTGGCGATCCTCTCCCTCTTTCAAGAGGGCTGGACTTTTGTTTGACGACGTTCCGGAGGGGGTGAGAGGCCATGGAAAGTGAGATGAATTCTAAAGCTCATCATTCTTTGTCTGGATTCCTATTTGTGTATTTTGCTCAGTCTGCTTCTGTTCTCTGCATGCCTTTGCATGCCGCTGGGGTTCTGGAGCAGACTAGAAGTGCTTTTTGGACCTTATCATTTCAATGTAAAGAGAATGGGCCCCACTCATGAGATGTATATGCACTCGTTGTGCCAT
This sequence comes from Lissotriton vulgaris, assembly GCF_964263255.1. Taxonomy (NCBI): domain Eukaryota; kingdom Metazoa; phylum Chordata; class Amphibia; order Caudata; family Salamandridae; genus Lissotriton; species Lissotriton vulgaris. The sequence goes on from NC_141685.1 coordinate 1,734,918,287, forward strand.
AACCTCTGGCAGGCCGTGACCCGCTCCCCTGTCTGTAATGAATACAAGAAGAACAGGGGCAATAATACCAAGGCGCGACCAGCAACCCCCATCCCAACATACACAGTGGAGAGGCCAGCACCACGGGGGAGTGTTTTAGGGAAGCCGGGCACGCAACTGCAAAGAGCCCTCGGGCCCCCTGACACATGCGTATGGAGGATGAACAGCCCGTGCTGGGAGAGCCGCCCACCCTGGAGGGGGCGAGGCCGGGAAGGGTGCCGAGGGGGCCCCCGCTGCCGACAGCCATGGGGTAAGTACACTGGTTAATGATGGGCCAGGGGATTTGGGGCTGAGTACCAGGTGGTCTTTCCTGTGAACCGAGATAGGAATCACCTCTGGGGACTGTTTCCGAGTGATTTCACGTGATGGACACCATCTCTTCGGGCGTGCTGCCGATTAGTTCGTACAAAACAAGCGGCTTAAGTTAGTGATATGTTCTTTGCTTCAGCTGACAGAAGCTACGCTGGTTGATGCAAACCCAGGTCTGGATCCCGGTCCTGGGGGGAAGCACTTCCGGGTTGCCGTGGGCAGCGCGGCGGCCCCTTCAGGTCACTGCAGGTGGTGCGTCAGAGCGCTTCACACTAGGAACAGAAATGATCCATGAGAAGATTACGATACGAGTGAACACGTTACAAAAGCAGACGTTAAGTTACATGAGGCAAAAGTGACAATTGTGAGCAAACAAAATACAAGAGGTAGCAAAAGGTACATTACAGGAGGAATAGACTGGGACCTCGGCGAGAGGCAGGGTGTGGGGGCGGGACTTAAAAAAAGAGACAGAAACGCCCACAGATCGCATCAAGTCGGGGAAAAGAGTAATTGACACACATCTCTTCCAATGGCCAGCCTCCATTTACGAAGCTAGCCAATGGAAGAGAGAGGCAGGTTAAAGCCCCACACTGTTGAAGTCATGAAATCTTCGGCTCCGCCCCCCACTGCTTCGCAGTGCGACTGTAGCCTCGACCTAAAAAGAGACTGAAATGAATAGCTAAAGAAATCAGAAGAACAACAAAAAAGAACAGTAAACATGTAGACATTTTGAAATAGATGAAGTAGGGTCTGTCCATGTTTTTTTCTTTTCTTTTTTTTGTTACCGAATTATAATGTGCATAACTTGCTCCACGTATGTTCCGACTTCCTGTTACGTGAAGGTACGATGTTGCTAAGATATCTCTGAACAGTGATTTGGTGATATAGTATTTCATGTGGTGGCGCAATTACATGATACACATTCATTACAATTTGATACACATGTATTATGCATGTCACTCCTGAGATGTCTCTGTCTTCTCAGGAGTAGGCCTATGTGTGCCTGAGCTAAAGACAGAGGACCACATAACTACTGCGGTTGTCAGTCTGGAACAACAAACAAACAGGAGTAGTTAATGAGAATGAGCTCCTCAGAGCACTGACTAGGTAATCACGTACACCCAGCGTCCTTCGTAGTGGCCATACACACATCTCATATGCAGAGTGTCGGGTCGAATCTACCCCTCTCCCTGCCTCCCTGGAAGTTGGAAATCTGTGATGTCTCTGGTATATTTAAGCAAATTTGAGCCACAGGTGGGGTGCATTAGGCGAGGCTGGTGAACAGGAAGTGACTCACGGGGCGGTCGGTATGAATTTGAATGTGGCAATGCTGGTGCTAACTCTTGCTGCCGGCCATCTTAGAGAGGGGGAATGACTTTCCTCCCCATTTAGTGACCGCAATGTATTTGAAGAGCAACTTATGTGTATGGATTGCTCCCATCACTATATAAGTAGTGGGATAACTCATATACATTTTACAGCGATAAGCATCATGGGATGGGACATACTTATGACATCCACTCCCTGCCTTCATCCTACACATGGAGAGTAGAGTTTATGCCCAGGAGGTGCCACTAACACAACCACATTTGGATTGGGAACAACCACTCCTGTTCCATTCCAAAACTTGCTATCGTGGTTTGCCCTCTCTAAGATGGCTGCTATTATCATGAATAGGGAACAGACCAGTATGTAAAGCACAAAAATCAATAAAAATTCAACAGGTTCAATTTATTAATGAAATTACAATATCAATGTTAAAAGAACACAATCAATACAATGTATCATTAAAAATACACAAACTTGTGTATGAAAGAAATATTCGTGACACAAATTATACAAGAAAATGCATAAAAAACATAGGTGGCGAACAATGCAAGTTATCGACGCGCGTTTCGGCGTTAACAGAACGCCTTCATCAGGAGCCACATTCAATCTGAAAAACATATTTTTAAAAGGAGTTTAGAAACAACTCTAGATCATAAAAAAACACCTTCAAAGCGACTGACTTATGGAATTGTAAGACCGCAAATGTGGTCTATTTCATTAAATGCCCATGTGATATGGGCTATGTAGGCGAAACATGCAGGTCAATTCAAACACGCCTGACAGAGCACAGATCTGCCATCAATACCAAGAAATTAAATGCACCTCTAGTTAAACATTTCTTAGAGGCTCAGCACAAACCAGATGATATCTATTGGAGAGTGCTAGAAAAAATTAAACTTGCTGATAACAAAGGTGGATGTGCTATTCGCAAGAAACGCGAAGTTTTTTGGATATTTGTTCTGAATACCTTTAAGAAGGGTTTAAATAATGAGATTCCGTGGGAGAATGCCATCTTTTAATGCCCTATGTTCTCTCTTTCGAAATTCAGTTTTCCGGCTTTCATAAACCTGTCCCCACGTTCTAAATTCCCCACATTGTGCTTTCACGCACTACCTTGAAATGAACAATCATGTCCGTTGACTTTCATTTGATCATTGAGCTGATCGATCATTTTTCATGGATCTTTATTAACTTTACCCCCTTTGTCGGTAGGCACATGACAACCAAGTAGTCATGTCTTACATGTATATACCGCAACCGGTGTACCTGAGCCAGGCAAAGTAACGGTTACTTGCCCTTTGGGACCCGTGGCTAAATCCACACCCGGGTACTTAAAGCAGGACCGCCCACCCGACTGGCCATCTATCCTTTTCCAACGGCTGCGGGACGCCGATCGAGACCTCTGGCGCGGCGCCCGCAGGTTGAAGTCACAGACCAGACTCTACCCATTCTCGGTAAGCGATTAGCCTGGATATGCCCCGCCGCTTTTTCTAGTTAACTTGAGGTGTCGGCGCTGTAAATTTTAATAACTGAGTCAGGTTTTAAATTCGTCTTAGGAAGAAGTACGTGTTAACCAACGGCTGTGAGACGCCCCGAAAGACCCAAAGAGACAGAAACATCCTCGGCGTCAAACGGGTTGAAGTTACGGTTCGCATTGCTTTTATCCCCGGTAAGCAAGTTAACGAGCAGCATTTAATTTATCTGCCAGATCAGTTCTATGAGCTGTAGTACCTTTTTGTAGGACGATAACTGTTTACGCTCTATAAACCCTCTTAGGAACCGACACATATATACCAACGGCTGCGAGACACTGTGACCTTTTGGCGCTTGACAGGTTGAAGCCAAGGCTCGCCTTTCAACTGTTTTCGGTAAGCAAGTTATAATACTGCTTTGAAGTTAATTATCATTTATGACTTGCTCGATAGTTAGGGTATGTGCTCTTTAACGAGCAGCATTTAATCTATCTGCCAGATTAGTTCTATGAGCTGTAGCACCTCTTTGTAGGACGATAACTGTTTACGCTCCACAACCCTCTTAGGAACCGACACATATATACCAACGGCTGCGAGACACTGTGACCTTTTGGCGCTTGACAGGTTGAAGCCAAGGCTCGCCTTTCGACTGTTTTCGGTAAGCAAGTTGTAATGCTGCTTTGAAGTTAATTATCATTTATGACTTGCTCGATAGTCATGTTATGTGCCTTTTATCTTTAGCACGTTTTTAACTACACCGGCATTACAGAGGATTTCTGGGTAGTGTTCGCTATGACACTGACACACCTTTGAAAATATATGGTAAGCACTAGCCACATCAACCATTCGACTGTTATGTGTGACTATCTGCCCAGTGTGGAAGAAATTTTTCGATATCCCCATCTATCCTGAGAAAATGTGACATAGGGGTGTCCATCTTTGCCGTAAACCCCCATTACAAATTTTGCTTTATGGGGGATAAAATGAAAGAGATACCTACGGAACAAAGCTATACAAAATAAGTAAGAACCCGTAAAACTGAATTAGAATACACTGATTTCTAGAAGTGTGATAAATGGATTGTAATTGTCCGTAAAAATTTGATTTTTAGTGATACATATGGCTAATAAATATATCTTTTTCATACCTAAACCTTTTACCAGGTAACTTAGAATACCGCTAAGAAAACAGATGCCGGATGTTATCTAGAATTTATAGAGAACACTCATCCCGTGTTCACTAGGTAAGAAGCTAGAGTAGAGGTTATGTCCAGAATAATACCATCTAACGGATAGAATAACTGCAATAACAGTACACAATCTATAAATTGTTAGTTGTAAACCAACAGACATTCGGATGTCGTTCAGACTGAACATATTCCCAAAAAAATGTTTTTCCCCCCCCGCCCCCCCCCCCCCCCCTCGCTTGTTATAAGAATATACCGAGAGGTTGTATTACTGCTCAAATATACATTAATTAGTTTGTATCAGTCGCAGCTACAATTGGTAGCTGCTTCTTGTAGGGATTTCCTTGCTATGTAAGCACGATGACATGTTTTAAATTATTGTTCGTTCATCAAAAGTTTTTTTTTTTTATGATCTAGAGTTGTTTCTAAACTCCTTTTAAAAATATGTTTTTCAGATTGAATGTGGCTCCTGATGAAGGCGTTCTGTTAACGCCGAAACGCGCGTCGATAACTTGCATTGTTCGCCACCTATGTTTTTTATGCATTTTCTTGTATAATTTGTGTCACGAATATTTCTTTCATACACAAGTTTGTGTATTTTTAATGATACATTGTATTGATTGTGTTCTTTTAACATTGATATTGTAATTTCATTAATAAATTGAACCTGTTGAATTTTTATTGATTTTTGTGCTTTACATACTGGTCTGTTCCCTAGTCATAGCATCAAGTGCGTTATTCTCTTTACACATTGTCTTTTTCCCTGCTTTACAAATCCAGTAACTGAACAGGGGGTCCTTGTTGTTCACATTGCTATTATCATGAAAACATCAATAGGACTACTCATTGATCCTCTCCACTATGGCCGCGTCTGTAATAATAGAGCAAATTAAAGTCTTCTTTTCCTGCTCCAATATTGCTACCAACGACAGCACCCAGTGGTACAACAAGTAATTTCCTACCGCTGTCCTCCCCAGTGACTCCCAACTCACCAGAGGACACTCTATCCTTTGTTTTTGGGAGTTTCCCTAGTAGGAGTCCATATACATAGATTGCTCTTCAAACACATTGCAGTCGCTAAATGTGGAGGCATAGTTATTTATTACCCCTCTCTAAGATGGCCGCCAGCAAGACCTAGCATCAGCATTGCCACTTTCAAATTCATACTAACTGCCACCATGAGTCACTTTCCGGTCACCAGCCTCGCCTAACGCACGGAGGGGGAGGGGCAGGGTGGAGGTTGCTAAAAACCGGCATATGGATAATTGCAGGTAAGTAAACAATTTACTTAATAAAACGAATTTCGTAGTGCGCCTTGCATCGCAAAATGCAATGCAGTGCGAGCTACGAAATTCGTTTTATTAAGTAAATTGTTTACTTACCTGCAATTATCCATATGCCAGTTTTTAGCAACCTCCACCCTGCCCCTCCCCCTCCCCACCCTCCTGCCCCACCGTAACTCCCTCCACGAGCCGTCGCTAACACCCTCTGTTATTTAGAGTAGGGTCTACACCCATTTCTGGTCCTGAAGAAATGCTACGGATCACCCCAGGACCACTAAGGCATAAAACATGTTTACCTGGCCGAGTATAACCACACAGTCATTACATTTCCCTCACCAGACATTTGCGCTTCATAATTTTGCGCTGACCATCTGCTTTAAACTTCTTTTAACCCTACCAAAGCAACCCCCGAATAAACCTATCACTGGGTACCCTTTAGGTAGTTTTAGATCACTGACACACCCACTCATCTGATCCCCACACCTGCCTGCATCATCACAGTTGTTTTATTTAGAAGATCTCCGACAAAGAGCCCTCTCATGGGGCCCATGGATTATTGCAGTGCTGGCCCCATCCTGTATAGACTTCTTTTAACATTACCGAAGGGACCCCCGAATAAACCTATCACTGGGTACCCTTTAGGTAGTTTTAGATCACTGACACACCCCCTCATCAGCTCCACACACACGCATGCCTCATCACGGCTGTTTTATTTAGAAGATCTCCTACAAAGAGCCCTCTCTCGGGGCCCGTGGGGCATTGCAGCGCCGGCCCCAGGAGGAGCAAAAAGCCCGATAATGAAGCATGGCACCCACATGGGTGTTTGAGGGCATCACTTTCTATTAAGGAAGATCTCCCTCACTATTATCTATACCAACCTTTCTCTTAATTCTTATCTAGAGAGGAACAAGTACCCCCTTTGCTGTTATTCAGGTACAACAGATCATAACACAGACGCGATCTCTTCCAGAGTTTGTCCACAGCAAGGATCTGTCGCTTACACTCAGCTCTTACAATGCGTGTCTGTCTCTTCCCTCTACCATTCATTTGTCCATGGTGAGAGTCTTTTTTATATTACAATTGGCTAGGTCTAGATACTGCTCGCTAGGTCTAGAGAGAATCTAGGCACCCTTCATGAAATCTAATTTCCATATTGATAGCTCTCTTATCATCCCTCTTAATTGATTTAATCCTGCCAATTACAATTATATATATATCTATCATCCCACCAACTATTGAAAGGAAGAGAAGAACTAATATTGTCTCATCTCTTTATGTCTCCATATACAAGAATAATTAGTGTGTCTAATTTTCACTTAAAACCAATTATGACTGAGAGAAGACCACCAAAGGAAACATTTCCTTATCAGAAAGAATAGGAAAACATTGATTTTACTGCAAGTCCACAAGACAGAAAATGCACTAGGACAAAGATCGCTGCATAGAACACAAAAGTGCAATGCCTTGTACAACTCGCATATGCCTGGAAAGAGCACGGTCCCTAACTACGTTATACCACATGCTTTGTAAAAATCTGTTCTTAGCAGTCCCTGTGTGGACTTTCAAATCCACATGAATTCCCACATGCATGTCCCAACATTGTAAAATAAACTTCATACATGATGTTAACTGCACAGGCAAATGACGAATGCATCCTGCAGCAGGTCATGACATTTATTTACTATCCCAGCCGTTTCTTTATACAGTAGCAGAGTTTGAGGTACCCACAAACCTGGTAGCTAACAGTATGCACATTACTTCTTTAGCAGTCCTCACTTTTTTCACCATGTAGAGCAGAAATAGACTCAGATCAGACAAGAATGTAACATTTATAGCCTCGACCTTTCTTGTATCTTGATACAAAGAGCAGGAAGTATGCCACTGGCTTGCAGCAATAGAGCACTAAGCACCCCAAAATATATGTATTGTATGTCCTAAGTAGCACACCTTTATTCAGTCGATCTTTGAATAATAGAGAAGCTGGAAAGTGTGTTAAGTATTCCCCATTAACCTTCTATATGTTGCAATCAAATCTTAACAGAGTGCAGTCCTATCCCCTTACATGCACATTCTGGACATGGAGTGAAACTTGACTGCTAGAGAGAGGAGTATGATTGCTGGGAAATGAAATAGGCTGAAATGGTGAGGGGAGTATTGATGAGTTACTTGAAAAAGCAAATTCAAGAAAATATACTGAGCAGGATGAAGGAAATAAAAAAGTCACATTCTTTAAGAACTGACAAATTACAATCCACCCAATTTTCTATTGTGCAGAAATAAATTCTGATAACCACAGATTTTCACAATTTTTATAACACTGGAAAATACTGAAAACCCCAACATAATCACAACAAATAGAAACTAAAAACAGGAAATTGTAAAAGAATCCAAATAAACTTTAGACCATCAGATGGTTCTTTACATTTTCATCATCCTTTTCTAGCAAATAACATTTAGTACTTTTAAATATTACAAAAACTGAAATACTATTACTGCCACCCATCCTTTCTCATTCCCACAAATCTACTTAGTAAATCCTAGTCAGAGGGGACAAAGCAGTATGATCTCATTACTTTAGTTAGTTACAATTCTATCTCCTTCTCCTCGCCAGCTGTTTTTTCAACAATTATCAAATTCTATACCCAAAAATGTCTGCTCATCATTTGTTGCTTTCATTAGGATGCATGTAGCTTTTGATTGTAACTAATATGATTTGCCATATTTTTTCAGTGTCTTCATTTATATATGATATACCACCTATGATTTCATCATCTGTGGTCTGTTCGTCATCTAGGGCCAGATGTAGGTGGGCATTTACCGACCGGTAACGGCCAATTTCGGTAAATGGTCATTCCTGATGTAGGGGGCCTATTTTACCGATTCAGTAAATTTACCGAATCGGTAAATTTACTGAATCGGTAAAATACCGAATCGGTATTTTTACCGATTCGGTAACTTCCATATGTAGGTGGGACTCTTCAGAGTCCCAAAGGCCAGTCTGATTCAGTATTTTACAACCCAATCCTATTGGGTGGTAAAATACCGAATACAGGTGTGCATGCACATCTGTGCATGCATACCTGTGCAATGTGACACACAGACATGCCCCTAGGGCATGTCTGTGTGCCACATGACACACAAGTCCGGAATTGGGGTGCTAGAGGGTGTCAAAGTGACACCCCCTGCACCCTTGCAAAATTCGGAATTTACCGAATCTGTAAATACCGATTCGGTATTCCACATTGATTTCTATGGGCTTCAAGGCCCATAGGCATCAATGGGGGATACCGATTCGGTATTTACCGAATCTGAATTACCTACATTTCCCCCCTCTAATTTACCACTTCTTAAATACCGAATCTGTATGATTCGGTATTTTAGAGGTGGTAAATTAGAATTACCTACATCTGGCCCTAAATCATATGCAATTATGTAGTGTTCAGTGCTATGACTTGTATGCCAATAACAATTCATTGTTTAATTCCCATCACCAATCTGCATATTAGTTATTTTTGTCATGCGATGGAAACTATTAAATTTAATTCAAGATGTTATTTTAATCAATTACTTAAATTTGACATTTATTCTCTATTGAGCAGGAGATAAATCGATTCTCTACCTGCATTCTTTGTTAATTTTCCTTGACTTATTTGACCACTTCTCTTACATCTTTCTAGTCTACTATGCAATGTACTAAAATATAAAGTTCCTAAATATTGGTTGATAGAAAAAGATGATGACATTTTGTAAATTATGTGTGATGGTCTCACATTTGTATGGATTATATTTGTATATTGAGCAGTAAAGATAAGAAAATCTGTGATTTTTTTCGCTCATGGATCAGCAGGTGTTATAGGGTCTAATGGCAAAGATGGAACTCAGAAATATGAGGCGGGCATGGGCTACGGGAAATTCATGGTATAAAGACGAGTGTCAGGAAACTAGAGTGTGTGATTCAGTGGAAAAATGTAGTTTTTAGTCCTGATCAATGCTACTGAGCCTCCAAATCCAAAAAGGATTTTTACCCTAAAATTCTCCCAAAATCCATCACCTGATGCTTCACTAAAGGTCGCAAACCGAAAATGTGGCCACTTTTTGGGTGGCTGTGCCTATTCTTGGTCCCAATCCTGCTCTGTTTAGAGAGTGTCTCATAAACTAAGGGGGCATCGGGTTGTCCCCTACATAGGGATAGGCAAGAATACTTCTTTGTAACTGTTAGGTATACATGGAAGAGCGTATTTCTCATGTAAGCTTTTTCTGTGCATCAAAAAAAATGGGACATAGGCCGATAGTATGTCCCGAGCAGGGCAATATACTATGCTTCCAGCGCACACTGCCGCCAGTGCCTGCCCATGATGTAGGACCGTGGCTGTATTAGATTCCTGCTTCGGTGGGAGAGGGGTAGCATCTGCCTGTTCGCTTAACCGAGAATGCTACATAAAGCACGGTTATTATTTATTTATTGACACACATCCCTCTGTATTTCTGTGCTATAATTTATTAAACGCTTTCAATAATCTGTGTGCATTAACATCATAAGGTCAAGGATGGTGCTTTTCACAACTGACACTTTTTAATTTGCAATACTTTAGAGACAATAAAGAGGCAAGAGGGCCCGGAAATTGGCCAGCTGTTTAAGTCCGTCAAGTGGTGTGTGTGTGTGTGTGTGTAAACTCTCATAACCTGTGCATGCTGTGGCTGCAGGCAAAGGGAGAGTGGAAAGGGGAAGCCGAAGTGATGACAGCACACAATGACAGAAAGCACGATGAGACAGGAATACTTGCAAATGACACTTGATGAAAAGTGACGTTACCAAAGTAGCCACATTCTCCATAATTACAAACAGGCCTTCACCCTGTCCAGTTACACCCCAGGCATTATTAGGAAATCAACAGGCAGCAGTGATGCAGCATCAACCCTTGATTGTAATAACAAAAGCAGAGCCCACCGCACTTATAGAGATGCTAATTGTGCATCTTGGAGTTGCCAGCTGGTTCAATGTCACCAGGAGTGTCTTTATCCAGCTCACACCTTTATTCAGCCCTTCCCTATAGACACCAGTCTTTTACCTGCTAGGGCTTGCAGGGCCCTACCACCAATGGAAGCAATGAAACTACAAGGTCCAACATGCAGAGTACTGATGGCTAGATTACCAGGGAATTGAAAAAGTTGCTCCTGATGATGACAGAGTGTGCTATCAAGGCTGGACTGGCCGTAGTTGGCATCAGGCGTTTGCCCAGGAAGCTAGAAGGATGTGGGCTGGTTTTGTTTCGGGGGCCCAGTTTTGCAGCGATACTGCAATATTGGCCGCGAGTAACAAAAGCAGCAGTGCTGGGGGACGGTTTTGGTAAGTAGCAGTGCTTCACGCTTGCCACCCTCCTGGGGTGGTAGCCAGTCAACACAACTTTCAGGGCTGCTTTGGGTTCCCAGTCCTGACCAGTGTGTTATCTTGTCTGGTCTCGATACAAGGGAGCAGCCGTAGCTGTTTGTGTGCAAGTGTGCCTGAGGGACCATAGGGATAACAAGTTTAACCAAGACAACTAGTAAGTTAGGGTAGGGCCCTGTTGGCCACTTGAATGTTGAGTGCTGCTTCATTTGGCCCTATAAAGAGTTCTGGGCATGGGAGGTAAGTTTAGCAATAGTAAAGTTTAGTAAGCAGGAAGTTACAAATTGATAGGTGAAATACCAAATCAATGAATGATGAAGGCTTTTATTGAGGCAAACCTCAATTTCAATATGAAACTATTTGATTGTCAGATTGATCTCACATATGAACCATAAAGTGGGCGAAACACCCATGTCTGCAGGACACTGTTAGCCCCCAAGAAGGCACTACTAGCGCTGCCAGGAGTTGCTTATGGTGCCACCCAAACTCAGCAGCTACCCAGGGAATGGAGGAGGAAGAGAACATTCTGTTTTCATGTGCTGCAGCAACCATGGACATTGATTCACCAAAATGCCAGGGTGGCGTAAGTAACATCATGTACCCTTTGACCATAATGATGTCACAAGAAGTGACATTATATGACCTGTGATCCTGCATCATCCCAAGAAGTGATTTCATCTAACCTTAATCCCGATGACATCACAATAATTTACATTACTGAAGTTACATAATTGTATAATTAGTACTATTTATTCTTCTAGGGGAGAACAAAAGGTGGGGGTTTCTCATCCCTGAGAAAGATTTGAAAATAATAGGCTTTACTAGTGCATTTTAATATACAATTTTCACATACATTTGGCTAAAAACCCATAGGCTCTAAAAACACTCACTAAATATTGAAGTTATTTCATGGTGTGCGAAGCTACTGAAATCTGACAGTCTCCATGAGTTCACCCAATTATGTTTTTTAAATGTCCTATGGGTGCCCCCTTATGTAAAAAATTACCTTCATTGCTAGGACCAGCATTTTTTTATGGTGGCCCCTTTTGTCCAAACATTATATACAATATGCCAGTGTCAGAATTTGCCTAATACTTCTTCTCTTCCACTATGGAGCTCCCTTATGTCAAAGGTTATGTCTTATATGTCAAGCACCACATTTTGTCATGGATGGCCCCATGAACTTGCCACAGTTGTTTTCCCATATGCCAAGAATATCCTTCAATGTACCATCACAAGCAATTTGCCACTGGTGCCACCTATGCAGAATTTCCTCCGGGAGGCCAGGGGTGGCATTTTTTCATGGGTGCTCCACACCATAATTTATCGACAAGGTGCCAGCCGTAGCATTTTCCGAGGGTATCCCATATGCAAGTATTGCCTCCTGTATTCTCGTGCCAAAATTCTGTCATGGATGCTTCTATAAGCCAAGAAGCATGCCAGATCCAACAGTGGGTCTGCAAGCATAATAACAGATGCTCACTTACATTCACTTGTTAACACTCATTCTATCATGCACCGACTTGCACTTATTCATTTTCACCTACTCTCCCATCTGGAATCACTCATTCGCACTCCCTCACTCACTCATACTCTGACTCACTTATACTTACTCATTATGACACATCCACAATCCCGTATACAAACATATATGCTCACACATATATACGCTCTCTCACCCAAACTCACTCTCACCCACATGCACGCGCACAACATACATTAAAAGCATTTTATTTTTCTTATCTAAGATGCCAGTGATGGTCTATATCTTGCTGCTCCACTTTGTATTACACTAATAAACAATTATTCCCTATTAATGTAATACAATTGAGCAGAAAACGAGGTTAGAACCTGACTGTGATAATGTGAGATACCCCTCTGTTCTTCCCACCTCGGAGGCCAGGGGTTGCAAAGGCAGTGCCAGCGGTTGCAAAGGCAGTGCCAGCGGTTGCAAAGGCAGTGCCAGCGGTAGGCAAGCTAGAAGCTGCAACTGCGATTCCTGGCGACCCTTAAATGAAGTCCATGGCAGCAACCATGGTCGGGCTAAAAATCTAAATCAGCCCTGGCAAAAAGTGCAGGAGGCTGCCAGCAGAAGAGAACCCTGGTCCCGTCACAGTGGCTAATCCTGGTGCCCAGTTGGAAACTACAAGTGACAGATGGACAGTCTGGACCTGGCAGCAGTCACGGGCGGATTGTGCACCAGACAGTGCTTTCCTGCCTGGGATATGCTTCCACCAGCATGGTGGCACACGGAGATTGTGTCCGATCAGCAGTATCAATTTATGCCATCCACTGGGGGCGTGGCTCTCAATTGTGCAGCAGGTGCAGAGGCACCGGGCACAGGCTGCCTTTTACTTCACAACCAGGGGACGGGGGGCATTCGAGTTGCTTTCATTTGGGCTCATTGAAGTCTTGCTGCGCTGGTGGCGTCCAGTAACTGTGTTCGGCAAAGATGTCAATATCGGGCTATTGATCCCCCAAGACAGTTGACTGTACTTGTAGAAGTTATGTAAATCTACTTCACACATCTCTTGTTTTTGTTACTTTTGATTTCTCTCTTACATTTGACTTGTAAAGGGCTCTGTTACTCGCAAGAGTCTTGTTCGCGCTATATAAAACCTTCAAAATAAAATAAATAAATAAAATAAATGTCTGCCGTGCCCGGATCCTGTACTCACAAATGATTTACACTCCTAACTTTGATACAGTTTAAATTAAAATAATCACACGCAGGGCATTCCAAACAGTCTGCCATATGTGAGGGGTGTAATGAAGGTTCCTTTGAGACAACATTCTGAAGAGATACACGGTGTGATAAAGGAAGCTCTCATACACTATACAGGCACAAAACCGATTTTTAATCATGTAACATATATGCAGGGTGATGTCATTGCATACAGTTCCATGTACTGGTCGTTTCAGCTCAAAAAACTGGAAAAGTCCAAACTCGTAATATAGATCATGCAGAGAAATATTAGCTGTGGATAAAACTAAACGTAACAGAAAATAAATAAAAACTGAAGTCTCCGTTTGATAAAGAGAACTGACTCCAAGGGAAACAGATGTTGGGAAGGGGCTTTGAAAATATATCTAGAGGCCTCGATAATAAATCAAGGAACTGGCTCTCTACTGCTCTCGTGAGATGACAGGCCTGCGAGTTTCCCAGATGTGGACAGTCTGTGCTGAGCTTTCTTTAAACGATGAGAACGTGTCCTGTGTTTCATTTCCTCTCTGGATTGTTTCGTGTTGCTTACGACACCAGTATATTCCAAACACATATCTACATACACGAGACAGCTTAGACCAAGGCAAGGCAACAGAGAGCAACAACAAACAGGCATCTCACCCCGGCTTTCTAAACTTTCCTTTTCACAAATAAAAGTGTTAGGTCTAAGAAACATTCTGGGTGGTAACAAAGATGGGCAGTCACGCTCCCACATATTCCCCTCCAAAACAAACCTCTTCTCATCCTGAATATAAATGCTTTTCCCTGCATGGGCTTGTTATGTACACTGTGCCCTAGCTACTGATTGATGATTCCGCATAAAGAAAAGGCATTATTCCATTCTGCATATTGAGTACCTAGAAAATATTCTTCCTTAACGAGTTGCCCCACAGGAGTAATGTAGAAATAATATATCCATTATATAGCTTCCTCCCTCATCGAGGAGATTTCTTGTCGTATTTCTGTGTTTACTCTGAAGAGAGTAAAGCGGCTTCGTGGCAGCATCCTAAAAATAAACATAAATCAAACACATAAGGGGTTTTCTGTGGGTGTGTATGAATTATTTCCAGCATCAGATGGTGATCTTTGAAAGGGATCCTTGAATTGCATAAAATGAGTGAAGCAAGCAAGAAGCCTTCCCTTATGGCGGTTTGGGGGAGTTACCCCAACAACGTTTTTGAAAAAACAAGGCCAATTGGGGCATTTTACATTACGCCACCGTAGGTGTAAAGTGGTTCTCTTGAAATATTCTAGTACATTCAAGGTTTGCCAAGCAGTAGTATCACACCGCCCACACCTTGAGAACATGGTGGCAAAACAGTGGATTTTCAGTTTAATTTCTCTAAATATTGGCTCCAATGCTAAAGGTTTTATAAGTAGTTCACATTATATAGAAGTTACATGACTACCCTACAATTATTAAGACGTATAGATCAACTTTCATCACTTCTCCCGTCAGCTTCCTTTCATTTTCCCATCCTGCTCATTTTATTTAGATTAGTTGCTGCATACCAGGACTGAGGCTCCACTTCCAAAAGTCAAGGTGGAAAAATGAACTGTTACACCGATCTCACAACCAGAGGCATTAGACACAAGGCTCAGGCAAACAGATCTCAAAGGATTAGACACCAGAGCAATCATTCAGATTACTGAAACCTTGTAAATTGACACAGCATACATATTCCATAGGTTACACCAATCTTACAGGCTCAGGCCTAAAAGTGCAAAAGCAAGGAAACCTAATATTATAAAATCTATATCAATATTGATAACAAATTGCCGTCAAAGTAAGGAAGTCAATGTCGTGGTTCGAGGCGCTTGCCGCTCCCCGCCATCCCTGCTAAACACACACAGAATTGCCGGGATACTCACTTCCGGGCGGAAGTTGAGTCCCGGTCTAGTCCTGGGCAGCTGACCTTGGTCTACGGAAGCACTTCCGGGGGAAACGCTTAAACATTGCGTTTCCCACCGAATCCTTTCCGGAATCTCCAGAGACGCGATATCGTTTCCCGGAGCTGAGACGCGTCAGGACCCAGCTGGCCTATTCCGCGCAGGAGCGCTGTTTGTTTTCTGTTTATTCCGTGCAGGAGCGCTGTTTGTTTTCTGTTCATGCCGCGCTGGAGCGCTGTTTGTTTTCTGTTCTCGCCGCGCTGGAGCGCTTGGTTGTTTTTTTGGTTGCTGGAGCGCTATCCAGGGCAGTTCGTTTTCTGCCCACACTAACCCTTGCCGCGCAAGAGCGCTGACTGGGGTTAAAGGGTCATTGCACAGGAGTGCTTTACTTTTGGGTTTTTCTTTGTAGTTGTTAGGTCCCCCATCACGCAGGAGCGCTGCTTGGAGGTATTGTACATTAGCTCACCTTGATTTCCAGGGATGCCACAGTTTAGCAGTGACTAAGTTTTAATACGTGCAACACGCGCAGGAGCGCTTTCCTTTGGGTTTTGCTTGAGTACGTTGCGCAGGAGCACCTCACCTTGATTGTCCCTCTTTGGGTACCGTAGTCTACAGAAGCACTGGTGAGTTCCCGGAGAGAGACTATTTCTGTGTGTGTTTGAGGGGTTGCTCAGAAAGCGGGAGGTGTGGTTCTTTTCCTGATCTGGTTCTTTTCTGGTTTCCAGCTGGCACCGAGATACCCCGCAAGCTCCACACCCACACTAAGCCTCTACATCCTGGCTCCCTTCCCTGCGTCCATCTCATCCCTGCTGGGTTCTACATTCCACAAGGGTCAGGTGGGTACAGGGACGGGTGCTCTTGTCGTCTCTGCGGAATTGCTTCACAAGCAGAGGTAAGTCTTGTGGGGCACCTGACAGTCAAGAATGACTGTGTGTCGGAGGCATACTAGAACTGGAACAGTCAGAGAAGGACGCACTGTGGGATTTCAACATGACATATTAGCAATGATGTTAAGGTGGAGGCTCCATATAGGCGGATGGTTGATGAAGATAAAGCAATGGGGGGAGTTTGTGTCACAGGACCTTAGAGCCCAGGTATTGAAACTCACATACTTCAACTTGTTTGCACTTTTGCCAGGGAAGGGTTACAAACAAAGAAATGGAAGGCACTTTCTTGAGTTGGAGCCCATGTTAACTATCATTTTTTGTATTTTGCATGAACAAAGAACATATCTACCATGAAGTCGGTAAAAAAACTAAAAAAACGATGGCGCCTGCACAATGAGGTTCATGAAGCAGAGAAGAGCCGTTCAATTATTTGTGGAATAATCAATAAGGGGAGAGGAGTGAACATGAGGGGCAGTCCAAGCCCAGCAAACTCTTGCAGGAAACCATGTTTTTGTGGATTTGTGCATCGGAGCAAAACATTGTACACTATCTTCGCACATATTGAACGTACCATCATTTTCAACAGCGACTTAAATCTACTCTTCATACACTAGGGCAGTATGTACCATTGTGACCTTACAAAGCACGCATGCACACTCATGCACATGCATCCACCCGCCAGGGTCAGCTCTAGGCTCATGGCGGCCAAGGGCAGGGAGCGTAGGAAAGGGGGCCCGGAAGAGGGGGTCCGGGCGGGGCGGAGCCCCCCGGAGCTCAGGAAGGTGTTTTAATAAAACGTCCAGAAAAGGCGTTAGATGACCAGTACCAGCGACTACTCCTACCCTTCCAAATTCGTCTCAGAACGATAACATTTAGGAGGAGGAGGGTATTTTGTGACACACGATGTAAGGGACTGGCACAGACGGCTGCATTGCCAGGGCCATGACAGGGGCCCCGGACCCACAGCCCCCCCACAGAGAAAGAATCAGTGGCCTCTTTGCCGGGAAACATCCCTGCCAGGGGCCGCCATGAGTATCATTCTGCTCATGGATATCATCATTTTTTTGTTCTTGTTTATGGTCGTCAGCGCCTGTTGTACCTAGTGCATCAGCAGTACTCTGGCCGGAGGATTCTCCATCTTTAGGTTTCCCTTGGGTAATAAAGTTCAGGATTGCTCCGTCCTGTGATGCTTCGAAAGCCTGCTGAGCCGCCTTTCTCTTTTATTTTGAATATGTTATGTTATGTTATGTTAACACATTCTTCTATAGCGCAACAGCTACTCCAAAAGGAGTGTCCCGGCGCTTTGACGAAGAGGTCCTCCGGGGGCAGCAACATAACAGAAAGTAAGGAAAGGCGGGGGCCCTAACTGGTGAAAAGCCAAGTTTTTAATGCCTTTCTGAAGGACATAAGGCTGGGGATCTGTCTCAAAGAAATGGGAAGCTCGTTCCAGGCACGAGGAGCCAAGTGGTGAAAAGAGCGGCCGCCCAGTCTAGCGCGTTTGATGGTCGGAACTACCATTTTAGACAAGGAGGCGGACCTTAAAGCTCTATTAGGCTTATAAAAAACAAGACGTTTTCTAATGTAACTAGGGCCAATGTCATGAAGGGCTTTGAAGGTCAGCGTCAGACTTTTGAAAAGGACTCTCTTAGCTATGGGAAGCCAGTGCAGTTCTCTTAACAGATCAGAGGCACCAGCGCGTCTAGGGAGCCCGCAGATGGCACGGGCAGCTGAATTTTGGACTACTTGAAGTCGCCTCACGAGGTATTTAGGGAGTCCTAGGTAAAGGGCATTTGCGTAGTCTAATCTAGACCCAATAAGTGATTGAACAATGACCCTTCTATGATTGATTGAAATCAAGGGGAGAAATTTTCTAAGCATCTGAAGGATGCCGAAACATTTCCCAGAAAGGCAAGATATTTGGGGTCCGAAAGCTAGGTCATTATCGACGATGATTCCCAGGTTTTTAGCTTTGATGCTCGCATTTGCAGGTATAAACAAGTCTTGCGGCCACCAGCTTTTCCAGTTTGGTTCAGTAGCGCAGCCAAAGAAAAGCAGCTCCGACTTGTCGGAGTTGCATTTTAATCCGTGCCCTCTGAACCAACCAAAGACTGCCTCTAGGCAGCTTCTGATGAGAGTCCCATCAAACACCTCATTCTTGCCACATGTAAACAAGAGTTGGGTGTCGTCAGCGTAGGACACGATCTGAGCGCCGAAAGACTCCGCCACCTCTGCTAGGGGGGCCAAAAAGATGTTGAAGAGCAGGGGCCTAAGAATAGACCCCTGAGGGACCCCTACCTCCAGAGGTTCCATGACGGCGGAGTGTGGGGGCGCCCAGATCGTTTGTCGACGGTCGGCTAGAAAGGATTTGTGCCAATTCCACACCGTCCCCCGAAGACCACATTCCCAGAGTCGTATTAGGAGGGTGTCATGGGGACGGTGTCGAACGCCGCCGACAAGTCCAACATGACCAACATGGCCTTTCCTCCAGCATCCAACACCTCTCTAATAGCAACTGTGACTTCCAGTAACGCGGTCTCCGTGCTGTAATTAGCACGAAAACCAGATTGAGTGTTGTGCAGCAGATGGTTCTCCTCGATGAAATTAGAGATTGATCTGTGCACATGTCTTTCTGCCACTTTCGCCAGAGCGGGGAGGAGAGAGATTGGCCTGTAGTTGGCATGGACGGTAGGATCTAGGGTTGGTTTTTTTAGAAGTGGAAGAGTGAGAGCGCACTTCCAAGCCCGAGGGACTACACCAGAAGACAGCGAGGAGTTGAGGATGGAATTGATGAGACCATTTAGGGCTGGAGCTATTTTGTTGAGACATGGAGCTGGGCAAGGATCAAGAGGTGAGCCCGACTTCAGCCCGGACAGATGGTCTAAAGAGGAATCAAGACTCAGCGGGGGAAATTCCCAGAGAGTGGGAGCCAGAACAAGTTTTGAGGAGGAGTGGGCAACTGGTAGATCTACCTTAGTATGTTTGGAATAGACAGCCAGGGAAGCTTGGATGGACGTTATCTTATTAACAAAGTAATGGGCCAATTCACTCAGCCAGGGTTTTGAATGGGACTGGACCGGGGTGCCTAGGGACGGTGAAGTAAAGTCTTTGACAATTCTAAAGATTTCCTTACATGTGTTTCCCGATTTATCAATGCGGCGTTCAAGATAGGATTTTTTCTCATTCCACAACAACTTATGGTAGGATCTAGTCAAATTTTTAAGTTTTACTTTCTCCAAGGGATTATAATCCCTCCTCCAAACTCTTTCAGCTCTCTTACAATTTTGGCGCGCTTCCCTGAGCTGAGAGGTGAACCAAGGGGCAGAGGGCCGTTTGTTCCCAGACTTAGCTATTTTCTCGGGGACAAGAATCGCCAGTCTTGCCGTAAGCCACTCAACAAAGTAGGCTAGGTCATCTTCCAAGTTGCCTGACAAAGTACAGGGTGCATATTCCATAGCCTGCAGTAGCATCTCATTAGAGAGAAGGTGGAAGGGTCTGGAAGTTCACTTGGGAGAGGTAGTAAGTTTAATTCTAGAAGATGGAACACAAGAAAGGAAGAAAGTAATTAAATAATGATCCGACCATAACACCGGCTGCTGTGCTTGAAAATCAATAGGAATGGTGGAGTAGACTTGGTCCAGGGTGTGACCCTTGTTATGCGTAGGTTCGTGAATGAGCGGTAGCAGTCCTAATGAAGTAGTTATATCCATAAGTTTCATAGTGTCTGGATTAGTGGCATCATCCATATGTATTTTTAAGTCACCGAGGAGTATGCAGTGCTCCGACTTTAGACAAGGGACTGAGAGTGCTACCTGTAATTCGTCCAAGAAGGGACCTAAAGGGCCGGGGGCTCTGTATAGGAGAATACCGGTACATGCCTGAGAGGGGGAAAGATGGAGTGTGAAGCCTAGGGCCTCAGTCTCCTGGATGTTATCAACCGGAAATGTGGTGCAGTGCAGCTGTTTATTAACTATGATAGCCACACCGCCTCCTCGCCTAGATGATCTGTCCCTCCTAATGATGGAATAATTGGGAGGGATGGCATTAGCTAAGTCAGGGGCTGAGGAGTCATTAAGCCAGGTTTCTGTCAAAAAAAAGACAAGATACGTTAGAGTTGTTAAGCAGGTTCCAGATGTCCAGCGAATGACAGCTCAGGGAACGTGTATTAAGAAGTAGGCAGACGACTGGAGCCGGTTGGTTAACCAATGTCGGTTTCTCATATTTAGGAAGACGCCAACCGCAGTCTGTACAGCCTTTCCTTAAGGCACGGCTACCGGGGAACACATAGTGACAGCAACCTACAGGAGGGCGTAATTTTAAAAGAGTCTCTGATGAGTAAGTAAGCGACATGCTCTGGGGGGGTAAGAATAGTGCGCGTACCAGAAATAAGAGCCAGCCAGCCGTCCTGCCCCGTCTGCTGCCGGAACGCTGACGGGCGCAGACGGGCAGGACTCTGGCACGACTCCGGCACAGTGAAGGCGCCACCCTGCGCGTCACCGCTGCGCTTTGAGAAGGGTGGAGCTTTAAGTAGGCCGGCGTAACCTCCAATTCCAGGCGCCAAGACCCGCAGCAATATGGCGGTGTCTGGCTTCAGCTGCCTGAACAAATATGGCGCTCCCTCACCACCCCAGAACCGGACCCGCAAAGTAGCGGTGCTTTGGTCAATTTTACGTGTGAGTGAGGGGCCAGAGAACAGCGCAGTTGAGAGCGAGGTAAAATACAGAATATTCTAATCAAAATAAAAGCGCTATACAGCAGTATTAAAATCACCGCGAGAGCGCAAGCGCGCAGTCCTTAGGAGCGCTATGCAGCCTTTCCTCCAAGGCACCTTTGCCAGGGTGATCCCAGATTCGGTTCCGCCTTAAGTAGGCCGGCGTAACCTCCAATTCCAGGCGCCAAGACCCGCAGCAATATGGCGGCGTCTGGCTTCAGCTGCCTGAACAAATATGGCGCTCCCTCACCACCCCAGAACCGGACCCGCAAAGTAGCGGTGCTTTGGTCAATTTTACGTGTGAGTGAGGGGCCAGAGAACGGCGCAGTTGAGAGCGAGGTAAAATACAGAATATTCTAATCAAAATAAAAGCGCTATACAGCAGTATTAAAATCACCGCGAGAGCGCGAGCGCGCAGTCCTTAGGAGCGCTATGCAGCCTTTCCTCCAAGGCACCTTTGCCAGGGTGATCCCAGATTCGGTTCCGCCTTAAGTAGGCTGGCGTAACCTCCAATTCCAGGCGCCAAGACCCGCAGCAATATGGCGGCGTCTGGCTTCAGCTGCCTGAACAAATATGGCGCTCCCTCACCACCCCAGAACCGGACTCGCAAAGTAGCGGTGCTTTGGTCAATTTTACGTGTGAGTGAGGGGCCAGAGAACGGCGCAGTTGAGAGCGAGGTAAAATACAGAATATTCTAATCAAAATAAAAGCGCTATACAGCAATATTAAAATCACTGCGAGAGCGCCAGATTTGTGTACTCAAATTCTCTTAATTTTTCTTGCAGTGTTATATAAGCCTGTACCAGCGGGCCAGCAGTGGGTAGGGAAAAAAAGAAGCCAATCAGGAACCAGGAGAAACGCAGGCGCGGAGGCCAGTAAAGAGGGGGGGGGTCAGGGTGTTTGGAAGTGGAACAGAAACGGAAACCGCCAAATCCCTGCAAGGGCCACAACGCAAATATGTATCCATCCTCAGAGGATTATTATATTAAGGATATATATTGGCCCCTGTGGTTTAGCGGCCCTGTGCAGGTGCACAGCTTGCACATGCTTAAGGCCGCCCCTGCACCCGCACATTCACGCTCTTTGTTCTTCAAGGACAGCAAACTAGATATAATTGGAATATAAAATATGGACATGAACTTTTTATGGATGTGAACTTTCTTTAATCACATACCATTAAATAATAGCTAGGCGGGTGTAATTTGAACAATCTTTTTGTTAAATACTTTTTTTTTTAAAGCAATATTTTTATTTTACTTTCAATAACATCAGCCCCTTTCTACTTGCTGGTTTTATTTATATTCACTTGTAGGATCAAAGCTGGGCTTTGCTTGACTGAGTGACTTTTTCCAAAGGATTTCAGCCCGTGACGTATAATTAATACTGGAACTGATTAAAATAAATTAACTCCTAGAGGCTTCAGCTTTTCTAATAATTACCTTTCATGATACGATATCCCTAGCAAGCAGGCATGGGATTGGGCAATGAAGAGGATGAGAGCTGTTTTAAGCTCGTGGGTTATTAGTAATGTAACATTAAGGGGCAGATTTTAATACAGTGCAGTGCAGCAAGCAAAGTTAGTGTAGTGCGTTGCATGAAAGGGAGGGTGCAAAACAGCACCGTATTTACTAAGTGCCACTGTTTTTCTCTCTCCCTGAGCTGAGGTCCGTTAAGCTGCCGGGCACCAATGCATACTTCCTTCCACTGTAGTGCAAGGGTGTGTGTATTTGTGTATTCGATCAAGCAAAGGTTTTGTGCTGGAGGAGGACCCCTCCAGTACAAACCCTATGTTAATACTTTTCTCACTTTATATGTTTGCTGTATAGTCGAGCAAACATGCACAGTTTGAAATGTTTCGAGTGGTTAAATAATTTCTCCAAGTTAATGCCAGCGTTATTTTTTTGGACCAAAGCCCTGTCTACAAACATTATTAGATAGGACACTTGCATTGAAAACAATGGGTGGTTGCATGGAACACTCATGTACCACCCACAGCTGCGGTCGTTAGTGGGAGTACCTGCAGGGCGGTGACATAGGGAGGAGGAGGGGCAGGGTGGGGGGTAGTAATGTATGGATTACGGAGCTTTACAGGTAAGTAAACATATAAATAAATAAATAAAACGAATTTCGTTGCACGCACTGCATCGCATTTGGGAATGCAGTGCATGCCCCGAAATTCATTTTATTTATTTATATGTTTACTTACCTGTATAGCTCCGTAATCCATACATTACTACCCCTCACCCTTCCCCTCCACCTCCCCACGTCACTGCCCTGCAGGTACTCCCACTACCAACCGCGGCTGACCACCCATGGTATGCCCCATGACACTAGGTAATGCAAAGCAGCATATAGCACTACTTTGAGTTACTTTAGAGCTAGTTTCCAGAGCAAAACAAGTTTTTTGCTGGAAAGTAAATCCAAATTCTACACTTTGCGCTGCTTCTCATCACTTTTGTGATGTATACCTGGTGCAAGGTGTTAGTAAATCTACCCCCAAGAGTCTGCCTGATCAAACAGGTATCATCTGGTGTGGGTCCAAAATATTCTGTACAAATATTTGTGCACTGGGTATTGATTTTCTATTATTAACTCAATGTGGTGATTAGTGGTGTTGCTGGAGTGGCTGGTGTGGTGTGGCGAGGTTTTTGCCCCATCTGTAAATGTCCTGCCTCCACCATTTTACCCAAGTAATGAGATTTGAGTCTGACTGGTCTGAATGCACAGGTTATGAGAACTGCCGGTGGTAAAGGAGGATCATGTTCTGAGCACATAGAGAGCATAAGTCTGCAGTTGTAATGGTGCGATAGTGAGCGCAGCGAAAGGTTCAGGAGTGGACCAAATAATGGCTGTGTGCCCCTCTTGGAGACGGAAGCAGAGCACTAAAGGTTTTAGGGAAGTCCATAGTACATTCACAGGGCTAGACAAGCCATCCATTCTGCCTCTCTGGCATATGTCTGATAGGCTGCAGGCTAGGTTGCTGCTTTCAGAAGTGGGTGAAGGGCAATGGGGGATACTCCAAAAGGCCCCATTGACACATTATAGTCACAACCCCCTGCAGTGTGGGGCTGAAAAACTTTTTGGCAGATCTGAATTTGGTTTTCAGTCTGGCCCTTCGCACGCAGGAGGCCTGACCACCATCTGCAATTACTGATTCTTCCACTCACGCTGCTATACTGTCTGGTGAGGTGAGGTTCCAGTCCTGGCAAAACAAGCCCCTCAAATGGGACACAGTCTGGCCAGTGGCCCGTGCAGGTAAGAGAGTAGGGCCAAGTTGGGGTGGGATTCAACTGACGGCCATGATGGAAATTTAAATAAATAAGTACATTTCCCTCAACGTCGTCTGTCGAAATACACCCCCCCCCCCCCCCCCACCCAGCCTACCACACTTACCCACGCGGGCCGCTGCCTAGTCTGGCCCACCTGCCATGAGAGTCCTGCTTGTCTTTCCAGGCACACCTGTTTCCCTGTACACAGCCTTGCTTGCCTCACTTTTCGCACACTTTGCTACCCATGTCAGTTGTCAAAGTCTGGCCTGCCTGCCCAGTCCTGACTCAGCTTGTCTCTTCTGCAACACAGTGGCCACGTCTGTCAAGAGGAACGGTGAATGTGAACTTGATTATTTGGTAACCGCAGGCAACATGAGAGTGAAACAATTCAGTGGTGGAAAGCTTGTGAATTATCACTTCAAGTCCCCCTTTTTGAGCAGGTTTAATTAGCCTGAATTTCCGTGCGAATTCAGCTTGAAATCAAATTTACTTTTAGTCTATCATTACCTCGTCCTGAGGATGAACCATTGGGTGGAAATGATATTGACTCAATTGACAATTAGTAAATATATGGGGTAACGTGATGGAATGAACTAATCTTGTGTGTATGAATAGGAGGTATCCCCGACTAAAGTTCCTAAATCGGGATCACTGTACTATTTGAAAAGACGAAAATGTAGGAACCTGTGTAGCAGGTGGACTCATACTGACAATAGGTGGTACTGAATATGGATTAACAATTTACGCTGTAACATATAGTCAAAAGATTCCACCTATTGTCAGTATGAGTCCACCTGCTACACAGGTTCCTACATTTTTGTCTTTTCAAATAGTATGAACTAATCTTGTACCAACACTTTTATGTTTCTGATCAGTCTAATGCTATAATTTGAAAATAGATGTTGTCTTCATTGTGTTTTTATTTGTACTCCGTGAGCGCTTGAGCACTACGTACCTTTGTCTTTTTGATATGACCATTGAAAAATATTGAATGCTGCAGTGCCGACTTCAGTTGATAAGTATTTTTATGGTCTGTATTTACACACCTAGATTAAAGTCTTCCTGGGTGTGTCAATAATTGCCCCATCAATAAAATGAATTGTCCTGAAATGGACAAAGCCGGACTGGCTGCCGGGCGTTTTGAAATGCTGCTGAGCTGGGGGCTGATTTAGTTGATGGGGACCTCCATCAACGAAATCAGCCCCCACCGCAGTGACATCAGCCCCCAGCTCGGCAGCATTCCAAAAGGCCTGTAGTCAGTCTGGCCCTGCAAATGGAGCAGAGTGGTTTCCTCCTTTGCCTGCTCTCTGTTTGGCCTAGTCTTAAGACACCAGTGTCTCACTCGGCAGCCATCTTAGAGCTGCAGGGACACTGACCGGACTCTCACCTGCAGAACCAGAGAGACTGATTCTTGGGTTTCACCATAAAGTTGTACAGAACAAAGCATCCCAAAATGACCTCTATCACTTGCACCATGATCCACTGACAGTATCACACCAGGGGTGTAACGGAGGCCCCTGTGACGCACGGGCCCCCCAACTCACTAGGGAAGCCCCAACACTTCAATGGAGCCCCATTCAGCCCAAGGCCAATGAATATTCGTGGGATATGGCAGAATCAGGGGACATTCATCATATTCTGAGGGGGGGCCGGGGGGGGAAGGTTGGGTTATGCCACTGAATCACACTCACAGTGTGGTGCAGTAATGTAGGAGGAGGGTGCTTTATAATGAGAGTATTCCATCTCTTCACTGTATGGTAAAGACAAGGTTAGCAGGACGGGAAGAGAGCAGGCCCAGCTACAATCTCATGTGACAAGAAAGGCTGCAGCTGACCCACCTCGTCCACTTCCCACTCCTAGTCTTGTGATTAGTAGCTTTAATATGACTGTTCGCTAACCACTGCTCTGCACGCTCCTTTTAGATTTAGCCATACAATGTGCATTGCAAATGCATGAACCATGGACAACAACTTAACTGTGTGGAACAGCCATGCCTCCAAGCTCTGCCAGTTGATTGCATTTCTCCCTTCTGCCCGCAGCCTTGTGAGCGTTGTTACTTCTGTGCTTTACTCAAAATATCACCATTCTTGTTTTAAGAGAATTAACCAAAATATTACACTGTGCTTTTAACTGCTAACAAAGACAAGTTAGTTTTATTAGCAATATGTTTCTTCATTATCTATTTTCTGTTTCTTTTAATGTAGAACAGCAAAAATTGTTTTCCTTTTTTTAATTTTAAGAATAATTTTGCCACTTTTATCATTCTTTCAGCGCTCAAGTAGCACAGAAAGGCTCACTTAAAATATCAAGCATGGGTCTTACGTTAGAACGTTCACACTGAATGAGTATGTCTAAACATGAAATAGAAATGCATATTACAATGATTTTGTTTTTGCATACGTTTTATGGGAAAGAGCACAAAGTTGAAAAAGGTATACAGCTTCTTTAAGAATTTGTGTCTTTTTTTCCATCTTTACGATGGATATACGCTTCTCTGTGATGATGCTCACTTGCATGTGCAAATACAGCTCACTCAGGTCCAGATTTAAAGAGAAGGGAAAGGGACCCTATACTTTGCTTTTTAGTAGTGCTTATGCATTTGATTTGATTTTTGCTATTACTTTGGCGGTTCACTGGTGAGGGGAAATGGCTGAAATCTTTGATTTCGTGAGTTCCAGGAATAGTTTTAGCTATATTGAACAGCTGTCTAATGAAATGTATAGTTCCTAACCTTGGAAAATGCCTTCATTAAGTCTCTATTAAAAAAGCCCACCTTACATCCATCAGAATTGAGCAATCAATCAATCAAAAGGGATTTATAGAGCGCTGCTTATCGCCCACAAGGGTATTCAGACGCTGGGGTTTTTGCTGCAGGGTGGAGTCAGTCAAACAGCCAGGTTTTCGGACCTTTTCTGAATTCCTGCAGAGAGGGTTAGGTCTGGAAGAGGAGGGGAAGCTGATCTAGGTATCGGTGGCCAGGTAGGAGAAGTAGGAACCGCTGCTCTCGCTTCGGTAGATTCGGGGGGTCTGGGAGAGGGAGGTGGAGCTCAGTTCTCTGGGGGGCTGGTGGAGGTTCACACATTGGTTGATGTAGTCTGGTCCCTTATTGTGCAGGGACGTGTAGGCCTGGGTTAGCATCTTGGACTGGCACCTCTCATTGACGGGGAGCCAGTATAATATCTTGAGGTGTGGGGTGATGTTGGCCCATATGGTGAGATCGAGAATGAGTCTGGAAGCTGAGCTCCAAATGGTCTGTAGTCTGTTTAACAGGTATGAGGTGACTCCTACGTAGAGAGTGTTGCCGTAGTCCAGGTGGCTGGTGATGAGGGCCTGGGTTACAGCGCGTGTGGTGCTGACTGGGAGCCACTTGAAGAGTTTCCATAGAGTGTGGAGAGTGAGGAAGCAGGCTGAGGATATGGTGAGTTTGTTGTCCAGTATGATGCTAAGGTTCCTGGCATGTTCTGTTGGTGTGGGTGAGGGTCCCAGTTTTGCTGGACCAGAAGTCTTCGCTCTGCGATATGTTGCCCCAGAAGATGAGTATCTCTGTTTTTTCTGTGTTCAGTTTGAGGCAGTTGGTTTGCATCCAATGGGCAACGCTGGTCATTAGCGCTGTACTGGCCTTACCTGGCATGGGGCAATTCCCTCGGATGCTGGAAAGGAGGGGGTCGCTTTTGCAGCAGTGGAGGCCAGTTTTGAAACAGTGCTGCAATATTGGCCTCCAGTGACAAAAGCAGCAAGCAAGCATTTCCAGCCACCTAGGGCCTGTCAGTGCTTTCCTAGGGGCTGTACCGAGAAAATTGACGGGCTGCTTTGGGTTCTCAGTCCAGCCCTGCGGGTCATACACAGGTGAATGTTGCCTTGGTGGTTAAGGGGTCTGGGGACAAAGAGAGGATGAGCTGAGTGTTGTCTGCATATTATATGATGTTCAGTTCATAGGGCCTGACCAAGTTGGCCAGTTGGGTCATATAGGAGTTGAACAGGGTAGGGCTGAGGGAGGGCCCTTGGGAGACGCCACAGATGATGTAATTGGGGCCTGAGGTGTACTGTGGAAGGTGGATACTCTGGGTTCTTCTGGTGAGGAAGGATGCGATCCACTTATGGGCATCCCCTTGAATCCCCATCTGAAGGAGCCTCTTTAGGAGGGTGCCGTGGGACATGGTGTCGAGGGCTGCTGAGAGGTCGAGGAGGATAAGGGCGGCAGTTAATCCCCAGTCTAGGAAAGTCCTGATGTTGTCGGTGGCTGCGATTAGGGAGGTTTCTGTGTTGTGGTTAGAGCGGAACCCAGATTGAGGTGGATCCAGGAGGTTGTTGCTCGCTATGTAGTTGGTGAGTTGGCAGGTGATGGCTTTTTCCAGGACTTTGGCAGGGAATAAGAGCAAGGAGATGGGCCGGTAGTTCTTGAGATCTTTTGGGTCTGTGGATAGTTTTTGAGGAGTGGTTTAACGTCCGCATGTTTCCATTCACAAGCCATAATCCCTGCTTATACTTTTAATGGAGCTATTAGAAAAAGTTGTGATTAGTCAATTAAACAACTATGTTGAAAACAATTGGGGAAACAGTACCAAAGCACTTAAAGAAAACCAATAGTCAAAATGTATGAATAGTAATAAAGTACAAAAAAGTTAAAATATGTGTTGCTCATAATTATTCTTCTCAATGTTTTTCACAGTTCTTGTGGATAAAGCATGA
This sequence comes from Lissotriton vulgaris, assembly GCF_964263255.1. NCBI lineage: Eukaryota > Metazoa > Chordata > Amphibia > Caudata > Salamandridae > Lissotriton > Lissotriton vulgaris. The sequence continues at coordinate 1,734,947,459 of NC_141685.1, forward strand.
CAACCACTAAAGAATACCAGCTGACTTGTGTTTCGTCAATGAGACTTTTTCAAGGCTGCAATAGATACATGCATAGTCCTGTATTATCCTGAGTCACGATGACATGGGAAAAAGTATTTCTAATAGGTCACCCTCACTGTTTAGTTATTGATCCAAAAAAGCACCTGTGTCATTTTGTGGGTGAGCTCATGCATGGTGCATGCTCATACAAAGTGACGCTGCCGAAGTGTCAGAATCCTTTATGTTTTTTTGGGTTCTCTTTAGCCATGCTGCACAGCATTCGGGATTCTATACAGAATCACTAAAAACCTTTTGCATTTGCAAAGCCAATGGGTACCTAGCAAGATCTATTTGCTTTGCCAATCCTCGAGATCTGTTTGCTTTGCCAATCCTCGTTTTGTGAGCAACCCTAATTATACTCTGCAAGCAAAAATACTGGAGAATTTCACCAGTTTTGAAATTCCACAAAATATTTCGCTCAGCCCTAGTCTGGGGTAGGATGGGCTTCAATGGCCTTTTTTTTAAAATTGTTTTTTATTAGCATTTTCATCATAGAAACAACAAACAAGGAAATAACCACATTGCAGTGCTGTACTATAAGAATTGAGCCGACAAAGCCGGTTTCGCTTTCTCCCATAAAATCTGTGGTCTCCAAAGTCCCATCTACAATAATAAACATCAGTAGACACAAAGAAACTAACAGACATTTCGGCATCTCTACACTGCACCAACTCTTCACTATTCCATTGTGGAGTGGTCTCATTGGGTACACCTGGCATGCATACGTTACATTGCACATCTACATTTCTCGAATTCAGCCAGGTGACGTATGGTTCCCAGATATCCTTGGGTCGGGATCTGAGTGGCTGGAGCTCCCAATATGTGGAAAGTTGTGTGCTTCAGTAAGTGACTTGTGCTATCCAGTCTTTGGGTAACGGGGGTCGCGTTGCACCCCAATGTAAAGCCACCTGCCTTTTTGCCATCAATAGGAGCATGGAGGGCAGTTTGCGCAAGTTGGGGGGCACAGTCTCCAACACTCCAAGCATGGACGTGAGTGGCGTGAGGGGGATGTCCTGGTCAGTTATGTCCTTAATGTGTACGTAAACCTCCAACCAGAACCGCGCTATGGGCCTGCAGTACCAGGCTAAGTGTGCAAAGTTAGCAAGGGGGGAGCCGTATCTCCAACAACATTCATCGTCCTCCCGCAAAACCATTTGGTACAGGCGATAATTGGGTGACAGATGTTCAAGCTGCTGCCAACTCAGCTTCGATTGTATGTCTGTGAGGGGGCATTCAATTCCGCATCCCAAGCAGCACGGGAGGGGGGAACAACTATTGGGGAGGCTTTTTGCATGCATTTATAAATACGTGATATAAGTTTCCATCCCGATTTCACCACCAATATATTTTCTAGCGCCGGTAGGGTGGGTGGAGGTTCCGGAAATGTGGGGAGCTTACTTCTACAGGACGTGCGGAGCTCACATTTGTTGAAGTGTTATGAATGTGTCATTAGGGTAAAGGTCGCCGCCCATTGCTAAGTTGTCTATGCTGGCGCATTCTCGAGCTTTTCTCTCCAGTAATGGAGGAAACATGGGATTATTAAAAAGTGGTACAGAAGGTGGTATATTATCTCTAAGTGAGCTTGTTTGCGGATACCTTCCCATGCACATATCATTACTTGTATAGTGTCTATTTCCCTCTGCGGGCGTTTATATGGTGATAAAGGGCTGTAGAGATTGGTGAGGGAGCTATGGGGTCAATTTCTATTGCTACGTGTGGCTGGTATGGTGTGGGGTGTACCCAGAAATACAGGAATTGTGCCTGTGCTCTGTAAGCGTATAAGGCAGAATCCGGGGCTGCCATCCCACCCTGTTCCTGCGGTAGTGTTAACACTTCCCATGCGATACGACGTGGGCCCCCAGCCCATACCAGTTCGATCATGAGTGACTGTAGTCTTCTAAAGAAGTGCAGTGGGAGCGGCAGATTCATGAAAACATATAATAATTTGGGCAATATGATCATTTTTGCTATTGCTATGCGGGCCACTAGTGATAATGAAAGTGTCTTCCATCTTTTGATCATCTCTTCAATCCAGGCAACCACCTTCCCATGATTGGCAGTCCAGATTTCCTGCATGTCAGAGGATAGCCATACTCCCAAGTATCGGACTGGTTTTGAAGTCCACCGCTTCAATGTCGAATTTCTGTGTGCCGGACGTGAGGGGAGTATCACAGACTTACTCCAATTGATGTATACTCCTGATAGCCCACCATATTGAATCACCTTCATTATCATGGGGGCCAGGTTGTGTTCGGGGCGCACCATGAACAGTGTGATGTCATAGATACGGTAAGGGCCCCAGTAGTGAAACCAGTTCCCCTGTTGGTGTGGTGTTGTCGTAGGCGCGCAGCTAGAGGCACAGTCGCAATCGCAAACAGCAGGGGCGACAAAGGGCACCCCTGCCTAGTGCCACGGGTTATGGCAATCAGCTCCAAGATCAACGCGTTTATCCTGAATCGCGCGTTTATCCTGAATCGCCACAGAGCGAGTCAGGATAAACGCGTTGATCTTGGAGCCGAATGCCATAACCTGTGGCACTGTGTGTAATGGAGTTTAATCTGTTTTATAAAGGTCAGGCTTAGACCGATTCTATTGAGCAGGGGAAAGAGGAACCCCTATTCCAAATAATCAAATGACTTCGTGGCATCGAACAGCGCAGCGCAGCAGCAGCAGGTAGGTTTGGCACTAGGTAGTGCAGCATTCCGAATAAATTTCTGATATTATGCGATGTTGCTCTGCCCGGTATGAAGCCGGATTGGTCGGACAAAACTATCGTTGGGAGCAGTGTTTGGAGTCTAGTAGCCAAAAGCTTCTCAAAGATCTTGGCGTCCAGGTTAATCAATGAAAGAGGACGGTAAGAGTCGCAACACTGGGGGTCCTTATCAGGTTTGAGGAGGGCGATAATGATCGCCTCTCTCATCGATGCAGGGAGAATTCCGCTCTCCAATGCCTCCTGATACACCTCTAACAGGCGGGAGGCAAGTTCCTCAGTGTATACTTTATAAAATTGCGCCGTTAGACTATCTATCCCTCGCGCTCTGTCCGCTCTCATTTCCCCAATCACTTGCTGCACATCTTCGACCGTGAATGGTATGTCAAGATATTCTCGGTATAGGTTATTGAATCAAACCAGCCCTATAGAGTCAAAGTAATCCTCTAATGCCGAGGTCGCGGGTGCCGCTTGCGAACTATCCAATTGTAAATAAAAATCGCGCATAGTGTTTAAAATGTCAGGGGGAGAGTGTACTGTTTCATTGGTGGTGGTAATGAGTGTGGAAATGAAAGTGGCTCCCCGAGGTGGTTTCAGTAGGTTCGCAAGTGTTTTTCTACCTTCACCATATTGCCTAGCAATCGCATATTTGTGTAAGAAGTTCACCTCCCTGTCTGCCTCTTCCTGATATGCCGTCAATTTCCCGCAAATCTGCCCCAGTAGTGCCGCCGATAGTGTTGTGTAGTATTGTGTTTCAAGCATGTGCAATTCCGATTCTAGGCATTTTAGGCTATCTCTGATGTCCCTGAGCACCCTATTTTGCCCCGCTATGCAATGTCCACGCACAACAACTTTGAAGGCCTCCCACAGTGTTCCGACCGAATCTACAGAGCCAGTGTTTTTATCAAAATATTCTTTGATGTATGTGTGCAGTTCCTCTTTGAATGCTGTATCTAGTAGCGCGTTAGGGGGCAGGCGCCAGGCAAAGGGCTGTCTATACGGCTGGGGTATCTGTAGGGTCAGGGTAACTGGGGAGTTGTCAGACCGCGTGCGGGCATGATGGGAGGCGTCTAACACCCAAGACTGTAGTTCTGGAGAAGTGAGCCAGAAGTCCAGCCTCGACCAGGCCGTGTGGTGGTATGTTATACGAGTTCCATCCCAGACTTGGGGGTGGAGGCTTCGCCAGGGGTTCACTAGTCCGTAGTCGTCTACCAGTTTTTGTAAAACCGCAGCTGCTAGTGGGTGGTGTGTGCATGAGGCTCCTACTCTATCACACTCAATGGACATTACCGTGTTAAAATCCACTCCCCAGAGCAACGCTGCGTCTCCCATGGACTGTATGGCATGCCATAGCTTGTGATAGAAGGTGGGATCATCCACATTTGGCCCATACACATTGGCAATTAGAACCTGCGTATGAAACAGCGTTCCCAACGCCAGCACATATCGCCCCTCTGTGTCACTAACCACTTTCTGGGTTGTACATGGGGTACCTCTTTAAATTAACGTCGCCACTCCACGGGAGTAGTTGGAGTAGCATGAGGTAAATATTTCACTCCACCTGTGAGATCGCAACCTAGTACAGGAAGTTGCTGAGAGGTGTGTCTCCTGGAGGAGACATATCGCAGCCGAGTGCCGCAGAAGATGGGACTGTATTAGACGTGTCTTTCTATGGTCGTTGAGACCTCGTACGTTCCATGTTAGATAAGTTAAAGTCGACATAGGTATATTGAAGAACATGGATCCCTGGTTATAGACGGTAACATCATGGTTTGTGATGTTCCCCAATGTTGTAGAAGGCCTCCAAAGAGGTGTGTGCCGTGTCTATCAAGAATTTGTACGGAACTAAAAAATGAAGCACTTTGCAATGAACCACAAACAACTTCAAACAGTCCCCCCACCCACCTCCCACTCCAACCCCCCAAACAGGTTGAGTCTTAGAACTATCCACCCCCAATTCTAACATTTCAGATTTAGAAAATCAGGGGAATCATCCCAGAGGGGCGTGAGGTTGCCGGCATACTTCCCTGTCACAATGTAAAAGGGTGGCCGAGCGTCAGGAACCACTAGTAAGATAATCGTCCCTGCCCACATTCAACTGAACTAATGCAACATATTAGGTTGGCCCTGCCACACATTTAAAAGGAGGAAGGCACTGCCAAGTATGAAGCAATGGCGTGATAAAGGCATTAATCATTGTCACATAGCTGGCTCTGTGCCTGAGTGTCCATTTCCCGTTTCTGGTCTTGTTGTTGTCTTAACTGTTGCTTGGCGTACTTCAGTGCAGCGCTTGCTTCCGTGAAAAAAATGTGTTTGCAGTTTGCCTGAACACAAAGCTTTGCAGGATAGAGCATGGCATATTTAACATCTGCCTTCTGCAGCAAATTCTTGGCTGTAGAAACTCTCTCCTTGCTGCTTGGACCGCTTGTGTGAAATTGGGGTTCAGTGAGATGGCATTATTCTGACATTGGAGCTCGCCACGCTCTCGTGCAAGACGGAGGACTGTGTCCTGGTCCCTGTAATTAAGTAGGCGGGCCAGTATTGGTCTCATGGGGCACCAGATGGGAGCCGGGCCCCAAGGTATGGTGGGCCCGTTCTATCAGGAACATAGCTGAAAGGTCCGTCCCGAAAAAATCCTGCAGCATACTCTCCACATATTTCTCCATATTTTATATGTTCGTGGACTCCAGCACCCCCGTTATTCGAACGTTATTCCTCTGTGAGCGGGTTTCAAGATCTTCATTCCGCGCCTTTATGACATCCAGGACCTTTTCCATCTGCAGTAGATGATTGTGTGCTTCAGCTAGGTGATCATCGGTGTCTGAAACTCTTTTTTCCAGCTCCGTCAACAGCGCCTCTTGTTTGTCAACTTTACGTGAGACATGGTCCATGCGGTCTGCAAGCGTGTCTATTTTAGCGTTGATTTCTTTCAAGCAGCCTCTTACGTTGCATAGCATTGTTTTACCATTGTCGTCTAGATCGTGCTCCAGCTGTGTCTCCGGTACCACAGTTTGCGACATGACATCACCTTCCTCATTGCAGGTGGAGCACCTGTCGAAAAGTGAGCTTTGGCTGTTTATTGTCGCCATTCCCCATTGTTGACCTGCGTTGCGGCCATTCCATTTGTGCTGAGCGAGGTGTTGAAATGCAAGAGTGGAATGGGCTGGATGTCTATAAGATGTTGCAGGCTCCTCACTCTCACCGCGATTGCATCAATTAAAATGGACAGGGAGGCTAATGTAGCTGGTGCATCAGGCCCTGCCTCCAGAGCCCGAGGAACACGTATGCGGCCTGTACAGGTTTGAACTCCCGGACTCACCAATCTCAGCAGGTCTGCACAGACAGATGCAGCAATTGATGCATAGTGTGGGCACAGCCGGTCTGCAACTTGACCTATTCGCTGCAGCAGGGAATACAACTATCCACGACCGCCATTTTGTGTATAGTGGCGAGTGCTTAGGCCGGCAATTTCGCCTGCCCAGGATTTACACCAGCTCCAGAGCCTAGTCGTAGTATGTTGGGTTGAGCGGGGAAGCACCTCAGCCCACATCCACTGCCGCGCGCAGCTGACCACGGCCTGCCCACCACGCCTCACAGCAGTACCGACTGCCCCCAGGTTTGGATGATGTTTACTGGCCGCCGCGGGGGCTCTCCGTAGCGATCCGGGCAGCGCGACTCCCACGGCAGGGAGCAGCCGTCTCCTCACGTTCGTGCTGCCTCTGCCACGCCAGCACTGCACTCAGTCCCACTCCTCGCTTCTCCCGCTGCAGGCCGTACTCTCAGCGCGATTTCCACAGCCGCACCAGGAGCCGTCCTCGCCCCGAGGCACCGCCGAGCACCTCCACTGTCCTCCCCGTTCACCGCAAGACCTTCAGCAGGACACCAGATTTACCGCTCCTGTGGACACCATATTTTGTCCGCAGGCGCACCTCCACAGCCTCCAAATCCGCTCAAGTCCGGCTATTCCCAGTGCCTCATGGCCTCTCTCCGTCTCCAGCCAGGCCGTCCGCCGCCAGCAGCAGTGCAGGTCTTCAGCAGCGATTTGGACACCAGAAAGCAGGTATTTGTGAGCAGCTTAGCATTGGGAACATATTTTCAGCATAGCAACGATAGGATGTGTGGTTTAAATCAGGATTTTTGTCGGATGTTATGCTCGACCGGCAGAGCCCCTTATCTAAGCGTAGAAGGGTAAGGGTGCCTTCAAGGGACTTTATTCAGTCTATATTTGTTGGTTCAAGTTATTTTAGAAAGGACCAATCGATCGTCCTTAGAGTGAGTTAATCAAAAATCTATTAACAGAAAACAGTAAATAATTCGTATTGTGAACATATAACATATAAACAAAGACACAAGGTGTATACGAAAAAATGTTTTTATCAAATAGTTCATTAAAGGAAACCAACTTCATATACAGATAAATACATAAATAAGATTTAGGACTGTGGGTACACACATAAGTAAATTACTAAGTGACTCAACAGAACCTAAAAAACACCTATCCCAAAATACATTGAATCAAACAAAGAAGGGGATAAGATGCGCTGTCGACGTTTCGGTTTCTTAGGAATTAATTGCTGAAACCATCATCAGGACTGTTATCAATTGTGATCTGTATAGAGATATTGTAATCTGTTTGCAAAAGTACTGCCACTTCATCACATGTAAGACTCGTTTGTGGATCGCAGTGTCTTTATAACATGACTATTAGTTGTAAAACAACTGACTTCATATATTAATCAAAGCTGGACGTGAAGTTGAGTCTTCACTCATAGAGCACAGGTACTTTGCAAGGCAGAGGCCGTCCGGTGTGAGTGTAGTGGAGTCTTGTCAACCACCGGGATCAATATGGAGCAATTAAGGCAAGTAAAGTTGAATTAGGTACAATAGCGAGCAGTCATCAGTCCTGCACCGTCTAATATTGCGGCGAAGTGGAATCAAAAGAGCGTCTCGTCAGTACGGAACATTTTTTCATATACACCTTGTGTCTTTGTTTATATGTTATATGTTCACAATACGAATTATTTACTGTTTTCTGTTAATAGATTTTTGATTAACTCACTCTAAGGACGATCGATTGGTCCTTTCTAAAATAACTTGAACCAACAAATATAGACTGAATAAAGTCCCTTGAAGGCACCCTTACCCTTTTACATTCATTACCCAAGCCCTCAAGGGTATTCCGGGTCGCTCACTTCCTCGATAATCCTTATCTAAGCGGCCATTTTGCAGCTTGGCTTGGCCACGCCCCCCTGGGCTTCAATGACCTTGTAGAACAGGGGTATTCAAACTGTGGGGCGCGACCCCCAGGGGGGCCGTGGAGTGATGCAAAGGGGGTCGCGCCTTCACAGTGTCACTTCTGCCCTGGCCTCCAGGGCTTCAGCCCCCCTACTCCCTTTGTTAACGGATTACCAAAGCTTAGTTTTTTTATGGTTCCAGTACCCCCTGGGCCCCCACTCTGCCTATTCCTTACATTTGTATGTTTACACTTACTGCTGTAGTGTGAGAATGCATTTAATGAAAAGAAATCTAAAGTTGGGCTGCCAAAAGAAACATGCCTGCTATGTGTTGTTTAAAGATCATGCAGAGACCTGCTCTTGACACTAAATTGAGTTATAAATAAAAAAGTATGTATTAATTAGTTATGTGACTTTTCTGTCTTTATTCTCTTTAATTATTAGTCATGGATCATTGAGGCATCCCTAGAACACAATTAAAAGTGCTTTCTATTTATATTTGCTGTTCTAAATAATCACAGTTAAGTGCAAAAAATACAGCTGTAGGTGACTGCTTATTTCTGGGCCAACAAAATAATGAGCTGGTAACCCTAATCATTAGACTGGAAGTTTGTTGCAGGATCAGCACATTATTTATTTCCTCCACCCTCGAACCCTGATTAATGCCATTACAGCAATAGTTTAACTTATATCTGAAACCCTACGCTTCAAGTTTCTGGGAATGCACCCTGTTTTCAGACTACTCACTTCTCATTCTCGCCTTCACTTTCACGTTCACCCTGCACTCCCAGCGATCGCAATGCACTCACACTGATCACCATGCACTCACACTGATCACCATGCACGCACACTGATCACCATGCACGCACACTGATCACCATGCACTCCCAGCGATCGCAATGCGCTCACACTGATCACCATGCACTCACACTGATCACCATGCACGCACACTGATCACCATGCACGCACACTGATCACCATGCACACACACTGATCACCATGCACTCACACTGATCACCATGCACGCACACTGATCACCATGCACGCACACTGATCACCATGCACGCACACTGATCACCATGCACTCACAGCAATCACAATGCACTCACAGTGATCACCATGCACTCACACTGATCACCATGCACTCACACTGATCACCATGCACATCACAGAATTGAGTGTGAGTAAACTATGAGTAGCGCTATAAAAAATGAAATGTTTGTCAGACAGGTGCTATAGAGAGATGAGGTGTATTGTTGGTGAGTGGTAGTGAGGGAATTCATGGAGAAGGTGGAAAGACTGTTGCACCGTGTGCGACCGTTAACGCCCCCCCCCCCCCCCCCCGAAGTTCGGGTCTAGTGGATCCCCTGCTTCTACGGTTTATTTACATTTGTAGTGCGCTACTGTTACCAAAAGGTGTCCTGGGGCTAATAACCATCTGCCTGCAATGTGAGAGAGGGATCTGGGGTTGGGAGAAGAGAGAAGAGAGGGATGGAAGGAAGGATGTGAGAGGAAAGGGGCATGGGTAAACTGCTTAACTCTGCACAAGACCGCCACGGTTTGAATGCACCCTTGCTGCTCCCTGCCATGGCCAGGTGAGCTTCTAATGTGGCAGCGCATATTCCTGCGGATTGGGAGGCCCTTCACAAAGGTTGACTAGACACCTTTCTGATGTTAATTGCTGTATTTTGGTTATAAACTCGTACTGATGGGGTGAAATCTTTCCTCAGTATTACTGTGTTTAAAAAAATTCTAAATAATAAAGCAATGCTACCCCAAAATACGCAGCATCACAGAACATTATTTACATTTTCTACTCACACTATTTAGTCAAGCCTGTCGCATAATTTGGTCCTCATCTTCCTCATAACCTAGAGGTTTAGAAATTTTTGTCAGGAGGGGGTCCTTACGCTTGAAAATGTTGACAGGGGGGGTCTCAGCATCCAAAAGTTCGAGGACCTCTGTTGTAGAATAACCTAGCGGGTCAATCATCTAGTGTTCGAGGCCCATGATATTTTACCTGTGTCTGGAGGGGTTCTGTGCTTATCCACATCATCCTCCAGGCAAAGCTGGAAGTTATGTCTCTGATTTTAACTGTGATATAAGGCAATATATTTGATCCAGCTGTTTCACATATGCAAATGACGGAAACTTACTGTAGGGTTTTGGGGGTGATTTCCGTATCTCTCCTGTTTCTCATTCGGGGGAGGGCATCTTAGAATGCTTGCTCTGAAATATATGTTACAGAGAAAGGCGTTGAACCTTAAGGATAAAAAAGAAGAAGCTTTATGATCTCTCTAAAGCTTTAATACAAGGTGCATGAATTATTTATGGCGCGGGCAGACAGAGGTGGGGGGCGGGGTTGCACAGAGCGCTGGCAGCTTCGCACATGCAGTTAAACAGCACGGCTCTGCCCCGGGATGATAATCGCGCGGCTCTGAGGCTCCCCGGAGTGACGTGCTCACGCCTCTGTGCTTCCGTGCTGAGCGCGAGAAGATCTGAGTGAAGGCCGAGCATGAGAACTTCATTTCCGAAGGCCGCGGCTCTGACGTTTCTATCACGCGCACGTTTTTCTAGCTGCACAGAGGAATGTTTAGATTTTGACTAGTTTAGTGGTAATTTTTTTTGTTTAAAATATTCGTCGAAAAATACTGTAGATTGTATTATGTCATTTCACACACATGCTAGTAATCTTTTTTTTTAATCTTTGTTGTTTTGCTAGCACTCTAATGAAAGACAACTCTGGCCTCTAGTGAGCCCTCGCCTCTCCCCACTCTCAACAATGGTAGTATATAGTACATTATTACGTTCTCCACATTTACTCACATACTAGATAGAGGTGTTTCCTCTGCAAGATTAATACATCGTTGATGGTTATTGACACGTTACACGTGGAGTGTTTTGATTGGTATGTCTAAAAAATCTCACTTTCACAACCATGCTCAGATTAAGTAGGGAAGTATACACCCAGCCGCAGCTATTTTAGCGTCACAGATGTAATGAGACTCAATAAGTATGGGCGGTTAGAAGACGTTTGTTCATCATCTACTGTACCGACTGTCCCACTGAAACACACTATTCTGTTGATTAACTCAACATGGCTGCCGCCTAGAATTGGAATATGCAACGTTATCCCTAGTTTGCTGTCTTCCGCTAGTACACAAACCAACTAAAGCCGATTTTCCAGCTGAATCCGTGTGAGGGCTGGTATTACTTTAGGCCACGGTAGGTAACAACTTTTTGGTAGTAGGAGAAAGGGCCATAAGAGGGCATCAAGTTGCAAGAAATGCCCCCAAAATGGCCTTGTTGTTGGAGAAAAGAGAACACTGACTCAAAGTGCAACATATAATTTCTCCTGGGGCGGGGTGGGGCTCTGAAAATCATTGCACTTTTGCTTATATCTCTAGCCTTGTTATACTTCTATCATCTGTGCATGGCACATTAGAATCCATAAAAAAGTTATAACATACTTTCAAAAAAGCTGTGAAGCTTTGAAATAGACTGGTGATATCTATATGCTTTTGTCACAATACGACTTTGGCCGAATGTCTTGTAAATAGCTGCCACTTGCCATGCATGAGTGCATATTTGACATCTGCTTTCCTTATCAAGGACCCCGCATTGCTGTCTTTCTCCAGTTTTCAACCTCATCAAAGGAAGCATGAGACACAGCACACGCCTCTATAGGTGCTGATGGAATGAGTACATTCTGGAGATGACCTAATGTGAATCATGTGGCTCTCCTGTTGAGTCTTCTTGGCGCTAGTTTCGGTAGAACGCAATGAAGTGTTACAATAATAGGCTGTCAAAAGGGCACATAACACCTTAAGGTAAGTCCATAACCTATTTAATTTCTATAAGTGAGGCCAACAGAATAAAAAAACACAGATGCAGCAAACATATGTTTCTTATGGAAAAAAGACCATCTCCATCAAACATTCAAGAAACACCTATATCAATAAACCCAAAATGTATATTGTAGCGCTCCCTCTAGAAACAAATGTGGAAGTAAAAATAGAGGCCGCATTGCGTGTGGATACACAAGAGCACCTTTGATCCTCTTATCACCAAATTTCACTGGGCGTCATAAGAAACTGACGATCCCTGACCCCAGTCCCGTGCTAATTAGGGAGCATTCCCAATTATGGCTGACAATGAGGTCGCAAAAAAAAAAAAAAGCAATGCACTATACTGCTCACAAGTTGTCTAATTCAGTCTGATTATGCATCATGCTCAGGAATAATTCTGCTATCGGTACCTGCATAGAGACATGTACAGTATCTCGGTGTGACACTTTAAACCTAGCAGAGGTGCATCTTATTTAAGACTTGTTGTAATTGTTTTCCACTCTACTGCGTCATCCTTCCATAGTTGAGGAAATATAATTATTTTTTCTTCATCTTGCGTCACATCTCATTATCAGGACGAATTCCCTTCCTGCCACTCTGTTCAGCTCATGGATCACTGTCCCCTTTGACTCACACCCTTTTTTCAGACTCTTTTTAGGTCTCGCCTGTCGATGCGCATGCGCATCGAGCAAGCGAGACTATGGGGGCTTATCCACTCTTTATCCACTGCAAGGAATCGTGGCGATTCCTTGCAGTGCCCGTGACTTTTAAGCTCAATGCGCATGCGCATTGAGCTTAAAAGCGCGTGCACGTCTGTCTTGTTTTACCCGCTCCGCCCCCTCCCCTTCCCGCCGTGTCGCATTTCTCCTCCCCCCTCCCCTCTCTTCCCTCCCCCCTCCCCTCTCTTCCCTCCCCTCTCTTCCATCCAGTATCCTCACACCGCCTACTGCAGCTCCCAAACAACATCCAGCACCACCCGCTCCGCCCCCTCCCCTTCCCGCCGTGTCGCATTTCTCCTCCCCCCTCCCCTCTCTTCCCTTCCCCCTCCCCTTTCTTCCCTCCCCTCTCTTCCATCCAGTATCCTCACACCGCCTACTGCAGCTCCCAAACAACATCCAGTACCACCCGATAAGACGGCTGGCCCCATAATACCAGCATTCAGCTTGTTTTGGGACCCGGGAGATCGTCCCGCGCTAACCCCAGGAAAGCTGATACACGGCATTGATTGTTGTGAATTATAAATAATTATGAGAATGTTTTACACAAATGTAACCGGCACATGAAATTGTATGTAGGGGCATGATACTGCCATAACTGCACATTTAAGGACTGTTTTCTAACAGAAGGATTATGTTATTTAAAGAGTAAGCATTGTGATGCAATGAAAAGTACCATGCTAAGATGGCCGCCATTATCGATGCATTGTGAGAGTGTTCCCTACCGTCATCGAGTTTGTTACTCGGGTGACGTCAATTAGTTTAAATAGCTTCCTCGCAGTGATCATAGTTGACACTGACGAAGGATTTTCCGAAACGCGTCTGTTTGGTGGAGTTGTTTGCTAAATAAAGATCCACTACGCTACCCCCTTGGAGTGTTTGACTCTTTTGCAAAAAACGAAGGAAGTCGTGGCAGTATATATATATATTTTACACACATCTAATTGGCACATGTACTCCTAATAGTCACATTTTCGCTTCCATCTCCAAAACAGCTGAAAAAGAATTAATTGCATCAAAAAGAGGCATTGGATGACGAAAAGACTGCTGTGCCATTAGAATTTGGCGTATTTCTGTTCAATGGTTTCAGGGATGAGTGCAGAGAATGTTTCCTTTGGGAAAACCAATGTCAGTTACAAATTTCACCCTCACTCACCCTCACTCACCCTCACTCACCCTCACCCTCACTCACCCTCAACCCCTCACCCTCACTCACCCTCAACCCCTCACCCTCACTCACACTCACCCTCACTCACACTCACTCACCCTCACCCTCACTCACCCTCACCCACCCTCAACACCTCATCCTCACTCACCCTCACTCACCCTCAACCCCTCACCCTCACTCACCCTCACTCACCCTCACCCTCACTCACCCTCAACCCCTCACCCTCAATCCCTCACTCACCCTCAACCCCTCACCCTCACTCACCCTCAACCGCTCACCCACCCTCACCCTCACTCACCCTCAACCCCTCACTCACCCTCACTCACCCTCACTCACCCTCACTCACCCTCACTCACCCTCACCCTCACTCACCCTCACTCACCCTCAACACCTCACTCACCCTCACTCACCCTCAACACCTCACTCACCCTCACTCACCCTCAACACCTCACTCACCCTCACCCTCACTCACCCTCAACACCTCACTCACCCTCACCCTCACTCACCCTCAACACCTCACCCTCAACCTCAACCCCTCACCCTCACTCACCCTCACCCTCACTCACCCTCACCCTCACTCACCCTCACTCTCACTCACCCTCAACCCCTCACCCTCACTCACCCTCACTCACCCTCAACCCCTCACCCTCACCCACCCTCACCCTCACTCACCCTCAACCCCTCACCCTCACACAGTGCAATAGGTCTCAGACCATTTCAGTTAGAGCTTTAAGAAATGTTTATGGCTTTTTTTATTTGTAATTCTTTAGCATTGGCTACAGGAAACAAAAATGCTAAACATTTACAAAAAAAACCCATAAACAGTTCTAAAAGCACTAACTCTAATGGTGCGAGACCTATTGCATTTCCAATGCTTGTTTACCAGCTTGTAAGGCCTGCTCTCTTTGACAGGGGAGAGAGAATCAGAGAAATCCCCTCCTCCAGGGAGCTCTGCATTGTGGCAAGAAGGTAAACATCAGTGAATTCAAGCCCCACTCCCAGCCACTGTACATACCGTCCTCTTTGTGCTCCACCTGGATCTCCAGGTGCACCACTGATGAGAATATGCAGTCCCTAAACTCACAGTGTGACGTCCTGTCAGCTATCAATCCCATCGTCAAGGAAACTACATTGGAAACTGTGATGGGTTCAGCACTGCTATCAATCACAGGTCTGAGTTCTTAATGTTAAATGATTCATGAAGGCCACCAACAGATTGACATTCTACCAACTGACTTTCAGGTCTTCTCTGAAATCACATAGGATATGCCACCCATGTATAACCCAACTGTTTGAGGCTGTCACCTCTACTCCATGCAGCTCAGCTTCCTCCACAGAATTCTTCACTGCAGCAAACTCTGTTGGGGAGGGCACAAACCATGCCTCCTCTGAGCTCTTCCCTCCATGGACTGGGAGTTGGTTATGCACCATCTTGCAATGCCACGTCTCAGGGAGATGGTAGTCCTCATTCCTTCCAAGGCCACTGGCTTCATTTTATGCAATGGTGATTGCTACTCAGGAATAGAAATGAAGCATGGTACAAATTCTTCCTCCAGCTAGCCTCTCATCTAACATCAACTGTTGTAAGTGGGATCAGATAATAGAGTCGTGCTGAACTTCTGCAGTCAGGCAAGATCTGCCCTCAGCCTCCCTTTTGTTGCCATCATTTCTCAGTGACTCCCTTAGTTCATTCACCATGATCCTATTAGACAGTAGCGGCTGGTGTCCACGCTGAGTGGTGAGCAGAGGTAGTTGGGGGGGGGTGGGGGGGGGTTATGAATGGCTAAAGAGTTCCACAAAAAACAAATAGAAAAAACCTTTTCTGCGCTTCCTGCCTCAATGCTGCATCACTGCTCTTTTCCTCCTCACCAGCACAGACTTCCAGAATCCCTAGTAGCCAATCCTGATGCTGCTCTCATCTATGAGAGCATCAGGATAGGCCTGAGTACACTTGATTTGCGCTCCCAGGACTGGGAGCCTTTGACTGCTATCTCTGAGCCCAGCAAAGCAGCTGGGGTTGGAGAGAGCTTCAGTGTGCAGGGTGCTTTGGCCGGCCTGAGAGGGCCAGCCACACCGCCATATGCACTGATACAGTGCCCATCGCTCTCTCCCTGCTACTGCCCTCTCCCTTCCTGAGGGATGGCCCCACCCCCAAGACTCGCCGGTGAGAGCTTAGGAGCCGTTGCTGCTAATAGAACGAATTAAGGCTGTGTGCCTGTTTGAATGCAGGAGGCTGCCTGCACATTGACAGCCAATGACAAAGCACTGGTGTCATAATAGATAACTATGCAAATCCACCATTGGGGTTGCACAGGCATCTAACTTGTGAGTGTTGATTTATTGCCTAATGTAATTTATGTAAACCTGGTGGGAACCAAATGAACAAAAAATGTACAAAGCATCAACTAAAAGAAAAAGACAGAGCGGGCATTTTTGCAGAAAACACAGGGATGGTGATTGTCACTAAGTGATGCTTTAGCCAAATGTGAATTGTACAATTACAGTAACTTATGGTGTCTCTGTTCTCAATCAGGGAACAGCCATAATTAGCACATTACATGAATGCTTGCTCTTCCTTGGACTGTAGTATTAGCCAAGATCCATTTAATGCCAACAGTAGTTAAGCAATAGATGGCTATCATGCAAGGATTCTTCACAGAGAGCGCCAATTACTGTGAAAACTGTGCGTCTCTGCAGATCAGTAAAGACTAAGGGCATCATTTACAATTTGGTGTAAATCAGCGGTTCTCCACCCACCAGATCTGCAGTTCTCTTCCTCTTTTAGAGATGGAGGAATTATCAGGCTTATGATGGCAGTGCCTCACCTGCCTCCTATATTGGAAAGCTTGGAAAGACGACTCTTCTGCCACTGGGCTACCAAGAACATTGTATCAGTAGGGTGTGCTGCCAGAGTATCATTGTCAGAATGTCAGGACATCAACTATACACACTAACTCATCTTGAACTACCCAGTGCAGTAACTAGGTAAGCAGAGTATATCATGTGAAATGCCATAGACGATCAGCAGAGCTGTATAAAGCTAACAGCATACTGAAAATCACAAAACAGCATGTCTGTCTCTTATACTTCATCTTACAACACACTGCTAAGCACTGTGTCCCATAACACGATAAATGTTATGTTATGTTAACTACAGCTTATATAGCGCCAAATCACCGTCGGGTCTCAAGGCGCTATTGACAGAAGAAAAGCTATGCTAACAGAAGGCAAAAACATAAAGCCCAGGTACTAAGAAGAGCTTAGGGCCTCCCTAAACAGGAGTGTTTTTAGTGATTTCCTAAACTGCAACAGGTTAGGTTCCTTACGAAGAGACTCTGGGAGCCTGTTCCAAACCTGTGGGACTACCACTGAAAAAGATCTGCCACCCTTCGTTGCTAATTTATAGCGGGGGCAGGACAACAGTTGAGTATTTGAAGACCTTAGTGATCGTGTAGGTTTATAGACTCCAAGGCGTTCTTGACCATAAATTGCCTTGTGGGCAATGCACAAGCTTTTGAACTCCACCCGTTGTTTTATGGGGATCCAATGTAGCTTACAAAGCAGTGGAGATGCATGAGTGCGTCTGGGTAGCCTAAAAATTAGCCTAGCTGCATCGTTCAAGACTACTTGCAGCCTATTTGTCAGTGTTTTGGGAAGTCCCAAGTACAGGGCATTCCCATAGTCTAATCTTGAGACTATGGTAGCAGTGACAATAGTACGGAGCGTGGTGGAAGAAAGCAAAGGGACTAACTTACGTAGCTGTCTAATTAAGTTAGTACAGGTCCCAACCACTGACGAGATCTGGCTGACCATTGACAACTCATGATCGATCTTTATGCCTAAGCTTTTTAAGTTGGAACAAGGCTTAAGGGTCGGGCCAAGGTCTTGAGGCCAAAACAGATCCCCCCAGGGGGACGCCTCGGTTGAAACCACCATGACCTCGGTCTTTTCCGGGTAAATGCACCTCGGTGGTCATCAAGCAAACATGGAAACACCTCCCAACTAGGATCATAACAAAACAACATCCTTCGCACCACACCCCCTACATGGTGTTGATAGAGCAAGGATTCGCACGTTACGCGACTTGCTGGACTCATGAACCTCAAATAATCACTAATAGTATAACCAACTTGTTTTGTGTATTAATATTGCATTTCTACACTACACGCGGGTGTCCCAAAGACGCTTGCTTATGTGTTTTCTAATCTTAACAACGCTTGCCTACTGACTGATCGCTGCTTCGCAGGTTTCTAGTCTGCGCATGCGTCGGTTATACCCACGTGATGTGACGCTATCGCAGTTCTGGAGGGATTTTTCTCACATGCGCTGTAGTACTAAATATGGCCGCTTTGTTTTAACACGCAACTCGCTTGCCACCGCTGCTTTGGCTCAGCTGTTTATTTTTGCCTAACCCCTATTGCTATAGTTATATCCTACCATATGTATGCGGATGACACGCAGATATATATAAAGATAGCTTCCCTTAAAGACATTGAGCGAATGAATGAAACGTTAAAAATGACAATGAAATGGTTAACTGCTAATCACTTGAAGCTAAATGCTCAGAAAACTGAGTTCTTACTAATTTCTCCACCAAGGAGCGTTACAGAAATAAAAGAGTGGACCAAGTTGGTGACGGCGCTCAACTGCACCCCAACGCTTGTCAACTCAGCCAAGTCACTGGGAATTACTTTAGATGAGAACCTTGACATGAAAGCTCACATTAATTCAATGGCTAAAAGCGCCCGCTTCCACCTGAACTACCTAAGAAAACTGAAACCATTTATCTCGGAATCTGATCTGAAACTGGCAACCCAATCCTTAGTCATCTCGAGAATTGAATATGGTTGCACTACCTTAGCGGGTTTACCAAAAACATCCACAGCGCCACTAAAAGCATGCCTCAACGCTGCGGCGAGACTCATCTCTGGATCAAGGAAGTTTGACCACATATCTCCGCACTTGAAAGCACTAAACTGGCTACCCTATGAGGCCAGAATTCAACTAAAGATCGCATGTATCACCCATAGAGCACTTCACCACAATACTCCTGGATACCTATCCAAGAAAATTGAGTTGTCAGGAGGAAACAGACCAGCCAGGAGTGCCAAGGAGTTGGTGCTGTGACCAGCCATCTTCAGAAAGAAAAAAACTTATGACAGAGCGTTCTCTGGAGCGGCCCCTAGAATCTGGAACTCACTTCCCCCAAGCATTAGGAAGACTCCTAACACCTCAACATTTAAGCGGGAAGCGAAGAGCTTCTTAATGAGTAAATACTTTACATAGAGAATTTCATGGACCACTATGGGATACAATTCTGTACTCAAACTAAACACTTACGTCTTCTGAAAGAGAATGTTCGACGTGAATTAGATGAAAGAGAAACGATGAGGCGAAACTGATGACATCTCTTGTGATTAATCTGAACACCAACTGCTACCTCATGTTAAAGTGAACTTATACCATTATCTCTTCCTGAAACCATATAACCTACTACCTCATATGTACGACGGAAATGACTGTTAATATCTCATGCTTTATAGTACTATATAATGTAAAAGACTAACTTCTTGAATGGAAGGTGGTTATTTATGCATTCACCAAAGCCTTATAATTATCTACCTCATACCTATATGTTGTTTAATGGTCTTCATCTTATTAATATGCTTATCTTATCTTACCTCTATGTAAAGCGCTCTGATACCCACGGGTCTTGTTCGCGCTATACAAAACTTTTAAATAAATAAATAAATTATACAGTGAGGGGTGTAATATAGCCAATCACGGTATACAGTGGATTAAATTTTTCTGTGTTTCTAAATTGTTTTCGCTTGCTTTTCATGTAACACACTTTGGGGGCCTGTGAGCTGAGCGCCACTCCATCTTTGAAGCCCATGTCACCCTAAACACGTGATGAGGAAGAAAATGAACCGCACAGGAGTGGAACTAAGCCAGCTGGCTACCGAAGTTGAGATGCTCCTGGGAAAGTGACCTCTGCTCCAGGAGAAGATTTCGACTGTACCTGAAACTGAAACAATGTTGATATTTTATGTGTGTCCTATTGTACTATACCTTCCAAATGCCATGGGAACTGGAATGTAAGGGGTGGGTTCAAAATATTTCATATTAATTATGAGAACACAAAATTCTAGGTGGTGACAATGACCTAACCACCTCTCTTGTCCAATCCGAAGTTGGGGATCCTTTCATTTGCAACATTTGTGGGTGGTCCACTGACCCGAAAACAGTATAACTAGTCTAGTTTTAGCTAGAGAAATTGTCCGACTTGTCCGAGTAGCTGACCTGTCACCGGCCCTACGAACTCTATAGGTGATTGATACAGAGAGCTGCGGAGCACTCTGTACGTAATTTTCACAAGCTCAATCTGGGGTGGAGAAACTTTAAGTGCTGGCGAAGCACTTTGCTGGGAGATTCGAGAACCCAATCGGGGTTATTGGCAGATTCCTTGCAGAGAGGGCGAAGCGCAGGTGTTGCATCCAAAGCTGCAGGTGTTGGTCGTACCCTTTTGATGAGCCCGGTCCTGATCCAAATCCTGGGGTTATCCTGTCCTGACTGTCCATGAGCTGTACCTGCTCGCCTACTGGCATCCTAAGTCCTTGAGGGTCCTTTCCCGCCTTTCCCAAACTGACCCGTGGCCAGGGTTAGTCTCCGTCCTGATCTAGGTAAATATAAGTGTGTGGGTGTTCGTCTATTCTAAATCCATTTCTTTCCTATTTTCCAAATAAAGCAATCTTGCCGATGTTATTTCCTGTCTTCATATAAAAATTGCCTTCATGCAAAGCGTTTACTAGCATGTTCCACATTTTTCCCTTTACCTTTAGTCAAACCTTCTAAATCTGTTTTCCTATGTAGTATGTTCCATTTTTCCCCTCCTTTAGAGAATAAGTACTTGTTGATATAGAAACTCTTAGGAGTGACGTTGTTCTTTAGACCCATAGTATATTAGGAACCACCTTGATTAGTATGTTCCCTTTCTTTACCCGCCTTTAGTAACATTGAGAAGTCTATATTATATAATAGCATGTTCCCTATTTCCAAACCTTAGAAATCCTGAAACTCTCAAATGTTGCTTGCTTTGATTCATAGTTATACCTTGCTTCTGATCTTAATCATTGATAGCTTGATCTATGTAAATCTCAGTCTCATGGCCTAAGGAACTTAAATTTTGATAACTAGATAAAGACTTTTAAAACTTCCGGTGTTTGTGGTTATTGAAAGGTATACATCGTTATTCAAATGTATTTTGTTTAGAATTATCTGCTTAGCCCTGCTAGCTCCTGATCTGTCGTGATCATAGGTACCTGTGATGAGGATTGGTAAGTCGGGTACACGAAATAAATAGAAGAGAAATTCGAATTGCTGAATAGCAGCGTGTAGGTTACCTGATTCATATAAATTAGTAAACACGTCATGGGCCCAAGTGTATATGTTTGGTAAAATACAGAGTCGGGTGACCTTCGCGCGCTATCAGTAATTTTCTGGTAAGCAGAGGGATGGTTAGGACTAGTTAAGATAGGCAGATAAGATGTCTTATGAATAAACCATGAATTTATAACATGTGCTGCTAAAATTTTATTGCTGCTAAAATTATTTTTCCTACTAGAACCGATCGGAAATATTGCTTTGAAATTGTTATAAAATGTTTTGAAATTATATGAAATGTTGCTATAATAAGTGTATATTAACAAATGGTTAGTGATTGTTATATGTTGTCTGGAAATTCCCCGGGGATATAATAGCGGGTGGTGAGTAGAATCCACTCCGCGGAGAGGTCACTGGCTGGGAGGAAGATTACTGCATGGTTACGCAGAACTGGAAGCGCTAATTAGGTTTTTCTGTGTGAATTATTGAATAAATGATAGTGACAAGAGCGCTAATGAAACTTCAGTTGTGATATCACCTAGTAAGGGTCACACGAGGAAGGAGTAGTAGGTTCACCGGAGTTTGAGTGATAGCAAAGGAGTTCACTGGCGAGACTTTTAGACTTAGTATATATCCCGGAAAGAGTGGATGAGTCAAAGAAGTAGCAGGTTCTCTAATGCTTGTGTGAAGGGTAGGCAGAAGAGTCTATCCGTAGTGTGTGAAAAGTAGACAGAAGAGGTTTACTTGCAGTGGAACAAATCTCTCTCTCTCTTTAGACACTCGAGTACAGTGGCGAATGTTATACGTTGTAAACTAAATAGAGCACTTGCACTTTAAGAAAATAATTCAAAGTTTCTGTTACCTTGTGAAGGAGGGAGTCAGTTGCGGAGCTGCGCTGACGTCACTCCGTGCCACGCTGGTATTGGTTGAGGCAGCGGGTGTGTCACGGAGCTAGTATTGTAAAGGAGGGGTGAGTGCCGGAGCGTGAGACCGCGTCTCGCGAAAAGGCCGAGCACCCATTGGTCAAAAGTATTTGCAACCTCCCTGTTGATTGGTTGTTGAAAAAGTGAAAGACGTGATAGCATTGGAAGCACGTTTATAAACAAAATTACGCACTCGGAGCTTGAAGACAGCTTGACGAGGTGTATGTGGTATCCCGAATTTTTACCTGATCTGAGAAATCTAGGGTTTCATAAAGAGCTGATGATAAGAGGTAGACCTTACAATATGTACGGAAATAAGAGAAAAATGTCATTTGCTGACAAAATCAAGAATTATTTCAAGAAAGAAAAACCTATCAGAACTAGAAAGGGTGTGATTATTCCGCCACCAAATACTCCCGCATCCTTATGATGTTTGACAAAGGGTATCATACCTGTGTATGGTTGGAGAATTGGGTAAAGTATACCGAAGATGACGGAATCCTAGCGTTTCCTCTCGATGGTACCTTTAATAGTAGAATCCTGTTTAACTTGAGGACCCGAATGAATGACCTACACCCCAGACCCAGATTAACGCAATATGAGGCTTTAGAGGAATGGGAGATTGAGGCCCTAGAGCGAGACAAACCCCGAATGGATAAGGGAGTAAGCAAATGGTATCCAAAATTGCAGCGAGAAACCAAGGAGAAAAAGATGAAACAGTGGAAACAGAATATGATGGTCGAGGGACTATTTCCAGTATTTGGGATAAATGAGCCTGAGGGAGGAAAAAGCACAGAGAAAACCCGACACATAATGACTATGGGTGATTCGGAAGATGAATATTTGGAGGATTTGTTTATGAAAAATCCACCACCATATGATGAGGAATCCAGGTCTTTGAGCTCGAAAAATCCATTTTTTAGACCTCCTAGAAGGAGAAGTGCTAGTGAAACAGATACAGCAGGAATAGGCAATAGACAAACTGGTGGAGACAGATTTTGTAGACCTGACCCTACTGTCCCAAATTATAGACGTTCGGTGAAGAGAGATCCTGTGTGGCAGCCCCAACTGCCCCGAGTCTGTATCCTCCTTTAGTTCCACAGGTATTACATGATGCATCAGTTAACAGGGTTTTACATGAACGAGAAAAGGAAGCATTGATTAAACAGCGAAATGAACTCATTCAGACCATAGCTCAGATAAATCCCAGTCCTGAAGCCCTGACAATTCCAGTAACTATTGGTCCCGTTGTTCCTCTTTATGGGGATAGACAGGCTAGTCCAAAAACACCAGTCATTACACCACCTGTAGCCCAGCCCAGAAAAGAGCCTCTCATAGTTGATGATCAGGCAAGCGAATCAGAATCTGTATTCTCCCTGATGGATCTGCCCATAAGGGAGCCAGAAAGTAGTATACCACGGACACGAACTCAGGCCAGGGCCAAGGAAGTCCTGATTGAAACAGCTTCAGGGACCCCGGAGTGCTACAGTAGTGACTCCGGAGGAACTAGATTGATGGACCCGAGAATTAGAAAAAGAAACTCCCCAGCCCAAACCTTTAGATATTTACAAACTGAGAATAGAAATGGAGGAACTAATAGCCGGAAATGTGGGATTAGACAGATTGAACACTCTTAGTGAAGAGGAGTTACTGTTTATAAGCAAGAGCCTTACCCGAAACACCAGAGTGTTCCATGAGAAACTAATGGACACTGCAGCAAATATGGGAATAGATGTTAGCAAATCCAAAGTCTTACAAAAGCCATACAGAACTGAATTTTCAGATAAGGACCTGGAGAATATGAATGTGTCAGGGAAAAAGGTACAGATAAAAGAATTGTTGAATTTGCTGCAGAAATGGGGAGATCTAGACAAATGGAAAGCCAGGTGGGCAAAGAAAAAGGAAGATAGTAAGGCCAGACCAAAAACTTCTGAATATGTCCTAAAGGAAGTTGACAAGGCAGAAAACTTGTATCCCATGAGAGAAGTACCAGGTGGGAAATATGTACATGTTCCATGGTCCCGACAGGATATTGTGTCATTTACCAATGATTTCCCTAAATTACGAGAGAAGCCTGTAGAGTGGTATAGGCAGGTCGAGAGATTCGTTAAGGTCCAAAAGTGTCTCCTGAAGGACCTGGATGGGTTCTTCGACATTGTTGTTCCTGTAGATTTGTGGACAGAATGCAAAATTGCAGTTGATTGGCCCAGTGAAGAGTATGAGAGAGACTCCAGAACCGGAGCTCCCTCGCCAGACGTAATAAGAAAGTATGACAAAGTAATACAATACTTAAAAGAGAAAGTGCCAGCCAAAGAAACTGATTGGACCCGTATAGATAGAACTACCCAAAATCGTGATGAAACTGTTCACTCCTACTATGAACGACTGCTACAGGTTTTCAAAACCTACAGTGGAATCGATAATATTGAAATGAAGGATATGACTCATTTCATTTACCGATTCATGTTGGGGTTGAGACCTGAAATCTCACAATGGATTAGGGATAAAAAAATCTGTTGGCAGGGAAAACCCTGCCTGAAGTACGCAAAATATTGCGAGGACGAGATGGAGAACAAAAGAAAAGCACTAAAGGAGAAGGTTATGTGGGCACAAGTGAAACTGGCCGAACAGCAAGAGAAACAGTTAAGTAAAGTGAATAATAATATCCCGAACACAAACTCTGGGGGAGGGGGGAAGCCCCGAGTAAAAATGAGTCGAGAGGAGGCCAAGAAAAAGTTCCCCTGTCACGGGTGCGGTCAGATAGGGCACTGGAGAGACGAATGTCCACATTTACAGGCTGGTAATGTCCCCATAAATGGTTTAAATCCACAGGTGCAGAAAGAGGGGCCACGAAAGACCCAGCAACAGGTAAAACAGAATCAGTTGCCTCGAGCTCCTAGACCTAACTATAAGAACCAAGCTCAGCAGAACGAGGGGGTCAAGGTATGGGAAGAAAGAGATGATAGAAACACAGCAACCTCGCAATTCCTGTTGAATGATACATTCCCTTGTGATGAACCTTACTGACGGGGCCTGAGAGGGGAGGTCGAGGAGTGCGTACTTGGCGCCTCCTTACCGGTAGACCAGACAGGGCCATACATTGAAGGAAAGGTTGAAGGAAATGACGTCACCTTTCTGTTGGACACTGGTGCTACCCGTTCTACTGTGAGAACAGCAGACGTTCCAAACCTACCCCTCTCGGGAGAAGCCATCCAAGTAGTGGGCGTGTCAAATCTAATAATCAGTACTCCAGTAACTGAACCAATGGAGATTTCCATAGGGAATTTTAAAGAAATGCACAGATTTGTCGTCTGTGATTCCAGTCCTGTGAACTTATTAGGACATGATCTGTTGGGCAAAATGAACTGTACCATCTTTTGCACACCAAAAGGCGTTGAAATTCAGACCCCCGATGAAGATGGACTTTACAAATTAATGTTACTAAAGCCCGATTCAGAAATTAAGAAATTAACCATACATGACTTACCTGAAGAGCTCCAACAGACAGTGATACCAGAGGTGTGGGATTTTACCGGAAAAGATGTAGGATTAATGGCAAATGTAGACCCGATTCAAATAGCCATAAAACCAAATGCAGTTTACCCGAATACCAAGCAGTATAAAATGAACGCAGAAGTAAAAGCTGGAGTTGCCATTGAAATAAAAAGATTGCTAGAGGCCAACATTATACAAGAAGTAATGAGCAGTCCTTGTAATTCGCCCATAATTGGAATCAAAAAGCCTCGTGGGAAGTACAGGGTAGTGCAGGACCTGCGCAAGGTAAACACGATTGTTGTCCCTTGTTGTCCGATTGTGCCAAACCCTGCAGTGATTTTGTACCAAATTCCATGGAATGCTGGATGGTTTACCGTCATTGACTTATGTCGCGCATTCTTTTCCATTCCATTGCATCCAGACAGCAAATTTCTTTTCTCATTTGAATTTGACAGTCATGTCTACATCTGGAATCGTGTCCCCCAGGGGTACACAGAGAGTCCTTCGATTTTCAATCAGATTTTGAAAAGATGCCTTGAATCACTAGTCTTGCCTAGAGAATCGGTTCTGGTCCAGTACATAGACAACCTCTTGGTGGCATCTAAAAGTCGGAGCGACTGTGTTACTGATACCATTGCATTGTTGAATCACCTAGGTAAAGGAGGACATAAAGTGTCACCAGACAAATTACAGTTTTGTAAAAATTCAGTGAAATATCTGGGGCACCAGATAGAGAAAGGCATCCGGAAAGTTACTTCAGAAAGAATTAGGATTATACGAGACATGGAATTGCCACATACTCAGAAAGAACTCAGAATGTTCCTGGGAGTACTAGGATACTGTAGACAGTGGATTGTAGGATTTGCAGTTCTGGCAAAACCATTAATAAAAATGACCAAGAAAGGAGCTAAGGATCCAGTTGAATGGGATGATGAGAGCATGACATCCTGGATAAAATTACGTAATTGTCTGTGTTCAGCTCCTGCATTAGGAATGCCTGACTATTCAAAGGACTTTGCCTTGTTTTGTGACACACAAGACAATTGTGCACTCTCAGTCCTGACTCAAATTCATGGTCTAACTAGACGTCCGGTGGCATATTTCTCTGCCACCTTAGATCCGGTGGCTGCTGGATTGCCTGGATGTCTGAAAGCCGTAGCTGCCACCTGCACGAGTCTTGAACAAAGTGAATCCATTGTCATGGGACATCCGGTAACTGTGTATGTCCCACACACTGTTGTGATTTTACTGACCCGAACCAAAACCCAGTACCTCACACCTAGTCGGCTGACTAAGTATGAAAGAATTCTGGTGGGTGCAGCAAATGTAATGATTGCCCGGTGTAACATACTGAATCCAGCTACCTTGTTACCTAGTACACAGGGTGCCGAGGTTGAGGGAGAGATCGAGCATAATTGCATTGATCTGACAGAATTGAGCACCAAACCCCGCCCAGACATAAAAGAAACAGCTTTGCCAATAGAAGACCTTGAATATTTTGTAGATGGGTTATGTTTAAGACATGAGGATGGAGGTCTAAGTGCTGCCTATGCTGTAGTTACCCTAGAAAAAACAATAGAAGCATCCTGCCTATTTGGAGTAAAATCTGCGCAAATAGCCGAATTGGTTGCATTGACAAGAGCTTGTAAAATTGCGAAAAACAAGAGAGTAACCATATACACTGATAGCCAGTATGGTTACAGGGTTGTGCATGACTTCGGCCAACTATGGCTGCAAAGAGAATTCATGACTTTCTCAGGTACCCCTATCAGAAATGGAAAAGTGGTACAAAACCTACTGGAAGCAATTCAGTTACCAAAAGAATTGGCAGTGGTCAAATGTGCTGCTCACAAATCTGGTAATGACGAGGTGACAGCTGGCAACAGATATGCTGACCAAGTAGCCCAATATTGTGCAAGACATAAAATTTCATTGTGTATTAAATTGGGGGGAGTCGGAAACAGCTGCCAACTTATGGTGTTTGAGGATGTATCAACTTGGGAGGAACTGAAAGGGTTGCAACAGGCTGCAGAACCAGAAGAAAAGGAAAGATGGGAGAACGATCATTGTCAACCCCGAAGTAGAGATGGTGTTGTTGTACATGTTAGTGGTTTGCCTGTGTTACCAGACAGCATGGTTGCTCCTATGGCCCGATTAATTCATGGAGACTCACACATAGGGAGAGATGCGATGGTCTGTGTTTTCAAACAAATGTGGTACAATTCGAAGTTCAGGAACATAGCAGAGGCACTTTGCCAGAGGTGCCTAACTTGTCAGCAGTTTAATCCTGGGAAGAAAACAGTAGTGTTACCAAGTACAATTGGAAAGGCAGAGGGTCCTTTTATCAGACTACAGCCTGACTTTATTCAGTTACCCATGTGCAAAGGATATAAGTACGTATTGGTCATAGTCTGCCTATTTTCAAGATGGGTGGAAGCCTACCCAGCAAAGAAAAATGATGCTATTACTGTAGCCAAGTTGTTACTAAGGGAACTGCACCTAGGTTCGGTTTTCCAGTCACAATTGAATCGGACAGAGGTGGGCATTTTGCCAATGACATATTGACACAGCTCTATGAAGCGTTAAAAATTACTCAAAAACTGCAATGTGCATATCATCCAGAGGCTTCTGGAGTAGTCGAACAGGTGAATGGCACTATAAAATAGAGACTGGGAAAAATGTGTAACTCAACTGGATTGAATTGGATAGATGCTTTACCCCTTGTCCTGATGGGATTGAGAAGCATCCCAGATCGAAAGACAGGCCTGAGCCCCCATGAGATACTAATGGGAAGAGTGATGCGGCAGGCGTGGGTACCAGGACGCAAACTGCTAAGTATTTCTGATGATTTGGTACTAGAATACTGCAAGCAGCTGGGTGACCAAGTGCGTTCTATCTCCCACCAGATTGGAGAAGACGCCGTCGCCAGGCCAACAACTCCAGTCCATAATCTGAGGCCAGGTGATTGGGTTGCCCTTAAGAAACACACCCGGTCAAGTTGCCTAGCACCGAAGTGGGGAAAACCGAGACAAGTAATCCTTGTCACCACAACTGCGGTGAAGTGTGCCGGCGTGCCCAAGTGGATCCATGCCAGTCATACCAAGAGGGTGACAGAAGAAGAAGCAACTGAGGCTGAAGGTTGTGCAGCTGAGGGGTCTCCAGACGCTGGTCCTGAAATAGCTGATGACGAACAACCGAGCACCAGTCAAGACGAGTTCCCTGCTGATGATCTGACCTTTGATCCAATAAGAACAAGGAGATACACCCACTTAGATAGAGAGTGGGATAGTGAGGATGAGACAGGACTAGGAGGAGAAAATCAGATAATCGAAATCCACGACAGCTCTGAAGAGGAAGGTCAGATAGGGACAGGACAGGTTATTGACATACCTCCAACAACTCCAGAAACTGAGAAGGGACAGTTAGTAATAAAGGCTGAAGTTCATGCGGAAGAAGATCAAGGGTTCGAAGTGCATGAACAGGATCAGATAGAAATAGACGAACGTGTTCAGGAAACAGAATTAGAAACCAGCAAAAGTCAAACTGAGCATACACCTGAACCAGGTCAGCTTAGAAACCAGGCGGAAGAAACTGAAGTAAGACCTGGGACTAGTCAGACAGGAAGGGAAGAAGAAAGGGTTGAAATAAATGTGCCACAACTGAACGAAAACAAAAGAGCACGTGAAGAAAGCCAAATCACAGTCCAGTTAAAAGACTCAAAAAGAAGAAGAGTGAACCCAGCTTCATAAAAAGACTGAAATTAAGATTGAAAACTGTAGAGGAAAAGCTAGAAGACCAGAAGAAGGGTGCCAGTGAAAGAGAGAGAACTGGAACCCAACCCAAAAGAAGAAGTAGCAGGCTAAAGAGACAGAACGAAAATTATAAAGGTCCCGAGTGGATTTACCTAGTGTTAGAAGAATTTGAAGATCTCGAGATAAGCGACGAAAGTGACAAAGAATCGATTGCTGATCAGGGTTCCGAAGAAGAAGACCCAACCTGAAAGTGAAACTGCGTAAGCCTCTTGTGTAAAGTTACAAAGAGGGGTTGGAAAGCTCCTTTTGAGCCAAAATGTCAGATTCAAATGTGAATGGAAGACCTAGAGGAAACTGTTGTAAAACATGCTGCAAAGTATGTTTGTGTAGTGTAGCTATAGTACTGATATTGTGGATAGGACTAACAATTAGCATTCCGTTTATGATAAGTAAAGACACTAACCTGTACCCTACCAAACAAGTGACACCAGACACAGAAGTTAAACAAACTGAAGAAACACCACGAAGTGTAGAAAGACGCGAGAAGACTCTTAGCCTTAGACAGACTAAAATGGACTTAGATGCACCAGATGAGGGAAGACTACATTATCACAGGATCAAAAACAGAACACACTTAAATGTATTTGCAAACCTTCTAGTGAAATATGTAGAAGCTATGGAAATAGAGGACTGTTATGTGTGCATGAAGCTACCCACTTCTGTAGCTGAAGGTGTGACCTATCACCATTTACCCCTAACCTATGGAATTTCCTGTAGTATTTTAGCTAGTTTATTTTACAGAAGCACCCTACAGTATTACTATTCAAACACTAACGTAATTTTCTCAGAACTTCCTATTCGGGGAAATCTGAACATTGTTCATACAAAAAGTGATGTGACCCGTTATATGGGAGAATACTTTCTAACAATAGGTGAAATAGATTTAGGTGAAGCACACAGAGAAAATGTTACCTGTTCATTACACGAAGAAGAGATGATGTTTTTAAACATGGCAGAGAAAAGGAGGGAGAGTTTCCAGAGAAAGGCAAACGATAAAAGACAGAAAACCCTAAATGGGCTGAAAACATGGAAAGCACCTCAAATGGTGAAGCTAATGCTGCACTGTTGCTGGACTTCGAACGAAAAGGGAAACTCTGTCTTCATAGAGAAAAGACTCGTTATTATAATAATATATTCATCGGTTCCAGTGAATGCGAACACAATTACAAGGTAATTGGAGGTTGGGGTTTCAAAAATGGGTCAGAACCTGTGTTTCCCGGAATTTATTATATATGTGGGAACAAGGCTTATTTCAAATTGCCAGATCACTGGTATGGAAGCTGCTATTTTGGCATTGTCTTCCCAAAAATATACCATGTGAATGACGCCGCTGGAAGCAATGAAAATACTAATGGTTTAGTACGTAGTAGAAGAGAAAGTGTAGGAGAAATTATAGGTGATATATTTAGTGCACTGATACCTGGAGTGGGAGTGGTTCTGAATACTCACCGAATTTGCAAATTGTCTACAGAAGTGGATCGGTTATCTACTGACACTGCTGCTAGTTTCCTACTGGTCAATACTGAAATGGTTGCGATCAGATCAATGGTTTTACAAAATCGACTTGCTCTTGATACCTTATTGGCAAAAGAGGGCGGAGTCTGCAGGATGTTGAAAGCGCAACATTGTTGCACTTACATTCCTGATAAGAGTGTTGAAATTAAGAAATATGTGAGAAACATTACTAATTTGGAAAAGGAACTCAAACCACTGGAGGTTGATAGTGCCTAGAAGAGACTAACTGATGGTCTCTCCTCTGTAGGTAGTTGGTTTTCTAACATAGGTAAAAGTCTTGTGAGTAAAATACTGATGCCAATAGCTGGAATAAGTTTAATTGTGCTGATCATAATAATTTGCTGCAAATGTCAAAAATGCAGAAAGAAGTATGCTGTGAATAAGAGAGGAACGAAAAGGAATGTTGATGAACTTGAATTAGAAGAGCTGAAAAATCAAATATATAAAAGAGCAAAGACTTACCATCCTAATAAGGATGCAGAAAAAAGGATAAACAATACATTTGTTGAAATTGAGATGAATGAAATGTGAAAGAGAAAAGTTGGCATCTGGTCCCATTAATAGTGATGTTAGTAAATATCATCAAAGAGGGGATTGATAGTGCAAGGATTTGCACGTTACGCGACTTGCTGGACTCATGAACCTCAAATAATCACTAATAATATAACCAACTTGTTTTGTGTATTAATATTGCATTTCTACACTCAGGTTTCTAGTCTGCGCATGCGTCGGTTATACCCACGTGATGTGACGCACTCGCAGTTCTGGAGGGATTTTTCGCACATGCGCTGTAGTACTAAATATGGCCGCTTTGTTTTAACACGCAACTCGCTTGTCACCGCTGCTTTGGCTCAGCTGTTTATTTTTGCCTAACCCCTAATGCTATAGTTATTATACAGTAAGGGGTGTAATATAGCCAATCACGGTATACAGTGTATTCAATTTTTTCTGTGTTTCTAAATTGTTTTCGCTTGCTTTTCATGTAACACACTTTGGGGGCCTGTGAGCTGAGCGCCACTCCATATTTGAAGCCCATGTCACCCTAAACATGTGATGAGGGAGAAAATGAACCGCGCAGGAGTGGAACTAAGCCAGCTGGCTACCGAAGTTGAGATGCTCCTGGGAAAGCGACCTCTGCTCTAGGAGAAGATTTCGACTGTACCTGAAACTGAAAGAATGTTGATATTTTATGTGTGTCCTATTGTACTATACCTTCCAAATGTCATGGGAACTGGAATGTAAGGGGTGGGTTCAAAATATTTCATAATAATTATGAGAACACAAAATTCTAGGTGGTGACAATGACCTAACCACCTCTCTTGTCCAATCCGAAGTTGGGGATCCTTTCATTTGCAACATTTGTGGGTGGTCCACTGACCCGAAAACAGTATAACTAGTCTAGTTTTAGCTAGAGAAATTGTCCTACTTGTCCGAGTAGCTGACCTGTCACCGACCCTACGAACTCTTTAGGTGATTGATACAGAGAGCTGCGGTGCACTCTGTCCGTAATTTCCACAAACTCAATCTGGGGTGGAGAAACTTTAAGTGCTGGCGAAGCACTTTGCTGGGAGATTCGAGAACCCAATCTGGGTTATTGGCAGATTCCTTGCAGAGAGGTCGTAGCGCAGGCGTTGCATCCAAAGCTGCAGGTGTTGGTCGTACCCTTTTGATGAGCCCGGTCCTGATCCAAATCCTGGGGTTATCCTGTCCTGACTGTCCATGAGCTGTACCTGCTCGCCTACTGGCATCCTAAGTCCTTGAGGGTCCTTTCCCGCCTTTCCCAAACTGACCCGTGGCCAGGGTTAGTCTCCGTCCTGATCTAGGTAAATATAAGTGTGTGGGTGTTCGTCTATTCTAAATCCTTTTCTCTCCTATTTTCCAAATAAAGCAATCTTGCCGATGTTATTTCCTGTCTTCATATAAAAATTGCCCTCATGCAAAGCGTTTACTAGCATGTTCCACATTTTTCCCTTTACCTTTAGTCAAACCTTCTAAATCTGTTTTCCTATGTAGTATGTTCCATTTTTCCCCTCCTTTAGAGAATAAGTACTTGTTGATATAGAAACTCTTAGGAGTGACGTTGTTCTTTAGACCCATAGTATATTAGGAACCACCTTGATTAGTATGTTCCCTTTCTTTACCAGCCTTTAGTAACATTGAGAAGTCTATATTATATAATAGCATGTTCCCTATTTCCAAACCTTAGAAATCCTGACACTCTCAAATGTTGCTTGCTTTGATTCATAGTTATACCTTGCTTCTGATCTTAATCATTGATAGCTTGATATATGTAAATCTCAGTCTCATGGCATAAGGAACTTAAATTTTGATAACTAGATAAAGACTTATAAAACTTCCGGTGTTTGTGGTTATTGAAAGGTATACATCGTTATTCAAATGTATTTTGTTTAGAATTATCTGCTTAGCCCTGCTAGCTCCTGATCTGTTGTGATCATAGGTACCTGTGATGAGGATTGGTAAGTCGGGTACACGAAATAAATAGAAGAGAAACTCGAATTGCTGAATAGCAGCGTGTAGGTTACCTGATTCATATAAATTAGTAAATACGTCATGGGCCCAAGTGTATATGTGTGGTAAAATAAAGAGTCGGGTGACCTGCGCGCTCTATCAGTGTAGCCTGCTACTCATGTAGGCAAGTGCTACAATGCCCCGGGTTGGGGTAGTAAGCTCTATATAAATGCTGCAGTGCGGTGCAATACAATATATAAATATAGTATCCTGAATAATGCCTTCAAAAACATTGCCCCCTTTAAATTAATAATAGGAAATCTACACCCAATAGGATGATATTCTTGCTAACAATATTTAGGACAAAATATTTAGGTCAATATATTAAAATATTATGGATGCAAAAATATAATACTTATCATAAGAAATCGGAATTTGGAAGTAATGCTCTAAACACACTCGGTCCAATTACTGATTGGGTATGGTTTCCTAAACCCATTTGACGATTTGAAAATCTTTTTCTGAATCATTAAATGGGCTTCCTACTTTTGAACAAGGGTTTTAGGATTTGAAAACACTCTGATATACCAAATCAGAGGGTGTGGGAAAGCCAAAACCTTTTTACTTTGACCCCTATTTCTTCAATCTTGTGTTTAAGTGTGTTCATTTCCGACCTCTTTATGTTCTGTGTTTTCTTTAAATACACCCTGGGGGCTCTCTGCTGTGCTGCTCTGTTTTTTTAATCTGTTCCCTTCCAACCTCATGCTTCTTATTGCTTTCTGTAGTTTCGTGGCTTATCTTCTGGTATCTGAATATGGAAAGAGCTTCCTGTCCTTTCAAAAGAGCACTGAACGCATACTTGCATGTGCTATAAATCACCTTTGATGTGACTTAATTATGTGGCTAAAAGTTTGTTTACTTATGCTTTTTCGTTTCATTTTATACTCTACCTGGCATGTTACAAATACAGTAACATAAAATAAAAGGAATACTGTTTTGGGGATTAAGATAACTTAGTTCATCAATACAAAATGGACTTTTCCCCATGCAAGAGCGTAGCCTAGTCAGTCTGATTTAGGGGATGGGGATCTCAAATCTCCTAACTAAAAACGGAGTGGGTCACAGGGTGAATGTGTGAGGTGATCAAGTTCTGGGTCGTACTGGCCTATAGGGATGTCTGGCATTCCACGAAGGGCTGCTATGACAGGCCAGTATGTGTGCTGCTTTTTTGGTGTTTGTGGGCCAGTTTTATAGTCTACTCGGCTGATATTTTTCTTTAGATTTCCCTGATATTAAAGTAAACATTGACTACGCCATTATCAAATCCATGCACTCTTCCATACATTGCAATAGACTTACACAGCATGTCTTTACAAGTTTAAAACATTGGCCACTTTTTTAGCTATCCAAATCCCTATGGGGGAACACTTTAATTTTGGTGCCCAAGTCTATATTGTTTCCCAGTCCGACCCAGACCAAGGTTAAAGATGGACTGTTCCTAGAAGGAGCAAGGTCACTACCGATCTGCATTAGGTGGGCTTCTAGGCTGATTTAGAGTTAGGCAGACAGATACTCTGTTGCAATGCTGACTAAGTACTATGCCCGCCAAACTTAAGGTCCACTCGTCTGATTTTGAGTTGGGTGAACTGCTGGTTTTACGCTGACATAGTAAAATTTCCTAGGACGGCCTGATGGAGTACGTCTCATCGGAACTAAGCAATGTGACTGCCCTCCCTATTTAGAGTGGATGATCAGATAGCTTTTTTTTTTACTGTCCATCACCTCCAGGTATAACCTGGGGGTAAGGAACAGTAACAAAAAATAAATTACCTCCACACCTTGGGAGAAAAACTGGCATGGTGGCCATTATTTTTTTATTTTACAAAAACTTCTTTGGGAGTTTTTAAAAAAAAAAAAAATCTTTTGAAAATTTTAACGGCTAGCTGTCATGTTTGATGGAGCTGTCTGTTAAAATATTCATACATTGATAGGCACCAAAATGACTGTGGTTCCGGCCAATGTATAGAGATTTCCGCTGGGCTGGCAGACATCTCTAAATTTGGCAGGGAGAGTAAAGGCAGTAAAATCCTCTGCCACTCTGTCTGTCTTTATTCCGTCTGCTAAATTCAAAATCAGGCCCTCTGTCTCAAATGCCACAGTGGGTGAAAAATCATGGTTTGGAATGCTACTCTAAGGGATTGCAGTGGTTACACTATTTGCAAGCATATATCCCATCAACTTTTGCGTGTTTGATTAGCAGTAGTATGCCTGGAAACTCAAGACAGGCGCACCTTTCCAAGCCTATGACTGCCAATGTATGTGAATGTTACATAAAATCTGCATCCATTCAAGGAGTACTTCTACGGGTTCAGAGCTGCTACTTTTTTCTTAAACTGGTCACTAAGGTACATATGCAGAAAAAGTGGTACAAGGCAGTGCAGCAAGCAAAGATGCTCTGTTGCATCACCTGAGGAGAGCAGAACTACACTACATCGTCACAAAAATTGTGTCTGCGTTATGATCAGGATAGTTTTTCTTCAGATAGGGACACCTTCCTGCACACAAACTACCCTCTGAGACTTTTTCCTTTTTGTAATATATATGAAAAGGAGAACTAAAGATAGTTCTCCTCTTTCTCCTCATTTTGCCAGCAGGAGTACCATTTTGGTGCAAATCCTTGTTCCCAACTCTTTGTAAATGTGACTTTGCATCAAAAGCCATGGGTGAATGCATGGGAACGCCCATGCAACACCCATGGAACACCTACCTGACAGAAAGTAACACAAGTCATCGCAATGCCCTGGATTGCATTACTTTTTCTGACCAAGCCACGCAAATTGACATTTGCGTGGCTTTGTAAATGCTGAAACTGATTTTGCATCAGGACTGCGTCTAGTGATGTAGCCTGAAACAAAATCATTGTAGATCTGGCCCTAAATATATTTATATTCCTGATCCAAATAATGTACAAGTTAAAACCTCATAGTGTAATCAGGATGACATCAAAAGCTGATACAGACATAGCAGACCCAACTCAGGGCCCAAGACCCAACTACCAGGTTGTGAGAACGATTTTTACCTTTTCCGCTTTGAATACATAAGAAACTGAGCATGCACTAACTAAGTTATATTTACACTGTCCTCCATCTTGAATCACTGTTGTATTATATACCACATGATGACTACTATTGTAGTTTCTTCATTCTAAATAAAGAATTGCAAGCTTTATACTAGTAAAATGAAAGTGTTGCAGAGACTTCACCTCACACTGTACCTAATCAAGGATATCCCAACTATCCCATCATATCGTTGTACAATGTATCTATTTCATGCTTGAATAAACTGTGAGAATTACTAAATTCAATGTAATACTACTGTGAGCGAATTCTGAAATGTATTCTGTAGTAAAAATGTTTCTCCTTGTTTGTTCCTCGGTGCAAACCCTGAGAACTATGGGCCTGAGTAGAAATGTATGAAAGCCACTGTCAAAATTCCTATAAAACGACTTGCTTTTCACTGTACCCTAGAACCTCTATTTCCTATCTTTAGAAGGCAAATCTATGCTGGATTTCATATAGAACTTTACTACGTTTTGTATGCCTTGCTACTAAACCCTTTGATGGCATATTTCTTGCACTTTGCCAATTAATTTCTTATAGAAACCTACAAAACTTTAACTTGTGTCTGCCATTCTTATTGAGAATGTCTCGATCCTGAAAATTGAACTTGATTTAAATGTTTTAGAGACAGGACTGTAATGTCTGGGCTAGTGGTATTGCTAGCACAGACCAGGAATGTGAGACGTGTTGGGAGTGCCGTGTGAATTGTGCTAATCTCGCTGTGGGGTCACACTGATCGCGTGGCTCAGGCTGCAACAAACTACACATATCTGTGTGATCTTATGTAGTGCTTCACCTCCCTCGAACATCCTTAATGACTGGAACCCAATCTCCACTGAGGACACCATCCGCCTGATGAACTCCATCCACTCAGGATCCCCCACAGACCCATGCCCTCACCACATCTTCAACAAAGCAGACTCCATCATAGCACCGCACCTCCGAGACGTCATCAACTGCTCCCTCAACTTCGCCACCTTCCCGGAAAGCTGGAAACACGCTGAACTCAGCGCCCTTCTGAAAAAACCCACAGCTGACCCCACCGAACTCAAAAACTACCGTCCCATCTCGCTCCTTCTATTCCCGGCCAAAGTCATCGAGAAATCTGTCAACAACCAGCTCGTCGCCTTCCTCGAAGCCAACAAATCCCTTGACTCCTCACAATCCGGCTTCCGAGCAAAACACAGCACGGAGACCGCCCTCATCGCAGCAACAGACGACATTTGAACTCTACTGGACAATGGAGACACAGTCGCCCTCATCCTCCTCGACCTCTCCGCAGCCTTCGACACAGTCTGCCATAATACCCTTCTACAGCGCCTCAGAAACATCGGAATCCAAGGAAAAGCACTAGAATGGATCATCTCGTTCCTCACCGGAAGAACCCAAAGAGTCCGCCTACCACCATTCAAGTCAGAGGCCACTGAAGTCATCTGCGGCGTACCACAAGGATCTTCACTCAGCCCCACCCTTTTCAACGTATACATGAGCCCCCTCGCGGCCATCGCGCGCCAACACAACCTCAACATCATCTCCTACGTGGATGACACTCAACTGATCCTATCACTCACCAATGACCCTAGCACCGCCAAAACTAACCTACACGAAGGAATGAAAGAAGTAGCCGAATGGATGAAACACAGCCGTCTGAAACTGAACTCAGATAAAACAGAAGTCCTCATCTTAGGTACCTCCCCCTCTGCATGGGACGACTCTTGGTGGCCAGAAGCCCTTGGAAAAGCACCCATCCCGACAGACCACGCACGAAACCTGGGCGTCATCCTGGATTCCTCACTTTCGATGAACAGACAAGTCAACGCCGTCTCTTCATCCTGCTTCAACATTCTTCGCATGCTCAAAAAAACATTTCGTTGGTTCCCCACCGAAACTAGGAAAACGGTCACTCACGCTCTGATCACGAGCCGACTGGACTATGGAAACACCCTCTACGCCGGTACCACCGCTAAACTTCAGAAAAAACTCCAACGAATCCAAAACGCCTCAGCCAGGCTCATATTAGACATCCCACGCAAAGAACATATCTCTGGTCACCTGAAAAACCTCCACTGGCTTCCCGTCAATAAGAGGATCACCTTCCGGCTCCTAACCCACGCACACAAAGCACTCTACGAAATCGGACCAGAATGCCTCAACACACGACTGTCCTTCTACACGCCCTCCCGCCAGCTACGATCATCCAACCAAGCCCTTGCCACAGTACCCCGCATCAACAAAACCACCATGGGAGGCAGATCCTTCTCCTACCTGGCAGCTAAAACCTGGAACTCACTTCCCACTTACCTTCGCCTTACCCAGAACCACCTAGCATTCAGAAAGCAACTTAAAACGTGGATATTCGACAAGTAATTCCCCACCCCTCCTCTAGCGCCTTGAGACCCTCTGGGTATGTAGTGCGCTATATAAATTCTTTGACTTGACTTGACTTGACTTGTGTGTCTTGGCTCTGACGCCAGATGCACGCACACAACTATTTATTAACTCAGGGCTTCGCTGCGCTGCCCAAACCACCAGTGGCGTAACGAAACTTGAGGGGGCCCCCCTGCAAAGCACATGGAGGGGGCCCCCCTCGCCCCCGGTGTCCCAGCCCACCACCTACCACTTTGTCCTACCACAGGTCAAAATTCAGGACAGGAGGTCAAAATTCAGGACGTAACTTCGGGACAAAAGGTACGTTTTACAGACACATCAGAGGAGGTTGTGCAATAGTATATAAGTAAGCACATCCATATCCAAACATATTCAACCATTTGCAAACCTGTCCATCATGTATCCTTCCATCTATCATTTCACTCATCCATCCCTCTATCCACCCTTTCACTCATCCCTCCATTATCCATTCATCCACCCTTTCACCCTATCCATCTTTACACTCATCTACTCTTCCATCCATCCACTCATCCATCAAGCAATTTACCCTTTCACCCATCCAGCCACCCTTTCACTTAATCATATATCCTCCCAGTCCCTCATCCTTCCACCAGTTCAGCCTTTCAGTCATGCATCCATCCTCCCTTTCTCTCTCCGTCGACCCTATCACTTAGCCATCCTTCCTTCCACTCATCCACCCACCCATCCATCTACTCATCCACTCATGAATCCATCCATTGACCCTATCACTCATCCATCCTTTCTCTCATCCCTTTATCCTTTCACTCTTTCACTCATCTATCCATCCTTTTGCCAATCTACCCTCCCTTTCACTCACTCATCCATCCTTACATCCACCCTTTCACTCATCCATCCATCCATTCACCCTTTCACATATCAATTCATCAATCCATCATTTCACTCATCCATCCACACTCTCGCTTATCCACCCTTTCACTCATCCATCCACCCTTTCACTCATCCATCCATCCTTTCACTCATCCATCCACCCTTTTATCCATCCATCTACCCTTCCACCCATACATTCATCTATTTACCTTTTCGCTAATCCATCCTTCCACTCACTCATCCATCCATCATCCTCTCTCATTATCCATCTATTCAACCTTTCATTTAACCATTCACCCTTTCTCAAATCCATCCAGCCATCCATCCATCCCTTCACCTACTCACTTGTCCAGTTTTTCATATTAATTTATGAGCTGAGCCTTTGTCTGCAGAGTTGCAGACAGAAGAGGCCCATCAAGGACTTCACCATAGTTTCTAAAGCAAGGTGTGGGGTTCGGTGGGGGAGGGTTCACTATGCCTCTGCACATAGGCAATCTGGAAACTTGTCATGAGTCATGCATGATGCACAGTGCCAGGCCATTAGGTGACAGTGGCATGGTGTTGTTTCTGGTGCTTTAAGTGGGATGAAAGATATTGGGGGTCTCTCCAAAGTGTGTGTTCGATGTAATTACGGACCTGGCTAAAAACATCTAAGCTAAAAATCTGTGCTTAGTATAGTGTACCACCCACCTCCCCTGGTGCTCTGCAGCTAAATTGAGTGCTGGTCTGACATGTTCACTTCTTCCTCTGACAGCCTTCTTGAGCGTGAGATGTTTGAGGCCGGAATTTCTTCTCAAAATGTTGACCTCCTTCACCAAAGCAGGGGTAGGCTAAATTGGAACCTTTTAGGATAGTGCACATTCTGCTCAAGATTGTCAATCGTGATTGCTCTCCCACTTATTTCCTCACTCAGGAGGTTGTATTTGTAGAGTACTTGGAAGCATTTCTCCTCTTACAAAGATGGACAGATACTGCTTATGTCACCAATTTCTTTTCTGACCCATGTGGCACAGTTTTACTGATTTGGAACCATCTCTCTGTTTACCCCTGTTTTTTGTCTACACACACAAAGCACCTCACTGCTTCTCTCTGTAGGTTTATGCTGTGTAACTGCCTAAATATTTTAGTTTCCCTACGCCCCCCACCCCCTCAGACTGGACTACACATGACTGTAATGTAGACCATGCAGGTAAAGCTCTACCTTTTCCCCTGACACTTTCCACTTTCCACTTTCCACTTTCCACTTTCCACTTTCCACTTTCCACTTTCCTTCTCCCTACACTCTTCCCAGACTTACAAACCTTTATAGCAGCAGTGGCTGCTCCACAGGGGGCGCCAAGGTGTTGGCCCACCACTCTGGCACGGTTTGCTTAGAATGTACATCTTTTACATGAAAACAAATGATCTCATGGATCGTTTATTTGAATGTAAAAGCTATAATTTAATTTAAAGGAGTTTGTAGAGCGCCTGGTGACGCCTCCCGGCGTGTCCCCGCGCTGTGGAGAGAGTGTGAGAAGGAGTAGAGGAAAACCCATCACCAAGTAAAAAGGCAGGTTTTCAATTTCTTCCTAAACAGTATTTCATTATTCTCCATCCTGATATCCACAGGAAGAAGGTTCCATTTCCTGGCCGCTAAAGTCCGGAAGGATCTGCCTCCCATTCTGGCTTTTTTGGGGCGTGTGGTTCTGAGCAGGCCCATACCTTTAGATCTAAGCGACCTGCTAGGTTCATAGACAGAAGCCAAATCCGACATGTAGGCCGGTGCTCTGTGATGAATTATTTTATGGCACCAAAGCATAGCTTTAAAATCAATCCTCTTCCTGATGGGCAGCCAGTGGAGGGCTACGAGAGAGGGGCGTGATGGTGCTCGGCGAGGGAGCCTTAGGACCAGGCGAGCTGCCGAATTCTGTAACACCTGAAGCTTTTTAATATTTTTCTCAGATGTACCCATGAGCAGCACGTTTCCGTAGTCAATACGGGACGTTATCAGTGCTTGCGTCATGGTACGCCTGGAATTAATAGGTAACAGGTCAAGGGTGCGGTTCAGAGTTTTCATTACCCCAAAACATTTGCCCACCGTTTTTCTTATGTGGCTATCAAAGGACAATTTATTGTCCACCCACACACCCAAATTCTTCGCCTCTCGAGAAGGGGAGGGCAAAGGACCAAGGCAGCTAGGCCACCACTCAGTCGTCCATTTAGCCTCATTGCCTCCCATGATGAGGACCTCTGTCTTAGTCCCGTTAAGTTTCAGACAGTGGTCGTTCATCCATGTGGCAAGTTTAGTCATGCAGGCATTGAAGTTATCAGCTTCCTTGGAAGGGGCTTGGGTCAGAGATATGAGAAGTTGCGTGTCGTCGGCGTAGGAGACAAGCTCCACGCCGAACGACTGCACTACCTCTGCCAGTGGGGCCATATATAGATTAAACAGGGTGGGGCTCAGGGCAGAGCCCTGAGGCACCCCCTGCTCAAGCCTCACCCTATCGGAGAGAAAGCTCCCCCTTTGGACTTGAAAGCTTCTGTTAAGCAGAAATGCCTTCAACCATCCCAGTGCCTTATTGGTGACTCCAGCTTTATTTAGACACTGTAGCAAGATGGAGTGTGCTACAGTGTCAAAAGCGGCACTGAGATCAAGCATGATGAGGGCCATTGTCTTTCCCTCATCTGCTCCCTCACGTAGGGTTTCTGTGGCCCTCAGGAGAGCTGTCTCCGTTGAGAAACCTGATCTAAAACCCGACTGGGATTTATGGAAAACATTATAGGTCTCGAGATGTTCCATCAGTTGGGTGTTAGCGATTTTCTCCGCCAACTTGGCCACATACGGTAGCAGGGATATGGGTCGTAAATTATCCATTACATCCAAACTGATGTTGGGCTTTTTCTTAATAGGTAGCACTATTGCCTGTTTCCATTCCTCCGGGAGACAAGAGGTTGAAAAAGAAGTTAGTATCAGGTGCCTCAGGTGAGGTTCCAGTACTGAAAAAGCTTCAGCTAATATTTTTGGTGGAGCCGGGTCTCGGGGCGATCCTGATTTGATCTTGTTACACATCTTGGACAGCATCTCATAGGAAGGAACTTCAAAAGATTTGAGACAGACCGGCGTGTTTACAGTTTTCTCATTTTCAGCAAAATCTGCGGCCGGGGCTCCCTGTTTAGAGAAACTGGTATAGATTTTACTAATTTTACCAGCAAAATACTGAGCAATGTTGTTGCATGATTCCACTGAGTCATTTTGGATGGAGGAGGACATCTCCACTATGGATATCTCCTTATATATTTGAAACAATTCCCTAGAGGAATTGCCTGCTTCCGTGATACGAATATGATAATG
Organism: Lissotriton vulgaris; assembly: GCF_964263255.1. Classification (NCBI taxonomy): domain Eukaryota; kingdom Metazoa; phylum Chordata; class Amphibia; order Caudata; family Salamandridae; genus Lissotriton; species Lissotriton vulgaris. The sequence goes on from NC_141685.1 coordinate 1,734,990,479, forward strand.
CTCAGCTTTTGCCAGGCGAACGGCTTTGTTATATTCTTTCTGTGCTGTTTTATACTGTATTTTTATATCTGCACAGAAGTTATTATTATTATATTATTATTCTGAGTTTTATATAGCGCCTGGTTACCAGAAAGGCATCCCAGCGCTCACCAGGGAATGAAACTACAGAGTAATGCGGGGGTTTAAGCAGAAAACAGAAAAGTTTTTAAAAGCTTGCGGAACCGAAGCAGACTGGCTTCCGAGCGAAGTTGTAGGGGAAGAGAATTCCACAGAGTGGCTACGTTTATAGAGAACCTTCTGCCACCAGTTCTTACTTTCTTCACCCTCCCAACCTGCAAAAGATGTTGGTGGTCAGACCGGAGAGAGCGGAGGGCTTTGTAGGGCTGAACCATCTTCCCCAGAATAGGTGGACCTGCCCCCTGCAGGACTTTATGAGCGATACAGAGTGACTTGAACTTCACCCTGTCCCTCACAGGGAGCCAATGCAGTGCCTTGAGCGCAGGGCGAGCAGATTGATGTCTGGGGATACCCGTCAGAAGCCTGGCGGCCGCATTCTGCACTTGCTGCAGTTTGTTCATGGTAGATTCTGGAGCACCCAGGAACAACGCGTTGCTGAAATCCAGCCGCGAGATGATAAGCCCCTGGATGAGAAGTCTCCTAGTGGCCGCTGGGAGCAGCGGTAGAATCTTCCGAGCCGAGCGGAGCAGGCCAAAGCACACGCCAGCAGTCTTTTTGGCATGGGTTTTAAACGACAGGTCCTGCTCAAGCCAGACCCCGAGGCTCTTAATCTCCTGCTTGGGGGTGGGTACAGGTCCAAGGCAGTCGGGCCAGCTGCTGGGAGACAGAGATGGAGAGGAGTTTCCCAGCAGCATCAGCTCCGTCTTGGAGCCGTTGAGCTTTAAAGCTGAGCTGCACATCCATGTGTAGATCTTCTCCAGACACGAGTGCAGCCGGTCAGGATGGTGAGCCGACTGGGAAAGGCCTACCACCAACTGAGTATCATCAGCATAACTGATGATTTTGATACCCAGTGGCAGTACCACGCTCTCCAGGGGGGCCATGTAGACGTTGAATAACGTAGGGCTCAATGAAGAGCCCTGTGGCACACCACATTGGAGAGGGATTGAAGATGATTTTTCAGGGCCTTCCCATACCTCGAATGTGCGACCTTCCAAGAAGGAAGCAAACCACTTGAGGGCCAGACCGGTGATCCCCACCCCTGCCAGCCGTTGGAGAAGCACCTGATGGTCCACGGTGTCAAAAGCAGCACTGAGGTCCAGGAGGATCACTGCCACTGATCCCCCTGAATCCAAAATGCTCCTAGCGTTCTCCACAACCGCCAGCAGGGCGGTGTCAGTCCCCTGACCGGGACGGAAACCGGTTTGGGAGTCACCTAAGAGGGAATTGGCCTCCAAGAAGTCCGACAAGCGGCAGTTGACCAGCTTCTCAGCGATCTTACTAAGCGCCAGGCTCTCTCAAGTTTCTTGCAGGCCGTTTTCATGGTCTGTAGTTCTTGTCCGAACCAAGGAGCACTTTTCTTAGACCTCCTAGCATTGGACATGGTGCGACTAGGGGCTGTGATGTCCAGAGCCTTAGTGACAATATTGTTTAAGTTTTCATTGGCAGCCTCACAGTCAGCTCCTTTCGGAGGACCTTCATCTTGGACAATTTGAATGAAGGAGTCTAAGGTAAAATTCTTCCATTTCCTGCGCTTGTAACGCAGAGAATGCTGACGAAAAAGCTCAGTTTTTTCAAGTTGTACTGAGATGGGGATGATATAGTGATGCGACCAGGGTATGGGTATAGGATCTGTAGTATGCACTCCCAGCCAGTTACCAAAGACGGGGTCTAACAGATGCCCTAGTTGGTGTGAGGGTTCTTTATTTTTGAGGTCAAATTGAACCGATTGCAGTTCCATACGTATGTCAGCTGCATCTTTATCTAAGAGATCATCAAAGTGAGCATTAAGGTCACCCAGAACTAACAGTTTAGATTTCCTTAATGCAAGATGGGTGACCGCCTCCATGAGGGTGGAAGTGAAGTCATATAATCTACCCGGTGGTCGATATATCAAAATACCAGAGACCGAGTGATTGGGACCAGTGTTGATAGTAAAGATGCCAGCTTCACTATGATCAACCTGTATGTGTGCAAGGGAGCAGACGAGAGGTGCTCTAGTAATAATGGCAATGCCACCACCTCTACCGTCCTTCCTATCTAACCTGGATATAGAGTATCCGTTAGGTAACGCCTGAATGATGTCCGGATCCGAATATTCATCCAACCAGGTTTCCGTTAAGAAAAGGATGTTAAGATTCAGGTCGTCAATCAAGTGGTAGATTTCCAGCGCATGTTTGCGCAGTGATCTACAATTCAGTAAAGCTGCTTTAATGATGGGCCCGGAGCTAGTATCTGGGGCTTGGGGGCAGGGATCAAAGCTACACCTCCCGCATTTTGTAAGTGACTGGGCCAGCATGGTGTGCTTGCAGGTAGCATACGTGTCGGGTTGTAATGCTAGTAATGCATGTCTATCATACCTTATGGAAGTTTGAGGCAATCTACCAAGGTCTGTAGCCCCGCGCCCCGTCCGGCCGCGGACGGGCGCAGACGGGCTGGACTTTGGCTCGACTGCGCGGACGCTGTCCTAAGCACATTTATCCTAAAGGGGAGGGGTCGCTAGAGCGCTGACCTCAGCTCCCAGAGCCCGGATGTACAAGGCTCCTCCTCGCCCTCCGCATCAATCGTCCATGATTGGACGCGGCGGACCGGGGCGGGAGAGGGAGAGTTACTAAGCAGGAAAGTAAATACACAGAAATTCACCCGCACTGAGCGTTTTAAAAGTAAAAGCCTAATCGCTACTTAAAAACATTCGCTGTTACAACAGCGCGCACAGTGTGTCCCACAAAAACTGCAATTGTTAGCGCAAAGTGAAGGGGGCTGCCTCTGCCACCGGCAACACACTACTCCACAGCGAGCGCGGTATCACAGCTGTTTTAAATACCCTCGTTACCTTCAGCGTCGCTAGAGCGCTGACCTCAGCTCCCAGAGCCCGGATGTACAAGGCTCCTCCTCGCCCTCCGCATCAATCGTCCATGATTGGACGCGGCGGACCGGGGCGGGAGAGGGAGAGTTACTAAGCAGGAAAGTAAATACACAGAAATTCACCCGCACTGAGCGTTTTAAAAGTAAAAGCCTAATCGCTACTTAAAAACATTCGCTGTTACAACAGCGCGCACAGTGTGTCCCACAAAAACTGCAATTGTTAGCGCAAAGTGAAGGGGGCTGCCTCTGCCACCGGCAACACACTACTCCACAGCGAGCGCGGTATCACAGCTGTTTTAAATACCCTCGTTACCTTCAGCGTCGCTAGAGCGCTGACCTCAGCTCCCAGAGCCCGGATGTACAAGGCTCCTCCTCGCCCTCCGCATCAATCGTCCATGATTGGACGCGGCGGACCGGGGCGGGAGAGGGAGAGTTACTAAGCAGGAAAGTAAATACACAGAAATTCACCCGCACTGAGCGTTTTAAAAGTAAAAGCCTAATCGCTACTTAAAAACATTCGCTGTTACAACAGCGCGCACAGTGTGTCCCACAAAAACTGCAATTGTTAGCGCAAAGTGAAGGGGGCTGCCTCTGCCACCGGCAACACACTGCTCCACAGCGAGCGCGGTATCACAGCTGTTTTAAATACCCTCGTTACCTTCAGCGTCGCTAGAGCGCTGACCTCAGCTCCCAGAGCCCGGATGTACAAGGCTCCTCCTCGCCCTCCGCATCAATCGTCCATGATTGGACGCGGCGGACCGGGGCGGGAGAGGGAGAGTTACTAAGCAGGAAAGTAAATACACAGAAATTCACCCGCACTGAGCGTTTTAAAAGTAAAAGCCTAATCGCTACTTAAAAACATTCGCTGTTACAACAGCGCGCACAGTGTGTCCCACAAAAACTGCAATTGTTAGCGCAAAGTGAAGGGGGCTGCCTCTGCCACCGGCAACACACTACTCCACAGCGAGCGCGGTATCACAGCTGTTTTAAATACCCTCGTTACCTTCAGCGTCGCTAGAGCGCTGACCTCAGCTCCCAGAGCCCGGATGTACAAGGCTCCTCCTCGCCCTCCGCATCAATCGTCCATGATTGGACGCGGCGGACCGGGGCGGGAGAGGGAGAGTTACTAAGCAGGAAAGTAAATACACAGAAATTCACCCGCACTGAGCGTTTTAAAAGTAAAAGCCTAATCGCTACTTAAAAACATTCGCTGTTACAACAGCGCGCACAGTGTGTCCCACAAAAACTGCAATTGTTAGCGCAAAGTGAAGGGGGCTGCCTCTGCCACCGGCAACACACTACTCCATAATATCACATTGCCAGCACCTGTGGCTCCACTGGCTGTATTGCGCATGTGTCAGGCGGGGGCTGATACAGTCCAGCCTCACACATTCACAATTCATATCTGACAGGCTACACTGGCATAAGGCAATGAAGCATGCCAGAGAACAGTTTTTCAGGGCTTACCTATCATGCCCCTTCCTACCCTATCAGAAGTCGGAATAGAGAAATAAAGTGCACCTCGTTACCTGCTAAGAAGCTTGTGAGCCTGCCTCTGTAGTGCTGTTACTAGAAGCATCTGCAGGAGAGGCTTAAAAAAGAAGCAGATGGAAAACAACTTTTAGCACAATGCATGCGATCAGCTCATTTGTCCTACGAATCTAAAACCGTGTTTTAAATGTAGTCAGTGTTCTCACCCCCCGGTTCACTTTATCATACACAGATTGTGTGTCAGCTTAAAATTTCATCTAACATGTTTTCCATGGTTTATAGTAACTATCAGAATATGCATCACCCAGAACATATCCCTCTATTAACGTAGCCAGAGATTATAACAGGTCTAAAACACCCTGTTTTCATGTTCCATAAACATTCACAGGGAAACATTGAAAACTATACTAACTCCCAATTTATTAGAACGATCCAGCAAATCGTAAACCATGAAGATGGCATGAATTTGATTTCAGTTTTGGAAGTAAATGTCATACAAAACATGTTCTTGTATTAACATGAGCAGGACACACAACACACATACTCGTTGCTCCTCACTTCCTTAGGCCTGGGCTGTCCTGCAGCTTTGAAGGAGAGTGTGGCGGGCTGCGGGCAGCAGAAGACAGGGCGACACTGGGGCCTGGCTGGGCGAGGCTAGCCACCACGGCAGTGCCAGGCAGGGGCTAATATTCTTTGTACCCTTGTAGTAAAGTCACGCGCACTTTGTAAATGTAAATGTATTTGAGCTTATATAGCGCACAGCTACCCACAAAGGGTTTCCCGGCGCTTGCTTAGGGAACCCGTCCTGGTATTCCCCTGTGAGATAACCCCGGCAGGGTATCCACAAGGTGAAAGCCAGGCATCCCGCCGCGAGGGGCCGTTGTGGAGATTAAGCAAGCTATTGCCCAGAGTCGCAGAGTGTGAACCCGTGAGTCGAGAAGGCACCGGAGCGAGAATTATCGAGTCCGTGGAATTTTTGAGCCCAAGACCCGCCGAGGCGGGGAATTGAACCCTGGTCCAGGGCCGATCTCAGCTTCCGGGTCTGCCGCCTCTAACCCCTGAGCCACACTTCTCCACTTTACAATGCGCATGACAAAATTGTAGTATTTGTCACCAGCCCCGCCCCACACGGAAGACCACGGGACAGCGGCGCGCAGACTCATAGACAAAAACTGCGCGCCGCCACGCCCACGGACCATTATGAAGACAAGAGAGCTGTACTGCGCAGTGCCCACCAAAAGGCTCAGGCAGGCTGGCAGGGCGTGAGCACAGCTCACGGCACCATAATTCATTTTTTTAATAGAGGCCCCTGTGCCGAGCCCGAGGCAGGTCACACCTTCCGTGGTGTGTGCTCACTGCTCACCGTTTATAGGCTTGCTTGCCTCTGCTTCTGCTGAGACTAGTGAGGGGGGCCCTGGAGCGTGGGGGGCCCCTCCAGGGGCCTGTGTTAATAACCCCTATAATTAAAGGTGAAATAGAGAAGCGTCACGTCACCGTCCGTGGTGTAGGCGCGCACAGATTATAGACTTGGCTCTGCCGAGAGTGAAGTGGGGGGCTGGAGCGTGGGGGCCCCATGAGGGGGCCCCTGGAGCATGGGGGCCCCGTGGGGGCCTGTGTTATTATGCCCCTGTTATTTAATGTTTAAATAGTGGCTGTCACCGTTCCCTGCCATGTGCGCACTGTTTAATTTAGACTTGCTGCCTTGCTTGCAGCAGTCTTCCTCTGCTGGGAGTGAGGGGGGGCCCTGGAGCGTGGGGCCCCCATGGAGTGTTGGGCCCCCCCGCACTGCGGGGTCTGCGTGGGCCTGTGTTACGCCCCTGCAAACCACTTTAGAGACGTAGGCAGGGAGAGCTCACGACTCGCCCCCCGTACGTGTGACAGCATGAGCACGCCCTTAAACTAGTCTCGCGAGGATCGATACAATAGTCCTCCCCAGAGTTAGAGTTCAACTAAAACATGCACAACAATGTCTTATCAAGACAACACAAACAGGCATGATCTCCAGATGGTCACTGGAACATATATCGATCTCTTCACACCCTGAGGTGACCTTTCAGCAGTGATAGTCCTTTAATCTGTTTGACGGTTCAGGGTTGGTTTTCAGCCTATATTGAGTGTGACTTTCTTGCCCTTGACTGTTCTCTTCAAGGACCACCGGAAAATTCGATGACTCTAGTCTGACTTCTGGAGCTCGGGTAGGTACATCTCCACCCTCTGCTCCTAGCAGCTCTGAACCTCCTTCCGACCACTCTTCCCACACTCGATCACTGGAGCATTCATCTACGGGATTACTTTCCTGGCAAGGGCTTCCATGGTATTTTTGAAATGCTGACACATTCCTCTTCTCACTGTTTCTTGCGTACCACGAATCTTGACAATAGACCAAGGGTCTTTCTCAAATGGCAACAGGAATTTGCTGCCAGGGTGTCGGTCTTGTACCAGTACTAGATCCACTTCTTTTAGTTGAGAATGTTTCGCTCTGAGCAGCTTACTGGCTTGATCATTAGCCCTTTTCCTCTTCTCATCCACAGCCTCCTTGTTTACTTTCGCTGGGACCCATCGGGGATGATGGGGAATGGAGTCACTCACTACCCGTCCCATAGATAGGTGTCCTGTAGTACGACCAGTGGTGGTTTGAGGGGTCTGCTGATAATCCCTCAAAAAGGAATATATGGAGTGTTCCACAGAGTCGCCATTCACCACGGCAATGCGGATTACCTTGTTCAAAGTTCTCATAAATCATTCTGCCTCTCCATTTACTTGAGGCCACGTAGGGGTTATATTTTTGTGCACAATATCAAGCGACATAAGGTATGACTCGAATTCCTGTCCCTGAAATGGCGGATCATTGTCCATCCTGATTTCCTTGATTAGACCGTGGGTGGCCATCATTTTATCCAGTTTTGGAATCACCTCTCCTGAGCTCAGGTAGGGCAGGACCTCTACCTCAGGATACTTTGAGTAATCATCTATTACCTCCAAGGAATGTCTCCCATCTGGAAGACTCCCAAAACCCATACTTGTGCTCATCCATGGGCCTTCAGGTTGCTTTTCTGTCACCACCGGGGGATTCGGTTAGCCTGTCACTTGGCACTACGGACAGGATCTTACCAGCTCCTCCACTTTGTCATTCATAAGAGGGAACCAGACTTTTGTTCATAGCTGCCCTTTAGTTTTCACCATTCCTTGGTGCCCGGCATTAGTTTTACCAACCACTAGATCCAACAACGTTGACGGGATCACCAGCTGCTGACCTCGTAGCAAGCACCCATTGGGATCTGCACTGAGTTCATGCCTTACTTGGTATAGGCTCTCTATCACTTTCCTTGCCAAAGGGGTGAGGGTTGCCCCCTGACTTCAGAGGGCATGCCAGCTGTTAGTCTTCACTGCTTCCAACAGCTTTTGCAAATATTCATCCTGTCCAGGGTAACAGGCACTATCTGTCTACTATATACCGAACATATTCTTCAGTATCCTCAACATTCTCTATCTCCTGACGGGTAGCTTCTCTGGGATAACGAGATCAATATTCTGTAGGATTGCTTGCCCCGGGGTGATATTCAATTTTGTAATTATATTCCTATCGCTGTAACATTCATTTCTCGATGCGAGGAGGCGGTTTGGATGCTGTTCCGGTAAATAGAGGAACCAGAGGCTTATGCTCCGAGGTGACCAGAAATGGTTTTCCATACACGTACAAGTGGAAGTACTGGCACCCCAATGTACCGCTATTGCTTTCTTTTCAATCTGGGAATACCTTTGTTCAGTTTCATTCAGTGATCGGCTCACAAATGTCACTGGGGCCCACTCATCTTCATCCGTGGATCTTTGTAAAAGAACAGCTCCCAGGCCTTTAGGTCCTGCATCAACTGCAACTTCCGACTGCTGCCTGGGATCAAAGTATCTGAGTGTGGTGTTGCTTGACAAAGCAACTTTAGTCAATTGGAAGGCAGTCTCTTGTTCAGCTCCCCATGCCCATGGAACTGAAGCCTTGGTCAGCTCTCTCAACTGGGTGGTCAATGAGGACAAGTCTTTGATGAATCTTCTGCCGTAGTTGACCCTCCCCAAGAAGCTGCGCATTTCTGCCACATTGGTGGGAGCAGGGGCCTCCTTGATGTCTCTTTCTTTGTCGGGGTCGGGAGCCACCCCTTCCGCCGAGAATATGTAACCAAAGAATTGCAGTCTCTGTTGCAGGAACTCACATTTTTCCTTATGTAGCATGAAACCAGCGTCTTGTATCCTTTGTAGCACCTGTCACAGTTGTGATCCTGTACAGACCTGGCGTGAATCAGAATGTCGTCCCTGACATTAACTGTGCCTGGGCGGTCGGCCAACAGTTCTTTGATGGTATTTTGGAATATCTCCGCTGCACTTCAGATTCCAAAACTTAAAAGTTTATAGCGCCTCAACCTGACATGCCCTGAAAAAGTTGTGATATATCGGGACTGTTTGTCTAGGACAAGCTGATGAAATCCAGCCCGAAGGTCAAGTTTTGAAAACCAGCAGACCTCACTTAGTTCTCCTATCAAGTCATTGATGTTTGGAGACAGGTACCTTTCGCTTTTGATGGTAGTATTTGGGATTTGCATATCTACACAGATTCTGACCTCCTCTGGTTGCTTGGGCTTCCTTGCTACCATGATCGGGGATACCCACGGGGTCGGCCCTTTCACTTTCTCAATTATCCCTACTTCCTCGAGTATACGCAGTTCCTTTTCTACCAGTGGTCTCAAAGGGAAAGTGACTTGCCTGTGTTGCAAAGTCACTGGCTGTATAGAGGGGCCAATGTGTAGGTGTATCTGCCTGTCCCGTAGACACCGAGTGCCATTGAATACTTTTGGGAATTCTTCAACTATGTGATTCACCCCTTCTCAGTGTATTCTGAAAGCAAATGTGACTATGCACAGGGCCTCTGAGGACCTGCACCCTAGCAACATTCCATGTCCCTCCCTTCCTGGTCGTCATAGGATATGGTGGTTCTGAACTTTCCCTATGCAAAGACTTTTATCTTGGCAGGTGTCAAAGGTGGAGGAGGTGTCATTCCTTGGTATGCTTCGGTAGACATGATGTTTATTGTTGCTCCAGTATCTACAATCACCGTTGAGGGATGTCCTCCGACTAAGTCTTGCCATTGCGGGAACCTCCTTTGAGTATTCAATGCTGATCCTATGGTGAACCCAGAGTGCACTGTGTGTTCTTCATGGTCATCATCCATATCACTGCCTTGACCCTGCGACTCCGGGATCATGTTCACTTGGGACCTCATTGGTCGCCCTCTGCTGCATCGACATACTTTTATGAAATGATTCATTTTTTCGCATGCCATGCACTTTTTCCCCCTTGTTGGACACTCGAACGGGCGATGTGAGGATCCCCAACAGTACCCAAATGATCGTATTCTCAGGCCTCGCAGTAACCTTGTTTGCACTCACACGGTGTTCGGAGCAACTGCATTCACTGTATTCACAGGTTCAGTCTTGATTTGGGAGCCTGTAACACAGCCTCCATCTGTGCCGCCCTTGCCCTTGCCCTTGCCTTTGAGAGTTCTTTAGTTCGCCCCATCTCCGCCAGTGACTTTCCTGACTCTTCCAGAATGCGCTCTCTCAATTTTGCAGATGAGCACTCCTGAATGACTTGGCCTCGGACTACCTCTGTTTAATCCTGAAACCCACAGGTAATGGCCATTCCTTAAACCTTGCATGAAAAACATCTAGCGACTCTTCCGGCTGTTGCCTGGCCTGCCGAAACACAAAACGTTCATAGTCTCGGTTTGCCATGAGTTCAAAATGTGCATTGTGCACAGTGAGAAGTGTGAGATGAGTCTTAGGTGCCGCCTCCACCTCTGTCGTGGCTATTTTGTATACATCCTTCCCTCCAAGATGCAAAATAATGGCCCTCTTTTGTTCATCATCAACCTTGGTGGCCTCAAAGAATAGGAGAACCTCCTTCACCCATTCTCTCCAATGTGGGGCCTGAGCAGATGGAGCCCCTCCAACCACAAATGGCTCAATGGCAAGGTACTTGAGCCATGGCAAACGTTCTGCAAAAGTCACAGGCCTGGTACCCAGGACAACACTCATTGGTGCTGAGTCACCCACGGGCAGCAGCAGAGTAGCGTGCACTGCCTGATAGCCACTCACAGTTGGCAGCTTGCATCAGTATCAGCACCCTCACTGGCCAGTCACCACAATAGCCGTAATATTTCTCCAGGTGGCACTTCAGCAATGCCCCGCAGGTGCCGGTCGGACCTGACCTCCACCATCACAGGGTCTGGGCACCCATTCACAGGGAGCACGTGTGCTGGGCACACCTGCAGCAAGAGCAACGTGCAAACTCCAAATCCTGTGCGCGTCGGCCACCAAATGTCCAGTATACCAGGACCACCCACGTCGCCAATGTATTGTCTGTGCTAGTGATATTGCTAGCGCAGACCATGAATGCGGATCGTGTTGGGAGCGCCGTATGAATTGCGCTAATCGCGCTGTGGGAGTCGCACTGACGCGTGGCTCAGGCCGCAACAAAATGGTAAACATCGTTTACAACGATGTTTTCACAACGCGGTACCTTTACACCGCGGCTGTGACAACGCAAGTCGTTACCACGACTTGCGCTGGAGGGCGCTCAAGGTCTAAAAATAGTTAATTTACTATCCTAACACCTTCCCTAGGGTCCACGGGGACTGGTGTTAGAATAGTAAATTAAACTATTCGAAATCCGCACCCCCCAACGCAAGTCGTGGTAACGACTTGCGTTGTCACGGCCGCGTTGTAAAGGTATGCGTTGTGACGGTACGCGTTGTACCGTCATATATCCCAACAAAATACACATTCACTGAGCGGGATCTTATGTAGTGCTCGTATGTCTCGGCTGCGCAGGCCATACCACTTCCGAGACATAGGCGGGGAGAGCTCACGACTCGCCCCCACATATACGTGACAACATGAGCATGCCCTTAAAGTAGTATCGTGAGGAGCGATACAACAGGGTCCAATCGGAGAGCACCAAAGTCCGTATCAGAAGAAACCGGGGAGCACCAAAGTCTGTATCAGGACAACACCGCTACCGGTACTAGCTGTTGGCGGGCTATTGATATGATCATTTAAGACAGGATTGCGCATTGACAGATCCAAGAATGTATTTATCTGGAGGGGTTGTTGCACACCAAACTCACTCCCCCCTGGAAGCTACGCCCCAGTGCCCAGACCACTCCTTCAAGGCTCGACTGTTGGAAGTATATTGGCTATGACCATGGGCGTAGGAAGTGTGGGGGACGCGGGGGACATATCCCCTCCCAGATTTTGGAGTGGGGGGACACGGGGGACAAGGGTGGGGGGACGAGTGGACAAAAGAATTTCCCCTCTCCCTTCTGTTATTCACAGGGCCATTAGCGCGCGAAAGCGCTACCTAATGGCCCTGTACTTGACCTGTGACCTCACCTGCCTGCAGTCAAAGAGGCCACCCGCCCTCTGCCCTTTGTTATTCTGCAGTAAGGCTTGGCCGGCCTGGGAAGGGCAGAGAAGGAAAAAAAACTTGCCTCTTTTCCGTCATGCCCAGAGAAGGCAGGGCAGTGTCCGCTTCTCCTGCTCTGCTTCTGGTAGCTTCCCTCCTCCCCTCCAGGACTTAATTTGTGCCAGTGCTTTCTGGTGCTTAGCACCGGCACCTAATTTACAGGGCCGGGTCTACAGCATCTCGCTCAATTTGGCATCACACAGCAGAGGTGACTGCGAAGATCACACTCTGCTATGCCTCAGACGGTGCTTCGAAGTGCAAGGCAATAAGCAGGCGCTACACAAAGCTGGATCTCTGTTCAGTGTTCGGTGGTGTCCCCTCTGTGCAACTCTGTCCCATTTCTCAGAGGCTGCCGGAGCCCGCAGACTCGTGGTACCCAAATTTCGAGATAATTGCCCACTGAGAGGGGGCGGGCCCAGAAGGGCCCTGGGAATGGTGTTGTTGTGGCACGACAATAAAGGAGGCCTGTCTCGTGGTCATGGTGTGGTAAATATTTAATTACCGTCCTAATTTCTATGCAGGTAAGTACTAAAAACAAAATAACTCAATCGGAAAGAAAGACGCAGAGTCCGTGGTGTTAGAGTTCTTAGGGGTTTTATTCCTTAAAAAGGAATGGTTCTGGAACCGGATATCGGGTTCCTGACACCACTGGGGTTCAGGAAGGGATAGAGCATACTTTATTGACAAGACATAACTTTTATACTTAAATCATATAATGGAAACCAATACAGTAGGCGTAACAGCTGAGAGAAACAAGATAAAAGCACACACGTGTTAGCAATACGTAATCAGAAGGCGTGAACTAGGCGTGAACATAGAGGTGTGTGCTAGAAACGTCACATGAAAGTGTCACAAGTGGGTGGGTACATAGCAGAATCTTGCAATGTCAGCAGAAATCTGAGATTTGGATGCGCGCGCAGCTGCATGACGTGTGATTGACGTGGAGCTGGAGGGTGCAGGGGACTTGACATTTACACTAGAGGAAAGAGACAGAAGTCTGGCATGTCAGATCAACTTGTTCCTATATCATATCTGATATCTGATGTTTGGGAACCATATTATCTAGAGGGAAAGGTCTCTTGGGCAGAGGCTATTCTATACTGACTGTGAGTGCGTGTATAAGCGTCTACGTGTCTGCATGAGATGCGAGGGGGCATGGGCCTTCCATGGTAACAGGAGCTATGAATTACTTGCACGGAGACAGTGAGGCCGGGCCCTTTGCTCTGCAGCTGGAAGGATGTTTACTTGAACTAGTAGGCAGGAATGTATTTTTGAGGAGCGGAGCAGATAATTCGAAGGTTGAGTACAGTCTTGGCAGGCAACAGGCTGAGCTAAGCGCCGCTAGCCGCGCAGGGAGTAAGGCAGAGGTCACGGGTACAGAGGCAGGCCCAGGCTGAGGCATTCAGAGTCAGAAGGCAGGAAAAGGCTCGATGGCAGAATTCAGGGCCTACTTCGCCAGAGCTGAAAAACGTGTAAAGTACACCACAAAAAGACGTTGGCAAGGCATACTTAGGAACGGAATATTCAACCCATTCAGGGTGGATCTGAAAGAGGACATGTTAACGTTGGACGCAAATGTATTTGCGTCTTCATAGCTGGCACAGGAGGGAAGTTACATGCACTTTAAGCTTGTACATGGAGACGGTGGGGTACATGTTAGGGAACATTTCTTGACCATAAAATTTATATTTCCTCATTCCCTCCTTGTTCCCTACGGACCCTTCATGATATATCGATCCTCATGAATCGATCAGTCTGTTCATGTAACATCATTTGTTCTTCTTTCTTCTTTTCGCGTTTTGAGTGGAAACTTGAATGCGGAATACATGATGTGGCGCACAGACCACAAATCGCTGGCCCACATTGTAGGCACAGGCAGCAACTGAATACTATGAGAAGGGCAATGCCTAGGAAGGATAGGATCTTCCATCCCCAAGCGGTCAACGTTGTCCAGAACCAACCGGACCAAGTCCAGGTGCCTGGATTCTGATGTATCAAACTTGCAATTTTATGAAGACGTGTGATAGCTTTATATACTGTTGGCGCGTTTTCTGGAATGAAAACACAGCAACTCGACCCGATGACCTTACAGGCTCCGCCCCTATCTGCTAGGATGACGTCAATAACAAGACGATTTTGAAGAACAACAACCTGCATGGCAGATTGCTCCTCTGTCAAGTTGCCTAGAGCGGAAGTAGTTTCATTCACTACTGCTTCGAGGGTTCTAGTTAATTTTCGTATCAGTTTACTATTAAAGACAGTACCTAAGTAGGGGAAGAAACCTTTATTGAAATCTGCGTATTGCTCCCATGCCGTTTCAGTATAGTCGACAATCGGGAGATCTCTTCGGAGTCTATTCGTTACTAGATTGGTATTTCTGTGATAATCAGGAGGGGCTAGGAAAACAGGTGGCAGAAGGAATGCAATATAACAGGTACCATCCCAATCTGGAGGTAAGCGTATGTATGCGGTATGGCCACAAACAAAGTAGGAATGACGAGTAGCTCTAAATGTAGACCTGCCTTGATCGCTGAATTCGACCACAGTAGTACATTTACTATGACCTAAGTGCACTGAACCCTTCTTTCTGACACATAAGTCACCCGTGACTGGTAATACTGACATAGCAGGGAGAACTGGTGCGGCTTCGGATTCGACAGTAAGAATCATGAGGTTAATTGTATAATTACCTAATCCATATACTTCGTTTTCAAGATCAGTTCCTGTCCTAGTGGGAAGTCCCTTCTTGTCAGGGTAACAGGCGTTAAGCAGAACTAAGTTCAGGTTTCCCCAAACCCAACTTCCTTCGAAAACAGCAATATCAGAGTCTAAAGAATTAATTAATCTAAACCATGCTCCACATGAGCCATTGTGAGTGAACGGGTATGGAAAGAGAGGCAGAACTCCCTTGTATTTCTGATAGGGAGGGAGTCGGCCACATATCCAACAGTTTGTAGCATTATTAGTCTGATGGGAGTGATGTAACATACTAATGAATGTGTTGTTGCGCAGCGCAAGTCTGTAAGATAACTCATGTGGGGGTAATTCGCTAAAAGAATGTTCGGCAGTGACATTGTAAGCAGATTGGGTACGCTTGAAGATAGGGTAATATATATGAAACAATATACTGGCAGCAATAATCAGAAGGCTTAGAAAAAACATAACCAATAATGTCACTATACAGTGACTACGAAGTGATTTACAATATGCACGTTTCTTGAGTTGTCTCTCTCTCTCTCTATCTCGGTCTAGGGGATACATATCAGAAACTAATTTAACCGATTCACCTAGGGGAGGACTTAAACAATTAAACTGTCTGACTTGCTAGACCGTAATTTGGATTTATACTCCTCTTGCGGAGTTTTCTCTCTCTTGGAAACTTCAAAGTCACTAGAATCGGGGCAGTCCTTTGAGGGGGTGGAAGAGTCAGTGTCTGGCAACAGTTCATTACACTTTTTAATGTGACTCGTATGGATCCACCCCTTTCGGCCCTCCACCTTGATTGCAGTCCTCGTGGTCAGAAGGACGAGCTTCGGCTCCTGCCAACGGGGCTCCAGCGGACTCCTCCTATCGAAATTTCGTATCTGGACAGTATCACCCGGACGGACATCGTGTGGCTTCACATCAGTGTTGTCGGGAAAAGCTGCGGCAACCTGTGAACGACATGATTGGAGTGCAGACATCAAGGAGGCAAGGTAATCTGTCAGCATATTACAGTCAACATCGGTTATTTTCTTAGGCATGGGCGTCCCCCACATATTTGGTGGTCGGCCAAAGACCACCTCATACGGGGATAGTCCTGATCTCGAATGGGGGACCATTCTCATGTAGAATAGTGCAACTGGCAGGGCGACTATCCAGTCGACCCCTTTCTCTTTACATATTTTGGCGAGACGTGTCTTCAGTGTCTGATTGTGCCTTTCTACAAGGCCAGCTGCCTCGGGATGTCGGACGCAATGGAATTTCCACTGGTATCCTAGCAAAAGTGAAACCTGCTTCATGAGCTCGGATGAGAATGGCTGTCCGTTATCTGAGTACACGATACGAGGCAAGCCGTACCGTGGGAAGAATTCACGAACCAGCTGCTTTGCAGTGGTCGGGGCAGTGTAATCTGGGACTGGATATGCTTCGGTCCAACGGGAAAGTGCACAAACAACTACGAGGACGTACTTGAATCCTCGACAACGGTCCATCTGGATATAATCCATCTGGAGGACTTCAAAAGGGTGATCGGGAGGATGAAATCCACCTTGCTCTACAGGGACGCTTTTACCTGGATTGAACTGACAACAGATCATGCAAGTACGCACTTTCTGTTTTGCGGCTGCTCGTAAATGTTTGTTGTACCAGAGATTCTGTAAACTGTCTAACATCGCTTTTTCTCCTAGGTGTGCTGGACTATGTGCTGTATTTATTATGACTTGAACCATAGAGTCGGGGAGAAACCATGTAGATTTTCCCTTCGTCATCCATCCTTGATCTGTCTGGATCCCTCCTAGTTCAGTCCATTTCTTGATTTCATCTGGAGTGGCATGTGTCTGAATATCGATTACATCTAGTGTGGGATCCCTAACTGTCATACAATGTGTCGGCACTATTGTCTTTGTCACATCAGTTGTCTGGGTGTG
Organism: Lissotriton vulgaris; assembly: GCF_964263255.1. Classification (NCBI taxonomy): domain Eukaryota; kingdom Metazoa; phylum Chordata; class Amphibia; order Caudata; family Salamandridae; genus Lissotriton; species Lissotriton vulgaris. Next base: position 1,735,007,149 of record NC_141685.1, read on the forward strand.
AGTCAATGCTGTATGTTTTGCTGTTTGGTCTGCCAGGTCGTTACCCTGGGAAATAGAGTCTGTAACTTTAGTATGTGCTTTACACTTCATGATAGATATGCCTGAAGGCAGATGTATTGCTTCTAACAGTGCTTGAATAAGGGGGCCGTGTTGAATCTTGGCACCGTGAGAGGTCAAGAAACCTCGTTCTTGCCATAACACTCCGAAGTCGTGTACGACTCCGAAAGCATAACGTGAATCGGTGTATATGTTAACATTTCTGTTCTTGGCTAGTATACAGGCTTGGGTCAGAGCGATAAGCTCTGCTGCTTGAGCGGACAGTGTATCAATACGGTGTGTTTCCTTGACTTCAGTTTCAGTGGTCACTGCATACGCGGCCACCAATTCTCCTGTGTTTGTTCTCATACATGAACCGTCCACGTAAAGTGTCAGGTCTGGATTTGTCAGTGGAACATCTGTTAAGTCTCGTCGGGGCTTTGTTACTGCATTAATGATCTCTATACAATCATGCGGGGCTGAATCTGTCATAATCGAAGGTAACAATGTTGCAGGATTTAGAATGTTACAGCGTCTGATTTCTATGTGTGGCTGGAATAGCGTCAATTCATAACCTGTCAGTCGTGCTATAGTCAGGTGTTGAGTCTGTGTTCGGTTTAGAAGGACCTCTACAGAATGTGGAACTTGTACTGTCAATGGATGTCCTAATACTATTGAGTCGCTTTGTCTGATTGCTAGGGCTGTCGCTGCAACTGATTTTAAGCACGCAGGCAGAGCCTGGGCCACTGAATCCAATGTACTTGAGAAATAAGCACAAGGCTTATGTGAACCTGCTTGATCTTGAGTGAGGACAGACAACGCTGTACCATCACGTTCTGTAACAAAAAGTGTAAAAGGTTTGCTGTAACATGGTGTCGCTAAAACTGGTGCTTGACATAAAGCTTTCTTTAATTCCTCAAAGGCCTGTGTATGTTCCTGAGTCCAAGGGAGGGCAGTCGAAGTCGCTGCCTCCTGTGTTGTCAACTGAATGAGTGGCTTAGCTAGAAATGCATACTGAGGAATCCATTGTCTGCAGTACGAGGTGAGGCCTATAAAGGCCCGCACTTCCTTTTGTGTCTGGGGTTGTGGCATGTTTACAATTAACTGGATGCGATCAGGAGTGAGCTGTCTCCCCACTTTGGACAGCAAGTGACCCAGGTACACAACTTGCTGAACACAGAATTGTAGCTCCGAAGGAGACACCTTGTGTCCCTTGTCAGCCAGAAAATGTAAAACTGTCAGTGATGCTTGTTCACATTCGGGTTCACTTTGTGCGGTGATCAGCAGATCATCGACGTACTGTAGTAAGGCAGTGTTAACTGGCATTTGGATACAATCAAGTTGTCTTTTCAGTGCTTGGCTATAGATGCTGGGGCTTTCTGTGAATCCTTGAGGTGCCGTGAAAATTTGAAACTTCGTCCATTTAAACTGAATCCGAAGAGGTATTGGCTCTCTGGATCAATGGGTACACTGAAGAAGGCGTTCTTGAGGTCAATTACAGTAAAGAACGTCGCTTCTGAGTCAATAGCAGTCAATAAGGATGAGATGTCGGGAACCACAGGATACTGTGGAACAATGCATTTATTCAGTTCTCGTAAATCAATCACCAGCCGATATACTGGCGGTGCATTGGGATCAGTACGTTTAAGAATCGGAATGATAGGGGAATTACAGATATTGGAGTCGGTTTCTACAACCACTCCTTGGGCAATGAGCTCTTCAATGATTTCCAGTAAAGCCACTACAGCATCGGGTGGTAACTTGTATTGTCTGATTCGCGGTAAAACAACTCCTGGTTTGAGTGTAACACGGTATGGTGTGATGTGCATGCAACCTACATCGGTTGGGCCTTGTGCCCACAGGTGTTTCGGTACATTTTTCAATCTGACATCAAACTCTCGTAATACATAGTGACCCTTAAAGTCACGTAGAAAAAGTCTAACTCCTTCCGGAGAACAACATATCACAGCTCCTAGAGCCTTCAATGTCTTGATACCTAACAAGTTTTCTGGACATGATTTCGTGAGTAACAAGTCTGTAACGCGTGATAATGGACCTACTGCTAGGGGGACTGGTTTCGATACTTCATTTACAATAGGCTGTCCTGAAAAACCAAGGGAAACATTCTGTGAGCCTGAGAGGGGTGCCCCTGGGACTTCATCATGGCTGATTGTTGTGCGGCTTGCCCCTGTGTCAATTAAAAACTTTCTGTTTTTTCCCAATACTTGACTGTGTACATAAGGACCCTCTTGATCTACAGGAATCTCAATAAGAGGCAAGCCAACCTCCCTCTCTAGGCTGTTTCATGTGTATCGCTGATAATCGGGATAATCAGATTGGGCATACTGGCTCATCTGCCGTGAAACTTGCTGCGTAGCGGCAATAGGCTGTGGCTGTGGCTGTGATACCGCTGCGGTCTGTACTGTATGTGGTGGAGCATGCATAGGCTGTGAATTCTGTGACGTCTGTTGCTGGACCTGGTCTTGTCTAGGCTGACGCGGTCTTTCTTTAGTTTTACCTGTTGCTATATTGTGTTTCAGGACTGGACATTCATGTACGTAGTGTCCTGGCTGTTTGCAATAGTTGCATGTCCCTTTAACGGGAGCTGCTGAATTACCTGTCTGGGTCACACCCTTTCTCTGACCGTCGGCTGGAACCGACTGGGCCACTAACATTTTCATTTTCGTGTCTTTCATACGTCTCTGTTCGTGATCCTGTTCTTCTCTAATTCTGTTCTGGTGGTATTGTAACATTTGTAACATCTGGGATGGCGTATTTGCTTGCCATGTACTTTCAACCTTATATACACGATTCTTAACTTGTGTCAGGGAGTTCTCAACTAATTTTGTTACAAAAAGATGTGGGTATGACTCGCTACCTGGTTTCAGGCCACTATTAATAATGAAACATTTCTCGAATCTTGAATAGAAATCACTAGTATCTTCATCGTGTTTCTGTTTACAGGCTGAGATTGCGTCCCAGTCTTCCTTTTTAGTTGTCAATAATCTTGGCAAAACCTGTACTATTAAACCTGGTAATGCTTTAGCTTTGTCCCCAAGGCCTAGCCCTGGAGTACGACCTTTTTCCTCGTCTTCTATTTCAGTCCAAATAATCTTTTTATCTCCCACCTCCCATTCTTTTTCCTTGAGTTTCTCGTAAATGCCGGTGGGCAGCAGTACTTTTAACAATTTCATAATATCCGTATACGTGTAATCTCCCATGAGTAACATGTCTTTAAGTTCTCGGTGAAAACCTGCAGGGTCTTTATCATGACAGGGTACTAGTTTCTTCATTTCTAACAATTCTAACTTTGTTAAAGGTGTGTACACAAACACACGTTCCAAGGCGTGATTGGCATTCATAACTGGGTGTACTTCTCGTAAAGGATTCTGCCTGTCAAAATGAAACATTTTTCTTTCTGAGGGCGGAGCTGAAACATATTGTGGGCCTAAGAAAGTGTTATATCTGCGGCGTTGTTCTAGAATTATTTGAATTAACTTGGTACTTAGGCCTCTCCATCTATTCATGAGTAGTGCTTCTAATGTATCAGGTAAGGGACCTGGATCAGAATGTTGTTGTCTGTATAACGTGATGAGATGCTGAATCATGTATACACCAGCTAATTTCTGCTCGTCTGGGGAAAGGTTCAGAAATGTCTGTGCTACTGTATCATCATTGTATGTACTAGGATTGTCAGCCCATAGTACTGCTGACCGGGCTAGTTCTTGTTCATCCATAGAATTGAGTACATGATACCCCATTCGTTCTTGAAGACTTTTATCGGTACCTTGAAACAGATATTCAGGAGAACTCGGTTTTGATATACCAGAGAGAAATTCTCTCTTGCTTTCTGGACGAATGCCTTTCCTAAGGTAATTTCCCTTACCCACATATGCTATCATTTCTTTAGCCGTGTCATGTTCTTCAGGTCCGTCCTCCTCGGAGGAGTCATTCCTGTCACTTTCTTTTTTTTTTTCTTTTTCGTGTATTTCTATTACTGCTTTTCTGATTTTCTTGTACATACTTGCTATACAATTTAGTTTATCATGGTTTCCGTCGGCTATATTTTGACCCCACCTGTTTAGTGCTTCCATCTCTTCCTGGTCTACTCCAGGCCTGTCTCGTTCTCTTATTAAGCAATTTATGAAGAAACGTAATATACAACCTTGAGTGTCAACTTTCTGGTGAGCCAGGGCCTCCTTAATACTTTCAGGATTTTCCCCAGTCTGGATAAAATGATATATTCTATCTAGGTGTTCAGTCATTCCTGGAAATAACACTAGGTAATCTGTAACTTTTCGTAAACGTAGGGATGCTAAAAACATTCGACCGTCTTTACCGGGTACTGGATCGTATCTGCAAATTGGAAGGGGTTCTTTAAGCATGTCTAATCTTGGTGTTTGCGGTGTACGTTGCTTCATTATGTCCCTAATGTTCAATCTGTGTGTTGGTGGCGGGGTCTGGAGACCTCCTGTCGCACCTCCTGTAGCGGAGGCTTGAAAATTGTATGTCTGTGGAATCGGTATCTGTACCTGAACTTGTCTCTTATTAGGATCAGGCGCAATCGGATTTGGTATATTAATCTTAGATGTGGGAAGTGGTGGAGGTGGAGGAGCAGGTGGAGCAGGCTGTCGAACGGGTGAACTTTGTTGCGGCAATGGCTGGACATTGTCTCGGAGCGGGTTGCCACCTCCGTCACCGTCAGTAGGCGGTACGTTGGCACGTGGGTTGGTGTAAGCGGGAGCTACATCGTCTAGATAGGAAGCAAGGAATATGTCTTTGGTGGTCCTGTGACTTACTTTAGTCGGAACCAATGGCGGCGGCAGATCTTTCTGTATTTCTGAAGTGGCTTCAGGCAAACCCTCGGCCACAAAGTACATGCCATTTACAAGATTGTTTCGCATGCGGTCTACTTGTTCTGCTTTTACTCGGATCCCTTCGTTAACTAATTTGTTTTCTCGGACTTTATCCGACTCTTCTCTATGTCTGTCTTCTTTTCGGAGTGCTTTTTCGGCACGTTTATGTGATTCTTTACGCCACAACTCTATGGCATCTTTCTGAGATTGTCTGGCTTTCTTTTTCCATAGCGCTTCTTCTACTTTCATGATGCACTCGGCATCCCATGTTCCTGTAACGGGCCATCTGTGCCTCTCTTCTAGGTGCTTGGTATAATCGGCCCATAAATCTAGATACAGTATGGCATCTAAGCCATGCTTATGGTACATAAAACTTCCAGGAGTGTCCCTAGGGGGGATAGGAATTTCTTCCTCTAGTATCCCTTTCCTAGTTCCTATCTGTCTTAATTTATTGAAAAACGGCATCTTGTTACTTAGTACTGGATACTCGAAACTTGTTACTTACTCTGAACACAGCTAGTTACACAAAAACACAGTAATGTACATCAAACAATCACTCATACCACGACATTAATCACATGAGAACATTTTGAACACATATGACTACCCTTGACACTAGATGTACTGTTAAACAGTACAGATACACTGTCTAAAACAGTGCAGACCGTGTTTGTGTACCCAAACCCGTCTTTACCGGATACATAATAATGCACCCGTCTAGATGCGTCCCCAGCAATGGTACTCACCGGGAAGCACGGAACAGAAGGCCTCGGAAAACTCGACTGGACTGGACCGGACTGGACTGGACTCGACTCGACACGTGAATACTTCGGAACTGGTGGGCCTCTTGACACCTCGGACCTTGCTTCTTTCGGCTAGGCTCTGGTCGGGATCCTCCGCACTCCTCACCGCCTCGTCTGGGTGCTGATCGCAGTCTCCGTCACCTCCGTAGGCCTGAGGGAGATACAGGAAATCCTGCGGGTACGCGTAATTGTCCGTCTTGACTTATGGCAGGGGGCAAAGGTTGCAACGCACCAACCGGCGCGTAAGGTGGGGGAGGGGTCCCTGTTCGGGCGCCAAAATAATGTGGTAAATATTTAATTACCGTCCTAATTTCTATGCAGGTAAGTACTAAAAACAAAATAACTCAATCGGAAAGAAAGACGCAGAGTCCGTGGTGTTAGAGTTCTTAGGGGTTTTATTCCTTAAAAAGGAATGGTTCTTGAACCGGATATCGGGTTCCTGACACCACTGGGGTTCAGGAAGGGATAGAGCATACTTTATTGACAAGACATAACTTTTATACTTAAATCATATAATGGAAACCAATACAGTAGGCGTAACAGCTGAGAGAAACAAGATAAAAGCACACACGTGTTAGCAATACGTAATCAGAAGGCGTGAACTAGGCGTGAACATAGAGGTGTGTGCTAGAAACGTCACATGAAAGTGTCACAAGTGGGTGGGTACATAGCAGAATCTTGCAATGTCAGCAGAAATCTGAGATTTGGATGCGCGCGCAGCTGCATGACGTGTGATTGACGTGGAGCTGGAGGGTGCAGGGGACTTGACATTTACGCTAGAGGAAAGAGACAGAAGTCTGGCATGTCAGATCAACTCGTTCCTATATCATATCTGATATCTGATGTTTGGGAACCATATTATCTAGAGGGAAAGGTCTCTTGGGCAGAGGCTATTCTATACTGACTGTGAGTGCGTGTATAAGCGTCTACGTGTCTGCATGAGATGCGAGGGGGCATGGGCCTTCCATGGTAACAGGAGCTATGAATTACTTGCACGGAGACAGTGAGGCCGGGCCCTTTGCTCTGCAGCTGGAAGGATGTTTACTTGAACTAGTAGGCAGGAAAGTATTTTTGAGGAGCGGAACAGATAATTCGAAGGTTGAGTACAGTCTTGGCAGGCAACAGGCTGAGCTAAGCGCCGCTAGCCGCGCAGGGAGTAAGGCAGAGGTCACGGGTACAGAGGCAGGCCCAGGCTGAGGCATTCAGAGTCAGAAGGCAGGAAAAGGCTCGATGGCAGAATTCAGGGCCTACTTCGCCAGAGCTGAAAAACGTGTAAAGTACACCACAAAAAGACGTTGGCAAGGCATACTTAGGAACGGAATATTCAACCCATTCAGGGTGGATCTGAAAGAGGACATGTTAACGTTGGACGCAAATGTATTTGCGTCTTCATAGCTGGCACAGGAGGGAAGTTACATGCACTTTAAGCTTGTACATGGAGACGGTGGGGTACACGTTAGGGAACATTTCTTGACCATAAAATTTATATTTCCTCAATGGGTAATCCTCCGAGCTCATTTGAATATCCTGCACTGAGTGCTAACAAGAGCTAATGCGCGATCAATGGGCCGAGTGACACACACACGCCAATGGGCCGAGTGACACACACTCTGCCCAGCACCCCCGAGCCCTCAGCCCTTCAGAGTCACGTTTACAGGGCGGGGGCAGGGCACCCCTCTGCTCAGGACCCCCAGGCCCCCAGCCCTTCCCCTTCAGAGTCAAGTTTACAGGGCGGGGCTGCTCTCTGGCATCAGATTCTCTCCCCTCAGCTCACTTACTTAAAATAATAAATACACGAGGCCGGGGGGCATCCTGACATCTCAGCGGCGATTGATCCTAATGAAAGTTTCCATCAACAGCCCTCGGGGAGGGATTGCCCGATTTACAGCCTGATCCGCAGGGTGAGATCTGATGAGCCCAGGAGGAGGAGGAGGGGGGGGGGGGGCACCGTGCAGCATATGGTTGGTATTACTTTCATTTATAGAAATGTTGTCAGGGGCAAGCAAGGGCAGAGGATTCTCACTTCCAGTAGTACTTTCTCCTTGCGGGAGGGTCGGTGTCTGGACAATACTATTGAGGAGACAAGTTACGTTCCTAATGAAATGCATCAAATACCACACTCTTTAAACTTGTGCAGTCAAACCTGCTTTCTGCTGTTCCCCGGGTAGTGTCAGGAGGTCCCGCATTGACACACTGTTGCAGAAGAGCCATGTCCGGTCCGCGCGCATTCTGTGGCAGGATGTTTAATTTCCTGTCTGCAAACCGGGCCCTATGGCACCCAGGAAACCTCCTACTGCATGGCCCAGAGTTAAAGGAGAAAGCCGGTCTTCACTTCTTCCTGACCTCGACGTGTTCTTTTGCTGTGCCCTGTCCAGGCAGAGCCCAACTTGTGCTGAGTCTGGGTCATAGTGAGAGCAGGTGGCACAGATTGAGGCAAGATAGCTCGCTCTCAATCTCTGAAGAGGCAAGATAGTTCCACAGTTCCATGCCAGCAGCTCCTCTCCGTGGATCATTCCGACAGCTATAAAGAGATTCGGGTAAGTCAGAAAAATAATTTATTATTCTGCTACTGATGACATTTGGTATGTTTTTACTAGAATGGGGAGGGGGCTCCAGCACGTCATAGCGCCTTGGAAAATGGGCACACTAACGTTTTCTCTCTGTGCTGTAAATGCAGTGCCATCGAAGGTGGACATTTTCTCTAAACTAGCAGCTTTTATGATTTATTAGTGAAAAGTGTTAAATATCAGCTTTTAGGATTTATTAGTGAAAAGTGTTAGATATCCGTGATTGACAGTGGCACAATGAAGCAGCAGCCTTTATTTTCCCAGTGCAAAGAGACTTGTTATGTCAGAGATGAGGCAGGCGATTAATTTTCCCGCTGGAAAGAGGTCAGATTTTTATCTAGTGGCCATTTCAGTTTTTACTTTAACCATGGAGTAGCCCAGGGGGCTAATATACCTACTGGTACCGGCATATTGTATTGTATTTAACTGTATTGTATGTGGATAGCTCAGTGGGTTGCAGCTTTTGTCACAGAGATCCCTTTGTTACATGTGGTTCATCCACAACTGAAGCTGAGTTTCTGGTGGAGGGTGCTGATTTTTTAGAAATTAAATAATCGCTTTAAAAGCACCTGCTGCAGAGTTCGAATTTCTTGTTGCTCAAATGAGTGTGATTTCTGATATTTGTCTATTTCTATTAAATTAATTGCATGATTTTGGCCGCAAGAAAGTGCCACACATTTAGTCATTGAATGACTCATAAATCCGCTGAATGTATGAAAATGTCACACATAAGCAATCTGAAACATTAGCAGCTAGACTCAAATGGGTGCAATTCCTGATATCTATATGATTCCCTCGTCTTCATTGCTTGATTTTGCTCACAGGAAAGGGTCACTCATAGTGGGACACATTGGTGCCTCAGACAGTGCCACCCTCAAGGGGCAGAGTCACAGCGACATCACAGAGGCCACAGAGTACCACACTTGGGGCAGGGGGCAGAGGGACAGAACTGGTGCCTCGCAGCCTCAGACATTACCACCAGACACAGGGGGCAGACGGCACGCAGAGAGACATCACTGGGGGGTCACAGAGAGTGCTAGACTCAGGGGTCAGAGAGGCATCACCAGCGAAGCCACAGTGTGTGTGAGGGCCGCTAAGGTGGTACCGAGGGGGTCTTAGGTCACAGTCACAGGCAGTAAGAGACTCCGGGGTCAGAGAGAGTTGGCGTAATTCGAGAGAACGCACCCCCTGCAGCGGTGTCTGTTCCCACTTCCCAGGCTCCTGTTGAAATAGTCATGGCGCCTGAGGCCAGCCCTTACCAGGCTGAGCCCCGTGGCCCAGCCGGTGGTACCTCAGGCAGCAGGCTAAAGAAAGAAGTGCTGGCACCGGCCCTGGGCAAAGAGGTTTGCCTCAAACTTCTGGCAGCGAGCAGAAGGGTCCTCGGAGGGGTGCAGCTGGCTTCAGAGGGTCTGAAGAAGAAGAGAGGCAGAGAGAGGCTCTTAGTAGACAATGTTGCAACAAAAGAGGCAGCATGGGACTGTGGAGAGAGGTTCCTAGAACAGGGACAGCTGCCAGAGGGAGCTATACCCGGGGGTGTGGACAGGTCACAGGTGTTCTGATAACAGCAGTGCTGTGGGAGGCGATAGGCTGGGACTATGGAAAGATGCTCCTAGGCCAGGAATATTCAGGGCCAGGAGGGAAAGCCTGGGCTTGTGGAGAGAGCAGTATTGGGAAAGAGGTTCTTATTTTAGGAATCTTCAGCTCAGGGAGATACAGGCACAGGCTGGGGCTGTGGATGACTTGTGCAAATACTTTATTAGGTATGTTTAACTGCAGCTACAGTTAATTATTTGAGCCAAATGCATTCAGTGCATTTTACACCGCCTGGGTGCTGCTTCAGGACTGAGGAGTATTTCTGTGATATCTCTTTTAGTGAGTTTCTTGTGGCTGTAAAATCCCATTTAGAGCACTGTATTATCAGAATGTTGTGCTTTTCTAACCTACCCACAGTTAGGTCATAATGTTTTTTTAAGACAGACTGCATGTGTGATTTGAGGCTGATGACATATTGAGCGTCAGACACTAGCCTGGATGTTCCTAGAAGTAGAAGTAGTAGGGGAACCCCCTATCAAACCTTACTATGAGGAAGGCTCCTTTGCTGAAATTCATCTGTCTTTTTGCAGTGCCAGTTGAGGAAGTGGGTGGAGCTCATATAGAAAGTGGGTGGGGCCAATGAAGGAAGTGGGTGGAGCCAGTGAAAAGTAGGTGTGGCCTCCGACAAAGATTTGAGCACCTGCACTTCATATTTTACAAATTAGGCACTGCTCCCTTCTCTCTCTCTCTCTTTCTTCCTCCATCTCTTTCTGTCTCTGTCTCGCTTATCCTTAAGTGCTGATTTCAAAAGACAGCTGTTACATACTCTTGCCTCTCCTTTTCTTCATTTGTTCCCCCGTGAAATGGATCCAAAAACGAGCAGAACACTTTGGCTGGAAATGTCTTCATTTTCTGACAGGGTTCTATTCCAAAGTACAACCTCGGGACGGAGAGAAAAAAGAATCAAATTAACCAAATAAAGCAATACAGAGTGGTCAGCAGACAGGCCAGATTGTATACACCCATGCACCTTACCGCTGCTTTGCTGAGTTTCCAGTGAAGTGCTACTTTCTTTTTATCTTCTCTCTTTGAACAACATTGTTTTCCCAGGGTGGGGAAGTGCACCATTCATAAAGGGACTGCAATACCTGGTTGAGGCGTGGAGTGGAAAACGTTTAATATGAGCGTTTTCAACTGTTTTAATTAGTTTATCCTATAAAATGTGTACCGCAGCTCTGCGTTGAGGGATTTGGTCTTTTTTTAAACCAAAATGCTTACATTTTGTAAGGATATAAGCATTGGGCATTGAAACGGGTCCCTTCCTGGTCCTGTAGTCATGTCCAGAACTTTTCAGGCAAAATCACTTACTGATTTCTGAATAATGAGGTTAAAACCGTTAAGGTAACCATGTTGTTCCTGCTTACATTTCACATGCTTTGCTCATCCTTGCATTCAGTGTTTGCTTTTTACAGGGTGTTGTTACTTTTTTTCGGACATCATTTTACTCTTGTCCAATGCATAATTTTAATTGAGTCTCGGCACAATTGGGTTGTAGCTGAAGGCAGTGCCAGTTTCTCCCAGTGGGGAAGTATGGTGTTCAGTAGGGGAGAGGATGTGGCACTCTGGCCAGAGCTGCCAAATTTGGAACTGGAGCACCATTTTCAGCCTTCACAACCAGTCCACCAGACCACACTCCTGACAGAGCTCATTCCCATGCTACACCTTAGAAGGTCAGATAGACCCTAGAAGCCCTGGTGTCTTAGCACCAGCAGGTGGACCTTAACGGTGGCAAGTGTGAGTTAACCTGGAAGGCCTGTCCACCACAATCCATGCAGTTCACCTCCAGTCTTGCGAGCAGGCATACGAAGAAGCACACACTAGAGCAACAGTGACTCTGTCACTGAGGCCAGTCCACCTTCTCCATTGGACTTTTTCAGCACTAGTAGTGCAACTTACCAGGGGTTGGTAATGTTGGATTTGCATGCACATTAAACTTAAGGGGTGATTATAATGGTGGTAGGGCTGCCACACAGCGCGTCGTTGTCAGTCCCACCACCATTAATGACTGCATTACTGCCCGCCATATTACAATGGCGGGTGGTTCCCTGGCAGTCGGAGAGACCGATCGCCACACACACTTCTCCCTTCCATAGGAAAGGGAGATGGCTGGGATCCTTGTGTCTTGCAGATAGGAGAGAAAAGGTTGTATCTGCTCTTCAGGAAGGATATACAATGCAGTGAGGCAGTCAATCATAGGTGTGTAAATCTGTGTACAGGAAATGTTAAATAAAACTACAGGGTGTAGGAGTCACATGTCATCCATACTTGTAGACAGTATTGTTTAAGAGTGCTTGGTCTGGATGTTGGAAAGTGGGTTAATAGTAGGGGCAAATGTATATCTGTCCCCGGCAATAAGGACACTACCTCAATATATAGCTCCGTACCGGTCTTCCAAAATTATTCTCATGCTCAAGCCTTGTGAGCTTGGCTGTGAGCAGGTATGTAAAGCATTTAAAAACACCAATTCAGTAAATAATTAAGACACAACACACAATAAAAATCCAACACCAATTTATAAAAACACAAAATATTTTTCTCTTTAAAATGAAAAAAATCCAATGTATCTCCCGTCTTTACAGCACGAAAAAATCCAATGTATCTCCCGTCTTTACAGCACAAAATCTCCCGTCTTTACAGCACTTCCGCTCTGCGCTAAAAACCCTTCTTTTTCGGCAAGCATACATGTAAGGTTTCCTGTTTCTTTTCCTTGCCCCTTTTCTGATCATTTTGTTAGGCGCCTTGATACCTGCGGGTCATTGTTCTGCGCATTATAAATCGCCATTCAATTCAATTCAATTCAATGTAGGGAACCGGGAATATGACTTTTTACAAATTTAGCACGATATAGCACATAGAAACGTATATCCCCTTTTGGTACATCTGGTCACGCTGGACCTGCGTAAAGTCAAAGTTTCAGGCCAACCACGATGAAGCCCTGTGGGGCTACTCCTTGCGGTAGGTCTCGGTCAAAGTTTTTACCTTCTGACTTAGTAACTTTTCTGGAGCTTTTCTTCACAGGGTCCGTCAAAGCTCTCAGCCAGCCCTGATTTGGTGAGGGTTCGCTGGCTTGCCTTGCAACGAACTCCCGGTCAAACTTATGGAAGTCCAACCTCTGGAACTTTCCAGCGGTACGAGCTAGGGATGCAGTCTGGCCCACAGTTGATGGTGGGTGGCTTGGCTCTCATGGTTGGCCCTGGTCACCTTTTCTAAGTTCGAAATTAGAAATGTTAGCAGAACTTTTTCTTGCAGGGTCCCTCAATGCTTTTCACTAGGCCGGACTCGGTGAGGGTTCGCCAGCTTGGGTTTCCGCCTACGCCCGATCGAACTCTGGAAGTTGGACCCCTGGAGCTTTTCAGCTGGAGGAACCTGGACGGCAGGCCAACTCATGGTTGATGTTTGTCAGCTTGGCTGGCCAGAGTGAGTCGGTCCACTTATGGAGCTTTTTACCAAAGTTGCTCCAAACTTCTCCAAACTTCTGGAACTTTTTCTTGAAGTTTTCCAAAGGGTCTCAAAGTGTCCAAAACATACTCCAAGGATCTGGAATCTCCAAGATGGTCCTTGAAATGGACTTTAGTTACCACAATCCACTTGGACAAAACCCTTTCAAATTTACTGGTAGTTCTCCAGGCTGGATATTCTTGGTGGTCCAGGTGTGCTCTGTTAACCTTCAGCTTGCAGGGAGTCCACTCTTTAGTCCTTTTGAAGCAAGGTAGTCCATAGGACTGTAATTCCAGATTGTGCAACAGGCACAATCTTCAGTCCAGGGCCTGGTTGGTTCAAATCAAACTCCTCAGCAGGGACCCTTCTTCCCCCAAGTTTGAAGCAGCATCATCTGAGAGGCTTTGGCCTTTCAGATACTTATTCCAAGTTGTCTGGGTCAAGAAGGAAGACACTCCTGTCCAATGAGGTGCAGGGCAATGCTCCAGGGTATGACCACACCCTCTAAAGTATGGCATTATTATCCCAAAAAGAGAACATTTTCTCCAAAATTCATCATGGCTGATTTTCCAGCAGAGGGAGCAGAACTAACTAAACCAGCCTATAGGATGGCTTTGTCTACCTAGGTCCACTCCCCTTACATCTGGGAATTCCTCCTTAATCCCCCCATCCGGGTGTAGGAGAGGTGTAAATTAAAGTGATTTTTCCAGCTTCTCTCCTTCTCTTGAAGAGCATTGTTTACTACCCCTCCCCCTGGCTCTGGCATTCCGATGCCCAGAAACCTCTACTCCCAGACAGGCCTCTTAAATCTAGGGGTCATTTATCACCTCTTCAAACAGCCAGTCCAATCCAATTACCTCTGACAAATCAAGCCAGGGCACTAGAGGGCTGAATTGTGGCTTGCAGACAAAGTCTTATAACTTCTTGTCTGTACATTTTAGAATAAATTCAACACGTCTGCATTGTTGCATTTATCATTAACATTCTTGCGAGTCCTTAAATCCTAGTTGTATTGTTTTCCTTTCTCCAGTTATTAATTAATAACCTCTTGCAATGTTCACCTATGGGCTGGGATCTGCAATGGAAAAATTAACTGGACAATTTCTCCAATGCCAGGGCATATATAAGGATCCTCCTTATACCTACAGGACCCCCACCCCTAGAATACATAGGAAAGACTTTAGGGGTTCTGATTATATCAAAATATTGCAGATCCTCACTTCACAGTGCTCCTGGCACAAAAGCCAATTTGGGGAAGCACTATACTATAATGTAGGCAGTGAAATGTGCAATTTCACTAAACCCAGGGCATATAACACTCATTTTATAAGGGTCCTCCTTGTAGATACCTGACCTCTAACCCCTGGGACACCTAGGGGAACCCCTGGGGATGCCTAATATGCCCCAACATTGTAGGTTATCAATTTGTAAGTGCCCCAAACCCCAAAGGCAAGATTGGGCACAATTTGCATTTTAAAAGCAGTCCTCCAACATGGGTCTGCTTTTAAACTGACCTCAGGCTACAGCAGTGCACACATGCAAGTGCAGGAAGGGCTGCTGGCCTCTAAACCACTATGCCCTTATATATACTAGGGACTTAAAGGTCGTTTCAATCCTCATACCCTATTATGTACTAGGGCCGTATAGGAGAGGTCATGTCAATCATGGAGGTACCCTAACCCATAGTGCACCCTATTGTATGTAGGCGCTTTTACTGTATTTGTAAGTGTCTCTTTCAACATAGCACTGGACCTGGGCCTGGTTAGTCAGAGGGGCCAGGGTCAGAGAGTGTGGTACCACAAGTACAAGGCGGCAAAAAGTTGGGGAGTGCCACAGCACAGATGGCTTTGCAACACTAGAAAAGCACAAACCCAGAATTTAAACATAACACCATGATTGGGGGTTCTCTTTAATAATCAGAATTGATTTACATCCTAATGAACCCATTTTCCAACCTTAGGATAATGAAAGACTGGGGAAAAATCATAACGTTCTAATCTATACCTTGCAGTTTTCATGCAGCTCTTTGATGACGGTTAATAGCTCACTGTTCAATGTTAGGATTTTAACTTATAAACTGCAAATAGCAAAATAATCTCTCAGACAAAAGCAGTAACTCGCTGACCTATTTACATTATATGCATTTTGTGATCTGTGTGGTACACGTTCTTTGCAGCAGGCATATTACCCCACTGTGGCTACCTTACTATGAGTCAAAACTTCCACTAGACAAACCTCCGATCTCTCTCAATAAAGAACATTAAACACCAGAGTTATCTTCACATTTTTATTGTTACCTGGAAATTGCTGGAGACCAGGAACGCAGCAGCAGGTACTTTTCAAACCATAATGCACTGGCAAACACGACGCCCCACCCAAAGTCAGCGACCTTTTTTGCTTGGTGCATGAAGATGCAAGATTCATATACCTGTTTTTTTTAACATTTAGTCTGATTACTATGTGAATGTAAATAACAATAACGCATTATGCAAACTGTGACTTCATGCCTGCTTTTCTCAATATTTCACTTCAAAACTATGCGACTGTACTTGTTTAACGGGCGGTGACTTGTATAGGGTCAATGGAAAGTCCACAAGGTTGTCCCTGTCCCCCCCAGAAGTTTAATGTCTCCTACGCCCCTGGCTATGACCTGTGTTTCTTTTGTCTTTCTTGGGACTATTTACCAAATAAAAACAGCTTTTATTGTGCAGCGCTGAGTGGAGAAGGTCAAATGTAAAGACTGGCTCGTGTTTTGCGTGTAAATATTAGGCAACGAAAGAAGCAGGCAGGGAGGACCAGGTCTGAGAGACATCGAAGTGTCAGTTCTATGTTCCTGTTATTACCTATGGAACAAGCAACTTAACCAATTGACCACACTTCCCGCCACATTTCTGCGAGCGTCGTGGGGCTGCTTGTTAGGGCTGACGTCCTCCTGGTTCCTTTCACTATTACAATTTACAATTCTTCTGTATTTGGCATCCACAGCCACATGTTTAATTAGCCGGAGTGCTGGGAAATGCTGCTTCCTGCTAATGGTATTTATCCTGCTGCCGTCCTCCCCAGGGACTGCAGCGAGGATAGGTGCTCTTAGAAGTGGAGGGCGGGGATGCTAGATCGCTGCAAGCGCCTCCTGATGGCTCTTGAGATAAGACGTGCTCGCAATTAATGCTAACTGGAGTTTGGCATGGTTGCAATTAACGTGCCCCCTAATTTGAAAACTGACAGCGCTCTTTAATCAGATTTCTAATTGCCTCTCAGATTTAAGGCGAAGTCTCGCAGCTGATGTGCATCACCCCTATGCTGCTGAATGAATTAAAAAAAGAAAGCACGTTTCTGCATGCAATGGAGCTGACACCGTGGCCGCGAGCCTGATGCATGGCACGGGGTAATGTCTGTAAGCACGAGGCACACCAAGGCCCACTGCACTCAAAGGTAGCCTGCCAGGCGCCATCCCTCGGCCTTCCGGGGAACACTTGCTGGCGAATGCCAGAACTTTACCAAGCAGGGTGTTGGTAACTGCATATGTGTGTACTCCTCTCTGCAGCAGCAAGCGTTTCCTGAGTGTTCCTCTATGAAAATAAAGAGACTTACATCTAAAGGTATGGTGTTTCTGGCTTTAGAAGTTTAAGCAGATTTTACCCCTAACTCAGGCAAGAGCCAATAAATTGATGGGCTGGAAGTTGCCAGGTATGTAGTTTTAGAAGTTAAGTTTGCATCTATCATCAATTACCTTTTATTGGCAGATGATCCATGTGACCAGGACAAACCTTTTCAGCCCAGGATATTTCCAAATCGTAGTTTGCAGGTGAGTTACTTCAAAAACGCGTAATGATTAATTTGATTTAAAAAAATCAAGAAAGAAGCACAGTTGCACAGCGTGTTTTCTCGGGAGACTGCTGCTGCCTATACCCCCGCCCCCCCCCCCCAGTCACGGCCTGCACGCAAAATGCCGGGAGCAGGATGGCAGTGTGCAAAAAAAAGTGAGCACGCCTGCCTTCCTCAAGGGGAGCCTAGGGAGGGTTCACCCCCCAAAAAAGAAATCGAAAAAGAAATGGAATCAAATATTGCTTTTTTCTGCCCTATTGTCACTTGCAGTTGCCAAAGCTAAAGATTTTGAAAGAGAAGACATGGAATATTCCAGTACTTCATTGTCTGGTCGTAGGGAGAGTAAAACCTGGAGTACCTGAAGATGGGCTTTATTCTGTCTTCCTCTAGTTCTAATAAAAATGTAAACGTATGTCATAAACTCTGCTTGTAGTCCCCCAGTATGTCATGAACACTCCCGCAGTGCTGATATCCGTCAGCTCAGGTTGCAACCCTGTGTGCGCCATGAACTCTGCTTGCAGCGAGCCAGTATTCCATCCACTGTGCCTGCAGCACTGCAGTATCTCATGACCTCTTCCTGCAATGCCACACTGTCCATCAACTCTGACTGCAGCCCCGCAGTCCACCATGAACTGTGCTTGTAGCGTTGCAGTATCCCATGAACTCCTCCTCCAGTGCTGGTATCCACCAGCTCTGACTGCAACCCTTCATACAACATGAAGTCTGCAAGCAGCACTGCAGTATCCCATGAACTGTGCCGAGGTGATGCCTTCACCGTGAATCAAAATCAGCAACACTTCAAGTTGAGGTTTGTAGCAGGTTTATTGTCCAACATGTCAATTAGAGACCTCACCCATAGAGTAGCTACAACCAACTGCCAAACTTCAATCATGAACATTCTCCCTGCACATGCTTACATTCTAGATTACTACATCATTCCCTAGCAACAGGAACATCAAGCAGATACCTACTTGAGAGCACCACATGTGCCTGCAGTGTTCCAAACTTACATGTGTAGATTTACTCACGTGTAAGTTTACCTTTGTGAGGCCCTGCTACCTTCTCTGCCAGCAACGTTTGGAACCTAGCTACCAATACAACTTTCTTTGGACATGACAAAAGATGCATCTGGAAGAGAATACTGTATTTACCTCACTTGACAAATGAGAAAAGAAGCCCCCCTCATTTATGCTGTGAACAAAGATCCAAGAGGGTGCAGGAATCTAATTAAGGATACCATAGCCAAGATAAAATTCCAGGCAACTGGGAACTGTTTGCTCAAATAGGCCAGTAAAGACAAACTCCTCAGTACTCAGGAACGTTGAGCGTCAGCCTTGTTCGACAAGAAAACAAAAAAACATGAAAATCAAAAAGAATGGTTAAACTAGAATCTTCTCTAACTAACATGAAAATATTACATGCTCTAGTATATTTTACTACGTTCAAATAGGCAAAAATACTCCTCTTGAACCTTCAAGGGGGACTCCTCTTGAACCCTTCACCCCGCAGGACCACAACTCCCAACAGTCTCCGCAGCTTGGAGTAGGATTGCTTATGTTTTCCCACAGCTGCCATCCCTTATCACAGGGCGCCTCCTCCCCTATCACAGGACTCCTCTTGAACCCCCCACCTCACAGTACTACAATTCGGAGCAACTTCCGCTACTGGGAGTAGGATTGCTTTTGTTTTACCGCCGCCACCAGCCCTTATTACAAGGCGCTTCCTCCTGCGTCGCGGCACACCTCTTGAACCCGCCAACCCACAGGACCACAACTCCCAGCAACCTCCGCTACTTGGAGTAGGATTGCTTATGATTTCCTGCCGCTGCCAGCCCTTGTCACAGGCCGCCTCCTCCCGCATCATGGGACTCATGTAGGAGGAGCTTGGGCCAAGGGCGTGCCTGTCCATGCCTGTCAAAGCTCAAAGGAGGCTAGGCTGAGCCACCCCTCTTTCTTCTGTCCCCATCTTCAGGTATGGTGCCTGCCCCGTATCCCTGCCCCTGCGCTGCATTCTGTTCCTATCCCTGCACTGCCTGCTGTCCCTGCCCCTGTGCTGCATGCCTTCTGTCGATATCCCTGTGATGCCTGCTGTCCCTATTCCTGCTCTACCTGCTAACCCTATCCATGCACAGCCTGCTGTCCCTCCCCCTGAGCTGCCTGCTGTCCCTATCCTTGTACTACCTTCTATCCCTATCCCTGCCTGCTGTCCCTGTGCAGTCTGCTGTCCCTATCCATGCGCTGCCTGCTGTCCCTCTCCATACACTGCCTACTGTCCCTATCCCTGCACAGCATTCTGTCCTTTTCCTTGCACTGCCTGCTCTCCCTATACCTGCGCTGCCTGCAGTCCCTGCCCCTGTGCGGCCAGCACTGCCTGCTGTCCCTTCCCTTGCGCTGCCTGCTGTCCCTATGCCTACACTACCTACTATCCCTATACTTGCACTGCCTGCTGTCCCTGCACTGCTTGCTGTACCTATCCCTGTGCTGCCTTCTGTCCCTATCCCTGCACTGCCTGCTCTCCCAATCCCTGCACTGCCTGCTGGCCCTGCGCTGCCTGCTGTCTCTGCACTGACTGCTGTCCCTGTGCCTGTAATAATGTGAAAAAAGCATCAGATATAATATCACCAGGGAGAGAACGGTAAGTATGAAGCACACAATGAATTAAAAAGTACAATATGTTATGTTTATTAGGTATATATACTCAAGCTAAAAACATTAAAATTCTTAACACATAGTAAAATAAAATGCAACATATAACCAATTCTAAACAATCAATGTAATACAAACAATGACACCATTAATTCATAAATTCTAAACAATCAATGTAATACAAACAATGACACCATTAATTCATAAAACAGTGGCGGACAATATTAGTCCTCTTCGACGCGCGTTTCGGCGTTTTCACAAGAACGCCTTCTTCAGGAGCCACATACACAATCTGAAAGACATGCACAGCAAATTAAAAATCATCCTTGCTAAGTCGAGATGTGCTCACCTATCATAAAAACTTCAATACAGTTACATGAAAACAAATATCAAAAAAGGACTGCTTTACATACCAGAAAACTCCCTACTCGGGTAGCTTACTTATCAAGCTACACAAGGTACAGACTATAGGATGTTATATTTGAGCAGTGTTGTAGTTATGGATTATAAGGGCCTCAAGAGGTAAGTAGACCCATCATCCTATACTGACTCTGGATACGGGGGCTTAATAAGCTGGAGTGATATTAACAAGAGTGGTAATTGGGAAATTTGTCCGCAGTTTCTACTGATAGTTATTCTAACTGGGCAGGAATTAGTAATATGCATATCGGGCCTATGAACACTGGTCTCTCTAGGCATTATGTGTAAACATGATGAGATAAAGCACACATGTATAATCTGTTCCAGCAAAAACTCGATAATTGAACATAATGATGTAATGGTCATTTAACTCGCTACTATACGATATTTACAGTGATTAAATAGTCTAGCTAGGTAGTCTAGTAATCTAGCTGGGTGGTAAAATACGTATACATTCTCCTTACCAAGTATCTGGATAATCTGGATAGTTCCAAACGATAACTGGAACATGCAAGGGAAAACTGTCCTCAGTAGGGATAGCTGAGAAAGCTCGAATTCTTTTAATTGAGCTCAACCGTCAGGTCAAAATACTAAACAAAAATAAATGATTTTAATTATTTGGTTACTGTACTCAAGTTTCCTAAAGATGTTATATTAGGCTGTGGTTACAAAAATTCCTACCTAATGTTCTGTTTGGTGGTAAATCTGGTTTACTATCTGTAGGAACCGTCATTCATTTTCCAGGTGCTATAGATGATAAGAAACATAAGTCGAAACCGGATCATTTATGTAACTAAAGATAAGCGGCTAGAGTTGCCAGAACATTAATTTCAGCGTCTCTTACCTAGTGTGGTTAACCAGGTGGTTATTGGTACCAGACCGGAATGGCTGCTTTAAAGTATAGCGCTCGCTACTCTTGATATTTAATAAAGCACTGTGGGTATCAAAGATAGAGAGAGGTATCATTAACCTGAATATTCAATGGACTCAAGAACGGTAGCGGTTATGAATGGCTGCTTTAAAGTCTAGCGCTCGCTACTCTTGATATTTAATTCCGCACTGTGGGTATCAAAGATAGAGAGAGGTATCATTAACCTGAGTATTCAGAGCGGTAGTGGTTATGAGTAAAAAACCAAAGAGCGACCTATAAAGTGGGACTCAAGTGTTTCTAAAAAGTATCCACGCTTAGCCGCTTATCTTTAGTTACATAAATGATCCGGTTTCGACTCGAGTTTTTGCTGGAACAGATTATACATGTGTGCTTTATCTCATCATGTTTACACATAATGCCTAGAGAGACCAGTGTTCATAGGCCGGATATGCATATTACTAATTCCTGCCCAGTTAGAATAACTATCAGTAGAAACTGCGGACAAATTTCCCAATTACCACTCTTGTTAATATCACTCCAGCTTATTAAGCCCCCGTATCCAGAGTCAGTATAGGATGATGGGTCTACTTACCTCTTGAGGCCCTTATAATCCATAACTACAACACTGCTCAAATATAACATCCTATAGTCTGTACCTTGTGTAGCTTGATAAGTAAGCTACCCGAGTAGGGAGTTTTCTGGTATGTAAAGCAGTCCTCTTTTGATATTTGTTTTCATGTAACTGTATTGAAGTTTTTATGATAGGTGAGCACATCTCGACTTAGCAAGGATGATTTTTAATTTGCTGTGCATGTCTTTCAGATTGTGTATGTGGCTCCTGAAGAAGGCGTTCTTGTGAAAACGCCGAAACGCGCGTCGAAGAGGACTAATATTGTCCGCCACTGTTTTATGAATTAATGGTGTCATTGTTTGTATTACATTGATTGTTTAGAATTTATGAATTAATGGTGTCATTGTTTGTATTACATTGATTGTTTAGAATTGGTTATATGTTGCATTTTATTTTATTATGTGTTAAGAATTTTAATGTTTTTAGCTTGAGTATATATACCTAATAAACATAACATATTGTACTTTTTAATTCATTGTGTGCTTCATACTTACTGTTCTCTCCCTGGTGATATTATATCTGATGCTTTTTTTCACATTGTCCTTTTTCCCTGTCAAACATATTCTGTTGCTCTAACAGGGGGTCCTTGTTATTTACGCCAACCTGTGCCTGTAATACCCACTCCAGATCCTTACCCAGCACCCTGGTCTACTAGGACCACCTACTAGGACCACAAATAAAGGCTGCGGCGTGGCCACGTAGAGGACGCGTGCAGCTGGTGTGCAATCGATTCTGACCACTACATCCTACTCGGCGACCTCAACTGCCACATAAACAATGCCAACTCCATCGCTCTCATGGAGAATCTAAACAACATCAGCTTCACCCAAAGGAACTCCCAACCCACGCACAACGCCGGACACACACTCAACCCCTTTTTTCACCTCCAGCAACAGAATCCTGTTCAGCCACACTACAAAACTCACCTAGACTGACCACACCACCGTACTCTGCACCATCACCGACACCCAGCACACCAACATCAGGCATCAGATCTCTTCCCACCACAACGGGTACAAGGTCACTGAAACTCAATGGTCTCAGGCCCTCACCACCCTTCAACCCGAGGTCTCAACAGCCAGAGAGAACACTATCCATCCCTCCCAAGAACTCTGTAACACCCTCTCAGACTATTTCCACTGCAAGATCACAAACATCTACAACAATTCCAAACCCAACCCCAACAAAATCAACAAGCCACCCTCAAGTGGCTAGCCTCCTTCCTTACAGGACGCACACAGAGCATCTGACTGCCTCCCTTCACCTCCGCACCTAAAGACATATGCAGCATAGCATAAGGATCATTCCTTAGCTCCACCCTATTCAACATCTACATGACCCCCTCGCAGACGTTGTCAGATCCCACAGACTTAACATAATCTCCTAGGCAGATGACACTCAACTGATCCTCTCACTCACCAAGGACCCCTCCAACGCCAAAACCAACTTCTGTGACACCATCAGCAACGTAGCTGAATGGTTGGGAGACAACTGCCTCCAACTCAGCTTCAACAAATCTGAATTACTGATCTTCGGAAAGAACATTTCCACATGGTTCTACAGCTGGTCCTCTGCAGAACTAGGACATACACCCACTCCGATGACCAGGCACGCAACCTCAGCATCATCCTCAGTAGCCAAGTGTCAATGAAATGACAAGTCAATGCAGTCGCATCCTCCTGCTTCTACACACTTCGCATGCTCTGCAGAATCTTCAGATGGGGCCCACCCAACACCCAAAAGACCTTCACTCTGGCCCTCGTCACCAGCTGCCTCAACTAAGACAAATCCCTCTATGTCAGAATCACCACCCAGCTCCTCAGAAGACTTCAGACCATACAAAACTCTGCATCCAGACTCATCCTGGACCTCCCCAAATGAACCATCATCACCCTTCACCTAAAGGACGTCCACTGGCTCCCATACAGAAGAGATGTCACTTTAAGATCCTCACTCACGCCTACATAGCCATCCACAACCTAGAACCTGCCTACATGAACCATCAACTTCCACCAACTCTCTAGACACCTGTGCACCTCTTTACTCGCCATCGCACACCCTCCTACGTCGCTGCCAAGACCTTGAATGACGTTCCCTTCCAGCTCCATACAGCCCCTCCCTGGTAGACTTCAGAAAAACACTCAAGGCCTGGCTCTTCGACGGAGAAACATTGCCCAGATACCCCTTGGGGTGACAATATTGCCTTTTACAAATGCTGTTTGATTTATTGAATGACATGAGCCCTACTGGATCTGGTAGAGGAAGCACTGGCTTCATGCTGTATCTGCAACAATACATTCCTTCAAAGTGAAAAGAATGAGACTCCCTGAGCTAATGCATAGTTCCTGCAAGAGAAGCACTAAATACAGAATCTCATGAGGGATAGGCAATTTTTTTTAATTAGTTGTCAAAAGCTCGAGCTAGTCTGAACTTCCAGTGCATAGGGGTTTGTTCGTGGACCACTATACCATATAGAAGAATGTGATCTTCCATTTGCTTTGTTTTAACACAAAAATTCCAATAAACAGCCCTCTATTAAATAGTCAAGTGACCCAGAAAACAGAGGAAAATAGGCAGTCACGCTAGACCAAAAGGCATTTACATATTCACCAGACTACCACATATATAAAAAGGTCCCTGGAACCTTCCATCAGCATGGTCTGTCATCTCAGATTTGAGGTTTGTATAGTTTGCAGAACATAAAGATTTTCTAGTGTAACTAAAGCATTGGGGGAGCGCACTTTCATTTACAGACAACACATTTTCTAGTGAAATGGCCACTGAAATAAATCCATATTGCACACAAATGATGTTTGGAAATCATGCTTCATTGAGTATTATTTGTGCATCAAAAAGTAAATGATTTGATTTTTTTGATCCTTATAAAATCTTTATTTCCATCACATTTCAGATCTGGAAAAAATTTGATTCATTTTTGCTATACTGAGTGCTGAATGTGTACAGTACATTTACAGGTATTTACATTTTGTTGCATGTTATTAAAAAAATAACACCCTACGGCCATTCCTTTCACTCTCCCTTTATCTCAGTAAGATTGTCATATCATTCACATTACTTTTCTTTCTCTGACTGCAAAGTGAGAGGAGTTTGTAAACACCAATTCATATGTTAAAAAAGCATAAGCAGCAATTTGTCAGAAGATATAGCCTGAAATTTGACCTCTGTCTTTGAAATGTAGCAAATGTGACAAGGTAAACACAGAATTTCAAGGCATCTTTATTTATTGCTTGGATTTTCACGAGGCACCAAAAATTGTCTCACGACCCACAGTTTTGGAAACGCTGATTTAATCCATTTTATACGTGTCGATTGGAGCCTCGCCCAATCACGAGACCACATTTTGCAACATGATGATTTGTCATTTACCTCATATCCAGCCTATCTTATTGTTCAAGTAGCGTTTGCTATATGAGCTGACCTTCTATTCACTAGCAAGTGAGTTAGCACTGATTCCAGGTTCTTGACTTTTTGTGTGTGTAGTTTTATATAGCGCAAACTAGACCCCAAGGTATCAGAGCACTTTACACGAGCACCTGTTACGTTACAGACAGATACATTCATATTTGTTAGGCATGGGGAGATTAAGTGATTTGCACAGAATGTTGAGCGTCCCTGCCGAGACTCGAACCCGGTTCCCCAGCTCTGAGGTCGGCCGGCCTAGCCATTAGGCCACATTCTCTCCCCAAAGACTTATATTTATGCCTGCATGTTCTTTGAAATCCATCCACAATCTAAGGACCATAGCCAAAGTGATCCTACACATCATGAACGCGGGAAATCATAACAAATGTTTTCCATGTTTCCCACCTTTCCATCTAATTGCAGAATATTCTTCATGTACCCTTCCAGTATGTGTCAGTTGATTCAGAAACCCAGGGACACTGCTAGAAGTTTAACATGCAAGGCAATCTGATCATTGACTTCTGCGTGATACAAGTCCATCTTTACCTAGTTGATTTGAAGCCCTAACACCATACCAAGTTAATCAATTTCTTGTACCATGTGAAGAAACACTACTACAGGATTCTGAACATAAATCAGAATCGGTAACCAAAAGAGTGTTAGAGCGTGAATGCTTTCCTACTCTATGAACATCATTGACAAATGTATTCCTCAAAAGTAGTGTGAAGGGCTCAACCATCAGTGTGAAGGTCAGGGGCAATTGGTGGCACTCATGCCTTGTTGTCCTAATCACAACTTGCAAACTGAAATATTTTTTATCTGAGATGACTTGTGCCTTCACATCCTTACAGAGATTGCCATTTCACAAATGCCTGCTCGAGTCTAAACTATCGAGGTACTTCATTCATACAAAAACAGTCAACACTATGAAAGGCTATTTGGGCATCAACAAACGCCACCGCAATTTGTGTCTTGCTATTACCAAAAATATAAAAAATATTGAATTCAGTGTTTTAATCGGGGATACGCCTGATTGGTCTTAATTAAGCAGGTCCCCAGTTACTACTGTAAGTCTATCCACCAAATGTGTGTGAATCAGTTTATTGTTCACTTAATAATGGGAAGTTGGCAGTAGGACCTACAATCCAAAGGATCCTTGCATGGCCTTTTCAGCAATATAAATGTAGAATACTGCATCAACTCAGGCTGCCTACCTTCTGTACAAGCCTCATTATATATTGTTAAAGGCCATGGGACACCAAGTCAATTCATGCCAACTCTGCATTTTACGTGATCCCAGTAGTTCAACTCTAATATCTAGTAATGTTGTGGGCTGTCAATATCAATTTGAGCATGTAATGATAAAATCCGTGTATTTGTTTGCTATATTGGTGTATTTTTTCTCCATACAAGTGAATGGCAGCAGGGACATGTGGCAGAGAATGAAACTAACTGACAGTTTCTAATGAGCAGGTACCAAGGCTCCCTCTAGTGAGAAAATATATGAGAACAACTGACAACCCAACACAAAAGGCACTGACAAGAACTGATTCCACTATTTTCTCAATTTTTGCTTTGTTATTCCAACCCGCAGAACGAGGCTACACTTACTACACTCTACAGAATAAGTGCAATTGTATCCAACACTAAACTAAACATGTTTGAAACTCTTAATGGATACTTGTTTTTAGTGATATAACTGAAGGGTATGCAGTTCCTAAGTGTAAGTGAGTGTTCAGGTCTGTGAAAAAGTGCCCTCACACACCCATAATGATGTCATGCTTCATCATGTGGGCTTGTGCCTCGTCGGGCCGGTGCTGCAATGCCCGACGGGCACCCGCGAAGGGGCTCTTTGGCGGAGATCTTTTTATTGAAGCCGTTTGGTGCGTGTGGGTGTGTAGAATAAGTAGTGTAGTGAGTGCAGAGTGGTATTAAAAAAGGTTTAGGGAGACCCTACTGCCTAAATGTTATTCCTAGTGCTCACTAACCGGGTACAATGATCCTAAAAGGCGTGCATGGTGTGTAAGGTCGACATGTTTCTTGACTAAGGTAGCCCCTAATGGGTCTAGTGGCAATTGATCAGGACCAGTGGTTAAAAAGAAATGATCATGAGTCTTACAATACTCCAATGCTGATGCTCAGAGTACAAGGAATTCCATAGTTACCAGCCTTGCCAGTGAATACCAGGTTTCATTTACCTGATATTGAATGACTTGAAAGAGAAAATGGTGATAACAATATATGTTTAGGGTGTTGCGTTATAGAAAGACTACAGCGGCGCTTTCCAAGATAGCGTGAAGTGATCCCAGTGTAGATCAGGTGCAGTAATCAATTACTATAGGGGGGGTCTCAATTTATGGCTAGTCTGTGATACAACAAAATACCCCAATATAAATATTGAGGTAATCCCCGTGTGTGGTATCGCCCTTAATTTTAAGTGGGGTTCAAAGAGAATGTTGTTGTTAGCATGAAACGCTCATCACATTAGAAAAGCGGAGTCTATTGCGGCGTAAGCTATTATAATGCATGTTTCCAAAAATGGAATGGATATAGTATATACTCCTTGAGTGAATATTTATCAAAGGTCAGCAAAACTCCAGTTAATATAATCACTATTTTCATTGTAAATTTAGGAAAAACATTGTTAAACAGGATTCTTTCTTCAAATACCGGAGGTACTACACCTTACTTGGTGTCCTTCTTCACTGTTGTTGTAAAAACATTTAAATACATAACAAGTAACCACCCCTGTAGGGGCATATGACTAAGACTCTTCTAGAGCTGAAATGCGTAATGCTGTTGTGGTGCCAAATAAAAGAACTTTAAACTGTGCACTGACTGGCGGGCCTGTTTCGCGTCACGGAAGGTGACGGATGCGTTCTTGTGTGGATATTATGGGATTGACGTTCCCCATAGGCCCCTCCTGACAGGATGGGCATCTTATTTCGTCACACTGCATTTGGAATATATAAATATATATATATGTATATATATATATATATATATATATATATATATATATATATATACATACATATATGTATATACATATATGTATATATATATGTATATATATATATATATATATATATATATATATATATATATATATATATATATATATATTATATGAATATATATCGAGACTCACTGGTCCTCAAGCCGGAACCCTCCGCCTCCGGTGCGGATTTGGGGGAGGAGCCAGTAAGACATCAGCAGCACCGCGTTGTAACAGCAGGCGTTGTAATAGCCTGCGCAAGGATACTATACTTTTTAGTAACAGAGCGCGCTATAAAAGCCTCTATAATAATAATAATTTGAAGAAGTAGCCATGTAGCAGATGTTGTAGAGAAATTAACTGAAAGATTGTTTAAGTTCAGCCTTTGTTGTATGGCCAAACTGCTATCACCAAATAAGGACAATGACACTATTTTTAAACAGGAGGCAATTAATTGTGACATTGTCAAGATAGAAGCGCACTCCTTGTGAAAGCATTTTTGATAGCATATTATTGATAGTGCAACATTATCGTCTAAGATCTATGATATTTATGTGAGAAGATCAGAAGCGATCCTGCTTCCAGGACAGCTTTGAACGCTGATTGGCTGATTGGCTGATGGAAGACGAGATGTGAAACATGTTACAAATTTATGAAATGTGATGTCAATTATAGTGTGTGTTCCTAGAGTAGCTCCCCACTTGCTGTTAACCATTATTCTATTCCCCACTCCTATTTGTCTTGATGACTTTCCAGATCCATTTATCCAGACCCAGACCTCATTGCATTGAAACTCTACTGAGTTACCTGAACTACTCTTTATGGGAAGATCTTGATTTCATATTTTCAATATATTTGAGCTTACTTAATCGCTGAAGTTTTATTCTTATTCTCACTCTCTCTCGATTTCGAATCCTTTGTAGGCTCTGACTAACTCCATTTTCTACCAGATTCTCAGAAAAGGGATTCAGTGCTCTATGGAACGTGCTTTGATGCAATAATTTACTGATTTGAATAACCGTTATTGATTTATAATTTCTATCATATATTGTCGGGAAACATCACTTACAACGCATTTATTACAACGCACTACCATTACAACGCAACCATTACAACGCAAACCATTACAACGCATTGCGCTGGGGGGCGCTCTAGGATGGGGAATATATTTAATTTACTATCCAACACCTTCCCTACTATCCACGGGGACTGGAGTTGGAATAGTAAATTAAATAATTCACTATCCAGCGCTTAAAAGCACTATGCGTTGTAATGGTATGCGATGTAAAAACCGCGTTGTAACAGCAGGCGTTGTAATAGCCTGCGTTGTAACGACACCAATCCATATTGTCTATTGAGATTAATCTGAATTTAACTTTTGATTTTCAATAAAGATGATCTACTAAAAGATCCAATTAATAAAACCCTTCAAACCTTTTATAACTCTTGTTATTGACTAAAACTATTAGAATAGTTACTGTGATTATTATTGATGAAATGTTTTAACCCTCTGCTTCTCTAATACAATGGCAAAGATTCATCACACAGTGACAAAGCAGTGGGGTTAACCCTGTTGTTTAAAAACCATCAGCTAGATTCATGAAGCCAAATTGCGATCGCAATAGCTGCGAAAAAGCAATTGCGATAGCAATTTGATGAAAAGGGATTCAAGAAAGTAAATAGCGAAATCTCAAACTTTTTCTGCGAAATCGCAATTAAATTTGCAGAATCCAGGAAGAAGTCAATTAGCGAATCGGTAATAGCGAGAAACCATGGATTCTGCGAATAAAAGTGCAAAATTGCAAAGAAATTGCTATCGCAATTCATGAAAAATCGCAAATTGCGAAAAAACCCAAAATCGCATTTAGCGACGCGCAAATTAAGGAGAACCCAAACCAGGTGGTAACCAGTAAACAAGCATTGGAAATGCAATAGGTCTCGCACCATTAGAGTTAGTGCTTTTAGAATTGTTTATGGGTTTTTTTTGTAAATGTTTAGCATTTTTGTTTCCTGTAGCCAATGGTAAAGTATTACAAATAAAAAAAGCCATAAACATTTCTAAAAGCTGTAACTGAAATGGTCTGAGAACTATTGCACTGTGTGAGGGAGGGTGAGGGTGAGTGAGGGAGGGTGAGGGTGAGTGAGGGTGAGTGAGGGTGAGTGAGGGTGAGTGAGGGTGAGTGAGGGTGATGGAGTGAGGGTGATGGAGTGAGGGTGATGGAGTGAGGGTGATGGAGTGAGGGTGATGGAGTGAGGGTGATGGAGTGAGGGTGAGTGAGGGTGATGGAGTGAGGGTGAGTGGGGGTGAGTGGGGGTGAGTGGGGGTGAGTGAGGGTGAGTGAGGGTGAGTGAGGGTGAGTGAGGGTGAGTGAGGGTGAGTGAGGGTGAGTGAGGGTGAGTGAGGGTGAGGAGTTGAGGGTGAGTGAGGGTGAGTGAGGGTGAGTGAGGTGTTGAGGGTGAGTGAGGGTGAGTGTGAGTGAGGGTGAGGGTGAGTGAGGGTGAGGGGTTTTGGGTGAGTGAGGGTGAGGGGGAGTAGTTGAGGCTGAGTGAGGGTGAGTGAGGGTGAGTGAGGGGTTGAGGGTGAGGGGTTGAGGGTGAGTGGGTGAGGGGTTGAGGGTGAGTGAGGGTGAGGGTGAGGGGTTGAGGGTGAGTGAGGGGTTGAGGGTGAGGGGTTGAGGATGAGTGAGGGGTTGAGGGTGAGGGAGGGTGAGTGAGGGTTAGGGTGAGGGGTTGAGGGGGAGGGGTCGAGGGGGAGGGGTTGAGGGTGAGTGAGGGTGAGTGAGTGAGGGTGAGGGGTTGAGGGTGAGTGAGGGTGAGGGGTTGAGGGTGGGTGAGTGAGGGTGAGGGGTTGAGGGTGAGTGAGTGAGGGTGAGGGGTTGAGGGTGAGTGAGGGTGAGGGGTTGAGGGTGAGTGAGGGTGAGGGGTTGAGGGTGGTTGAGTGAGGATGAGTGAGAGTGAGGGTGAGTGAGGGGTTGAGGGTGAGTGAGGGGTTGAGGGTGAGTGAGTGAGGGTGAGGGGTTGAGGGTGAGTGAGGGTGAGGGGTTGAGGGTGAGTGAGGATGAGTGAGAGTGAGGGGTTGAGGGTGAGTGATGGTCAGGGTGAGGGTGAGTGAGGGGTTGAGGGTGAGTGAGGGGTTGAGGGTGAGTGATGGTCAGGGTGAGTGTGGGTGAGGGGTTGAGGGTGAGTGAGGGTGAGTTTGAGGGGTTGAGGGTGAGGGTGGGTGAGGGTGAGGGGTTGAGGGTGAGTGAGTGAGGGTGAGGGGTTGAGGGTGAGTGAGGGTGAGGGGTTGAGGGTGAGTGAGGTTGAGGGTGGTTGAGTGAGGATGAGTGAGAGTGAGGGTGAGTGAGGGGTTGAGGGTGAGTGAGGGGTTGAGGGTGAGTGAGTGAGGGTGAGGGGTTGAGAGTGAGGGTGAGTGAGGGTGAGTGAGGGTGAGGGGTTGAGGGTGAGTGAGGATGAGTGAGAGTGAGGGTGAGTGAGGGGTTGAGGGTGAGGGGTTGAGGGTGAGTGAGGGTGAGGGGTTGAGGGTGAGTAAGGGTGAGGGTGAGTGAGGGTGAGGGTGAGTGAGGGTGAGGGTGAGTGAGGGGTTGAGGGTGAGGGGTTGAGGGTGAGTGAGGGTGAGGGTGAGTGAGGGTGAGGGGTTGAGGGTGAGTGAGGGTGAGTGAGGGTGAGTGAGGGTGAGTGAGGGTGAGGGGTTGAGGGTGAGTGAGGATGAGTGAGAGTGAGGGGTTGAGGGTGAGTGATGGTCAGGGTGAGGGTGAGTGAGGGGTTGAGGGTGAGTGAGGGGTTGAGGGTGAGTGATGGTCAGGGTGAGTGTGGGTGAGGGGTTGAGGGTGAGTGAGGGTGAGTGAGGGTGAGTTTGAGGGGTTGAGGGTGAGGGTGGGTGAGGGTGAGGGGTTGAGGGTGAGTGAGTGAGGGTGAGGGGTTGAGGGTGAGTGAGGGTGAGGGGTTGAGGGTGAGGGGTTGAGGGTGAGGGGTTGAGGGTGAGTGAGGGTGAGTGAGGGTGAGGGGTTGAGGGTGAGTGAGGGTGAGGGGTTGAGGGTGAGTGAGGATGAGTGAGAGTGAGGGTGAGTGAGGGGTTGAGGGTGAGTGAGGGGTTGAGGGTGAGTGATGGTCAGGGTGAGTGAGGGTGAGTGAGGGTAAGTGAGGGTGAGTTTGAGGGGTTGAGGGTGAGGGTGAGGGGTTCCTCTCGGAAAAGCTAGCAAAGGCCCCCTGGCCGCATGAGAACGACACAACGCTGTGGCCTCCACAGAGGGTGTTCCATACACACAACCACTTGCTGTAGTGCTTTGTCCACTTGTAACGGAATCTGGAGAAGGCCGGGGGTGAAATGTCAACAGAGGAAAGAAAGCAAACTCAACCTGGGGGCCGGAGCTGGAAGCCATTTTATTATCATAACACCCCTCTTAGCGCTGTATAGACAGATAAGACAGAAACGGGGCTCCAGTTACGAGACGCATGTCTTCAAAATTGCACCCATGACATTTTGTTCTAGTGTTCCTGGTGTTCGGTTCGTCTTACTCGGTGCTGTGATTGGACCATGGAGGCGGATATCTGGTGGCTGCAGGCGGAAGTGTGTTTCTTGCGGAGCCGGTGCAGAGAGGGATAGTATTTGCCGCACAATAGAGTGATCGACTGCCTGCAGGAACCGCAGCAGCATGTCCTTCCCAGCACCGGTCAGCAAGCCTTCATGTCCAGACAACCCTCGGCTATTTTTCGACGTAGAGGTCGGCGGGGAGCCTGGTGAGGCAATGTTTAGCCACGGAGAGTGGGAGGTGGATGAAAGGAGTTTACAGCGCCCGCCAGTTGCACGCGGTCTATGTCTCGCTGACCCTTTTCTTCGGTATTCCATTTAAACTCAGTAATTTTTTATATCAAGACTTTGTATTTGTTTGCCCATTCAGGTGATCGCTCTTTTATGGCAGACGTATGGCTCTGTGTTAGTTTATTCATTCAGGTGCTCATACTATAACTACAAAGGTTATGCAACCTCTACTTTGTCTATATTTATCTAATTTAATCGTTCGTTTTATTTCAATTAAACAAACCGCCGGTATTTAGAATTAATGCCCTTCTTAACGTTCATCTCTCAATCCGGCTTGGTTTATTAACTGTGTGTTGTATCGGCTTATGGCCCAACTTATGGCATGCATTCATCGCCTTTTTTATACTTTTGCCGTTCTAATGCCCAAGTTGCTCCGTCTGATTGTCGAATGGGTAGCGTTAAGTAAATTTTTGGTTTTTTCACATACCTGTGTTATTGGTTTCTTAAACCTCAACCGAGTCCCAGTGGGTCAGGGAGACCATCTGTAATAACGATACAAAGTTTTTAAATGTGTAAAGGAACAAATAACATTATGGTTTCGTCGTGAACCTCCGAGAGCAGGTCTGTGCAGGGGAAGCTGCCTCGGGCTGGGGGTGCTAGGGGGAGGGGGCGCGGGGCAGATGGCTTTCATCTGTAGTCTGCACACGTGTTCCTTCAGAACCGAAAGCAGCGTCAGGAGGAAGAGCCCGCGTGGTTTCACTTTCAGGCTCCGCCGACGGGAGGGTGCAACGCCCCGGAGATGCCCCGGGTTCGGTGAGGCGCAACCAGGAAGCCGGGAAAAGGGAGCCAGGAAGTAGGAAACCGAGGATCCGGCGAGGGCAGAGACAAGAGGAAATCAGGGGACGATCGGGGGTGCAAGGGAAATCGGAACCCCGGCAGGAGAAGATCAGGAGCTAGGAAAAGATCGGGAGGCGGAGAGTTGAGGCAGGCAGGCATGGGAGGAGAGGAGGAGGGGGGAGGAGAGTAGGGGAGGCACGGCCTAGCGGCCGTGCAATCAAGTAGTGAGGGGGCGGAGTTGTGGGAAGGCTGAGAGAGAGAGTAGGCGGCTGGGTGCATGTGCACGCGCATTTAAGCTCAATGCGCATGCGCATTGAGCTTAAATTTATCGTGCACTGCAAGGAATCGCCACGATTCCTTGCAGTGTGGATAAAGAGCGGATAAGTGCCAATACTCTCGCCTTGCTCGATGCGCATGCGCATCGACAGGCGAGACCTAAAAATAAAATAAAACCATCAGAAAAAAAGTCTTGCTAACTACCAACAGGTGCTGGCTTGACCAAACACACTTAAGGACATGCAGCTGGAGCCTGAGGACTCACACGATGCCAGGACTCTACATGGTGGTCAGGCGGCGAAGGCTACAGCGAGCAGCACGGAACAGACAACGTATCCAGGAGCGGATATTCCGTCAGCGGGTCACCCTACTGGGCCAAACCAGGGAGCAAATCTACGCAAAGTACCGCCTAAGTGGGGCAATGATTATCAAGTTGATCCGGGACCTAGACCCCCTCCTGTAGCACCCAACAAGGAGGACCAATGCCGTTCCCACCCATGTGCAGGTATTGTGCAGCCTGCACCTACTGGCCCCTGGAAGCTTCCAGGGTATAGTTGCTGTTGCAGGGGTAATATCCCAGCCCACCATGTCCGGCTGCCTAAGGAGTTTCATACACCACCACATATCGTTCCCCACCAGCCAACAGGACTTGAACGACACCAAGCTGCAATTTTACAATGTTGCACAATTTCCACACATCATAAGATGCATTGACTGTACCCACATCCACATCTGCCCACCAGCACAAACGGAATACATGTATCGTAACTGCAAGTCCTACCACTCCCTCAATATACAGATGGTATGCAATGCGAAGACAATCATCACGGACATAGTGGCACAGTACCCGGGGAGCACACATGACTCCTTCATATTCCGGCACAGTGGCATCCACACACGACTGGCCAGGGGAGATTTTGGTGAAGGACACCTACTGGGTAAGTACACATGCCACACAACAGTACAATGTGATAATGACGCTGTGCTGCACAGGCACTCACCCTCTGCTCCTATCATGCAGGTGACAGCGGCTACGCTCTCCGTGAGTACCTACTCACCCCATACCTCAACCCTGCAACACCACAGCAACGGCGTTACAATGCAGCACACATACGCACAAGAAATTGCATTGAGAGGACATTTGGCCTTTTGAAGAGCAGATTCCGCATACTGCACAAGACTGGTGGGGCCATCAAATACGATCCTGAGGTCTGCTGCCGCATTGTGGCCATGTGTGCTATCCTACACAACACTGCTACCAAGCGCAGGATACCTGTAGACATCTCTGGCAGTGAGTCAGAAGGGGACAATCGGCCACCTGCACATGCGCGTCACGCACGTGGGGAGAATCCAGCAGAAGGACACAGGCGCCGCAACCAAATCTGCATGAACTATTTCTAGTGCACCCACTCCCCACACCCATTACTCAACTCATGCATGACAACATTAATAATGAAATGAGGCACTTTACTTAATTCAGAATTTTAGTAATTGTTACTGCACAATAAACTTGGCATTCTGAAAAGTGGGAAAAGATTGACATATTGCGTCATATGTCCATATTAGTCTGTATGGCATGCTTGTTGTGTCAGCATGTGACCTCATTGTAATGCACAACAGATCAGTCGCGCCTCCGGGTAGTTGCCCCTGACCTCCTCTCAACGTCCTCCTCCTGATTCTGCCGTGCGGCAGCAGAGGGCCTGCTGCTGCGGCGGGGTGCTACGACCGTAGGTAGGGACTGGCTGCTGTGGCTTGATGTTGCCTCACTGGTGTTGTCTGCCCCCCCCGCCTGGCCATGGCCAGTAGCCTGCATGCCCTACATGGCTGTTGCTATGTTCTCCAGGGCTGTCGCGACGTGCTGGCAGCACTGGACCATTTGGACCTGCATGGCCAGGGAGCGTCGCGAGAGCTGGGAGGTGGCGTTCCCAATAATATGATTGGACCGCGTGTACGCCGACAGGTGGGTCAACAGTTGGCGGTGTCTGCGGCGATTGACATCCCGCTGCCTGGATATTGCCTGCGTGTTGGCCTCCACTGCTGCTGTCATATGTGCCACATTACATGCCGTCTTGTCCAGTTGGAGGTGGATGGCGGCTAGATGTCGGGCCTGGGTCTGGTGCACACTCAGCATCCTGCGCTTAATGGAGAGCCCACCTGCACGCACAATTCTGCCCCTGCCAGCGCGGGATGTGTTGGTGCGCGGCTCCCTGACCAGACCGCTTGTCTGGCTCCTCACAGCCGCAGGGCGGCGGGTTGGTTGGCGACATGCTGCTGGTGTTGCAGGCCCCACTGGTGGCTGTGTGCTGCGTGGTGCTACAGCAGCGCCTGTTGTCACGGGGGTGGCACGGGCCACAGGGGCGGGTGGTGGGATGACCGCTGTTGTGGCAGCTTGCCCTGATGGTCCGGGCTGTGGGGTATGTTGTGTATCCCCCTCCGTGTCCTCCGTGTTCTCCTCAATCACCAGGGCCTCGCTGTATGTGCTGGGGACATCAGCGCCACCTGTGATGTAAAGTGGACGTTGATTAGTGACATGTTCCGTACACAGTTAGGCTTGCTACATGCATGCAGTCTACCATTCCCTGACTCGCTGCAGGATTGACTCTCACTGGACATGTCAGGCTCAATGGTACAGGATGGTAATTGTGGGCAGACTACATGTCCCACAATGCAATTGCGCTTTGGAGCTCTACTTTGGCTGTATGATTGGGGTTTGTTATGGGATGCACTGGAGTCATGGACATTGTTAGTGGACAGGGGGTTGCAGTCGCATGGCACTTACCTGGTGTGTCTTGGTTGGGTCGGGAGGAGTCAAGCCGGGTCACACCCACTCAGGCCTGTGGGTTGATGGTCTCCTCCACTTGGTCCTCCAGTGGTGTGTTCAGTGGGACAGTGGGCTCCCCTCCACCTGTCGCCACCTGTCGCCACTTGCTCCACCAGCCTCTCAGCAATATTTTCTTTTGCCCGCCCTCTTAAGTCATACCAGCGCTTTTTCAGCTCGTCCACCGAGCGCTGGGTCACCCCCACGGCGTTCACTTTGGCGCGGATGCGCAGCCATATGCGCCATTTTGTCGGCCTCTGGTACCCTTCGGGAGTCTTTGCCAAATAGGCGGTTGTGGTCCGTGGAAACTCCTTCGATGAGGTGTTCGAGCTCTGCTCAGAAAACTTAATTTTGCGCTTTCTCCCACTGGTGGGGGCTCCTGCTGCATCCTGTGACATGCTTGCCACTGTGGTGTCTCCTGCTGTACTCCTGTGGGAACACTGGAGGGGAGCTCTGCAACTGATGCCTGGACTTCAGCCTCTCACTGCTGAATGAGGGTGGAACCTGCCTACTTCCTGGTTGTGATGTCATCACTGTTCTCAGGATGCAACTTCCCGTTTTTGCGATCTTGCAGTTAGCGAGATCGCTATTTGCGATATCGGCAATTGCGAACCGCAATTTCAACAGGGGCATCAGCGGATTCTGCGATTTTTTACTGAATTCTGGGGTCTCGAAATCGTCGATTGCGGCCGGTTGCGAATCGCATTTTAAATTGCAAATGTTCATGAATGCCGGTCTTCGATTTCTAAATTGCGATTCGCATTTTCTCGCAATTTAGAAATCGCAGAATTTGACATTGGCTGCATGTCTTTTAATCCCTGTTTCCGCTTTAACAAGTCATAAGGCTTGACGATAAAGGGGCCATGGTCACTGGCACATCATGAAAACCCACCCACTTTTGGATATGACAGAAGTTATTCATGTTCTTTCAAATGTCTATGTTTCTGTATTTATTTGAGTCTATCTTTACCAATGTCTATTTTTCTGTATTCATTTGACTCTATGAATGAGTGAATACAACGACTAAGCCAAAGTGACATAATGAAGGTGACACTACCTGAGTATCTTTTCCATTTTACCACACTAGAGACATCAATAAATGAAACCAACGTTTAAGTCAACATACACAAGACTATCAAAGAAACTATTGTAAATGGACATAAAAATATGCTTTTCTCGAAATCCCAAAATATCATACTTCTTTCAAAGTGACAGGACGGGGGTTGTACCAAGTCAATACATGGCAGCTGCCAGTAAAAGTGAAACATTAGGGGGCGGAGCTTGCCGGCAGCGATGGCAGTCGCTTGAAACCGCAGCTCCGCCAAATCGCCTCCAATATCCTAAATATATCCTCTTCCCCACAGCGCTGGACACCGGGCGGGATCGGCGCTTCACCCCCGCCTACCGCTGACGCCCCCGGCACGAACGTCGGAGTCCAGGCGAGGCCGCAGGGCAAGAGAGACGGCGAGCGGAGGCGCCGAGGCGGAGGGCTGCGGAGCCACGGCCTCGGGTAGTTCTGTCCCCGAGCTGCGTCGCAAGACGTGCGGCGCGGCCGCGGCCTGCTGCCTGGGTGACGTCACGGGCCCTGCTTTCCGGCTCGGGGGGGGGGGACCGGCTGGTACAGCAGCGTGAGGCAGCACCCTGCACACAGGAGCGCTGAGACACCGTGGGGGGCCCCCATTGGCACCCCCTGCACAGCGGACAGTTTCTGCCTCGGAGGAGGTAGTGCACTGCATTTCAGCACACGGGGCTGGGCCCGGCACTGAGCAGACCCCCGGACGCTTCTTCTGGTTTCTGCCCGCACGCATCGGCCGGGGGGCGCTCCCTGCCCCCCCCCCAGCGGGCCAACGTGTTGTAAGGTGCCTGGCCCGAGGAGGCGACCACGACGGCGGCACCTTGGCTGAGATTGCACCCCCAGTCAAGAGAGAGCCCGCGGGGGGGACGCATTGTTGCTCTGGACCATATCCACCCCAACTAGGGTAGTGGGAACCATCGTGATAGGCGCCCCACGGCGCGGACCTGGTCGACGGCCCGGTTTCCATTACAGACCCCCCCCCTTGTTGGTGGATAGGCAGGGGGCGATGGCGACGGTCTCGAGACGCCAAGAAGGGTTTGACCAGCGGCCTCCTCCTCTTCCCAGAGGAGGTTGCGGACACGTGGAAGGTCGAGCTGGGGAGCCGGGATGCCCCCCCACAGAAAAGACACCCCCCCCGAGGCCAGCAGGACAAGAGGTGGCCTGACGGAGCGTCTGTGAGGCAAGATGGGGAAAGGGGACGCAAAACAGTCAAAACTCCCATTCGAGCAGCGTCGCACCAGGCCTGTGGACTCGGGGGAAGCAGACAGCGGGCAGGCCTCTGCGGCGCAGGAGAGCTCTATCTACGCCGGTATAAAAGACCTGCTGGTCACCATGGAAAAGGGCCTGCAGGAGAGTATGGCATCGATTGGGACCAAGATTGACGCCCTCACCTACCGCATGGACAGAATGTCGGAAAGGGTCGACAAACACGCGGAACGCCTCAACATGTCCGAAAGGCGGCTCACGGAAAAGGCAGATGGAACTTGATAAGGACCGCAAGCACATGGCGAAGTTATTGCAGGTCATCCAGGACAAGTCAGAGGATTTGGAAGCGCGCTCCAGGAGGTCCAAAATCCGGATCACGGGGGTGCTGGAGACGACCCAAACGGGCAAAATGGAGTTATTTGTGGAAAAGCTGCTGACCAGTCTGCTGGGGGAAGGCGCATTCTCCAACATGTTCATAGTGGAGAGGGCGCACCGCTCGTTGGGACCGCGTCCACCACCGGGAGCCTCCCCCAGGCCCATAATAGCTAAACTCCTAAATTACAGAGACAAGGACACGGCTCTGAGAGTCGCGCGGGAGAAAGGCCCGCTACAATTTGAGGGATCCAACATTTCCTTATACCCTGACTTCACTGCTCGTGTACAGGAGGATCGGAGACGTTTTGCTCCTTACAAACAACAGATGAGGGACCTTGGGCTGGACTACGCAATGCTGTATCCGGCAAAGCTGCGGATAAATCAGGGTGGTCACTCCCATTTCTTTACGGACTCGAAAGAGCTCCAAAAGGCGCTGAAATCCTGGGCGAAAGAACGGCGCAACAGCCCGAGGGATAGACCAGAGGACCCGGGCCCCTCCAGTGGTCTGGAGGAACAAGAATGACGGCTCAGCCTCTTTGGACTCATCCAGTTGGTAACAAGCCGGCGCTCCGCCACGGAGAGGTACTGAGCAGCCAGGTTTGCTCGGGGGTCCTCACGGCGTCATGAACTGGACAGTTGGGGTGAGCTGCCGCCACATTGGGAGTAAATTACAAAAAACAATTTGATGGACAGAATGTAGATCAATGTCTTACTTTTGACTGGGGGAATGTGTGACATTGATCCACATTCGGTCCATCACTTGTTGTTTTTGCAATTGCCACATTGGGAGTAAGCACGAACTTCGTCACATGGTGAGATTGTTCCAGTATATGGGGGCGTGTTTGACCTTGGTGCCACTTGAATACACTACTTGCTTACTCTGACTTACTAGCACACAGGAGATTGTTGGTGCTGGCGGTTTCTTCCCCCTGACCTACATAGATCTTTCAAAGAGTGGGGTGTTGGGGCGGCGGGTGGGTGGGGCGTTTGATTTCGACTGATGGGGACACTGGTCTCGATTATTGTTTCTGTTATAGAATGCTGTGGTAGGATTACTGATTGAGGTGATGTGGCGGGGTGCCGGATGGCGAACGTTGGTTTTGGTTACATGCTTTCTACAGTTCTTTTGGTGACCTCTGCCCTAGAGCTGATCGCACACAGGGTTCCGGCTGGGCCCTATGGTTTTGGTTTGGGGGAACTGGGGAGGGGGGAGGTCTATTGTGTCATGCTAGGCCAAGTTGGGGCTGGTCTGCTGTGGGTGGAGGGGGGGGAGGGCGTGGTTGCCACTACGGGACAATGGGAGAGTTACAATGGTTATGTACTGTTTACATGTTTCTTGCCTCAAAGTACTCAAGGCCTCTGCGTCGATTGTTGGATTGCCAGCTCTTTAGTCTGCTCAAGACAATTGCATAAGATGATACTCCCCGGGTGGCGCCCTGATGGCTGAGGGGGAGGTTGGAAGGGCAGATGTGCGCCCTGGGTTGGTACATGCTTTAACTTGGAATGTGAGGGGCTGAATGATCACAGGAAGCTTAGAAAGGTACTCTGCTATCTTAGACGCCACAATATCGATATCGCACTACTACAAGAAACACATCTTCCACTCACCAGTAACATGCTGCACACCAGGAGTTTAGCGGGTAACATAGCAGTTGCGGGGTTCACCACTCACGCGCGGGGCGTCCTCACCTGGATAAACCCGAAATCGGGACTTCATCTGCAGACCATTCGGGTCGACCCAGAGGGGAGGTATGTCCTGGCGTCCTGCACAGGGAGGGGGAAGGAATTAGTAGTGGTTAACACCTATGGCCCCAATTTTGACTCTCCTGTATTTTTTGACTCCCTGGCCACAGAGATCTCCAACCACAACAAGTCCCACATACTATGGGGTGGGGATTTTAACTTGACGCTAAACCCAGACTTAGATA
This sequence comes from Lissotriton vulgaris, assembly GCF_964263255.1. Classification (NCBI taxonomy): domain Eukaryota; kingdom Metazoa; phylum Chordata; class Amphibia; order Caudata; family Salamandridae; genus Lissotriton; species Lissotriton vulgaris. Next base: position 1,735,048,532 of record NC_141685.1, read on the forward strand.
GGTCCTTGGGTTCCCCCCCGGCGGCCCTCCGCAGCCGAGCAGTCCCTCTCCGCGAAGTTGGTCATGTTGGATATGATCAATGTGTGGCGGAGCAGAAATGTCGGGAAGAGTGGTTTCACCCATTACTCGGCATTTCACGACATTCATACAAGGATAGACTACTGGTTTGCTACCGCGGGTTCTGATTGCTTGATCAAGTGCTGCAAAGTTCTCCCCCGCACCCTCTCAGACCACTCCCCCATTCTGTTAACCCTGGAGACCCCAGTGAAGGGTTACGCTCCGTTCACCTGGCGCTTCCCGCCGTATTCCTTACTGGATCCGGTTTTCCGTGGAGAGTTGGCGGAGGCGATCAAGGTGTTTTTCGAGACAAATGTAGGCTTGGTTGACGACTTCAAAACGGTGTGGGAGGCATTCAAAGTCTATATTAGAGGGATAGCGATGTCCAAGCACTCCAGTGTCTTGAAGACTACCAGAGCCACTCTGGCCGACCTTGAGCGGCAATTACACGCTTTGGAAATGAGATCCCGCTCCCACCCGGACGATTCCGTGGAGGATGAAATGAAGCGTTTATTAATAGAATTCCACAAGGCGGCCGACAGAGAGGTACTACACCTGGGCAAATATGCCACGGCACGTACATACGGCGAGGGAGCGAGACCGGGCGCTGTCCTGGCTAACATTGTCAAAGGCCAGAGGAGAAAGGCGCATATTCCTGATTTAAGGACCGCTAGCGGAGATAGGGTGTCGGATGAGGCGGAGATGACGGCAGTCTTTCGGGACTACTATGCGGAGCTATATTCCTCCAAAAGCGGTGATCTGACGGAGGAAGTACGGGATTATTTAGAGCATATACAGCTACCGTTTCTCCCGCACTCGGACAGGGAATTCCTGATGTGCCCCATCCAGTTGGATGAAATTAGGGAAGCATTAGCCTCCATGAGATCGGGTAGTGCGCCGGGCATGGATGGCCTTTCTGTCGATTTCTACAAGGCGTTCCAAGACCAACTACTGCCACACGTCCACGCCCTCCTAGACGACATAGGGGCCCAAGGTACTATGCCTAGCTCTATGAGGGAAGCAATGATAGTTACCATTCTTAAGCCGGGTAAGCCGCACGCCGACTGTAGCTCATATCGCCCGATCTCGCTGCTGAACGTGGTTACCAAACTATATGCGAAAGTACTTGCGAACAGACTGGCTCTTCTAGCCCCGGATTTAGTAGCTCCAGAACAGGCGGGATTCATCCCATCTAGAAATCTGACATATAATATCAGGACTGTCTTGGGTACCATTCAACATGTGAAACAAGACACGCCAGCGGTAGCGCTCTTTTTAGACATGGAGAAGGCGTTCGACTCCGTAGAGTGGCCATTCCTTCTACAGGTACTGCGAAGAATGGGCCTGGGCGAACCCTTCATCCAAATGATTGGTGCGCTCTATGATGGCCCGGCGGCAAGGGTCCGGGTAGGCAATGCGGTGTCCCCCCCCCTTGTTCATAGGGAGAGGCACCCGCCAGGGATTCCCTCTGTCCCCCATACTATACGCGCTCGCGGCTGAACCCCTCGCCTGTGCCCTGAGAGAGTATCATAGTCACAGGGGAGTTCGGTTCCCAACATACAAACTGGTCGTATCTATGTACGCGGACGACACCTTGATATACGCCCACGACCCGGCCGTCTCACTTCCCCCACTCCTGAGAGAGGTGGTCCGATTCGGAGCGCTCTCGGGGCTCAGGGTTAACTGGGCGAAATCTGTGGCACTGCCCCTGACTCCTGTGACGACTCGAGTGGAGACGGAGTTCCCTATACAATGGACGGAGGAACCGATCAGGTATCCCGGGATCCAGATTCATACGGACCCGGATCTGCTCCTGGGGCAGAACTACGGACGAGCGGTCAGCAAGCTCGAAGACGAGATAGAACTATGATGTCAACTACCTCTAACGCTGATGGGCCGCATAGCCCTAATGAAGATGATAGTACTACCACGGTTTCTATTCCTGTTTAACGCACTACCGATCGTGCTCTCTAAATCCTTCTTCCATCGCTTAACTAGTCTGCTGATCCAATTGGCATGGGCAGGCAAACAGCCGCGAGTCAAATGGACTACGCTCACCCTCCCATATAAATTGGGGGGGCTGGCAGCGCCGGATCTGGAACTGTACTACAGGGCCGCCCAGGCATCTCATCTCCATACCTGGGTACATGGCGATCCGCTAATCCCACATGTCCGCCTCGAACGATTATTCGCGCACCCTGTACCGCTCCCGGCCATGATCTGCCAACCGCAGGATCGCCGGACGGGGATATTGGATTCCATATCCTCCACCTACCACGCGTGGCACTCACTCCTATTTCTGCTGTACTCACCGGAAATGCCGATAGAGTGGATGCGCTGGCTCCCCCCTATGGCGGACAAAGCGACCACTCGGGAACTCGCAAAACTGGGACTGAACAAGGCGGGAGACCTCTTCCTTGACGGTTCGGCCAAAACCTGGGATCAGGCTCGGGGAAATGGAGATGACCCTCCGCTGCTTCAGAGGTTCCACTTCCACAGAACGCGGAGTGCCCTCGCCGAACTCCTGGGTCCGGATATGTCGGAGCCTCCGGACATGCCGGAATTACCATATGTGATCACACGTAAAGACCCCAAGAAACTCTTGACGAACCTCTACAGTATAGCGAGATCCCAGGGGGAGCATCAACTTATGAAAGCTCGCTTGGAGTGGCAGAGGGACCTAGGTACCCCGTTAGATGACTCGACGTGGAGCTACTGCTGCGAAAACACGAAGCGTATTTCCCTAAATGGAAAACACTGACTTATACACTTTAAATTCCTTCAAAGAGTGTACTACACCCCGGTGCGTCTTCACAGGTACGGGCTGCGTTCGGAGGCACACTGTGAGCGTTGCAGAGCGGCAGACGCGGACTTCTTGCATTTGGCGTGGGGTTGCCCGGGGATAAATAGATTTTGGCGGGGCATTTTCTCTGAGATGAGCAGGATTCTGGAAGTCGACTTAGACATGGACCCGGGATTAGCACTAATTGGCAACTCAAAAAGACTTCCGGGGGCGATGCGCAGGCTTACGGACATGGGGATGCTGATGGCGAGGAGAGTGGTAGCTCAGTGCTGGATGCGGGGCCCTCTTCCTACCAAAGCTAGATGGTCACGAGACATGCTGTTCTGCTCCACACAGACAGAGGCATGTAGCGAGCTGTTACCCCCCAGGTCCCGCCCGAAGAACTTCTGGGCCCTTTATAGGACTTATTTGCAGGGACAGCAGACAGAGCAGGAGGACTCCACAGACAGCACCCCCTCGAGGGCAGCTACAGATCCCACACACGATCTAGAATAGGGTACTGACACCGGGAAGGGAGGATACCAGGGGAGTAGAGGGCTCAGGGGGGGAGGTTAGGGGAAGTAAGGGCCCTGTGAGGGGGGTATTTTTACGGGGAGGACCACACACTGTCCGATTTCATTACTAGCAGGGGTACACATGGAGTGATTCAAGATCAAACCCCCCCCTTTCATGTCCCCTTTGGTATCAAGGAGTTGGTCGTGGATGGAGGGAGGGGATGGGGTGCGACCGCAGTCATTGCAGAGCTGGCTACACTATGAGGTGCGAGATACTTGGGTAAAGGCTGTGGGCAAGATTAGAGGGGGGGGGAGTTGTTCGGGGGGAGTTCAGGGGTTGGTGTGGGGGGCGAAAATTAGAAAACGCACAGAAAGTCGGGCAACTGCCCATTGATAGGACCTGCACTACATAAGGGACCTCGGATGCACCTATGCGCCGCCGGACCCCCGGGTTGTCGGCCCTGAAGCTGTGTACTACTTGTAAAGCGCTTGAAGCTACTAATTATGTCGCGGCCGGCCCCGGAGGGGTTGTGGGCCAGAAGCTGTGTAAACTGTATATCCTTACTCTATGCAATAAAAAAAAAAAAAAAAGTGAAACATTAAGAACAACTCTATGGACCAGATGTATGGAGGAAAATGTGCTGTTGCAGATGCTTCACTTTGCACTATCAGAGTCTTTGCAAATGTAAAATGATCTTTTGATATGTACAAAGTCCAAATTGCAATTCAGTAAAGAGTCCATGCTTGCATAGTATAATGGTAGTGGATCCCAAAACAGTTTTGGCATATTGGTTAGGGGAGTTGTGGAATAGCAAATTTCCAGTTGTTCATCACAATACTGGTTTCAGACATAACCGGTATTTCTTCAAAGATGCTTGTTTGCACATACAACATGATTCCTGTTGTAGCAGATTGTGCAGATTGTCAACGGATGGCAGACGGTTCACTGGCAGGTCTAATATTGTTTCAAATTCTTGCTGCTACACTCAACGTGTCGCTGGGGCGCAATGTCATGCGCTTTCCCTGAGGCCGCCATGGGCAGTTGCACGCTTCATAGCAACGCACGTTGCTTGTTTCTACATTATTAGTGCCACACTACAGGCACCCCAGCACGCCCAGCAGCCATCTTAAATTGGGATATTACCCGCATTCCAGGCAGTGTGTCCAGGTATTTTTCTGCTCTATTCCTGCGCACTCCGTGACAGACACACCTCTCACTCGATTTATTCCTTGTTCCGTTCCTTGGATCTCATGCCTGCACAGACTGTACCAGGCACACCTTAACAGTTGACTTGAGGTACTTGGTTTGAGATTTGGATATTGTTTTCCAAATACCAGGTCTTGGATATTTATTGTTCTGCTCCATTAACTTATTTGCTTTTGGTTTCTTCCTCATCCTTGATCTGCATTATAGCTCCCAGCACTCGACTTCTTTAAATTACAATTTCTGTGCACTCCTGGTAAGCCTGTAAAGTGTTGGAAGCATTGGTTCAGGTCATTTGAAATTGATCTGGTAGGGACCGATGCCACCTTATTTGAACAATGTCACCTTATTTGAAACTAAGAGGAAGCTTGCTCTGCTGTTTGGTCATCTTGAATATGAGGGTCAGCAAATTTCTGATAATTTGCCCCAAGTCAACCGTGGAATGTCTACACAGAGGCAGTTGCTGGGCTCAATAAGAAGTTCTCAGAAGTTCATACTGTTGACTACTTGAAAGATTTAATTTCGTTAAGGGGAAGCAGAACGTAGAGGAGTCTGCGAAAGAATATATTTATGTGCTTAGACTGTTGGCCTCTCTATACAACTTTGGTGGTTCCTTTGATATTTTTACATATATGATATCAATTTGTGTATAGTTGTGTGTCTAAAAAAATACAAGAAAGGCTGCTATGTTGTAGGGATCCCACCCTTTCCTAAGTAATTGAAATTGCTAAAGGGATAGAGAGATCAATTGTTATCACAAAGTTAATGTCAGCAGAATCAACCACATCAGGAGTTTCAGTAGCTAGCGTGTCTGCTGAGAATAAAGCCATAGGGGCCATTGATTGTAGGAGTAAAGGAACCAGATTTCCTTTTAGGAAAAATGCAAATATGTGTTCTAAATGTGGTCTAAGTTCAAACCTCAGTAGTAGTTCAAATTGCCCACCAATTAACAAGCATTGCAATAACTGTGGGACGGTTGGACACCTTCAATCTGTATGCAAGAGTTAAAGGAATCCAGTTAGGATTAGTACTATTGATGTAAACTCTGATTGTTGCTCTTAGGAGTTGTCTAAAGTCATTCTCACAGTCTCTTCTGATGATAGTGTCTTGAGTAAAGTAAAAGGACCCTTGTGCAAAGCACTTGTGGGGCAGGGTTCTATTGACATGATGGGGGACTCTGGCACTCCCGTCACTGTTATCTCAGACATATTGTTTAGGTAGAATTTGTGCAAACAACCCTGGCTAGGACAGACGTCCACCCTAAATCCTTTGGTGAACAGGATACCTACATGTTGCCTAATTTTATAGATAACCTTCATTGGTTAGGGAGGCAAATTCTTACAAAGATCTATGTTGCCGTTAAAGGCATGAATGTTATGGTATGACAGGATTTTGCCAGGCTCTGCATCATGCTGATACCTGATGCAGAGAACCCCATTGTTCTTGCTGAGTGTGCCATTGTACACAGTGTTACTCGTGCATCTCCTTTCAAGTTCCTAGGTAATAGTCAGCCAAGTGCCTTTTCCAAGAATACTGGTGTGCAAGAGGGTAGATAAGGAGTGAGCAACGGGGTGTCAGAGAAATAGCAGAAAGCCACAACATATTTGGGGGATGGACACAATACCAAGGTGACTGAGTACTTGGTGGGAGACTGGGTCATCATCAGTAAGCCAAACACGGTCAGGAAGGGTATGTCTGAGTTGACCTTACCTGTCAAAGTGGTCAAGGTGTCTAAGGGTGCTCTTTTATTGGAAGAAAAAAGGTGCTGGAACAGAAGACTAGTCAGGGTTTCACTGGAACAGGCTTTAAAAGTTGTCACTCAGCAAGAAGGTACTCTTCATTCCGTACTTGGCACCTTTGGTCATGCTGGTTTCTCCATTGTTGTGCTTCATGGTACAGAAAGTACCAGTTCCGAGGTTCCACAAATGATGAAAGTGGTACCACAAATCCCAGGGTAGAAAGTCGGGCATTTCCTCAAGGGGATCCAATCCTTAGTCAGAGAGTTTATCGGAATGTTTTGTTTCCATTCAAAGATTATTTTTGGCAGTGACATTTTATTTATTTTGTATCTTAGGTAAGCACTTAATATGTTTTTGTTCCTCTAGATGGTATGATGCATTTTGCTTTCAGTTTTGTAAGGGGAAGGATGAAGTCGTGTTAGACAACTTGCCCATCCTCAGTGTTTAGGCTGATTGTAGTAAAGTATCTTGTACTCTCCCACGGGTCACAGAAAGCTTATATACAATGGCTGGCCCACATTCTGCCTTCTCCGTCCTGGGTGTTCTGTCAAACAGGTTACCGTTGGACAGAGGCACCGGTGACGCAAGAGGAGTGGTCGTGGGCTCTTGTACGCTACAGGGTACTTTTAATAAATTGCTTCCATCAGAACCTGCACGGCTCTTGTAATCGACATATGACAGGTGTAAAGTCTAATAACTGAGGGCCTGATTCATAAAGGGCCTCTGCACTCATGGCAGAGGCCCTGCACTCATGTGGGAAGTCCCCATACTCAGGTGGAATCTCCGTAATGAGAATTCTCATTGCAGAGACTCCCCCACTACTGCAGGGCGTCCACCACGAGTGCAGAGGCCCTTTGTGAATCAGACCCAACGTGTTTATTGGCTGGAAACGTAACAGGTATTGGTTTCCTAAGAAAAGGATAGGTAGCTCATCTTACACAGTGCCCAATGCAGGACATTTGTGAACGTGTCTACATCTGAGTTGTGCTCACTGGGAGCAATATGTAGACATTCAAGAAATGGACCATACGACAACATGTACCCAGTTTTGGTTAACCCCCAAATGTACAACCTATGGAGGTATGACTTTTCATTGATACATTTAAATAAAGGATAACAGAGCAGTGATTGCTTTGGGGCATAAAGAGTGGGCAACGTTGTCTTCTCCAATGCCCATCCTAGGTCAGCTGTGTTCTAACCACTGAAATGTTTTTCATGCGGTTGGGGCGAGGAGCGCGACCAATCAGGGCGCTTGAGAGGATGGGGTGTGCAGTATCCGGTTCAGTTGCCAGGTGGGTCATACACAGTGGTGGGTGTAGCCAGTAATAAGTGACTTGTGCCTGTGCACCGTTATAATGAACCTCCAAATCAGGTGCAGTTAGTAGTCTTTACTCGTATAGGAGCATTAACATTTCCCAGCAGATCTTGGGCTGTTTGCCCACCCATGCTAGCGTGAGCACGTCAGACGACAGAGTCCTGAAGATGCATTTGTTCAGAGTGATAGGACTATTGTAGAACAAGTACAGCAATATAGGTCATATTACCATCAAAGTAAGTCTGCCAGTCAAGGATAGGTGGTCCTATCACGAATGACATAAATTCCCAGGTACTTAACCGCAGTGCTTAATTTGTAAAATATGAAGTACAGGTGCTCAAATGTTTGTGGGAGGCCACACCCACTTTTCTCCAGCTCCACCCACATCCTCAACTGGCTTAAAGTCAAATGTAATAATACCCCATCCCGATCTGAATTTCAGCAAGGGAGCTTTCCTCATAGTAAGGTTTTGATAGGAGGTTCCCCTGCCCTGTATACATTTTGAAAAAAGATTAAATCAAAAGTGCATTCAAAGCACAATTTTTGAATAAATTAGCTAGAATCACTAATGCATGTCACGATCGCTTTGCCTGGGTGCCGTCAGCACAAGAGGCGGAGCTAGCCGGGAGTTAAAACCCTGCTTCTGGACGGGAGGAGCGCTTTGCGTTCTAGTTGTTTTCTGTTTCCTGTTTCCCTCCGAAGCTCCTTCAGGTCACTTCCGGGGTCGCTACGGCCGCTGCCTCGAGCACTCGATTTTGCTTTTCCCCAGAGAATTGCCGTCCCTACTCACAGATACGTGGAGTTCCCTCCCTGGGTGTCACCACACCACAGTTCCTGATTCCTCCGCTTCTCTCCATATCGGGTTTGGCATAGCGGGGAGCACCGAGCACAATGCGGTAACGCGCGTAGCGCTGGGATGTGTGGCTGACACCAGTGTGAGTGTGTTTTTCCCGCAAAGCATTGTCCCACAATAGGGGAATCTACACTTGAGCATCTACATTTCTGTTTGCTGGTCTATATCTGATTTATGCTTTACCTACTTAGGGGCTAATGTGTTCAGAAGCTCCCTGAGAAGCACAAGGCTCATGTTGTGAATGAGTTCTACCCTCCAATATGGCTACTGTATATTTAGCAGTGTGCAGTCATCAAGAGATGATGGATGATTAGTTGAGCCCGCATTGTTTTTTCTTTTTTTTCTTTTTGTATCATCGTGACCCAGTCTACCTATTGACAGTTGGTCATTACTATTTTGTGGCTAATCTTTCGTTGTTGCTACACCACACCACTGGTAAGATACCACTACCTTGTTTTCTTTATATAATCCGATTCCTGGCATTGTAGTAATTTCCCTCTTGCTCTGTTCAGGTGGCGCCGCTTACGTATCCCATATTTATGCAATTAGGGGACACCAGCGGAAGAGGGGAAAACAACAGGTATTAGTTTTGTGATAGTCAATGTCCTGCACAGTAGTATAGGTTGATATTGGTTTGGGAATTATCATTCCACAGGAGGTTAAAGCTGTTTCTGTTCACAGGATTTTGACATCTTCAGTGATGGATTGCTGCTGCCTGGGGCCTACCGAGGATTCCTGTTCCGTGAGGTCGCGGTGAAGGTCAAGACGAGGGTTCTACTGCAGTTGTCTGCTTCCCTTGTTTCCCCTCTTCCCCCTGCTTACTGGTTCATAGCTTTGACACGGTTGGGCAGACCAGTGGTAGCGGGAAGTTGGGACCTGTGCATCGGCTTCCTGCCTCTCGTTCCCGTGGAAATACCAGGTGAGCCTTTACATGCATTGAAAAGAGACTATTCCGGTGCTCTATGTGCTGATTTAGGTAAAGGACAATACTGGGGTATTCAATTTGTAACAGGGTCAACGAGTTCAAAGATACAACTTTTACATAGCCTATGTGACAAAATCAACCAAAATGTTGTGAAAACACGCTAGTAACATTATTATGATTTTTCAAGGCCTGTAAGTGGTCAAACAGGTAGGTATTTATTCCAGATAAGCATCCACCAGAAAAAGAGGTGGCGAGTCTGACACTTCCAGGAATGGAGCTGCCACTAAACAATTGCAGCTAACAACTGCTCTTAGTGAGGATTCTTCCCAAGTTTCACGTTCTAACCCACCAACATTCCACCCGAACAATATCAGTAAATAAGGAACGGAGCTTCAAAGCAAAACCGCCATCTTGGTGTGCTCATGCTCCGAATCCCCCAGGTGTCTCATTTATATGGGTGAAAAAACATCTTTAAAGTGACCATTGGTGAATTTAACATCTTCCATCCTGAATGTTAGCTGATTAACCATTTATCAAGGTAAGAATGAACATGAATTACCTATATTCAAAAATATGCAACACCCACTGTAAAAATGTTGCTGCGTGGGCAGGTTTATAGTTGCAGCTTATTGGAATCACCTGAGCAGGAAAGAGGGAAAAGCAGCGATTCTCTCTCACCGCTAACTATGAATAGAAAAGTTGACTTGATGATGTGCACTATCTTATTGCCACTTAACACCCACACAGCTCCTAAAAATCTATATTTGTTTTTTGGTACTTTGTATTGTTTCATATAAAGCTACTACCCTACTTCAAGGTGCCTTAACGGGGGACATAAAGATACAGATAAATAATACACTTAATACATGCCATATGCAAATAGAATACAGAAAGACAGAGTACCACACCATACATCTGAAAAGTGTTAAAGAGTGTTGCAGGTAAGCAACCCCAATACACATGGTTCTCATAATTATGGTAAACTGTGTTACAGGACACACAAAGCTTGGACCCATCTGTAAAAGAGAGGTTACTTAAATGCTCCTGGAAAAGAAATAGTTTACCCTATTTTCAGATTGTTACATTTATATATAGTGTGTCTGTATGTACATGTTAAAATTCAGCTGTATTACATCTTAGCTAGCAGATAGGTGGGAATTTATTTCTCTGCCCTAATATCCTACAATCTGTGTCTGCTGTTAGTGCTCATTTTGAAATATAATATGTAAAGACTTTGTAGAAGTGTGCATAGGCAGACTACTTATGCTTTCTGAGCAATTACATATATTATGCAGAGAGCCAAGAGGAAGATTCGGTGGGAGAGTTTCTGGTTTTCTGTTTCCCTGAGGTCTAGTGATAGTTAAACCACAATGTTTTGTGAGAGTCCAAGCTCGATTTGACAAGAAACATAATCCAGTGGTGCTATAGTACTCTAATTAGGGTTTGGGATTAAAACAGAATGCTTCTTGTGCTATAAAGTAAAAGGACTTTCTCTAGCAGTATTTAGAACAACTTTGAAACAAATAGGGCCCAAATGGATAGACTTCCATGTCCCATAAGGTATCTGTATGATTACATGTAAAAGCAGTAGTGTGGCTGAGTTCTCTGTTCTGTGGAAGCTTTCCACATCTAACCTTATACACCATATTTAACCGTATATACCATCCCTTCTGGACCATAACTTATATATACCATACAGTCAACTTTTCTATTAATAGTTAGCAGTGAGAGAGAATCACTGCTTTTCCCTCTTTCCTGCTCTGGTGATTCCAATTAGCTGCACATATGCACCTGCTCACGCAGCAACATTTTTACAGTGGGTGTTGCAAATTTCTGAATATAGGTAATGCATGTTTATTCTTACCTTGATAAATGCTAACATTTAATGATAATATAATGATTAATAATAAGCTAACATTCAGGATGGAAGATGTTAAATTCACCAATGGTCACTTTAAAGATGTTTTTTTCACCCATATAAATGAGACACCTGGGGGATTCGGAGCATGAGCACACCAAGATGGCGGTTTTGCTTTGAAGCTCCGTTCCTTATTTACTGATATTGTTCGGGTGGAATGTTGGTGGGTTAGAACGTGAAACTTGGCAAGAATCCTCACTAAGAGCAGTTGTTAGCTGCAATTGTTTAGTGGCAGCTCCATTCCTGGACGTGTCGGACTCTGCACCTCTTTTTCTACTGGATGCTTATCTGGAATAAATACCTACCTGTTTCACCAGTTACAGGCCTTGAAAAATCATAGTAATGTTACTAGCGTGTTTTCACAACATTTTGGTTTATTTTTTCACATAAGCTATGTAAAAGTTGTATCTTTGAACTCGTAGACCCTGTTACAAATTGCATACCCCAGTATTGTCCTTTACCTAAATCAGCACATAGAGCACCGGAATGGTCACTTTTCAATGCATTAGTGATTCTAGCTAATTTATTCAAAAAGTGTGCTTTGAATGCACTTTTGATTTAATCTTTTTTCAAAATTTCCACAGGGCAGGGGAACCTCCTATCAAAACCTTACTATGAGAAAGGCTCCCTTGCTGAAATTCAGATCAGGAATGTGGTATTATTACATCTGACTTTTAGCCAGTTGAGGGTGTGGGTGGAGCTGGAGAAAAATGGGTGTGGCCTCCCACAAACTTTTGAGCAACTGTACTTCATATTTTACAAATTAAGCACTGGCTGACGCCTGACATAGAAGTATGATCAAAGGTCGAATCTCTGATTTAACTTATGTTGATTGTCTTTGAATAACAGAAATTATTCAAAACCTAATGTCTTCTCTGATGATCTCATCCGAGACCGAAGAAGTCCTCTCTGCATACCCCTGCGAACTTCGAAGAGCCAATTTCCCGCAGTCGAAGACACAGCCACCCGACCTGCGCTGCAAGTTTAGGTGGTCTTTCGAAAAGCAAATAATGTTTGTGAACCGGGCCCGCAAAAGATAATCTTAATTTAAACACTGACGCTGCTGCTGGAGCGGTGCCGCACACCAAGAGGCTCATTAGGCGGGCCAAGCTACGCCATAGGCTGGGGGAGGGCGGACAGTAACGACGGTGCATTTATGGCTACTGCTAGCCTATTTACTATCATACCGCTATAGTACTTACTTTCGGTTATATGGTGGGCTGGGCCGGGGCACACTGCCTCTTAGTGCTTTATTAACTTATCTATAAATAAACTGAGAATGGTGCTGTTGCCTGCCCTCAATGTCGTCGCCTTGAATGCTGAGAACTCGGTCGCTGGTGAGGGGCAATCTGAATTAAAGCTGTGCACGCTGGCGCACAGCCTCTACCCACAAAGAACCAAATCCAGCCCAATCTCAGTGTCCCGCCCACCAGCAACAATGAACTAAGAGCCTGACAATGAATGCTATCATATCGGAAATTAATATTCTTGGCTCAATCCTGACTCAGGCTCTCACTGCCGTGGCACACCAACAGTACTGAGCAAGTTTGCAAACCTCTTCCTCACTGTGACTCCGGAGCAGTCGAGATTTGAGAACAACACTACTCTGCGCTGAGGACAGTAATCAACTATATTATATCATACCATGTGAATAATGCTGCTTCAGACGCATGGACCCGGCCCTGATAAATAAGTGCCAGTGCTAAGCACCGGAAAGCACCGGCACAATATAAGCACTGCTTAACCGATGACTGCCAACAGAGGAGAGGAAAGTCGACAGTGCAGACTTGTGTACTGGGAGTCAATCAGAAAACCGTTGACTTATCCCAGTTAAGTGATTTCCTTGATAATGCTTAAATTATGTGAAATCTCTGTAGATTGAACTGAGATTAGGGTTTTGCAAGTATGAGGTAATGTCATCAGCATATAAAGATATGATGGGACTGCGCGTAGTGAAGTTCAAGCCTCTGTTGGCGTGAAGCTGTCCAATTGCACATGCTAAAGGCTCCAATGCTAAGGCATATAGAAGGAGAGAAATTAGACAGCCTTTACTGTTTCCTCTCCATAATGGCATGAGGTTTGAAAGAAGCCCATTTAGTCCAGCTTTGTGCTCGGTACTGCATTTATCAAGCGAATCCAATTTATAGAACTCATAGGGAGTCCCTTTCTGTACAACCCTGAGAATGGAAAATCCCACTCAAGGGAATTGAAGGCCTTAGTGTTGTCCAAAACGACTGCCAAAGACACCATGTCTGGATTTAACTGGTTTATCAGAGCAAATAGGAAACTCAAATTGTGGGCAGTCGACCTGCATGGGATGAATCCCGCTTGGTCTGGTAGGACCCAGTTCAGCAATAATATCATTAGTTTGTTTGCCAAAACCTGTGTCCAAATCTTAATATCTGCTTTTGAGAGAGATAGAGAGGCCTGTAAGAGCCAAATTGTGTTGGGTGTGTGCCTTACCTAAACAGCGTTATGAGTATAGTCTCCCTGATTGAGGGGGAAGGAATACCCGACATTATCAGATACGAGTAATATTCTAGGGCTAGTAGGTGTGTACATGTTTTATAAAACTCCCCGTGGAGTGCATCATGACCTGGAGTTTTGGATGTGGGTATACTGGAGATTCTAGAAGTTATATCCTTAAGTGTAATAGGTGCATCAAGAAATTCCTGTTGTGCATTGCCTAACCAGGACATTGCAATAAGACCAAAGTATGCATAATACTCACCAGGAGATGGGGGTCACACAAGAGGTATCCAAGCTGGACTAGTGAGTAGTGAACTTGGACAAGATGTGATCAGTTTCATATTGAATCTCACATCAGCTCCCTCTGTCTGTACAATGTCCTAGACTGACAAGTGCAGCAAGGGTTCTTCCTAACCTTTTCCCTCCTTGAATACTCTCACCTTAACATATTTATGCAAGTGTTTTATATACTGATGGCCACATCACTAAACTGAGTGAGCTTAGTTTTTATATCAGCTAACGTTTGAGTACTAGTATGCTGCATATAATAACTCTTGAACGTGCATATGCGACGAGCCTTCTTATGCAATGCTGCTTTGCAATACAGATACCACGTATATTGGCCTTGAACAAACCCACCAAGTTGTGCCCACAGTAGCTTACTGATGACTGGTTAAGCGAGAAATCGTTTTTAATATTCGTTTTCTCCTCCTCTTTAAACACAGTATCAAGGACCACTAAGAGTGATATACACCACGTTAAGGTGTGGTGAAAAGAGGCCTGTGCCTCAACAGGCATCTTGACAGGCAAGGGATCCGAGAAAGTACATTGATTGATGATCGATAGCCTTAGCCAAGGATTGTAGTATGCCTTTTGCGTACCTATCCAACAATCTAATCCTGCTCAGGAACCATGTACTGAATACACATGAGATCCCTCCTTAAGAGACTGGTGCCTGTTTCTCCATGTATCGACCAGACTATACACTTCCATAACATAGGATAATGCCTGCATGGCTGAGTGATCAGTGCGGCTCGCAGAGTGTGAACAATCAATATTCTTATGAGTACTAAATTAAAATCCCTACTACATAGTATCAATGCTGCACATTTATACCATACTTGTGAAAAGGCAGGTTCATCAGTGTTAGATCCATATACATTAACAAGTGTTATATGTTTGCCATGAACTGTCACCTGAATCAAACTGTATTGTCCCTGAGGATCATTAATCTCATGAAGGAGTTTGAATTGGATGCCACGCTTAATAGGAATGGCCTTATAGGATGAGCTCATGGCTGGCACTCTATAACTGCTCCATTTTGAGTAAAAATTTAGAAAAAGTAGGAATGACAGGGTGTGTTTCTTGAAGAAATGCCACATCAATCTTATGACGATTTAAA
This sequence comes from Lissotriton vulgaris, assembly GCF_964263255.1. NCBI lineage: Eukaryota > Metazoa > Chordata > Amphibia > Caudata > Salamandridae > Lissotriton > Lissotriton vulgaris. The sequence goes on from NC_141685.1 coordinate 1,735,063,711, forward strand.
TGGGCTAATGCTTGCCTGATTTTACAAGGATTATTTAAGCCACTGACATTCCACAGTAGGACATGAACAGACACATCCTGATCTAAAAGGAGAACAGCTCAATGATGATTGTGATCCATGCTGCGTGTCGTAACATGTAGGCTGCTGTGTAAGTAAAAGTATAGAGCTCTGCAAAGTTGAATCAATTTTATCGAATACCCACCCTCTACCCACTATAGGAACACCAACCAGTCAGTGAGCAACAGCCCAACATGAAACCCCACCCAACTCCAGGGTGGTGAAGTGACACCATGCAGCTCAACACACATATCAAATTATTTAATGGGGGAACCCTGGTGGGAGCCTAGAGAGTCAGCTGACCAACACCTCCTCTTCTGGGGGAAGTTTTCTTTGGAAAGGATATTATGTTTGGATGCAACAGCAACAGAACCAAGGGTATCAGGCAAATAAATAGGGTCACAATCCCATATTTATGTCCGGTACATATTGGCATAGGGTCATACCAGGAGACAGTCCTCCAAACATTCAAAGCATCCATAGTTAGAGAAAAAGCATACTGATACCTCATATTTCGAGGGAGAACAGGTTTCCCATACAAATCGTCTATTATTTATATATCAATAAAGATACAAAGAAACCATTTTCATGAGAAGTATGAAGTCACAATGTGCAGCTATTCCTTCAAAACATTCTCATTCAGCATCACTTGAAACATTGTCTGATGTGCATGAGCCCAGTGATAAGCCTGCAGTTGTCGTTTCACTAAACCATTAGGCACGGACGATCCATTGGGGCTGAGGGGCCACGCCCCTCCACCTTTTGCCCCTCACAAACAGTGTCTGTCACGCTGCACAAAGGTCAGCCTGACAGACACTGTTCACTTTCAGTTCAAGCAGACAGGAGCCACACATGTGCAAAATGTGCAGGCTCCTGGCTGCTTGAGCTGAAATTTGCAGGGCTGAGGAAGTCACAGCTCCTGTAGGTGGGACGTCCTCAGCTTAGCAAAGGTCCCTGAGGCCCTCCACTCAGTGATGAGGGGTAGCGTCACTGATTGCCTCGCACCTGGGTGCCTCAGTTTTAAGCCCTGAAGCGCCCAGGGTCGAGTGTCAATCAGTGACCCCATCTCAAAGTGGGGTGGGGTCAGCAGTCTCACTGATCCCATCCCACTCTGTGATGACGTTGGGCCTGCTGCCATCCCTCATTGGCTGACATTTGGTCAGCCAATGAGTGGAGGCAGCAGGACTCCTGGCACCTCCGAGGCAAAGCTGGCTGCAGGTAAGTGTATTTTGTTTGCTTTTAAATTAATGTTTGGTGCGTGCGTGTATGTATGAATGCTTGGGAAAGAGTGTTATGAATGGATGTGTTTGAGTGTATGCAAATGTGTGAATGCCTGACTGTGACTGTTATGTGTGCCTGTCCCACCTGCCCCCTCCCTCCAAAACTTACCAGCCACCACTGAAAACGATTGACACTTCGGGTGACCAACTGTAAATTTCACGGACCGTCTGTAATTTGGACCTCACGCCCGTTGTCCATAAGCATCCCTTTTCCAGACTTATTTTGTCCGTAATTTAGGGGCTTGCTGGAAGCAGAGCTGTTCCCCTGCGAGAGGCCTCAGCTCCCTGATGGGACCACCTTGCACTCAACCTTGGAGCACAAGAGCAGTCCAACCCCACCCATTGTCATTCTGTATGCGGCTGATTGTCACATACAGAATGACAATGGGCCAGTTGGGGCTGTTACAACATGTGGTGGTCTCCTCCTGCCACGGTCTAGGATAGGACATTCTGTTAGGGTTAGTTGAAATAAATGTACAAAAAACATTTACAAAAACGCCCATGCTGCTACATGCCACTAAAGAAGTTAAAAAGAAGAGGTTATAGTTCTTACACAGTCTCATCATTTCAGAGCTGAAGCATTTTTTATATGATATACAACGAAGCCATAGTTTCTGCTTTTTTAAATTTATTTTATGCAATTAACATCCCTTGACAAAAGCCAATAGTCATGTCTTGTTGTAGGTCTAATATTACTGGATGCAATGATAGAAACAGCAAAATACCAGTCGGGAGACACATTATGCTCAGCACATATTTTTAGCTTAGGTGTTTTTTAGCCATGCAATTAATTACTTCAGACATGCCCTTGACGAGACCCCCAGTTTTTTCATCCCTCTTAAAGCCATGGAAACAACACCATGTCACAGTCACCACACGTCCTGGCACTGTGCATCATGCATGACTCATGACTTCCAAGTTTTCAGATTGCCTATGTGCAGGGGCATAGTGAATCCTTCCCCACCCCACCCTTTGCTTTAGGAAATACAGCAAGGGTGAAGTTCTTCAAGGGCCTCTTCTGTCTATAAATCAGTAGACAAAGGCTGAGCTTATAATTAATGTGAAAAGGTAGTGAGTGAATAATTGAAGGAATAGGTAAATGGCTGGATGGATTATTGAAAGGATGAATGGATCAGTGAAAAGGTGAATGGATGGAGAATGAGAGGAAGGATGGATTGATGGATGAGTGGAAGGATAGCCAAGGGTAAATAGATGGATGTATGGGCGAAGGGGTAGATGGATGGGTAAACGGGTGGATGGATCAGTAAAAGGATGGATGGATGAGTGAACGGGTGGATGATGGGTGAGTGAATGGGTGGATGGATTAGAGAAATGAGGGAGGGATTGATGAATTGATAAGGGAAAGGGTGAATGAATGGATGAGTAAGAGGGTGGATGTAAGGGTGGACGAGGGAGTGAAAGGGAGGGTAGATGGACAAAAGGAAGGATAGATGAGTGAAAGGGTAGATGGACGAGAGAAAGGATGGATGTATGAGTGAAAGGATGGATGAGATAGGGTCAATGGATTGATTCATGAGTGGATGAGTAAATTGATGAGTGGTGGATGGGTGAAGGGTGGATAGAAGGATGGGTGGCCAAGTGAAAGGGGAATGGAGAGAGAACGGGAGGATGGATTGATGGATGGATGAGTGAAAGCATGTATGAATGATTGGCAGAATGGATGGGCAAATGGGTGCATGGATGAGGGAAAAGAAGAATGTAAAGATGGCTGAGTAAAATAATGCATACATGAGTGAAAGGGAAGTGGAGAGCTGGAAGAAAGTTGAATGGGTGGACAGATGAGTGACTGGGTGGATGGATGAGTAAGTAAAAGGATGGCTGGATGGGTGAAAGGGTAAATGGTTGGATGGATGGATAATTGGATGGATGGGTGAAAGAGTGGATGGATGAGTGAAAAGATGGTTTGAGTGAAAGGGTAAATGGTTGGATGGATGAGTGAATGGATAGATGGTAGGAAGAGTGGATGGATGAGTGAAAGGATGGATTGGATGAAAGGGTGGATAGATGATGGATGGATGAATGAAGGGATAGATGAGTGAAATGATGGATGGAAGGCTAGATGATGGATGCGTTTGCAAATGGTTGAAAAGGTTTGGATATGGATAGGCACACAGATGGCAGACCAGAATGAATGGTGAAGGACTGAAAGATGGATGAAAGAATTGATAGAGGATAGAATGTAAATTTGAAATGGTGGATATCAGAGGTTTGATGGAAGGATGAATGGCTAGACCTTTTTACAAGAGAACTCTTCTGGGGAAGGTTGTGATGACATACTTTGCTTCGTTTATTTTCTTGCTGCCATAAGAGCTTTAGTTCAAAGTGGGAGGTATTAAAATGTTCTGGCTACTCCTTTGCCTATGTGTTACTATTCTGTATTTGCTGTGTGCTTATGTCTGGGATCAATACATCACGCATAGGACATTTTGAGTGGCACCCAACTGCTACTAGAATGTTAAACTAGTAATTGTAAATGTTTGCATGTTTTGTTTTAAGTGTAAGTTTTGAGGAGAGCCTCATAGTGCCATGAGCTGTGCTTGAGATGTATATTGTGTTCATAACAATAGATAAAGCGTCAAAAATAAACTATGTAATAGTGTATCGACAGTACCTTCTTTAAGAAAGATGCAGAGAAAGCACCTTTGTGACTTCCGTCAGCTAGTGCAACTCTCTACGAAGCCCCCATAAGCAAAGTCAGATTCCATATTTTAAGTTCCACTTGCTGAAACACCCATAATGCATTCTCTATAGTGGGTTAATCACAGCAATCTCCCTTTAGTTTACCTATGCGTGCCTCTTTCCATCTCGCAATGGCACTCAGATATGAGATGCTAGTGACAAAGTCTATCCAAGCAGATCTTCCTGACCACTTGTCTCACCAAATATGCCTGCTCAGGACCATGAGTTGTAAACAAAATATCAGACTGGACAACCCAGTTCAGTAACCATATAAATAAATTATTTTCATATGAAATACCACAAAAAGACCTTCACAAACTGTGAAGTGCATGATTGTCTCAACCTAATATAAACTTAATTTGACTTGTACTTAAGTGGTTGTCTATTTACTTACTTTTATACCATTGCGCAACTTCCTCTGATGTGTCTGTAAAACTTACCTTGTGTCCGGAAGTTTTTTCCTGAATTTTGACCTTCTGTCCTGAATTTTTGTCCTGAATATGCACCCATGCCAGTTGGTCACCCTATTGGCACTCTGTGGTTTCAGGAACAGATTGCATTTGATGTGATAGGTAATTTTCAAGTGTGCTGAGTAGAACCTTGTATACTATATACCAGACTCTCTTGACTTGCGTTTAAAGGGCATGTATTTTCAGCCCATCTCCTGGACCAAACGATTCAGAAAAGGGGGGTGCTGATGGACAGAGCATCTGAATTAAGCAGAATACTCGTACCCAGTCAAGAGATTAGGGCTTGATCCATCACCGTTTTTTAGCTCACTGCACCATCCCAGCTCAGGACCTGGCTACATGCAAATTAGTCTGTCCCTGTCCCAGTGCATCATGAGAACAGGGCAGACCAAACTACCAAGCCAATTCTTTTACTGGAAAGGAAACAAGCTTCCGGGGACCGGTTTCTGGCATTACAGCCGTCTTCGGCCCGGATTGCTTGAATCCTGATGGTGCAGTGAGCAAGGGACTCACATCTGAGCATACCCTTCCACGCTTGTGGTGGACAAAACGATTCAGAAAAGGGGGGTGGTGATGGACAGAGCATCTGAATTAAGCAGAATACTCCTACCCAGTCAAGAGATCAGGGCTTGATCCATCGCCGTTTTTTAGCTCACTGCACCATCCCAGCTCAGAACCTGGCTACATGCAAATTAGTCTGTCCCTGGCCCAGTGCATCATGGGAACAGGGCAGACCAAACTACCAAGCCAATTCGTTTACTGGAAAGGAAACAAGCTTCCGGGGACCGGTTTCTGGCATTACAGGCGTCTTCGGCCCGGCTTGCTTGAATCCTGATGGTGCAGTGAGCAGGGGACTCACATCTGAGCATACCCTTCCACGCTTGTGGTGGACAAAACGATTCAGAAAAGGGGGGTGGTGATGGACAGAGCATCTGAATTAAGCAGAATACTCGTACCCAGTCAAGAGATCAGGGCTTGATCCATCACTGTTTCTTAGCTCACTGCACCATCCCAGCTCAGAACCTGGCTACATGCAAATTAGTCTGTCCCTGGCCCAGTGCATCATGGGAACAGGGCAGACCAAACTACCGAGCCAATTCTTTTACTGGAAAGGAAACAAGCTTCCGGGGACCGGTTTCTGGCATTACAGCCGTCTTCGGCCCGGCTTGCTTGAATCCTGATGGTGCAGTGAGCAAGGGACTCACATCTTAGCATACCCTTCCACGCTTGTGGTGGACAAAACGATTCAGAAAAGGGGGGTGGTGATGGACAGAGCATCTGAATTAAGCAGAATAATCGTACCCAGTTAAGAGATCAGGGCTTGATCCATCACCGTTTTTTAGCTCACTGCACCATCCCAGCTCAGAACCTGGCTACATGCAAATTAGTCTGTCCCTGGCCCAGTGCATCATGGGAACAGGGCAGACCAAACTACCAAGCCAATTCTTTTACTGGAAAGGAAACAAGCTTCCGGGGACCGGTTTCTGGCATTACAGGCGTCTTCGGCCCGGCTTGCTTGAATCCTGATGGTGCAGTGAGCAAGGGACTCACATCTGAGCATACCCTTCCACGCTTGTGGTGGACAAAACGATTCAGAAAAGGGGGGTGGTGATGGACAGAGCATCTGAATTAAGCAGAATACTCGTACCCAGTCAAGAGATCAGGGCTGGATCCATCACTGTTTCTTAGCTCACTGCACCATCCCAGCTCAGAACCTGGCTACATGCAAATTAGTCTGTCCCTGGCCCAGTGCATCATGGGAACAGGGCAGACCAAACTACCGAGCCAATTCTTTTACTGGAAAGGAAACAAGCTTCCGGGGACCGGTTTCTGGCATTACAGCCGTCTTCGGCCCGGCTTGCTTGAATCCTGATGGTGCAGTGAGCAAGGGACTCACATCTTAGCATACCCTTCCACGCTTGTGGTGGACAAAACGATTCAGAAAAGGGGGGTGGTGATGGACAGAGCATCTGAATTAAGCAGAATAATCGTACCCAGTTAAGAGATCAGGGCTTGATCCATCACCGTTTTTTAGCTCACTGCACCATCCCAGCTCAGAACCTGGCTACATGCAAATTAGTCTGTCCCTGGCCCAGTGCATCATGGGAACAGGGCAGACCAAACTACCAAGCCAATTCTTTTACTGGAAAGGAAACAAGCTTCCGGGGACCGGTTTCTGGCATTACAGCCGTCTTCGGCCCGGCTTGCTTGAATCCTGATGGTGCAGTGAGCAAGGAACTCACATCTGAGCATACCCTTCCACGCTTGTGGTGGAAAAAACGATTCAGAAAAGGAGGGTGGTGATGGACAGAGCATCTGAATTAAGCAGAATACTCGTACCCAGTCAAGAGATCAGGGCTTGATCCATCACCGTTTTTTAGCTCACTGCACCATCCCAGCTCAGAACCTGGCTACATGCAAATTAGTCTGTCCCTGGCCCAGTGCATCATGGGAACAGGGCAGACCAAACTACCGAGCCAATTCTTTTACTGGAAAGGAAACAAGCTTCCGGGGACCGGTTTCTGGCATTACAGCCGTCTTCGGCCCCGCTTGCTTGAATCCTGAGGGTGCAGTGAGCAAGGGACTCACATCTGAGCATACCCTTCCACGCTTGTGGTGGACAAAACTATTCAGAAAAGGGGGGTGGTGATGGACAGAGCATCTGAATTAAGCAGAATACTCGTACCCAGTCAAGAGATCAGGGCTTGATCCATTACTGTTTCTTAGCTCACTGCACCATCCCAGCTCAGAACCTGGCTACATGCAAATTAGTCTGTCCCTGGCCCAGTGCATCATGGGAACAGGGCAGACCAAACTACAGAGCCAATTCTTCTACTGGAAAGGAAACAAGCTTCCGGGGACCGGTTTCTGGCATTACAGCCGTCTTCGGCCCGGCTTGCTTGAATCCTGATGGTGCAGTGAGCAAGGGACTCACATCTGAGCATACCCTTCCACGCTTGTGGTGGACAAAACGATTCAGAAAAGGAGGGTGGTGATGGACAGAGCATCTGAATTAAGCAGAATACTCGTACCCAGTCAAGAGATCAGGGCTTGATCCATCACAGTTTTTTAGCTCACTGCACCATCCGGCTCAGAACCTGGCTACATGCAAATTAGTCTGTCCCTGGCCCAGTGCATCATGGGAACAGGGCAGACCAAACTACCAAGCCAATTCTTTTACTGGAAAGGAAACAAGCTTCCGGGGACCGGTTTCTGGCATTACAGCCGTCTTCGGCCCGGCTTGCTGAATCCTGATGGTGCAGTGAGCAAGGGACTGACATCTGAGCATACCCTTCCACGCTTGTGGTGGACAAAAGGATTCAGAAAAGGGGGGTGGGGATGGACAGAGCATCTGAATTAAGCAGAATACTCATACCCAGTCAAGAGATCAGGGCTTGATCCATCACTGATTTTAGCTCACTGCACCATCCCAGCTCAGAACCTGGCTACATGCAAATTAGTCTGTCCCTGGCCCAGTGCATCATGGGAACAGGGCAGACCAAACTACCGAGCCAATTCTTTTACTGGAAAGGAAGCAAGCTTCCGGGGACCGGTTTCTGGCATTACAGCCGTCTTCGGCCCGGCTTGCTTGAATCCTGATGGTGCAGTGAGCAAGGAACTCACATCTGAGCATACCCTTCCACGCTTGTGGTGGACAAAACGATTCAGAAAAGGAGAGTGGTGATGGACAGAGCATCTGAATTACGCAGAATACTCGTACCCAGTCAAGAGATCAGGGCTTGATCCATCACAGTTTTTTAGCTCACTGCACCATCCGGCTCAGAACCTGGCTACATGCAAATTAGTCTGTCCCTGGCCCAGTGCATCATGGGAACAGGGCAGACCAAACTACCAAGCCAATTCTTTTACTGGAAAGGAAACAAGCTTCCGGGGACCGGTTTCTGGCATTACAGCCGTCTTCGGCCCGGCTTGCTTGAATCCTGATTGTGCAGTGAGCAAGGGACTCACATCTGAGCATACGCTTCCACGCTTGTGGTGGACAAAACGATTCAGAAAAGGGGGGTGGTGATGGACATAGAATCTGAATTAAGCAGAATACTCGTACCCAGTCAAGAGATCAGGGCATGATCCATCACTGTTTTTTAGCTCACTGCACCATCCCAGCTCAGAACCTGGCTACATGCAAATTAGTCTGTCCCTGGCCCAGTGCATCATGGGAACAGGGCAGACCAAACTACCGAGCCAATTCTTTTACTGGAAAGGAAACAAGCTTCCTGGGACCGGTTTCTGGCATTACAGCCGTCTTTGGCCCGGCTTGCTTGAATCCTGATGGTGCAGTGAGCAAGGGACTCACATCTGAGCATACCCTTTCACGCTTGTGGTGGACAAAACGATTCAGAAAAGGGGGGTGGTGATGGACAGCGCATCTGAATTAAGCAGAATACTCGTACCCAGTCAAGAGATCAGGGCTTGATCCATCACCGTTTTTTAGCTCACTGCACCATCCCTGCTCAGAACCTGGCTACATGCAAATTAGTCTGTCTCTGGCCCAGTGCATCATGGGAACAGGGCAGACCAAACTACCAAGCCAATTCTTTTACTGGAAAGGAAACAAGCTTCCGGGGACCGGTTTCTGGCATTACAGCCGTCTTCGGCCCGGCTTGCTTGAATCCTGATGGTGCAGTGAGCAAGGGACTCACATCTGAGCATACCCTTCCACGCTTGTGGTGGCAAAACGATTCAGAAAAGGGGGGTGGTGATGGACAGAGCATCTGAATTAAGCAGAATACTCGTACCCAGTCAAGAGATCAGGGCTTGATCCATCACCGTTTTTTAGCTCACTGCACCATCCCAGCTCAGAACCTGGCTACAAGCATATTAGTCTGTCCCTGGCCCAGTGCATCATGGGAACAGGGCAGACAAAACTACCAAGCCAATTCTTTTACTGGAAAGGAAACAAGCTTCCGGGGACCGGTTTCTGGCATTACAGCCGTCTTCGTCCCGGCTTGCTTGAATCCTGATGGTGCAGTGAGCAAGGGACTCACATCTGAGCATACCCTTCCACGCTTGTGGTGGACAAAACGATTCAGAAAAGGGGGGTGGTGATGGACAGAGCATCTGAATTAAGCAGAATACTCGTACCCAGTCAAGAGATCAGGGATTGATCCATCACCGTTTTTTAGCTCACTGCACCATCCCAGCTCAGAACCTGGCTACATGCAAATTAGTCTGTCCCTGGCCCAGTGCATCATGGGAACAGGGCAGACCAAACTACCAAGCCAATATTTTTACTGGAAAGGAAACAAGCTTCCGGGGACCGGTTTCTGGCATTACAGCCGTCTTCGGCTCGGCTTGCTTGAATCCTGATGGTGCAGTGAGCAAGGGACTCACATCTGAGCATACCCTTCCACGCTTGTGGTGGACAAAACTATTCAGAAAAGGGGGGTGGTGATGGACAGAGCATCTGAATTAAGCAGAATACTCGTACCCAGTCAAGAGATCAGGGCTTGATCCATCACAGTTTTTTAGCTCACTGCACCATCCGGCTCAGAACCTGGCTACATGCAAATTAGTCTGTCCCTGGCCCAGTGCATCATGGGAACAGGGCAGACCAAACTACCAAGCCAATTCTTTTACTGGAAAGGAAACAAGCTTCCGGGGACAGGTTTCTGGCATTACAGCCGTCTTCGGCCCGGCTTGCTTGAATCCTGATTGTGCAGTGAGCAAGGGACTCACATCTGAGCATACGCTTCCACGCTTGTGGTGGACAAAACGATTCAGAAAAGGGGGGTGGTGATGGACATAGAATCTGAATTAAGCAGAATACTCGTACCCAGTCAAGAGATCAGGGCATGATCCATCACTGTTTTTTAGCTCACTGCACCATCCCAGCTCAGAACCTGAGGTTCCGTGACAATTGTAAGTGATGTTTTCGACTCGCACGAATATGGTCGAGTCTGGTATCTATGAACCGCAAATGACATGTTTAGTAAGTGTGCGCAGTTTCGCTGTGCTAACTTAAACCGTTCGTTTGTCATGTGGGTTTTTCATCTGTACCCACGGGTTCCATCTTAGATACGGCATCCATTTTGTCTCTTGCCCTCAAGTAGCCAGCGAACGGACGCTGTCCGCTTCGCGACCCTGGGACTCCCAAGATATTTGCGGAAGACACATGTTCTTTGTGAGTGTCTTTATGACGAGGGGGTTGCTACTGTAAGGCAGATGGCGCCGCACGAGGCTCATCTTGCCGCACGGACTTATTGTCTCAGCCGTGCATCTCATTAGGCACGTCCCTTTTGATGCTTGTATCTCGTGTTTCCCGATACCTCCCCTTTTACACCCTTTCCGATCTCCCCACTGTCTCCGTCTTCCTCTGCACCTGTCTTCGTTCCTATTTCGATCTACTTTACTGCTGATTGGAATTTGCTAATGGTGGGAAGATGGGTTTTTACAGTTGGGAACCGCCAAATGTTTCCGCACTTATGTTCCGGACCTTGTGTGTTTCAAAGTGACCAAAACGACCCCTCTGAGGGCTAATTGTGGGAACCGGGTTGTAAACTTTTGTGTATCATGTTATCCTATGGGTAAAAACTGTATAAAAGGAGCGATCCACAGAACTAATTTGAAGCAGTCTCCCCGAACTACACTCGATGTACTTCCTGTGATTTCTGTGTTCCCTGCAGCAAATAAACCTTGAATCTTTGACGTCGAAGGAAGTGTCCCGTGTCTCTGTGACTTGTACGCCGGAGCAGGTTACCCACGAAGGTTTCAGGTGTTGTGCCCTGGCACCGCTGGGTCCAAAAGAACCCAGTCCTTCAGTTGGCGCCCAACGTGGGGCTGCATCAGTGGTACCGGTCCAAGCCCGACGATCGTGAGGAACTTCGTGTGAAATCTCCGAGGGAAGGTGCACTCCGCTTCATCGATCCTGTTGTCGAAATAAGTGGCCCGAAGACTTTTCCCGCGAAGATTCCCGCCTCCTGACGGCTGCGACGGACTGCTGCCCTGACTGTAGACCTGTTTTGGCGCCTGGCGTAGACCTTGGTATAGCGAGACGATTGACGGGCCTTCCTGGTGACGCCATCGATCTTTGAGTTAAGTATTTGTGGGTCGCTCCCAGAGTTCTTGGTTGTTGACACTTTAGCGAGTGTTTTTGTTGTGCACGCTGTGTGAGTGTTTTTGTCGGTGACACTTTGCTAGCGTACTTTGTTGTTGTATTGTTTGACGACTGCAGCCGCCAAAAACCGAGGGTTTTGTTCTTTGCTGGGACTTGGTAAATCCCGTAACCCTTGAAGTTTGTGAAACTCGGCTAGTGTGCAAGATGCCTGGTCGCAGTACTTTGTTCAGTTGTTTCAGACCTTGTGGTGCGGATTCCCGACTGGAGGACTCGTGTCCGATACCTCCGGTTGGAACTCCTACTTATGACTTATATAGTAAACATGGGCTAGGCCCGATTACCTTTAATGATTATTGGGTTAAATATACAAAGAAAGACGGCGACCTTCGTTGGCCACCTCACGGTAGCTTCGAAACGTCGATCTTAGATAATCTAGAAATGAAGTTGTTCGAACGTAAATCAAGGCCGGCCATGTTTGATGCCTTTCGATTGTGGCGCAAAGAAGCCCGACAGAAAGAGATCAGACAGAATAAACGTAGTCAGCGAGATAATGTTGCTACCATAGTAAAGAAAGCTGAGCAGTTCCAGCGTGATAAGGAGGATAAGGATAAGGAAGTGTTTGACAGACTACAGCGTATGACCATAGATAAATGTTATCCTGCTTTGCCTACGGAGTCGGATAAGAAGGAAGAAGCAGTTGAGGATCCTTTAATGTCTTATCTTATGAAGTCGCCACCTCCGTACGTACAGGGTACCGCAGCTCCCGTGGTCCCTGCCGTACCTGTTCTTCCACCTATTGTTCCTCTGCCTGTTCCTCAACCTGCACCCGCTCTTCCGTCTGTTCCTGCTCCCTTGTCTGTCTCTATTCCTACTGCTCCTCCGCTTCCACATACTCCTGCTCCCGCTACTGCTCCTGTTTTGTTGACCCCTGTTGCTGCTACTGTTTCTACTCCTTCTCTTGTTAGTCCTGTGTCTTACTCTTCTCCCTCTACTCGTAATCGTAATTCTCCCCTTGCGACAAGCTTCTTTCAGTCGCTCGGACCTGTTCATGGGTCTGCTGGTTCCGATGGTCCTCAGAGACGTAGCCAGCTTCCTGGAAACAGAGAACGCGCTGCGCTGTACAATATGGCGATGGGTTGGATGGTAAACCCTCTTAGAAATCCACCCCGTGTTGTTCTCGAAACGTTTAGTCAATTCAACATACCAACTCAGAGATACGTGTTTGACGAAATGTGCAAGTTCCTTCATGATCAGATAGCGGCCGATGCGCCTGACGAGGTGCTGACCGCCCTGTCTGAGCTTCGACTTCAGTTCGCTAATGGACTGATAGTCGATACTAACGTCCGACGTGCTATTGAGCGGTTGCTATCTTTCCGTCCCGCTCCAATCCCAAATGCATTGTTCGTTGAGGATATTGAAAAACAATCAGACGAGTCTGGCCAATATCCTATGCGTGAAGTTCCGCCAGTTTGGATGCCAGGTAATCCCGGGGCAAACCCCCCGGTTCCGCCATTCTTCCAGAGAGTATGGATACACCTCCCATGGAAAAGATCGGAAGTATTACAGGTGAAGCAATCTTTGCCTGACCCTCGCAAAAATCCTGCAGGGTATTACAAAGAATTATCGCAGCTCGTAGATGCTACGGTAATGAATCTTGCTGATATCGACATGTTGTTTGGTAATGTCGTACCGCAACCGGTATGGGCTAAGATTCGTCAGGAAAATCACGCAAACGAACTAGGTGGTGATTGGGCGGCCATTGTAGCGGCAGATGGGTTGCAAGTTGGTGGCGCTAAACCTGAGCAGTTGATTACTGCTCTCCCTCAACGCATCATAACGTTAATGAAAACGCTTATGCCAGCCATGAGAGTCAATTGGGACAAGTTGTCAGCCTGTAAGCAGAAGAAGGATGAGAGTGTCTCAGACTTCTTTACGAGGTTTGAGGAAGCATTCATTGACCATAGTGGACAGGATATGAGTACTGAGGGTGGACAGAGGTTGTTTGTGGATAAATTTGTGTCGAATTTGTTGCACGATTTAAGCACTAAATTAAAGAATTCGGAAAGTGCATGGGCCGTTTCTACCTCAGCTCAGATATTGGCTACGGCACAATATTATGAAAATAGGGAGAAAGAGGAGAATGACCGTGCTGACAAAAAGACGAAAGACCTAAAAACTAAAGTGTTGTTGCAACAAGCGTATCCGCCGCGTTCTAATCAGAATGCGCCCCAACAGAATAGATCGCAGCCACAATCGAATCGATCGCAGCCACGTAATGATTCCTCCTTCCACAGATCCTCGTTAGGGTACAATCAATGTGCTTATTGTAGACAGGAAGGACACATTAAATTTGATTGTCCTGCTTTGAACGAACGTAATAGTGGTAATTCGTCTAAAGGAGGTCGTGGTGGTTCACAGCACGCATCACGTGGTAGAGGTCGTGGTGCTCAGAACGATCGCTCAGACAATTCGTCCACTTCTAATAACTGTTTTGATCAACGTGGATCATCGCAAGGACGATCTGCGCAGTACAACGTAGACGATTATTACGTCGATCAGGGAACTGACGACAGTAATTACTAGGACAGCCAAAGACAAGGAGAGGGAGTGGTATCAGTTCCGGTTGATCAGAGAGGGCCTTACGTCGCAGTTGCTACATCGGGCGTCGTTGAGCCTTTTCTGTTGGACACTGGTGCAGCGAAAAGTTCTATCATGCATTCGAAACTCCCTGGCGCACCTTTGTCTGGCTTAACAAATGTTTCCGTTGGATTCTCTGGCGCCCCCGTTAGCAATCCAGTTTCACGCCCTTTGCCCCTTCAAATTGGGCCACGTGAGCTAGAAGCTCCGTTGATTTTGACCACTGGTTGTGGTGAAAATCTTTTGGGTCTGGATTTGCTTAAACGTTTGTACGCAAATTTGTACTGTTCTCCTGCGGGTGTAAAGCTTACGTTAGGAGAGAGGGTAGTCTCTCCCATGTATTTGTCTCTCGATAAGCTTCCACCGGAATTGAGTTCTCTTCCTGCGTCTTTGTGGGCGACGGGTCCAAATGACGTGGGCCTACTTGATATCTCCCCTTATGTTGTTCAGTTGAAATCGAATGTGCGATTGCCACGTATTCCCCAGTATCGTATCTCCCTTGATGGTGAACGAGCTTTGTTAGCGATCATCTATGACCTGATCGAGAAAGATGTTATTGAAGAGACTCGAGGAAACGTGTGCAATAGCCCTGTGCTGCCCATTCTTAAACGCACAGATCCTACAAAACCGTCTGTTTATCGCTTTGTTATCGATTTACGGGAGGTAAATAAAATAGTGGTTCCTCAATTTCCTGTTGTGCCTGACATCACGGCGCTACTGACTCTGATTCCAGCTACTGCATCATGGTTTTCGGTGATTGACTTGAAAAATGCGTTTTTCAGCATCCCGATTGCCGAACAGAGCAGGGACCTTTTCGGTTTCTCTCTCGGTGGACGTAGCTTCCGGTTCAAACGCGCTCCTCAGGGCTACTGTGAAAGTCCATCGATTTACAGTCAAGCCTTGAAGGGTCAACTGGATGCGTTTCGGTTGCCGGTTGGTGCGGCCTTAATCCAATACGTCGACGACTTATTGGTGGCTGCCGATACTCAGGACATTTGCAAAATTGCTACGGTGTCGTTGCTGCAACATCTCTGTGAGTTAAATCACAAGGTGTCACCTTCTAAACTCCAATATTGTTGTCAAGAAGTAACCTATCTAGGTCACTTATTGTCAAAGGAGGGAAGGAGATTGACCCCAGAGAGAATTGCAGCGATTGCGCGAATGGCTGTGCCAAAAACCCAAAGAGACGTGCGTGCCTTTCTAGGTATCACGTCGTACTGCAGGCAATGGATTCCTAACTTTTCATTGCTAGCGAAACCATTGGTGGCTCTTACGTGCAAGGATGTTTCAACTCCTTTACCATGGACGGAAGAATGTCAGAAAAGTTTTTCTGAACTACGTGATTCATTGTGTTCGGCCCCTGTGTTAGGTACCCCTGACTACGGCAAGCCGTTCACGTTATATGTTCACGAGAGGGAAGGTTGTGCTTTGAGTGTCTTAACGCAACCTTTTGGTGGTAAACAGCGTCCATGTGCATATTTTTCCTCGACCTTGGACCCAGTAGCTAGAGCATTGCCGAGTTGTTTGAGAGCAACTGCGGCAGCTGCGGTCTCCATCCGACAATCAGCAGGATTGGTCATGGATAATATGCTTACGGTGATGGTTCCGCATGCAGTCGATACTCTTTTGAATCGAACGAAAACTCAGCACTTGACGAGTGCGAGGTTGTCTGGGTACGAATTGACGCTCTTGGCAAGCCACATTCAGATAAAACGTTGTAATGTCCTAAATCCGGCAACTTTGTTACCAATTAGTGCAGAGTCAGATGAAGTAGCAGAACATGACTGCTACTTGAAGACGGAAGAGGAAACGAAAGGTCGAGTGGACCTTAAAAACACCCCATTGGAAGATCCGGATGGCACTCTGTATGTGGATGGGTCATGTTTTAAGTTGCCGAATGGTGATGTGACTACTGCTTATGCTGTTGTAACATTGAATACTGTTGTTGAAACCGCAAGGTTGAATCAGAATTCTGCCCAAGCTGCAGAGCTGATCGCTCTTACTAGAGCATGTGTGTTAGCAAAAGGGAAACGTGTGAATGTGTACACCGATAGCCAATACGCTTTTGGTGTAGCGCATAGTTTTGGACGATTGTGGCGAGAGCGTGGTTTCTTGACATCCCACGGTACGAAGATACAGCATGGCCAGCTTGTGAACGATCTTTTGGATGCATTGACTTTGCCTACACAAGTTGCGATTGTTAAGTGTAGTGCGCATCGTAAAGTGACGGATGATGTTGGTCGTGGTAATGCGTTTGCGGATGAGATTGCTAAGGAGACTGCCCGGAACCTTAGCACTCGAATGTATGTGACGAGTTCGGTCAGGTGGCCTACAGAATCAAGTATGTGTGAAGATACTGTTGAGAGCGTGAAAGCAATTCAGAACGAGGCCACCGAGACTGAAAAAGCGAAGTGGAAAGAAAGTACGGGAAAGTTGGATGCGAGTGGTTGCTGGATTGATTTGTCGGATCAGAAAAGATGGTTGTTGCCTGATGCGTATGTGCTGGCTGTTGTGACAATGGCACATGGGTTAGCACATATTAGCGCGAAAGGTATTTGCAAGTTGCTGTCGCCTGTGTGGAAGAATGATGGCATTACGAAATGTGCTGAACGTCTGGTGAAGAATTGTATGGTGTGCATAATGTACAATCCTGGCAAAGGAACCCCAACTCCTCCTGGCAGTTTTGCTCCTCCTTCGTATCCCTTTGAGGTGATCCAATTGGACTTCATCCATATGGAACGATGCAATAACTTGAAATACGTTTTAGTTGTGGTTTGCGCATTCTCCCGATGGATCGAGGCCTATCCTCTCAAAGACAATACTGCTTTGTCTACTGCGAAAATACTACTGAAGGAATACTTTCCTCGGTATGGAATGCCTAGAGTCGTATGGTCAGATAACGGAAGTGAGTTTGTTGGAAGTGTGATGAAGAGTGTGTGTAAGGGCCTTGGAATAAATCAAAAATTCCACAGCGCCAATCATCCCCAGTCAGCTGGATTAGTTGAAGGGTACAATGGCACCCTTAAACTAAAGCTGGCAAAGATTCAGGCTACGACTGGTCTTTCGTGGCCTGACGCTTTACCCTTAGCATTACTGTCAACTAGGGCGACTGTACACTCCCGAGTAGGGCTTAGCCCCTATGAGATAGTGTTCGGTCGTCCTGCGAATGTGTGGGGGGTTCCTAGGCCAGGAATGTTTTCTGATCTTGAGTATCCAATGTTGATTGACTACTTACATGACTTGACTGCTAAACTGAGGTTAATTCACCAACAGGTTTACGACGCATTGCCTACGCAGACGGAGGGTCCAGGCCACCAGCTCCAGCCCGGAGACTGGGTGGTTACACGCAACTTTTCACGCAAGAACAATCTGGACCCAAGATTTACCGGACCTTACCAGGTGCTCCTGGCCACGAGGACTGCCGTTCGTCTTGAGGGGCGTAAAAATTGGGTGCATGCTACGCACACCAAGCGAGTCCCTATTCCTTTGCCGGCAGACCCGTGGGTAAGGAAAGGCATTGTGTCAACAGAAACAGAAACATTGCCGGCGTTTGTGCCTTTCAGCGACGCACAGCCTGTTGGAGAATCCTCAGCGCAGCAGAAAGCCACTGTTGAACAATTGTCAGCAAAAGACTCAAGACCAGAACAATCAACTGATCAGCAGGACGCTGTCTCTTCAACAGATCCTTTGTTCGACGAGCAGACACGTCCCGGGAAACACAGATATTCTTTGCGATCTCGCACTAAGGACAAATAAAATTTTTCTTGCTTTGCTGAAACTGACAACTGCATTATCCTCGTTTCCCGTGATCAGTTTTGAACATTCGTATCACCGTGAATTGTGTACATATATATATATTGAGTTTCCTTCCTTGTATCCTTTTTTACTTCCACAGCTGAGAGACATTGTGCTTGTACATACATATTGTGTATTGAAGGCCGTAGGGCCGCGCGCGTACTTCCTTCTGGACAGTAGGTCTTGACGCTAGGTTAAAGGCCGTCGGTTCCTAGGAACTCCTGGGGATTGACTATTGCTGCACAGAACGGAGTGCGTCAAGAAACGTTGCGGACGGTCGTAGGGGATGGCATTCTCGAAGCTGAATGATTTGGAAGGGGCTCAAGTCCATAGATTCAAGCTGCAGCAACTCAGTCGTACCAAATGCTTTATATTCCAACTGTTTGTATTGTTTTTGACTGCTTCTGCATTATTGGCGGGTGGGGTGTATTACACGATGTCTTACTTCCTACCTTCTGCTACACCTACCCCTACTCCTTACCCTAACCTTACCTCTACTGCTTCTCCCCATTCCTTTCATATGTTACCGGAACACGAGCAGGCTAGACGTGTAGAATTCCGCAACAATTCCTTTATTCAGCTCCTCCATCAGCATCAGTTAGTGGTTAATACTACTAATTGTTGGGTGTGTGGGTTGATGCCACATACTACGGACAAGGGAATTCCATATCTGGTGTTACCGTATAGTTCCCAAGGGTCAGCTCGAGCATTTCAAACAATGTTTCGAAGCGCACTGGGTTTCCACCCCATTCGAGAACCACGTTCCCCCTACTCTGGTCCTACCTCGTATCAGAAGCCTTTATCGATAGCCATAGAGGACCTAGATAGTGAGATCTATGATCCTTCGCTTATCCCTGAAGAAGAGGTACAAGCCTATAAGGTCCTAAGTAGAGGTGAATATAGTGTGTTCACTAGTGAAAAGCAGCTTAAAAGCTCGCCTCCAATATGGGTCGTACCCCACACTGGTAATTTTTGTCTTATGGGTCGTGGCCGAAGATCGCAAGCCCGACTTGGAGCAAGTGCTTGCACTGAAAATTACATTCTGCCGATGTTCTCGTCCCCTGTGTTTCTGGCCGCCAAGGGTACATACTTTATCTGTTATGATCGTGCATACACATGGTTGCCCGCTGACTTCATGGGCACATGTTTTATTGCAAATCTGTTGCCTCCGACGTTCACTGTAGATGCCGATTATCATAAGACTAGAGTTGTGCGAGGCGTAATTAGCGAAGAGGATACTGCCGGTCAAGAGGCAGGAGACTTTTTCAAGGGTTTCCTCCCGTTTTGGGGACCTATGGTTAATAGTAGGAACCTGAGACAGTTGACTCGAGTGGTAGAATCGACAGCTAATATTACTGCCAGTGCCCTTGGTAATATCACCACAGAACTTCAGGCGGAGAGACTTATGACGTTACAAAACCGTATGGTTTTAGATGTCATTTTAGCAGATCGCGGTGGGGTATGTAAGGTGATCCATTCGAGCTGCTGCATTTTTATTCCAGATAACGCTCCCACTGTCTATCAAGCCATCTCGAGGTTGCATAAGATCTCCGAATCCATACACGTGGATGTAGGGGATTGGACGCTACTTGGATGGTTTTGGGGCCTGATGTCGACTTGGGGTTGGAAAATTCTGATGATCATTGGGGTTGTGGTAGTGTTCCTGTTCACGTGTTGCCTTTGTGTGCAGTGTGGTCCTGCCTTATGTGGCCTCTGTGCTACAACGTGTATGAGACAACCATCTGTTACCAAGGGGACTCGGTTGGACAGAGCTATGCTACAGCAACATCTCGATGGTCTGATGAATATCGAGTATGATTCCGACTAGTGCTTGCCTACATGAGGGCAAAAGGAGCGTCTGAGGTTCCGTGACAATTGTAAGTGATGTTTTCGACTCGCACGAATATGGTCGAGTCTGGTATCTATGAACCGCAAATGACAAGTTTAGTAAGTGTGCGCAGTTTCGCTGTGCTAACTTAAACCGTTCGTTTGTCATGTGGGTTTTTCATCTGTACCCACGGGTTCCATCTTAGATACGGCATCCATTTTGTCTCTTGCCCTCAAGTAGCCAGCGAACGGACGCTGTCCGCTTCGCGACCCTGGGACTCCCAAGATATTTGCGGAAGACACATGTTCTTTGTGAGTGTCTTTATGACGAGGGGGTTGCTACTGTAAGGCAGATGGCGCCGCACGAGGCTCATCTTGCCGCACGGACTTATTGTCTCAGCCGTGCATCTCATTAGGCACGTCCCTTTTGATGCTTGTATCTCGTGTTTCCCGATACCTCCCCTTTTACACCCTTTCCGATCTCCCCACTGTCTCCGTCTTCCTCTGCACCTGTCTTCGTTCCTATTTCGATCTACTTTACTGCTGATTGGAATTTGCTAATGGTGGGAAGATGGGTTTTTACAGTTGGGAACCGCCAAATGTTTCCGCACTTATGTTCCGGACCTTGTGTGTTTCAAAGTGACCAAAACGACCCCTCTGAGGGCTAATTGTGGGAACCGGGTTGTAAACTTTTGTGTATCATGTTATCCTATGGGTAAAAACTGTATAAAAGGAGCGATCCACAGAACTAATTTGAAGCAGTCTCCCCGAACTACACTCGATGTACTTCCTGTGATTTCTGTGTTCCCTGCAGCAAATAAACCTTGAATCTTTGACGTCGAAGGAAGTGTCCCGTGTCTCTGTGACTTGTACGCCGGAGCAGGTTACCCACGAAGGTTTCAGGTGTTGTGCCCTGGCACCGCTGGGTCCAAAAGAACCCAGTCCTTCAAACCTGGCTACATGCAAATTAGTCTGTCCCTGGCCCAGTGCATCATGGGAACAGGGCAGACCAAACTACCGAGCCAATTCTTTTACTGGAAAGGAAACAAGCTTCCTGGGACCGGTTTCTGGCATTACAGCCGTCTTTGGCCCGGCTTGCTTGAATCCTGATGGTGCAGTGAGCAAGGGACTCACATCTGAGCATACCCTTTCACGCTTGTGGTGGACAAAACGATTCAGAAAAGGGAGGTGGTGATGGACAGCGCATCTGAATTAAGCAGAATACTCGTACCCAGTCAAGAGATCAGGGCTTGATCCATCACCGTTTTTTAGCTCACTGCACCATCCCTGCTCAGAACCTGGCTACATGCAAATTAGTCTGTCTCTGGCCCAGTGCATCATGGGAACAGGACAGACCAAACTACCAAGCCAATTCTTTTACTGGAAAGGAAACAAGCTTCCGGGGACCGGTTTCTGGCATTACAGCCGTCTTCGGCCCGGCTTGCTTGAATCCTGATGGTGCAGTGAGCAAGGGACTCACATCTGAGCATACCCTTCCACGCTTGTGGTGGCAAAACGATTCAGAAAAGGGGGGTGGTGATGGACAGAGCATCTGAATTAAGCAGAATACTCGTACCCAGTCAAGAGATCAGGGCTTGATCCATCACCGTTTTTTAGCTCACTGCACCATCCCAGCTCAGAACCTGGCTACAAGCATATTAGTCTGTCCCTGGCCCAGTGCATCATGGGAACAGGGCAGACAAAACTACCAAGCCAATTCTTTTACTGGAAAGGAAACAAGCTTCCGGGGACCGGTTTCTGGCATTACAGCCGTCTTCGTCCCGGCTTGCTTGAATCCTGATGGTGCAGTGAGCAAGGGACTCACATCTGAGCATACCCTTCCACGCTTGTGGTGGACAAAACGATTCAGAAAAGGGGGGTGGTGATGGACAGAGCATCTGAATTAAGCAGAATACTCGTACCCAGTCAAGAGATCAGGGATTGATCCATCACCGTTTTTTAGCTCACTGCACCATCCCAGCTCAGAACCTGGCTACATGCAAATTAGTCTGTCCCTGGCCCAGTGCATCATGGGAACAGGGCAGACCAAACTACCAAGCCAATATTTTTACTGGAAAGGAAACAAGCTTCCGGGGACCGGTTTCTGGCATTACAGCCGTCTTCGGCTCGGCTTGCTTGAATCCTGATGGTGCAGTGAGCAAGGGACTCACATCTGAGCATACCCTTCCACGCTTGTGGTGGACAAAACTATTCAGAAAAGGGGGGTGGTGATGGACAGAGCATCTGAATTAAGCAGAATACTCGTACCCAGTCAAGAGATCAGGGCTTGATCCATTACTGTTTCTTAGCTCACTGCACCATCCCAGCTCAGAACCTGGCTACATGCAAATTAGTCTGTCCCTGGCCCAGTGCATCATGGGAACAGGGCAGACCAAACTACCGAGCCAATTCTTTTACTGGAAAGGAAACAAGCTTCCGGGGACCGGTTTCTGGCATTACAGCCGTCTTCGGCCCGGCTTGCTTGAATCCTGATGGTGCAGTGAGCAAGGGACTCACATCTGAGCATACCCTTCCACGCTTGTGGTGGACAAAACGATTCAGAAAAGGAGGGTGGTGATGGACAGAGCATCTGAATTAAGCAGAATACTCGTACCCAGTCAAGAGATCAGGGCTTGATCCATCACAGTTTTTTAGCTCACTGCACCATCCGGCTCAGAACCTGGCTACATGCAAATTAGTCTGTCCCTGGCCCAGTGCATCATGGGAACAGGGCAGACCAAACTACCAAGCCAATTCTTTTACTGGAAATTAAACAAGCTTCCGGGGACCGGTTTCTGGCATTACAGCCGTCTTCGGCCCGGCTTGCTGAATCCTGATGGTGCAGTGAGCAAGGGACTCACATCTGAGCATACCCTTCCACGCTTGTGGTGGACAAAAGGATTCAGAAAAGGGGGGTGGGGATGGACAGAGCATCTGAATTAAGCAGAATACTCATACCCAGTCAAGAGATCAGGGCTTGATCCATCACTGATTTTAGCTCACTGCACCATCCCAGCTCAGAACCTGGCTACATGCAAATTAGTCTGTCCCTGGCCCAGTGCATCATGGGAACAGGGCAGACCAAACTACCGAGCCAATTCTTTTACTGGAAAGGAAGCAAGCTTCCGGGGACCGGTTTCTGGCATTACAGCCGTCTTCGGCCCGGCTTGCTTGAATCCTGATGGTGCAGTGAGCAAGGAACTCACATCTGAGCATACCCTTCCACGCTTGTGGTGGACAAAACGATTCAGAAAAGGAGAGTGGTGATGGACAGAGCATCTGAATTAAGCAGAATACTCGTACCCAGTCAAGAGATCAGGGCTTGATCCATCACAGTTTTTTAGCTCACTGCACCATCCGGCTCAGAACCTGGCTACATGCAAATTAGTCTGTCCCTGGCCCAGTGCATCATGGGAACAGGGCAGACCAAACTACCAAGCCAATTCTTTTACTGGAAAGGAAACAAGCTTCCGGGGACCGGTTTCTGGCATTACAGCCGTCTTCGGCCCGGCTTGCTTGAATCCTGATTGTGCAGTGAGCAAGGGACTCACATCTGAGCATACGCTTCCACGCTTGTGGTGGACAAAACGATTCAGAAAAGGGGGGTGGTGATGGACATAGAATGTGAATTAAGCAGAATACTCGTACCCAGTCAAGAGATCAGGGCTTGATCCATCACTGTTTTTTAGCTCACTGCACCATCCCAGCTCAGAACCTGGCTACATGCAAATTAGTCTGTCCCTGGCCCAGTGCATCATGGGAACAGGGCAGACCAAACTACCGAGCCAATTCTTTTACTGGAAAGGAAACAAGCTTCCTGGGACCGGTTTCTGGCATTACAGCCGTCTTTGGCCCGGCTTGCTTGAATCCTGATGGTGCAGTGAGCAAGGGACTCACATCTGAGCATACCCTTTCACGCTTGTGGTGGACAAAACGATTCAGAAAAGGGGGGTGGTGATGGACAGCGCATCTGAATTAAGCAGAATACTCGTACCCAGTCAAGAGATCAGGGCTTGATCCATCACAGTTTTTTAGCTCACTGCACCATCCCTGCTCAGAACCTGGCTACATGCAAATTAGTCTGTCTCTGGCCCAGTGCATCATGGGAACAGGGCAGACCAAACTACCAAGCCAATTCTTTTACTGGAAAGGAAACAAGCTTCCGGGGACCGGTTTCTGGCATTACAGCCGTCTTCGGCCTGGCTTGCTTGAATCCTGATGGTGCAGTGAGCAAGGGACTCACATCTGAGCATACGCTTCCACGCTTGTGGTGGACAAAACGATTCAGAAAAGGGGGGTGGTGATGGACATAGAATCTGAATTAAGCAGAATACTCGTACCCAGTCAAGAGATCAGGGCTTGATCCATCACTGTTTTTTAGCTCACTGCACCATCCCAGCTCAGAACCTGGCTACATGCAAATTAGTCTGTCCCTGGCCCAGTGCATCATGGGAACAGGGCAGACCAAACTACCGAGCCAATTCTTTTACTGGAAAGGAAACAAGCTTCCTGGGACCGGTTTCTGGCATTACAGCCGTCTTTGGCCCGGCTTGCTTGAATCCTGATGGTGCAGTGAGCAAGGGACTCACATCTGAGCATAACCTTTCACGCTTGTGGTGGACAAAACGATTCAGAAAAGGGGGGTGGTGATGGACAGCGCATCTGAATTAAGCAGAATACTCGTACCCAGTCAAGAGATCAGGGCTTGATCCATCACCGTTTTTTAGCTCACTGCACCATCCCTGCTCAGAACCTGGCTACATGCAAATTAGTCTGTCTCTGGCCCAGTGCATCATGGGAACAGGGCAGACCAAACTACCAAGCCAATTCTTTTACTGGAAAGGAAACAAGCTTCCGGGGACCGGTTTCTGGCATTACAGCCGTCTTCGGCCCGGCTTGCTTGAATCCTGATGGTGCAGTGAGCAAGGGACTCACATCTGAGCATACCCTTCCACGCTTGTGGTGGCAAAACGATTCAGAAAAGGGTGGTGGTGATGGACAGAGCATCTGAATTAAGCAGAATACTCGTACCCAGTCAAGAGATCAGGGCTTGATCCATCACCGTTTTTTAGCTCACTGCACCATCCCAGCTCAGAACCTGGCTACAAGCATATTAGTCTGTCCCTGGCCCAGTGCATCATGGGAACAGGGCAGACAAAACTACCAAGCCAATTCTTTTACTGGAAAGGAAACAAGCTTCCGGGGACCGGTTTCTGGCATTACAGCCGTCTTCGTCCCGGCTTGCTTGAATCCTGATGGTGCAGTGAGCAAGGGACTCACATCTGAGCATACCCTTCCACGCTTGTGGTGGACAAAACGATTCAGAAAAGGGGGGTGGTGATGGACAGAGCATCTGAATTAAGCAGAATACTCGTACCCAGTCAAGAGATCAGGGATTGATCCATCACCGTTTTTTAGCTCACTGCACCATCCCAGCTCAGAACCTGGCTACATGCAAATTAGTCTGTCCCTGGCCCAGTGCATCATGGGAACAGGGCAGACCAAACTACCAAGCCAATATTTTTACTGGAAAGGAAACAAGCTTCCGGGGACCGGTTTCTGGCATTACAGCTGTCTTCGGCTCGGCTTGCTTGAATCCTGATGGTGCAGTGAGCAAGGGACTCACATCTGAGCATACCCTTCCACGCTTGTGGTGGACAAAACTATTCAGAAAAGGGGGGTGGTGATGGACAGAGCATCTGAATTAAGCAGAATACTCGTACCCAGTCAAGAGATCAGGGCTTGATCCATTACTGTTTCTTAGCTCACTGCACCATCCCAGCTCAGAACCTGGCTACATGCAAATTAGTCTGTCCCTGGCCCAGTGCATCATGGGAACAGGGCAGACCAAACTACCGAGCCAATTCTTTTACTGGAAAGGAAACAAGCTTCCGGGGACCGGTTTCTGGCATTACAGCCGTCTTCGGCCCGGCTTGCTTGAATCCTGATGGTGCAGTGAGCAAGGGACTCACATCTGAGCATACCCTTCCACGCTTGTGGTGGACAAAACGATTCAGAAAAGGAGGGTGGTGATGGACAGAGCATCTGAATTAAGCAGAATACTCGTACCCAGTCAAGAGATCAGGGCTTGATCCATCACAGTTTTTTAGCTCACTGCACCATCCGGCTCAGAACCTGGCTACATGCAAATTAGTCTGTCCCTGGCCCAGTGCATCATGGGAACAGGGCAGACCAAACTACCAAGCCAATTCTTTTACTGGAAAGGAAACAAGCTTCCGGGGACCGGTTTCTGGCATTACAGCCGTCTTTGGCCCGGCTTGCTGAATCCTGATGGTGCAGTGAGCAAGGGATTCACATCTGAGCATACCCTTCCACGCTTGTGGTGGACAAAAGGATTCAGAAAAGGGGGGTGGGGATGGACAGAGCATCTGAATTAAGCAGAATACTCATACCCAGTCAAGAGATCAGGGCTTGATCCATCACTGATTTTAGCTCACTGCACCATCCCAGCTCAGAACCTGGCTACATGCAAATTAGTCTGTCCCTGGCCCAGTGCATCATGGGAACAGGGCAGACCAAACTACCGAGCCAATTCTTTTACTGGAAAGGAAGCAAGCTTCCGGGGACCGGTTTCTGGCATTACAGCCATCTTCGGCCTGGCTTGCTTGAATCCTGATGGTGCAGTGAGCAAGGAACTCACATCTGAGCATACCCTTCCACGCTTGTGGTGGACAAAACGATTCAGAAAAGGAGAGTGGTGATGGACAGAGCATCTGAATTAAGCAGAATACTCGTACCCAGTCAAGAGATCAGGGCTTGATCCATCACAGTTTTTTAGCTCACTGCACCATCCGGCTCAGAACCTGGCTACATGCAAATTAGTCTGTCCCTGGCCCAGTGCATCATGGGAACAGGGCAGACCAAACTACCAAGCCAATTCTTTTACTGGAAAGGAAACAAGCTTCCGGGGACCGGTTTCTGGCATTACAGCCGTCTTCGGCCCGGCTTGCTTGAATCCTGATTGTGCAGTGAGCAAGGGACTCACATCTGAGCATACGCTTCCACGCTTGTGGTGGACAAAACGATTCAGAAAAGGGGGGTGGTGATGGACATAGAATCTGAATTAAGCAGAATACTCGTACCCAGTCAAGAGATCAGGGCTTGATCCATCACTGTTTTTTAGCTCACTGCACCATCCCAGCTCAGAACCTGGCTACATGCAAATTAGTCTGTCCCTGGCCCAGTGCATCATGGGAACAGGGCAGACCAAACTACCGAGCCAATTCTTTTACTGGAAAGGAAACAAGCTTCCTGGGACCGGTTTCTGACATTACAGCCGTCTTTGGCCCGGCTTGCTTGAATCCTGATGGTGCAGTGAGCAAGGGACTCACATCTGAGCATACCCTTTCACGCTTGTGGTGGACAAAACGATTCAGAAAAGGGGGGTGGTGATGGACAGCGCATCTGAATTAAGCAGAATACTCGTACCCAGTCAAGAGATCAGGGCTTGATCCATCACCGTTTTTTAGCTCACTGCACCATCCCTGCTCAGAACCTGGCTACATGCAATTTAGTCTGTCTCTGGCCCAGTGCATCATGGGAACAGGGCAGACCAAACTACCAAGCCAATTCTTTTACTGGAAAGGAAACAAGCTTCCGGGGACCGGTTTCTGGCATTACAGCCGTCTTCGGCCCGGCTTGCTTGAATCCTGATGGTGCAGTGAGCAAGGGACTCACATCTGAGCATACCCTTCCACGCTTGTGGTGGCAAAACGATTCAGAAAAGGGGGGTGGTGATGGACAGAGCATCTGAATTAAGCAGAATACTCGTACCCAGTCAAGAGATCAGGGCTTGATCCATCACCGTTTTTTAGCTCACTGCACCATCCCAGCTCAGAACCTGGCTACAAGCATATTAGTCTGTCCCTGGCCCAGTGCATCATGGGAACAGGGCAGACAAAACTACCAAGCCAATTCATTTACTGGAAAGGAAACAAGCTTCCGGGGACCGGTTTCTGGCATTACAGCCGTCTTCGTCCCGGCTTGCTTGAATCCTGATGGTGCAGTGAGCAAGGGACTCACATCTGAGCATACCCTTCCACGCTTGTGGTGGACAAAACGATTCAGAAAAGGGGGGTGGTGATGGACAGAGCATCTGAATTAAGCAGAATACTCGTACCCAGTCAAGAGATCAGGGCTTGATCCATCACCGTTTTTTAGCTCACTGCACCATCCCAGCTCAGAACCTGGCTACAAGCATATTAGTCTGTCCCTGGCCCAGTGCATCATGGGAACAGGGCAGACAAAACTACCAAGCCAATTCTTTTACTGGAAAGGAAACAAGCTTCCGGGGACCGGTTTCTGGCATTACAGCCGTCTTCGTCCCGGCTTGCTTGAATCCTGATGGTGCAGTGAGCAAGGGACTCACATCTGAGCATACCCTTCCACGCTTGTGGTGGACAAAACGATTCAGAAAAGGGGGGTGGTGATGGACAGAGCATCTGAATTAAGCAGAATACTCGTACCCAGTCAAGAGATCAGGGATTGATCCATCACCGTTTTTTAGCTCACTGCACCATCCCAGCTCAGAACCTGGCTACATGCAAATTAGTCTGTCCCTGGCCCAGTGCATCATGGGAACAGGGCAGACCAAACTACCAAGCCAATATTTTTACTGGAAAGGAAACAAGCTTCCGGGGACCGGTTTCTGGCATTACAGCCGTCTTCGGCTCGGCTTGCTTGAATCCTGATGGTGCAGTGAGCAAGGGACTCACATCTGAGCATACCCTTCCACGCTTGTGGTGGACAAAACTATTCAGAAAAGGGGGGTGGTGATGGACAGAGCATCTGAATTAAGCAGAATACTCGTACCCAGTCAAGAGATCAGGGCTTGATCCATTACTGTTTCTTAGCTCACTGCACCATCCCAGCTCAGAACCTGGCTACATGCAAATTAGTCTGTCCCTGGCCCAGTGCATCATGGGAACAGGGCAGACCAAACTACCGAGCCAATTCTTTTACTGGAAAGGAAACAAGCTTCCGGGGACCGGTTTCTGGCATTACAGCCGTCTTCGGCCCGGCTTGCTTGAATCCTGATGGTGCAGTGAGCAAGGGACTCACATCTGAGCATACCCTTCCACGCTTGTGGTGGACAAAACGATTCAGAAAAGGAGGGTGGTGATGGACAGAGCATCTGAATTAAGCAGAATACTCGTACCCAGTCAAGAGATCAGGGCTTGATCCATCACAGTTTTTTAGCTCACTGCACCATCCGGCTCAGAACCTGGCTACATGCAAATTAGTCTGTCCCTGGCCCAGTGCATCATGGGAACAGGGCAGACCAAACTACCAAGCCAATTCTTTTACTGGAAATTAAACAAGCTTCCGGGGACCGGTTTCTGGCATTACAGCCGTCTTCGGCCCGGCTTGCTGAATCCTGATGGTGCAGTGAGCAAGGGACTCACATCTGAGCATACCCTTCCACGCTTGTGGTGGACAAAAGGATTCAGAAAAGGGGGGTGGGGATGGACAGAGCATCTGAATTAAGCAGAATACTCATACCCAGTCAAGAGATCAGGGCTTGATCCATCACTGATTTTAGCTCACTGCACCATCCCAGCTCAGAACCTGGCTACATGCAAATTAGTCTGTCCCTGGCCCAGTGCATCATGGGAACAGGGCAGACCAAACTACCGAGCCAATTCTTTTACTGGAAAGGAAGCAAGCTTCCGGGGACCGGTTTCTGGCATTACAGCCGTCTTCGGCCCGGCTTGCTTGAATCCTGATGGTGCAGTGAGCAAGGAACTCACATCTGAGCATACCCTTCCACGCTTGTGGTGGACAAAACGATTCAGAAAAGGAGAGTGGTGATGGACAGAGCATCTGAATTAAGCAGAATACTCGTACCCAGTCAAGAGATCAGGGCTTGATCCATCACAGTTTTTTAGCTCACTGCACCATCCGGCTCAGAACCTGGCTACATGCAAATTAGTCTGTCCCTGGCCCAGTGCATCATGGGAACAGGGCAGACCAAACTACCAAGCCAATTCTTTTACTGGAAAGGAAACAAGCTTCCGGGGACCGGTTTCTGGCATTACAGCCGTCTTCGGCCCGGCTTGCTTGAATCCTGATTGTGCAGTGAGCAAGGGACTCACATCTGAGCATACGCTTCCACGCTTGTGGTGGACAAAACGATTCAGAAAAGGGGGGTGGTGATGGACATAGAATCTGAATAAAGCAGAATACTCGTACCCAGTCAAGAGATCAGGGCTTGATCCATCACTGTTTTTTAGCTCACTGCACCATCCCAGCTCAGAACCTGGCTACATGCAAATTAGTCTGTCCCTGGCCCAGTGCATCATGGGAACAGGGCAGACCAAACTACCGAGCCAATTCTTTTACTGGAAAGGAAACAAGCTTCCTGGGACCGGTTTCTGGCATTACAGCCGTCTTTGGCCCGGCTTGCTTGAATCCTGATGGTGCAGTGAGCAAGGGACTCACATCTGAGCATACCCTTTCACGCTTGTGGTGGACAAAACGATTCAGAAAAGGGGGGTGGTGATGGACAGCGCATCTGAATTAAGCAGAATACTCGTACCCAGTCAAGAGATCAGGGCTTGATCCATCACAGTTTTTTAGCTCACTGCACCATCCCTGCTCAGAACCTGGCTACATGCAAATTAGTCTGTCTCTGGCCCAGTGCATCATGGGAACAGGGCAGACCAAACTACCAAGCCAATTCTTTTACTGGAAAGGAAACAAGCTTCCGGGGACCGGTTTCTGGCATTACAGCCGTCTTCGGCCTGGCTTGCTTGAATCCTGATGGTGCAGTGAGCAAGGGACTCACATCTGAGCATACGCTTCCACGCTTGTGGTGGACAAAACGATTCAGAAAAGGGGGGTGGTGATGGACATAGAATCTGAATTAAGCAGAATACTCGTACCCAGTCAAGAGATCAGGGCTTGATCCATCACTGTTTTTTAGCTCACTGCACCATCCCAGCTCAGAACCTGGCTACATGCAAATTAGTCTGTCCCTGGCCCAGTGCATCATGGGAACAGGGCAGACCAAACTACCGAGCCAATTCTTTTACTGGAAAGGAAACAAGCTTCCTGGGACCGGTTTCTGGCATTACAGCCGTCTTTGGCCCGGCTTGCTTGAATCCTGATGGTGCAGTGAGCAAGGGACTCACATCTGAGCATAACCTTTCACGCTTGTGGTGGACAAAACGATTCAGAAAAGGGGGGTGGTGATGGACAGCGCATCTGAATTAAGCAGAATACTCGTACCCAGTCAAGAGATCAGGGCTTGATCCATCACCGTTTTTTAGCTCACTGCACCATCCCTGCTCAGAACCTGGCTACATGCAAATTAGTCTGTCTCTGGCCCAGTGCATCATGGGAACAGGGCAGACCAAACTACCAAGCCAATTCTTTTACTGGAAAGGAAACAAGCTTCCGGGGACCGGTTTCTGGCATTACAGCCGTCTTCGGCCCGGCTTGCTTGAATCCTGATGGTGCAGTGAGCAAGGGACTCACATCTGAGCATACCCTTCCACGCTTGTGGTGGCAAAACGATTCAGAAAAGGGGGGTGGTGATGGACAGAGCATCTGAATTAAGCAGAATACTCGTACCCAGTCAAGAGATCAGGGCTTGATCCATCACCGTTTTTTAGCTCACTGCACCATCCCAGCTCAGAACCTGGCTACAAGCATATTAGTCTGTCCCTGGCCCAGTGCATCATGGGAACAGGGCAGACAAAACTACCAAGCCAATTCTTTTACTGGAAAGGAAACAAGCTTCCGGGGACCGGTTTCTGGCATTACAGCCGTCTTCGTCCCGGCTTGCTTGAATCCTGATGGTGCAGTGAGCAAGGGACTCACATCTGAGCATACCCTTCCACGCTTGTGGTGGACAAAACGATTCAGAAAAGGGGGGTGGTGATGGACAGAGCATCTGAATTAAGCAGAATACTCGTACCCAGTCAAGAGATCAGGGATTGATCCATCACCGTTTTTTAGCTCACTGCACCATCCCAGCTCAGAACCTGGCTACATGCAAATTAGTCTGTCCCTGGCCCAGTGCATCATGGGAACAGGGCAGACCAAACTACCAAGCCAATATTTTTACTGGAAAGGAAACAAGCTTCCGGGGACCGGTTTCTGGCATTACAGCCGTCTTCGGCTCGGCTTGCTTGAATCCTGATGGTGCAGTGAGCAAGGGACTCACATCTGAGCATACCCTTCCACGCTTGTGGTGGACAAAACTATTCAGAAAAGGGGGGTGGTGATGGACAGAGCATCTGAATTAAGCAGAATACTCGTACCCAGTCAAGAGATCAGGGCTTGATCCATTACTGTTTCTTAGCTCACTGCACCATCCCAGCTCAGAACCTGGCTACATGCAAATTAGTCTGTCCCTGGCCCAGTGCATCATGGGAACAGGGCAGACCAAACTATCGAGCCAATTCTTTTACTGGAAAGGAAACAAGCTTCCGGGGACCGGTTTCTGGCATTACAGCCGTCTTCGGCCCGGCTTGCTTGAATCCTGATGGTGCAGTGAGCAAGGGACTCACATCTGAGCATACCCTTCCACGCTTGTGGTGGACAAAACGATTCAGAAAAGGAGGGTGGTGATGGACAGAGCATCTGAATTAAGCAGAATACTCGTACCCAGTCAAGAGATCAGGGCTTGATCCATCACTGTTTTTTAGCTCACTGCACCATCCGGCTCAGAACCTGGCTACATGCAAATTAGTCTGTCCCTGGCCCAGTGCATCATGGGAACAGGGCAGACCAAACTACCAAGCCAATTCTTTTACTGGAAAGGAAACAAGCTTCCGGGGACCGGTTTCTGGCATTACAGCCGTCTTCGGCCCGGCTTGCTGAATCCTGATGGTGCAGTGAGCAAGGGATTCACATCTGAGCATACCCTTCCACGCTTGTGGTGGACAAAAGGATTCAGAAAAGGGGGGTGGGGATGGACAGAGCATCTGAATTAAGCAGAATACTCATACCCAGTCAAGAGATCAGGGCTTGATCCATCACTGATTTTAGCTCACTGCACCATCCCAGCTCAGAACCTGGCTACATGCAAATTAGTCTGTCCCTGGCCCAGTGCATCATGGGAACAGGGCAGACCAAACTACCGAGCCAATTCTTTTACTGGAAAGGAAGCAAGCTTCCGGGGACCGGTTTCTGGCATTACAGCCATCTTCGGCCCGGCTTGCTTGAATCCTGATGGTGCAGTGAGCAAGGAACTCACATCTGAGCATACCCTTCCACGCTTGTGGTGGACAAAACGATTCAGAAAAGGAGAGTGGTGATGGACAGAGCATCTGAATTAAGCAGAATACTCGTACCCAGTCAAGAGATCAGGGCTTGATCCATCACAGTTTTTTAGCTCACTGCACCATCCGGCTCAGAACCTGGCTACATGCAAATTAGTCTGTCCCTGGCCCAGTGCATCATGGGAACAGGGCAGACCAAACTACCAAGCCAATTCTTTTACTGGAAA
This sequence comes from Lissotriton vulgaris, assembly GCF_964263255.1. Lineage (NCBI taxonomy): Eukaryota > Metazoa > Chordata > Amphibia > Caudata > Salamandridae > Lissotriton > Lissotriton vulgaris. The sequence continues at coordinate 1,735,097,029 of NC_141685.1, forward strand.
GGAAACAAGCTTCCGGGGACCGGTTTCTGGCATTACAGCCGTCTTCGGCCCGGCTTGCTTGAATCCTGATTGTGCAGTGAGCAAGGGACTCACATCTGAGCATACGCTTCCACGCTTGTGGTGGACAAAACGATTCAGAAAAGGGGGGTGGTGATGGACATAGAATCTGAATTAAGCAGAATACTCGTACCCAGTCAAGAGATCAGGGCTTGATCCATCACTGTTTTTTAGCTCACTGCACCATCCCAGCTCAGAACCTGGCTACATGCAAATTAGTCTGTCCCTGGCCCAGTGCATCATGGGAACAGGGCAGACCAAACTACCGAGCCAATTCTTTTACTGGAAAGGAAACAAGCTTCCTGGGACCGGTTTCTGACATTACAGCCGTCTTTGGCCCGGCTTGCTTGAATCCTGATGGTGCAGTGAGCAAGGGACTCACATCTGAGCATACCCTTTCACGCTTGTGGTGGACAAAACGATTCAGAAAAGGGGGGTGGTGATGGACAGCGCATCTGAATTAAGCAGAATACTCGTACCCAGTCAAGAGATCAGGGCTTGATCCATCACCGTTTTTTAGCTCACTGCACCATCCCTGCTCAGAACCTGGCTACATGCAAATTAGTCTGTCTCTGGCCCAGTGCATCATGGGAACAGGGCAGACCAAACTACCAAGCCAATTCTTTTACTGGAAAGGAAACAAGCTTCCGGGGACCGGTTTCTGGCATTACAGCCGTCTTCGGCCCGGCTTGCTTGAATCCTGATGGTGCAGTGAGCAAGGGACTCACATCTGAGCATACCCTTCCACGCTTGTGGTGGCAAAACGATTCAGAAAAGGGGGGTGGTGATGGACAGAGCATCTGAATTAAGCAGAATACTCGTACCCAGTCAAGAGATCAGGGCTTGATCCATCACCGTTTTTTAGCTCACTGCACCATCCCAGCTCAGAACCTGGCTACAAGCATATTAGTCTGTCCCTGGCCCAGTGCATCATGGGAACAGGGCAGACAAAACTACCAAGCCAATTCATTTACTGGAAAGGAAACAAGCTTCCGGGGACCGGTTTCTGGCATTACAGCCGTCTTCGTCCCGGCTTGCTTGAATCCTGATGGTGCAGTGAGCAAGGGACTCACATCTGAGCATACCCTTCCACGCTTGTGGTGGACAAAACGATTCAGAAAAGGGAGGTGGTGATGGACAGAGCATCTGAATTAAGCAGAATACTCGTACCCAGTCAAGAGATCAGGGATTGATCCATCACCGTTTTTTAGCTCACTGCACCATCCCAGCTCAGAACCTGGCTACATGCAAATTAGTCTGTCCCTGGCCCAGTGCATCATGGGAACAGGGCAGACCAAACTACCAAGCCAATATTTTTACTGGAAAGGAAACAAGCTTCCGGGGACCGGTTTCTGGCATTACAGCCGTCTTCGGCTCGGCTTGCTTGAATCCTGATGGTGCAGTGAGCAAGGGACTCACATCTGAGCATACCCTCCACGCTTGTGGTGGACAAAACGATTCAGAAAAGGGGGGTGGTGATGGACAGAGCATCTGAATTAAGCAGAATACTCGTACCCAGTCAAGAGATCAGGGTTTGATCCATCACTGTTTTTTAGCTCACTGCACCATCCCAGCTCAGAACCTGGCTACATGCAAATTAGTCTGTCCCTGGCCCAGTGCATTATGGGAACAGGGCAGACCAAACTACTGAGCCAATTCTTTTACTGGAAAGGAAACAAGCTTCCGGGGACCGGTTTCAGGCATTACAGCTGTCTTCGGCCCGGCTTGCTTGAATCCTGATGGTGCAGTGAGCAATGGACTCACATCTGAGCATACCCTTCCACGCTTGTGGTGGACAAAGCGATTCAGAAAAGGGGGGTGGTGATGGACAGAGCGTCTGAATTAAGCAGAATACTCGTACCCAGTCAAGAGATCAGGGTTTGATCCATCACCGTTTTTTAGCTCACTGCACCATCCCAGCTCAGAACCTGGCTACATGCAACTTAGTCTGTCCCTGGCCCAGTGCATCATGGGAACAGGGCAGACCAAACTACCAAGCCAATTCTTTTAATGGAAAGGAAACAAGCTTCCGGGGACCGGTCTCTGGCATAACAGCCGTCTTCGGCCCGGCTTGCTTGAATCCTGATGGTGCAGTGAGCAAGGGACTCACATCTGAGCATACCCTTCCACGCTTGTGGTGGACAAAACGATTCAGAAAAGGGGGGTGGTGATGGACAGATCAACTGAATTAAGCAGAATACTCGTACCTAGTCAAGAGATCAGGGCTTGATCCGTACTCGTTTTTTAGCTCACTGCACCATCCCAGTTCAGAATTTGGCAACATGCAAATTAGTCTGTCCCTGGCCCAGTGCATCATGGGAACAGGGCAGACCAAACTACCAAGCCAATTCTTTTACTGGAAAGGAAACAAGCTTCCGGGGACCGGTTTCTGGCATTACAGCAGTCTTCGGCCCGGCCTGCTTGAATCCTGATGGTGCAGTGAGCAAGGGACTCACATCTGAGCATACCCTTCCACGCTTGTGGTGGACAAAACGATTCAGAAAAGGGGGGTGGTGATGGACAGAGCATCTAAATTAAACAGAATACTCGTACCCAGTCAAGAGATCAAGGCTTGATCCATCACCGTTTTTTAGCTCACTGCACCATCCCAGCTCAGAACCTGGCTACATGCAAATTAGTTTTGTCACTGGCCCAGCGCATCATGGGAACAGGGCAGACCAAACTACCAAGCCAATTCTTTTACTGGAAAGGAAACAAGCTTCCGGGGACCGGTTTCTGCCATTACAGCCGTCTTCGGCCCAGCTTGCTTGAATCCTGATGGTGCAGTGAGCAAGGGACTCACATCTGAGCATACCCTTCCACGCTTGTGGTGGAAAAAACGATTCAGAAAAGGGGGGTGGTGATGGACAGAGCATCTGAATTAAGCAGAATACTCGTACCCAGTCAAGAGATCAGGGCTTGATCCATCACTGTTTCTTAGCTCACTGCACCATCCCAGCTCAGAACCTGGCAACATGCAAATTAGTCTGTCCCTGGCCCAGTGCATCATGGGAACAGGGCAGACCAAACTACCGAGCCAATTCTTTTACTGGAAAGGAAACAAACTTCCGGGGACCGGTTTCTGGCATTACAGCCGTCTTCGGCCCGGCTTGCTTGAATCCTGATGGTGCAGTGAGCAAGGGACTCACATCTTAGCATACCCTTCCACGCTTGTGGTGGACAAAACGATTCAGAAAAGGGGGGTGGTGATGGACAGAGCATCTGAATTAAGCAGAATACTCGTACCCAGTCAAGAGATTAGGGCTTGATCCATCACCGTTTTTTAGCTCACTGCACCATCCCAGCTCAGAACCTGGCTACATGCAAATTAGTCTGTCCCTGGCCCAGTGCATCATGGGAACAGGGCAGATCAAACTACCAAGCCAATTCTTTTACTGGGAAGGAAACAAGCTTCTGGGGACTGGTTTCTTGCATTACAGCCGTCTTCGGCACCGGCTTGCTTAAATCCTGATGGTGCAGTGAGCAAGGGACTCACATCTGAGCATACCCTTCCACGCTTGTGGTGGACAAAGCGATTCAGAAAAGGGGGGTGGTGATGGACAGAGCGTCTGAATTAAGCAGAATACTCGTACCCAGTCAAGAGATCAGGGTTTGATCCATCACCGTTTTTTAGCTCACTGCACCATCCCAGCTCAGAACCTGGCAACATGCAACTTAGTCTGTCCCTGGCCCAGTGCATCATGGGAACAGGGCAGACCAAACTACCAAGCCAATTCTTTTACTGGAAAGGAAACAAGCTTCCGGGGACCGGTTTCTGGCATTACAGCCGTCTTCGGCCCGGCTTGCTTGAATCCTGATGGTGCAGTGAGCAAGGGACTCACATCTGAGCATACCCTTCCACGCTTGTGGTGGACAAAACAATTCAGAAAAGGGGGGTGGTGATGGACAGATCAACTGAATTAAGCAGAATACTCGTACCCAGTCAAGAGATCAGGGCTTGATCCGTCCTCGTTTTTTAGCTCACTGCACCATCCCAGTTCAGAATTTGGCAACATGCAAATTAGTCTGTCCCTGGCCCAGTGCATCATGGGAACAGGGCAGACCAAACTACCAAGCCAATTCTTTTACTGGAAAGGAAACAAGCTTCCGGGGACCGGTTTCTGGCATTACAGCAGTCTTCGGCCCGGCCTGCTTGAATCCTGATGGTGCAGTGAGCAAGGGACTCACATCTGAGCATACCCTTCCACGCTTGTGGTGGACAAAACGATTCAGAAAAGGGGGGTGGTGATGGACAGAGCATCTAAATTAAACAGAATACTCGTACCCAGTCAAGAGATCATGGCTTGATCCATCACCGTTTTTTAGCTCACTGCACCATCCCAGCTCAGAACCTGGCTACATGCAAATTAGTTTTGTCCCTGGCCCAGCGCATCATGGGAACAGGGCAGACCAAACTACCAAGCCAATTCTTTTACTGGAAAGGAAACAAGCTTCCGGGCACCGGTTTCTGCCATTACAGCCGTCTTCAGCCCAGCTTGCTTGAATCCTGATGGTGCAGTGAGCAAGGGACTCACATCTGAGCATACCCTTCCACGCTTGTGGTGGACAAAACGATTCAGAAAAGGGGGGTGGTGATGGACAGAGCATCTGAATTACGCAGAATACTCGTACCCAGTCAAGAGATCAGGGCTTGATCCATCACCGTTTTTTAGCTCACTGCACCATCCCAGCTCAGAACCTGGCTACATGCAACTTAGTCTGTCCCTGGCCCAGTGCATCATGGGAACAGGGCAGACCAAACTACCAAGCCAATTCTTTTACTGGAAAGGAAACAAGCTTCCGGGGACCGGTCTCTGGCATAACAGCCGTCTTCGGCCCGGCTTGCTTGAATCCTGATGGTGCAGTGAGCAAGGGACTCACATCTGAGCATACCCTTCCACGCTTGTGGTGGACAAAACGATTCAGAAAAGGGGGGTGGTGATGGACAGATCAACTGAATTAAGCAGAATACTCGTACCTAGTCAAGAGATCAGGGCTTGATCCGTACTCGTTTTTTAGCTCACTGCACCATCCCAGTTCAGAATTTGGCAACATGCAAATTAGTCTGTCCCTGGCCCAGTGCATCATGGGAACAGGGCAGACCAAACTACCAAGCCAATTCTTTTACTGGAAAGGAAACAAGCTTCCGGGGACCGGTTTCTGGCATTACAGCAGTCTTCGGCCCGGCCTGCTTGAATCCTGATGGTGCAGTGAGCAAGGGACTCACATCTGAGCATACCCTTCCACGCTTGTGGTGGACAAAACGATTCAGAAAAGGGGGGTGGTGATGGACAGAGCATCTAAATTAAACAGAATACTCGTACCCAGTCAAGAGATCAAGGCTTGATCCATCACCGTTTTTTAGCTCACTGCACCATCCCAGCTCAGAACCTGGCTACATGCAAATTAGTTTTGTCACTGGCCCAGCGCATCAATGGAACAGGGCAGACCAAACTACCAAGCCAATTCTTTTACTGGAAAGGAAACAAGCTTCCGGGGACCGGTTTCTGCCATTACAGCCGTCTTCGGCCCAGCTTGCTTGAATCCTGATGGTGCAGTGAGCAAGGGACTCACATCTGAGCATACCCTTCCACGCTTGTGGTGGAAAAAACGATTCAGAAAAGGGGGGTGGTGATGGACAGAGCATCTGAATTAAGCAGAATACTCGTACCCAGTCAAGAGATCAGGGCTTGATCCATCACTGTTTCTTAGCTCACTGCACCATCCCAGCTCAGAACCTGGCAACATGCAAATTAGTCTGTCCCTGGCCCAGTGCATCATGGGAACAGGGCAGACCAAACTACCGAGCCAATTCTTTTACTGGAAAGGAAACAAGCTTCCGGGGACCGGTTTCTGGCATTACAGCCGTCTTCGGCCCGGCTTGCTTGAATCCTGATGGTGCAGTGAGCAAGGGACTCACATCTTAGCATACCCTTCCACGCTTGTGGTGGACAAAACGATTCAGAAAAGGGGGGTGGTGATGGACAGAGCATCTGAATTAAGCAGAATACTCGTACCCAGTCAAGAGATCAGGGCTTGATCCATCACCGTTTTTTAGCTCACTGCACCATCCCAGCTCAGAACCTGGCTACATGCAAATTAGTCTGTCCCTGGCCCAGTGCATCATGGGAACAGGGCAGACCAAACTACCAAGCCAATTCTTTTACTGGGAAGGAAACAAGCTTCTGGGGACTGGTTTCTTGCATTACAGCCGTCTTCGGCACCGGCTTGCTTGAATCCTGATGGTGCAGTGAGCAAGGGACTCACATCTGAGCATACCCTTCCACGCTTGTGGTGGACAAAACGATTCAGAAAAGGGGGGTGGTGATGGACAGAGCATCTGAATTAAGCAGAATACTCATACCCAGTCAAGAGATCAGGGTTTGATCCATCACCGTTTTTTAGCTCACTGCACCATCCCAGCTCAGAACCTGGCTACATGCAAATTAGTCTGTCCCTGGCCCAGTGCATTATGGGAACAGGGCAGACCAAACTACTGAGCCAATTCTTTTACTGGAAAGGAAACAAGCTTCCGGAGACCGGTTTCAGGCATTACAGCCGTGTTCGGCCCTGCTTGCTTGAATCCTGATGGTGCAGTGAGCAAGGGACTCACATCTGAGCATACCCTTCCACGCTTGTGGTGGACAAAGCGATTCAGAAAAGGGGGGTGGTGATGGACAGAGCGTCTGAATTAAGCAGAATACTCGTACCCAGTCAAGAGATCAGGGTTTGATCCATCACCGTTTTTTAGCTCACTGCACCATCCCAGCTCAGAACCTGGCTACATGCAACTTAGTCTGTCCCTGGCCCAGTGCATCATGGGAACAGGGCAGACCAAACTACCAAGCCAATTCTTTTACTGGAAAGGAAACAAGCTTCCGGGGACCAGTTTCTGGCATTACAGCCGTCTTCGGCCCGGCTTGCTTGAATCCTGATGGTGCAGTGAGTAAGGGACTCACATCTGAGCATACCCTTCCACGGTTGTGGTGGACAAAACGATTCAGAAAAGGGGGGTGGTGATGGACAGAGCATCTGAATTAAGCAGAATACTCGTTTCCAGTTAAGAGATCAGGGCTTGATCCATCACCGTTTTTTAGCTCACTGCACCATCCTAGCTCAGAACCTGGCTACATGCAAATTAGTCTGTCCCTGGCCCAGTGCATCATGGGAACAGGGCAGACCAAACTACCAAGCCAATTCTTTTACTGGAAAGGAAACAAGCTTCCGGGGACCGGTTTCTGGCATTACAGCCATCTTCGGCCCGGCTTGCTTGAATCCTGATGGTGCAGTGAGCAAGGGACTCACATCTGAGCATACCCTTCCACGCTTGTGGTGGACAAAACGATTCAGAAAAGGAGGGAGGTTATGGACAGTGCATCTGAATTAAGCAGAATACTCGAACCCAATCAAGAGATCAGGGCTTGATCCATCACAGTTTTTTAGCTCACTGCACCATCCCAGCTCAGAACCTGGCTACATGCAAATTAGTCTGTCCCTGGCCCAGTGCATCATGGGAACAGGGCAGACCAAACTACCAAGCCAATTCTTTTACTGGAAAGGAAACAAGCCTCCGGGGACCGGTTTCTGGCATTACAGCCGTCTTCGGCCCGGCTTGCTTGAATCCTGATGGTGCAGTGAGCAAGGGACTCAAATCTGAGCATACCCTTCCACGCTTGTGGTGGACAAAACGATTCAGAAAAGGGGGGTGGTGATGGACAGAGCATCTAAATTAAGCAGAATACTCGTACCCAGTCAAGAGATCAGGGCTTGATCCATCACCGTTTTTTAGCTCACTGCACCATCCCAGCTCAGAACCTGGCTACATGCAAATTAGTCTGTCCCTGGCCCAGTGCATCATGGGAACAGGACAGACAAAACTACCAAGCCAATTCTTTTACGGGAAAGGAAACAAGCTTCGGGGGACCGGTTTCTGGCATTACAGCCGTCTTCGGCCCGGCTTGCTTGAATCCTGATGGTGCAGTGAGAAAGGAACTCACATCTGAGCATACCCTTCCACGCTTGTGGTGGACAAAACGATTCAGAAAAGGAGGGTGGTGATGGACAGAGCATCTGAATTAAGCAGAATACTCGTACCCAGTCAAGAGATCAGGGCTTGATACATCACAGTTTTTTAGCTCACTGCACCATCCCAGCTCAGAACCTGGCTACATGCAAATTAGTCTGTCCCTGGCCCAGTGCATCATGGGAACAGGGCAGACCAAACTACTGAGCCAATTCTTTTACTGGAAAGGAAACAAGCTTCCTGGGACCGGTTTCTGGCATTACAGCCGTCTTTGGCCCGGCTTGCTTGAATCCTGATGGTGCAGTGAGCAAGGGACTCACATCTGAGCATACCCTTCCACGCTTGTGGTGGACAAAACGATTCAGAAAAGGGGGTGGTGATGGACAGAGCATCTGAATTAAGCAGAATACTCGTACCCAGTCAAGAGATCAGGGCTTGATCCATCACCGTTTTTTAGCTCACTGCACCATCCCTGCTCAGAACCTGGCTACATGCAAATTAGTCTGTCTCTGGCCCAGTGCATCATGGGAACAGGGCAGACCAAACTACCAAGCCAATTCTTTTACTGGAAAGGAAGCAAGCTTCTGGGGACCAGTTTCTGGCATTACAGCCGTCTTCGGCGCGGCTTGCTTGAATCCTGATGTTGCAGTGAGCAAGGGACTCACACCTGAGCATACCCTTCCACGCTTGTGGTGGACAAAACGATTCAGAAAAGGGGGGTGGTGATGGACAGAGCATCTGAATTAAGCAGAATACTCGTACCCAGTCAAGAGATCAGGGCTTGATCCATCACCGTTTTTTAGCTCACTGAAGCATCCCAGCTCAGAACCTGGCTACATGCATATTAGTCTGTCCCTGGCCCAGTGCATCATGGGAACAGGGCAGACCAAACTACCAAGCCAATTCTTTTACTGGAAAGGAAACAAGCTTCCGGGGACCGGTTTCTGGCATTACAGCCGTCTTCGGCCCGGCTTGCTTGAATCCTGATGGTGCAGTGAGCAAGGGACTCACATCTGAGCATACCCTTCCACGGTTGTGGTGGACAAAACGGTTCAGAAAAGGGGGGTGGTGATGGACAGAGCATCTGAATTAAGCAGAATACTCGTACCCAGTCAAGAGATCAGGGCTTGATCTATCACCGTTTTTTAGCTCACTGCACCATCCCAGCTCAGAACCTGGCTACATGCAAATTAGTTTGTCCCTGGCCCAGTGCATCATGGGAACAGGGCAGATCAAACTACCAAGCCAATTCTTTTACTGGAAAGGAAACAAGCTTCTGGGGACCGGTTTCTGGCATTACAGCCGTCTTCGGCTCAGCTTGCTTGAATCCTGATGGTGCAGTGAGCAAGGGACTCACATCTGAGCATAGCCTTCCACGCTTGTGGTGGACAAAACGATTCAGAAAAGGGGGGTGGTGATGGACAGAGCATCTGAATTAAGCAGAATACTCGTACCCAGTCAAGAGATCAGGGCTTGATCCATCACCGTTTTTTAGCTCACTGCACCATCCCAGCTCAGAACCTGGCTACATGCACATTAGTCTGTCCCTGGCCCAGTGCATCATGGGAACAGGGCAGACCAAACTACCAAGCCAATTCTTTTACTGGAAAGGAAACAAGCTTCCAGGGACCGGTTTCTGGCATTACAGCCGTCTTCGGCCGGGCTTGCTTGAATCCTGATGGTGCAGTGAGCAAGGGACTCACATCTGAGCATTCCCTTCCACGCTTGTGGTCGACAAAACGATTCAGAAAAGGGGGGTGGTGATGGACAGAGCATCTGAATTAAGCAGAATACTCGTACCCAGTCAAGAGATCAGGGCTTGATCCATCACCGTTTTTTAGCTCACTGCACCATCCCAGCTCAGAACCTGGCTACATGCAAATTAGTCTGTCCCTGGCCCAGTGCATCATGGGAACAGGGCAGACCAAACTACCAAGCCAATTCTTTTACTGGAAAGGAAACCTTCTTCCGGGGACCGGTTTCTGGCATTACAGCCGTCTTCGGCCCGGCTTGCTTGAATCCTGATGGTGCAGTGAGCAAGGGACTCACATCTGAGCATACCCTTCCACGCTTGTGGTGGACAAAACGATTCAGAAAAGGGGGGTGGTGATGGACAGAGCATCTGAATTAAGCAGAATACTCGTAACCAGTCAAGAGATCAGGGCTTGATCCATCACCGTTTTTTAGCTCACTGCACCATCCCAGCTCAGAACCTGGCTACATGCAAATTAGTCTGTCCCTGGCCCAGTGCATCATGGGAACAGGGCAGACCAAACTACCAAGCCAATTTTTTTACTGGAAAGGAAACAAGCTTCCAGGGACCGGTTTCTGGCATTACAGCCGTCTTCGGCCGGGCTTGCTTGAATCCTGATGGTGCAGTGAGCAAGGGACTCACATCTGAGCATACCCTTCCACGCTTGTGGTGGACAAAACGATTCAGAAAAGGGGGGTGGTGATGGACAGAGCATCTGAATTAAGCAGAATACTCGTACCCAGTCAAGAGATCAGGGCTTGATCCATCACCGTTTTTTAGCTCACTGCACCATCCCAGCTCAGAACCTGGCTACATGCAAATTAGTCTGTCCCTGGCCCAGTGCATCATGGGAACAGGGCAGACCAAACTACCAAGCCAATTCTTTTACTGGAAAGGAAACAAGCTTCCGGGGACCGGTTTCTGGCATTACAGCCGTCTTCGGCCCGGCTTGCTTGAATTCTGATGGTGCAGTGAGCAAGGGACTCACATCTGAGCATACCCTTCCACGCTTGTGGTGGACAAAACGATTCAGAAAAGGGGGGTGGTGATGGACAGAGCATCTGAATTAAGCAGAATACTCGTAACCAGTCAAGAGATCAGGGCTTGATCCATCACCGTTTTTTAGCTCACTGCACCATCCCAGCTCAGAACCTGGCTACATGCAAATCAGTCTGTCCCCGGCCCAGTGCATCATGGGAACAGGGCAGACCAAACTACCAAGCCAATTCTTTTACTGGAAAGGAAACAAGCTTCCGGGGACCGGTTTCTGGCATTACAGCCGTCTTCGGCCCGGCTTGCTTGAATCCTGATGGTGCAGTGAGCAAGGGACTCACATCTGAGTATACCCTTCCACGCTTGTGGTGGACAAAACGATTCAGAAAAGGGGGGTGGTGATGGACAGAGCATCTGAAATAAGCAGAATACTCGTACCCAGTGAAGAGATCAGGGCTTGATCCATCACCGTTTTTTAGCTCACTGCACCATCCCAGCTCAGAACCTGGCTACATGAAAATTAGTCTGTCCCTGGCCCAGTGCATCATGGGAACAGGGCAGACCAAACTACCAAGCCAATTCTTTTACTGGAAAGGAAACAAGCTTCCGGGGACCGGTTTCTGGCATTACAGCCGTCTTCGGCCCGGCTTGCTTGAATCCTGATGGTGCAGTGAGGAAGGGACCCACATCTGAGCATGCCCTTCCACGCTTGTGGTGGACAAAACGATTCAGAAAAGGGGGGTGGTGATGGACAGAGCATCTGAATTAAACAGAATACTCGTACCCAGTCAAGAGATCAGGGCTTGATCCATCACAGTTTTTTAGCTCACTGCACCATCCCAGCTCAGAACCTGGCTACATACAAATTAGTCTGTCCCTGGCCCAGTGCATCATGGGAACAGGGCAGACCAAACTACCAAGCCAATTCTTTTACTGGAAAGGAAACAAGCTTCCGGGGACCAGTTTCTGGCATTACAGCCGTCTTCGGCGCGGCTTGCTTGAATCCTGATGTTGCAGTGAGCAAGGGACTCAAATCTGAGCATACCCTTCCACGCTTGTGGTGGACAAAACGATTCATAAAAGGGGGGTGGTGATGGACAGAGCATCTGAATTAAGCAGAATACTCGTACCCAGTCAAGAGATCAGGGCTTGATCCGTCCTCGTTTTTTAGCTCACTGCACCATCCCAGCTCAGAACCTGGCTACATGCAAATTAGTCTGTCCCTGGCCCAGTGCATCATGGGAACAGGGCAGACCAAACTACCAAGCCAATTCTTTTACTGGAAAGGAAACAAGCTTCTGGGGTCCGGTTTCTGGCATTACAGCCGTCTTCGGCCCGGCCTGCTTGAATCCTGATGGTGTAGTGAGCAAGGGACTCACATCTGAGCATACCCGTCCACGCTTGTGGTGGACAAAACGATTCAGAAAAGGGGGGTGGTGATGGACGGAGCACCTGAATTAAGCAGAATACTCGTACCCAGTCAAGAGATCATGGCTTGATCCATCACCATTTTTTAGCTCACTGCACCATCCCAGCTCAGAACCTGGCTACATGCAAATTAGTCTGTCCCTGGCCCAGTGCATCATGGGAACAGGGCAGACCAAACTACCAAGCCAATTCTTTTACTGGAAAGGAAACAAGCTTCCGGGGACCGGTTTCTGGCATTACAGCCGTCTTCGGCCCGGCTTGCTTGAATCCTGATGGTGCAGTGAGCAAGGGACTCACATCTGAGCATACCCTTCCAAGCTTGTGGTGGACAAAACGATTCAGAAAAGGGTGGTGGTGATGGACAGAGCATCTGAATTAAACAGAATACTAGTACCCAGTCAAGAGATCATGGCTAGATCCATCACCGTTTTTTAGCTCACTGCACCATCACAGCTCAGAACCTGGCTACATGCAAATTAGTCTGTCCCTGGCCCAGTGCATCATGGGAACAGGGCAGACCAAACTACCAAGCCAATTCTTTTACTGGAAAGGAAACAAGCTTCCGGGGACCGGTTTCTGGCATTACAGCCGTCTTCGGCCCGGCTTGCTTGAATCCTGATGGTGCAGTGAGCAAGGGACTCACATCTGAGCATACCCTTTCACGCTTGTGGAGGACAAAACGATTCAGAAAAGGGGGGTGGTGATGGACAGAGCATCTGAATTAAGCAGAATACTCGTACCCAGTCAAGAGATCAGGGCTTGATCCATCACTGTTTTTTAGCTCACTGCACCATCCCAGCTCAGAACCTGGCTACATGCAAATTAGTCTGTCCCTGGCCCAGTGCATCATGGGAACAGGGCAGACCAAACTACCAAGCCAATTCTTTTACTGGAAAGGAAGCAAGCTTCCGGGGACCGGTTTCTGGCATTACAGCCGTCTTCGGCCCGGCTTGCTTGAATCCTGATGGTGCAGTGAGCAAGGGACTCACATCTGAGCATACCCTTCCACGCTTGTGGTAGATAAAACAATTCAGAAAAGGGGGGTGGTGATGGACAGAGCATCTGAATTAAGCGGAATACTTGTACCCAGTCAAGAGATCAGGGCTTGATCCATCACTGTTTTTTAGCTCACTGCACCATCCCAGCTCAGAACCTGGCTACATGCAAATTAGTCTGTCCCTGGCCCAGTGCATTATGGGAACAGGGCAGACCAAACTACCAAGCCAATTATTTTACTGGAAAGGAAACAAGCTTCCGGGGACCGGTTTCTGGCATTACAGCCGTCTTCAGCCCGGCTTGTTTGAATCCTGATGGTGCAGTGAGCAAGGGACTCACATCTGAGCATACCCTTCCACGCTTGTGGTGGAAAAAACGATTCAGAAAAGGGGGGTGGTGATGGACAGAGCATCTGAATTAAGCAGAATACTCGTACCCAGTCAAGAGATCAGGGCTTGATCCATCACCGTTTTTTAGCTCACTGCACCATCCCAGCTCAGAACCTGGCTACATGCACATTAGTCTGTCCCTGGCCCTGTGCATCATGGGAACAAGCCAGACCAAACTACCAAGCCAATTATTTTACTGGAAAGGAAACAAGCTTCTGGGGACCGGTTTCTGGCATTACAGCCGTCTTCGGCCCGGCTTGTTTGAATCCTGATGGTGCAGTGAGCAAGGGACTCACATCTGAGCATACCCTTTCACGCTTGTGGAGGACAAAACGATTCAGAAAAGGGGGGTGGTGATGGACAGAGCATCTGAATTAAGCAGAATACTTGTACCCAGTCAAGAGATCAGGGCTTGATCCATCACCGTTTTTTAGCTCACTGCACCATCCCAGCTCAGAACCTGGCTACATGCAAATTAGTCTGTCCCTGGCCCAGTGCATCATGGGAACAGGGCAGACCAAACTACCAAGCCAATTCTTTCACTGGAAAGGAAGCAAGCTTCCGGGGACCGGTTTCTGGCATTACAGCCGTCTTCGGCCCGGCTTGCTTGAATCCTGATGGTGCAGTGAGCAAGGGACTCACATCTGAGCATACCCTTCCACGCTTGTGGTGGATAAAACAATTCAGAAAAGGGGGGTGGTGATGGACAGAGCATCTGAGTTAAGCAGAATTCTCGTACCCAGTCAAGAGATCAGGGCTTGATCCATCACTGTTTTTTAGCTCACTGCACCATCCCAGCTCAGAACCTGGCTACATGCAAATTAGTCTGTCCCTGGCCCAGTGCATCATGGGAACAGGGCAGACCAAACTACCAAGCCAATTATTTTACTGGAAAGGAAACAAGCTTCCGGGGACCGGTTTTTGGCATTACAGCCGTCTTCGGCCCGGCTTGTTTGAATCCTGATGGTGCAGTGAGCAAGGGACTCACATCTGAGCATACCCTTCCACGCTTGTGGTGGAAAAAAAGATTTAGAAAAGGGGGGTGGTGATGGACAGAGCATCTGAATTAAGCAGAATACTCGTACCCAGTCAAGAGATCAGGGCTTGATCCATCACCGTTTTTTAGCTCACTGCACCATCCCAGCTCAGAACCTGGCTACATGCAAATTAGTCTGTCCCTGGCCCAGTGCATCATGGGAACAGGGCAGACCAAACTACCAAGCCAATTCTTTTACTGGAAAGGAAACAAGCTTCCGGGGACCGGTTTCTGGCATTACAGCCGTCTTCGGCCCGGCTTGCTTGAATCCTGATGGTGCAGTGAGCAAGGGACTCACATCTGAGCATACCCTTTCACGCTTGTGGAGGACAAAACGATTCAGAAAAGGGGGGTGGTGATGGACAGAGCATCTGAATTAAGCAGAATACTCGTACCCAGTCAAGAGATCAGGGCTTGATCCATCACTGTTTTTTAGCTCACTGCACCATCCCAGCTCAGAACCTGGCTACATGCAAATTAGTCTGTCCCTGGCCCAGTGCATCATGGGAACAGAGCAGACCAAACTACCAAGCCAATTCTTTTACTGGAAAGGAAGCAAGCTTCCGGGGACCGGTTTCTGGCATTACAGCCGTCTTCGGCCCGGCTTGCTTGAATCCTGATGGTGCAGTGAGCAAGGGACTCACATCTGAGCATACCCTTCCACGCTTGTGGTAGATAAAACAATTCAGAAAAGGGGGGTGGTGATGGACAGAGCATCTGAATTAAGCGGAATACTTGTACCCAGTCAAGAGATCAGGGCTTGATCCATCACTGTTTTTTAGCTCACTGCACCATCCCAGCTCAGAACCTGGCTACATGCAAATTAGTCTGTCCCTGGCCCAGTGCATCATGGGAACAGGGCAGACCAAACTACCAAGCCAATTATTTTACTGGAAAGGAAACAAGCTTCCGGGGACCGGTTTCTGGCATTACAGCCGTCTTCAGCCCGGCTTGTTTGAATCCTGATGGTGCAGTGAGCAAGGGACTCACATCTGAGCATACCCTTCCACGCTTGTGGTGGAAAAAACGATTCAGAAAAGGGGGGTGATGATGGACAGAGCATCTGAATTAAGCAGAATACTCGTACCCAGTCAAGAGATCAGGGCTTGATCCATCACCGTTTTTTAGCTCACTGCACCATCCCAGCTCAGAACCTGGCTACATGCACATTAGTCTGTCCCTGGCCCTGTGCATCATGGGAACAAGCCAGACCAAACTACCAAGCCAATTCTTTTACTGGAAAGGAAACAAGCTTCCGGGGACCGGTTTCTGGCATTACAGCCGTCTTCGGCCCGGCTTGCTTGAATCCTGAAGGTGCAGTGAGCAAGGGACTCACATCTGAGCATACCCTTTCACGCTTGTGGAGGACAAAACGATTCAGAAAAGGGGGGTGGTGATGGACAGAGCATCTGAATTAAGCAGAATACTTGTACCCAGTCAAGAGATCAGGGCTTGATCCATCACTGTTTTTTAGCTCACTGCACCATCCCAGCTCAGAACCTGGCTACATGCAAATTAGTCTGTCCCTGGCCCAGTGCATCATGGGAACAGGGCAGACCAAACTACCAAGCCAATTATTTTACTGGAAAGGAAACAAGCTTCTGGGGACCGGTTTCTGGCATTACAGCCGTCTTCGGCCCGGCTTGTTTGAATCCTGATGGTGCAGTGAGCAAGGGACTCACATCTGAGCATACCCTTTCACGCTTGTGGAGGACAAAACGATTCAGAAAAGGGGGGTGGTGATGGACAGAGCATCTGAATTAAGCAGAATACTTGTACCCAGTCAAGAGATCAGGGCTTGATCCATCACCGTTTTTTAGCTCACTGCACCATCCCAGCTCAGAACCTGGCTACATGCAAATTAGTCTGTCCCTGGCCCAGTGCATCATGGGAACAGGGCAGACCAAACTACCAAGCCAATTCTTTCACTGGAAAGGAAGCAAGCTTCCGGGGACCGGTTTCTGGCATTACAGCCGTCTTCGGCCCAGCTTGCTTGAATCCTGATGGTGCAGTGAGCAAGGGACTCACATCTGAGCA
Organism: Lissotriton vulgaris; assembly: GCF_964263255.1. Classification (NCBI taxonomy): domain Eukaryota; kingdom Metazoa; phylum Chordata; class Amphibia; order Caudata; family Salamandridae; genus Lissotriton; species Lissotriton vulgaris. Next base: position 1,735,113,741 of record NC_141685.1, read on the forward strand.
TACCCTTCCACGCTTGTGGTGGATAAAACAATTCAGAAAAGGGGGGTGGTGATGGACAGAGCATCTGAGTTAAGCAGAATTCTCGTACCCAGTCAAGAGATCAGGGCTTGATCCATCACTGTTTTTTAGCTCACTGCACCATCCCAGCTCAGAACCTGGCTACATGCAAATTAGTCTGTCCCTGGCCCAGTGCATCATGGGAACAGGGCAGACCAAACTACCAAGCCAATTCTTTTACTGGAAAGGAAACAAGCTTCCGGGGACCGGTTTCTGGCATTACAGCCGTCTTCGGCCCGGCTTGCTTGAATCCTGATGGTGCAGTGAGGAAGGGACCCACATCTGAGCATGCCCTTCCACGCTTGTGGTGGACAAAACGATTCAGAAAAGGGGGGTGGTGATGGACAGAGCATCTGAATTAAACAGAATACTCGTACCCAGTCAAGAGATCAGGGCTTGATCCATCACAGTTTTTTAGCTCACTGCACCATCCCAGCTCAGAACCTGGCTACATACAAATTAGTCTGTCCCTGGCCCAGTGCATCATGGGAACAGGGCAGACCAAACTACCAAGCCAATTCTTTTACTGGAAAGGAAACAAGCTTCCGGGGACCAGTTTCTGGCATTACAGCCGTCTTCGGCGCGGCTTGCTTGAATCCTGATGTTGCAGTGAGCAAGGGACTCAAATCTGAGCATACCCTTCCACGCTTGTGGTGGACAAAACGATTCATAAAAGGGGGGTGGTGATGGACAGAGCATCTGAATTAAGCAGAATACTCGTACCCAGTCAAGAGATCAGGGCTTGATCCGTCCTCGTTTTTTAGCTCACTGCACCATCCCAGCTCAGAACCTGGCTACATGCAAATTAGTCTGTCCCTGGCCCAGTGCATCATGGGAACAGGGCAGACCAAACTACCAAGCCAATTCTTTTACTGGAAAGGAAACAAGCTTCTGGGGTCCGGTTTCTGGCATTACAGCCGTCTTCGGCCCGGCCTGCTTGAATCCTGATGGTGTAGTGAGCAAGGGACTCACATCTGAGCATACCCGTCCACGCTTGTGGTGGACAAAACGATTCAGAAAAGGGGGGTGGTGATGGACGGAGCACCTGAATTAAGCAGAATACTCGTACCCAGTCAAGAGATCATGGCTTGATCCATCACCATTTTTTAGCTCACTGCACCATCCCAGCTCAGAACCTGGCTACATGCAAATTAGTCTGTCCCTGGCCCAGTGCATCATGGGAACAGGGCAGACCAAACTACCAAGCCAATTCTTTTACTGGAAAGGAAACAAGCTTCCGGGGACCGGTTTCTGGCATTACAGCCGTCTTCGGCCCGGCTTGCTTGAATCCTGATGGTGCAGTGAGCAAGGGACTCACATCTGAGCATACCCTTCCAAGCTTGTGGTGGACAAAACGATTCAGAAAAGGGTGGTGGTGATGGACAGAGCATCTGAATTAAACAGAATACTAGTACCCAGTCAAGAGATCATGGCTAGATCCATCACCGTTTTTTAGCTCACTGCACCATCCCAGCTCAGAACCTGGCTACATGCAAATTAGTCTGTCCCTGGCCCAGTGCATCATGGGAACAGGGCAGACCAAACTACCAAGCCAATTCTTTTACTGGAAAGGAAACAAGCTTCCGGGGACCGGTTTCTGGCATTACAGCCGTCTTCGGCCCGGCTTGCTTGAATCCTGATGGTGCAGTGAGCAAGGGACTCACATCTGAGCATACCCTTTCACGCTTGTGGAGGACAAAACGATTCAGAAAAGGGGGGTGGTGATGGACAGAGCATCTGAATTAAGCAGAATACTCGTACCCAGTCAAGAGATCAGGGCTTGATCCATCACTGTTTTTTAGCTCACTGCACCATCCCAGCTCAGAACCTGGCTACATGCAAATTAGTCTGTCCCTGGCCCAGTGCATCATGGGAACAGGGCAGACCAAACTACCAAGCCAATTCTTTTACTGGAAAGGAAGCAAGCTTCCGGGGACCGGTTTCTGGCATTACAGCCGTCTTCGGCCCGGCTTGCTTGAATCCTGATGGTGCAGTGAGCAAGGGACTCACATCTGAGCATACCCTTCCACGCTTGTGGTAGATAAAACAATTCAGAAAAGGGGGGTGGTGATGGACAGAGCATCTGAATTAAGCGGAATACTTGTACCCAGTCAAGAGATCAGGGCTTGATCCATCACTGTTTTTTAGCTCACTGCACCATCCCAGCTCAGAACCTGGCTACATGCAAATTAGTCTGTCCCTGGCCCAGTGCATTATGGGAACAGGGCAGACCAAACTACCAAGCCAATTATTTTACTGGAAAGGAAACAAGCTTCCGGGGACCGGTTTCTGGCATTACAGCCGTCTTCAGCCCGGCTTGTTTGAATCCTGATGGTGCAGTGAGCAAGGGACTCACATCTGAGCATACCCTTCCACGCTTGTGGTGGAAAAAACGATTCAGAAAAGGGGGGTGGTGATGGACAGAGCATCTGAATTAAGCAGAATACTCGTATCCAGTCAAGAGATCAGGGCTTGATCCATCACCGTTTTTTAGCTCACTGCACCATCCCAGCTCAGAACCTGGCTACATGCACATTAGTCTGTCCCTGGCCCTGTGCATCATGGGAACAAGCCAGACCAAACTACCAAGCCAATTATTTTACTGGAAAGGAAACAAGCTTCTGGGGACCGGTTTCTGGCATTACAGCCGTCTTCGGCCCGGCTTGTTTGAATCCTGATGGTGCAGTGAGCAAGGGACTCACATCTGAGCATACCCTTTCACGCTTGTGGAGGACAAAACGATTCAGAAAAGGGGGGTGGTGATGGACAGAGCATCTGAATTAAGCAGAATACTTGTACCCAGTCAAGAGATCAGGGCTTGATCCATCACCGTTTTTTAGCTCACTGCACCATCCCAGCTCAGAACCTGGCTACATGCAAATTAGTCTGTCCCTGGCCCAGTGCATCATGGGAACAGGGCAGACCAAACTACCAAGCCAATTCTTTCACTGGAAAGGAAGCAAGCTTCCGGGGACCGGTTTCTGGCATTACAGCCGTCTTCGGCCCGGCTTGCTTGAATCCTGATGGTGCAGTGAGCAAGGGACTCACATCTGAGCATACCCTTCCACGCTTGTGGTGGATAAAACAATTCAGAAAAGGGGGGTGGTGATGGACAGAGCATCTGAGTTAAGCAGAATTCTCGTACCCAGTCAAGAGATCAGGGCTTGATCCATCACTGTTTTTTAGCTCACTGCACCATCCCAGCTCAGAACCTGGCTACATGCAAATTAGTCTGTCCCTGGCCCAGTGCATCATGGGAACAGGGCAGACCAAACTACCAAGCCAATTATTTTACTGGAAAGGAAACAAGCTTCCGGGGACCGGTTTTTGGCATTACAGCCGTCTTCGGCCCGGCTTGTTTGAATCCTGATGGTGCAGTGAGCAAGGGACTCACATCTGAGCATACCCTTCCACGCTTGTGGTGGAAAAAAAGATTTAGAAAAGGGGGGTGGTGATGGACAGAGCATCTGAATTAAGCAGAATACTCGTACCCAGTCAAGAGATCAGGGCTTGATCCATCACCGTTTTTTAGCTCACTGCACCATCCCAGCTCAGAACCTGGCTACATGCAAATTAGTCTGTCCCTGGCCCAGTGCATCATGGGAACAGGGCAGACCAAACTACCAAGCCAATTCTTTTACTGGAAAGGAAACAAGCTTCCGGGGACCGGTTTCTGGCATTACAGCCGTCTTCGGCCCGGCTTGCTTGAATCCTGATGGTGCAGTGAGCAAGGGACTCACATCTGAGCATACCCTTTCACGCTTGTGGAGGACAAAACGATTCAGAAAAGGGGGGTGGTGATGGACAGAGCATCTGAATTAAGCAGAATACTCGTACCCAGTCAAGAGATCAGGGCTTGATCCATCACTGTTTTTTAGCTCACTGCACCATCCCAGCTCAGAACCTGGCTACATGCAAATTAGTCTGTCCCTGGCCCAGTGCATCATGGGAACAGGGCAGACCAAACTACCAAGCCAATTCTTTTACTGGAAAGGAAGCAAGCTTCCGGGGACCGGTTTCTGGCATTACAGCCGTCTTCGGCCCGGCTTGCTTGAATCCTGATGGTGCAGTGAGCAAGGGACTCACATCTGAGCATACCCTTCCACGCTTGTGGTAGATAAAACAATTCAGAAAAGGGGGGTGGTGATGGACAGAGCATCTGAATTAAGCGGAATACTTGTACCCAGTCAAGAGATCAGGGCTTGATCCATCACTGTTTTTTAGCTCACTGCACCATCCCAGCTCAGAACCTGGCTACATGCAAATTAGTCTGTCCCTGGCCCAGTGCATCATGGGAACAGGGCAGACCAAACTACCAAGCCAATTATTTTACTGGAAAGGAAACAAGCTTCCGGGGACCGGTTTCTGGCATTACAGCCGTCTTCAGCCCGGCTTGTTTGAATCCTGATGGTGCAGTGAGCAAGGGACTCACATCTGAGCATACCCTTCCACGCTTGTGGTGGAAAAAACGATTCAGAAAAGGGGGGTGATGATGGACAGAGCATCTGAATTAAGCAGAATACTCGTACCCAGTCAAGAGATCAGGGCTTGATCCATCACCGTTTTTTAGCTCACTGCACCATCCCAGCTCAGAACCTGGCTACATGCACATTAGTCTGTCCCTGGCCCTGTGCATCATGGGAACAAGCCAGACCAAACTACCAAGCCAATTCTTTTACTGGAAAGGAAACAAGCTTCCGGGGACCGGTTTCTGGCATTACAGCCGTCTTCGGCCCGGCTTGTTTGAATCCTGATGGTGCAGTGAGCAAGGGACTCACATCTGAGCATACCCTTTCACGCTTGTGGAGGACAAAACGATTCAGAAAAGGGGGGTGGTGATGGACAGAGCATCTGAATTAAGCAGAATACTTGTACCCAGTCAAGAGATCAGGGCTTGATCCATCACCGTTTTTTAGCTCACTGCACCATCCCAGCTCAGAACCTGGCTACATGCAAATTAGTCTGTCCCTGGCCCAGTGCATCATGGGAACAGGGCAGACCAAACTACCAAGCCAATTCTTTCACTGGAAAGGAAGCAAGCTTCCGGGGACCGGTTTCTGGCATTACAGCCGTCTTCGGCCCGGCTTGCTTGAATCCTGATGGTGCAGTGAGCAAGGGACTCACATCTGAGCATACCCTTCCACGCTTGTGGTGGATAAAACAATTCAGAAAAGGGGGGTGGTGATGGACAGAGCATCTGAGTTAAGCAGAATTCTCGTACCCAGTCAAGAGATCAGGGCTTGATCCATCACTGTTTTTTAGCTCACTGCACCATCCCAGCTCAGAACCTGGCTACATGCAAATTAGTCTGTCCCTGGCCCAGTGCATCATGGGAACAGGGCAGACCAAACTACCAAGCCAATTATTTTACTGGAAAGGAAACAAGCTTCCGGGGACCGGTTTTTGGCATTACAGCCGTCTTCGGCCCGGCTTGTTTGAATCCTGATGGTGCAGTGAGCAAGGGACTCACATCTGAGCATACCCTTCCACGCTTGTGGTGGAAAAAAAGATTTAGAAACGGGGAGTGGTGATGGACAGAGCATCTGAATTAAGCTGAATACTCGTACCCAGTCAAGAGATCAGGGCTTGATCCATCACCGTTTTTTAGCTCACTGCACCATCCCAGCTCAGAACCTGGCTACATGCAAATTAGTCTGTCCCTGGCCCAGTGCATCATGGTGATAAGCGTGGCTCAAATCCACCCGAGTGACTTACCGCACTCACCTATAGTTACTCAGTAAGAAGTCAGCCGGACGGTGGAGAAGAATAAACAGGATATTTTATTAGGCCACAAACTCCCATATGAGAGGGCCCTGTCCGACCTCACCCCAATGAGTGCGCTGAGAGGACTAACTTATATCATCACAGCAATACATTATAACATGGTACAGTGAAGCAGAACACGCCCCTTCTGGAAAAATACTGAACCCCAACGAGAGGAACAATGGCATCATACAAGAGGCATCTGCACCTGGGAAGGCAACATTTGGATATCTCTGCCCAAGGCCGCGGAGCCGGGCCTCAGCGTCTCTGGTGCATGAGAACATTACTGATAAGGGACTTGTTAGTTTCGGCCACAGCTAGCTGAGAAACGAAAAACTGCTGCATTGGGGTTTTTCTATTCCTACGTGAGGGGGAGTGAGCGAGTGCGACTCGCAGGCCCAGAGGAGTACTCAAACTGGAGGCACACAAGCTAAGCTAAAGAAACTAAATATCACCACACGCATAAATGAATAATCACATGAAGAGTAAAAATAACGCAAAGGCATAAGTATATACTTCATTAGTTAGACACATGATGCTAACTTGCATATGTAAATGTTAATGGGTGGGGCATCGGAAAATGAAACCTATCAGACCCTCCTTTTAGCATCATTTGGCTAACTGGAGCGTAGCCTTTATTAGCTAAAAAGGTAGCGCCTTTACACTTCATCCTAGGGGCGGGGCACACTTCAATCAAAAACATCATCATCAATAAGCATCAACCAACGAATATCTGGAAGCTCAATTGCAGTAGAAGCAGGATATTGACCAGTCACTCTTTTTGGGGGCCGTAAATTGCTAGCACACATTGAGCAACAAGGGGGGAGGCAGTAAACACAAAGGCAGCATGTCAGGAGTACACCCACTACTCCTACAATTCCCATTAATATTTTCCAGCCCCACGAGGAGAAAACACCCCAGAGCCATCCCTGTAGTGACCATGTCCCAGTGTCCTGATGAAGTTCAGTCGCTAGTCTATGAAGTTTCTGTACCGCTAAGTTAACTGTCGGGGCTGAATCGGGAATATACACGCAGCAAGACGTCCCGATGATGCGGCAGGCTCCACCCCTATCAGCAAGGATGACGTCTAACACCATCCTGTTTTGGATTGTAAATAATCTCATAGCCTGCATCTCAACAGACATATTAGCAGCAATGTCTGCTTCAGTGTTCACTACTTTCTCCATTACCCTCGATAATCTACGGATGGCCCTGCTGTTAAATATTGGACCCCAGAATGGCAGTAAGCCCTTAGAAAAAGCTGTCCATTGTTGTAAAGAGGTGTCAGTCTGATCTACATCCTCAACCTGGAGCGCCCTCCTTATGCACTGCTCTGGCGGACTGGTGAACCTAGGATGAGTCTTATGATAGTCGGAGGGTGCCACATACACAGGTGGAAGCAGATAAGCCAGATAACAGACTCCACCCCAGCCCTCGGGCAGCCACAGATACCCATTGTTTCCGCAGACAAAGTAAATATTGGGAGGCGTGACTAGAGAAGGACTAAGAGGCAGGCGAATCGATGCAGTCACGTTGCAAGAACTGTTCCCAACCTTTATAGGACCCCTCCCTGCTATACAAAAGAATGGTGACGCCCCACAACTGCTAAGGGCATCAAAGAATGATTGCTACCGTTCGTTGTTGGGGGGTGTCTATATGACAGAGAGGAATTCAACTGTAGAAAACTCTCCCTTACTTTGTCAGTGTCATTGGGAGTCATGAATCGGCCTACTTTTTTCGAACATGTCTCCAAAAATGTTTGGTCAAAACGTCCGTCAGTAAACAGCTGTCCAAGAGAAGAAGTGGGCATAGGGCGTACCCGCATTGTCATAGTAGATCCTCTGTCGGGTAGTCGGGGAGATAGAAAATCGGGTTGCTGGAAATATTTGACCATACCAATCAAGGTGTACCACCCCACACAACTATTCACCTGTGTCAGGGGAAGTGCCAGGAATCTATCTTTTTTATAAGCAGCAGAAGGTAACAACCCACAAACCCAACAATCCGTCACATTATATACTGCATGAGCAGGATGTAGAGTCTTAATAAAAACATTATCTCTATAGCCTTTGCGTAAACATTGTTCACCATAATCAACAGTAATCATGTTATGTTCGGGAATGGCAGAAGGTGTGGGAGCAAACACATGTACAGGATAGACTTTGTCCAGAAAAAACAATATTCCAAGGACCACAATAAATGCATAAGCAGTATTACGATGACCACTATTTTTCCTTTACGTGGTAAAGCCAACCATGGGGAATCAGGCTCTGGTCTACGAGGAGCCGCAAAAGGCTGCTCCTCATCGGGAACGGGACGGCCAAAGGGGTACATTTCCTTTACTACAATCAAAACCGAGAAAAGAAAAAAAAAGAAAGAACTAAACTAGAAAAATAGTCCCAGGCACTCCAAAACCGGCCAGAGGGGTTCTTCAACCCTTAAAAGGGATCTTCGTCCCTGTGTCCGTTAAAGCCTCACAGGTAGACTTCTATTGTTCATTCCCTAATCCCTCGTTGGAGTTGCACAGCTGTAGCAACTCAGGAGCACTAATCTGGACCCAGACACAGCTCTAATGTCTCGTTAAACAGAATCTTCGGCTAAACACCAGGGCTCTTACTAGTCCATCCCTATCACTAAGCTATTCTGTGAGACATTGTCCACACCTCTTCCTGTTCCAGTACCCTATCTAAGCCCTTCTTCCAGTGCTCAGTCCCTCATGCCTTTCTCCCTTCTGGGCCGCAGATTATAACGAGTGCTCCCTCGCACTTCAGGATCTGTGAACAGAATGGGGAGGTCTGTGGCAAGGATTGCGTCCTCTGATGTCTGGTCACTTTTCTCAATGGGAACCTCGGAGCTTGCAACAACTTTTTTCTTTCTCTTTACTGTACTCAGCTCCTCTCCCCTCAGTGAAGCATCAGAGAAAGGTGTGTATCTTGGTATCACTTCGCACTCTTGGTCAGCAACGCCATCTCTCACCCATTTTTCATACGGTAATGGCAGTGGAACCTTCTTTACATGAGAGGCATGTGTCCACGCCTTTCGACCCTCAACTCGAAGTGCGGTGCGGGTGGTCAGGAGCACATGCTTCGGCTCCGACCACCTTGGCTCCAGGCAAGACTTCCGTTGATACTTCTTCACTACAACCCAGTCCCCGGGTTGTATGGCATGTCCGGGCCCCTCCGGCAATGGCTTCAGGGTGTCTGCTACCTGTTGATGAATAGAACGAAGATCTTTAGTCAAAGCATACAAGTAGTATATCAACAGAGGGTACTCAATCTCTGAAAAACATTTTGGTCTCGGTACCCCCCACACGTTAGCGGGGTGGCCGAAAACCACCTCGTGAGGGGAGACACCCATTTTGGAATTAACTGTCACTCTGGTGGAAAGTAAAGCTAAGGGAAGGGCATCTGGCCAACGGAGTCCTGTACTCTCCTGTATTTTGGCCATCTTCAATTTTAATGTTCCATTAAATCTCTCCTCTAGCCCCGCGGCTTGAGGGTGTTGGGCTGCATGGAACTTTTGAGAAATCTGCAGACCCTTACATATTTGCTTCATCAATTCAACATTAAAGGATGTGCCATTATCACTCCAGATCACTCGAGGCAGGCCATAGCGGGAGAAATACTCCTTTATCAACATCTTGGCTGTAGAAATGGCCGTGCAATCTTTTGTTGGGAATGCCTCCACCCACCTGCTAAAAGAGCATACAACCACCAAGACATATTTGAGGTTGTTAACCCTTTCCATTTCAATATAATCCATCTGAATCACCTCAAAAGGGAAAGAAGGGGGTGCGAAATTGCCCACTGGGACAGGTGTTCCTTTTCCTGGATTATGCCTCAAACATACCATGCACTGTTGCACTAAATGGGTAGCCACTTTAGAAATATTCTTATTGCTCCACACTGGGTCTAATAATTTGCATATACCCTTGGCACTAATATGTGCTGGCCCATGAGCCATTGTCACCACTGGGAGGACATATGCGTCTGGAAGTAACCATCGTCTTTTGTCTGTCACATCTGTCCAACATTCATCAGAGTCCAATCGCCACCCACCATCCTTCCATGTCCTCAATTCATCCTCAGTCGCCTTTTCTTGTATGTTCTTTATGCTCTGCACAGTATCTGCAAACATATTAACATCTGGTACCCATCTAGCTGGTCCTGCCTCAAACATTCGTGGAAATTTCGTCCTAGCTGTCTCCTTTGCTGTCTGGTCTGCGAACGCATTTCCCCGTCCTACATCATCAACCACCGCTTTGTGTGCACTACACTTTATCACAGCTAGTTGTCTGGGTAGCGTCAATGCTGTCAGTAGTCGTAATATCAATGGGCCATGCTGAATTCTCTGTCCATGTGATGTCAAAAACCCCCGTTCTGCCCACAGTCGCCCATAACTACGAGCCACGCCGAAGGCGTATTAGCTGTCAGTGTAGATATTCACATCCAGTCCTTCACTCAACTCACACGCTCGCAATAAGGCTATTATTTCTGCAGCTTGGGCCGAATGATATGGAATCCTAGAAGTCTCCACTACTGTCTGTAATGTCGTAACTGCATATGCTGCCGTCGACGTACCGTCTGCAAGTTTTAAACAAGACCCATCAACATACAGCTCCCCATCGGGATCATCTAGGGGTGTATCGGTCAAGTCAATTCTCCCTTTCGTCTCCTCCTCTGTCCGAAACAAACAATCGTGTATTTCATCATCCTTTGTATCTGATGGGATGGGTAGCAATGTGGCTGGGTTCAGAGTGGCACATCTCTTTATCGTGACATGGGGTGCGAATAGTGTCATTTCATAACCAGTAAGGCGAGCACTAGTTAAGTGCTGCGTCTGCGTTCTGTTTAATAGAATGTCCACAGCATGCGGTACCATTACTGTGAGGTCTGAACCCAACACGAGCCCTGCCGATTGTCTAATCGAGACCGCATCAGCCACTGTAGCCCGCAGAAAGCTCGGGAGCGCTCTTGCCACATTGTCGAGCATAGCAGAAAAGTAAGCGCCAGGTCTCTTTTTCCCCCCAAAACATTGTGTTAGGACAGACAACGCGCAACCTTCCGCCTCATGTACATAAAGCACAAAAGGCTTCTGGTAATCAGGTGTTCCCAAAACAGGTGCAGAACATAAAGCAGTTTTTAGTGACTCAAAAGCTTCTTGACATGCGGGGGTCCAGGGTAGGGGTTCGCGTACCTCTTTAGTAGTCAGATACAGTAGGGGTTTTGTTAGTAAAGCATAATTGGGTATCCACTGGCGACAATACGAGGTTATGCCCAAAAACGCGCGCACCTCTCACTGCGTGTTAGGTACAGCCATGTTAGTTATCGCTTTTATGCGCTCCCGTGTCAACCTCCTCCCCTCCTTCGAAAGGAGATGACCTAAGTAGGTTACCTCCGTTCGACAATACTGGAATTTAGGAAGGGACACTTTGTGGCCCTTGTGTGCCAAGTGATGTAACAATTTAACCGTAGCATCCCGACAACCATCCTCGGTGTCCGATGCAATGAGAATGTCATCCACATATTGTAAAAGAACATTGCCTGCAGGGAGTTCCAAATCATCCAATTGAGCCTTCAATGCCTGGCTATAAATGCTGGGGCTCTCTGTATATCCTTGAGGAATTCTACTAAATCTAAAACTTCGGCCAGCCAATGAGAATCCGAAGAGATAACGGCTATCTTCGTGTACAGGAATACTGAAGAAAGCATTCTTCAGATCCAGGACAGAAAAATATTTAGCCGATGGGGGGATCATTGTCAAAATCGTGGTAATGTCAGAGACCACTGGGTACTGGGGCTCAACCACCTTGTTAATGTGGCGTAAATCAATCACAAATCTATAGACATCCGGTGCATCATCTCTGGCATCAGCTGACGGTCTTTTAAGAATCGGAAGAATAGGACTATTACACCTGTTGGAGTCCGTCTCCTCCACAACTCCCGATCAAATCAAATCCTGTATTATCTGCAATAGGGCCTTTTCGCCATCCCTAGATATCTTATATTGGGGTATTCTGGGCAATTGAGCTCCCACCTTAACCTTGATGGACACAGGGGCAATATCCATTTTTCCCACATCCGTATCGCTATTAGCCCATAAGCTCTCTGGGATCCCTTCAAATTCGACCGGCAGAGGCTCATCTTTGGAAAAACATTGCTGCGCACGCGCAACGGTAGGACCCAATGTGAGGTACACACCGTCCGGAGAACAATAAATAGTGGCATGCAATCTCTTCAACAAGTCTAAACCCAACAAATTTTCGCCACAATTTGAAGTCAACAGAAAAGGGGAATCTACAGTAAAAGGGCCAATCGTAAGAGCAAGTGGTTTAGAGATGGGGCTAATCACCAGAGTACCTGAGAATCCTACGGAGATATTCTTCTTGCCAGACAGAGCCACCCCTGGAACCTGAGAACGAGCCACTGAGCTTTTCATAGCACCTGTATCTACCAAAAATTTATGTTGGGACCCTGACAAATCTGCAGTCACATAGGGTCCTCGTTGATCAACATCCACAGAAACTGGTCCCTCGCTCTGAGGTAATATAAATTTTATGGTCATGTTGTGTTCCCTAGCGAGTACCCCACCGACTCCATGTACGAGTTAAAAGTGCATGTAACTTCCCTCCTGTACCAGCTATGAAGACGCAAATACATTTGCGTCCAACGTTAACTTGTCCTCTTTCAGACCCACCATGAATGGGTTTGATGGTCCGTTCCTAAGTATGCTATGCCAACGTCTTTTTGAAGTGTACTCCTACGTTTTTCAGCCTGGCTGAAAGTAGGCCCTGAATCTCTGCCACCGAGCCTCTTTTCTGGCTTCTGACTGCGAGGGCCTCTGCCCAAGCAGCCCCCGTACCCGTGAACTCTGACTTACTTCTAGCGCGGCCCTCCGTGCTCAGCTCAGCCTGCTGCCTGCCAAGATTGACTATAATCTTCGAGTTATCTGTTTTCCTCCCCGAAGATACATTCCAGCCTGCTAGCTTCAGTAAACATCCTTCCTCAGCTACAGGGCTAAAGGGCCGACCTGTCTTTATGCAAGTAATTCATAGCCTCTGTTGCCATGCTTCCATGGAAGGCCCCATGCCCCCACGCTCCTCATACAGACACTCAGGCGCTTATACACGCACTCACAGCAAGTATAGAATAGCTTCTGCTCTAGAGACCTTTCTGCCCAGATAGCTTAGTTCCTAAACATCAGATATCAGATATGATAGAAGCACAAGTTGATCTGACATGCCAGACTTCTGTCTCTTTCCGCCAGTGTAAATGTCAAGTCCCCTGCACCCCGTCTATCACACGTCATGCAGCTGCGCGCGCATCCAAGCTTCCGATTTCTGCTGACATTGCAACATTCTGTTAGCACCACCCCTTGGTGCCACCCACTTGCGTCACCTATCAGTGACGTTTCTAGCACACACCCTAGTTCACGCCTAGTTTACGCCTCTTGATGATGTACTAGCACCACGTGTATACTGTTATCTTGTCTTCTCTCAGCTGTTACGCCTCTTACATTGAACATTATGATGTAAATCAAGTATATAAGCTATGTATTGTCAATAAACGACAGCGCGCTCATCTATCCCTTCTGACATCCTGTGTGGTGGTCAGAACATGATATCCTGATTCCTTTATGAGGAATAAAACCCTTAGAAACTCTTACACCACGGACTCTGTTTTCCTTCATTTCGATTGAGTTATTATTGATTAAGTACTTATCTGCATAGAAATTAAGAGAGTAAATTAATTATTTACATCATTTTGGCGCCCGAACAGGGACCCCTCCCCCACCTCACGCGCCGGAAGGTGCGTTGCAATCCGTGTCCCCTGCCATCAGTTAGACGGACCACACGTGTACTGGCAGGATTTCCTGCATCCCCCTCTGACACACGGAGGTGACGAAGACTGCGATCAGTGCCCAGACGAGGCGGTGAGGAGTGCGGAGGATCCCGACCAGAGCCCAGCCGAAGGAAGCAAGGTCCGAGGTGTGAAGAGGCCCACCAGTTTTCCGAAGTTTTCCGAAGTTTTCCGAAGTTTTCCGAAGTTTTCCGAAGTTTTCCGAAGTTCCGAGTCGAGTCCAGTCGAGTTTTCCGAGGCCTTCTGTTTTCCGTGCTTCCCGGTGAGTACCATTGCTGGGTCGTATCTAGACGGGTTTGGGTACGCAAGTCCGGTCTGCACTGTTTTTAGGCAGTGTATCTGTACTGTTTAGCAGTATATAAAGTATTCCGAATTTCTGCACTGTTACAGCAGTGTATCTGTATCGTTGAGCGGTACATTCAGAGTAGGGGGAAGTTAGCTATGTCTTTAAATGTTTCATGTGATTAATGTCGTGGTATGAATGTGATTGTTTTTGTGCATTATTGTGTTTTTTTTGTTTAAATAGTTACAGGCGAAATTAAGTATTAAGGATCAAGCATTTCAGTATCAAGTAGGCACAATGCCGTTTTTTAACAAATTAAAGCAGATAGGAACTAGGAAAGGGATGTTAGAGGAAGAGATTCCAATCCCCCCTAGGGACACTCCAGGTAATTTCATGTATAATAAGCATGGCATAGACGCCATCTTGTATCTAGAGTTATGGACAGATTATACCAAGCACCTAGAGGAAAGATACCGATGGCCAGTTAACGGAACATGGGATGCCGAGTGCATCATAAAGGTAGAAGAAATATTACGGAAAAAGAAAGCTAGACAATCTCAGAAAGACGCCATAGAATTTTGGCGTAAGGAATCACGTAAGCGTGCTGATAGAGCACTCCGTAGAGAAGACAGGCTTAAAGAATCAGAAAAGGCCCAAGAAAACGAATTAGTTACTGAGGGAATTCGAGTAAAAGTAGAACAAATAGATCGTATCCAAAATGGCAAAGTGAACAACATGTATCTTTTGGCCGATGGTACCCCTGACGCCATTTCAGAAATACCGAAAAATTTGCCGTCACCATTAGTTCCAACTAAAGTAATGCATAAGACTACTAAAGACATATTCCTAAATTCATATCTCGAAGATGTAGCGCCAGCTTACACCAATCTGCCTGTTCGTGCCCTGCCTACTGACAGGGCCGGGGGTGGTACTGCCCCCCAAGATCACTCTCAGCCGACACCGAAAAAGACTAGTTCCGTTCCGCCAGCTCCGCCACTTCCCTCACCTAAAACTGATCTGCCGAAACCACTTCAATCAGATCCTACTAAAAGACAAATTCAGATACTGACTACACACAGAGATAATGCCCAAGTTTCCGCTTCAGGAGGTGCGACCGCGGGTCTCCAGACCCCGCCACCGACTCACAGATTAAATCTCAGAGGTATGCAGAGTCCTCTTACGCACAGATCCCCCCGTTCTTCTAATTCATCCCGTCTTGATGCACTAAAAGAAAATATGTCAGTTTGTAGATATGATCCAGAACCTGGACAGGACGACTTAATGATATTAGCGTCTTTACGGTTAAGATCTGCTACTGATAGTTTGTTATGTTATGCAGGAATGAAGGAGCGCCTAGATAGAATATATGAGTTCATTCAAACGGGAAAGGACCCCGACAGTATTAAGGATGCCCTGGAGAAACAGAAAGTTAACATGCAAGCACTGATACTACGATTTTTCATAAATTGTCTAATAAGAGAACGAGACAGGCCCGGAACAGATCAGAGTGAATTAGATGCATTGAACAAGTGGGGTCAAAATATAGCTGATGGAAAACATGACAGACAAAATTGCATAGAGGCCATGTATAAAAAGATTAAGAAAGCAGTGATAGCAGTACACGAGAAAGAGAAAGAAAAGGTTCCCTCCGAGGAGGAAGAAGAATCTGAAGAACTAGAACCGACTACAAGCACTATAGCATATGTAGGTAAGGGAACTTATCTTAGGAAGGGTATCCGTCCAGAAAGCAAGAGAGTTTTCTTCTCTGCCTTAACGAATCCGAATTCTGCTGAGCATCAGTTCCAGGAAACTGATAAACGGCTTCGAGATCGAGTGGGGTACCATGTACTCAATTCTATGGATGAACAAGAATTAGCCCGATCAGCGGTATCATGGGCCGAAAATGCAGACATATATAATGATGACACCGTAGCACAGACATTTCTGAACCTCTCCCCCGACGAACAGAAATTAGCAGGGGTATATATGATTCAGCACCTTCTCATTAAGTACAGAAAACATTATTCCGATCCAGGTCCCTTACATGAGACACTAGAAGCACTACTGATGGATAGATGGAGAGGCCTAAGCACTAAATTAGTTCAAATAATTCTAGAACAACGACGCAGATATGATACCTTTGTAAGTCCTGAATATGTCCCCGCCCCACCTCCAGAAAGGAAAATGTACCATATGCAGTGCGGGGGTGGTATTGAAAGTCAGAACCCCTTACGAGAAGTACACCCTGTTATGGGTGAGGACAAGGTTTTGAAACGCGTGTATGTGCACACGCCTCTGACTAAATTAGAACTGTTAGAAATGAAGAAATTAGTACCATGCCATGATAAAGACCCTGCAGGTTTCCATAGAGAGCTTAAAGACATGTTATTAATGGGGGACTACACATATGATGATATCATGAAAATGTTGAAAGTATTATTGCCTACGGGTATATTCGAGAAATTAAAGGAAAAGGAATGGGAGGTGGGAGACACAAAGATTGCCTGGGCAGAAATAGAAGACGAAGAGAAAAAACGGGTTCCAGGGTTAGGCCTTGGGGACAAAACTAAAGCATTACCAGGTTTGATAGTACAGGTCCTGCCCAGATTATTGACAACTAGAAAGGAGGATTGGGATGCAATCTCGTCCTGTAAACAGAAACATGATGAAGATACTAGCGACTTTTATTCAAGATTCGAGAAATGTTTTATTATCAATAGTGGCCTCCAGCCAAGTAGCGAGTCGTACCCACATCTTTTTGTATCAAAGTTAGTCGAGAATTCCCTACCGTTAGTTAAAAATAGAGTGTATAAAGTCGAGAGTACATGGCAAGCAAATACGCCATCCCAGATGTTACAAATGTTACAATATCACCAGAATAGAATTAGGGAAGAACAAGATCAGGAACAGAAGCGCATGAAAGACACGAAAATGAAAATGTTAGTAGCCCAGACGGTCCCATCCGACAGTCACAGGAAAGGTACGACCCAGACAAGTCACGCTGCAGCTCCTGTTAAAGGGACATGCAATTATTGCAAGCAGCCAGGTCACTACGTACACGAATGTGCAGTTCTGAAACATAACATAGCGACAGGTAAAACTAAAGAGAGACCGCATCCGCCTAGACAAGACCATAACCAGCATCAGTCTACACAGAATACACAGCCCATGCATGCATCTGCACAGACAGCACAGACCGTAGCAGTACCACAGCCACAGCCCATTGCTGCAACTCAGCAAGTCTCACAACAGATGTACCAGTATGCCCAGTCTGCTTACCCCGAATATTCCCGATATACATGAAACAGCCTAGAGAGGGAAGGTGGCTTGCCTCTTATCGAGATTCCTGTAGATCAAGAAGGTCCTTATGTACACAGTCAAGTATTGGGGAAAGATAGAAAGTTTTTAATTGACACAGGGGCAAGTCGCACTACAATAAGTCATGACGAAGTTCCAGGGGCACCCCTCTCAGGCTCACAAAATGTTTCCCTTGGTTTTTCAGGACAACCTATTGTAAATGAAGTATCAGAACCAGTTCCCCTGGCTGTGGGTCCATTATCACGCGTTACAGACCTGTTGCTAACAAAATCGTGTCCGGAGAATCTGTTAGGAATTAAAACACTGAAGGCTCTAGGAGCTATAATATGCTGCTCCCCGGAGGGGGTTAGACTCTTTCTGCGGGATTTCAAGGGTCATTACGTCCTTCGTGAGTTTGACGTCAGATTGAAATATGTACCTGATTACTTGTGGGCAAAAGGCCCAACTGATGTAGGATGTATGCACATTACACCATACCGCGTTACCCTCAAGACAGGTGTTGTATTACCCAGAATCAGACAATACAAGTTACCACCCGATGCTGTAGCGGCTTTACTGAAAATCATTGAAGAGCTCATTGCCCAAGGAGTGGTCGTCGAGACCGACTCCAATATCTGTAACTCACCCATCATTCCGATTCTTAAACGTACTGATCCCAATGCACCGCCAGTATATCGGCTGGTGATTGATCTTCGAGAATTGAATAAATGCATTATCCCACAGTATCCTGTGGTCCCCGATATATCATCTCTCTTGACTGCTATTGATTCAGAAGCAACGTTCTTTACTGTAATTGATCTCAAGAACGCCTTCTTCAGCGTGCCTATTGATCCAGAGAGCCAATATCTCTTCGGATTCTGTTTAAATGGACGCAGTTTCAAATTTTCGCGCGCACCTCAAGGATTCACAGAAAGCCCCAGCATCTATAGTCAAGCACTGAAAAGACAACTAGATTGTATTCAAATGCCAGTTAACACCGCTTTACTACAATACGTCGATGATCTGCTGATCACCGCACGAAGTGAGCCCGAATGTGAAAAAGCATCACTGACAGTTTTACATTTCCTGGCCGACAAGGGACACAAGGTGTCTCCTTCGAAGCTACAATTCTGTGTTCAGCAAGTTGTGTACTTGGGTCACTTGCTGTCCAAAGTGGGGAGACAGCTCACTCCCGATCGCATTCAGTTAATTGTGAACATGCCGCAACCCAAGACACAAAAGGAAGTGCGGGCCTTCATAGGCCTCACCTCGTACTGCAGACAATGGATTCCCCAGTATGCATTTCTAGCTAAACCACTCATCCAGTTAACGACACAGGAGGCAGCGACTTCGACTGTCCTCCCTTGGACTCAGGAACACACACAAGCTTTTGAAGAATTAAAGAAAGTTTTATGCCAAGCACCAGTTTTAGCGACACCATGTTACAGCAAACCGTTTACACTTTTTGTTACAGAACGTGATGGCACAGCGTTGTCTGTCCTCACTCAAGACCAAGCAGGTTCACATAAGCCTTGTGCTTATTTTTCTAGTACATTGGATTCAGTAGCTCAAGCACTCCCTGCGTGCTTAAAGTCAGTAGCAGCAACAGCGTTAGCAATAAGACAAAGTGATTCAATTGTTTTAGGTCATCAGTTAACAGTTCAAGTACCACATTCTGTAGAGGTTTTGTTAAACAGAACCCAGACTCAACACTTAACTATAGCACGACTGACAGGTTATGAATTAACACTATTCCAGCCACACATAGAAATCAGACGTTGCAGCATCCTGAACCCAGCAACACTGTTACCTACAGTTATGACAGATCCAGCTCCGCATGATTGTATAGAAATAATTAATGCAGTAACTAAGCCTAGACGAGACTTAACAGATGTCCCATTGACAAATCCAGACCTGACACTTTATGTGGATGGTTCATGCATGAGAACAAGTACAGGAGAATTAGTGGCCGCGTACGCCGTGACCACTGAAACTGAAATTAAAGAAACACATCGTATTGACACACTGTCTGCTCAAGCGGCAGAGCTCATCGCTCTGACTCGAGCCTGTATTCTAGCCAAGAACAGAAATGTTAACATATACACAGATTCCCGCTATGCCTTCGGAGTTGTACACGACTTCGGAGTCCTCTGGCAAGAACGAGGTTTTCTGACTTCCCATGGGGCCAAGATCCAACATGGCCCCCTCATTCAAGCACTGTTAGAAGCAATACATTTGCCCTCGGGCATATCAGTCATGAAGTGTAAGGCACATACTAAAGTCACAGATTCTGTTTCCCAGGGTAACGACCTGGCAGACCAGACAGCAAAACATACAGCACTGACTCACACCCAGACTACTGATGTGACAAAGACAATAGTCCAGACCCAGTGTATGGCAGTTAGAGATCCCGCCCTAGATGTAATTGATATCCAGACACATGCTACTCCAGAGGAGATAAAGAAATGGACTGAACTAGGAGGGATTCAGACAGATCAAGGTTGGGTGACGAAGGGAAAATCTATATGGTTTCTCCCCGACTCAATGGTTCAAGTCATGATAAATACAGCACATAGTCCTGCCCATCTTGGAGAGAAAGCCATGTTAGACAGTTTACAGAATCTCTGGTACAACAAACACTTACGAGCAGCAGCAAAACAGAAAGTGCGTACTTGCATGATCTGTTGTCAGTTCAATCCAGGTAAAAGTGTCCCTGTTGAGCAAGGTGGATTTCATCCTCCCGATCACCCTTTTGAAGTCCTCCAGATGGATTATATCCAGATGAATAGCTGTAGAGGATTTAAGTATGTCCTTGTAATTGTTTGTGCTCTGTCCCGCTGGACCGAAGCATACCCAGTCCCAGACTACACTGCTCCGACCACTGCCAGACAGTTGGTTCGTGAATTCTTCCCACGGTACGGTTTGCCCCGTGTCGTGTATTCAGATAACGGACAGCCGTTCTCGTCCGAGCTGATGAGACAAGTTTCCCTCTTGCTAGGATATCAGTGGAGGTTCCACTGTGTCCGACATCCCGAAGCAGCTGGCCTTGTAGAAAGGCATAATCAGACACTAAAAATCCGTCTTGCCAAGATCTGTCAGGAAAAAGGGGTCGACTGGATAGTCGCCCTGCCCGTGGCACTATTCTACATGAGAATGGTCGCCCACTCGAGATCAGGGCTATCCCCGTACGAAGTGGTCTTTGGCAGACCGCCGAATATGTGGGGGACGCCCGTTCCGAAAAAGATCACTGATATTGATTGTAACATGTTGACAGATTACCTTGCCTCCTTGATGTCTGCACTCCAATCATGTCGTTCACAGGTTGCCGCAGCCTTCCCTGACAACACCGATGTAAAGGCGCATGAGGTCCGTCCAGGGGACCTGGTACTCGTCCGGAATTTCGACCGGAAAAGTCCGCTGGAGCCCCGCTGGAAGTCTCCAAAGACCGTTCTGCTTACCACCAGGACCGCCGTGAAAATCGAGGGGAGAAAGGGGTGGGTCCACACGAGTCACATCAAACTATGCAATGAACTAAAAAACGGACTGAAACAGGACTCTGACTCGTCCACCCCCACCAAAGACTGTGTTGAAGCACAAGACGTTACTGTGCCTAAAAGAGAAAAGACTCCTCAAGAACTTTACCGTATGAAGCTTCGATCTAGCAAGTCAGACAGTTTAATTGTTTAAGTCCTCCCCTAGGTGAATCGGTTAAATAGTTTCTGACATGTATCCCCTAGATCGAGTTAGAGAGAGAGAGGAAAAGAGAAGAACATATTGCAAATCACTTCGTAGTCACTGCATAGTGACACTAATAATCATGTTTATTCTGAGTATTCTAATTATTATTGCCAGCATTCTGCTTCCTATGTACTGGCCTATTTTCAGGCGTGAACAATCTGCTTACAATGTCTCTGCTGAACACACTTTTAGTGAACTTCCCGCACATGAACTCTCTTACAGACTTGCGCTGCGCAACAATACATTCATTAGTATGTTACACCATTCCCATCAGACAAATAATGCTACAGACTGTTGGATATGTGGCCGACTCCCTCCCTACCAGAATTACAAGGGAGCTCTGCCTCTCTTTCCGTACCCATTCACTCACAATGGCTCCTGTGGAGCATGGTTTAAAATAATTAATTCTTTAGATCCTGATATTGCTGTTTTCAATGGGGGCTGGGTTTGGGGAAACTTGAACTTAGTCCTGCTCAACGTCTGTTATCCTGATAAAGAGGGACTTCCCACTCGAATAGGAACTGATCTAGAAAATGAAGTATATGGATTAGGTAATTACACAATTAGCCTTATGATCCTCACTGTTGAATCTGAAACTGCTCCAGTTCTGCCCCATATGTTAGTACTACCAGTCACAGGTGAATTATGTGTTAGCAAGAAAGGTTCAGTACACGTAGGTCATAGTAAATGCACTACTGTGGTCGAGTTCAGTGACCATGGTAAATCGTCCTTTAAAGCTATCAGTCATTCCTACTTTGTTTGTGGTCATACCGCATACATACGTTTGCCTCCAGATTGGGATGGTACCTGTTACATTGCCTTCCTCCTGCCACCTGTTTTTTTAGCTCCCCCTGATTACCATAGAAATACGAATCTAGCACCGAATAGACCCAAAAGAGATATTCCCCTTGTCGACTACACAGAAACGGCATGGGAACAGTACACTGATTTCAATAAAGGATTCTTTTTCTTCCTAGGGCCTGTCCAAAACAGTAAATTAATACGCAGATTAACGAGAACACTCGAAGCAGTAGTGAACGAAACTGCCTCCGCTCTAGGTAACTTAACAGAGGAGCAGTCTGCTATACGGACTGTTGTCCTTCAAAATCGCCTTGTGATTGACGTCATCTTGGCAGATAGAGGTGGAGCCTGTAAGGTCATCGGGTCAAGTTGCTGTGTTTTCATTCCACAAAACGCACCATCTGTCTATCAAGCTATCACCCGTTTACATAAAATTGCAAATCAGATACATCAGAATCCAGGCACCTGGACTTGGTCCGGTTGGTTCTGGACTACGTTAACAGCTTGGGGATGGAAGATCTTATCCTTCCTAGGCATTGGCCTTGTTATAGTATTCAGTTGTTGCCTGTGCCTGCAGTGTGGGCCAGCGATATGTGGACTGTGTGCCACATCCTGCATTGAGCATTCCAGTTGCCTCTCAAACAGTCAAAGAAAGAAAGACGAACATATAATGTTACAAGAACAAACTGATCGATTTATGAGGATCGATATATCATGAAGGGTCCGTAGGGAACAAGGAGGGAATGAGGTAATATAAATTTTATGGTCATGTTGTGTTCCCTAGCGAGTACCCCACCGACTCCATGTACGAGTTAAAAGTGCATGTAACTTCCCTCCTGTACCAGCTATGAAGACGCAAATACATTTGCGTCCAACGTTAACTTGTCCTCTTTCAGACCCACCATGAATGGGTTTGATGGTCCGTTCCTAAGTATGCTATGCCAACGTCTTTTTGAAGTGTACTCCTACGTTTTTCAGCCTGGCTGAAAGTAGGCCCTGAATCTCTGCCACCGAGCCTCTTTTCTGGCTTCTGACTGCGAGGGCCTCTGCCCAAGCAGCCCCCGTACCCGTGAACTCTGACTTACTTCTAGCGCGGCCCTCCGTGCTCAGCTCAGCCTGCTGCCTGCCAAGATTGACTATAATCTTCGAGTTATCTGTTTTCCTCCCCGAAGATACATTCCAGCCTGCTAGCTTCAGTAAACATCCTTCCTCAGCTACAGGGCTAAAGGGCCGACCTGTCTTTATGCAAGTAATTCATAGCCTCTGTTGCCATGCTTCCATGGAAGGCCCCATGCCCCCACGCTCCTCATACAGACACTCAGGCGCTTATACACGCACTCACAGCAAGTATAGAATAGCTTCTGCTCTAGAGACCTTTCTGCCCAGATAGCTTAGTTCCTAAACATCAGATATCAGATATGATAGAAGCACAAGTTGATCTGACATGCCAGACTTCTGTCTCTTTCCGCCAGTGTAAATGTCAAGTCCCCTGCACCCCGTCTATCACACGTCATGCAGCTGCGCGCGCATCCAAGCTTCCGATTTCTGCTGACATTGCAACATTCTGTTAGCACCACCCCTTGGTGCCACCCACTTGCGTCACCTATCAGTGACGTTTCTAGCACACACCCTAGTTCACGCCTAGTTTACGCCTCTTGATGATGTACTAGCACCACGTGTATACTGTTATCTTGTCTTCTCTCAGCTGTTACGCCTCTTACATTGAACATTATGATGTAAATCAAGTATATAAGCTATGTATTGTCAATAAACGACAGCGCGCTCATCTATCCCTTCTGACATCCTGTGTGGTGGTCAGAACATGATATCCTGATTCCTTTATGAGGAATAAAACCCTTAGAAACTCTTACACCACGGACTCTGTTTTCCTTCATTTCGATTGAGTTATTATTGATTAAGTACTTATCTGCATAGAAATTAAGAGAGTAAATTAATTATTTACATCAGCTCTGTCCTACGCTGTCCTAGTTATGGGAAAATCCGGTCAAATCATCCATCGTATAGTCATCATTGTAATACTGTCCACCTTCCCTCTGAAAGTGTTGTCGATCCCTGTTTCCGTCGAAACAATTTCCTCCTTGTCTCCCTACACTATCAGACTGCCCGTCATGTCTTCGAAAATCACCTCGACCTCGCCCTCTGCCATGTCCGGCATTCGACTGAAGCTTAGGACAATCTTTCCACCAGTGCCCCTCCTGTTTACATTTTGCCACTGATTCGGTCCCAATCGCTCTCTCTTACCACCCCTTCCGTAGCCACTTCCCCCTCGTCCCGCTACTGTAGGTGAAGCACCGCGGCCCCGACCTTTGGACACCTGTTGTAACAAAACCCTCGTCTTCAAATCCTTGGCTTTCTTTTCTTGTTTGTCCTTACTCTCATTCTCTCTATGTTCATAATACTGAGCCATGCTTAGAATGCCAGAGGGAGTGGATGTCGTCCACGTGCTCTCCGACGCCTGCAACCTCGCCGATATTTCCGGTAACAAGTTCATTACGAACCTGTTAACGAAAAGTCGTAACCCCCATCTTGTGAAATGTCCTGTCCACTGAAGTCCATAAAAGTCTCCTCAAACCGAGTAAAAAAAATCAGAGACAGCTTCATCCTTTTTCTGTCTACAGGCTGCCAACTTATCCCAGTCCACCTTCTTCGGGGGGATGAGGGAATGCATATACTTAATAATCCGCCCCGGCAAAGCTAAAATCTCTGCTTTCGGCTTCTCCCCTGGCTTTCGTTCCTTATCCCAATCCTGCAATTCCACACATGTACCACCCAGTTCCTCCGTATAATCAGTGCCCTTCACCTGCCTCCACACGTCCACCGGGACTAACAATCCAAAGAATAATTCAATGTCCGCTAAAGTCATAACAGTCGAGGATGCAGCTTCTGTCAATTCTTTGTAATAGGAAGTCGGATTTTTTCTAGAATCAGGCAGCTGAGCCTTCAAGGCTAACACCTCACTCCTTTTCCACGGCGTATACACCCACTGTTCCTGAAAATTAGCATCTATACGAGCCCTAGTGACAGCATTAGTTACTGGATCTATCACTTCGGGGGCTTCAGGGTGAAAAATAGGGTGTACTTCACGCATTGGATGTATCCCAGGAAAATGGGGTGCACCCGCAGATGGTAATTCATTTCTATACTCTAACAAGGATCTTAAACTTCGCATCAAACAAGGGGCGCAGGCAACGATGGGGAGACAGAAGACGACGCACCAGACGGGTGTGGGGCCCTTGCCTGCGGGTCCAAAACCCCACCGGAAGAAGCCGAAACCCGCAACGTGGGATACAATGACTGCAGGGCATAAGGGGGAGGGGGCCGGGCACTCAAAACATCCTCCATCTCATCCTGCTCATCCTCTCGCACTACATAACTTTTATTTTCCTGCAGTCTGAAAAGCCTATCTGCGCACTCGATCCGCTGCTCATTCTCTTTCTTTGTATGCTCCCTCGCTTTCTGTGCCATTGCCTGCGCCGCCCTCTTCTGGGCCACCTTCTCCTCCCTCAACTGACGTTCTCTGACTTCCTTCTGCCACATCCGTAGTGAATCAAACATGCTCTGACGACTACGCCTAGCGAACAGTCTGTCTTGTAAATAGTCGTATTTTGCCACATCAAAAGAGCCCGTCAATGGCCACTGCAAATCCACATTACCCTTGGTATATCTGTGCCACAAAGTACCAAACAGAATCGGAGGCAATCCATGTTTCACATACATATCGAAATTAGGGGAGCCCTCCACCGGGGCGGGTTGGCTTTCAGCCAATCTAGAGTCCAAGGCGCGGCAGCAGCATCCGAAACACCGCAACTTACTGAAACACGGCATCTTCACACCAATGCAATCGCACCTTATCACAAATTCTCTCGCACCTGCTCACTAATCTCCTACCACACAATCGCTCCTAACACATACATACATATATTTTATACATTAAAATCAAAAAACACACATATATTTTATAGATCAAAATCCTGCCAAACACGTGTTACCAAAATGGGACAAGGCCCGTCGACCAAGTCCTGGGGAACCTGGACCTACCGCAGACTGACGAGTAACCGTTCTGAGGCTAGAGGACACATCCGCCACTCGAGCGACACTACGGATCGCTGCACACTTTACCACAGGAGGCCCAGGACGCACACCTACCAAATCGCCACCCTAGGCGTTCGGGTGAGTTCCGGGACCTACCCGCAATCAGCCACGCCTCCACCACAGTGCCACCCGGTCGGATGACCGCAAACACCTCCCGTCAAGTCTGTCAGAGCGCCACCCGCACTCTGAGTTCCCCGGAGCACACTAGCCCCAGGAGCGCACCGGCTCCTCCAACCGTTAAAGCCACCCTGGTCTCTCGGAGCACCCCAGCTCCTTCAAACAACAGCCGGACCACTCACCTTCCGTATGCGGCACCGACCTCTACCGTTCTCCACCTCCGGCTGCCAGGACCAACACGGTCAGCTCCAAGTTCCGCCTTCCGGACCCCGGCGTAGGATCCTGAACCGGGACCTCTCCCGATCAGCAATGTGGGGCAGCGCTGCGAGAACCAAGCTCGGCATCAAAGTGGGTACCCAGACCCACCGTGCCGACCAGAGGGTCCCCGGTCTTCTGCTACCCACTTACGGGTGAGAAAGATCCTAATCGCGGGGTCCCTATTCGGGCGCCATCTGATAAGCGTGGCTCAAATCCACCCGAGTGACTTACCGCACTCACCTATAGTTACTCAGTAAGAAGTCAGCCGGACAGTGGAGAAGAATAAACAAGATATTTTATTAGGCCAAAAAACTCCCATATGAGAGTGCCCTGTCCGACCTCACCCCAAAGAGTGCGCCGAGAAGACTAACTCATATCATCACAGCAATACATTATAACATGGTACAGTGAAGCAGAACACGCCCCTTCTGGAAAAATACTGAACCCCCAGAGAGAGGAACAATGGCATCATACAAGAGGCATCTGCACCTGGGAAGGCAACATTTGGATATCTCTGCCCAAGGCCGCGGAGCCGGGCCTCAGCGTCTCTGGTGCATGAGAACATTACTGATAAGGGACTTGTTAGTTTCGGCCACAGCTAGCTGAGAAACGAAAAACTGCTGCATTGGGGGTTTTCTATTCCTACGGGAGGGGGAGTGAGCGAGTGCGACTCGCAGGCCCAGAGGAGTACTCAAAATGGAGGCACACAAGCTAAGCTAAAGAAACTAAATATCACCACACGCATAAATGAATAATCACATGAAGAGTAAAAATAACGCAAAGGCATAAGTATATACTTCATTAGTTAGACACATGATGCTAACTTGCATATGTAAATGTTAATGGGTGGGGCATCGGAAAATGAAACCTATCAATGGGAACAGGGCAGACCAAACTACCAAGCCAATTCTTTTACTGGAAAGGAAACAAGCTTCCGGGGACCGGTTTCTGGCATTACAGCCGTCTTCGGCCCGGCTTGCTTGAATCCTGATGGTGCAGTGAGCAAGGGACTCACATCTGAGCATACCCTTCCACGCTTGTGGTGGACAAAACGATTCAGAAAAGGGGGGTGGTGATGGACAGAGCATTTGAATTAAGCAGAATACTCGTACCCAGTCAAGAGATCAGGGCTTGATCCATCACCGTTTTTTAGCTCACTGCACCATCCCAGCTCAGAACCTGGCTACATGCAAATTAGTCTGTCTCTGGCCAAGTGCATCATGGGAACAGGGCAGACCAAACTACCAAGCCAATTCTTTTACTGGAAAGGAAACAAGCTTCCGGGGGCCGGTTTCTGGCATTACAGCCGTCTTCGGCCCGGCTTGCTTGAATCCTGATGGTGCAGTGAGCAAGGGACTCACATCTAAGCATACCCTTCCACGGTTGTGGTGGACAAAATGATTCAGAAAAGGGGGGTGGTGATGGACAGAGCACTCTGTCCATCACCACCCCCTTTTCTGAATCATCTCCTGGACCAGCAAGGTAAAGTGAGAAAAAATTGAGATGGTTTTTCCCTTGTGCAGTAACAATTGTTTTGAGCTTGCAATCTGAGGTCAGTATCAAATAGCCGCACCAAAAAAGGGTGAGGACCTAGACCCCAGCATGCGATGGGCTCTACTCAAATAAATGGGAGAAACTGTCTTCCGCAAACAGTGTGTTTTATTGTCTAATGACTCAACATAATCTACCATATTGGCAGTATTTGTAGATGACAATCAGGCGCAGATTGTTTCCCCTAGACCTTGACTCCAAGTTCTTGCTCCTTGCCTTGATAACACTGAGGACCTTAACCATGTCAGAAGCTTCTCTTTGGTTCCAAGAGTACCATCTTCTAGTGTAGAATTACGTGATTCCATGGAGGAGAGTCTCTTTTCCTGCTTGTTGAGTGTTTTTTTCATCCGGTCTACTCTGGAAGTGAATGAATCAAGATTGTTGTCAGTCGATGTTGTAGTGTTTTTATCTAGGAACCTGATTCAATATTACCATTTTATGCCCTTACACGGCTATAATCAATAAATATCCCTATAATGGCATAAGAAACAGATCCATATTTCAGTAAATTTCCCTTGCAGCCCAAGGCATGGCAAAAGCTACTTCCTTAGATTCCTAGAAAGCACAACGAGTTCTTTCAACACACCAAACCTCCAGCAAACTGGGAAATCCCTGCTTACTTTGTTTTGATTTGTAATAGAACTCCTGCGAGCACTGTAAGAACGGCCCGTTCTTAGTGACATCTTTATTGATCTCTTATGTCCAAACCTTACGTCAAACTCGGCACCTTTCAGGTATAAATATACCAACATTGCCTTAAACAAACACACAGTGGTGGTTTTGGAGCAGAGCAGCTAATCTACTTGCCGAGAGCCCAGCAGACGCAGAGAGCCCACGGACGCTGCCCCTCCTCTTTGACGCGCTGAGAAAGACACTGTCTTTTCTCCTACCGAGAAAATCCAGCTCCGGCGTTTCCAGCCTACCGTTGCGGGTGACTGGGATTTCGAGTCCTGAGAGAGAGATACCAGACCTCCTACATTCTATTCCCGAGGTACAGTGCTAACTAAACCCTTAGAGAGAATTCTTGAGTCAGATTCTTAGCAAAAAACCTACTTAACTTAAACTGCTACTTACTTACTCCTTCCCACGTATTAGGCTTAGGTCAGGTACACCGGGGTAGGCGTACTTTAGAAGCACCAGTTGAGCACGTTAGCCTATGTATATATGTATATATATTTTATCCATTTTAAAGTGTCTTATGGCTAAGAAACCATATCAATGCTTTTACAGTATTATTTCATAATACTCATTTTACTGTACGTACTTTACTTTACATTGAGTATTGCAATTGTGGAAATTCATTTCTTTTGCATGAGAAGGAAGACTGCTCAATAGATAATACCTTTTATTGAAAACGCCCGTCTCTCTATTCACTGCACTCTGGTGAAACTAAGAATGCACATCTGACTGAGTGAAATAGCTGTCTATTGTTTTCACACAACTCTAGAGATTGACTCTTATTCTGAGGGAGCAAAGTTGTCATGTTTATGCGGTTGTCGGAAGCTGAATCCCTTCTTGTCTGAGCCAGAGAAGCTGATCCCTTTCTATTCAGTCAAGAACGTTTCCAGTGACCTCTGAGCTAGCTGGCGCAAACCTAAATTAAGTCTAACATAGTCAGTAGAGACCTAGATGACCTCAGTCTTACGTCTACACTGCTGTTTATGTTATTCCAATGCTCAGGGCCTATAGGGAAAATAGGAACTACACTACATGGTGCCCAACGTGGGGCAAGGCGATAAAACTAACGCAAGATGTTAGAGTAACTCAGTCGTGCTTTTTCACGCAGACCCTTTTTCCCGTAAATACTCCAATAGACGTCTGGAGTGGGTGAAAGGTTAAAATCCGCCGGAACTTAGTAGGAAGAGATTCCTTTGTAGAGTTTTTGGTTTAGTCAACGTTGAAGGATACAGTGTTCCAAAATATTGTGCACCTAATCTTTTGTTTCCTTGGAAACCTGCTCTGCAAACTTTCATTAAAACAATGTCAGAAAACGGCGACAACAACGAAACCAATGAAGCCGCAGTAGATGCAAATCAACGGGGTTTCGATGTTACAGGGTTTAATGAAAATGAACTGGGTGCAATTATCATCCGGGCAAATATAAGAAAAACTATAACTTTAAAACTTATAGAAAATGGACTGACATCACAAGGTGGTACAGTCGTTTTCGTGATAGAGGCACACGAATATCGGCAGACAGAGGTATTCTTTTCATGGATAAACTTTCCAGCGGCAAACGCTACAACACACAAATTCCACTATTACAAAATAGAGGAACCTCCGGATGAATACACTCCTTTCGAGGATGTGGAAATCCCACTA
Source organism: Lissotriton vulgaris (assembly GCF_964263255.1). NCBI lineage: Eukaryota > Metazoa > Chordata > Amphibia > Caudata > Salamandridae > Lissotriton > Lissotriton vulgaris. The sequence goes on from NC_141685.1 coordinate 1,735,143,900, forward strand.
AATTACCAAGAGCACCTGCTCTGGTTTAAAGGCGCCCTAAAACATAATGATCACATCACCAGGCTCGGTCCACTAGGTAGACCAGGAGCAACGTGGCCGGTTCTAGCCAGCTACACATCACATCCTGACATTGATAAAATGTCAGACAAGGAACTTTTAGCCCAGCTAAAATTACTAATTAAAATTCACAGACAGTTAGTCCAATATGTAATGCGGACTGCAACAGTCCAACCAGCTGTTAACATTCCACAGCTGACCCCTCATCAGGGGAACACAAATAAAATTACACCACAGAACATACAATCATGTCTTGGTAAAACACCTGCAAAACGGGAGCAAATTCCATTCTGGCTAGCACAGAAAATAACTCAAATAGAGGCAGTATTCCCGAATACTACCGCTAGTGAGAAACACAGAATTCTGACTATCTGCCTTCCAATGGGGGTCGCACCACATGTGGAGGACTGTGACACTTGGGGCACAGTCTTTGCTTCCATTTACACAAAAACACATGGTGTTCTGTCTCTGGCGGTAATACCAGATGTGCTAAGACAGATTAAAAATGAATACGGTCCAGAACCTGCTTTAACTCTTGGTAGGAAATTACTGAAAGACTTCAAGCAGGTCTCGGCTATATTATTAGCCAACATAAAAGGAGAAGCAGCATCTGTGGCGATCCGCCAAAAATGGAAAGAAACAGATATAACAGACCAACCAATTGAACTTGCCAGAATCATAGAAAAATCCTATGAAGAATTAGGTAGAGATAGTCTGGGTGGGAAACCGGTAAAACCCCAACTACTTGAAAATCCTGAAAAGATATTTATTAAAAATAATCTAAACACTCCAAAAAAGAGCTGGGATGGAAATAAACAGTCTACTCCCAAAGAAAAATGTTTCCAGTCTAGAGGAAGGTCTCCTCAGTGGAGTGAAAGAGCTCCGAGCCGAGAACACCAGTCTCCCCAAAGGGAGCCCTCTGAAAAAAGATACAACCTTAGAAATAGGGATAATTTGAAAAAACCTGATAGATATCAAGATATTGATATACGTCCCTCTCGATCTTTTTCGCAGAAATCGGAAAGAAGAGGACGGTCAGAACATAGGGAAGAGCAAGTCAAGTCCAAAGACAAGGAACCTGCTCAAAGTAAAAAATTACAATTTCCAAGAAAGAAGGTAGCCAGTATTAAAATAATCAAACATGCTGAGGATACTGAGGACACAGCTGAAAAACGGAGAGTGGGCACAGACAATGCTAGACAGCGCAGCAGAAATCACCATAGCTCGCAAGATCCTGATGAATCATCTGGAGACAGTGGACACGAATGAATACATTCAAGTGGAAACTGCAGACACCAGAGTTAGCGAACCTCATAAAATATACAAAATAACATTGCATATAGAGGGAGATAAGACTAGGAAGGTAAGGGGTCTGTTTTGGGATAACCTCTCAAAAGGCTATGACATCCTGTTAGACGAGAAAGACTGGCCACCAGAGTTTGTTAGGGAGTGCCCTCATGGCGAAGAAATGATTATGCTTGCCTTCTCAAATCATATTCCAATACATAGAAAATATATATATGCCAGAAAATGGACAGTAGCTCAAGCACCTGCATTATATAAGAATCATGTAGGATGGGATGAGGACTCTCCTCCTCACAAAATCCAGTTAAAAAGTCAACCAACTGCTCAAAGGCAGTACCCAATTAAGCAAGAAGCTAAAAAACAGGTCAGGGAGATCTTAGATCAACTTGAATACCAAGGGGTGATTGAAACATGCACCTCTCAAATGAACAATCCTTTGTTTCCTGTCTCCAAACCAGACGATTCATATCGTCTAGTCTTGGACTACAGACACCTTAACTCATGTTGCAAAACATTTGCGGTACAAAATTTGCACAGTGCGACACTAATGAATAACATAGTTCGCAAAAAATACAAAACAACATTAGACATCTCTAATGGTTTCTTTTGTCAAAACATCGCACCGGAAAGCAGGTATTTAACCGCTTTCTCAATAATGGGGTCACAGAAAAATTTCTGTCGACTCCCACAGGGATTCAAGAACAGCCCAGGATTATTCTCAGCAAGAGTAACAGAGTTACTACAAATGTCTCATGATGAGGCATTATCTTATGTCGATGACATCTATCTCACAGACGACGATTTGGATACTCACTTGAAAAGAGTGAACACCATAATACTTGGGTTTGCAGCAGAGGAATACAAATTCAACTTTAAAAAGTCACAAATTGCCCATCTAACTGTCTTATTTTTAGGATACGAATTATCAAGTGAAGGCAAAAGCCTAGCAGACAACTTCTTAGAGAAGTGCGCTGTACTCCAAGCACCAAAAACGCTGAAGAACTTACAATCGATACTAGGCTTCCTGAATTTCGGAAGAACTTACATTCTAAATTATGCGGAGAGGGTTAAACCTCTCTACGAATTAATAAAACCTGATTTCAAACCAATAAATTGGACTCAAAAACACACAGAAATTTTGAGATCACTGCAAACAGACATGTTAGCTAAAACAAAATTAGAAACTCGCGACAATACACGCAACCTTGTAATCCGAGTCATCCCAGGAAGATGCGGATTCACGTACCTGACCTCTAATGAGAAGGAAACGGTACCAATAACTTACAAATCACATTTGTACACAAAAGCAGAAAAAACATTCAGTCTTACAGAAAATATTGTGAAGGCGGTTCAGACGGCTGTAGCAAAGGAAAGAGCCCTAGCCCAAGGCAAAAGAATAACTGTTTTTACAGCAGAATCAGCCTTTGAGGCACTATTCAGCCCAGTTAATCTAAAAACAGTGGCACTGGATCCAAAATGGATACAGTGGGAAAATTCTCTTGCTGCAGAAGACGTGACATACTATTTTGTCCCGAACATGAAAAAACTGAATGATTTGAAATATGAAGAAGAATATCCTCTGCCAATTGAAATTCTGCCTCTCCAACAATACTCTTGTATAATCTATATGGACAGATTTGTACAACATTACAATATGGATAATAAATCCTACAATGCAGCATGCGCGATTGTTAATGGTCGCTGGCTGTGCGGTAAATTCAGACCGAAAATAACAAAAACTGAATCACTGAGAAACTGTTTGGCTCAGCGAGCTGAAGTCAGATCTTTAAAGATGGCGTTTGAAAATGCCGATCGTGAATTCCCGACACTAATAGTGTGCGATTCGCATTCCTGCATCAAATCTTACAATAATGATTTGCAGAACTGGGTTCAAAACGATTACAAAGATGACACAGGTGCCACAATCAAGCATAAAATGCTTTGGAAACAGGTAGTTCTTTTACAGAAAGAACTACAAAAGACTCATGTGATACACACTCTGAGTCATCAACGTGATGGCTTTCACGTCGCAGGGAATTCATTGGCTAATACAGCCACAACGGAAGCAACTAAACCGGCTTCCGTAGCCACAAAAAAGCGTTCAGAAAAATACATAGACGGGGAAACCATGCTGGCGGTAAAAACTTCTTCAAAAGGCAACTGTGCAGCACTACCCGTGAACTATCCACTCAATTATACATACGTAATAGACACAAACTCCGTTCCTTTTGCTCAAATCCCTGGAGTGGGGGATAGGGTAATTGCAAACATGAACAGGAGAATCTTATTAATAGCAGACGCACACATGGGTGAAGGTCAGAGGCACAAGCAGATGAAGGAATCTCTGACAGAATTACAATCAGAATACTGGTGGCCGGGGATGAGCCTGCAACATTATAAATTTGCAATAAGCTGTCCAGACTGCAACAGAGATCGCAGTAACGAGCCAACCGGAGTATTGCCATGACCATTTCTGTAGTTAGCATAAGGCTACCTATACGTACAATTCAGCGTCCCATTAATTTCTTTTAAGACTAGATTCACTTAGAAATATGGCCCCAGCGCTCGGCTGGCGCCAGAACTGTTATAAAAGATTTGCGAGTCTTTATCGGCATATACGCAATTGCCATGCTTTATTCTGACCAGGGTCCTGCTTTTAGCTCTCGAGCTTATAAGGAGGCCATGACCAGCATGGGCATTGGGTTGCGGTACTCTTGTCCCTTCCATCCTGAGCGAAACGGGATTGTGGAAAGAAAAAACCGAGACATAAAGCAATCTATAACAGCAAAGGTACTAGGTTCGGGTGATGGGTGGGTCCAGTATTTAACAAGTGTCCAACGTAGTCTTAACAATCTGCCAAGAAATTCTCTAAAAGGTTTCAGCCCGTACGAACTATTGTTCGGAACTAGAATGTATATTCAGGATTTAGATAGTCTAACTTCAGTGGTAGAAGATAAGAAAAAATGCTTTGACATCAAAGATCGTTTGGCTGTTTTACAGGACTTAAATGAAACAAGAAAAGCCCTGAGCAACATAAAGTTAAAACAACAGCCAACAACCATTGAAGATACACCACCTGTCCCAGCAAGACCTGTCTGGATTCCAAAGATTGGGGATCTGGTGAGAGAAAAGATTGCGGTGAAGAAGGAATTTGGGCCTTCTTACAGAAAAGCAGTACCTGTCTTAGCTGTCAACGGAACAAGATCAGTTGTACTACCGCCCCTTGCTGGTAAAAAGGAGAACCGAGTTGTATCCATCGACCTGGTAAAACCACAATCATGTGGCCAATAATAAGTAGTAGGCCCAGTGGACTCCCAAGAAATAGCAGAATACCAAAATTTGCTACAATCCAAGAGGTTCAAACTGAGAGACTAATCACATTTGATAAACCTGCAATGAATACGAAAGGACTATGCAACAATGCCATGGAACTTGTGCCTCTTGAAACCCAAATTGAAACAGTTCGTCAAGAAACACCAGTCTACAACGATGTAGCCTCAGACTGTGCTAATGAAAGACAAATTGAAAAAGCAATCCCAACAATTGACAGAACTGCATCTGGCTACTTCATCAATTTCGATAACTTTTCTGAAGATCAAAGCGACCCTGAAGTAACGCCAGCAACAAAAAGTTTTAAAGACAAAGCAACAGAACTCTTTCATCAACTCAAAGAAACCTATCTTATTTCTCCATGGATAGAATTTTGGATTGTGTTAGGTGTACTTTTCCTCCTGCTTTGGCTCATCATGGTACTTTGTTTGGGAAAATTCATTTAGGGAAAATACAGTACAATGGACACAGCAAGTCAGAACATCAACTTGGTCCTAAAGCCACACAAGTCATCTCACATCGAGAAAAGAGACCTGTCATCAGTGAATGTCACAGCCATTCCGATACCCGGCGGGGTAGTTTGGGACAAAACGGATTACGAAATCTATGGCCCGGTCGAACTCTTGAAATATCCTCATCAGTTTAAGGTTTTATTAAGTGACTTTGTAAAACCAAGTACATTCTCTGATGATTGGGACTTTGAAAGCATAAATAATATGATGTCAGATTTAGTAATGTCAGCAAAATTTACAGAACATGATTATTTACAGGGTTCATCGAACTATGAACAGATGTATTGCTATAACTACTATGCACACCACTACTTGCATAAATCTGCTCAACCTAGAAATGTTTTTAAATATAATCAATGGGAACATTGTGCAACTCCACCTAAAAGCAGTTCAAAAACATTGTATGAGAAATTCCCATACTTCTCAGGGTTTAACACAAGTGATGCAGAAACATTTTTATTACAAACTGTTAGATAAAACAGGGACAAAAACCATGCTAACAAATACTAAATTGATTTATTTGGAAACATTTTATGAGAAAATGATTATGTTTGGTTTTGATTTCTGGAAAAACAACATTGAAACAAAAACCATCTGGGGTACAAAAGAATGGCAGGTACAAGGCCTAGAAGCATTATTTCGAGCCTGCATGATACCAGAACAAATAATGTTCTTGAATGATACCATTCAACAAACTACCTGTCTTGGCCTAGCCAAGATCAAAGACTTAAACAAACCATCTATTCCAAATCCAATGCCTGATAATACAACCACAGATATTGAGATAGACGTATCCCAAATTTTACATCAAAATAGAACACATCCTGATTGGAAAAAGAGGTTAATCTGGCCAACAGACACAAATAAGTGTCAAGATAGATTCCTGAACAAAATACAGGGGTTAAAAATGACCAGACCAGACCCTAGATACTCCCAGAGACAACATCCAGGGATAGTAACAACATACAGTGTAGGGAAACTATGCCTTGAGTGGCTACAAACATCCACACTGGCGGAAATTAAGCAACACGTGACTTTACTTAAAGATGGTGCTGACTTGCGCGATTTCATAATGGGACCACGCAAACAGCGTCAAAAACGTTTCATAGCGGCCAGTATATACGCTGCGTACAACGAAGCATGGAAAGTGACTCAAATTGAGACAGCTGAGAAAATACGAGAAATTGATCGTATTAATTTGGAAAAATCACTTTCTGTTGTGGACAATGGGTTAATGACTCTGTCCTCCAGAATGTATTCACTGGACAGTATTGTATCATCTGCTAGATCAGGACTTGCTAATGTTACAACATGGTCAGTCCCAATTACGTTCTATTGTACAGCTAGGCTGGACGTTGCAAAATCTGCGTTCAGGCTATGTGCCTTGGCGTTTAATCAACACAACGTCATTGTTCTCTATCTTTAACCTTACTGATAAACAAATCAGTTTGGCACAAAAAGGAGCAGACTATACGATTCTGAGCATTGAAAAACTTGAGAGATTACCATTGACAATGTCAGAAAGACCTGTCATTGAATGGATAATACACGGAATAATCACAATTCCGATAATAACTTTGCAATTTAAAAAATGCCAAGAGTATATACCAGCAGGCCAGTATGAAAGGTTGGGTAAAGGCTACATTAAGTCATCATGGAAATTACCTTACACACATACATGTTATAGTGACAAAAACCAGAATGTATTTCTTAGTGGTAATAATTGTAAACAATCACTAAGCGATATACTTCTGTGCCAAGGTATTAATTTACATGGGGCCTGTGAGGGAACTTCAAATAACCTTTCAAGCCACCAGCACAGCACACCTGCAGCACAAATAGAGCCATTCTTTAGACAACTTTCTAACAGGAGTTACGTTCTAATAACGGACCACAGCTGTTGTGGCATGGTGCCAGGGAAAGCATATCTCGTAAGCGTTAGCTCCATGGTCACTTGCTGTATGCAAGCATTGTATCCAAACGTCCCTACTGATACCGAGGCGACGATTTGGCCTCCGTTGAATATCTCTTCTATACGAATTGATACTTTAAGCAGAATGAAGTTTGTGCTTTTACAGACAACAGTGTCTATTTCGTCATCAAAAGAAACGTATGATCTTCAAGTTGCAAGGACAACGGCAGAGATACATACACTTTTATCAACTAATTGCCCCGTGCATTTCGTAGAAATGCTAAGCCAAATCCTAAATATGTCAGATGCCAGTGGTATCGCACATGTATTGAAGACAATTTTTTCGGGACTGTTAACACCCTTCGAAGCAGTCCTGGGCATCTTTCCCAATTTTGTCCATTCGGTCTTTGGCGGCCTACCACTACTTTTGGGACTCATAGTAGGAATTTTATTTTTGACCCTTCTGCTCCGATATGGCAAGCCAAAATGCAGACATAATTCCAGCAACAATGGAAGAAACGATCCTAGCAATACGCTACCGGGACCGCATAACTAAAGTCCTTGGATTAGCCCGGTTAAGAGATATGAATATGACCTGGTTTCTTTCATTCAGACCTATATGGCAGAACTGCATCTTACCTGTGCTTCGATGTATGCTATGCGGAGAAGAATGCGTGTTGGACACCTGTCTTACACTACAATCAGCAGTACCAATGGATATCGATACTTTGCTAAGTCCTGTAACGGCTCACGCATCGTGTTGTGCCCAGCGGTTACCAATCCTGATGACGGCATTCGTTGAAACTTCACCACTACGATTAGGTGGGAGTGAAGCAAGAAATGAGAGCAACATCACCCAGGTATGACCTTCTGTGAGCATTGCTGATCCAGACACCGATGATAGCAATCATTCTCACGACTGCCCGGTTACAGCTTTATCACCCTTGGTCGAACTTTCACCTGAAGCTGTAGACTGTTTTTTTGCTCATCTATCTGAAGTAATGTTCTCCCCTGAACCAAAAGAATAACTTTTAAGCAAACCGGCACACAGCGTTCCCCTGAACTCTGAATTCGGCCTTCAGCTTTGATAAACAAAAGCTACTGAAAACATTTGGAACTATTTTTTCCCCTGAAAACTAAATTATTTTTTCCAAATTCCAAAATATTTACCTTTTTTTTGGCACATGTACTCTGCTTACAGTAGAACTATTCATAAAGAACAGAGCTTCTATTTTTAGTAATTCTAGAGACAAAATATTACCTCAGCCTCTAGCACACTTACAAGTAATTTCATTTATATGTGATGAAATAGTCTCAACCTTCTTTTCTGTAATTAAGAGACATTTCATGTGTAATTTTCGCAAATCGTTCAGCAAAATACATATGCATTTTGTTTTGAATGATTACACCGCTTAAAAACATACAGTACCTATAATCTTTTGTGTATTTCGCATACACCATTTCGAATGCAAAATGTATTTTGGGGTGGGTTGGAATACTAATGCATCTTTATTGCTTAGTTTTTAGAAATTGATGGACATTAAATCGTGGAGTGGGTGTAGTGTTTTTATCTAGGAACCTGAATCAATATTACCATTTTATGCCCTTACACGGTTACAATCAATAAATATCCCTATAATGGCTTAAGAAACAGATCCATATTTCAGTAAATCGCCCTTGCAGCCAAAGGCATGGCAAAAGCTACTTCCTTAAATTCCTAGAAAGCACAACAAGTTCTTTCAACACACCAAACCTCCAGCAACCTGGGAAATCCCCGCTTGCTTTGTTTTGATTTGTAATAGAACTCCTGCGAGCACTGTAAGAACGGCCAGTTCTTAGTGACATCTTTATTGATGTCTTATATCCAAACCTTACGTCAAACTCGGCACCTTTCAGGTATAAATATACCAACGTTGCCTTAAGCAAACACACAGTGGTGGTTTTGGAGCAGAGCAGCTAATCTACTTGCCGAGAGCCCAGCAGACGCGGTGAGCCCACGGACGTTGCCCCTCCTCTTTGACGCGCTGAGAAAGACGCTGTCTTTTCTCCTACCGAGAAAATCCAGCTCCGGCGTTTCCAGCCTACCGTTGCGGGTGACTGGGATTTCGAGTCCTGAGAGAGATATACCAGACCTCCTACATTCTATTCCCGAGGTACAGTGCTAACTAAACCCTTAGAGAGAATTCTTGAGTCAGATTCTTAGCAAAAAACTTACTTAACTTAAACTGCTACTTACTTACTCCTTCCCACGTATTAGGCTTAGGCCAGGTACACCGGGGTAGGCGTATTTTAGAAGCACCAGTTGAGCACGTTAGCCTATGTATATATGTATATATATTTTATCCATTTTAAAGTGTCTTATGGCTAAGAAACCATATCAATGCTTTTACAGTATTATTTCATAATACTCCTTTTACTGTGCGTACTTTACTTTACATTGAGTATTGCAATTGTGGCAATTCATTTCTTTTGCATGAGAAGGAAGACTGCTCAATAAATATTACCTTTTATTGGAAACGCCCGTCTCTCTATTCTCTGCACTCTGTTGAAACTAAGAATGCACATCTGACTGAGTGAAATAGCTGTCTATTGTTTTCACACGACTCTAGAGATTGACTCTTATTCTGAGGGAGCAAAGTTGTCATGTTTATGCGGTTGTCGGAAGCTGAATCGCTTCTTGTCTGAGCCAGAGAAGCTTATCCCTTCCTATTCAGTCAAGAAAGTTTCCTGTGACCTCTGAGCTAGCTGGCGCAAACCTAAATTAAGTTTAACATAGTCAGTAGAGACCTAGATGACCTCAGTCCTACGTCTACACTGCTGTTTATGTTATTCCAATGTGCAGGGCCTATAGGGAACTACACTACAATGTTAGGCTGTCTTGCATGTGGAGGAGGAGTGTTTTGACAAGAGGATCATTGGTACTAGTGTAAGGCTATTGTGGTGCACCAGCCCTCTATGAAGACAAGGCCCGATAGTGAGTCGAGATTCAAACACAAGTTTATCTTTTAGCTTGCTTCAGATCATTTTTATCTGTCATTATCACACTGTCATATCATTCCTTGGCAGCGATGATTGAAACAGAGGTCATGTAGGTAATCGTATAATGAGATGCAAGTAAGGCCAGATACAGGGTAGGCATGTAGCTTGAGGTGTCCACGTTAACACATTTAATCATGATAATTCAATGTTTTTTCCGACTTGTAGGCATGCACAGTATCTCAGTCTACCTTGTTGGGATGCAGTACGTCCCTTCACGCCAGGTTCCTCATGGGCTACGTAAGCATGATCCAGGGCCCCTCCTTTCATGGTATAACATAAGCCAGGTTACCTTGCAGAGACCTCCATATCACCCTCTCAAATGCCGGGCACTGAAGTCAACTCGCGAAAGGGTGGTGGGGATTGTCAGATCAGATTGGTAAATTATTGAAATGATGAAAGTCGTTATTCTGTCCGAGGTACCTCACATGCTGCGTGAGTTTTATCTGTCTTCTGAAATTTGTATACTTGGGCCTGGTATTCACAGCATATTCATGGTCTATATGTAATCGAAGAGGCTACTCAAATCTTAGCTACCACTGCCCACGCGTGCCCCAAGCCAGGCTACATCTGCCTACCCAGGCCGCCAAGCACCTGTTGGGATATGAGACCAGGCGTGTCTCGTCCTCCTCCCCCTCACATTACAGAGACACCGGGGAGCTCAAGCAGGCCACTCAGCTCTGATCGACCACTCACCACGTTATCGCTATGCCCAGGGTGAGGGAGAAAGGGCCAGTTTCCACTTCACGGTGGAATGCTGATTTGAGTCAGTATCTATGTGCTCAACCGCCCTCCACATCAGGCGTGCCGCCAAATACTGGAAACAGGGCCTGGATAGAGTTTTCAGCCTCCTGTGTTGGGGTTACCTCAACCGGCATTCACCCTACATGGCCGAATGGTAGGGGTTCTTTGGACTGCCATCTGTCCTGATACCAGGGCACTGCACTGCTCACAGACTCCCTGGAGCTGCCAACTAACGGGTGGCGTAGCCCGGATACACACATGATGCATGCCGTCTCAGCCAAGTCAAGATTTACAAGTATCAAACTGTATGGTCTATTGGGACCGCAATTAGTGAGGATAACATTCCCCGCACATGGAGCATCACACAAGTGCAGCCATCTTGGAGTCACGCACCCTGGTGCCCCTTATGATTGTTTTTTTGCATTCACAGACATGATGGACTGCCTACCCCAGCAGACCACCGTCCTTGTGATGGCAGAGAATTGTAGTGGGTCGCAATTTGTAACTTACCTCATATTGTTCATGACTAGGTCGAATTGCAACCCACTATGATTCAGTATTTTGCGAACGACCTAAGTACAGAAGTCAGTTCGGAACAGACCATTGGATGTGCTAAAAGTGGGTGGCCAAATTGCATACACTTTTAGCGAATCCCATGCAAATACATCTGGCCATTTGTTACTTTGGCTAGAGAGTCTCCTAGCATTGTTTTCAATTGGGGACACTTGCTTCCAAATGATTGGTCATTCTTAAAAACTGGCAAAAGTAAACATGTTTAATGTGTTCAAGTAGGAAAAAGAAACACAAAATTGCCCGTGCATTCAAATGGAAAATTAATTTAAACAGTATAATTATATGATTAGCGAACGGGAATCCAAAATAAAGATGTGAGCCAAGTACTGCTGGAATGAGATGATTATCAGATGCGTACATACTAATATGAATCAGATGCAAAGGAGAAAATTCAGTAATGAAAATTGTTTTTTTCTTTCAACTCGTTAATGACAATTGAAATGTACTATCTCAGCATGACTATTACATTTTAAGAAAGCAATCTGTCGGGTTTGCTGTGCTGCTTCAGCTATCTGCATGCGTCATGAAAGAAAAGTTTATTTTAGAATTCACATTTGGCTCTTCCGCTAGAACAAAACAGTGATTGCAATACGACATTAACTTTGGTTATAAGTTTCTGCAGAAGAAATTAAACATTTGCATTTCCATCTTTTATTAAAAAGGGGTGGAGGGACATTAGTAATTACCCATTGTTGCCTTAGACATCATAACTTTGACATTATGGGAAAACCAGTCCTTTGTGACATGAAAATCCCAGTTTTATGCTTCTGAGTTTTCATATAAAAGCTCAGAATAGTTCCCCAGTGTCACTTTAACATTGATAGACATATACAGATATCTCGCAAACATGCTAAACTCTTGCAGACTAATTTCGCTCTTTGTGGCTCATGATTTCGAAGTGACTGACATGCTCTCGGGACCTTAAAATCAAATATATCTTCCGGCAACTCCTGGTCGACTAATGTCTACTTTCTATTGTCACTTAATGAAACAAGCGCGTTCGTTTTAATGGCGTAGGTACAATAGATATCTAACAGGAAGGCATATAAAGAAGAAGTTTCAGAAAAGAAAGCAAACCATTGCTAAAAATGCACTCAACATGTGTAAAAACGAAATCCTCGGATTTGTGAAATAAGCTTACACGGTCATGTCAGAGACAATTCATAAAAAGCACAAGCTATATCTGAAATTGTGTTGATATTCCTACTAAGACTAGTTAGACATTTTACTACTGTTGTGAAATTACATTATTCTAACCACAGTATGTTACCCAAAAAATGTTGGTCCATTTTCGCTTTACGCCCTTTTTGTGTTATGGTCAAAAGGAAAACAGCTATTAAAAACATATCAATTTGTTCCCATGTCCCCTTGCATGCTAAAAAGCCCCTCAGGCTTAAAGAAATAAAACGGTCTTGGATGTGTAAATATTTAAAAGTAATTTTAATCAGTTGCACAAATGGAAACCATTTAATCACTTACCTTTAGAAAGGTGGCCCACTTCACGCAAAAAAAAGTAATTGCATGTTGTCAGAAATAACCAAAAAGGAAAATCTGCAAGGTTGTCTTCCTTGAGTAGAAAACTTCCTTACCCGCCAGTGTCACAATAACAAATTTCATTTATTGGGGTGCCCAGAATCCTTACATTAAGTGCAGCATAAATAATCGTACTGTTCTTTTGGGTTTTAAAAGAGGAGCTCAGTTGACACGACTTCTAAAAGAAGTAAATAAAGACCCAAAGGGGGCATGTGAGATAAATTGGTAGGAAAATAACTTACATTTCATATGCTGTTTTAGAATGAATACAGACTGTTCATGTTTAATGGCTTTGATTGCACCTTTCTAGTATAGTGGCATAATTATAAGAATTATGGGTGATGTATCTTTACCCAAAGTAATCTAATTGAAGGACAACACAAAAAATAAAATCTAAGATGAAAGCTAAGTTTGCTAGCCAGCCTGCTAGAGTCCTGCAAGTATTCAGCTTGCACCTGAGAACTGGCTAAACTTCGTGACTATTGATTGAATAGTTTAGAGGGTTCGTTCTTCTGCAAAGATGCATAAAGGTAAGTTGATGAAGACCAGTAGGCAGCAATACCTCTATTACATGCAAGGTACATCACATACGAAGCCAGTAAGGCAGTAATTGCCAACCTAAGAACATTCACCCTCCAACATTTTACAATTCCAACATTGAATTAAAAGCATTCCAGTAACCCAACTCATCCTTCACCCCTATCAATCCAAATGTAAAATCAGAGAAGTTTCAGGGAGCACTAAGGAATGGGACAAGGGAAAGAACAAGGAAAAGCTACTACATACAAACAATAACACACGAATACAATTGTGACAACACAGTCTAAATTTGCAATACCTGAAGCTGGTAATCACTGCATTATAATAGTAGATTTCTATATCAGAACTTTACAGAGATAAAACAAAACAATTATCTTGTATTAGACTTCAGGTTTGTATTATCAAATAAGAACGTGCTCTTTCAAATAAAACAACCGTTTGTAAAACGTTATGTGAGTATGTTCCAATGGAATATGAATCTCAATGTAATCATTCCCTTTTTCCTTCATTCTCCATTCGACAGAGAACCACAGTTTGTTCCACACATTGCAACCCTCTAGTTCTACAACATCTCCCCCTCCCTCCGCCTTTTCACAGGATTAGAAAACCTGCCGCCTCCCTCCCTAATCTACCAGATCTCATTACCCTCACATAATCATCTTGACATACCTTTGCAATCCTTTTCCACGATCCATGAAAACGTTCCTTCATCCCTCCACAGCTTTGCATACGGCACTCCTACTTCAACTTTTTATGACCAATAAACTTTGGGCCAGTCCCTTTTTTATTGAACAATGTTCCAGCAACCTGCCTCTCAAAAGAATAAAATATGCCATATCTGTGCTCACATACAGTGGGGTGGGCAATACCTATAATGTATTGCTGAGAACCTCTTCTAAACTCATCCCTTTACAAATGCTTGATGAGGCTGGTCTTTCATGCTGTGTATACTTTTCTACAAGACTGATGCTAGTTTGTTGATACAAAAGGGATCTCGAATGTCTATTGCCACTCTTTCTCAAGTAGTCCTCCATCTTTATTTCAGAGACTGGATGAAAAGAAGGCTTCTTTAGCTACAATTCAGCAGCCAGGGTGGGATCTGCAATTTAATACACATGTGAAATGTGTCACGTGTCTCCTTAAAAGGGCCGCAGTTAGGAGGAAAAAGCCACAAGGGCAAACAACTTGATCGGTAATCTTGATGGTATAGAAAATGACGGGTGGCAAAAGCGTAGGGATGTGTGCACTATACACAAGTATCAAACGAGACTTAGGTTTACATCCTTTAAACGTACTCTTAATACAAAACCAGCGAGCATGTGGGATCACACTGAGATGTTAATGAACATGACAGAACTTATCTTAGATAACAAGGTATTGCTATTTAAGGATACATGGTACAAACAGACTCAGGGAGTTGCCATGCTTTCCAGATTCTGTGAATTCTTTGATCATATCAACAGCAATTAAGTAAATATCAAATTCACCTTTGAATACAGCCAGGGTAAGGTTACTTTTTTAGATGTGTAATTGTATATTCGTGACTACAGAATACACAGCAGACTGTATCTAAACTAACTGCATACAATGCTACTCTACATGCAACAAGTGCACATCCAAAACATCAAATCAGAGCCGTTCCATATGGCAAACTGACACGAGCAAGACGCAACTGCAGTTTTGAACCGGAATTCAGACAATGCACTCAAGACATGATTTTGAGGTTTGAAAGAAGGGGATATGACAAGAACACTTTAGTGAGGGCCAGGGATAGAACCTCTCAGATGGACAGACAGGAGGACACTTTAAGCAAACATACCAAGAAATCCGAACAAAATGAAAAAATGTGCCTAATTATGGACTATACCAAACTATCTAATGTATTAGTGCGAAGTCTAAGAAAACATTGTCATCTGTTAAAAGCAGATAAAACGCTGGATGATTTTATTTCCAATAGACCAGATATTGCTTACCGTAAGGGTAAAAGCATTAAGAATATATTAAGTCCAAGCTACCCAACACCTAGAAACAAAGACAACTGGTTGACCCCACATACATTGGGTTATTTCAAATGTGGTCACTGTGCAATATGCAAATGGGCACAAGAAAGAAAGAAACAATTTGGGGGACCAAACAGTATGAACTGCAACACAAAGTTTGTAATATACATAATTGGATGTAAATATGGGGAAAAGTATGTGGGCAGCACCTTCAGGGCCCTGAAAGACAGTATTGGGGAACACGCGAGGGCAGTGAAACAAGGAGACGGTAGATATCCCACAGCTACACATATGACTGGATGCCCCTCTCAAGACAGACACAGATGTTTCCGTTTTTATGGTATTAAAAACACTTTGAGGGACCCGGTCGGGGGGGAAGGGACAGAGATTTGACACTGCGTAGAAAAGAGGCATTATGGATCTTAAGATTGACAAGTGTGGAGACAGGTCTGAGTACGGACCATGAAATGAAATACTTCCTGGGTATATGATCATTAGGGTAGGACACTTAGATGCTGGGGGCAGTTTTATTTGTTATAATCTCTGTCAATGAGTGAATATGGACTATGTCTATTGTGTAAGATAAATCATATTGTAAGCATACATTATCATTGTATGAATCTACAATATCATGATATGTATGTATAAGAATACTGTCACACCTTATGCACGTTTGCCTCTACACCACTTGATATTGCACCACCTTCATATCGTAAAGATTAACAAGATGGGAAATTGTATTTGTTACAACTCCTGTTAAAGAGTGAATCTGGACTATATCAATTGTGCAGGAAATATCAAATTATAGACATATATCATTATAGTAGGAATCTGTAATACTATGATAGTGAAGTATAAAAATATTATCACACTGTACTAACACTTGCCTCTACACCACTTGATATCGAATCAGCCTCAAACCACAAAGACACTGATGCCTATATGATAGCGGTTTCATGCACCAATCTTCCTGGATCACAAATGTATGCTGTGTATGCTTATAATCATTTGGCATGATCACTTGAACAATAATACCCCAAATAATGGAATGATGGATAGAACATCATTATACTTAATGCTCTATGTTTCAAATACAGTTATACACTAAAGTACCAAACTATTTCCCTTATAATAGAGAGATTAACAGTACATGACTACACTCAACACTGTATGCCTGTACGCTTAAACATGGTGGCCATAATGCGAAACAATGAGGCTCCCGTAAAATACAGTCCTCTTTCCCTTACGAACACGCCGCGGGCTAATCTATTTACGGAAGTACGCATTGAACCATTAGCCGTACAAAAGGGGGTGGTGATGGACGGAGCATCTGAACCAATCAAACACTAACGCCCAGTCAACAGATCTGGGTTTAATCCATCACTGCTCTTTAGCCCACTCTGCCACCCCAGTTCAGACATGGCCATATGCAAATCAGTCTGACCCTGTGCCTCATGGGAACAGTCCAGCCCGAACTGCCAAGCCATGCCTTCCCTGGACCGGAAACAAGCTTCCTAGGACCGGTTTCTGGCATTACAGCCGTCTTCAGCCAGGCTTGCTTGAATCCAGTGGCAAAGTGAGCAAGGGACTCACGTCTGAGCATACCCTGCCAACTTATGGCAAACAAAGCGGTACAAAAGGGGGTGGTGATGAACAGAGCATCAAATACTCACACCCAGTCAACAGATCTGGGTTTAATCCATCACCATTCTTTAGCCCACTCTGCCACCCCAGTTCAGACATGACCACATGCAAATCAGTCTGCCCCTGTGCCTCCTGGGAACAGTCTAGCCCGAACTGCCAAGCCGTGCCTTCCCTGGACTGGAAACAAGCTTCCTAGGACCGGTTTCTGGCATTACAGCCGTCTTCAGCCAGGCTTGCTTGAATCCAGTGGCAAAGTGAGCAAGGGACTCGGGTCTGAGCATACCCTGCCAACTTATGGCGAACAAAGCGGTACAAAAGGAGGTGGTGATGGACGGAGCATCTGAACCAATCAAACACTCACACCCAGTCAACAGATCTGGGTTTAATCCATCACTGTTCTTTAGCCCACTCTGCCACTCCAGTTCAGACATGGCCATATGCAAATCAGTCTGACCCTGTGCCTCATGGGAACAGTCCAGCCCGAACTGCCAAGCCATGCCTTCCCTGGACCTGAAACAAGCTTCCTAGGACCGGTTTCTGGCATTACAGCTGTCTTCAGCCAGTGTTGCTTGAATCCAGTGGCAAAGTGAGCAAGAGACTCACTTCTGAGCATACCCTGCCAACTTATGGTGAACAAAGCGGTACAAAAAGGGGTGGTGATGGATGGAGCATCTGAACCAATCAAACACTCACACCCAGTCAACAGATCTGGGTTTAATCCATCACCATTTTTAGCCCACTCTGCCACCCCAGTACAGACATGGCCATTTGCAAATCAGTCTAACCCTGTGCCTCATGGGAACAGTCCAGCCCGAACTGCCAAGCCATGCCTTCTCTGGACCGGAAACAAGCTTCCTAGGAGCGGTTTCTGTCATTACAGCCGCCTTCAGCCAGGCTTGCTTGAATCCAGTGGCAAAGTGAGCAAGGGACTCACGTCTGAGCATACCCTGCCAACTTATGGGGAACAAAGCGGTACAAAAGGGGGTGGTGATGGACAGAGCATCTGAACCAATCAAACACTCACACCCAGTCAACAGGACAGAGTTTAATCCATCACAGTTCTTTAGCCCACTCTGCCTACCCAGTTCAGACATGGCCATATGCAAATCAGTCTGACCCTGTGCCTCATGGGAACAGTCCAGCCCGAACTGCCAAGCCATGCCTTCCCTGGACCGGAAACAAGCTTCCTAGGACCGGTTTCTGGCATTACAGCCGTCTTCAGCCAGGCGTGCTTGAATCCAGTGGCAAAGTGAGCAAGGGACTCACGTCTGAGCATACCCTGCCAACTTATGGCGAACAAGGCGGTACAAAAGGGGGTGGTGATGGACGGAGTATCTGAACCAATCAAACACTCACACCCAGTCAACAGATCTGGGTTTAATCCATCACCGTTCTTTAGCCCACTCTGCCACCTCAGTTAATGGAACCATTAGCCGGCGTAATCGGCGCAAATAACACTGAAACCAGTTTACTAGCCGGTAAGTGTTTGGTCAAAATACTCTCTCTTTCTGGGCTAAAATTGATCAACTTATGTGCTGAGGAGCATGAAGGAAAGATATTATAATATTAATGGGGCATTATCTCACCGACTTTTTATGCTTTAGAGAAGAAGATTAACGAGAGGCGACTCTCCTTTCACACGGGATCACATATAAAATATAACTTTGAATCACATCGGACTACTGAGGAACTACTTGGTGGTCCAGATTATACATTACTAGACCCCAGACGGAATATGTGGGAACAATCGCTATGGAAATACAACCAATAGAGAGGTGGGTGCATCTTATATGCCGTTCCTCTTAGGTTAAACAAGTTAAATTATTTCCCTCTCAGTTTAACTTTGCTTACACATAATTCACCATTACTCTCCACTAGGTACCATTCAAAGAACAATTAGGTATTGTAGAATACAAAGAATTTCTTAAATATTCGGTTTTTGATTGAGGCTGCACAGTGTTGTCACACTTTGTTAGAAATATGGGCGAACCAATATAAATAATATGTCTTTTTAACAATTTCAATATACTATGCTAAGTAAATGAGAAGTTTTTGATTAAGGTTGCACAGTGTTTTCACACTTTGTTACAATTATGGGTTAACCAATATAAATAATATGTCTTTTTAACAATTTCAATAAACTATGCTGAGTAAATGAGAAATTACAATTAAAAAGAGATTTTTTAAATATTTTAAGTGAATGCAGAGAATATGCGGAGCACAGTAAAAAACAGGTAGCCAACTCCTTACCACTGGTTACCACTGAAGGACTTGAGCCATATCTTTTGTACTATTTTAGCCATTTCAATTTTTTTATCTCACTAGATTCAGATTTGGCTTCCCCCATTTTCTGGTGTTGTATCCGAGCAACACATATTATGATGCTCATCTAGATCTTTGCCCCTGCGACTCTAATTCAAGCCAGAACATGCTGCATTTCTTCTTGTTTTGCGAGTTATACAATAAACCACGCAGGGAATTCATTATACCACTCTTGAGGGTTTTGAACATTGGAAAATGCGGGCCAGCTTTGTTGTATCTCTGACTACTTCAATTAGAATATATTTGCGAAATGATATATAGATGTATTTCTGTTGCTATTCGCCTAAGTAGGTTAGTTGGAAAATAGTTACCCTTTTTTCTCCAAGACCTTGTGGTTTTTTTCTCTGAGTATGTTTAAAATGATTACCTGCAACTTGCGGAGGATCTTTTTATATTTTAAATCTGTCTCCTGGCATTGTTTAGAAAAGTACTGTGCACTCTAAAATGACAGTTCACAAGATAGCATCTCCTGGCTGAAACCTAAGTCTTATTTGAAAGTAGATGAAAACAGGATATTGGAGTCTATTTGACTGAAACCTGCCCACCACTTTGAAAGCCACTATGCACTTTTTTGAATATCTTTATGCTTTGTTTAAATACTTGTTTTAAATAGGAAAGTTTTTGTATTAACAAAAGGTACCATGCACTTTTAAGAACGACTGTCTTACCTCTGGGGTAAGAAAAATGCACTATGTACTTTAATAATGACCGTTTACAATATAGTATGTCTTGGCTTAAACCCAAATTTTATTTTGAAAGTAAATGAAAATAGGACAATGGATTCCATTTGATCGAAACTAGTCGGCTACCCTGAAAAGTCACCATGCACTTTATTGAATGTCAACATGGTATGTTTGCGTCTTTTTTTTGTTAATTAGGAAAGTATTGTATTAACAAAAGGCACTATTAGGAATGGCTTTTTGACTCTGGGTCTGGCTATGCCTGAAAAAGAAAAATTGCCCTGTTGAGGGTGAAAACTGATAATTAATTTTTTTTTACCTGACCCGGATGGTCATGATGTGTTCTTTTTCATGAATCTCACATGCGTTAAGCTGGTCTCTGGTATTTTTATGTTTCTTATGCATTGTATGTGTTTTTTATGTCTGTGACTTTTATGGTTGGCCAAAAAACGAAAGTTTTTATGATGATGATGATGAAACGATAAATGGTCATGAACGTTTACAGATATTTTGAATCGACAATGTGAAATTGCTTTTTTAATTGTCATTGTCAAAATATCTATATTTTTGGAGTGATTTTGAATTTAACCGCAAAAAAACTGTGATTGTGGGCATCGGTTTCCAGGGCACTATCCTGTTCCGGTTCATTTTTACACACATGCTATTGTCACAACTCAAGTTACTATGTGGTGAATATACAGAATATTTTACCACATAATATATTGTAGCAATCTCGTTCTCTATACTTCTCTTAGCCCTGAGGAAGTTGCAGGAGTAACATTATCATCAATGTGATGAAACACGTGTAGGTAAGTATAGGAAATCTGAAACCTTTGGTGATGAAGAATCAAACTTGAACCGATAAACAATAAAGTACAAAAGATAGGGGGGCGTGGCCAAGATGGCGACGGAGTAGGACGTGTTTTTAGCCAGGCCTAATACAGCATTGCTCAGCACCGATCTGGGGCTCCTATGCAGCCCCCTGGCTGCGCCTGCACTCGCTGAAGGTCGTGTGGGGCGGACAACCCTGGTGTGAGGCGGAGAACAGCCCGGAGCAACACCGGACACAGCCCACCACATCGCGGGACGCGAGCGCGGCACTGTGGGCCGCGGTGCACGGCGGACCGCCGGAAGTAGACCGGCACCTGTGGCGCATTGCAGAGTCGGAGGTTAGCGCCCGATCCCACGGAGGATGGCCCGGTCCTCCTGCGGATCGAAGTGACGGAGGTTCCCGACTGTTGGAGGCGGCAGAGCCCGAACTGCTGCGAGTGCCTGCTCCTCGGCGTACGGACTACGCGAGCCCCGGGGATTGTGGCCTAGTGGCGGCCGGGACCCACAAAGTGCTGGGCAGCGGTGTCTTGGCAGCCTGAGGTGGCGGTGACTTGCGACGGACATCGCGGCGGCCCCTGATCAGGTACCGACGTCTAGAGGTGGAGGAGGAGCAGCCTGCATACCCCGACAGCGCGAGGCACGTTGGACTGAGAACTGCGGCCTAGTAGTCGCGAGGGAGCAGAGCAAGTGCTGCGGCCTGCGCTACGATTGACTCTTGACCCCCGCGGTGCGGGCTTATGCAGCGCTGCACGCAGAGGAGTGGCTGAGGGGGATGGGGCCCCATGAGCACGCTGGAGTCCACTGGCCAGTACGGCGGCTAACTGGTGTGCTGACCGACTACTTGAAGTGTGCCCTTCCCACGGGGGATGAACCCGGGTGCTAGGGAACCGACGCCTTCCTTGTGATGACCGCCTCTAGCCAGAGCCTCACTGCAAGTCTGGAAGCCTTGCCCATCGGAGCTGGCCTGAGGTCTCGCAGAGCTGTGGGCCTGACCTGGAGGTGACCTGGTCATCGGGCTCCTTTCTACCTTGAGGTACAGTGGATGTGTGGCGGCGGGCTACGAACGGTGACGCTAGGTGGCATCTGGATTGCTGGCTTTCACGCAGGGCCCCGGGGATAGCTGGAAGACGAGGGAGCAGTGTCCTGGTCTGAGACACGGTATTCGCTGAGGGGCGCTAGAAGAGACGAGGAAGTGAAGATGTCCGCCTCGCAGCGCAAGGGGAAACCTGGCAAGGAGGGTCAACCCAAGGGACTCCAGCAGCCAGCGTCACCCGGAACTAGCTCGACCTCCGGGCGTTCGGACGATGAAGCCCCCGCCACCAAGGCCTTCATGACGGAACTCTTCACTTCGATCAAAGCGGACATCTCTGAACTTCGTGCTCAGCTGGCATCGGATCTTCGTGAAGTACGCAGGGATGTCGATGGCATCGGTGAACGAGTGGCCACCCTGGAAGATCACGACTTGAGCATGGCGAACGATGTCCACCAGCTGCAACAGGACGTGCTCCGGCTTACGGAGCAAAATCTGGACCTCCAGTCCCACGCGGAGGATTTGGAGAACCGTTCCCGCCGGAACAATATCCGCATACGTGCTGTGCCGTGGGACGGTGAGGCGGGAGATCTCCGTGGCTATGTCCTGGCGCTCTTCTTACAGATTCTTGGCGATGACGATCTCCATGACATAAAGATGGACAGAGGTCACAGGGTGGGATTGCCCAGACGGGGAGGGGGCCCACCCCCGGACATTCTAGTCTGTGTGCATGATTTCCAGCTAAAGGAGCGAATCCTGCGGAAGGCGCGGGACCTTCCGTCCCTGCAGTTCCGTGAGCACCGTCCCCAACTGTATCAGGATTTGGCAACTTCAACGCTCCAGAAGAGGCGCGAGTTTCGCCCAGTGACCGCCTTCCTGAGAGATCGCAACATCTCCTACTCGTGGGGTCACCCTTTCCGAATCGTCTTTCGATGGCAAAACAGGCTGGTGCAGATCCGTTCCCTTCAGGCAGCAAAGGAGCTTCTTGGCATTGATGACCCGACCCCATCGTCGGCAGCTGGCGACTCTCCTTCCCGGAGGCAGCGGTGATCCTCCTCTTGGCATAGAGTGGGCTCGGAGACGACCGATGGGAGGCCGGACCGCGCCCTCAGCTTGCAGGAGAGGGGAGCGTCGGTGGCCTCGGTGGCCTCAGTGACACTGGCTTCTTCCCAGCAGAGCTCCGCAGCGGCCTAACCTGTGGTTGAATGGCCGATGGCGCCCGAGGGGCACAGAAACTCGGGTACCGGGGGCATGATTGTACTTTTGGTGAAGACACCCCGGACCGTGGCCCTAGGGATTCCACCAAGGGCGTCCCGACCCCAGCTGGAGGAGATCTCTTCGGATTACTTTCCTCTGGGACTGTTGAGTTTAACCTGGTGAGCTGTTTGTATGTTAGGGAAGGGGGGGGGGGGTTGGGGATCTTGGGGTGGGAACCCGGGGGGGGGGGCTGTTGGGAAGGGTACTGGGAGGGGGGGATTGGTGGTGGCACTTGTCTGATGCTTGCTGTGAGTTTTGCTTGGCCTGTAGAGGCGATTCCTTGGAGCTGGTGTGCTGGAGCCCTTTATCGATGCTATCCAGTGGGTCTGACGAGGACGTATGGAGGGGACCAGGGGTGAGAGGGGGAGTCTGGATGTTTGGGGTACGGAGGGGGCGGAGGCATGTGGACTTGGCGAATGTGAAGCGGTGGGGACTGGACCTTCGTCATGCCTCTTAGCATTGGCACATGGAATGTTAAAGGTCTCAATTCTCCGCAGAAACGCCAAAAGATTTGGAAATACCAGTCGGACCATCACTTAGATGTTGTGGGTCTCCAGGAGACCCATCTAGCGCGCAGGGATGAGCTTCGGCTCCGTCACAAGCACTTTCCCCTCATCTACAGGTCCTCTGCCTCTACCAAGCACAGTGGGGTGGCTCTTCTCATTCGGGCGTCCCTCCACTTCCAGCCTATGGGGGTCTGTTGTGATAAGGAGGGCAGGTGGTTGATGGTCAAGGGGCTGCTGTACGGCCGATTGTGTACGTTTGTGGTGGTATATGTTCCCAATGCTCAGCAGAACACCTTTCTTCAGGGCCTGTTGGATAGGATGGGGGATTTTGTGGAGGGGCACTTGTTTCTCCTGGGGAACTTCAACATGGTCTGGGACAAAGCTTTAGACAGCTCTAGGTCCCAGAGGGCAGATTCCAGAATCTTTTCTGTTGAATCCAAAGCTCGGGTGGGCGAACTGGGGTTGATCGATGGTTGGCGTACTGTGCACGCCCAGGCCCGAGATTATACGTTCGTCTCCCAAGTTCATCAGTCTAACTCCCGTATAGACCATATTTTTTTGAGCCAAGCTCTTAGGGGAGATGTCCGTGACTCCAGGGTCTTTCCACTCTCTGTCTCAGATCATAGTCTTCTGGTCCTCGTGTTGCAGTGGTCGGTGGGGGGAGATGGCTTTCGGAAATGGTATTTCCCTGCGGCGCTTATTAGGGATGATACCTCTTGTAAGGAACTCAGGAAGGCTGTTAGGGAATTCCTAGCCCTCAATCCCTCATCGGACACGTCAGTGTTCAATACGTGGGATGCTTGCAAGGCATCCCTGAGGGGCACTTGTATAGGCCTCAATCCGAATCTCAACAAGTTAAGGAGAAAAGAGCGTGAAGAACTAGAGGCAGAACTTGCCAGTCTGGAAAGGGCACATAAATTGAATCCATCCCGTGCAACCCTTCAACCGCTGACGGCTGTCAGGGGGAAGTTGAGGGCCCATTACACCAACCGCTCTGAGTTCACCCTCTTGCGATTACGGCGTGTGTCTTATTCGCAGGGGAACAAGGTGGGGAGGCATTTGGCCCGACAGCTTCGGGAAAAAAGGGAGAGGGAATACATTGGGGGAATCCAGGGCCCGGGAGGCTCCCTGCAGCATAGGGACAAGGATAAGGCAGACATCTTTGGCCGGTTCTATGCTGCACTGTATGAAGGTGACTCTTTAGATCGAGGGGCACAGGACGCATTCCTTGCGAACCTCCCCATTCCGCAGGTCTCTAGTGAGTGGAATGAGCTGCTGGTGGCCCCTTTCTCCAGGGAGGAGGTGTTGGAGGCTATTAAAGCCCTGAAGCCTAACAAAGCTCCGGGACCGGACGGTTATACTGCCCTTTTCTACCAATCGTTCGCGACGGAACTGGTTGACTTCCTGGTTTCACTTTTTAACGAAATGGCGGTCACTGGAACAACTTCTGGATCTATGGCTGAGGCCATGATAACTGTGATTCCCAAGCAGGAGAAGGACCCCTCCAAGTGCGCATCGTACCGCCCAATAGCACTCCACAATGTGGATGCCAAATTGTATTCCTCTATCATTGCCCGTAGGCTTCAGGACCTGATGCCGGCTCTTGTCCATCCGGACCAGTCCGGGTTCATTAAGGGTCGACAGACGCATGACAACTTGCGGCGGGTGATGCATTTGATAGAGAAGGCTAACAAGTTCCGCATTCCGGCGATACTAGTTGGACTGGATGCGGAAAAAGCGTTCGATCGTGTTGATTGGGGATTCATGTTCCGCACCCTGTCCGCTTTTGGCTTTTCGCGCCAGTTCATCACCATGCTTCGTGCCAATTACAGCAGCCCTAGCTCGAGGGTGATGATTAACGGACATCGTTCTGCCTGTTTTCCTCACTCACGGGGTACGAGGCAGGGCTGCCCTTTTCCCCTCTCCTCTTCGCATTAAGTATTGAACCTCTAGCAATTGCAATACGGGAGGAGGAACGGATCGAAGGCATTCCCTTTACAGGCGAGCAGCACAAGATCTCCCTATTCGCTGATGACGTGCTGTTGTCCCTAGGGGATCCAGTCCACTCACTGGCATGTATTCAGGAATTACTTTATCGATTTGAAGCGGTGGCTGGGTTCAAGGTTAATTTTGACAAGTCCTACGTGCTGAATCTAACCCTCTCCCCTGCCGAGGTGGAGCAGGTACGCTTGCTCACGACCTTACCGTGGGCGTCTGCCTTCCTGTTATACTTAGGAGTACGCCTGACCTCTACTATAGGATCCTTATTCGCGGCTAACTTCCCCCCGATGCTGGCCGCAATACAAGCGGATCTGGACCGGTGGAAACCGAAGTTTCTTTCGTGGCTTGGGAGAGTCCACGCTCTTAAGATGGTACTTCTGCCTAAGTTCCTTCATCTCTTCCAGGCCCTCTCCATTCCTGTAGAGGTGGATTTCTTTCGGCGTTTGAAAACTTTGATGTTGAAGTTTGTCTGGCAGGGAGGGCGAGCACGGATCCCATTCTCGACACTACGCCGACCGAGGGGGGAGGGTGGAGTGGGGTTCCCGGACATGCATTTATATTATAAAGCTGCGCAGCTTCGTACTAGTGGAATGGTCCCAGCAGCTCTCGGAGAAGCACTGGTTACACATGGATAGGAGCGTGGCCGGGAGATCGATCTGGGACTTGGTCTAGAAACCCAGGGTGGACAGGCCTAAGAATGCCTACATTAGCACTCCGACTAGCACAGTCCTGAAGGTGTGGGACACGGTTTCCAACGATGACCGATGGACCACGTTTCCATCCCCATTTACCCCCATTCACTTCAACCCAGCATTCCCGCCGGCACTACGGGAGGGGCCCTTCCGGCTATGGAGGGAAGGAGGCTGTAGAGCGCTTACGCATTTGTTCCATGGAGTGACCCCGCTTACGTTCCACAACTGCATGCGGGACTATGGGGTCCCGCCCACTGAGCGCTTCCGCCATAACCAACTTCTTCACTGGGCGACTTTGGCGGGGGTGAACGAGGCCGCTACCCGGCCGCCTTCCCAGTTCGAATCCTTCCTTCTCCGCGCATCCACTATGAAAGGGGCAATCTCCTTCTTGTACAGGCTGCTATTGGCCACTGCGATTGCTCCGCGCCCCCGCTACATGGAACACTGGGAGGTCATAATGGACCGTGACATCTCAGATGACGAATGGAAGCTCCTCTGGAGCGACCATTCAATAACACTTAGGGAAGCCCACTTGAAGACCATGCACGATTGGTATCTCTACCCGTCCAAGCTCCACCGCATTTTCCCAGCATCCTCGGATAAGTGTTGGAGGGGTTGTGGCTTCCTGGGAGATTTCCGCCACATCTGGTGGGACTGCCCGATCATTCGCCCCTTCTGGGCGGAAATCCTCACTCATATCAAGGACGTCCTGGGGTATCCGATTTCGGACTCCATAGCCCATGTGTTGTTGGGACTCCGTGACCCGCTGTTAGAGCATCAAACTAAAGCGGACAAACGTATCCTGTGTTTGTGCTTGGGGGCCGCTAAGCTCACGCTGGCGGCGGCATGGAAGAAGCCTCACGCCCCGGCGTTGTCACTGTGGCATGCAAGACTATGGGGTCTATTGAGCATGGAGAGACTGCCGGACATCTTCCTGGGCAATTTAAAAAAATGTTATGTTCCGATGGGGCCCCTTGGTTTGCTTTTTGTCACGGGGCTTACCATCTGTGGTCTGCGCGCCCACGGTCCGCGCCCTTCACCTTTTCCAGGTCTAATCGGTTTACATGGCTGGTGGGCCTTATCATGCTTGAATGTGTGGTTGCCACCACCGGGGGGGGAGGGGGCGGGGAAGGGGGAAACCAGTTGTATCTGTAGGGTTGTTATTGTTGCGACACTGTTTACCCAAGGGGGCTGTTAGACTATTGAAAACCGTACTGTACTCTTCCTTTACCGGGCACTTGGCCAAGCTCAAATTCCCGCCTAGAACTCCTTGAAGTGCGCTGGACTTATGAACTGGACTTGCTATATAGCTTTGTTGCCCCATCTTGCAATCTCTCATATGTCTTTTTTTAGAGCTGTGATGGCATCCCCTGTGAGGGGTTTTGACAGAAATGTCGCTTGTATCTCTCTTCCTGCTTTTTCTTCATTTTTTTCTTCTCTTTCTCTTGCAAAACTCTAAATAAAAATTTTACAAAAAAAAAAAGTACAAAAGATAAAGAAAATTACAACTCACATCTTGCATATTTTGCATTTGAAATCGTCTGTGGGTGCTGGGGGATCATATTCGTAATCTTGATGGTTCTTGATTATTGTTGAGATGCAAGACTTAAGTTCATAAGGAAGTCACCAAAACCACCCTGAAGTTTAGAAAGAGCCTAGCATAAACTAAACCAATGAAAAAACTAATAGAAAATGCAAAAACGAGAGACAAAATTGAATAGTAATGGCAATGAACACTATTAAAACCTGGGAACAAATGCATTGTGATGGATCCTACCCATGCCCAAACCTACTTATATAAGACATTAATTATTATCAGATGAAGACCGGTAAAACATATCTAAGTTTGGATTTTCAGACATCAAACACTTAGATAGGCATCTGATATAAAGTTAAATCCATCTACTGTTCCTGTTAAATGGCATTTCTGAATAACGGCTTGTGAAGTGAAAAGAAGCCCAATGTATTGCATTGCATTTTATTAAAATTGCACTTATATAGGCATTGGAGTGCTTTACGGAGGGAAGCATGGGGTTTCGCATCAAAAGTGTAGTGGTTAGTGTTATTGGTCATTTATGTTTATTGTGGTTAGTCTTGTGCTATCAAGGAAATTTGGCATCCCATACCTTTGCTTTGTAACATCTTCTCCTGCACCCAGCGCTCTTCATGGCTTGCAAAATGGGCAGAACCACAGATACATTGACGCATGCAATGTGGATTTTAAGGAAAAGCACTTAGCATATGTACCAGAAATTTACTATTTTCGTCTTGCACAATATGAGGCCAAAGGAACACATCACATCAGATGAGACTGAGCCTTACTCTGAATCTTGATCTGAGTTGTAACAGTCCATTACCACCAGTTCAGTACCCTTGCCAATGACCAGCTCTCAGAAGCCTCTGTTTTGAAAACATCCCTCAAAAACTCTTGACAAACTGGCTAAATCTGCCACCTCCCTGCAGTGGAGCTGGAACAATTTTCTGAGCAGGGGTGCTACCATTAATGTGATATCACTAAAGTCAAAAGAATTGTGAAAAATTCAAGAGTCACACAAAAAATATCAATCACAACAAGATTGGGACACAGCAATATTGAATCAAAAATATCAATTACAAAAATATAGTTTCCCTATATTTATAAAGGTAAGTACAAAAATATTGAAACAAATATAATTTCACGCCAATATCCTTAAAAACCATACAAAAATATTGTTTTTTTAAAATATATATATATAGTTTAAAATAGTAAATCTTAAATATTTTAAGATATAACATTAATATAATATAAATTAAATAAAATAAAGTGACATTTAATACTATATATAAATGTATACAGAAAAGAAGTAGAGAACTCTGGGTAGCTAATAAATTTAGGTGCAGAGCAGCTCCTGTGCGTGACTCAGAGTGTTGCTGGTGTTGTAGGGTACTTTGTACTGGAGCAGCTTCCCACCTATACTTATGAACCACCCAGAATTCTCTGCTTCTTTTTTTGCATAATTTATGCGGCACTCTAACCCTGAAAGCGTATTGTTTTGACATATAAATATGGGTGTGCATATTTATATATACATGGGTATATATAATCTAACTCTACTATTAAAAAATATATTTTACAATACATTACATTTTTTGTGTTTTGTTTTAAATTTACTACTATAAATTACTAATATAAAAATCAAATATATATGAATATAATATCAAATTTATATATGCATACACACATAAAACATAAATAAATATTAACAAATCAAATGCAAAATATAAAATACATTGCCAAATTAAATAAATATAAAAGTAAGACATTTACTAAAAATATTTGAAAAAACTATATTCAAAAATACAAATTTATATCAATAATATAAAATTCAACAAATAAATAAATAAATAATATTACATTTATTTAAACAATATTAAAAAAAAGTATTAAAGTCTGGTTATAACAGATATACTATTCCCAACCAGTGTGTGCCACAGTAAGGAAAGGGTTGGAATTTGGAGTGTTGAAATGTACTATTCCTACTCCAGTCTATTCAACAGTAGGGAAAGTGTTGGACTTCAAAGGGGTTACATTTAGTATTCACACTCCAGTCTGTATGACAATAGGAAAGCGTTGAACTCTGGAGGGGTAACATTTACAATTCCCACTCCAGTCTTTGCAACAGTAGGGAAATTGTTGGAGTCCTGAGGGTTAAACGTACTATTCCCACTCCAGTCTGTGCAACAGTAGGGAAATCGTTGGACTTCGGAGGGGTTACGTTTACTATCCCCCCTCCATTCTGTACAACAGTGGGAAAGAGTTGGACTCTGGACGGGTCATATATTCTATTCCCACTCCAGTCTTTGCAACAGTAGGGAAAGCATTGTACTCAGGAAAGGTTAAATTAACTATTCCCACATCAGTCGGTGCAACAGTAGGGAAAGCGTTGGACTCAGGAGAGGTTAAATTTACCATTCCCACTCCAGCCAGTGCAACAGATGGGAAAGTGTTGGACACTGAAGGAGTAAAGTTACTATTACCATTCCAGTCTGTGCAACAATAGGCAAAGCGTTGGACTCTGGAGGAGTAATATTTTTTATTCCCACTCCAGTCTGTGCAAAAGTATGAAAAGCAATGGACTACAGATGGGTAAAAATTTACTATTCCCACTCCAGTCAGTTCAACAGTAGGGAAAGTGTTGGACATTGGAGGGGTACAATTCAGTAGCAGATGCTACCTAATGGGAGTGGTGAGGCAGAGGGGGTTTTACAAAAAACAGACTTATCTTCCCCAAGTCCGGCAGCAGGAAGCATCCAGACTCCCACGCTCCCCACAGCCAATCACAATGCTGCAATGCAACATAGTGATTAGTCTGAGTGCTTAATCCCCTAACTTAAAATGTGCCACAGGGCGCATTTGCACACTTGTCACATCAGGCCCACCCCCTCCCTGCACCACTGTGCAAATGCGACCCGTGGCCCGTTTTAAGTTGGGGGATTAAGTCCCCTTGAATCCTGAGGGTCCCTGTGGGCCAACTATCCCACCAGGTACCTCTATTAAGCGCCAGGGAGCTGCCTTGCAAAGAGGTGATCCAAGGCCACGCCTCCTTTTTACACCACTCTGCAAAGCAGCTATGTGGCGCTTACTGGAGGTAGCTGGTGGGCTAATTGGCCCCCAGGGACCATCAGGACTCAAGGGGACTTAATCCCCAAATTTACAATGCACCAGGGGGTGTGTTTGCACAGTGGTGCAGGGAGGGGGCGTGACTGATGTGACAAGTGTGCAAACGCGTCCTGTGGTGCTAGCTGGAGGTATATGGTGGACTAGTTGGCCCCCAGGGTCCCTTAGGATTCAAGGGGAATTAATCCCCCAAATTAAAACCCACCACTGGGCGCATTTGCACAGTGGTGAATGGAGGGGGCGGGCCTGATGTGACATGTGTGTACTTATGCAATCACCCCACCAAAACCCAAGCACTTATAAATTCACAATGCACTCTCCTTGCAGCACTCTAATCATCCAGTCACTACCCATGCACTCATGTAATGACCCATGCACGAACTCCTGCCCTGCTACAATACCCTGAGCAGTACTCATGCAGTCCAGCCATTGCCCTGTCACTACCTATGCACTCCTCCAATCAACCAGCGAGCACCATGTACTTATCCAATCACTCCGCCAAAACCCAGGCACTTATACATTCACCATGCACTCTCCTTGCAGTACTCTAATCTTTCAGTCAGCACCCATGTACTCATGAAGTGACCCAGACACTAACACATGCACTGCTACAATCCCCTGTACACTATCTATTCAGACCTCTAACCACCTACACAGTACTGATTCACTCCTCCAATTACCCAGGTTGTACCCATGCACCCCAGAACTCCCTATGTCACTAGCCATGCACTCCTTCAATCACCCATCCAGCATCAGGTACTTATCCAATCACTTCGCCAAAACCCAAGCAGTTATAAAATCACCATGCACTAAGCATGGGCGGAAAATCCGTTTCGCTCGCGGATTTTGCGGATTTTCGGTAAATTCAAAAATCCGCGAGATTCGCGAATCTCCCGCAAAATCCGCAAATCCGCGAGCAGCGGATTTCATGGCTTGCTCGCACTGTTCGCGTGAGTTTGCAGCTTCCCAGTACAACTTCGCGCCCCGCGAATAAGCGCAAAATTGCAGAAATACGATCTTAGCAAAACTGAAACTACTTACCAGGTTCTAAAGTTCAGGCTCATCATTAGTAGCCATTTCCTGTAGTGCTTCCTGAGGGGCCCCTCCAGAGTTCAGTTGCCAGTTGCAACTATTATGTGACCCTGCTCTGAACCTCAGAATAGTTACACATATGCCACAAAGGTCCTGAATTACAGCTAAGGGAGACAAGCAGGAGCCAGGCTGGAAGTTCAAATCCATTAATCAGCCCCTAATTCATTATTGTCAGTTGGGGCAGGGCAGGTGTTGTAACTAATTTTGCAACAATGAAAGCACTTAGCAAGTGCAAAAGATCACTAATCAGGAAGCACTAAGGAAGCAGGTGCCAGCTAAAAAAATATTCTGTGACACATTAATCAGCCCCAAATTAATTCAGGTCACTTGAGGCAGGGAAGGTGTGCTTGCGTTGCCACAATAATGTACACTGACTGGACAACCAGAGGGTGCTGTGATGAAACAGAGGGTGGCATGGGTGGGCCAGAGGGTGGCATGAGTAGTCAGAGAGTGGCAGTGGTGACAGAGAGTGGCAGTGATGAAGAAGAGTGTCCCAAACAGGCTGGACACGTAGAAACAACAAGTTCGCGAAACTTGCGACCCAACAGGTAAGTTCGCGTTTTGCGAAATTGTACAAAACCCTCGCGAACTGGCAGAAACCCGCGCGAACACAAAAAAAAAATCCGCAAATTCGCGAGAATTCGCGGATTTTGCGGATTGCGAGTTCGCAAATCCGCAAAATTCGCGAACGCGAGATTCGCAAAATTCGCCCATGCTTACCATGCACTGTCCCTGCAGCACTCTAATCATCCAGCAACTACCCATGTACTCATGCAATGACCCAGGCACGAACTCATGGCAAATACAGAGGAGGTGATGGAGTAGGGAATGACAAAAAATGTTGTGTACCCCTTGTAAAGTCAGTCTCTCATAACTGTAACATTTATTTAACGTGTGGAGCATGAAAAACGAATCAACTGAATGCACATAGAAAAGAACTACATGTGGGAAATGAATTGCTGTTTTGCTAAAAGTAATTTGCTAATGGATCAAAGAGTTATACTAATATAGAGCTATGGTATTGTGGAAATAATCGGATACATGTGTGTATTTGTGCTTATGTTAGAAGTTTTGTGACAAAAACAATAAAATCGGTAAGTAAAATGACACATATTTGTATGCTTTTTGCGAGGTAACCACTAACAGGGAAAATTAGAATGGTGGGAGGTAAACAGAAGGGCTAAAATTCTGTATCTACCTTCTGTTGTGTTTGTTTTCATATTAGTTCCCATTAAGGCCCGTGCAGCCTAGTTGAAAATGGTTGTTTAAATGAGATTTCGGGCGAGATGGCCCTATGCATGCGCAAAATATGCTAGCGATGAGTGAATGGTCTCGGCTTGGAGGGAAAGATGTCAAGGTCAGCTTGGCCTATGAACAGGAGACATGCCAAAGGATGCTTGCATTAAAAAGCCTGGGAAATGAGCATGCTATAACCTCATGATGTACAAAAGATACAAAGACGGAATGACAATTGCAAAGTGGAAAATTTAGCCGTGAGAAAGTATTTGAGGATGACATAGCAAAACTAGAACTGGTTTGGACAAGGAGGACATGAGGTGATCATCACCACCCCTCTAAATGGACCAATGAGAAATGAGTGCGGACCCTAAAAGTTTCTATTTTTAGTTAGATAGTTAGGGAAAAAGGGTATAAAAGATCTTGCATGAAAAGGGAAAAGGGTTGGTTCAGTGAATTTTACTGCGCACCACAACATGCTGTCGGTTTGAACGATTTTTGGTGCAAAAAGACTTTGAATTATTTTTGGGCTTTAAATTTTGATGAGGCAAAGAGATCGAATGTGGAGTCCTACATTGGGAGGTAGACATCGAGGAGGCTAGAAAGACAGTCAGCTTGGGAACTTGTTTGTTATAGTTCTGTCATCGCCTCTGGCAGACTGGTAATATGCTTTCTAATTTTTCAATTTTCTGAATTTATTAATAATTGCTAAATTGCGGTAGAAATGCTATTTTCTTTCCTAAATGAATATAGATAACATTTTTGTAAAATATAAACTCAGGCCTGTTTTTATTTAGAATAAAACTCACGACAAAGTAGGTAATAGAGTAATGGAAACATTGTGATTGAGCTGGTCTTAATGGTACACAGTCTAAATATCGATTCCTAATTGTCAACCTACACATATATCGAGTTGGAAATATCGAAGGTACAGAATTTCGATGTCAAGAATATCGTTGGACAGAATATCGACCCTTAGGTAAGTAATATCAAATTTATTTATATCGATGTAAGTAATATCGAAGTTAGTAATATCGATAGCATATATATCGATGTAACTAATTTCGATGTTACTAATATCGATATTTGTATTATTTTTATGTATTTAATTATGTATGTGTAATATGTTTTTATTAAGTATTTAATTTTTTAAAAATTATATGTGTATTATTTTTATATATTAATATTGTTATTTTTAAGTAAATTTTATGATTTAGTACCGGAGCGGGTTGTGGGTTTATAGGGGAATCGGGTAGGAAGTAATTAAAATATACTTAATTAATTAATAATTTTTAGGAATTATAAAATAATTTTAATTAATTTTAGTTTTTATTTCTGTAGCGGGTTGTGGGTTTATAGGGGAATCGGGTGGGAAGTAATTTAATTGTAATTAATTAATGAATTATAATTTTTTTGTTATGGTTAATTATTTTATTCCTAATTAATTATTAATTGGCTAATAATTATTTAAATTGATAATTTACTTTTTTAATTAGTAATTAAAGTTTTTAATTGGTATTTATTTTTTTAATTGGTAATTCATGTTTGTAATTCGGGAAATAATTTTTGTAATTGGTAATTAATTATTTAATTGGTAAATAATTTTGTTAATTGGCAATTAATATTTCTAATTGGTAATTATTTCTTATTAATTGGAAAATAATTGTAATTAATTGGCAATCAATGTTTTATACAAAGTGTTATTTGGTATACAAAATTATTTTATTGTTTAATAATTTTTTATTGTGAATTAATTTTAAATATTATTTTTTTGTAATGAAAAATATTTTATTGTTTAATATTTATTATTTGGTGAGTAATATTTATTAATTAATATTTATTGGTATTTGTTAATTTATTGTTAATTAATTATTAAAATGTAATTGCTTTTAATAATTATTATTGTTTATAAATGATGTAGATTTATTTTAAAATTAAATTATATATTATTTTAAATATAAAAATTATTTATAAGTATGTTATATTTAAATTCTTCCCTATCCAACGCTTTCCCTACTGTTGCACCCTCTGGAGTTGGAATAGTAATTTTTACCCATACGCTACGCAACGCTTTCCCTACTGTTGCACCCTTTGGAGTTGGAATAGTAATTTTTACCCCTACACTATCCAACGCTTTCCCTACTGTTGCACCCTCTGGAGTTGGAATAGTAATTTTTACCCCTACGCTATCCAACACTTTCCCTACTGTTGCACATTCTGTAGTTGGAATAGTAATTTTTACCCCTACGCTATCCAACGCTTTCCTTACTGTTACACCCTCTGGAGTTGGAATAGTAATTTTTATCCCTATGCTATCCCATGTTTTCCCTCCTGTTACACCCTCTGGAGTTGGAATAGTAATTTTTACCCCTAAGCTATCTAATGATTTCCCTACTGTTACTCCCTCTGGAGTTGGAATAGTAGTTTTTACCCCTATGCTATCCAACGCTTTCCATACTGTTGCATCTCTGGAGTGGAAATAGTAATTTTTACCCCTACGCTATCCAACGCTTTCCCGACTGTTGCACTCTCTGGAGTTGGAATAGTAATTTTTACCTACCCGCTATCCAACGCTTTCCCTACTGTTGCACTCTCTGGAGTTGGAATAGTAATTTTTACCCACCCGCTATCCAACGCTTTCCCTACTGTTGCACTCTCTGGAGTGGGAATAGTAATTTTTACCCCTACGCTATCCAACATTTTCCCTACTGTTTCACTCTCTGGAGTGGGAATAGTAATTTTTACCCTTACGCTATCCAACGTTTTCCCTACTGTTTCACTCTCTGGAGTGGGAATAGTAATTTTGAAAAACACATAAAGGATGCTAAGGGTCTGGGTAAAGCTCAAGAAATCTATACACTCCCAGGTAATGTATGGAGAGCTAATCAATGTGTTCGGAAGAGCATAGACACAGAAAAAGAAGTAAGAATACCCATCAACCCACAGGCAATTTTAATCACTTTTTGATTTTGAATTTTTCACAATTCTCTGTGCACTGCAACCCTTCCTTTTTTCAACCAGCACCACCATTTGATTTTGTTGGCTTTCTCTCACTGGTGGATCCTATACTAGTACTCCTCACAATACGATTCAGTGAAGGATCTAGTGGATACCAGTTCTTACAGAAAAACCCAGATGACGAGATTCCGCCAAAGGGTGGGCTGATGGGTATTCTTACTTCTTGAGCTTTATCCAGACCCTTAGCATCCTTTGTGCGTTTTTACTAGTTAGGTCGAGGTACTATCCGGTTCTGCCGAAGGCAGAAACGGAAGTACCGAGATTTAATGACTCTTAGTAGTTTGATTAGTCCCGCTTCTGTTTTTGGCTCTCTCCCATTGGCTGGCTTCCTAAACGGAGGCCAGCCATTGGAGGAGAGAGCCGTCCCTCCGAATAGGCTCCGTCCTTTTCGGATTTGGAGGTGTGTTCGGAGTTCTTCTTTCCACTTTTTAGCCACGCCTACTTTTGAACACCGAACACGCCCCCAAATCTGAAAACAAACAGAAGCTTGTGTCCGCCATTGTTTGTCTTGTCTGGCCGTGAGAGGACATGAGGCAGCCCGCTGCCTTTTACAGGTCCAGAAGGTGTACGTGCTCGAGTGTGACTCCCCCAGCTTGAGGGAAATGCTCGGGAGGCTTCATGCGGGGGCAGGTTGGCCCGGACTGTCGTCGTGAGTGTCTGGCAAGTAGAAACGCGGCAGTGTTGAGTGGTGCGTCTAGGTCTTTGGGCGCTATTTTGTTGGCTAGCCGAGGCGAGGCCATTGTTCCACCCCTCCCCGTGTGGACTCCAGGGGGCCCCGGGATGTGTGTCATGGGTTTTGGTAACGGGCGGACCGATTGAGGGATTGCGCCCGGGGTCTGCACTGTTCCACGGGACGTTTCTCGGGTTCTGAGCGGGTAGAGCGAACCTGCGTTTTATCGCCCTGCTTAGTAGGGCTCTCTGCGCTTACAGTCCAGTGCTCAAAACCCCTCAGTCATCTCCACCCTCGGCATCGCTGTCTCCACGGCCATTTTGCGGGTGTTTGGGGCATCACAGAGCCGCTTCTCGGCCCTCGCAGTGTCACGGCCGGGCAGCTCCTCCCGCACTCATTTGGAGAGTACATGCACTGCTTAAGAGAGACGTATCACTTTTAATTAGAGAGCAACTGCGCTTCTTAAGAGAGAGGTAACACTTTTTTCTTTACCAGCACTTATCAGAAACAAGCAGCTTCTACCTGCACTTCTACAAATTCCCTGGCATGACACCCTCTTGATTTCGTTACTTTCTCTCAGACACTGTCCCTGGATGAGCCCTGCTGTCTGCCGTGGACACGAGGCCCCAAGCACATTCGACAGATTGTGGTATGAAAAGCATCATACACTCCCTTTCATTCCTGCAGGGTCACAGTATCACGTGTCACACCTAGCAGTCTCCCACCATGTCATCAGCCACACAATGCATTCCAATCTTCCAGTCTAAACACAGCAACACTAGGCCGATTGTTCAAAAGTGCAGTCTGCACCCACTCACACAGCCCACTCTCCTGTAAAGCAGTCCTGCCCTCCGCGCACTGCATGCAAGAGCCGCTCCAATCTCGTTTACACCAGCGAAACACACTCACTCCCTCCAGTAGCCCGCCCTGACCCTCATCGTAGGTGCATCTCCTGATACCAAGGGAGGGGCTTCACACCCTGCAAGGAGAAATCTGCGATAGCCGGCGACATGAGCACCACGAGCGCCAGTGAGACTCAGTCCAAGGATATCAGTTCTACGGGGCAGCGATCTCTACTTCCCCCTTCCCCACCCTCCCCCTGTTTGAAACGGGCACTATTTTGTTGGATTGCCGAGGTGAGGCCATTGTTCCGCTCCTCCCCGTGTGGACTCCAGGGGGCCCCGGGATGTGTGTCATGGGTTTTGGTAACGGGCGGACTGATTGAGGGATTGCACCCGGGGTCTGCACTGTTCCACAGGACGTTTCTCGGGTTCTGAGCGGGTAGAGCGAACCTGCGTTTTATCGCCCTGCTTAGTGGGAGTCTCTGCGCTCACAGTCCAGTGCTCAAAACCCCTCAGTCATCTCCGCCCTCGGCATCGCTGTCTCCACGGCCATTTTGTGGGTGTTTGGCACCACAGAGCCGCTTCTCGGCCCTCGCAGTGTCACGGCCGGGCAGCTCGTCCCGCACTCATTTGGGCTTCTGGCTGCTGTGTAAGCCGTAAAATTGCGGAGTAGGAAAACCAAGGGAAATTGCCCTCTTGTTATCAAAGTGTGGGTGATGCAGTGCTATATAGCGCATGCAAGCAGTTGCCAATGTTTAGCCACTCCCTCGCCAGCAGCAGAGGATCCTTTAACATGTAGTCCTTTTTTTCTCTCTCCTATTTTGAGTATTCAGTCCCACACAGCGGGGGTGCCCTGGCGCCCCATAGCGCTAGCAGGCAATTGGTAGCCTGTCCCTTCGCCAGCAGTGAAGGACCCAGGAATATGCAGTCACTTTTTGTGGCTCCTATGTCGGGTAATGTGAAAGTGAGTTATTTTTAGAGAAAAGAACTAACATTCCCTTCTGTGTAGGACACACGTCACACTGTTTAGTACACGTGTATTGTGAGCAATAAATGGCACTATTGCCTCCACCTGTGCATATGATGTAATCTTTTTGTGAGATTGAGGAGCCCTCGGGATGGAGGTGGCAATATCTAGGAGCAAAATGTCCTTAAACAAGGTCCCACTAAAAAAGACATTTGGTTTTATTTGTTTCTTAACAGTTCTATACATCTAAACTGGGTTTAAGTAAGGATCTGATGAGAATAAAAAAAACATTAAGCTTGAGATTTGAAATGATATTCCTGCTTTAATAATTTTGGGGTTCTGTTATGTTGAAGGAAACAGAGAATCTGCAAATGCTGCACGTCAGAGTTCATGTTAGGCAAGTAAAAGCGTCTTTAGGGCCTTTGCAAAATTTGCCACTGTGGCTGACTTGATGCAGCATAGAAGCCGAACAACTACACCAAGATGTGTCATCTGTAGAGAACTGACCAAAGGTCAGCTGGCCCAAATGTCTGGCCCGATCGTCAATACGGCGGTGGGCGGGAGCCGCCTCTCGCCACAATGTCATTGTGTGCACCACCGGAGTGTGCCCAAGTCAGTTAGCGCTGAGCCAGGTTTGCGTCTGCACCACACCGCTGGCCTCAAAACATCACAGGATCTCTGCTGCAAAGACAGTCACCGGCGATCGTCAGCGATTGCTCGTATCAATATTGTACTGCACCTAATATATCTGCCTTCCAATGTGTGTCAGATGTCGGCGGATTAATGCAGGATATTTAAGGGAGAGTGGCGGGGTGGGACGGAGTCATGCTAGTGTTCGGCCATCTTCTCCGGCTGCTGGCCACGCCCCGTTACTTCACACTTTTGAAAGTCTAAATATATCCATTCTCAAAATTCTACGAACAGTATAATGAAAGGCAGTAGATGAGATTCAGGTATAAGCTATCCAGTCCTATCGTGCACGCACCACCTCCATGCAGAGCTCATCCTCCTCCTCCCCTAGCAAGTCCGGCATCGTCATCTCTCCCTTCCGCCTGGAGGAGCTAAGCAACCGGCTGCAGCAGGAGAACAAGGTCCTCAAGAACGAGGTAGAAACCTACAAGCTCAAGTGCAAAGCCCTGCTGGAAGAGAACCGCAACCTGCGCAAGGCCAGCATCACCATTGTGAGTACAGGGGGCGCGGGGGCGGCGTAACCGTTATGAGTCAGTGCTTGCGGGGGCGGTGTGTGCTTGTTTCTTCCCTCTTGGTGTCTCTGGTGTTTTCTGTGCCTCTGTTCCCTGATTGTCATCCCGCTTTTTCTGTGCCTCTGTGTGCGTGGCTGTCTGTGTGTGTGCGTGGCTCTGTCTGAGTGTGTGCGTGGCTCTGTCTGAGTGTGTGCGTGGCTCTGTCTGTGTGTGTGTGTGGCTCTATCTGTGTGTGTGCGTGGCTCTGTCTGTGTGTGTGCGTGGCTCTGTCTGTGTGTGTGCGTGTCTCTGTCTGTGTGTGTGCGTGTCTCTGTCTGTGTGTGTGTGTGGCTCTGTCTGTGTGTGTGTGCGTGGCTCTATCTGTGTGTGTGTGCGTGGCTCTGTCTGTGTGTGTGTGCGTGGCTCTGTCTGTGCGTGTGTGCATGGCTCTGTCTGTGTGTGTGCGTGGCTCTGTTTGTGTGTGTGTGGGTGGCTCTGTCTGTGTGTGTGTGCGTGGCTCTGTCTGTGTGTGTGTGCGTGGCTCTGTCTGTGTGTGTGTGCATGCCTCTGTCTGTGTGTGTGTGCATGGCTCTGTCTGTGTGTGTGTGTGTGGCTCTGTCTGTGTGTGTGTGTGTGTGCATGGCTCTGTCTGTGTGTGTGCGTGGCTCTGTCTGTGTGTGTGTGTGTTTGCGCGGCTCTGTCTGTGTGTGTGTGTGTGTCTCTGTGTCCGCGAATACTCTCTACTACTCTCTAATGCTCACCTATTGCCATTGTAAATGACAATCCCATTTATTTATGTTTTAAAAGAAAAAGAAAAAGAAAAAAAATGTCATGAGCAATGCCAATAGCTCTACCTTTAATAATGCCGAGACCGTTGCATTGTAAATGCTTGTTAGATTGGGGGATAGGATGCAAGCAGGTCTTTAAACTCTTCCCCTTAGACCCTTCTTCACGGTTAGTTTTACTTCTTAATTGTAATTTTTACCCTTACGCTATTTAACGCTCTCCCTACTGTTTAATTTTCTGGAGTAGGAATAGTAATTTTACATTCTACGCTATCCAATGTTTTCATGACTGTTGTTTTTTTGGGACTTTAAATAGTAGTTTTATTTATTTATGCATTTAATATTTTTTGTATTATTTTAGATACTGTTGTATTTAATTTAGTTTAAAATATTGAAAGTGTATTTAATTTTTTTAATTTATTAAATATATTTGTTTATTTTTATTTATGTTATTATTTTATGTGTGTAGATATTTTTGTAATTCATAGTATACTTTAATAATTTATAAGTAATTAAAATAATTAATAAAATGTATTATTAGGTAAGTATATATTATATGTTATGTTTATTTTTAATTAAAGTTATATCATTCAATATGTATTATTTATTAATTTTAAACATTGTTAAAAATGTTTAAATATGTTTCTTTTATTTATAAGTATTATTTACTTTATTTAACTTTTTTTAACTGAAAAAAACCGATATTTTTAATTACGATATTTTTAACATTGATATTTTGGTTTCGATATTTTTGTACTTACCATGTTGTAGATAGGGTGTCGATATACTTGCCTTCGATATTCCAGCTTCGATGTTCTGTAGGTCGATATTATGTCCGTCGATATTCTGTCATAGATTCGGTCTTAATCGCCATCAACTGACTTCTACTAGTTGGTCCACCGACCAAACAGCGGAGTACCTTGATGTCATTTCCTTATGTCTGCTAAAAGAATTCGATATATTTTATATTTGTATATAATGTATAGGAATTTTAGAATCTAGGCTAATGAGGTACCCCCCTATCCAGCAGCTCGCCTTCTGTTTTCACTGATTCAGGAGCCGTGTGGTGTGCGTGTGTGTGACTCACGGTGCAATGGCCCCCACGGATGAGTAAAAGAGTTAGCTCCTGAGTTAAGTGAAAGGAATTGTGGGGTATGTTTGAGAGCCGCGCTGCATTAGATTTCTTGGTAGCAGAGGTCTGACTGGTTACTATAAGTTAGTTTGGAGATAAATGTATATTGATATTTTAAGTTTAATACTACATGTTGAGTTTGTATTACGTTATGTGTAGTCGGAATTTTGAAGCTTCCGGGAAGTAGGGAGTGGAAATATGTAACAAGGTAGTTACATGGAATTGTGCATTGTCTACTTTCAAAGGATAACACAGGAAGGTGTTATGTTAGGGAGTTCCTGTATGAGTTGTGTTGAGAGAATCGCATTAGGTATTCTCGTGAAACTCTGGCCTTAATCCTCAGGAGCAGTAGTCTCTACATGTGTTTTATCCCCAGAAAAATGTGCTTGCCTTCTGCATGATAGAAGGGTAAGGTAGAGGGAAGTGCTACTTTATCAACGAAATGGAATTCTGTGGTAGGGTGGAGGTAAGCGCTGCCTACTGGAAATACAGAAAATCTTGTGTGCTTGGACAAACTATTGCTTTGGTTCTAGTGAATTAGACAATGGAAATGTTTTTGTGTCATAGCTAACTGATTTAGGCTGTATAAAATATATAAATAAAGTGCTGATAAATTTTGTAAAGGAGGGGTCAGCAGAAGCAGTAGTATAGCTGACATCAGCAAGAGTTGCGCTGGGATAGGTAAACGTGATTGTGAGGTTTGCAAATCTGCTTGGTCTATTAGCAAGAACTGCACTGGAATAGGTCAGTGTGTTTGTGACGTATACTGTTCTGATTGGTGCGTTAGTGTGAATCCCGCTGGGATAGGATAGAATA
The DNA here is from genome assembly GCF_964263255.1 of Lissotriton vulgaris. Taxonomy (NCBI): domain Eukaryota; kingdom Metazoa; phylum Chordata; class Amphibia; order Caudata; family Salamandridae; genus Lissotriton; species Lissotriton vulgaris. Next base: position 1,735,186,801 of record NC_141685.1, read on the forward strand.
TTGGAACAGGCTAAAAAGGATTGTACAATTGTTTTGAATGGAAAATCTTCGGAAAATGGATTATTATTATGAGCGAGACAGGGAGTAATCTTCATGGTTCAAGAAAATTACGAATGTATTCAAGAAGGACAAGGAACTAGTTACCGGCGAGGGAAAAATACTTCCTCCACCGAAAACGCCAGCATCATACATGATGACGAAATATGGCTATCATACTTGCATATGACTAGAAAATTGGGCGAAACATACTAAAAATTATGGAGTATTAGTATTTCCGGAAACAGGTTCATTTTGCGCAGTAGTGTTTGGAAATTTGAGAGAGAAGATGGTAAAACTTGAACCGAGACCTAGACCAACACAATTTGAAGCCTTGATAAAATGGGAAGATGAGATGCATTAAAGAGAAAGAGAGAGATTCAGAGATGCAAAAGTTAGTCGGTTTGGCCCAAGAGGATTATGGGGAACGACTCATGAGAGTATAATGAGAAGATGGAGAAATGCTGACATGTGGAATGGAATGTATCCAATGCGAACAGTTGATGAAACTGTAGGGAGAAAATGTACAGAGAATAGTAAAAATGTATTATCAGAAAAGGGTGGTTATGGAGTTAGTGACACGGAAGATCAGGTGGTGGAGGATATTCTAAATAGAAGACCCCCTCCATACCAACCAACTTCTGCAGTGGTGACACCAAATGCACAGCCAATGGAGATTGGATTGACAGAAACCCCAAAACGATATACTGAAGTAAAAAGTACCCCGGAAAAACAAGAGCTAAGACAAGTTGAAAACCCCAGTACTTCTAAATTAGCGAGAACAACAAATGAATTAGCTGATAAAATCCAAGAGTTAACCAGAAATATAGAAGCTGTAACTGTACCAGTAACAATAGGTCCTGTAATACCAGTTTTTGAAAATCAGAGAATGAATGAGCCTTCGTTAACCATTCCATTAAATCCGAATCTGGAGAAAGTGAAAGAGAAGATTTACCCTGTCTTAAATGAAGCAAAGAATACAGTTGGAACTACTCCACCTGATTTAACTATGAATCAAAGTCCAATATATAAAATTCCAATAGGAGCGGAATCATCATCTCTGCTTCAGAGAGAAGTATAGAAGAAGTAGATTTGACAAAAACTCTGATAGGGCCAACAGCAGAAGAATTAAATGATTGGATTAAAACCTTACAAAAGAAAGATTTGGAACCTAAACTTTTAGATGTGGTTAGATTGAAAATAGACATGGAAGAACTGATTATTGGAACTATTGGAACTGAAAGACTAAAAACATATCAGGATGACAAGCTTCTGTTCATGTGCAAAGTATAACTTGGAGAGCTAAAAATCTACTTGATAAACTAGAAGAAACAGCGAACGAATTAGAAGTAGAATTAGCAAAAATAAAAGTGTTACAGAAACCCTATAGGGTAGATTTTACTGAAAAGGATATAGATAATCTGAACACAGCAGGAAGATTAACCCAAATAAAATAATTGATTGTATTATTAATAAAATGGGGAGATGTAGATCGATGGAGAAGCAGATGGTCAAAGAAAAAGGAAGACGCCAAGTTATAAAACATCCTTAGCATTTCCTGTTCAAGAAAAGGAGCCAGTAGTGACCGAATTTCCCATGAGAGAAATACCAGGAGGAGGTTATGTACATGTACCGTGGACTAGACAGGATATATTGTCATTCACAAATGATTTCCCAAGATTACGAGAAAAACCTGTAGAATGGTATAGACAGGTAGATAGGTTTGTTAAAGTTTCAAAGGTATTGTGGGAAGATTTAGATGAATTGTTTGACATAGTTGTACCTGCAGATTTGTGGACAGAATGTAAAATTACCATTGATTGGGCAAAAGAAGAATATCCAAGAGATGCTAAAACAGGTGCTCCAGGTCTAGAGGTAATGAGGAAATATGATCAAGTTATAACATTTTTGAAAAATAAAATTCCTCCTAAAGAAACAGATTGCTTGAAAATTGATAGAACTCTCCAAGAACCTAAAGAATCTGTACATGCTTATTATGAGGGATTGCTGCTAGTTTTTAAACAATACAGTGGATATGACACCTTCAGTAAGAAGGATATGAGTCATTTTGTATATAGATTTGTGTTTAGTTTGAGACCTGAAATAGGCGAAATGATAAAACACCACATGATGTGTTGGCAGTCCAGTTCAGTGGATGATGTGTTGAGATATGCAAAGTATTGTAGTGATGAAATTGACGCCAAACAGCAAAACTTAAAGAAAAGAAAAATGAAAGGTAATATAAATATAGGAAAAGGGCAAATGAATATAGATGAGGCTAAAAAGAAATGGCCATGTCATAATTGCGGCAAGATAGGGCATTGGAAGAACGAGTGTTAGTTACCCCAAAGGTTAACCCTGAAAAAAAATAATTGAATCCACAGGTGGAGAATGAGGTAAATCAACAGTCATCCCCACAGCAACAGGTAGTTACTCAACAGAGTCAGGTGCCATTACCAACCTCTTACACAGAGGGGTCGATTCCGATTTGGGAAAAACCGGAGCGTTTTTCCCATATGAATCGTACCCTGCAACTGTCAGGCTCTACGCTGCATGATCCGATTGTGGTACATAGGGCTCCACCTCCCGACCACACCAACACACTGACGTAAAAGCACAGGGTGTTCGAGGGATAGGGCGAGGGAAAAAATAGAACAAGGAGGGGACGGATGGGGACTGCAGGGAAGGGACAGCTGAAAGACAAGAAAAGGAACACACAGGTTAATGTTATTCACTACTCAACCTACTCTCATTGCATTCTCGCTAGAAGGACAACCATGTTCACCTTTGTGAGTGAAGTATTCTCCTCCTATCCCTTATATAACTTATCACGGATATCAGTACCTCTGGTTCCTAAAAGAACACAAGAAAACAGATTATACTCTGGCAACAGAAAAGAACTCCACCTGGTATTTGTTGGGATCTTATTAGAACATACCCCTCCTTGTTTATGTTGATATCCTTATGCTGCATTCATAACACACCGCATTCCCCAAGTGTAATTCTAGAAGAAGTGTAAAGCCAAAAAGTTCCTTTTATGATCAAACAGCAAAAAGCTCCAAAATAGACACGGTAAGACGTAGCATCCAACCACTGTCCTCCGCTCTAGTAAAATGTACTCCACAAGATTCCAAATGGTTCCAGATCTCCAAATACGGCAAGGTGTAGGGCCCCACTACCTTCCGCTTTGGCACTTAAAGGATAGGACACTAGTGACCTTCTTCTGAACGGTAGCGTGTAGGAATGACCTCCCACTACGCTCCGCTCTACCACTGTCCTGAACCAGCAAACTTGCACCGCCGTGCAAGTTCAACAAACCAATGGCTCCTTCCCAAAAGGAATCAAAAATGCAAACTATACAAAATCCAAAGACACGCGTTAACACCACGCGCTGTCTTTAAACTATCGGGATTGTTTAGAGTCCCAAACCCCGCTTTTACTCACGGTCTCCTTTTCCCGTAGGTGATGTTTGTCAGCCCAGAGTTCTTTCCTTGCAATCCTCTCGAAAGGAAACGCCTTCGCTCCGCTCGCCTGCTTGCGAACAGGAACGCCGGCAGCTCTCCATTTCCCGCCGGCACTGTTTGTCAGCCCAGAGTTCTTTCCTTGCAATCCTCTTGAAAGGAAACGCCTTCGCTCAGCTCGCTTGCTTGCGAACAGGAACGCCGGCAGCAGTCTGGACGGCGGGTAGTGTAAATAAACAAAGGCGCGAACTCTCTCAAATGCCTTTGTTTCCAGAAATGTGCAGCCCTTCGGTATCTAAGGAACCAGAACGAGAAGCGCTGCCACAAACTAATGACTCCGAATCTCAAGTATTACAGATAGCACAAAATCACGAGCAATGTCAGGTGGTCCTGCCCCTCCTTTTATAGCGCCACTCCCACCACCAGGACTTCTGGGAGATGTAGTTTATCATTTTAGGTAGGCGCCTTGCTAGTTCCTGACAGTATGTCCCCGTCCCTAGCGCCTCCTAGGACCAGGCTTAGCAGGAAACCTTCGGTGAACAGTCTGCACCGCCCCAGGTGCATGCACATCAGAACAAACCTCCCATTTCTTATACACCTCCTTGACCTTGTTCAAACGCACCTGCACCCCCTTATGAACCCTCCTCAGCATTAAGACCTTTTCCTTAACAGAAGGCTGATAGCGGAGATCGGCAGGACTATCAACCGGCAATGTGATTGCTTCAAATCCGGAATTAGCTAGGAAGGGGAACATTCCAGTGGAACTATGCCACGCATTATTGCAGGCCAGCTCCGCCCTCACCACGCAAAGAACCTTCCCTGTAGGACTGATAGCCTGTTTATCTTCCACTCCCTCCTTGATTGGCAGTGACTGTCGAGGTAAGGCGTCAGTCTTCCGGTTTCCCGACCCAGGGCGGAAGGTGATCACCTCTTTCTCTGCCAATGTGGCCACCATGCACTGACATGCTAACACCTCTACAGGTGAGCATGCATAAGACACCAGATGTTCCTGACAATACCCAGACACAAAATGCACAGTTCGGGTTTTCCAGTTAATAGAAGGGTTGTGGTACGTAAACCACGGCATCCCCAATATGATCTCATATTGAGGAGCGTCTATAATGTTCAACGCTATCTTTTCCACATGTCTCCCTTCTGACACTTCTATTGATAACACCACCTCAGCTGTTTTCTCAACTATTAGACCTGATTTTATGGGCTGTCCATCTACTGCCAAAACCTCCTCTGGTTTGTCCCTAGGTACTCTGGGTATAGCCAAACGAGACACCAACCCATTATCAATAAAATTACCTGTAGCTCCTGAGTCCAACATAACCCTTACTTGATGGATTTTCTGCTCACACTCTAAGGACATAGTAAGAACCAAGTGGGACTCATTCTCTCCTATCCCAGGTAAAGATAGGGAAGTGAGTTTCCAATCAGGTGTCTCTATCTCTCGGGGTGAAGGCCCTAACATGTTGTCTGTCTCCCTTCCTATAGTGGAAACAACTACTCTCTTATTCATGTTCCAACTAGAGGGATTCTTGGGCTTAGAAGGGCATTCACGTATGTAATGCCCTTTTTTGCCACAGTACATACAAAGGCCTTGTACTCTTCTGCTTTCTTTCTCATCTTTAGACAGAGGGGGTCTAATAGCTCCTATTTCCATAGGTTCCGACCCGTCCTCAGCTGCATCTATAGCTCTAGGAGGGGAACTCGCTATACGGTTGTAGCCCCTGTCCCATTCTCCTATCTCCACTCTGCTCAGTCAGTCTACCATCCAGCCTTAAAACCAGATTCACCATGTCTACACACGTAGTGGGTTGGGGGTCTATCTGCGCCACCCCATCTTTTAGTTCATCTCTTAATCCCTGATAAAACAAAGACATCCTCTTTCCCTCTGGCCATTCAGTTTCAGCCACTAGTCGATTGAAAGTAGTTAGATACGTTATCAAATCACTCCTGCCCTGACGCAAGGTCAACAACTCTTTATCGGCACTGAAGTTTGTGGCCCTCCGGTCAAAAACCTTCTCGAATTCGTTTCTGAATGCAGTCCAATTAGACAAGATAGCATCGTCTCTCTTTATCAGAGGTACTGCCCAGTTAGCGGCATCCCCCACCAAATACGAAATAGCAAAGGCAACCCTTGAGTGATTAGTGGGAAAGGAAGCCGGTTTACAAGAGAAATGGAGCATCACCTGAGTCAAAAACACCTGTGTTTTACGCGGATCACCAGCATACCTTTCTGGGGTAGCCAACGGAATAGGGGGAGGAACAGTAACTTGTATTTGAGAGGGACTAGCTGAAAAAGGATTCCTAGATAACTGTTCTACCCTATCCTTAAGTGCAGCAGCCTCTGCCTTGGATGATGCCAGCTCCTGTTGAACCAGGACCAGAGCCCGCAACACGTCCTCCAAGGTGGCCATATGTACAACAACCGGACCAGGCAGAATGCAATTCGTGGGCTCGTGATTCTGTCAGGCTCCACGCTGCATGATCCGATTGTGGTACATAGGGCTCCACCTCCGACCACACCAACACACTGACGTAAAAGCACAGGGTGTTCGAGGGATAGGGCGAGGGAAAATATAGAACAAGGAGGGGACGGATGGGGACTGCAGGGAAGGGACAGCTGAAAGACAAGAAAAGGAACACACAGGTTAATGTTATTCACTACTCAACCTACTCTCATTGCATTCTCGCTAGAAGGACAACCATGTTCACCTTTGTGAGTGAAGTATTCTCCTCCTATCCCTTATATAACTTATCACGGATATCGGTACCTCTGGTTCCTAAAAGAACACAAGAAAACAGATTATACTCTGGCAACAGAAAAGAACTCCACTTGGTATTTGTTGGGATCTTATTAGAACATACCCCTCCTTGTTTATGTTGATATCCTTATGCTGCATTCATAACACACCGCATTCCCCAAGTGTAATTCTAGAAGAAGTGTAAAGCCAAAAAGTTCCTTTTATGATCAAACAGCAAAAAGCTCCAAAATAGACACGGTAAGATGTAGCATCCAACCACTGTCCTCTGCTCTAGTAAAATGTACTCCACAAGATTCCAAATGGTTCCAGATCTCCAAATACGGCAAGGTGTAGGGCCCCACTACCTTCCGCTTTGGCACTTAAAGGATAGGACACTAGTGACCTTCTTCTGAACGGTAGCGTGTAGGAATGACCTCCCACTACGCTCCGCTCTACAACTGTCCTGAACCAGCAAATTTGCACCGCCGTGCAAGTTCAACAAACCAATGGCTCCTTCCCAAAAGGAATCAAAAATGCAAACTATACAAAATCCAAAGACACGCGTTAACACCACGCGCTGTCTTTAAACTATCGGGATTGTTTAGAGTCCCAAACTCCGCTTTTACTCACGGTCTCCTTTTCCCGTAGGTGATCTTTGTCAGCCCAGAGTTCTTTCCTTGCAATCCTCTCGAAAGGAAACGCCTTCGCTCCGCTCGCCTGCTTGCGAACAGGAACGCCGGCAGCTCTCCGTTTCCCGCTGGCACTGTTTGTCAGCCCAGAGTTCTTTCCTTGCAATCCTCTTGAAAGGAAACGCCTTCGCTCCGCTCGCTTGCTTGCGAACAGGAACGCCGGCAGCAGTCTGGACGGCGGGTAGTGTAAATAAACAAAGGCACGAACTCTCTCAAATGCCTTTGTTTCCAGAAATGTGCAGCTCTTCGGTATCTAAGGAACCAGAACGAGAAGCGCTGCCACAAACTAATGACTCCGAATCTCAAGTATTACAGATAGCACAAAATCACGAGCAATGTCAGGTGGTCCTGCCCCTCCTTTTATAGCGCCACTCCCACCACCAGGACTTCTGGGAGATGTAGTTTATCATTTTAGGTAGGCGCCTTGCTAGTTCCTGACAGCAACATCCCCCGTACGTACGACGAAGTACGATTCGTACCAGGAGCCGTACTCCGTACGAGTCGTACAAGACACCGTACAACTCTAATCTCCGTACGATTCTCCCTCGGAACCCGCTGTACGCGACATCTGTACGGTTCGCGGCTGGTTTTTACGACCCAGCAAGTACGATACGTGTCGGGTTCGCACCGTACGACCCTTTTTCTACGGGAGCTGAAAATAGCTGTAAAAGCAGAGTTTGTGCCGAAACAGGTACGGAAGGTCCCCCCCGGGTACGGTGCGTACCCTCCATGATCGCAGGGGTACGCACGGTACCCCTGCGATAATGGGGTGTACGAGCTGTACCCCCATTGTACGATCGGTGTACGAGCCTTACCCCATGTACGATCGGTGTACGAGCCGTACCCCATGTACGATGGGGGTACGGCTCATACACCCCATGATCACAGGGGTACGGTGCGTACCCCTGCGATCATGGGTTGTACGGACCGTACGGTGTGTATGTGAAAGTTATGAAAGTTATTGACGGAGAGGAAGTGGAGTGCGTGCTTGGCGCAACTCTGGAGGTAGATCAGTCTGGTCCTTTTGTGAATGGAAAGGTGAATGGTGTAAATATTACTTTCCTAGTGGACACAGGTGGTACCCGTTCTACAGTCAGATCAGTAGAAATTCAAAACCATCCTCTCTCAGGTGAGCATATCCAAGTTGTAGGTGTAACAAACAGACAGAGTAAAACTCCTCTCACAAAACCGTGGAGGTGGATATTGGAAATTTTAAAGAGATGCATCGCTTTGTAGTATGTGACAGCAGTCTTGTTAATTTGCTTGGATGCTACATACTCTGCAAAATAAACTGTGCCATTTACTGTTCACCAGATGGCATTGCTTTTCAGACAGCAGATGATGATATTCTGTATAAAATGACAATGTCGAAAATAGACTCAGAAAATAATTAAATGTTTCCTGTGTTTTACAAAGAGAAAATCCCAACTGAATTAAAAGAAATGGTCAAAGAAGAGGTGTGGGACTTTACAGGAGAAGAGATAGGTCTAAGGAAAGATGTAAGTCCTGTAAAAAGTACTGCAAAAGAAGGAGCTATTTATCCAAATACCCCACAGTATAAATTAACGCCAGAAATAATTGAAGGAGTAACCCCTGTAATTGACAAAATGATTGAACAAGGAATATTGAAAGAAATAATGAGTAGCCCATGTAACTCACCCATAATGGGATTGAGAAAGCCAAACGGAACTTTTAGGATAGTGCATTATTTACGAAAAGTGAATAAAATTGTTGTCCCATGTTGTCCAATTGTACCAAATCCAGCTGTGATATTGTATCAAATTCCACATGATGCCGAATGGTCCACAGTCATTGATTTGTGTAATGCGTTCTTTACAGTTCCATTACATCCTGAAAGTCTGCCAATTTTTGCGTTCAGGTTTGGTGAGCGTATTTTGGCATGGTGCCGAATTACTCAAGGGTATACTGAAAGTACTTCCATTTTTAATCAGATGTTGAAGAAATCATTAGAAAGTCTAAAAATGCCTGAGAAATCTGTTTTGGTTCAATATATTGATGACCATTTGTGGCATCAAGGACCAAAGAAGCTTGTATATCTGACACCATTGCATTGCTGAATCATTTGGCAGAAGGAGGACATAAAGTGTCTCATCAAAATTACAGTTCTGTCAACAAGGAGTACAATACCTAGGTCATAAGATTGGAAAAGGGACGAGAAAAGTGACCTCAGAAAGAATTAAATTATCAGAAGAATGAACCCTCCAAAGACACAGAAGCAAGTGAGAATGTTTCCTGGAATGGTTGGGTTTTGTCGACAGTGGATAAGTGGATTCTCATTAATTGCAAAACCCTTACAGCGCTTAACAAAAAGAGATGTAAAAGACCCTATACTGCTGAATGAAAGGGAGATGGGAGAATTTGAGCAATGGAAGACTAGCTTGTGTGAAGCACCAGCGTTAGGCATGCCTGATTATGAAAAAGAGTTTGAGTTGTATTGCAGTGAAAGAGATGTGTGTGCATTATCAGTTCTGATTCAGAGGCATGGAAAAATGAGAATACCGATTGCATATTTTTCCGCTATTTTGGATCCAGTAGCCAGAGTATTGCCTGGATGTCTGAAAGCTGTTGCTGCAATGAGTGTTAGTTTGGAACAGAGTGAAGGTATAGTGATGGGGTACCCAGTTAAGGTGTATGTACCACATTCAGTTGAAATACTCCTCACTAGAACCAAGACACAGACACAGTACATGACAGTCATTTGACCAGATATGAGAAAGTGATTCTGGGTGCAGACAATGTGACGGTTGCAAGATGTGTAAATGGGAATCCTTCAACTTTGCTACCTGATACATTGGATGTAGAAGTCAAAAATGACATTGATAATAAATGTATCGATGTGCTTGAGTATTGTACCAAACCAACACCTGACATTAAGGATGAACCTTTGGAAGAATCAGACTATGTGTTGTTTGTGGATGGTTCTTGTCTGAGAACTGATTTAGGTGTTTTGAGTGCTGTCTATGCCGTATGCACAGTGGCAGATGTCATGGAAGCATCTCGTTTAAAAGGACTAAGCTGATTGCTTTGATTCGAGCATGCGAATTGGAAAAAGATGTCCGAATTACCGTAGTGACTGAAAGTCAATCTGGATTCGGGGTTGTCCATGATTATGGGCAACTGTGGTCTCAAAGAGGATATATGACTTCTGCAGGATCACCTATTAGAAATGATGAGTTTGTAAGAATGTTGCTTGAGGCGATACAGCTGCTAAGGAAAATTGCTGTGGTGAAGTGTGCTGCTCACAAAAATGGAGATGACTATGTCACAAAAGGTAACCGATTTGCTGATGCAATTGCCCAGTAGTGTGCTAAAAACACAGCCTCTATAAATCGGGATAGGGAAAAATAACATGTTTCAAGTTCTTTGATGCTTACTAACATAATTGAGACTTGGCAGGAAGTGAGACAATTGCAAGGAGGGGCAAGTGATGAGGAAAAAGATACATGGATAAAAAGCATGTTGCAGACAAAGAGAGGAAGACGAAATTTGGGTATACAGAGATGAAAGATCAGTATTGCCTGATAGCATGATCTCCAATATGGCCCAAATGTACCATGGCCAAGCACACATTGGTAGAGATGCAATAATCAGACTTTTCAGACAAACTTGGTATAATCCCAATTTCCGCATTATTAACGAGAGTTTATGTCAAAGATGTCTAGTGTGTCAACAATTGAATCCAGGACGAGAAACTGTTGTAAGTCTGGGAACCATAGGACGGGAGGGAGGTCCTTTCACCAAAATGCAGTTAGACTTTATAGAAATGCCACCATGCAATCATCTGAGATATGTACTTGTGATCATTTGTTTGTTTTCAGGATGGGTTGAAGCATTTCCCATCAGAAGGAACAATGGAGTTATTGTAGCAAAGCTTCTTCTAAGGGAAATTATTCCCCGATTTGGTTTTCCAGTGATAATTGAAACAGACAGAGGAAGTCACTTCCAAAATGAACTCATACAGTTGATATGTGGAGCATTGGACATTTGACAGAAATTGCATTGTGCTTACAGGCCAGAGGTTTCTGGAGTAGTTGAACAAGTTAATGGAAGAATCTAAATCAGACTGGGAAAAATGCGTTTGGCCACATGACTAAAATGGCCTGATGCTTTGCCACTTGTTTTAATGACCTTAAGAAGCATACCAGACAGAAAAACAGGGTTGAGTCCTCATGAGATACTGATGGGACGAGAAATGAGACAAGCATTTGTACCAGTCGACAAACTGTTAACTATAAATGATGATATCATACTGGATTACTGCAAGAGTCTGTCTGACGTGGTGACTTCTGTAATTCACCAGGTTGGGATTGATGCGAGTACAAAGGAAAAGCATCCAGCTCATGACCTGAGTCCTGGAGACTGGGTTCGGATAAAAGTGCTCAGAAGGAAAAACTGCTTAGTTCCACGCTGGGATAGACCACGACAAGTAATCCTGGCAGCACCACAGCAGTGAAGTGTGCCGGTGTAAAAAGGTGGGTTCATGCGAGCCACACCATTCGAGTACCAGAACCTGAAAATCAGCATTTGGAAGAGTCAATGCTAGTTCAGACTCTGACACAGAGGGTGAAACAGACCAAACACCAAATCCGGAAACTCGACCTGTACGTCGACATCTGGAGATATCAGACACAAGTTCAGCATCTGAAGCAGAGAATGAGATAATTGAAATTCCAGATCTTGAAAATCGACCTGTAAGTCGACATCTGGACGTACCAAGTACCAGTTTGGACACTGAAAAAGAGCAAAGTAAAACTGGTAAAGGTGAGAGCTCTGAAGATCAAACAGAAAATTTTGAGGACAGGAACGTAAAGCTCAAAACTGGTGAAAAGGAAATAATTCACAATGAGGATGAGATTCCAAGTACCAGCCATGGAGAAGTTCCTTGTAAAAGAACTGAATTAACAAAAGAAACACTAGATTCAGTTGAGGAATTGGAAATCATAAAGTTCAAAATAAGAGGAAGTGAAAAAAGGTCCGAAACAGAGTCAAGTTCAAGTTCAAGTTCAGCATTTGTATAGCGCACTACTCACCCAGAGGGTCTCAAGGCGCTTGAGGGAGGGGGGGGTACTTACTTATCGAATATCCAGGTTTTCAGTTATTTACTGAAGGAGAGGTGGTTCTGAGTAAGGCAGAGGTGGGTGGGGAGAGAATTCCATGTTTTGACCCCTAAATAGGAGAAGGATCTACCCCCCATGGTGGATCTATGGATGCGTGATATTGCGGCGAGGGCTTGATGGGATGATCGTAGTTGGCGGGTGGGGGTGTAAAACGATAGGCGCGTGTTGAGGCATTCGGGTCCTAGGTCGTAGAGGCCTTTGTGTGCGTGGGTGAGGAGACGGAACGTTATTCTTTTGTTGACGGGGAGCCAGTGGAGGTCTTTCAGGTGACCGGAAATGTGAGTTTGGCGGGGGATGTCTGGTATGAGTCTGGCTGAGGCGTTTTGGATGCGTTGGAGTTTTTCTGTAGTTTGGCTGTGGTTCTGGCGTAGAGGGTGTTTCCGTAGTCCGGTCGGCTTGTGACCAGTGCGTGGGCGACCGTCTTTCTTGTTTCGGTAGGGATCCAGCGGAAGATTTTTTTGAGCATACGTAGGATGTTGAAGCATGATGATGAGACGGCGTTGACTTGTCTGGTCATCGAGAGGGAGGAGTCCAGGATGAAGCCTAGGTTACGTGCGTGGTCCGTAGGAGTGGGTGCGTTTCCCAGGGCCGGTGGCCACCATGAATCATCCCAGGCGGAGGGGGATGATCCAAAGATGAGGACTTCCGTTTTGTCCGAGTTCAGTTTTAGACGGCTGTTCTTCATCCACTCGGCTACTTCTTTCATCCCTTCGTGTAGGTTGGTTTTGGCGGTGTTTGGGTCTTTGGTGAGGGAGAGGATCAGCTGGGTATCGTCTGCGTAGGAGATGATGTTGAGGTTGTGTTGGCGCGTGATGGATGCGAGGGGACTCATGTAGACATTGAAGAGGGTGGGACTGAGTGATGATCCTTGTGGTACGCCGCAGATGACTTCGGTGGCCTCTGATCTAAAAGGGGGAGGCGGACTCTCTGCGTTCTTCCAGCGAGGAACAAGATGATCCAGTCCAATGCTTTTCCTTGTATTCCGGCGTTGCTGAGGCGTTGTATAAGGGAAACATCACTTACAACGCAACTTTTACAACGACATACCATTACAACGGAACTTTTACAACGCAAAAACTTTTACAACGCATGTATTTACAACGCATGTTTTTACAACGCAGGTACCTTTACAACGCATACCATTACAACGTAAGTATTGGTAAGTATATAATTATATTTTAAATGTTATATGTTTGGGGTAAAGGGGTATTTTTAGGGTTCAGGGTCAGTTTTGGGTTTTTGGGTAAAGGGGTATTTTTGGGGTTCAGGGTCAGTTTTTAGTTTTTGGGTAAAGGGGTATTTTTGGGGTTCAGGGTCAGTTTTTAGTTTTTGGGTAAAGGGGTATTTTTGGGGTTCAGGGTCAGTTTTTAGTTTTTGGGTAAAGGGGTATTTTTGGGGTTCAGGGTCAGTTTTTAGTTTTTGGGTAAAGGGGTATTTTTGGGGTTCAGGGTCAGTTTTTAGTTTCTGGGTAAAGGGGTATTTTTGGGGTTCAGGGTCAGTTTTTAGTTTTTGGGTAAAGGGGTATTTTTGGGGTTCAGGGTCAGTTTTTAGTTTTTGGGTAAAGGGGTATTTTTGGGGTTCAGGGTCAGTTTTTAGTTTTTGGGTAAAGGGGTATTTTTAGGGTTCAGGGTCAGTTTTTAGTTTTTGGGTAAAGGGGTATTTTTGGGGTTCAGGGTCAGTTTTTAGTTTTTGGGTAAAGGGGTATTTTTGGGGTTCAGGGTCAGTTTGGGGTTTTTGGGTAAAGGGGTACAGGGTAAAAATAAATTAAAATTAAATTTAAATTAAATTAATTAATATAAATTAAACTAAATTAAATTACATTAAATTATATCTTTTTACAATTAATTTACGATTATAAAATTAATATATATTTACCAATACTTACGTTGTAATGGTATGCGTTGTAAAGGTACCTGCGTTGTAAAAACATGCGTTGTAAATACATGCGTTGTAAAAGTTTTTGCGTTGTAAAAAATGCGATGTAAAAGCATGCGTTGTAATAACATGCGTTGTATCATCATATATCCTTCCTTTCCAGGATGTTTCCTTCTTCTTAATTTTGTACGAATCACGCTTAATTACCTTTTAGTGAGCCTGTTATTCCCTGTAGCCATTCATTGATTCCTGTGCTAGCATTGTTTAACAGTGTTCCATTTGTTTCCTTGTTGAGCAAGAGGAATCAGCTGTACACCGTTCTGCTGTGAGTCACCAGTGGCTAGCAGTGCACCCTGGTTAGCAGTACCACCCTTTATTTAAACAATTGTAAGATCTATAAATAGCAGGTTTTACTTTTAAAATTGTACTCTATTATTGATCATACTAAGATGAAATGCTGAGCTGACCCTGCTTGGATCATACGTATGACTTTGTGGTCACATCAACTCGTGACCTCAAGGTCATATGAAATGTCAGCAGCAAATGCTTAATCACTGGGCCATTGTGCTGTTTCGTGGCCTCTCTGCTGCAGCTGACAACCTTTTCCAGATCTAGCACTCTTTAGCAGTGTACTTCTGTTTCAAGAGAGAGAACCATTTTGGAATGCCTCGGTTTCCTGCACCAACACTGTCAAGCAGTGCACCTTTGTTTCCTCAGATAGCACCATGCGGCAGGGCATCTGTTTCCTGCACTAACCAGTGCTTAATCTTTCTTGAGGAGACCACTGCAGCATGCACCACACATTACCTCTACCATGCCGCCAATGACAGTACCAGCACAACTAATAACCATCACACTCCTGCAAGTGTGACAAATAGGACTATTCCAGGCCCCCAAATCTATAAGAATGGTTTTGGCGGCAGGAAATAGTAATTTTTGATGTACATTGAATTAATAATTGACTGTCCAGACTGGACTATTGTAATGCCCTTTACCTGGGTATTAACAAGGGGCTTGTTCCTCGACTACAGTTGGTGCTGAACGCAGCAGCCAGGCTGGTGATGGGCCTTCCCAAACACCATTCAGTCTCGGCTGCCATTAGTAAGCTACATTGACTCCCCCTTGGCCAGAGAATCCTGTTTGAAGCCCTCTGTCTCACGCACAAGGCTTTCTATAACCTTGGCCTGGAAGGCATTAAACGGCTCTTTTGAAGGTACGCTCCTGCTAAGTAGTTAAGATCTGCCAGTAAAAATCTGCTGGTAGTTCCCAGGTTTAAGAAAGTCAGATGGGGGTAGAGCCAAGTCTTGTGTTTCGGCTAGGCTCTGGAATTCTCTTCCTTCCTCAATCTCTGGACTGGAGTCTCACTCTCTCTTCCATAAGGCCCTGAAGACTTCCCTCTTTACCAACTTATCACTGTGAGCCTTTTTAAGTTTTCTCGTCTGGTGGCCCTTTCCGCTGCGCCTTGACGCCTCATGGCAAAGTTTGGGCCTTATAAGGCTAATATTCCTTCATACATTCACTGTTGTGATTATCTACGACAGCGCCCCTTTGTAGCAAACTGTCACAAGGGCTGGTGTTGCCAATTAAGTGCCGGTGCTGAGCAATGGAAACCACCGGCTCAAACTAAGCACTGGCACCAACAATGTCAAGCAGTGCACCGTTATTTCCTCAGTTAGCACAGGGGGCTAGCATTGCACCCTTGTTGCCTGAGATGATAATGTTCAGTAGTGAACCCTTTTTCTAAACCTTCATGGCCTGTACAAGTTTCCATCTTCTTAGTGCTGTGCTTCCACTGATTGCATTTCTTTTACTTTGTTCCCATAGGTCATACGTTTGTGGTTTGGGAGGAAGGAAGTTGGACATTTCCCATGGTTTGCCTCTTTACCCATTTCCTTAGTTCCTTCCTGTTTACTGGGTGTTATAAGCTGATTCATTTGCTTTCTTGTAGGTGATTACTTGCTATCTTTTTATTTTGTCCTTATAATCACGTTTCCTATTTACTTCTTTACTATAATATTTATGTTCAAAGGAGCCTCAGGCAAGCCAACCCCTCATTTCTGTGTTTTATTATTTCCTATTTATTTTAAATCTACAATTTGTTATTTTTTAAATACATTTTATTAATCAACATTTTATACTTTTTGATTAAAGAAATTATAATTTTCTGGTCCTTATGTTTAAATGTTAGCAGATATATTGATATCTTTATTATAGTGATAACATTGGGTGGTGTTTAATCCCTTTCTGCTATCTCAAAACTGCTCGGCTTTACAATGCAAGTTTAGCTTTACTTAATATTTTTATATTTAACTATCTTTAAAGAAAAAGGCATCAATTACGCATGATTCTGCAGCAAAACTGGCCATGACAGTACCTACTTTACCTTAGTCATCACCTTCATGCACTAGGAACTAACCACACACCTTGGCTCCTCACTTCTAGTTGCTCTAATAATCAAACACTGACAGCCTTAAGACTATGAGAAACATTAATACAAAGTTCTTAATAAGACAGAGAGGAAAATAGTCTCAATAAGTAGAAGTGCTCCATTGTTGGTGGTTGCAGGTGGTGGGCACCAGAATCCATTTTGGTTCCCAGACATATTTTTCGTCATTAGACTTTGACCCAGAGCAAAAGAGAGCAACACAGAAAACGGAGGGGGAAGAAGGAAAACCCAAAGTAGAAAAACAATGACAAAGGATAAAAAAGAAAATGCAAGGGTGAGATAAAGTGTCAGGAAGTGTACGGTGATGGAAGAAAGATACATCAGGTGGAAGCAAGAAATAGTGTTGGCATAAGACCACCTAATCATTCAGCTGCAGTCCATCAAAACTTTGGACTAGTACATTTATCTTACTTGGTTCATATACTTATATATATTTTACCAATTAAGAGTTGAGTATTGAAGTGTATGTTTTCCTTGATCCAGATAAGACGGATATATTGGCTGTCACTACAAATTCCAATCCCTGATGCAATCTTTTTTGGCCACAGGAGCTAGGTATTTATCCGGAGTTGGCTGAGGCCGTTAAGAGTCTGGGAATCAAAATTGACGCTAAACTCTCCATGACTCAACAGGTGTCGGCAGTAGTTGGAACATGTCACTGCTTGTTGATACAGATGCGGAAACTTGCTCCTATGCTCACCTTTGCCACTCTCAGAAAGGCTGTATCAGCTATGATATTGTCACGCTTGGACTACGGCAACTCCCTGTACATCGGTCTCCCATCACAATTGCTGTCCAGATTGCAGGTGATTATGAACGATGCTGCCAGATTTATTTACAGAGTGCCTAGACGATCTCATGCCACCCCTCTATTGCGTCAGTTGCATTGGCTTCCGGTCAGGCAACAAACGAAGTTTAAAGGCCTCTGCATTGCACACAAAGACATTTATAGCCACGCTCCGAGATACATCAAGGACCGTTTAGTTAACTACATCCCTAGTAGGGTGCTTCAGTCCGCAGAAGCTAACCTACTAGTTTTCCCTCGCTTTAAACTGTCCTCTGACGGAGGCAGAGCCTTTTCAGCAAATATCCCCCAAATCTGGAACACCCTGCTAGAGAATGTTCGCAAGGAACAAGCTTTGTTCCTATTCAGGAAGAAGCTGAAGACGATTCTGTTTTTGGAAGCCTGGGGTAGCATTTAACTGTTGACATCTCCCCCGCTTGGATAGGTGTTCTGGTTAGTGCTTAGAGACCTGTAGGTGATAAGGCACTCTATAAATAACAATTACAATTACAATTGTTATCCTCCCACAACCCATCAGTACATTAAGCACAACTCAAGAACTGGCATTGTGTAAATGATGGAGTCAACAGGCCCTGATACACTTTTAGCATCCGGAAGAAACTGCAACTTTTCTCAAAATAAGTTAGGAGTTGGCCATTAACATTGCCAATTCAAACTCCTCATGCATGCATAAAAGGACATACCATTGGCCAAGATACCTTAACAGCCACCTTACTTTGCTCCGACTCTCCAGACACCTGGACTGAGCCTCAGGCTCACTTGCATACACACACCGTATCCACAGAAGCAGAATGGGAGTTCTAGCATTCTCCTACATCGCACTCAAAACCTGGAACGGCCTATCTCTACACACCAGGGCATCCACCTCACTTCCTGAACTTTGTAGGAGGCTGAAGACCTGGCTCTCCAATTAATTCCTCTAAGCTGACTCCCATCTCCCTAGTCCTACTCCTACACACCCACAACAGCATGTAGATATACTACTGGGTGATTTGCCACGCTATGCATATTAATATAACATAACATCAGTTTTACATGACCGGTGCCTTGTCCCTATCATTGTCCGCTTTACTTGTGGATCATATTCTTTTCATACTTTCTGTAACAGCAACTTTTTTACTTTGTGAAGCAGTGACCAAGAGAAATATAATGTATTGGTAGAGCATCCATAAAAGTTAAAATAAGGGCCAGTGAACGCAGAAGCTGCATTTTCAAAAAAAATTCTCTTGATAAATAGAAGCTGAGAATTATTGCACCAGATTAGGCCCTGAACTAGCATCAAGTGGGCACTTCCTCGTGTGTATTGGGGGTCTTGGTACACAACCCCCACCTAAAAAGAAAGTACTATGCAATGTGCACAAAGAGGAAAACAGGACGGGCACTGTTTATGTAAACAATGGACAAATAGTTTCGCAAATAATAATCAGAACGAGGATCTATCCAGTCCAGACCCCATAAGTTAGAGGTCAAGATGGATCACATCTCAAAAAACCATACAAAGAAAAATATGGTCTGACTAATGTTCTATTGTTAACTTCTTAAATGGTGCTATATTTTTGTAAACGAAATATAGGACACGATATTTATGTCAGATGATATGCTGTCAACATATTCTGTTACCGGAAACCTTCAAGGGAAGACTGTAATTGGGATCAAAATTCCGAAATATCACTAGAGAACAAATAGCTACTGAAACCCGCTGTGTGCAATGTGTACTCTATGCCACTGTAATAAAAACTCTTCTGAGTGCACATGCATGGAAATAACCCTTAGATGCTTTCACAAACAACAATAAACAAGTTGCTAAAAAATGAATCCCTAGTGCACATCTGTACAACTAGATGCTGTCAATCCCCTACAATTTTTTTCAGAAAGTTCTGACAAAAATAGTAATTCAGTGCTAAATTATTCACTTATCCATCATTTTAAATAGGTATTCAGCACCAAAAATATCCACAGAATTATAGAGTACCTTAGCATTTAGCAACAGTGGTGTCTTTGGCTGAGTTGGGTTCATCCTTGCTGCACAGAAATAGCTGCATCAGGAAGCTAAATTAAGCACACTCTGCTGTATTGTGCAATGTCTCCCTCTCAATGTAGGAGAGGGGAACCTCTTAAGAGAAGATTGGAATGGAATCTTTTAACTAGGTGATATTAAATAACAGATCTGGGACCACCATAATAACTCAAATAAAATTTCCGTTCAGAACGAATACACAGGCATGGTGCCCATGATGGCTGTCCTTATGCTTTGGGGTCTCGCCCAAGCTATGTCAGACACAATACACACAGCTTCCCTTGCCAGTCCTTGACTTCCAGGAATGTAACGCTTTTCAGTAGTGCTGCCGGCAAGAGTTTCATCTTCTGGCAAGGACTTCATAGAGTGATGGCCAAAGCTGGAAAAGTCTCTGCTGCAGTTCTATCGTTCATACTTGGTTGACAGCCCATGAATAGTGGGAAGGCACACTTCGCACCAAAGCTTTGTATCATTCCCCACGGTGCTACCATTCTTGGGTTAACAAGCTATTTATCTATAGCTCAACCTACACTCCGCGAGGTATGCACTTGCGCCAGCTCTCATGAGATACAACATCACACTGAAGAGTTATGCCCGGTTTAACACAGTCTGAGGACTGAGCACCGACAAAACTGTGAATGTGTTTAGAAAGCCATACCTCCATCACTCTGCGAATAAATAAATCAAAAGCCTCTTTTGCAAGGTGGGAATTACCACACCTATGTTGGTTCATGGTGTGGCACGAGAGGTAGCTAACAACCAGAGGTTCAACATTACACAGTAATGGTTTGACCAATCCAGTGGTCAGAATTTGATATTAGGGGTTTTTATGTTTGTTTCAGTTAATACACTGACGGCATGGTATTTTAAATGCATGCCAAGAAGCATTGTTTGAATGGACTTGATAGTATGTGAGCAGGGAAGAAAGGAGTGGCATTTCATTCTTGCTTTTTTCCACCGAATAACTATGTTTTTTACAATATCTCGCAGGAGAAAATAAACTGTGTTTGAGCTGGAATGACTTAAGATTCAAGCCTATAAATCACAGTTTTCCTTTGTCAAGATGTGAGTCCTGGGTGGGCCGCTTCCTGGTGAGGTCTGCTTCTCATTAGTTCACTAAAGCTCTTGTTTATATGAGTTAGGGAAGGGCTTTACACTGGAGGCCATGAATTCTGCATCCTACTGGACAAAGTGAACCAGCACAAAGGGTTCACCTCGGACCTATAAAGCCTTGTCCATGAATGGGTGGGACAGCCTGGGACCACAGGCTCCTTTATCCTGCCAACAGGGGCCGTTCACTGTATTCTGGGCATTGCAGCGTTTAGCCTACATCTGAAAATGCAAACGCAAAGTCTGAATTAGAAATGCACAAAAATGTTTGCTATCCATATTTACCATTATGAATCACAATACACATATTGCAAAACCATACAAATTACAAGGGAAACGTAGTACCAACGGCGCACCCGTGGGGACCGAAGTTTTGCCCGGAATCTCTTGTCCACCACAATAGAAGGTCGATGTGGCGAACACCAGGGCTGTATGGCCTTGATTCCTTCTCATTCCTTTTTAATCCATCACCCCACACTCCCTGCCTCTTTATTCCAATCTTGCAGATTCTTTTTCCTCCTTGCTTTTTCTCTTTGTCACGATATATCTAACTTTCTATTACTACTTTTTTCCCATGTTTGTGTTTTTCTCATACTACGGATGAAAGTATGTTGAGAAAAAAGAAGCGCTGGTCCGCAAAAATGAATGCAGGTGGGATCCACCTGCAACCTCTCGCTCAAATGAAGCACAGCCTGTTGCTCGCATACTCTCCTCTTCCTCTCGACCCTTTTCAGTATGAGATCCACTCAACATCTCCTCAATCACAAATTTAGTTTTGTTAGCTGTACTTCAGATTTATCTCTGTAAATATTATGGTCGATGTAATTTTACACAACCTTATGTGTTGTTGGCAAGACCTAAGAATAGTGGTGCCAATTTGCAAAATTACTCAATTTACATAGGAGTGTTGTAAAATGGAGAATAACAGGGGATCCATCAGTGCTGCATATATTATTACACCCTTCTCCTCATCACTTACTCTCAAGAGGTGAGCTCCTCTGGAAGATCAGCTGTGTTTTAAGTTCTGAATTGTGCAGAAGACATAAAGAATCAACCCTGTCACTACACATTTTCACCCCTATGGCAAAGTACCCAAAGCAAACTACCCTTCCATTTTTTAGGTCTCACCTACGCAGCGCGCATGCGCTGCATATGAGACCTTTAGCCGTTGTTCAGCTCTTTTTCAAAGCACATACTCTTGCTTGTGGCAGCATACACCTTGCGGGAGCGTGTAGGGGTGTGCCACAAGCACGAGTGTGTGCTACAAGAAGAGCAGAATGCTCTCCAAGCGCACGCGTCTCACTCTGCCTCTCCGTCTGGATAGCGCCTCTTGTTTACACAGAGCAGTTACTCCACTGGAGCAGAAGATGCAAACTATCCTGTGTGTGCTCTGTCTGTCCTAATAGGCCATGCATTGTATTTCTACAATTTCCTTGTTGTAGGAAGCTTGCACTGCGCTGTACCCATTCTCTGCATCATGGACGTGTGTATTATGGCTGATTGTACTGTATTTATTCTCTTTGATTGGCATTTGCATGTTTGCCTTCTGGGATTTAAATGCTTTGCTGGTTATTGGAACCTGAACAGACCCTTTTGTGGACAACAGCAAACTATTGGCGTTAACAATGTTTTGTTAGTTTTCAGGTCTAGCTATAGGCATCTTTGACGTATTGTCTCCAATGCATTACAATATGTACCTAAAATAGCCATTGGACCAGCCCCTTGCTCTTGATTCGATGGCTTTCTTGTCAAGCTAATTTCTCTGCTTTTCATTCAATGGTGATTCTCCCTACTCTTTGTCCTGCCTCTGGCGTGTTTTGTCTTAATTATGTTCTGATTGGATGACTTTTCATTATACTGCTTGCATTCAGGGAACTACTTTATTCCTTTTCTTCTAACACTCCATTTGAGTGCTTGTTTTTTGCGCTTTCCCTTGTGTGATGCTTCTTGCTTGCCTCCACATTTGGGGGCATTGAAGTATTTACATTGTTTTAAAAGAATTAAAGCAGTTTTGAGTTTTCAAGCTCCTACATTTTCAAATACCTTTAATATAAACATTTATGTTCATATTCTCTTGCTGCCTTCATGTGCTGCTTCTCTACTCAAATCCCTTCCCCTGTACTCTCCATGTTGCTCCCCCTCAACCTCCAGCACATCTGTTGCTTTTCTGCCCCTTCCAATCCCATTTGTTTTCTTTCTTTTTTTAATTAGTACATCCCGGCCCAGCTAGTCTATTACCCCCTTGTTCTTTTCGCTCATCAGTGCTTATCTATTCCCCCAGCCCACAAAATTGCTCCACCTTTCTGTCCAGACTTTTTTGTGCAGAGGTACTCCTTGGTTTATGTACACCTTTTCGTATTTCTTTTTATTTACTCCTCCGAGATGGTCTGCCACCATCCTGAAATAATAAATTAGAACAAAACTGCCACTATGTTATAATGCACGTGCGGTAATGGATTTGTGGGTATGCATCTTAATGCAGCTGCTTCAGTCATGATACATGTGTTCATATACATCATGGTGGGTTTTTTGGTTTTCTTTTCTGTTTTTTCCAAAGGTGGAACAACATCAGCAGAAAACTTTAGCAATGCCAAAACTTCAGGTAATGCCATTCAGAGGTAAAGCCTATTTGTTTTGCCAATGCCTGTTGACTTGGTGACTGTTCTCTCGAGTGGAGGGGTTTCCTTGTAGCTGAAGTCAGGTTTTGGGAATCGACATGGAGATGCCGGCCTCTTTAGTCTGTGCTAATGTGTGCTTCACGAAATGGCCTTTCTAGGCAAAGAAAACTGCATGTAGCTGGCAACAAGATACTTTTAAACAGTTAACATAGCCCCCGTGTCCTGCACCGTAATAAATAAAACCCTTACGGCCAGATGTAGCTAATCCAGATTTACAGATTCTAAAATACCGAATTTTACCGATTCAGTATTTTAGAATCGGTAAATGGGATGTAGATATCCATTCTGTATTTTTTACCGAATCGGTAAGAATTTTTTGGCGGAACTGGCAATGGATGGTTTTGCATACCGCACAATTAACGCTATGCGTTCGACTATCTCAGCAGCACACCATCCGGTTGATGGTTCACCTGTTGGGGTACATCCTTTTGTATGCCGGCTTTTGCGGGGCATCCGGTTGTCATTGCCTCCGGAGCCGCGATACTCTGTCCTTTGGGACGTCAATGTGGTGTTGAACCTTTTTCTATCCTGGCAGCCTAATGGGTATCTGTCTTTCAAGGAACTCTCGGCAAAGTTGGCGATGCTTTTATGCTTAGTGTCGTGCCGGAGAGTGTTGGATGTGCGTGCTTTGGATGTCTCGGCACTCGTGTTTTCGCTGGATGGAGTCACTTTCACGATTGGTCGCCGCACAAAGTCGGCTTTTAGAACCATTTCGTACCCGGCTTTTGTGGATGTTCCGAAGCTGTGTGTTGTTCAGTGTCTGAAAGCTTATGAAGATGTGACTTGGGACATTCGCCCTCCGGGCGAGAGACAATTGTTGATTGCCTTGCGAAAGCCACACCATGCAGCCTCTTCCCCCACCATAGCCAGGTGGGTGCGCTCTGGGTCATGCAGGAGGCAGGTATTGATACCAAACGTTTTGTAGCTCACTCTGCCAGGGAAGCCTTGGCCTCTAAGGCTTTCTCTGTAGGAGCTCGTTTAGAGGATTTAATGCGGGCCGCTGACTGGTCCTCCGATTCCACCTTTAAGAGGTTTTACTTTAAGCCTGTGGTGGATATTGCTCATTTGGTGGTAAGTAAGCTTTGAACTAGCATAATCTGAGCTTCCGTTCCTGCCATAGAATTGAAATTTGCCTAGCTTATGTAACTGTAAATTTCAATTCTATTAAGGACACGGAGGCGAGGATTATCCCACCCAGGACGTCTTCGAGCGACATCCCGCCCGTATGGCAGTAAGTAACCAGGTTTTGATGGTTTATTCCTCATGGTTGAATTTGGTCATGTTGTTGTTTAATTCGGCTGTAAGCACATGTGCCTTCCGTTACAACGCTTACGCTGTTTTGTTTTTTCTGTTAGGAAATGACGGTTCCAAACCAGACCAATGAACTGAGTGCGTAATTCGCGCGAAGAAAGAGGAAGAACATTGAGAAGGGACTCGCTATCTATGGGTTATGGACATAATGGAAGGACTCCATGGAGACTGACTATGTTGGAATGATGGGAGTTGTAGTCCCAGAGACATTTTTTGGATTGTGTTTATGGATAATGCTTTACTTTGTTGAGATATAAGCATTTTTTCGTTGTAAGCTTGTATTGTAATTGTATTGTAACGGTATTTGTTGAGCGCGATTGCTGCCCATGGGCGTCCAAGCGCTGAGATGACCAGAAAGTGACGGAAGGGGTGCTAGGGTACAGAGGATTTGACAAACAGCCATGTTTTTAGGTTTTTACGGAATGAGAGAAGATCTGAGTTGGACCGGAGTGAGAGGGGAAGGTCATTCCAGAGCCTGGCGGTATTCAGCGAGAACAGTCTTCCCCCGGCTCTGGCTCGCTTTACTCTGGGAACAACGGCAAGGAAGGCCTCCCTTGATCGTAGGTTCCTATTGGGATGGTAGGGGGTGACAAGGTTTCTGTTGATCGCTGGGCTTGTATTCCAAAAGGTGCGATGCGCCAGGCACAGTGCTTTGAAGGCCACTCTCTGCCTCACTGGCAGCCAGTGGAGACTTTTTAGAGCAGGTTTGGCAGACTGGGTGCGCGGAATTTCCAGCAGGGAACGTGCTGCACAGTTTTGGACCACCTGTAGTTTTCGGAGAGTAAACTCAGGTGCCCCCATGTATAGGGCATTGTTCGAGTCCAGGCGGGACTGGATAAGGCCTTGGACCGCAACCTTTTTAGCTTCAAGCGGAAGCAACGGAAGAACTTTCCTCAAGGTTCTAAGTAGGCCAAAGCATGTGGCAGATAGTTTTGTGGCCTGGGTGGAGAAGGAGAGTTTGTTATCCCATCACACTCCAAGGCTCTTCACGCTTTCCTTGGGGGTGGGGGGGGGCCCAGTGCATTGGGCCACAGGGAGGTGAACGGCACTGGGGATGGTGGGCCTAAGAGCATGAGCTCCGTCTTATCTCCATTTAATTTAAGGGAGGAGTTGGTCATCCAACCCTTTATGTCCTCTAGGCAGTGTAATAAATCGGCTGAGGAGTGCCTGCTGTTCTCGGTGGCCAGCGAGACCACAAGCTGGGTGTCGTCGGCGTATGACACGATTTTAATGCCATGCGGTTCGACGACACTTGCCAGCGGCCTCATGTAAACGTTGAACAGCACAGGGCTCAGGGAGGAGCCCTGTGGTACTCCGCAGCTCAGGGGTTTGCTGGTGGACACTGTTACACCGTCGAAGATCTGAAACGACCTCCCAGACAGAAAGGAGTCAAACCACCTTAAAGCGTCACCTGAAACTCCGATGTTGTGGAGACGGTCCAGCAAGGTGGAGTAGCTGACCGTATCGAAGGCGGCACTTAGATCAAGGAGGATCACTGCCACTGAGCCTCCTTGGTCCAGAATCCTTCTAGTTTCTTCGGTGACTGCTAGTAAGGCGGTTTCTGTCCCGTGCTGTGGTCTAAAGCCTGTCTGGGATGTGTGTAGCAGTGAGTGGTCCTCCAGGAACTGCACCAGCTGCGCATTTATGTGCTTCTCTAGCACCTTGCTCGCCCACGGGAGAAGTGAGATGGGGCGGTAACTGGACAGGTCGTTTGGGTCTAGGCTGGGTTTTTTTAGCAGCGCCCGTACCATGGCCTGCTTCCAGGCTGTGGGGACAGAGCATGCGGAAATGGACGTATTTAGGAGATCCAGGATTACAGGCAGGGTGGCTTTACTTGCCTGCATCAGGATGTCTGGAGGGGCAGGATCACGGGGAGAACCTGACTTGACCGAGCGGGCCACTTTACTTAAAGTGTCGAGGTCGAGAGGGAGAAAGTGCTCGAGCGAAGGCTGGTCTGGACGAGGAGGTGGTCTGAGGAAGAGTGGTTTGATCGCTTCCGGGGGTGTAGCTGCAGGTGAGAAGGTGGAATACATTTTTAAAACTTTGTCATGGAAGAAATCTGCAAGCTCGTTGCATTGCTCCTGGGTTTTAATAGGGGGGGGGAGCCGTATTGGCACTAGAGCATTGTTTTATAATTTGGAAGATTTCCTTGGGTTTAGATTTCGCTCCCAATATTTTCTCGGAAAAATAGGTTGCCTGGGCCGTTCTTATCCCTTCTTTATATGCTTTGATTGCCTCTTTATAGGAGGTCTTTTTATCTGGGAGGAAATCTAGACGCCAGGCTCTCTCACGTTGTCTGCAGGTGCGTTTAAGTTGTTTTAGAGAGTCAGAAAACCAGGGGGCAGATTTATGTAGTCTCTTCGAGGAGGATTTGCGAAGCGGGAGAGTCGAGTCTAGTGAGTGAGTGATCCAGTCTCTGTAGTTGTCATTTGCCACATTAGGATCTGGGCAGGGTGAGGGGCGAGTGGAGTCCAATTTATGCAGCCAGGATTCCAAGGGGAGTTTTGACCAATTTCTCCTGATGGTAACTTGGGGAGGTGCTTGGGGGGTTTTGTGTGTGGCCCAGGAGAAGGGGACCAGAAAGTGGTCTGACCACGGGAGGGGGATGGGTTGATCGACAGTTAGGTCCAGGCAGTTACTGAATATGGGATCAAGTAAGTTGCCTTTTCCATGGGTCGGAGCGGCCACCAGTTGGGGGAGTTGGAGGGCTTCCAGATCTTCTAGTAATTCCCGTGCGATATGGTCTGCAGGGGAATTGAAATGAAGATTTAGGTCTCCTAAAATCGTGTGGTTGGCGGACGTGAGGATTCTTTCCGCAATGATTTCTGGCAGGGACCTGTGAAACATTTTTACAGGCTCAGGGGGGCGATAAATCAGGGTACCTGAGAAGGAATTGTTTGCATTGAATTCTAAGCAGAATGCTACGCTCTCACAGTCGGGAATAGTGTCTGCTGTGGTACGGCATTGGTACTGGTTTTTCAAAATGATCGCCAGACCTCCGCCTCTGCCGACCGGTCTATCCAATCTGAGGATGTGGTAGCCTGCGGGTAGTGCTCGAGCCACGTCTGGATCGGAGTGAGCAGTGAGCCATGTTTCTGTCAGGAAGATTGCGTCAGGCTTTTTCTCCTCAAGCAACATGGCAATCTCAGTATGGTGTTTTGGTAGGGAGCGGCAGTTTAGTGCAAACATATGGAACACTTGAGCCTTGGCCGACGGAGTTTTGCGAAAGGGGTACTTGCATCCCAGACATAAGCCGGGTAGTTCTGAGGCTGCTGTGTTTTTTCTATTGTAATAAATTGCGGAGAAAGAAAAGCATAATCTGAGCCTCCAGTCCTGCCATAGAATTGTAAATCAGTGTTTAAGCAGAAATTACTTTAAAGATGCATGGATAAACACCAAAGGCGAGATCTATTTGCTATGCCAATGCTTTTTTACTTTTAGCAGCATTGATTTAAATTTCAAATTGTCTATTATTCCTTTTGAGTCATATGCCCACACTTGCACAAATTAACATATTTTATTTCGCAAGAGCTCAACTGAAATCAATGTTTGCGTTTAGTTGTGACAGCCTTGAATATCCTCTTGAATGGTGCCTCTAAAGCTGGTTTCTGAGAATATTCCAAGATTTATAGGTTTGTCTCTAGATAGAAAACTCATTAAGAGCTCAGCACTGTGAGGTCATGAGCAATGGATTCTCAAGCCTCATATTTGGCTGATGAGGCTGTAAAGCAGCTGTCTTCGATTCTGAAAGCCAAAATGCCACCAAACTGATGGAGTTGAATGGGAACAGCATCTTGGCGTCCCTTCGGCACCTGCACTGACTATTTTTAAAATATAGCAGTGCAGACATGATGCACACCAGCTTGTTTACCATCTTTTGAAATCCGCTGTTAATCAGAGGACAGCAATTCTTCCTCTGACTCTCACTCAGAGCAGGCGGCTGTTCTCCTGGCAAGGAGGCTGAGAGTCAGTCTCCTTATGCTTAACCAGCATGCGAGGACCACAGTAAATGTGGACCAGAGAAAGGAGGGAAACTATAGAGTAACCATGATCATGACCTTAGTAAGCGTGTCTTTTTCTGCTTGCTTTTCGCTGTGAGTAAAAGAAAAATAAGAGTAAAAATTAGTATCTGAAGGATTACAGTTATTGAATGTGTGCATATTTTTAATTTGTATTCCATGTTTTTAAGTTTTTAGCCATGACCTTTTGATTTTACTGAAATTATATGTATGATATAGTTACTTATAGTGGTTTTTATATAGCCCCGCTCTTCTTGGGTATGTTGTTGTGTCATTCACATTTGTTGCCCATCCACTATAACATAAAGCACGGGGCAGAGGGTCAGCCCACTTCATCCGCGTGCTAACAGCACTATGAATGACAAGCATTCTGCCCTTTCACAAGGAGCATATTCAAACACCAATAGGTCCTTTTAAGGGCCAAGCACCAGTGTGGCAATGTGTGCTTTTTTAGGCCAAAACCTTTTTTTTGCTTTTAGAAGATAAAAAAAGTATGGAGGAGATAAAAAATGGGAGCACTGCAAAAGAATGTTTGTTTTAAAATATTATTGTTTAGAAATGAAATCTAAGAAAAAAATATATTGCGTCTGCCACTGTTTGAAATCTAATTCCAGTTTCCTATTCAAAGGCAGCAAAATAATTTCAGTTTTGTGGAAACCAAATTTCAAACAAGTTTCAAGTTTACAATTCTTGTACAGTCTAAATCGGATAGACTATGCCTCGAAAATGATTGAATAATGTCACAAAATAATTCACTATCGCCATTGCTAACACATGCCGCTTCATCAGGGCATAACATTAGTTTCCATATGTTTTGATATTTCAAATGATAATACATCTCTCAGGTTTTGCTTGATGTTCTCCATGTAATTGGGATTCAGTTGAAACGTTGTTGTAGAGTCTCAGTGTGGTTACTGATAAATTAAATATCCTCACACATGCGGTGAGCCCTTGTAGATCTTTAGAGAGTGTAGAAATGTAGCTGAGATTTGGTACATAATTGAAATGCTCTTGCTGCCATTTAACTGGAGATACAAACTAGATTTGAAATGGTGACAGACAGAGTATATTTTTTCTTGAATTACAGTAAGGAAGAATATTTTTTTTGAACGAATATTCTTGCCTGGTGCCTCTATCTTTGTTCTTTTCCTTAGCCATTTTCTTTTTGGTAACGTGAGGGACACAAACATTGTCAACATTGAAGAGCAACTGACGCAGGTCTATTATAGCCTTAGAGCCAATCGCAGCAGGCTCTACTGCCTATTACTGGCCAGCTCCAGTGTTAAAGGCTCGAGCTGAAGACAATGGCTTTTAACAAGGGAGCGGGGCTTTAATGGCTGGTAAAGCTCACTACGGAGGTCTCTAAGGCTATAAGAACATTCCACCTCTAGAGGGCAGAATGCTCTAATTTGTAAAACAAAGGATTGGAATCCCCTTGGGCTACATGAGGCCTTTGTTCACAGGAACAGTTGTGAACAAACATTGGTATGTTGATGCTCCGGGCTTCTACCAGACAATAGAAGCTGGAGGCACTCCATTGTCTTCAATGGAGCTCCCAACATTCAAATATTCTGATACAATAATAATCCACGCCCTTCATTCATTTGATCTACCTAAGCAAATGCTTTCTGAATTCAGTGGAAATTCGTAAGTGAATTGAAGGGGAGAGTGCAGAGCCAATTGCAATTAGTATGGGGTGGACAGAGTACCAAGAAGATGCAGGCTGTATCTGTAAGAAACATCATAAAATGTGTGTTAGGGAAACATACATGAGCAGATACTTTGCTAGAGAAGTCCCAGGACACTCTAAGGAAGTCCCCTAGTTCAGAAAGATCACAACACCTAATTTTGGTTATTCTCTCAAGGATACCCACAATTGGCCTGGTCTTGCCTTTCACTACCCCATTCCTAGTCCAGCTACCCTCGGTTTGTTTCACTGATTTTGCTGTTGCACATCTACTATACCAACTTACACTTTGGTTTCTAATGCGTTGTCATTTTTTGTAAGTGCATTATTCACACTGTACAGGCATACATATTGATAGTTCCTCCGTTCTAATTTACATTGCACTCAGCCTGAGAAGGAAAAACTTTAGTTGCTGTCCTCTCTCATTGAAAAGCTGGTCCATTCTTAAGATTTCATCAAATGCATTAAAATAGATTTTTGGGATAGTCGAGGCAAGGGCTCATCATTAGTCAAATAGAAGGTAGAATGAAGGTATTTTAATGGCTTCATGTTTATGGTAGCAAGACCATTCGCCAATCGTAAGAAAGATCCTGCTTGCATAAGGTAATAATAAACTCTGCCATCATTGTCTACAGTATGTTCGTTGTGGTCTCATGTTTGGCAGTTAATGTACTACAATTCCATATGCTAGTGATGCTAAGTGACTGTGGTCATTCATGGGTATGCTGAACCGGTCAATGTTTCTGTCATTGCACCCTGGGATGACCACCCCCCTCCAGGCCATTAAGAACACTATTTCCGGTCCTGGACCTTTGCGAGATCTCTTAATCCGTTCTGAGTGTTGGAGATTCTGGGTGTTAGAGTCTTGTTTTGCTTCAATTGACCTAATTAAACAAACACACCTGAAAACAATGATGTATAGATGGAACGTTCAGTACAAGAGACAGTACATGTAATGATCTGGAGGGAGGTATTCATCCTTTTGGACTTTAATTAATGCTTTTGTACCTGTCTTCAGTCTTCCTAATTTGTCATTTTCCATGATCTAAAAAATCGCACAGGATTATTAACAAAACTAAGGTCATTCGTTCCTTCCCACCCAATGAAAGTGCATCATGGGTAAGAGACAGGAAATAGGAGGAGGTAGCATGGACAGATATAGGACATGGCTCCCAGTGGATTTGACCTATTAACCTTAAACTCTTATATCTACCTAACACGTCCAATTGGACTGCTACTTGTTCACAGAGAGGGATTTCTTTCAGTGTAGGCATGTCTGCTGCCTCACAGGACTTGCACGTAAGTGGACATTTGTGGAAGAGTTATCAAGCACTGTGGAGATTTGCATCAAGACATTACCCATGCCCTCTACGGCCCTCCAAAATATCAGACTGTTGATGAAAAATAAGTTAATTCAAAGAATAATACAGTTCATATTTTATTTTAGCACTTTAATTAAAAATTATAACACATTCTCATTCTTGTATCACAAAGCTGTTAAAGTTTAATTCGTAGGTACTGTTTTTTTCCGCTATTCATCAAATTAGGTTTCATGTTAATTTTTTTTTAAATAATTATATAAAATAACGTATTCATGTTTACCTTTCCGTTTGCCTCTGTACTAACCATCACGGGAGATGGCATTAAATACAACACACACCCAGTAATCAATAAGGGACAGTCGATCCGGACCTGATGTAAGACTGGGCTAAAATTAACAAAAGGAAGATGCATCCACCTTTTGGCTCATACACCCACATTGCAAAAGAATCTATGAATTGCCCAAGTAAAAAGCCTTCAAAAATACTGTGCAATGTGGTCAGAAAACGGTGTATGGAAGGCCAACATAGCCAGAGAAATTACTTTTCAATTTCATTGTACTATGCAATATTTATGTTATCATTTCTGTCCTGCTCTCCATCCAGCTCAGATATGTCTAGAAACAAGCATTTGCAATGCAATGGTTTCGCCTTTGGAAAAGTTAGAGTTATTGGCATTGCTCATGACATTTCTTTTTTTTTTACTTATAAATAAATGGCATTGTTATTTATATTGCCAACAGCTCTCACAGCCCACACAGCTCTCTCAGCCCACACAGCCCACAGCCGACACAGCCCACACAGCTCTCAGCCCAACACAGCCCACACAGCTCTCAGCCCAACACAGCCCACACAGCTCTCAGCCCAACACAGCCCACACAGCTCTCAGCCCAACACAGCTCTCAGCTCTCTCAGCCCACACAGCTCTCAGCTCTCTCAGCCCTCACAGCCCACACAGCCCACACAGCCCACACAGCCCACACAGCCCTCTCAGCTCTCAGCCCAACACAGCTCTCAGCCCAACACAGCTCTCAGCGCTCTCAGCCCACACAGCCCTCACAGCCCTCACAGCCCTCACAGCTCTCACAGCCCACACAGCCCTGACAGCCCTGACAGCCCTCACAGCCCACACAGCCCACACAGCCCACACAGCCCACACAGCTCTCACAGCCCACACAGCTCTCACAGCCCACACAGCTCTCACAGCCCACACAGCTCTCACAGCCCACACAGCTCTCACAGCCCACACAGCTCTCACAGCCCTCACAGCCCACACAGCTCTCACAGCCCACACAGCTCTCACAGCCCACACAGCTCTCACAGCCATCCGCCCACACAGCTGTCACAGCACAGCAGTTGCTCTCAGTGCAAGTGTGCACTGAAGCAGGTACTGTAGTAGAATTGGCCTATACCATGTACTGCACTGTGACATTTACACAGCACTTCATCCCCGGGCTGTGGAGCGCTCTGGTTTGCACGGAGATCCTAGGTGCAAAGGTTTAAGATGGCGCGGGTTCGAGCGTGACCAGTGCCTGTGATGCTGGGTGACGCGTGTGAGGTCTGGAGATGGGGACTCTGCGCAAGCGCAGATCGGCCCTCTTACGTGGCTGGTTATAATATACTACTTTGCACAAGCGCAGACATGCCCTGCCTCTTACATGGCTGCGCAGCCAAGTTTTAATGTGCTCCATTTTTTTTTTTGCTGTTTGCAAAGTCCTCTTATTCCTGCTGGCACGGAGTGGTGCATCTTCGGCGTTTCACCCTGTGCTAGATTTGTTGAAGGAAGGAACAGATAGGAGAGGGGCTGCTCCATGACACTGTGGTTTCCTTGACAGTGGTTGCTCACTTTTTTTTGCTGGGGGAACGAACAGACAGGCTGACATTGCAGCACGCACACAGAAAGACGGACCTTAGACACTGCAGGCACACAGACAGACAGAGACTGCAGGCACACA
Source organism: Lissotriton vulgaris (assembly GCF_964263255.1). Classification (NCBI taxonomy): domain Eukaryota; kingdom Metazoa; phylum Chordata; class Amphibia; order Caudata; family Salamandridae; genus Lissotriton; species Lissotriton vulgaris. The sequence continues at coordinate 1,735,220,100 of NC_141685.1, forward strand.
GATAGACGGACACTGGAGGCACACAGACAGACAGACGGACCTCGGACACTGCAGACACACAGACAGGCTGACATTGCACGCACACAGACAGACGGACACTGCAGGCACACACACAGACAGACGGACCACGGACACTGCAGGCAGGCAGACAGCCGATCACCGCAGGCACACAGATAGACGGACATTGCAATCAGACAGATGGACACTGCAGGCGCACAGACAGCGGGACACTACAGGCACACAGACAGACGGACACTAAAGGCACACAGACAGACGGACACTACAGGCACACAGACAGACGGACACTACAGGCACACAGACAGACGGACACTACTGTTTTCAACCTTAGCTCTGTGGTTATTAAAGCTTGCGGTGTCAGTGCTGAGGGATGGTCGAGTCCTTGGCGATGTGGGGAAAATAAAGTACCTATAAAGCATATCATGAACGGTGCATGACTCATAAGTGCAATTAAACAATATCTTAGGCGGACTACTACAACTGATGTCCAATCACATGCTGTGCTTCTGACAACCAACATGTGTGCGTAGCCGGAGCAACTCTATGTAGTACCCCTGATGATCACAGAAGGTCTCGCAGCAGATGGGCTATCAAGCCAGACCTAAAAAGGGGGTAAACGTACAGGAATCTCCTAGGTCATGTACTTTTACTTTCATTGTTCAATAGTGAATGGAGCGTAATGACGAAGTAAGCAATATATCCGGGTAAAATGTATCACAAATGGAGATTTATTACTAGAAGTCGACACAAAGAGGGGTAGTTACAAGCAGAAATTCAGTCCATAGCTGTCTTCATATAGAGCAAGATGTCCAATGCAGACGGCTGAAAGGAACTGACCACAGCACGTATCAAGCCATACCTGCGCATATCGATGTGGCACAAGAAGTGGGTTGTACGAAGTAAGTCCACTGGCAATAAACCCCCACCAGGAACACGTTGACAGCAGTTCAGCACTACTTCTTCGCTCTTCCAGCTGACTGGTAGAATATACTGCACATTACTTCACAGACACTATAGACACAGTCAGCAGACACTAGATACACAGCATACAGGGCACACCCCTCCCTCTGTCCAACAAGCACAAGTAGGCATCCTTATTTACCACACTCACAAAGCAAACCATGGTGAGAAGCATGTGACAGCCCCATCCTGCCTACGGTTTATACCTAGCATGGAAAACAAACACAATACACACACAAATACACCACAAACACAATGTAGCCAAAACAATCATCATGGGACTACGTAGCTTGCTCATGAATTGCACACCCTCTGCAATGGTGCACGTGACCCACAGCCTGCCTATTAACTACAACTAGTCCAAGCAAATCATGCTGTGATCCATTGACTGTCCATGATTCAACCACAACATGGTGCAATGCAACACATGGGACCCACAGTCTGCCCATGACTTAAATACAGTAAAGACATGACACAAGCAAGCCCACGACTTATACACAAACATGACACGATGTAAGCGACTACACAGTCTGTTTACATGTTGCTCACAGTTTGACTTAAGAAAAAAAAACACAACTAGCCTGTTCAAGACGTAAACTTAACATGCAGCACATGATCCAAAACTGAATATGTGACGTGAAGATACACATGAAACGAGCCCATGACCAAGCCTGACTAACAGCGAGAACTTGCAGCTCCCCAACATGCATGCCAAAGGTACCCGATAAAATCAGAAGCAGTATGTCCATGCGCTTAGCCAACATGCATGACACAAAGACACAAATCTAACCAGCATTCACCAACATACTGGATAAATATGTTCGCACTGTGCACTGTTACACTGCCATGCCCGAAACCTTTCATTCCTAAAATGGCATCCACAGCCCATAAAATAACCCAGAATTTTCAAATACCAATAAACAGTCAAGCAGACAGGCCCACACCATGCTTAAAAAGGGTGCCATTATGGCTTTCCTCTATAACATCCTGATATCTGTCATCTGTGAAGCTGCCACTTGGTGAACTCGCATACATTTACCAAACATTTCTGATTGTATATTCTAGCCCGTCAAGAGGCACTTGTGGGCCAAACTTCAATGGCTTTGTTCCAAACATCTGCATCATCTGCCCACTAGCCACTGCTTTGGGTAAAATGCATTTAAGTCTATAAAGAGCATTTGTATCTACAGATAAAATATCTGTTATTACTGACCCTGTAAGCATCTGTTCCTAGCGTGTTGTGCTATAGATCACATATGCGCACCCTCTTCCTCAGAAGCTGGCGATGTTCACACTTCTCTTTGACACTACCCTTACACTACTCACCCACTGGACAGAAGGGAATCTAAGGTGTAGCCTGTGTCCCTATGTAGTGTGGACTATGAGCCGTGTCTTGTGAATCCAAGTTCTTAAAATAAAAACATGTTGCGACATCTGAGCCCACTACTTGATGACTGGAGTGGCAGAGCACGTGAATCTACAACAGTACATGCTAGCACATGTATTTACAGGGTGTCACATTTTACTTTTTCTGAAGTCATTGCTCTAAATAGCATTTAACTAACCATTACGGTTTGTTGGTGTGTTCAGAGCAATAGTTAGCTTGTTCATTTACTCCCTTGGAATAGAGTACGGTTGAATTGTTTTCTGACCTAATCATCTCCTGGTTGGCTCTGAAGCCATAATTATGCAAGAATGGGTTACACTTCTGCCATGTTGGATCGGAGCTTGTACATTTACATGACTCTTGACGTCATTCAAAAGAAACTAACGCTCCCTATAAACATGAAAGTGCTTTTAACTAGGTCTGCCCGTTTTTGTAACATTTTATTTGCTGTTTGTTTTCCCTTAACCTTTTCTTATTTGTAGCCAGATCCCTAGAACTGTGCCTTTTGATATGAATTGAAATTTAAAGAGTGGATTTTGTAATTGTAAGCATTCGACTGCCAGAGATCAGGTAGGGTAGTGGCGAGAGGCTTAATTCCTACAGACCAGTCGTCCAGTTTTTCTCTTAGGCAGTTTCAAGACCTCCTTAAAATACTCGGGGCTCACCTACAAGCTGTTGAAAGCTCATTGTGGTATCATTTGTGCAAATTCAAGCTAACACGCATAGAAAACGCAGACAGTAAACCTCTATTTTGTGCTTCATGCTCTGAGCACCCAGCAAACAAAATATATTTCACAGGTTTAGAATGTTACAAGTGTTTTACCGTTCCTGTGGAGTTAATGTGGCTATTAAAGGAGGTTTTTTTTGTACTTGCATGCCGCATTTTTAAGAGGATTTTTACGTTGTAGCTTGCACCTGGTTGATTGCCCTCAATAAAGATAAATCATGAAACTGAATTTAACCTTTTCTGCTTTATCATGTGCTGGCTGTCAGCCATAGGCATACGAGGGTTGTAATGTCCACAAATCCATACGGATATGTTTGGGCTTAATATACATGCTTCGACACTTCAGCCTCTCACAAAGCGGTTCAATCGCCAAGACCATTTCGGACTGAAGAAAGCGGTTAGTCACTCGCCTGACTCACGAGGGTAAGAGTCATGATGATTGATTCTTCTAGATGCTAAACATAGAATAATAGATGAATAGAAAATTTGAATGAAAGATCTTTTACTGTAATTGAATAGCTGGGCGCACAAACTGCAAAATACAGAATTTAGCACCACACCTTGACGTTTGTAGTTCAATATGCCTTGGTCTTCCAGCTCCTATTTCCTGAAATGTATGCTGTCTTCATAAACGCAATTGCTCTGTTGATGTGCAGTTTTCAGTTTGAATATATATATTTTTTTTATTTTAGAATAAAGACAATGACACCCTGAAGGACCTTTTAAAAGCAAACGTGGGGGGGCGGGAAAGGAACGGACAACGGGAGGGGTGGGGGGCGGGCGGGAAAGGAACGGACAACGGGAGGGGTGGGGGGGTCGGAAAGGAACGGACAACGGGAGGGGGGGCGGGCGGGAAAGGAACGGACAACGGGAGGGGTGGGGGGGCGGGAAAGGAACGGACAACGGGAGGGGTGGGGGGGCGGGAAAGGAACTGACAACGGGAGGGGTGGGGGGGCGGGAAGGGAAACACTCACCTGGACTTCCTTGGCCGGCGGACAAAATTAGTGGCATGGAACGCTCCTCATGAAGGACTGCATGACACGGCCCTGGCTGTAGACGGACGGCTGAGACCCACGGAGAAGGTGACCCGACACGAGGGAAGGAGCAGTCGCACGGGGATGCACGGGACAAAGGTGCAGGGGACATGGTGATTTCTACTACGGGGGGGGGAGGGCCTGTGCTCGGGAGCCTCGGGGCGGTTGATCAATGCAGGCTGCTTCCTCCTTCCGGCTCTCTCCGCCTCCTCCTGCGATGACGCGGAAGGGGGCTCGGCCGGCTGGGCCAATCCCAGCGCGGCCCGGGCTTGAAGGCGGGCGCTGCTTCCTCCTCTCACTCGGGGCCGCGGCGGTG